>NC_135713.1:42676949-43972443 GCF_964656455.1 Halichoerus grypus
GGCTTCCTGAGCAAGAGGAAAACTTAAAAGGCAACCACTCCAACCTCCAACTGAGTGCTTATGCCTTCCCTAGTATCCCCTCCAAGAGGTCCTCCACTCTCCATCTGAGAACTCAGTGATGGGTACCTCCCCAGACAGCCTGGCCCTCCTTCAAAGGATCCAGAGAAAGTTCTTTCTCATATTGAGCTGTGACTTCCCCACTTTGGGCCCTGGCTCTGCCCTCCAGGACTGCACGAAGCGAGTTGTCCCTTCAGAATCACTCAGACGTTGTAGGTGTTCCTCCTTAATTAAAATAATAATAACAATAGCTACCATGAATGTGGTATTTGCTGCGGCTGGACACTGTGCTAAGCACATTACATGCCTGATCTCATTTACCCCTCACAAGAGTACCACGAGGGAGGGGTTACTCTTGTCCCATTTTACAGGTGAGGAGTCTGAGTCTCAGGAGAGATGAAGAGCCTTACCTAAGGTTGCTCTACCAGTGAGTGTGCAGAGCTGGGCTAGGAACTCAGACTTTTCAGAGCTTAACCACTGTAGTCGGCTACCTCCCGTGCACACACACGCATGCACATGCACACGCACGCACGCACATAGAATCCTTCTCCAGCTATATCCACACTGACAACCCTGCAATGCAGCAACAAAAATTCTCATGTGGCTCTGAAGGGCGCAGAACCTTTTAGGCAATTCTATCTGCCTCTCCTCTGGCTCACCCACCGCTCCCTACCCTCAACACCTCCTAATCCAGCCTTCGGTTTCTCCTCCCATCACTCCAAATATCCCTTACTGGAGGGTAGGTGTGCTGTTCCATCCAGCAGGCCTTCCTCCCTCCCTTGCAGGTGATTCTCAGGGGCCCGCGGGTCACAGTGCACCCGCCCAAACCACCTCCACAGACACATCCCTCAGGCTGAGCAGCCGTTCTCATTTGCCTGTTCTGGCACCAGCGATTGGTACAACAGTCCCATGACCTGATTGTGGCCAAGGAGAATCTTTGGCAGTCTCCTGGGGACTTTGGGAGAAAGGAACTTTCTCCACCCCCATAGACTACTTGGATTAGTACCTAAGAAGATATAAACCTGGAGACACAAGCCCATTGTATTAATTTCCCATTGCTGTGGTAACAAATTACCACAAACTTGGTGGCTTAAAAGAACATGCATTTATTATCTTATAGTTCTGGAGGTCAGAAGTTCTAAAATCAAGGTGTCTCTGGGTCACATTCCTTCTGGAAGCCTTAGGGAATGATTCATTTCCTTGACTTTTCCAGCTTCTAGGAGCTATCTCCATTCCTTGGCTTATGGATTGCTTATTCCTCCATCTTCAAGGCCAGTAGAGTGGCATCTTCAAAACACTCTCTTTCTCTCTGACCTCTGCTTCTGTCTTCACATTTCCTTCTTCTAGTATGACCCTCCTGCCCCCCTCTTATAAGGACTTACATTATTACATTGGGCTCACCTGGATAATCCATGATCATCTCCCCATCTCAAGATCCTTAACTTAATGATATATGTAAAATCACTTTTACCATGTAGGATAACACATTCACAAGTTGAGAATTAGGACATAGACATCTTTTGGAGGCCATCATTCAGCCCACCACACCCATCCATGCAGAGGAAGTCTAAGAGCAGCAAAAGAAAGAGGCCAACACCAATAGGCAAAGAGAGAAGAGCTAAGAGAGAGAGAGAAGAGAGCCCTTGATCCAGCTATACCTGAAATCCCAACTTATTGGTTACATAAGCCAATGAATTCCCTTTTTGCTTAAGTTCATTTGATCTCAGTTTCTGTCACTTGCAACCTAATTTATTCTGACTGCTATGCATGCTACTGGCCAGGATTTCCCTAGCCAATTCAGTTCTTCAAGGGCAAGCTTGCTGAGTTATTGCCACGATGACCTTGTTTCACAAGTCCAAAATTGACACCCATAGTACAACAAGTACACATAGATGTTTGGGGAGGAAGGAGGACGGAATAGACAAATTGAACAGAATTACCCTGGGAACTGAGATGGAAGAGTAGAAACAGCACTGCACTGGGAGTCAAAAGACTTGGGTTTTATTTGCTTTCTGGTGGGAGAGATCCACCATCCATATGAAGGATTATGTGGTTGAACATTACAGCTGCATCCCTTCCAGCTTCTTTGTTTTCTAGTTCATGATGCTGTTGACAGAGACCTCAGTGCTAAGAATACCCTTGTTGCTCTGTGTTTCTATCACACACAAAGGCATCACACCAAAAGGGAATGAGAAGGCTGGGCTTTTGTGGTACATAGCCAGGGGCAGTCACTCTATTTCTTTCCTATCTCCTTCTCTTCCAGCTTTTGGCAGCAAAACAATGACTTTGAGAGAAAGCCAAGAGGGGAAAAGGAAAAGAGGCAGCTGTTAAAAAAAAATTACACATATACACACATATAAAGCCCATCCACCATGCAGACACCTGTACCCCTGACTGATTCACAATCCAGACAAGGGAATAGTCTATGCTTGCTTAGTACGTTTCTCTATTTTTAGAATTTTTTTTTTTTTTGCAATAACAACTTACTAATTTAGGGAATTTTAAGAATAAAGTTTTGTGGGCTTTCTTTCCTCTTTCCTCCTTCCCTCCTTCCTCCCTCTCTCTCTCCTTTTCTCTCTCTCACTCTCTTTCTTTCCTCCTTTTTTCTTTTTCTTTCTTTCTTTCTTTCTTTCTTTCTTTCTTTCTTTCTTTCTTTCTTCTTTCTTTCTTCTTTTTTAAGCAAACCATAAGATGATCAGATCTTTAAGGGCCCTTCTGGCACAATCTTGTTAAGCTTCTTGGGAGTGTGTTGTCAGGGGGAGAGGCCAGAACAGAACCCTGGGAATGGCCAGGGTGTAGCAACAGTCCCACAAAGAGCAGGTACAGCCCATGCCGTGACTTCAGCACCATCCAGGCAGAGGGGAATTAGGGGCCCAGACTGTTCCGCTCCATAGGTGCTTGTGTGGCACTGTAGGGGGTGTGTTCCGTGCAGGAGACGTTGCACTTTGTCATCTTGGAACAGTCATTTTCCCTGTTGGGCCTTAGTTTTCTCTCCTGCAAAATGGAAATATTGGACCAGAAATCAATAAGAGTCTTTCCAGGAGACACGAAGGGACTTCTGGAGAGCTGGTAATGTTCTGTTTCCAAAACTGGGTACTGATCACATGGACGTGTTCAGTTTCCGAAAATTTATCGAGTTGTACATGTATGATTTGTGCACTTTTCTGTATGTATATTTTGCTTCAATAAAAAGTTTACATAAACAATAAAAAAGGGGGAAGTGGGTGTGAGTAGATATGAAGCAAATGGAAGTGAATTGTGTAAGAATGCAGAAGAAAGGATGACAGCAAGTCACAGCTCCCCACTTCGAGTCAAGCATATTGGGGAAGAGAAGGAATATGGCCAAAACAGTCACTGTAACAGAAATGAGAAGTATTGTGCCCTTCGGACATAGTTATTTGTTTGGTTTTGTCCAGTTTCAGATATGGTTTGATATCTTCATGTCTGATAGGGCAAATTAACAAAGAGTGCTTTGAGACATGACTCTTTATTTAAGTTCTCCATAGGAATGCTAGTGAAGTCTGGCGCTGGATAGGTTCTGGGTTATCACAGCGCACGCACAGTCAGCTCCCTCGCTCTGGCACCAGCTGCCCTAATTCAGCTGGTGGCAAGACGTAGGGGAAAGGGCAAGTCCCATAGGACCGGCTGGAGTTTGGCTTGACATTCAAGCAGTGGTTGCGATGTCACCATCACACTTACAGGGGTCATGAATAGGGGCGCCCGGCTGGCTCAGTCAGTAGAACATGTAACTCTTGATCTTGGGGTTGTGAGTTTGAGCCCCACATTGGGGGTAGAGTTTACCTTAAAAAAATTAAAAAACATATATAGGGATGCCTGGGTGGCTCATTCGGTTAAGTGGCTGCCTTTGGCCCTGGTCATGATCCTGTGGTCCTGGGATCGAGTCCGGCATCGGGCTCCCTGCTCAGCGGGGAACCTGGTTCTCCCTCTCCCTCTGCCTGCCACTCTGCCCACCTGTGCTGTCTCTCTATCTCTCTGTCAAATAAATAAATAAAATCTTTTTAAAAAATTTAAAAAATAAAGGGGTTGTGAATAAATCATCAGTGCAAAGTGGCTAGGGTTCACTCACTCCCTAAACATGTTCTGAGCACCTGCTCCATGCTGGGCACCCTTCTAGAGGCAGGGAACACAGCAGTGCATGAAACAGATAAAAATCCTTGCCCTTGGGGAGCATCCATGATTCACTACATCACTTAATAGCTTTAAAGACTTATTTAATTTTTTTAGTTTGTGATAAAAAATATATAACATAAAAATTACCATTTTAACCATTTTTGAGTGTGTCCAGTTCAGTAGCGGTAAGGATATTTACATTGTTATGCAGCCAGTCTCCATAACTTTTTCATCTTGCAGGACTGAAGCTCTGTCCCCATTAGACAGCAACTCCCCTTTGCCCCCTTATCCCAGCCCCTGGCACATCCCACTCTACTTTTCTGCATCTATAACATGAGGGGAATAGACAATCATGGTGACGTGGGTTCCATCGGGCTCCAGGCTTTTATCAGGGGGTATCCTCTTGTGTGCTCAGCATTGTGCCTTCAAGGAGCTCGAGGAGGATTTGGGGATCCAACAACCAGTGGAGATATGGGGCCACCTGTGCAAAGTGCCAAGGGAGGAAAAGAGCCCTTGGAGCTTAAAGGAAAGAAGCTGCCATGGACCAGAAAGGACTTTAGCTGTGCCTTTTCGAACAGATAGGCTTTGAATAGGGAGAGAAGAAGGAAAAACACTATGCACTTTGGAAGCCTATTCAGCCAACCTCAAACTAAGCCTCGGAGGCAGGTCCTGGCTTCATTTCCCTCCCTGGAGCCGCAGAGGTTGAATGAACAAGCCTTGCTGACGGAACCAAGGGATGCTCAGCCCAGGTCTACTGGTGACATTATTTTGTTCCATTGTGCTTCTTGGAGGTGTTTCTAGTTGATGACTGCAGGGAGTAGGGTGTGGACAGTTCTGAGCTTTTTAGCTAGAATGTCAAAGTCTTGCTGAACTTGCTTGTTTTCTGCCTGTTCCAGCTGTCCAAGCACTCTAGATAGACCCCCTGGGTCTCCCTCACCTCACCCTGCAGGAGGGCAGGATGAATGAACAGGGGCTCCGATGGGGTGGTGCAGCCCCCGGGGAGGTGCCTCCAATGCAGACTGTTCCGAGGCTCAGGGGTGATGGCCAGGGTGGCCTGGGGAAACAGGGGATGGCCCTCTCCTCAGCTTTCTAAATGCTGTCTGTCCCAAAACCTGAGCCTTGCTTTCCGCTACACCCAAACCACCCGTGGGACTGGTTCTCCCCAGCACAAACAGCTCTTTGTTTGCTGCTGGTATTCGTTTGTTGGCATCCGAACAGTTCTCTGTGGTTCCCATTTGAGGCCAGCCTGAGGCAAAATGAGATTGGCGGAGGCTGGCAGGGGTGCCACACCTCGCTTCCACTCTCCCGCCCCCAAGCCTAGACCCCCCAACTTCCCCCTTTACCACAAATGCCGCCTCCACCACCTGTGGAATTTTCTCCCCACTCAGGGTCCCATCCTTCACTTTTCCACGTCTGCTTATCTAAGAAACAAATCGCTTCTAAGGGATGAGATGTTGATAAAGTATTTCTGTTTTCAGAGGAGTCTTCCATAGATGCTCTACCCTGACCCTGATGAAAGAAAAATGGTTAGGAATTTTGGGTACCGTGACAGGTTTCTCGGAGCAGATCAGGCTGCCCCCTAAAGTACATTACCCACTCAGTTCTTTGCCTATACAACGGACACCGGGGTACACTGGTCCAGCAGCTCTTAATTTCAGCTCAACTACTAATGTCTGTGTCTTCTTCCCCTTTGGGAAGGTCTCAGTTTCCCCCACCATTACAGTAAAGGAGCTGGATTGGGTCGTTACTACCAGCCGCACCATTCAGAAGCCTGTGCAGGCAGGGAGGGATAAAATGATGCACTGACCCCAAAGAAAAGTTCTCCGTTTTTTAAGAACTTATGAAACTAGGGGACACTAAGTTTCCTCTGACTTTTTTTGCTCTCAGCTACCTGGGATGGCTTTCATCCAAGTACAACACTTTACGGTTTCAAAGGTGTCATCACTGCCCTGACTCAAGTCAATATTTGTTAAATAAATAACTATGAATGTCTGTAAGGTCCCATGCATTGTGCTGACTCTATGGATATAAGCTTAATCTGTCAGCTGCTGGGAAAAGGAAGAGCATATTCAAAAGGAGCACAGCTCCTTGTGGATGGGACCTCGAATGTAAGATGGGAGTTAACAGAAAGAGCCCATGGCTGAAAATAAGATGAACATTCAATAACAAGAAGCAGCCAACCTTGGGAAGGTCTAGAGGCAGCCTGTGCAAAGGCCCTGAGGCAGGAGCTAAGGCCACTAGACCTGTCTGGGGATCAGCAAGGTCAATGTGTTCGCAACTTAGTGAGCCAGTGTGATGGTAGGACATAAAATCAGAGAGGAAAATGAGGCTGGATCATGCAGAGAGATTTGTGGGTTTTATTTTCGGTATAATAAGAAATCATTAGTTTTTTGGTTTGGGCATTAGTTTTTTGGTTTGGGGTTTTTTTTTTTACATTTTAAAAAGATCATACTGGCTACTGTAGAATGGTCATCAGCACCACTTTGTACCTCTCCTGGGCACCGTTCACAGCACCATCAGTGTAAACAGAGCCCCCTGGAGTTGTGCAAGGTAAAGCAGCCCTGATTGTCCTCCCCAATCCCCACGAAACTTCAGGCGCTCACAAGCCCCGATGCTAAGTGGCTCTGGGATGGAAAGAGTCCGAGTCTTCCTCGGGGGCTTTGATGATGTCAATCCTCTGTCATCTTTGAGAAGCGGAGGGGAACTTGGGCCCCTCCGGTGTGTCTGCCCTGATCCCTGTAAACACTCGCTTCTCCCAAACCCTTTCATCTGAGAGGTCGAGCCAAGTGGCAGCAGACGCTCCCTCACTCTCTCCTCCCTTCAAGCTGACACCCTCTAAGCCTTTAAGCAGCATGTAACCCTCTCGTCTCAGTGCCCCTTGGAAGGGAGTAGCCAGCAGATTAAGTGATTCTGGGATCCAGGCACTGAGGAATTCAGGGCCTCTCAGGTTTCTTGGCAGGATTTACAAGTACATGCAGAGACTCTTCTTCAGAACAAGTGAAAATAATTCCTTCCAGGGGCAGAAAAAGGCGTGCTTTTGGCAAAGGCCTTCATAAGATGTTATCTCAAGAGCCCCTCATAGGAGCCCCTGCGAGGGAAGGCAGAAGCTGCTAAACCAGGTGGGAAAATGGATGGGCAGGCGGGGAAGGACTTACAAGGTTCCCACAGTGACTCGGGAACTGGAACTGGGGTGACCTCACGTGATTTCCACACTCCTGGGACCGGAGGGGGACAGGCAGAGAAGGGGCATTTAACTGTGGGACATTTGTATCGTGGAATGGGGTACAGGCACTGGAAAGAAGGAAGGAGGCAAATACACATCATTGCTGTGGAAAGATCACTAGTGACACTTTAAAGTACAAAGCACATAATAAAATGTATAATATAATCCAATCTGTGTAACAAAAGGTATATATCCAGGGGTGCCTGGCTGGCTCAGTCAGGAGAACATGGGTCATGATCTCAGGGTCATGAGTTCAAGTCCCACAGTAGGTGTAGAGATTACTTAATAAATGAAACTTTTTTAAAAAGTATGTATACGTATATATGTACATACAAATATCTTTACATATTATATTACAATATTTCTCCAGAGGGACGCCTGGGTGGCTCAGTCGGTTAAGCGTCTGCCTTCAGCTCAGGTCATGGTCCCAGGGTCCTGGGATCGAGTCCCACATTAGGTTCCTTGCTCAGCAAGGTGTCCCTATCACACTTTCATTACAGACAGAAAGTTGGGGGCTCAGAGATAGGAATCAGGTAGTCCTGCAGTTATTGCCAGGGTTGGGACCAGGACCAGGTCAGCTGGCTTCTCTCTTTCTCCTCTAGCACACCATCTTCTTTGCTAAACCCAGGGGCCAGCCTTGAGCACAGGAGGGCTCGGACGCCTGGCTGTGTGTCCCATGGCTGAGAACCAGAGATGTGAAGTTAATGTTTCTCAGGGCGCCTGGGTGGCTCAGTCGGTTAAGCACATGCCTTTGGCTCGGGTCATGATCCCACAGGGTCCTGGGATCGAGTCCTGCATTGCATTCCTTGCTCAGCAGGGAGTCTGCTTCTCCTCTGCCCCTCCCCCCGCTTGTGATCTCGCTGTCTTACGCTCTCTCTCAAATAAATAAGTAAAATCTTAAAAAAAAAAAGATAATGTTTCTCAGAGCACAGGGATGATGGCATTACAGGGCTTTGGGCTTCCGCTTCTCAAATTCCTTCATGTACTATACCACTGAAGTAGATGTGGAGCAAATCTCCAATCCCTCTTCCTCTCTGAGACTCAGTTTCCCTCACTTGTAGAATGGTGTGCACTGGGGGCGTGTAGTGGAGCAGAAGATCCCTCAGTGTCCTGAGAAAGGACAGGCCCTTCTGCTCCTGGCAGACCCGGGGAGGAGTTCACCACAAGGCGTAGGATTTCCCATTTCTTGAGTCAGGCTTCCCCCTGCTGGTGTCAGGTAGTACTCAGCAAGTTTCCAAGAAACCGCTTCTCAGGGGTGGTCATTGCCCCCCACCCCCGGGGGGTCCTTTTGGAGTTGTGGGGTCCACCACAGTTTCGGGGTCACAGCCGGCATTTAGCGGGCAGGGACGGGGACCCAGGCGTCCCGCAGGGCATGCAACAGTCCCGCTCCATGAAGAATTGTCTCACATTCCGCATGGCTTTTGAATGAACGAATGAAGAAATCCTGTTTCTAATGATCTGAGCCCGGAACCTAGCTCTCCTTTGCAAACATTAACAAAGCTGTTTGGGTTTTTGTTTGTTTGTCATTGCTTTGTTTTGCTCTGCTTTTAAGCTATTCTACAGTGCAGCAACTCTGAGGGTTGATGGATGCTCGCACTTCGCTCTGCCTGGCACTCCCCCGGGCTCCTGCACCGCCGCATAAACTCGAATCACCAGCAGCACTCGGGCTGTTACCGTCTTGACCTACTTGTACCGCCGGCTTTGTAGCCCTTCTCTCGGCAAATGCGCGACCAAAAAGATCTGAGGCTTCTTTTCACAGTTGGAGAACTATATATTACTAAATTATCAGAGATCTAGGAAAGGCAGAGATTTTGTTTTGTTTTGTTTTTTCCTGCTTTGTTGAGATTAGTATAGACAAATAACATAGGTAAGTTTAAGGTGTACAATGGGAAGATTTGATGCACGTATACATTGCAAAATGCTGACCACATAAGGCTAGTTAACATTTCCATCCCCTCACAAAATTACCTCTATTTTCTGTGTGGCGATAACATTTAAGATCTCTCTTAATAACTTTCAAGTATATCACACAGTATTGTTGATTATAGTCACTGTGCTGTACATTAGATCCCCAGACCTCACTCATCATATAGCTTGGCATTTATACTCTTTGACCCACATCTCCCCATTTCCCCCATTCCCCTGCCCTGGGCAACCACCATTCTACTCTCAATTTCTTTGAGTTCAGCCTTTTAGATCCCAGATATAAGCGAGCACCTACAATGTTTCTCTTTCTTTGTCAGATTTATTTCACTTCAGGATAGTGTTTCCATTTCCTTCAGATCTATACCCAGAAATGGTATACTTGGATCACATGGTAGTTCTCTTCTTAATTTTTCAAGGAGTCCCCATACTGTTTTCCAGAGTGGTTGCACCAATTTACATTCCCACTACTAGTGGACAAGGGTTTCCTGTTCTTCACCTTCTTGCCAATGCTTGTGATCTCTTGTCCTTTTGGTGACAGCCACTCTAACAGGCATGAGGTGATACCTTTGTGCTTTTGATTTGCATTTCCCTGATGATGAGTGATCTTGAGCACCTTTTAGTGTACCTGTTGGCCAACTGTCTATTCAAGTACTTTGCCCATTTCTAAATCAGGTTGTTTGGTTTTTTGCTGTTGAGTTGTATGAGTTCCTGATATATTTTGGGTATTAACGCCTTATCAGATAGACTGTTTGCAAATATTTTTGCCTATTCTGTAGGTTACCTTTCCATTTTGCTGGTTGTTTCCTTTGCTGTGCAGAAGCTTTTCAGTTTGGTGAAGTCCCACTTGTTTATTTTTGGTTCTGTCACTTGTACTTTTGGAGTCAAATCCAAAAAATCTTTGCCAAGACGAATGTCAAGGAGCTTTTTCCCTGTATTTTCTCAGACCCCATTGTCTACCTTACCCTTTTCCTCATTCCAAAGGCTTTCCCTATGCAGGCCTTGCCCCGCCTCTCATTCGTTCATTCATTCATTCACTCATTTAACAAATATTGAGACAGGGAGAACTTAATATGTTCCAAGAAATGTGCTCAGGGCTAGGGGCACGGCAGTGAGCAAAAGAGATCAGGTGCCTGAGTTCACAGATTTTACATATTGCATCGGGGTGAGGGTGTCAGGCAACAAAAGTGAATAAACAAGATAATAACTACAGGTTGTGATTGTTGATATGAGGAGAGAAAATGGGAATAAGAAGGGTAGACAAGCAAAGGTCTCTCTGAGGAGGCAACATTTGAACTGAGACCTGAGAGTGATGAAGAGGCAGGCACTAAGGAAAAGCTGGGGAAAGAGTGTAGTTCCGATAAAGGCACAGCAAATGCAAAGGCCCTGAGGCAGGGCAGAACTTGTCATGTTTCAGGAACACAAGGAAGGCCACTGTGGCTAAAGTGTAGTGACTGAGGGGGTAGTGATAGGAGACAGGGCTAGAGAGGTCATTTATTGGACACCAGCTGTGAACAAGACACAACCCTAGTCTCCTGGCACTTACCGTCCCATTTGCTCAGACTACTTGCTCCCTGACTGTGATACTTACCTCTGCTTCTCTGAATCTTTCCCACTCTTCAAAATCAGGCCCTGTCAAGCTTACCCCAGAAATTCCCCTGATTCTCCCAACTCTTAGACATGGAGGGCAACCAATATGTATTTGGAAGTAGGCAGCTCTGTCCACTCTCTTGCCTCCTAAGCCAGTGTTTCTCAAACAATGGTCTTCTGACCACCTACATCAGAGTCCCCTAAAATGCTCCTAAGTTTTACAAGTATTTTTAGTGAAATATTTATGTTACAGCAAATAGAATATTGTATGTATTCACATACTCACTATCTGCTTTAAGAAAACCTTATCATTCATCCATATTTGCTTCAGTTCTGTTTTTGTTTCCTAAGGAATAAAATACAGGGACGCCTGGGGTGGCTCAGTCGATTAAGGGTCTGCCTTCAGCTCAGGTCATGATCCTGGGGTCCTGGGATCGAGCACCACGTGGGGCTCCCTGCTCAGCGGGGAGCCTGCTTCTCCCTCTCCCTCTGTCACTCCCCCTGCTTGTGCTCTCTTTCTCTATGTCAAATAAATGAATACAATATTTTTTTAAAAAAGAAAAGAAGTATGTCTGAAGTACTGCATGGGATGTACTTACACAAAAGAAAAAAATCATTGTTTATCTGAAAACAAATTTAACTGGGGATCCTGTGTTTTATCTGGCAACTCTACCTGAGGGAGTATCTTTCACTCCTGTGAGCCTCAGTTTCCCCATTTGGAAAATGAGGGTGTTGGGCAGGATGATTTTATGGGTCCTATGGCTTGGATGCTCCTGCAGTCAGTTCAGACCCATCCCACAGCTCTGAGAGCCTTTCTCCCCAGTCCCGCCAGGAGGCGCCCTCACCCTCCTCAACAGCCTGGCGGGCTTGTGGTTCAGCCAGGAGACAAATGGGTCCCGCTGGCTCTGGGGAGCCATCTGGAAACCAGGTTGTGAGGCCTCCATGGCCCCGGGGCCTTACTCATGCCTAGGACAGCCTGTTCACAAGAAAAGAAGGGGAAATCTCATAGACTTTGTGAAGATAAGAACCGTCTCATCCAGCTCCCCTCTACCCTTATTTAGAAGCAGAGATGGACCCCTAGAGGGGAAGGCACTTGTCCAAGCCCATACCACTGGTCCAGAAACTAGACTCCTATCTTCCTGACCAGGACCCCTTTACCCCCTTAGGGGGCCTTATTTCTCTGTTTCCTGCTGGACACGTTTAACCCTTGCAGTCCTGTAGCCAAGACCATTAACAGACACCAGGCAGCCCAGCACAGCCTAACAGGGAAGATCCCTCAGAGCCCCTTCGCAAAGGGAGTCTAGCCTTGAAGCTGCAGCCTTTACAACTGAGAGAGGACCAGGGACAAAGGATCAGTAGAGGGTGGGGGGGAGATGGGGAAGGGCAGGCACCTCACATTTAAGTTGGAAGTAGTAGTCTTTTTATTATTATTGGCTCCCTCTGTGTCAGACACAATGAGCTATGAGGGACCGCTATCATCAGACAAGAAACAAGCTCAAAGTTAGGTCATTGGACTCGAAGGGCTCAATCCAGTTCTGTAGCAGATATTCAGAAGGAAGGAGCCTTCTGTTACCAGGGACTCAGATGGTCTCCAAAGGACCCACACTCCTTTCACTGCGGAAAGGAATTGCCCAAAGGGGAGGGAGACCCCTCACTCTGGACCAGGAGATGATTTTAGGAGAGTCACAGATTTAGCATTACTTAACACTGAATTAATTATAATTCAGTTCTTTTTGGGGCCATCTGGTTATCAAAGAGAAAATCTCTTAGTTTTTTTTTTTTTTTTTTAATAAGAAACCTACCACCCTTCAAGCATGGGACACATTCATAATTGCCTAACATTGTTCTTTCACTGTATTTATATTTTTACTGTTTTTATCTTTAAGGTTTATCTCTAGTTATGGTAAATAATACTGATTTTCTACCTAAGGTAATGAAATAATTTCCTTTAAATGTTAAGTTGTTTTGCTTTAAGTGATTTGATTTAAAGGTAGGGAAAGCACAAATAGCAGGAGGCTATAGAAACACTGCCTTGAAGATTCTAGATTTGGAGGGCCCCTGTTAACTGAGCTGATCAGCGGTTCTGCAGCAAGCAGGGGGGCAGCCCTGCCCTCCCAGGGCCCTGGGCTGATTCATGCTTCATACCCCTCTGAGGCCGCCTTGCCCTGGAAAATCTCCCAGAGGGAGACATTTCAATATGGGGGAGACAGCTCTGGGTTCCAGTTTCCTCTTTTTCTCATTGTCTCATCTCATGACCAAGTCACTCAGCTTCCCTGAAGCTCTTTGCTCATCTGTAAGTTGGTGGCAGAGCTGTTACAGTCGTGGGCGCCAGGCCTCTCACGGCTAATCTGCCCTTCGGTTAATCAAGGCATAAGGACTACACCCTGGGGTCCTGAGGTCAGAGGCCACATCTCCCTCCTTACCCAACAAACGCTCTGTAAAGCCATGCTCCACCGTAGCTCCCTGCTTTATTTCCTTTATAGTTTGTGTTTGCACCTGAAATGGTATTATTCCTTAACTTGTGCGTTGTCTGCCTAGCTAGAAGGAAAGCTCCAAGGCAGCAGGGACCAATACCTGCCCTACTCACGAGCCTGTAGGACATGCTTAGCACCCTGCGGGCACCTGATAAATACCATCGAAGGAATGAATTAATGAATGAGCCAATACCTGAATTGACTTGAATCTGTCTCTGCTTGGATCCCTAGAGATTGAGACTACTAGTCATATGGCCAAGACCAAGCCAGTCAATTCCTCTCTCTTGAAAAAAGAGAACACCAGAATACAATTTGATTTTTTTATGAATTTGTATTATTTTAGTGATTTGAAAATGATTTCAAATAAAAGGGGTGGGAGAGAACAACTTGGCACCCGAAGACTCAGCTCTGTGGCCCATTGTAGTGGAGCATACTTCTTGAGCCTATTTTTCCATCTCTAAACGGGAGTCTTTAATTACCAGCCTGAGCTATCACACTAGCACGATGAACATGCATGAACTTTGAAAAGTGCTCTGTGGACTTACAAGGTCATTAACTCTTTCCTGAATCAGAGTGCTCTTTTTAAAGCAAATCTAATCCTGTTTGTCTCTATGGTTTAAAACCTTCCAATGACTTCCCAGTGCACAAAAAATAAAATCCAAACTCCTTACCATAGCTTTTGAGACGGCATTGTCTGGCCTCTGCCCACCTCTTCAGCTTCATCCAATATGACCCACCCCTCACTTTGTGCACCAGCCATACCAGCTTGGGACTCATCTTGCTCCCCATTTACCTCCAGGCCTTTGCACATGCTGTTCCCTCTGCCTGGAATGCTCTTTCCCTGCCCTTTCCCTGCTCTCTCCCTCCTCCACACACTTCATCCCTTCTGTTCCTTTGTGACTCAGCTCCAGTTTTCTCAAGAAAGCCATGGAACAGCCTTTCCAATAGAACTTTCCACGATGATGAAAATGCTCAGATCGACCATGTTCAACAGGTAACCACTATTCACATGTGGCTAATGAGCACTTGAAAAGAGTCTCATGTGACTAAGGAACTAAAGTCTTAATTTTAATTAATTTAAACTTAAATCTAAATAGCCACACATGGGTGGTGGCTACCATGTGGACAGTGAAGCTCTAGAGTAATGCTGTGTCCTCCCATTGTACATACTCATGGTTTCTCTTACTCTTCCTTTACCGCACTTCTCACTTCTTGTCATTTATATTTAGTTGTGCAATTGCGGTTTTTTTGAGGTTTTTAAATTTTATTTTTAAGTAATCTCCACACCCAACATGAGGCTCGAACACACAACCCTGAGATCAAGAGTTGCGTGCTCTACTGACCAAGCCAACCAGGCACTCTTAGTTGTGAAATTGTTTAATCTATTCCCCGCTAGACTAGAAGTTCTAGAACAAATGCTTTGTCTGCTTTGCCACAATGGAGTCTCTATCACCTGGCATGGGACCTGGTGCATAGTAGGTATTTCATAAACATTTGTTGAATGAACGAATGAATGAATGAACCATAAGAGACTCTTAAAGATAGAGAACAAACTGAGGGTTGATGGAGGGAGGTGGGTGGGGGATGGGCTAGATGGGTGATGGGTAGTAAGCAGGGCACTGGTTGGGGCGCCTGGGTGGCTCAGTTGTTAAGCGTCTGCCTTCGGCTCAGGTCATGGTCCCAGGGTCCTGGGATCGAGCCCCGCATCGGGCTCCCTGCTCAGTGGGGAGCCTGCTTTTCCCTCTGCCTGCCACTCCCTCTGCTTGTGCTCTCTCTCTCTCTGGCAAATAAATAAGTCTTAAAAAAAAATAAAATAAAATTCTTAAAAAAAAAAAAAGGAGGGCACTGGTTGTGAGGGGCACTGGGAGCTGTATATAAGTAATGAATCACTGAATTCTACTCCTGAAATCAGTAGTGCACTGAATGTTAACTAAGTAGAATTTAAGTAAAAATTTAAAATAAATAAATCGCTGGGTGGCTCAGTTGGTTAAGCGACTGCCTTAGGCTCAGGTCATGATCCTGGAGTCCCTGGATCGAGTCCCGCATCAGGCTCCCTGCTCAGTGGGGAGTCTGCTTCTCCCTCTGACCCTCCCCCCCTCATGTGCTCTCTCTCTCTCTCTCATTCTCACTCTCTCAAATAAATAAATAAATAAAATCTAAAAAAAATAAAAAAAATAATAAATAAGTAAATCGGTATGAGGGGGTGGAAAAGAGAATGGATGGATGGTGGAAGGAGATATTTGCTTAGCCTGGTGCTGCTCATAATGAAGTACAGTAATGAAAAAAGTTCAGCACACAGTTCATAAAATTAAAAGTAAGCTTGGGGCGCCTTGGCGGCGCAGTAGGTTAAGCATCCAACTTTTGGTTTCGGCTCAGGTCGTGATCTCAGGGTCATGAGATCAAGCCCTGTGTCGGGCTCCATGCTCAGTGGGGAGTCTGCTTGAGATTCTCTCCCTCCCTCTCCCTCTGCCCATCCCCCTGCTCTCTCTCTCAATAAATAAATAAAAACTTAAAAGTAAGCAGAACTTGTGCTTATAGGAACCGTACATTCCCTGTGTACAAATACATCCCCCGTGTATAAAGACACGGTGTGTGCACCAAAGCAGTGTGTTTGCCAGGGTTTGCAGCTGTACAGTTGTGTGTAGACACGTCCATCCTTGTGTCTGCATGTCAGGGTAATGAGGTGTCTAAGACTGAGACACATGCAAAATCACTCAGGAAGGCAGTTTCTAAGTCGTTACTTTTTATTTTGAAAGATTTGTCAAACTCCCCACGTTGGGGTGAGAGTTTGCACGATTAATAAGGAGCAGCTTTTTCATGAAATGCTTGGAGGTGAACAAGTTCTCAGCCTGTGAGATCTGACCATCCCATTGACTTTGAAGTTTCTCTTGATTAATAGAAGGAAAAAAGGTGGGGAGGGGGAGAAAAGGAGGAACGTGCTAGAAACCGAGGGAAAGACCTCTTGTGACAGCTATCCAAATGTGAAAAAACAAAACAAAACAAAACCAATTCACCAACTCCACTTTTTCTACTTTACAATTTTCTACACCTCGCTCTTGACCTTGGCCTTCCCGGTGGAAACAGCCTCCCAGTCCTGCATTCCCCAAAGACAGCTAGGAGGGGAGAAGCCCTGCAGGGTATGGTGATCCACCCTCCAGGGGCCTGGTGGATTCCAGAGTGCTGATGGTCCACCCCGGCTCCCAAAAGTTTGGACAAACAGCCTAACATGAAAAGAAAGGGCACTGAAAGATGAGGGGGTGGGGAACGGTAAGGAACTGGGCTTATGTGAGAGTTAATACGTTTTCCTAACACAGACTCAGGTCCTTTCTCTGGGTGACAGCCTTGTTATCTGCGGTTCTGGCTGGTGGGTTCTGCAGGGCTTTCTCCCACTAGTCCCCTTGTCCCAGAAACATCTTTGCCAGCATCACGTGCCTATTACTTCCCTTTGCCCTCCTTCCGGCCATGTGGGGATGACCCCCTGGCAACCAATACCTTGAAATAAAATGAACACAAAGACTAACTTGGTGAGTATTAATTTCAAACTGAGAAATGGAGAGAAAATCTGAAGATGCGGGATGTGTTGAAGGCAGACTTGAGCAGATCAAAGTTCCCACCCATACACCACTAGGACACGGGGCAGCACAGCAAATGGCAAGAGAAAAATGGGACCATTAGTGGGTGAGCAAGAGGCGTCGGCAGCCGTGTTACAACTAAGAATGTCATGACTTGGGTTACAATTTCCATTTTTAGCACCGTTAATGTATTCATTTAAATCTATATTAGCACCTTGTCCCCAGGCAGAACAACAAACCATCCAAACATTTTAAACATTGGGGGAAACAGGAAGGGGAAGATCAAAGAGGGAGGATCCGGTACTGCGGAAGGAGGCGTGGATTTAGATCACCAGATCCTTGTCAATATCCTCTGCAAAGCAAGACAAGAAAACAGGATTAGAAATGAGCCCTGTATGGAGGAAGATGCGCTTCCCCAGGAGTCAGTGGGTCCCACCCATCCCCGGGCCAAGGGTCAGGGGACCAGCCCAAGGTCACCCAGGAAGTTGGGGACTGAGGACCTTGGTCTCCCTGCCCCTGGCCTGTTCCTGTCACTTACACACGCTGCCAAGTTACACTTCCTGTCCCCTCTCTAGGTGCCTGCCAGCTCCCAAAATAGCACTAGGCACAGACTGAGCGCTATGCTTGAGGAAGGGAAAGAGAAAGCGGATGAACAAGACTGCCGGAGACAGCAAGGCCGGCCCAGACAGGGAGAGCACAAAAAGGAGTTAACTAGGCACAGAGAGCAGAACTGGGCAGAGAGGATGGACACAGAGATGACAGAGAAAACAGAGGGGAGTTGGGGAGAGGATGGTGGCCCCTTTGCTCAGACACTCACGCTCCTTGATGCCAAAGCAACCGGCCCACTCGTCCAGGGCGATGTACTTGTCGTGGTCCAGGTCACAGGTCTCAAAGAAGCGGGTGGTGCAGTGCTCCATGGGGATGAGTGGCGCACGCAGCGGGGCCAGCTCCGTGTGGGACAGGTACCTGCAGGCGAGAGAGGGAGGGCCTAAGGACACTCCACGAGAGACAGGAGAGAGCGAGCCTGCCCCACGGGGCAGAAGGGAGGGACGTGAAAGCAGAACAGGAAGCCAGGATCCCGGTCTACCCCCTTGCTGTACCACTGACCTGCTGTGGGACTTAGAGCAGGCACTGCTCACTCTGAGCCTCAGTTTCCCCTCCATCAAAGCAGGGAGAGTTGACCATAATGTCTTAAGAGCTCTTCCCGTTCTGAGATCCCATGGATTCATAACAAAGGTCTCTTGATGCATTTAACTGCTTCCTAATTGGCTGCGAATTGGGGCATAGAAACTTAAATAGAAAATAGAAAATATACTGCCATTGGTAGCTCAAAATCTGCCATAAAACACAATGTGTGTTTCTGGTGAACACACATTTATGTAGCTACAAATGCACAGAAAAGAGTCTAAGGGTACCTGGGTGGCTCAGTCGGTTAAGCGTCTGACTCTTGATTTCAGCTCAGGTCAGGATCTCAGGGTTGTGAGATCGAGCCCCACATCGGGCTCCGTGCTGGGCATGGAACCTGCTTAAGATTCTCTCTCTCCCTCTGCCCTACCCCACTCTCTCTCTTAAAAAAAAAAAAAAGAGATACATCAAAATTATGACAGTGCTGCCTTCTGGGGAGAAGTGGGAAAGGACTGGGATTGGCAGGAGGGTCAAAAGAACCGAAACCTTCATAGAGCTTTAATTTTTGTATATCATACTGTGCGAGAGAGGCCTTCTCATTTCTCTCCCACTGTCCTCCATTCCTGCTCCTCCAGCCAGCCTTGACTCCAGAGCACATGTATGAATTTTTTCCTTATTTCCCAGAGCCCTCAAATAGTTTTCCTGAAAACACTCTTCCCCAAGGGGCTGCACTGCAATTCCAACTTTCTCTCTAATCCCCAGACCCCCTCGCCCCACCCAACTCATGGAAGTAATCACACCATGTTTGAACCAGAAGGAACACTCCCTCCCTTTACATAGTATATCGATGGGAAAACTGAGGTCCCCAGGGGGCAGGGACTCAGGCAAGGTCACCATGCAGCTCTGGGATAAGAAGAGGGGGCGGATGGATCTCCTGGCCTAGGCTGGAGCACTTTCCCAGATGCACAGTGCGAAGCCTCTCTCCTGGTCCTTTCATCCTGGTGGAATCCAGTTGCTCAGCCTGAGCTCCAGATGTCCCCCTGACTTTTTCCTTCCCCCTCCACAGCGAGTGACTCAGTTGGATCCCAGCCATGGAACGAGCCTGGGAGAGAAGCTGCAGGGAGTTTCCCAGAGCTCAGGAGACCCCAGCCCCGGGGGGTTGCCGACAGGGTGGACGGGCTCCAGGCACACAGCCTGGACCGAGAACGAGGGGTGAGCCTCCAGAGAGGAGCATCCCTGTACAGAGTGTGCTCCCCCAGGCACATAAACAGGGTGGCCCACCTTTCTATGCTCCTCCAAGAGCACACAGCTAGAGGAGACCAGAAAGCTGCGGTGAGGGTCGTGACAACCCCCGCGGGGCCTCCCATGCAGCAAGCCACCCCTGCGCCTTCTGGGGCCTTTTCGCTTTTTCCTTCTATTGTGAGCAGCAGATCATCAGCCACGTTGTGAGCGTCCCGGGGGCAGGGACCGTGCCAGCCCTGACTACTGTTAAATCCCCTGCCTTGGAATAGCGCTGAGCAGGTAATAGATGCTCAGTAAGTGTTCGTTCGCTGACAGCCGCCTGCCTGCTCGGCCGTGGGGTTGCACGGCACCTTCAGGACTCATTTGGACAAGAGGCAAGAACAATGAAACCAAGGGCTTGCAATGAGGATGGAATTGGCTGTGTGGATTTTTTAAGAACTCCCCGGGCCCGTTCGCCCGGTTGGGGCGGGGTCTCCGGGCTTGCTGAATGAAGGACTGAGAGCATGCAGGCTGCCCCCTCCCCGCTGCACCGCGCCATGGAGTCTGCGCTCCTTCCTAGCTCGCTCTCCCTCAACTCGTGGATACCCAAGGCCAGCAAGCCCAGGGGTCAGGGGGATTTTCAGTTTCCGCCGACGTCCGCTTCTTCTGGCGTGCAAATGTACTGTGGCTTTCTTCCCCTCGGGTGTGCATCTTTTCTCCTCTGCCCGGTCCTTCCCGCCTCGGCCCCCACACAGACTGTGGGCTCCGGGGCTGGGGGCAGCAGAGGCTGCTGAGAGGTCTTCGGCCAGACCCAGCGCGCCTACCGGCCCTGACCTGTGACGCCGTCTACTCCAGCGCCAAGCCAGAGCAGCCCCCTGGGATCCTGCCGGCCGGAGGCCTTACCCATCAATGGGGTGCTGGTCCAGCTGGCCAAACTGCCAGTGCACGGGGAAGATGTACATGTTGTAATTCTTCTCGAAGTCCCGGGCCAGCAGCTCCACGGGGTGGTCTCCGGCCTCCAGGCGCTTCTCGTTCTCATGGATCTTCTTCACCTGTGGGAGCAGATGCCATGTGACGAAGGGTCCAGGGGAGACGGTCCAGGCCAGTCAGGGCCCCTCCACCGCGGACAGCAGGCCAGAGCCAGAAGAGACCAGCCACGGCCAAGGTTCAAAGTGAGGGAAGGAAGTGGCAGACATGGATACCAGGCTCTCATCCACAAGAGTGGAGGCCTGGGGTGATCTCAAAGCGTTCTATCTGCACAGAGCGGCCCCATCAAACTCATCTGGGGAGTTGGTTAAAATGCAGCTTCCTGGGCCTGGTTTCATGGAGACACTGATTCTATAGGGCCCTAGGCAGGGCTCAGGAACCTGCACTTTATCAGTACTCCAAGTGCTTGATAGATCAGTAAAGTCTAAGATCCACAGACTCAGAAGGAAAAAGGAATAGGGCAGTTTCTGTCCCTTTTGTTTGACACTGGGCTAAACAAAGTGAGCAGGTATCTTCATTACAGGACTTCTCAGAGTCTTTAAGGGGTGAATGCATACTCTTGGCCTCCAAAGGCAGTGAGAAGTCTGTGTCTAGCACCCAGGATAAGGGCACTCATCAGAGCAGGGGTGTAGGCTTACCCTTGGGGGTCTAGTTCTAGGAATGGGACTGTGGACCTCAGCCAGCCCGGGGCCAGGAGCCATCTCGCTCAGTGCCAGGCAGGGACCCTGGGACAGGCCGGAAAGAGCGCACTTACTCGCAGCTTCTGCTTCTCGGTCAGAAGGTTGTTGTCCTCGTCCCTTTCGTACAGAGTGACCAGGACGTTCTTGAGCCAGTCCCGCATGCGCAGGGGGAATTCAGTCAGCTCGGAGTCCAGGCAGGGGGGGATGTCTGGGGTCCAAAACACAAGAGTTGTCAGCACAGACCAGGACTCTCCATGCGTGAGGGCCAACATACTGGCTAGACCACACTTCCCACCCCAGGGCCTCCTCCTACAGCTGTTTCAGTCAGAGGCTTTGGCACAGAAGAGTGGCTCGGCCTTTCTGGGCCAGTTTCTTCACACCACAGTGAGCACAGGAGAGTCTGTGGAGAGAAGAATGCTCTGCAAATGGAGACACAAAGACATGTCTGCTCTTCCCTTGACCTGATCTGACTTGCTGAGGTGACCCCTGCATCTCTCTGCATGATGGGGCCTGAAAGCAGAGGCCCAGGTCCCACGCCGGGGATGCCAACCATTGGGAGGGGTTCGAAGCTGTGAGGCTGAGGAATAACATCTATCCATAGGCCCAGCTTAGCTGGGGTGGGGAGGTCAGGACTGCTTATCCACCAGAACGTTCTTCGTGATAATGATTCCATCCTAATCTTTGGAACTTAGAATCCCAGAATGTCAGACCAAGTCCACTCTCTTGTTGGACTTAATTAAAGGTCAGCATGGGGAGAAGGGGCTTACTCAAGGCCACATTATCAGAACTCATCCGCCATCCAGGGTATGTGGTTGTCCCAGGGCTTAGAGGCCTGTCCTTCCCTCATCCTAAGTCCAGGGAAAGTCCCCTCTGAGGACCACTACCTTCTCCACCACCAGCGGGGGAGTGGAAGGGAGCATCTGCGGGGGACACACTAGGAGTTGGAGCAAGGGAGCAATATGCCCCAGAGGACAGCAAGAGCCACTTGGTAAAAGTCCCCTTGGCACATTCCTCAGTCTCACTGCCTAAAGATTCCTGTCAACCTTCCTCCCCCAGCCTCCTTCCTGTGCCTTCGCATTTCACACCCTGGGCCCCGTAACTGGGAGAGTGGGGCTGACCACAGGAGAACCTGCTTTTCTCCTCCACCGTTCTGCACTCTGCACACCCGAGGCAGGTGAGTGGCTCTCCCCAGCGCCATCTGGTGCCAGAGTGTACCAGACACACAACATGGGTGTTATCTTGGAGGACTGGATGTGGCCTTGGGTGTTTCAGATGGTAAGGAGACGGCCAATGCTGAAGGAGGCACCTGGGCCAGTGGCATCTGCCCCTGGCATCACTAACAAAAAGCTAGACAGCATCCTGGCTTCCCTTCCCGCGAACACCTGACTCCCAGGTTTCTAGAAGAGGGTGGTTAATCATATGTCTTAAGTAGACAGATAGGGATGTGATGGAGTGATAAGGCCAAGGATGCGGCAACACTGAGTAACAGGGCCTAACGGGGACTGGCAGGCATGCCCCCTATCTTAAAGCATTCAAATTCAAATATTTTAAAAATAAACTTTATAGGCCCAGGGCTGCCTGGCTGGCTCAGTCAGAAGAGCACGTGACTCTTAATCTCAGGGTCTTGATTTCAGGCCCCATGTTGGGTGTAGAGATTACTTAGATAAATTAATTAAATTAATTAATCAGTAAATTAATTAAAAACAAAAACCACTTTATAGATCCAGATAGAACATCATTTTTGCTTTACAATGTTGAAGCAGTAAAGATTTGGGTTAGCCCTACACAAGAACATCCTCATCATTAAAGAAAAAGAATGAGTTGTCTTGGATGCAATGAGAGGCTCCAAAAATCCTCCCTGATCTTGTGCTTCCACAACTGCTCAGTCCTTCCTGGGAAGTGTCCTGAATGCAGAGTTGAGAGGAAGCTCCTCATAGACAGTCCTCTCATTTTGTAAACGGCAGCGCTCTAAGAGGCTCAGAGAGGGGAAGAGCCTTGCCCGATGTCACACAGCATGGGACGGCAGAGCCGCTCAGTGCTCTCTCTGTGAGCTGGGAGGCTGGCAGTGCCCAAGGACAGACTCACATTTGCAAGGCCCAATGTAGTCCAGGTGGAGTTTGTGGCCCTTCTTGGTGCCCTCCAGGGTGCACTTGGTGGCAAAGAAGTGGCAGGAAGAGTCGAAGGTCTTGTTGTCATTGCTGCATACCTGTTGGCAAAGCATAGAGCACCTCGCCTTCATTCCCAAAGCCCGTCGCTGGCACCACCGTCTTTGCCCATTTCAGAGATGGGGACACAAAGGGCCAACAAGGAATGTGATTAGCCCAAGATCACACAGGGAGTTAGTGGTGGGGCTGCAAGAAGAACCCACTCTTGGGGCTCCCAGACCAATGTTCAGCCCCTGCTGAGAGCCTCTGTTGGTCTCTGAGCAGAGGTACGACTGAATCTGGCTGAGATAGGGGAAAACAAACCTGGCATCTCTGGAAAGGATGAATTAAAGATGGGGATGGCAAAAAAGCAGAGCGTACAGGGGAAAGTTAACACAGCAAGCCTGGGATTGTTATGCTTAGAAAGGCCTGCTTGCGATGCTGGCCCTTGGCTGGCATCCGGGAACTTGGCCGGTAAACAAGTCCCTGCGCCGCTATAAAACTTTCCACAGATGATAAGGACGCCTCACTGTGCCTAGACCGCTTGTACAAACAACACGGTTTATGCTGAATGTCTGCTTTCCTTCTGGGAGTCTGGAATTTGAGTACGTGCTAGGCAGCACTCAATGAAAACTTTGAGTGCTAAGTCGCTAATGGGCTTACTTGAGCAGAAACATTGCTCACACGTGGCTGCATCTTCGTAGCTGGGGAAAGACTGCATTTTGTGAGACCCCTCATGCAGGTGGAGAAAGTTAGCAAGCCTGTACCTGGATTCTTCCAGACTCTCCCTATGTCTTGTTCCATTATTATTTAGCTGTGTATCTTTAACATGTCACCGTAATAAGTCTTCGCTGTGAGTACAACCCTACATTGAGTCATGTGAGTCCTCCTAATGAATCTCTGTACGTGGGGGTGGCCAAGCAGAGGTGCCGAGGGCTGAACAAGGACAGTGGCAGTGAGTATCTGTGTTAGGAGGCAGGAGCCTTGTCACACGTCCTGTACTTACTTAGAATTGCTTATATATCACTGCAGAGGGAGAGGTGATGGGCACTGGTGACCAGTGGGATGGGGGTAAAGGGATAAGGAGGAGGGAAGAGTTGACAATGATGCTAAAATTTGGAACCCAGAGGAGAAGTTGTACTGGGGAGAGACTAAAGTTGGAGAACCCAGATAGGAGGTTGTGGGAACAATGCTAATCCCAGATTTTCTGTCCTGAGCTAGGTCATGACTAGCACATTGGTGGTCATGAGCGGGCACTCAATAAATAACTGCACAGATGGATGGATGGATGGTTGGATGAAGAATGGATGGGTTTGAAAGATTTTCTAAATAGCATATATTGGGGGGCGCCTGGGTGGCTCAGTTGGTTAAGTGTCTGCCTTCAACTCAGGTCATGATCCCAGGGTCCTGGGATCGAGCCCCGCATTGGGCTCCCCACTCAGTGAGGAGTCTGCTTCTCTCTCTGTTGCCCCCCCGCTCATGCTCTCTCTCTCTCTCAAGAAAATAAAATCTTAAAAATAAATAAATAAATAGCATATATTGGGTACTAAGTACTAAGTACTACCTAACAAATCCCCACAACAGTCCTAAGAAATAAAGACTATTTCTATCCCCACTTTAGAGATGAGAAAGCTGAGACTTGGAAAGGTTCTGCACTCGGCAAAGATCTCACAGATAACAAGGACGGAGATGGGGTTCGAAATCAACTTCAGTCTGAGCCCAGAACCCATGTTTTTGGACCTGATGCTTTGCTAGGCTGCTCCCAAGCCGAGAAAGCCCCTATCTCAGTGTCTGATGTTCTTGATGTATTCCTTTCTGGATCTGGTGTGGAGCTGGGAACCTGCTGGTGCCGAATAAATTCTTGCTGGTTGCTGGAGGGACCCAGTGACGGGCAGAGCCTTACCTCCACTTTCCTGCCGTGACTATCTAGCAAGGGGACTTTTGAGACTGGAGCTGCCCCTAGAGCCACGAGCCACCAGTGTTCTGGGCAGCCACCCCCCATGTTTGCAAGGGCCCAAGCCCCTAGCCCCCTGCCTTTACCTTCTCAAACTCGCCAATGGGGGCAGGGCAGCTGGTAGGGTCCTGGCACACGCACATGGGAGTGTTGTTCTCATCCAGTTCACACACTTTGCCATGTTTGCAGTGGTGGTTCTGGCAGGGGTCTGGTAGAGTACAAGGTATGTAGTTAGCACCGCCGGGTCCACCCCAACCCACCCAGATGGATCCTTGGGCAGAACTCCTCGCTCTGGGCAGCCCTGAGTCCTCCTGTCTCTTCTGCTGAGCCCAGCAGTTGGCACTTAAGGGAGAAATTGGCTCAGTCTGGGGATTAGAGATTCAGTGTGAGGTCAGGGTCAGGCACATTTTGGGGAGCTGCAGGCTTAATCTGGGACCCAGAAGCACTGGATACCATATAACTCCCTTGAGGATTGAAGCAATCACTGTGTTTTCAGCTCTCTGTTCCTCAGTGATAGTGAGGCATTTTTGGATCATAAAATGAAGTTTCAAAAATAAATAAATTAAATTAAATTAAATAAACTTTCTAGAATGACTTGGAAAATCGGCTGTTGTCAGGGAGCCAGGGAGCTGTGAGGCCAAGCAAAACAGACTTGAGTGGCTGTAAAGGAAGAGGGAGAAGTGCCCTGAGGCCCACGCTGAACAATAGAGCCCAGCTGTGTCTGGTAAACACCGGATGAGGGTGGGCCTGGAGGAGGGAAGGAACGGACTCAGTAGATGCCCCTCCGCTCCAACAAAAACTCTATGCCCTCGGGATGACAGCTCAATCCGGCCGTTTCCTCCTGATGCATGATGTGGGGTATTTGAGTCATTCTTTATTGGACGCCTGCCCTGCCAGGCACTGGGCCAAGTGCTCTTGTGCCTCATCTCATAAGCCTCCAGCCGTGGGGTGAGGGTCTACCGTCCGCATCAGTCCTGTGTTAGAGACGAGGAAGCTGGGCTCAGAGGAGCTAAGTAGGCTGTCGGAGGGCGCTCTCAGCGGGAGTCAACGAGTTTAGAGGCAAACCTAGGTGTCTTTGCCTCCCAAGGCCATGCTGTGAACCCCTTGGGTATGATGCCTCTCCACTGTGTGGGATGGAGATGCCAGCACAGTGGGCTGGAGGCGGAGGCCCTAGGACATTTCTCTCTTTCTGGCACCTACTCCAAGCATAGCATTATATGAGCTCTATCAGGTTCCCAGGCCTTATTTCCTCGCAGCTGTATGCAGATCAAATAAGCTAATGTGTGTGGAAACTCCTGGAGTCCCTTCAGGTCTGCACCCACTTGGGGCATGGGCTGAGACAGAGGTCGTCTAGGAGCGCAGTGACCACATGGGACCTGTGACCTCTGTGGGAACATGAAACCCAACTTTGGCATCAGGGCAAATAGCTGTGAGGGGAGAAGGCCATTTCCACCTTGGGAACATCCCTTCCTGACACTCAGAGCATAGATAGCCTGGCTATACGTAGATCATGCCCAGATTCCAGAGAAGATTTCCAACTTCCAAGTCAACACTGTTTCTCCTCCACAGCCCACCCTGCAGGGAGGAGCCCACCCTGAATTTCCTTAGGAAGGAACCTCACGTAGGCTGTCCCCATGCCCCAGGCTCAAACGGCAGAGGGCAAAGACTGGATATGACAAGACATGAGAAAGGGACCTACTTTCAGCCACCACCTCCTCTTCAGTTTCCTCAGCACCTTCATCAAATTCTCCTACTTCCACCTGCACGGGGTTGGCTCCCACAGGTCCCTGGGGTGGAGGGAGAAGGGTGAGTCAAATGGCTCCTACCCTCGGGGGTAAACGCTGGAGGGGACTTGCCTGGAGCTTCAGGTCCCACAAGAGGAGAGACAAGCTGGAAAGGTGTGTCAGGCCCAGGGCGCAGGGCACACAAATGCCCCCCAGGGTCCAGAATTTAGATGGACTTATACAGGCCTACCGAGATGCATCAGAGGCCACCAGGGGTGTTGGGACAGGAGGGGTACCAAGCCTGCCACCCCATCAGCCATACCACAGCTGCTTCCCCTTTATGTTTAACATATGGGGAGACTGTAGGTGATCACCTAAGAAAAATTGTCCTGCAGCTTAAAAATAAAAAATTTCAAAATCATAGTTCCCAACTCTAGGGTGCCATGGAAGGTTTGGGAAGCATTCAGGAATGTGTCAGGATTGGGGGACATACAGGATTCACGTCTATGATTTTATGAGTGGAACAGAAGAGAAAGCATCAATGGAGGACTTGTCTGCCAAAATGCCAAAATGCTGCGTGTGCCCACGGGAAGGGGCAAATGCCCCGTTCCAGAGTCGAGACCCCACAGCACCCATTGGGTTTCTCCAGGGAATGAATGTGGAGGTCTGGGCTCCCCACCCACCTACCTCTGCCACCTCAGCCACGGTTTCCTCTACCACCTCTGTCTCATCAGGCAGGGCTTCCTGTTGCTGCTGGAAAGAGAAAATGGAGTTCAGAGAGGTCAAGGCCAAGGCCAGCTTGAAGTGCCTCCAGCCAGGGGAGCTAGGAGAGCGGCTCCCTAGAGATCCCCAAGGCTGTGCCTCAGGGACTGCCATGGGTGGGGTGATGAGGGCGAAAGATAAGCCAAACACAGGGGTCCTATGGAACTCTGGAGCACCCCCATTTCTGTATTTTATATCTGGGGCGTCTATCGAAGATTTAGCTTAGAAAAGCATTTCCATTGCTTTGAACTCCTATGAATCTGAAAACCACTGATGCAGACGAACTCCTTTCAGTTTAGAGTGGGAAAACAGAGACTAATGGGGCAGGAACATCATGCATGTTAACAGATGTCGTTATCTTTCCGACAAGTATGATACTATTATTGTGATTTTGTGATTCCTTCTTGCCATGTCAACTTGGGAGTAAGAAGAAGCAAGATAACATACAAGTTTGAGGTGCCTGGCTGGCTGGGGCTGCTTCTAAAAGTAATGCTAACCCTGCCCAATCTTTTGGCAGAATCTACCTGCCAGAGTCTACCATCGCTCACACCTCCTAGTGGAGAGAGGACGAGGGAATCAGGGGTTGGGAGAAACGGTCGGTCGGCAGCATGCTGCTTCCTCCCTCTTCCGGTAATGGCTTCTGGTTTAGCTTTGGATGACCACCACTGGCCCCCTGCATGCAAGTCTTGGAGGGACTGTCTGTCCGTCAGTGTGCTCCACACTCCCCTGGCCAAGAAGCAGGGCCAGGACCCAAGCTCAACCAGATCGGTTCTCCTTGAATTGTTTTTAAATCTTCTCGGCACATTTTCTCAAGATGTGAAACTGCTGGAGCAGATCTATTCAGATGGCTGCATCTCCAAGACGGTCTGTTTGTTCTTACCTCCCAGATCCTGAACCTGCCCTTTTCCAGTCCTCCCCAACACCTTTGATTTTATAATTTGCCCCTGTCTCCTTTCTCCCACTAATTTGGCCAGATTGGAGCCTATTGCTTGCAACCAAATAGTCCTCACTGATTTGGAAACTAACCAGCCCTCTCTGTTCACTTTCTTCTTACATGGAAATCTCTCTTCCCCAGACTCTCCATCCAGTGGTCCTCATCTTAATTTTTCTCCTGTGCTTATTAGTGTAAGAAACAATCTTTTTTTAAAATAAGTAAAATAATGAGATAGGGACGTCCCTGACCCCTCCAAGCATCCAAGGCCAGCAGATTTGATGCCACTGAGCTGATGGTGGGAGGAAGACCAAGCAGATATGCTCTTTGGGTACTTACAGGGGCTGCCAAGGCCTTCCCGGCCAGGCAAAGGAGAAAGAAGATCCAGGCCCTCATGGTGCTGGGAACCCTGTGAGGGGACAAAGATTGACAGTTGAGTGAGCGGGGGGCTTCTTGATGGAGAGCTTCTTCTGACACTGAATTCCTGTGATATGCGAGGTAATTTTAGATGGTGCATGTTAAGTTATAGTGAAAGATGAGAGAGAAATTTGCTTCTACTCAATTCTCTTCCAATCCCAACTATATGAAGAAAAAGCCTCAGTTTGGTGCTGTCTTTAATACCTTTTTAGCACTCATCTATCTCCTTGTAACAGAGAGCAGGCCTCTGGCTCAGAGCCTCCACAGGAAACTATATCCAGCTGGAATTCAGCGAAGTTGTTTTGTCTTCTTTGTGTTTATTTTTATAGTTTCCTTCCATTTATGACAAAAGACAAAGATTTTTCCATATATGGTAAAGATATAAAGTCTCTTTTGTCAGTACACTTATTGAAGTTTTTAAATAGTGGTTCACCTAAGGTGGTTGGCTAACTAGTCAAGCCTGGGCGATGCTGAGGCAGATCATCTTCAAGGACCCTTAAATCCCTGATGTTCTAGGGTTCTTTTTTTTTTTTTCTTATCCCCTTAACCCTCCTCCTCTTCCTTTTCCTCCTCCTTCCTACCCCGTCTGAAAGAAGGAGGGGGGGAGTTAATAGACAGAAACCTCCTGTCAATTTGAGACAACGAGATCTACCTTCTAAAACAAAGAACAATAGTCTCGGAGTGTGACCAGTGGAAACTTGAGGGTAGCCACATTTTTCTCTGCTCTGCCCAGAAGGGACAGCACTTCTCTGGAGGGAAACTATCCAAATACTTGCATGTGTTCATGTTTTCTCCTCTTTCCCCTTCACAGCTAAAGGATGTTAGCTGAGATCTAGAACATTCTCCTGCCCTGGTCACTGCTGAGACCTCACTCTCCAGATGCTGAGCTCTTCACTCCAAAAATCTCATGACTGAAAGGGATTTGGGAGCAGAATCTTCTCTGATGGTTCATTGCTAAAATGCCTTCTCGAGGAACTGTAGTGGGGACATTTTATTTCATGTTCTCACTAGATGGACTTCTATTTCCAAATGGCTTTAGAAAGCTCTCCCTTGTATGGATCTAAATTTGCCTCCCTCAAACTTCTGGTCTACTCTGTTCCTCCTCCTGTGGCTACACAAAACAAGAGTGCTCCCTTGGCCCCCGAGCAGCTTTTAGTCAAGGTGACCAGTGGCCATGTCTTCCCTCTTTTGCCCCCACAAACTTCTATATTGGACTCATCATCCCTAGTTCTTTCCAAGACTTTTCAACCAACCAAGGACCTTGGAGGTACCCTGGCATCATGGAAAAAAAAACAAAAAAACAAAAAAACCCAACATTTGGCTTGGAATTAAATGCCAGGGGTCCTTGATCTGCCTCAAAACTATCTGGGTATATTGGCTAAATCACTTGTCCTCTCTAGACCTTGTCCCCACTTCCATTATTGAGGGTTAGACTAGGTAAGCCTTAAGGTTGTAGGCTGGGTTCGTGAAATGCCCTTAGGATGTTGCAGGCACACGCTGGTCTCGGCGTGTGTCATCCTGTGGTACAACCCTTCTTCACTGTAGTAGGTGAACCACAGAAATAGGCAGAGGGGGGCGCCTGGGTGGCTCAGGTGGTTAAGCGACTGCCTTCGGCTCAGGTCATGATCCTGGAGTCCCTGGATCGAGTCCCGCACCGGGCTCCCTGCTCGGCAGGGAGTCTGCTTCTCCCTCTGACCCTAACCTCTCTCATTCTCTCTCTCAAATAAATAAATAAAATCTTTAAAAAAAAAAAAAAGAAAGAAAGAAATAGGCAGAGGAAGAGCAGACTTCATACTGGCCCTTTGTTGTATTAAAACAGACACAAAACCTCACCTCCTATTTCATGGCATATGTTTGAAATAAAACTAACAGAAATTTAGAGGAATCAGCCTGGGGGCCTGGCATTGTGTCCCCCTGGCTCCAGCTCCCAAAGGAGTCCAGTCTTCCAGTCTTCCCTTTGCAGGCAGCTGTAGAATGTTCCTGCCCCACACAGTTGTATGCTTGTTCCCTCCCAGGCCTAGAGGTGGAAAAATCTCCCTGCTTGCTTTCCCATTTGGAAGATACAAGCAAGACAACCCCGGCCTATGATTTTATGAATGGAACAGAAGAGAAAGCATCAATGGAGGACTTGTCTGAGACTGTTTGAAGTCAAAGCGGCAGAGTGAGACTGGTAGCTAGAAACACAAAAAGGTGTTGTATGAGCTCCAATGACAGAAGTCATGTCATGGACTTGACTAGTCCATGCTAGGGCTGGAAATGTAATAAGCTTCTGGTTAAAGAGCCAGGAAAACCAACATCTCCAGAGTCCGTGTCCTTCATCTGAGCGGAGCAACCACGCTCCCCTCTCTGACCGTGCTCCCCCTTCTGACCAGCTCTGGTCAGCTTTTTTGTGTGCCTCCCCGCCCCCTTCCTGCACGTCTTTCCCAGGGGCACGCTCACCCTTCCTGCCGCTGGTTTTGCAGCCAGAACTGAAAAATAATTCTAAATCTTGTAGTGCTCATGGTGTCTAAAGGCCCCACATACATGCTGTCCCCTGGGAAGCTCTGACACACTGGCAGATAAGGCACGGGAGGGCCCTTAGTCCCACTTTCCCGATGAGCCTGCAGTTGAGAGCAGGAAACTGTGCAACATTCAGGCCTCCTGCAAGTCAAACTGCCTTGACAAACTCCCTTCTCGTGCGTGGAGTTGGGTTGGGCCTAACAGGGACTGTGTTCCATCCGGCGTGGGAGTGGAGGAGAAAGGCAGGAAAGCGGTGACAGTGTTAAGAAAATGACCCGAAATCTCAGAGAAAGAGTTATTTTCCAAATCTGGGGTTCTGCCCGGTGCCCAGTGCTCCATCACCAGTCCCAGAAGCCTTTCTCTCCAGGTGATGGGATGAGAGGAAAGGGTAACAGCTGCACACCCATTCTTCCTACACGTGCTTGGACGCCTCCCTGAGGCTCTCTGAAACAGGTCTGGCACCCATCCTGCACAGCTCGTGGGGGGCAACAGTAACCCCAGGGAGGTCACAACACAGAGCCAAACCCCAGCATTCAGAACACATCCTTTGCCAATCAAACCTAAATCTGGTATGCCCAGTGAAAATCTCAACAGCTTTGTAGAAATGACTAGTATTAAATGAAAACTCCTTCCTTTGTATCTCTTTAGTTTGTGATGATGCCTGTGTCTATCCTTTCCAAAGTGTTTTGACAATCAGGCATCCCACTGGAGGCTCAAGGCGTGTCTTGCGGTCCCATAGTGCAGGTGAGAAGACTGAGGCCCAGAGAGGGGAGGACACCTTCCGAGAGCCCCAGGGAGTGAGCGGCAGGGCTGAATGAGGCCCCGGGCAGCCCAGTTCCACCACGGGCCAGCTCTTCATCTCACACGGTTTCTCTTGGCAGCTGATCCCTCCCAGGTGCTCACCTGAATAGAGCCCAGTTGGGCTGTGAACCGGCCCGAGGTGCAGGGAAAGCAGCCTGGGCCAGGGCAGGAACACGGGGTGTTTCCCTTGGCTTGGTGGTCATCAAAGGCAGACACTGCTTACCCCCACCCCACCGCCACCTCCTCCCCCTGTTCCGTACATCAAGTCCCTTCCCTTTGCCTTTATTTGCTCTGGAGACGGCTGAAAACCCGTCCTTGGCTGCCAGCAGGACCCGAAGCCGAGGTCACTTCTTTCTCTTTAGAAAGACTCTGGGGATGGAAAAGTACAGCCAGCCCCCCAGTTCATCTCCCTCAAAATATAAAGGGCCTCCTTCGGGCTCTCCCTGGACACTGAAAAGTCCCTGAATGTCACAACTGGGGGAAATCTCAGACTCATGGAATTTTATAGATTTTGAGTCTTGGAATCATGGGCTCTTAAGAACGGGAAGCACAGGATCTGAGTTGTAATCATCAAATCTGATTTGGGTAGAAAGAGGTTTATGGAGCAGTGCAGTCTCATAGAACCCTTTGGAGATGATGAATTTATTCTATATCTGCATCGTCCAGTATGATAGCTACTGGCCACATGTGGTTGCCGAACACTTGAAATATTGCTAGTGTAAATTAACTGAATTTTTAATTAGATTTCATTTTAATTGATTTAAATTTAAGTAGCCACATATGGCTAGTGGCTACCACATCAGAGTGGTTATAAAGGTAACCAGTGGTCAGGAAGAGTGGTTATGCAATGTAGCAGAAAGGCAAGCACATGGGCTCCGGAGACGGAACGTCCAGGTTCAAATCCTCGCTCTGCCACTTAGCAAATGTGTGACCTTCAGAAAGTGACTCTCCCACTCTGGGGCTCAATTAATTTCTCCATCTGTAAAATGGAAATAATACACCTACCTTGAAAGGCTCTTGGGTGATTTATATGAGAGAATACAAGAAGTAAGCAGTGTTGTTTGGAAGAGCATCTTAAAATCCGCTGATCCCAGAATCTCCATCCCCCTCAAGAATCCAGGGCAAGAATCCTGGCTCTTTGTCTGTGGCCCAGGGAGAAAGGGTGTTGGGGTGGAACAAAGGAGACATTGCTCCTCTTGGTCAAGGGGACACCAGCCCAGCCTCCAGAGAACACAGTGACGAAGGCTGGGGCCCGGGCTGGCCTCTTAGTTAGGCTGCTGACGCACACCAAGCATCTCTCTCCCACTGTTTGGCTTGGAAACAAGGGTTCCTAAAACACACGTTCCTGGTAAACAAGCTCAAAAAGAGAAAAACAAGTCTGGAGGCTAATAAAGGAACCCCCTCTGTGAGCCAGGCCCGCCAGGGAGCTGGGACTTGGAAGGAGGTCCGAGCCAGGCCAGAGAGGCGCCACCACAGCTGGTTCGGCCACCCTTGGACTCGCCGGGGAACAAGCACAGCCCCTCGGAGGTGGTCTCGTGACACGGACGTCGGCAGTCCTGGGATGCAGTCTTGGCAACGCTGCTCCCAGCTCACTGTGCAAACTTAGGGAAGGCTCCTCTCCTCCCCGGACCACACCTGGCCCTGCTCATCTGCACAATGAGGAGGTTGTTTCAGATCAGTGGTGGTCAAAATTATGTAAGCCCTCTCTGTCAATGAGGTCTTCTGCGGAGTCCAATATTTGAAGTAGCTAAAAGCCTTTCGCATTTGTTGAAACATGAGTTCATTATAATCTGTTCAATGAATCAGCTTGAAATTAAAAACAAAAAACAAAAGCAGGTACAAGGGGAGTTGAGATGAGGGCTGAAAGTCCTCCACACTCAGACACTGCTGAGATGCCTTGGAGCATCTCTGGGGTCTCCTATGAACACACTTTGAAAATCCCGGGGCAAGGTGGTCCCTGAGGTTTCTTTCAGCCCTGGCTTTCTAAGTCAGCTCAGGCAGAAGCCTTTCAGAGTATCATCCCTCCCAACCTGTCCCTTGACTCTGCTTCCAATTTTAATATTTCTTGCCAGAAGGGAAGAAGCTAAGGGAAACTTTGAGGGTGTTATGGGTGCTCAAGCCTAGGAGTGAAGAGGTTCTGGGGCAATTCCAAAGCAGCCCTGCAGTTCGGGACTAGAATCAGCCTAACTAAGGTTCCACAAAGTCATCTAACATGCCACGTTTCGCTCTTTCATGGTGGTTAGGAGAGGCCCAGGGTGGAGCTTCAGGCTTTCCTCCTTGGCTCCCTCTATGGGCCACTGCTGCGTGGGGGTGACCACAAAAGGAGGGGCCGAGAAAGAACATCAGAATGCAGGTTGTCACATACCAAAGATAGCAAATACATGGTGAAAATGTCTCCACCTGCTCCTGCAGTGCATGTGGCAGACATTACTAATCGATCACATGACCCTTCCCCCTAAAGTGCAGGGAGGCATCTGAATCCTGAACACAGTTCTTCTGGCAGCCGCTACCAATGACTGGTATCATCAAGCCACGTGAAACCTCTTTGCCATGCTTCTGATTTTGAGGAATTGAGGCTCAGAGAGGGAAAATAACTCACTCGAGGGTCACACAGCAGGCTGGTAGCGACACTAAACTTCCAGATGTTCAGAAACATCCAGATGTTCACCTTGTTTTGCCCTGTTTCTTTTTCCATCTGATCAGTCTGGGATCCTAATGCCATGACTAACATAAGATGACCCAGAGGGATCCCCAGATGAGATAGGTTAATATCAAGTTTCTGAAAGAACCCAGTTCTGGACAGAGTTGTACAGTCTACATCCTTGTGGGTTTGTGTCTGTCCCTGTTGATCTCTGCACATTTGGCTCCATCCATATTTTTTTCTCTATAGACACCAAGCTCTATGTCTTGAGAGTGAGGGTAGAGCTAATTTCCTGTCTCAGACATCTCTTCCTCCTGGATAAGAGGAGGCTGCTTTTCTAAATAATTCTGCCAAGTCACTGCTTGCTGGCTCTGGCTCTGCCCAGCCCAGCCATCCCTGAGTTCAGGGTTGGGGTCAGGATCCAGGCTCTGTGCTGCAGAGAAAAGGCAGTAGCTTCATTAATCCCCAGGTTCGGCTGAAGGCTCAGCTCCAGCCCTCTCTTTCCTCCTTTAAAGACGGGTGAAGTGAGGAGCAGGGGGAAGCAGCCACTATTAGCCCTTCGTGCTGCCCTCATGGCAAAGGCCACACTGGCCAGCCAAGAGAGAGAAAGTACTGCTGTCACTGATCATCCGTAGGGCTTGGTGCCTTCAGAAGGAGGTGTACGGGCGTGAAACCAAAGTGACCAGATGAAAACCAACAAAAAAAAAGTGAACATTTGGACAGGTCTGAACATCTGGAAGTTACGCACAGACATCAGTTGGCTGTGTGACCTTCGGTGATTATCCTCCCTCTCTGATCCTCCGTTTCTCTGCCTGTAAAGTACAACCAGTGATTTGGTCGTGGATGCCTCCTCTTCGTAACCTGTAGTCATGTCTGGATGTGCACATTCGCGTGCGGCTACAAACGGCAGTCCCGTCTGCACTGCCTGGCAGTGTGTCTATCACGGGGACCTCTGGCCTTGAGGACCTCTACGTGAAGCCGTGTAGGGGTCTTCGAGTGTCCACCTGGCTCAGCATCTGTCTGTTGGGGCCCGGGTAAGTCAGCGCCAGGGTTTGTATGTGCATCGAGTTGTATACCTGGAACTTGTCTGTGAGTCAACGAACGGCTCAGGGGGAGGCGTGTGAGGGCGTGACCCTCTGGACTGGCGCACGTATGGAGGCATTTATTTTTAGCTGTGCCAGTGGGTGCCTGTTGGTAAAATCGATGTTTACAGTCTACATCCTTGTGGGTTTGTGTCTGTCCCTGTTGATCTCTGCACATTTGGCTACCTATCTAAATAACCTCGAAAGCCAGATAGTCTCCCGTTTACCTCACATCCTGAGTTCTTGCCTTTTCTCCACCATCCTTTGCCTTTTCTCCACCATCCTTTCCTATTTATAGCTTATTTTCAGCAAGGAAAGCTGCTCTTGTAAATAGCAAACCCCAGCCATGCTATTGGTTGACAAGTCTCTACAGAGGGATAAAGATTTTAGCAGGACTGTTACACAACCCAAGATCCCTTTGCCCCTCCTCTCATTTCCTTTCCAACTAGGGGCAGGGGGTGGGGGTGGGGGTTAAAAACGTAGGCCAGCTATTTCTTCTCATGAAAGCAATCTCTGGGATTTAGGTTCGCAGGACTTCAGACCTGGAAGGGCCCCTGGAGACCATCTAGATTCCCCATTTAACAGATTAGGAAAAGGAGGCCCAGAGAGGGGAAGGGTCTTACCCACTGTCACTCAGTGCGAGTTATGACTCGCCTCTACCATCGCCTTGGCCAATGCTCTTTTCACACTGGAGGATACAACACTCTTGGGAAATACGAAGGTGCCCAAATCAAAATGGATTTAAACACTTATTTTGTTTAAATGTGCCTATTAGCACTTTTAATAAAGAGAAGTTATATACAAACCCCAAGATGACAGAGCTGCCAGACAAAAAAGATGGAAATGATTTCACCAAGTCTTTGGATACTATGTTTATCGGTTCTAAAAACCCACCACTTGGGGGGGTTGGGGGGCCACAGTGTACCAAGTGCTTCCTGTGTATCATCCCATTTCTTCCACACCATACCGCCTCGAAGTGACCATTGTTATTGCTCTTTAACCAAGGAATAAACTGGGGCTCAGAATGGAGAATCTATTAGTTCAAGGTCAAAGGGCACCTCCCGAACAGCCGTGCAACTAAAACTCTGGTCTTCAAACACCGGCTAAGGGAGGCTCATCACAGCCCCACAGCTGCCCCGCGATCCTGGGAGATCAGCAGGGCAGGACCTAGAGTTTGCTGTCCTGATATTTGGGGAGTGAGTGGGGTGGGGGACATTCAGACTGAGCCTGATGTTCTGAGTGTTTCAATGTCCCCTCCCAGCCAGCAGGCAGAGACCCTGAAAAAAGGTTACCGTGGCAACTCACATTCCTCTCAGAATGAGTCATGGCAAAGAAGAGCCTTTCTGTGGGTGGGACTTGGAGAAAGTTTCAAAAGTTGATTCCTTCTCCAGGCACCCCTTCCCCCTCCCCCCTCCCCCCTCCCTTTGCTTTGAGCTTTGTCGATGTGGCAGCTGAGCACTGTGAGTTAACCCTCTCTTCCCCCAACCACTCCCTTTCAAAATTGTTTATCCTCCTGCAAATATACATCTGCTTCCAGTCCCACACTCCATCTTCCACATCATCATGCCCTCTGGCTCTTTGGGAAGTAGTACATCCATTTGAGTATATCTTAAGACTAAAGGCTGTGAATACCTCTTGTTCTCCTTCTCTCTCTCTCTCTCTCTCTCTCTCTCTCTCTCACACACACACACACCCCACTACTACCACTACTACTATACATAAAATTTTACGTGGCTTGCAGATGTCTTAAAGCCCATTCATAGGCCAGTCTGTGGATTCTGGTTTAAAAGACTTTCCCTTGAAAGTTTCAGATGACGTCAGGCTCCCCAAAGACCATCAAGTCCAACCTTCCTAGTTTACAGATAAGGAAACTAAGTCCAAAGGACTTACTTACCTAAGACAGCACATAGAATGTGTGCTTAAGTCTGCCAACCTACTTCTTATTTGCTTCTCACTCTCCCATCAGCAGGTGGAGAAGACAGAAATTTAACCCTAGAGAATCGCTGGTAAGAACATTCTCCCTGTGTTCTCTGTAGAATGCTGTCCTTTCTGGAGGAAAATGTGTTCCTCTCTGTTCTCTCTTGGGCAGACTGGGCTTCCTTGAAGACATGCCTCATCTCAGTGCCCCCTTTTCCCTTGGTGTCCCTCAGACCCCAGAAGTCCACTCACCAACTGGCCAATGGAGCCAAGGAAGGTAAAGACAGGAAAGAGTGTGTCCAAAGAGGACTTAACATCCTAAAAGGCTAGACCACCATCTCAGTGTAGAGTTTGGGTTTTCTAAACAAGGAGGTGTGAGAAGGTTGCCCTGGGAGTCTCTCTGGCCTGCCTTCCCCCCTTCTCCCTTTCCTGGAGCATCCTCCACCACACCCAGCCTCCCAGAGGACCCAGAGGCTTGGTTGGATGATATCAAATGTCTGGGGTCTTCAGATCCACGTACACTAAGGGCTACGGCCAGTGAGTTCCCGTGCTTACACCCCGGCAGCCCAGGATGGGAACAATGCCTAACCCAGGAGTCTGACGGTGCTATTTCAGAGTGCGTGTGTTGCGGGGGGAGGGGTCAGTGGGGGAGAATTCCAGGGAAACAGGCGCCTTCCCAGAGGTGCTGATTTGAGGTAGAGACCCTCCATTTGCCTTCCAGAGCTGAATTTATCATTCATGCAAAGTTCCTTTTGGAAAACAGAACCCCTGACCGAAAACCAAGTCTAGGAAGAGTCTTCTCCTGGAATGGGGAGCAGAACAGACCGTGGCTGCCAGCCAGCCCCGTGCAGCTGTGAGCAGATCAGATTCCTAGGAAAGCAGGCTGCCACATTTGCGAAGGGAGCACAGCGGGGAAGCCGGCAGCCTCTGAAACCAGAGAGGCAGGCACAGAGACACACACACACACACACACACACACAGAGAAAACACTCCCCCAAAGACACAGTGAGATTATTTTCTGCAAACCTAAAAGGGAGACCAAGTTACACCACCTGAAAAGCAACAGGCAGTGAGTCCGTGGCTCCTGCCCTTAGCGGGAGGAGCGCGGACGGAGCCCGAAGAGATGCGCGCCCGTCCCTGACCCAGAGACCTCCCCAGCACAGCTCCTCTTTCTGTACACACACTGCAGGAGGGAACTAGGGGGTCGGGATGGAGCGACCAGAGAGGGAAAGGCCGGGCAGGGGGCGTGCGTACCTCGGCGGCAGGCGGGTGGCTGGCGGAGTGCGCTCCGGTCAGTGTGAAGGTCTGCGGGAATGCGGCGGGTTTAGAGCCGGCCAACAGGAAACCAGTCGGAGCTCTGGGCTGGGTCTGTCTCCCCTCCACCCCTCGGGCCCTCCTCCTCCTCCTCTGTCTCCTCCTTCTCCCCCTCCCCCTTCTCCCCACCGCCGCCGCCGGCTAGGTCTTGCATTTCTCTCCTCCTCTCCTTGTGGTGGGCTGTCCTGACCAGACTCCCCAACCCCGCCTGCCTCGTGGGTTCTGGGGCTGCTCCCTACACAGACTCGCGGAGCACCAGGGCTGGAAGGGTCCACAGGAATCATGGGGAACCACCTCCTCCTTGTTCAGACGGAACGGAGGCTTGGAAGGGGCAAGCGATTACCCAAAGGCCCCCAGGGGCAGAGCCGGGCCCAAGGGTCCTGACTTCCTGACCAGTGATCTTTACAAGATGAGGCAATGTGGAGGAGGGCATTGCCAATTCGAGGGGACCGTATCTGTGACAAAGGCAAAGCCAAGCCTCACCTCTGTACAGACAGAAGCCTCCTCTGGTGGCATCATCGCTGATGATGGCGGATATGATCTAAAAATAACAACTCTGATTCTCGTTGCACCACGCATAGACATATAAGAGATTTGCTTTCTAGCTGGGGAGTCTGTATCGTTAATATAGAACAGATGAAGTGACTGATGATAATCATCATAGCAGTAACAACAGCCGAGGCTTACTGAGACTTCGTAATCTTCACCAGCAACCCCTTGACTTAGATATTGTTATTGCGCCCCTTTTACTAATAAGGAAACAGAGGCTCCATGAGGCTAAGTCACTTGCCCAAGATCCCCTGGTTTAAAGGGGTCTAGGCAGGCTGGGTCTACTACAATTCAACTGGTTCACTCTTGTGCTACATGAACTTCTTGGTGCAACAGGTCTTGGTTGAAAGTTTATGAGAATATTGATGAATGTATGAATGTTTTTGAGTGCATTCCTAGAACTTTGAGGGATACAAGAATTACTATCTGGTCCTTGTCCTGCAGGAGCTTTGGATCTTGCCAAGAGGGCACGCCTTATGCATACACCCACTCACACGAGTGCTACAGAATGTGAGGCTTATCCCAAGGTTCAGAGTGGAGGGATGCTTGGACTGGGGCAGTGGAGAAGGCTTGCCGGAATAGATGGTTCTAGAAGCCATGGATTTGGTTTGAACAACATGGAAGGGGAGAAGACAGAGAACACTCTCATGAACTTCTACATGATACGGCCTCTGCCTCTCTTACCATCCTGTCCTCCTTGCTTGCTCTACTCCAGGTCACTGGCTCCGTTGGGTTCTTCAACGACTCCAACGTCGTTCCTACCCCTGGTTCTTCGCACTTGCTCTTAACCTCTGCCAGGGTCAGTTGTCTATCTGAATGTCCTGTGCCCGGACTCTACTCATGCTTCAGGTCTCTGGTATTACATCATCCCTAGAAGAGCTGCCCCCCGCCCTGCGCCCTGCCGACCACCCAAGGGGAATCAGCCTCCTTGCCTCTCCCACAGGCAGAGTTCACTGACTTACACTGTCTTTCTTCCCTCCTAGCATTTGTCCTGCTCAGAAACTCTTTGTCTCCCCCACCAGACAGATGATCCACCAGAGCAGGGGCTCACGTGTCGCGTTTGGGCAAGGCTCAACGTGGCTAGAACAGCGGCCAACATCGAGCTGGCATTCTCTCAATGAGGGGTTGTCTTCTAATAGCGATGCCACCTGGAGTAGTGCCCAACACTAGTCTTCCAAAGACCCTCAAACCTACAAAAATTGATCATAAAAGTTTGGGTGTCTGTGCATTTTTCTGCGGAGAAGTCCCATGGCTTTCTTCAGGTTCTCAAAGGCACTAGTCAGGAATCCAAGAAAGGACCTCTGCTCCCCATGATCCCCAAAGCCTCTCCCTGGCCCAGGGGCCAAGAGCTGATGCTCGGCCTTGGCTGTTCAATGCAGACTGCTGGCAGCCTCCTCAGATTTGTTTCACCATCTGGACAGATTGGTTGCTATAGCTCCCAGGCATCGTGGGGACTAAAATTAACTTAAGTGTTGTGTTTTTTCTTTATAAACTAGGATAATGTTTCTGATGAGAATGAGCCAATGGAACCATTCCCATGTGGCCTTTGCTTCAGGAATTGGAATGCTGGCTGGAACTAGGCTAACACTCTGGGACAGAGGTCCCATTCAGGGGTGACTCACAGGCCCCCGTGGGGATACCTTGAGCCGGGATCCCTCCGAGGAAAACTAGGTAGAGTTTCTATCTAGGGTAAGAGCACCCTTGGGGAAGCAGGAGCCTCGGAAGCAAGAATGACTTTGACCTAGGAAGGGAAAGTGCTAGTACTGAGGCTGGTCCTCCTGCCACCACCAAGGGCTTTAGAGGAAGGGAAAGAAGCACAACTGGGCCAGGGGTGGTCGACTGGGGTGTGAGTCCCTGCTCTGCCACGGAGTCAGTGAATGACTTTGGGCTCAACACCACCCCCACCTGAGCTACACCTTTTCCATTTGTAAATAGATTGGACAGCATAATAGTAGTATTATGAGCCAGAATTTATTAAACACACTGAACTAAGTCCTTTGTATATATTTTCAGATTTAACCTTTATGAAATAAGAACTTTTATCATCCCCATTTTATAGATGTGGAAAATGAGGTTCAGATCAGATCAGTAGTACACCCAAGCTCATGCACCCAGCACGTGGCAATTCAGAAATTCAAAGGCAGGGTTAAGGGACACCAGAGCCCAAGTGCTCAACCACGACACTCTACCTCCTCCTAAATTTCCCTCCAGCTCTGACATCTGTGGACCCTAGACCACACAACCATTTGGTACCCCTCTTCTTAGTTGAGAATGCGGCTTACCCAACATCAGCTTGCAAAATGAGACGTCAGTACCTTGGGATCCTCGCTACCTTCCCACCACCCCGTCCAGCCACTCTGCAGCTTTGCTGTCTAGGTATTACCTGCTCTACCTCGATCCTGCCCTTTCTGACCCTAGCACCCAGCCACAGCCTGAGAACTCCAGGGGGCTTTACTAGCCACTGCCTTGGGAATGCCAGGTGCATGACAGATGCGTGACATCCAGGCTCTCCACACGTCCAGAACGTCAGCTGATCAGCTCCCTCCTTCATCGTTTATTGACTCCACTGCATGGGGGACGCAGCAGTAAGTAGGACAGAGACATTCTAATAGCTAAGGCGGGTAATACACCTGTTTCAGGTTGTGATCAATTCTATGAAGGAGAGAAACAGGATGAAATGAAAACGTAATGGGGGACTACTTCAGATAGCGTAGTTAGGGTAGGCCTCTTGGAAGAGGCAAACATGGAGAGAAAAGTTGATGGTGAGTCTGTGAGAAGGGCTCCAGGAGGAACTTTGTCGTCAAAGGGAGAATGAGCGCCAAGACCCTGGGGTGGGGACAGCTTGGCCTCTTCAAGTACTGAAAGTGCACCTAAAATGGCCCATCGGAGGAGATCCCCCTTCTCCTCCTGTTCCTCCTTGTCTCCTTCCTCTTTCCCCTCTTCATTCCTACCATTTTTACAGCCTTTCGGCCATTCTAAGGTTATTTCCTCGTGTAATAGCTCAGTGAGTGACAGAGCAGTCCGGTGAGGGAGTCACAGTAGGGCTTACAACTCATATTGTAGATCTGGGGAAACTGAGGCCCCAACCCCCAGGGGAGCTGGGGCTCAGAGCCAGGTCTCCTGACCCCTGACTCAGAGGCAGATTCTCAACTCTGCTGAGAACTTGCTTGTCTTTCTGCTGGGTAACTCCAAAGTCTCTGTCACCTGAACCACCTGGGGGACCATCTCTGGGAGCTGGACTGGGGCCAGGTGGGCAACCAGTGTTCCCATGTATGGTTAGGAGTACCTGGACAGGGAGCAAGAGGTCTGAACTCTGGAAGTAGATCAGGGTGTCTCTGTTGCTTTGGCTTCTGGCAAGAAGGAAAGCAACCAAGAAAAAGTTAAGTAAATAAAAACAGTGCCAAGAAACATCCTCTAAAGCCTTCCATTAGAAACAGGGTCAGAATCTCAGTGTTTCAGATATCCAGGCCATAAATCCTGAATGGGCCTTGCAGGTAGGAAGATTGACAAATTGTGTGTGTGGGAACTTGAAGCCCCCTGGGTACCAGGTCCTGAAGGAACAATTATGACTAACAAGGAAGAAAGATAATAATTCCACTAAGACTGAGCAGACACTGGGCCAAACATTTTATATTCATTATCTCATTTAATCTTCACTAAATATACACACTTAGGTAGTGTATTAGGTTTTCTCTTATTGCTGTAATAAATGACCACAAACTTGGTGACTTAGAACACACGTTCACTACTTTAACAGTTCTGGAGGTCAGAGGTCCTAAAATCGAGGTGTTGGAGGCTTGAGGGGAAAAACTGTCTTTTTACCTTTTTCAGCTTCTAGAGGCCACTTGCATTCCTTGACTGGTGACCTCTCCTAGTCTTCCAAGAACATCACTCCAACCTCCGCTTCCTTATCGCACCTGTTTCTGGACTTTGCCCCTCTTGCCTCCTTATAAAGACTTGGGATTACATTGGGCCCATCAGATCATCTAGGGTAATCTTCCCATCTCAAAACCCTTAATCCTTGAAGTCCCCTTTGACATGTAAGATAACATATTTACAGTTATGGGTATTGAGACATGGACACCTTTGGGGGGCTGTTATTTGGTCCACCTGAGGTAAGTACAATTACTATTCCCATTTCAAAGATGAGGAAACAGGGACGCCTGGGTGGCTCAGTTGGTTAAGCGCCTGCCTTCAGCTCAGGTCATGATCCCGGGGTCCTGGGATCGAGCCCCACATCGGGCTCCCTGCTCAGCGGGGAGCCTGCTTCTCCCTCTCCCTCTGCCCCTCCCCCTGCTTGTGTTCTCTCACTCTCTCTCTCTGATTAAAAAAAAATTCAAAGATGAGGAAACAAAGGTTCAGAGAACTAAATCACTTGCTCAGAGCCCCACAGTGTGGCTCAGCTCCAGAGCCCCTCCTCTCCATTGCTTCTGTACACACACCTCTGCCCACGCCACACTTGTGGTGAGGCTGCCTCCCGTCCCCCATCTGCCCCAAACCTACCCATCCTTCAAGAGCAGGCTGAATCTCTCCTATTCTTCAAAGCTTGGAGCTGATAAGCCCGGAAGCCCTCCTCAACCCTACACCTTCCCTACAGGGCTGAGGAATTTGAGGATCATAGAGCCCAGGGTCACAGTGCGGACAACCGGGCTAGAGCCCTGGTCTCCCAACTCCAGGCCCAGGCTGAGGCCAGCTCTGACTGCTCCAAGTCTCTGGAGGCAGGGACTGGACCTGCTGATCCCTTTGGGCCGAAGATTATGTATCAAAACTCTGCAATGCCCTCTTTGTGTGTCGGGCTCAAAGTCAAGGCTGCCGAGCTCGCAAGGCCTGGGTACACACAGACGGACTCAGCCTGTCGTCCTGTTACTGTATCTATCCCCAGGAAGGCCCTCCATTGGCTGAAGGGCACAAAAACCCCATTGTCATCTGGCCCTCGGTCCCCTGGGCAGAGCGGCTGCCGACGGGGGCAAGGCCAAACGGAGAGGACGATGAAATTTCACTTCAGCCCTCTCCCCACTTGTAACACTCCCACCGAGCGGCTTCAGGCTTTTTCCCTCAGCTCTTTACAGTTCACAAAGGACTTTTAAATTTTCTTTTAAGATTTTATGTAATTATTTGTTCATTTATTTATTTAGAGAGCTTGAGTGTGGGGAGGGGCAGAGGAAGAGGAGAGAGAGAATCTCAAGCAGACTCCCCGGGGAGTGCAGAGCTGGGCTTGATCTCACTACCCTGAGTGAAACCAAGAGTCAGACCCTTAACCGACTGAGCCACCCAGGCGCCCCCACAAAGGACTTTATACCCACAATCTTATTGAGTGGCACCGTTAGTCTGTAAGGTAGAAAAGGCAGGATGTGCTAAGCACGTGTTGGGCTTGAGCAAACAGTGTCCCTCTGGGACTTGCCCAAGATCACACAGCTGGCCCATAGTGGAGCTGAAATGCAAAGTCCAAACTTCACAGCCAACCCAAGTCTCCTTCCATTGCATCTGCTGCCTCCCCCGGGGTTCCAGGGAGAGCTTGCTGAGGCACACCTCACAGAGCCCCCTTCTTCACTGAGGTGACAAATGGCTGCACTTTCTCACGTTGACACAAACCCACCCGAGGAAAAGTGCTAACCTGAGTTCCCAGTTAGATTCTGCCCTTAGTAGGACCTGTGTCCTCGAGCCCTACCCATAGTCTGTCCTTGAGCAGCTCATCTCTCCCCCTGGCTTTCCTTATCTGTAAAATGAGCATGATTACACCTGGGTACAAAGTCAGCATAACTCAAATGAGCATGGGTTTTAGAGAGTCGGTAAGAGGCCCAGCTTTGGAGTCGGATCTCTGGGCTTGGGTTCTATGGCAAGTTATTGAACTCTGGACACTTGGGGCATGCTATTTAACCTCCAGCTGCAGTTCCTCAAGTGTACAGCGTAAGCCCCCACTTAATAGGGTTCTTGTGAGGAGTCATGAGATCATCTATGCCATACATTTGGCTCACTGTTGCATATCCTGAGCTGCCCATAAATGTTCGCTCTCTTATCATTAGAGCATGAGATTATTCAACATTTCTCAAAGTGTCTTCCACAAAATATTAGTCCTCAGGAAAAAGGGGGACCCTGGCTGGCTCCAGTGAGTTTGGGAAATGTGGCGTTCATCGCCTTGCTCATGGATATTCCTGAGGCACATCAGAACATTAAAGCCTCTGAGAAGTTCTGCAGAGGAGAAACCAGTTGAACTCTGTTGAGCCCTCTTTTTCGTAAATTTGCAAATGCATCCCACAGAGCTTGTGTTCCATGAAGAGCTCCTTGGGAAAAGTTTATTTGATCCAACGCCCTTGTCTTTTTTAAAAGATATTTATTTATTTATTTATTTAAGAGAGAGAGAGACACAAACAGAGAGAGAGCATGAGCAGGGGGAGAAGCAGGCTCCCTGCTGAGCAAGGAGTCAGATGCGGAGCTCAATCCCAGGACCTTGGGATTATAAACTGAGCCAAAGGCAGATGCTCAACCAGCTGAGCCAGCCAGGCGCCCCTTCCAACGCCCTTGTCTTAAAAAGAAACTAAAGTCCTTGAAGGTGAAGGGACTTGTCCTGGCCAGTAAATAGCAGAGCTGGGGCTCGACCCAATCTAATGACTTGTTTGGCCTCTTGCTCTTTCTATTAAACCACACTGAGAAAATGCCTTCTGCCACTGATGTGGACACGCACTCCCCAAATGTTAAAGATCTGTACAGTATTGTGTGGAACTGGCGGGTCCTTCAGCCTTTCTCCGGGTTCTGGTTCCTGACTGATGGTGCCGGGCTCCCTCTGGCCTGGGCGGGGTTGGAGGAGCTCGGCGGTGGATTGCTTCTGTCTCCTCCCATCCCTGACTCATCTGTCCTACTGCCGAGGCTGGTCCAGGTCCAGGGAACACTCACACGCAGGCACCAATTTTCTTCTGAAACCCCACACGCCTGGAAGCCTTCCCTGAAGGAGGGGGAAAGCCCAATAACCCAACCCTCCAACGTGGCAGCTCCCAACTGTTGCCTGACGTGGCCCGCAAACCAAACCTCTCTTCAGTTTTGGTAGCTCTGCAACCAGGAGTGCGAAGGGCCCACCAGCCCAGCGACGTGGCCGCAGTGACTCAGCCGACCTAGGGGACAGCTTGGGGGATGAGGAAGGAGAACTGGACTAAGCGGCTGAGCCCCTACCCCTCTTCTCCACTGACGGTCTCTTTTTCTCCACCATTTCCAAGGCGGAGGCCTCAGTGCCCTCTTCTGAGGCTGGTCCAGCACTGCCTCATGATGTCCTCTCTCCCCACTCCTGGATCTGACAACTTTCCTCAGACAGGAGCTTCTAGTATGGAACCTTCCTGATGCTCCATGCGGTGGTGTTCAGACTGCCTTCTGTGCCGCTCTAGGAGCCCCTGCAGGAGCCTTAAGGGGGCAGATCTCCAGGCCCCCAGCCCATCCCTGCTTACACCAGAACTGCTATTTTCCATCTGACATATTGGACTTTTGCCTAAGATTTCATTTCTTAAAATGGTTTCACTACTTAAGAAAACACCCCTGAAATGCACAAATTTATTTTCAGCCCACTGGCTCTACCAGTGAAAAAAAAATGAGCATGGAGAGAGGGTTATCTGTCCAAGGATACAGAGTATCACAAACACAAATGGTACTGGGCACCGTGGGAAGGGGCAGGTTCCAAGAGCCATGTGTGAGCCCCAGAGGATGTCAGACCCACTCCCCAGAAGCTTGCAGTCTGCTCACCCTGGGCAGACAGCTGGTAGTGCCTACCTCCTCCCAGAAGCAGGAGGAAGGGTCTCCATCCCCCAGCCCTGTACATCCCTGGAGGACAAACTGGGGTTACCAGCCAGGCAAGCTCAGTGTCTTCAGGGACAGGCAGGTGACAGATGTGAGCATCCCTTCTAAGAAATACACCAGGACTATACCAGTGGGGCCTGAGCCCACCTGGAGAGAATATGCCCCACCCAGAGGCTTTCAGATCCCTCCTTGCCCTTTTTAAAGGTTTTCTCCTCAAACAAAATTCATGCACTGGAGAAAAATCCCCATGGGCCACCAGTTTGGTACCTTTACTTATGGGGGCTGGATTCACCTTTCTTTAAGGGGATTAACCATCCCTCTTCTGTATTCTTCTGGGAGAAAAGCTAGCATTTAACCTCCTGGTTTGGAAAACTTGAAAGAGACCAAGCCTCTTGCTTCCTTCCCTTTCTAATCTGTTCTTCTTCTCTTTCATCTCATATCTCTTCTCTCCTTCCTTTTCTGTCTGGACCCCTCCTCTTTCTATCCTTCCCATCCTTTTAAAAAGAGCACTGAGCAAGTAGGGAAGAGACCCAGGCTCTTTACCCACTCCGTAAATGCCTTGGGAAATCTTCTCCCCTCTCTGGGTCTTAGTTTGCTCATTTGTAAAAGGAGGGTGTTGGATTGGGTCATACAGTGAGTGATGAGGACCAAGAGGACCAAGAGGCTCAGGTTCTTCCCCTAGAAGTTCCAGAGGCAGCTTGCTTGGCTATTTTAATAGCAGTCCCTCATATGAGCAAAGGGTTCTGCAGCTAATACAACTTGAAATTCCCTAGGTCATTTAATTGAAGGCCTTCCAGTCTTTAGATTCCGTGTTTCCTCTTCTCTTTCTCTTCTGTCTCCCGCTTCTCTTCCCCCCTACCCCCCATCCCCGCCCCTGGATCCCTCGCTCAGATCCTCAGGTTTGCTAGCAGAGCTTATGATCCTTCAAGGTTGCAACCCTGAGTCTAACTTGCTATCTCTCTCGAGGCCGGGCTCTGTGATTTCACTTGCAACATGAAAGAAGAGAGCCTTTCTTTCCTGAAATCCCAGAACAGTGAGGGACACCCAAGGGCCACGATGAATTATAGTCAGCCATCTATCTTGGCCCCTGGTCCCGACATCGATCTCCAGCCCCCACTCCCCCACTCCACTGCCTGCCTCCCAGCCACATCCCAAGTTGGGTTATTCTCCTGATTCAGACATTTTTGTGGTGTGAAATCATCTCCACCCCAGCCAGCTGAGGCCGGGAGCTCGCTCACAGCCCACGGCAGCTGGCAGGCCCTCCCTTCCCCGCCACGTCCCACACCCTCAGCTCCTCTCCTCCGAGTGCTCAGAATTTCCACTTGATTTCCTTCCAGTTCTGGAAAGAAATGCAGACAGAGCGCAAGGGCTTGTGGGACTCGGCTCTGTCCTCTCCCAGTAGCTGCCGGTGCAGGTCCTGGCACATAGTTGACTCCCGGGCCAAAGTGGCTAAAATGAGCTGGTGAGATCAAGAGAGAACAGTAGAGCCAAAGGGAGAGAGAGAGACACCGACGGTCTGTCACGATCGGGAGGCAGACAGAGCCGAGGAGGTAGACACGGGAGGAGACACACATAGACACAGGTGTGGGGACACTTACCCCCAACTTAGCCGTAAGACAGGTGACTGCGTGTCCCCTCCACATCAGCCTGGAGCGTGGTCTGACGGGCCCATCGGGGACCACCTGCCCCTGTCGGGACGCACTGTTATTTGACTTGCGACTTACTACTGATTAGGACTCTGACTCTGCAGGTACATATTAACCTATAGGTTTCTGTCCAGTTAAAGGCAGAAGAAGCTCAGAGGTTACAGTTTTGGTGCCTTCCAGGACATTAACCCGTTTTGTAGATGAATTCTCTTTGAACCAGCTTTACCATCCTTCGTCCCTCTCTAACCGGGTAAAGAAATCATTGACATGTGCTCATTTTTTATCTGATAAGAGTTGCGTTTTTAACTTTAAAAAGAAATTTTTTTTGGCAAGAGAGGCAGAAATAGAATGAGAAGACCGACAGACACTGAGAGGGAGCAGGAGAAAGAGACAGAGACTCAGACAGAGAAGGGCAGGGGGCATGGGACCCAGTCAAACCCACACAGAGTCAGAGTCTGGGGCGGCCGCGCACGCGCACAACCAGAAATAGCACCGGCCTCGGCGGGGAGGGGGGGAGGAGGGAAAACAGAGGTGAGGGGGACCTTCAAATTCACTTCTTATGAGCATTTATGCTTTTTAAAATAGAGAATCAGGCATAAAGGGAAAGACAAAGAGCCTGGGAGAGAACAAGAAAGCACTAAAGAGAGGCGACATCAGAGTCGGAGCAGAGGCAGCCAGATTCTGATGGATGGCTCCTGAGGGCAGGGACCGTGCCTGGTTCCGGTGCGGGAGGCAGGGAGGAAGACAGGGGAAGCAGAGGAGGCAAACCTGGAGAAGGCAGGCAGAGGGAGACAGGGACAGAACAGGAACAAACAGGGCCAGGAGCAGGCAGAGGGGCAGACGGGCGGGGGGCTGGACCTTCTCCCTCCTTCTGGAACCCGGTGCTCAGGCTTGAAGGAGGACAGGAGAGCCACCCAGAAGAAATCCAGGAACTGGAGATGCTTCTCCAGGGCCCAGACCCAGCTCTGAGAGCGGCCAGGCCCACAGGCAACCATCTCTAGGTTAGCCTCATAAGGAGAAATGAGCTGAGTGCCTGTCAAATCCAACCCAATTTAAGAAATGAGGTAACTCAGGCCCAGGCAGGGGGAGAGACTTGTTCAAGGTCACATGATTGATTTGTCTAACATCAGGACCAGGAACCAAGTCTGTGACTTCCTCTTTGATATTCTTCCCACTCTTGCCTCATTACTGTCCATTATACACATCGCAGCTAGAATGATCCTTTTAAAATGCAAATTGCTTCATGTCCCTGCCCTGCTTAAAACCCTTGCAGAATCATATCCCCCAATATCCATTTTCTAGCCAGCGAGATGTGTGGAGCTGGAGAGGGATCCTTTCAGGAATTTGACTCCCCTATAAATTTCATCTTGGTTTTTTTTTTTAAAGATTTTATTTATTTATTTGACAGAGAGAGACACAGAGAGAGAGGGAACACAAGCAGGGGGAGTGGGAGAGGGAGAAGCAGGCCTCCTGCCGAGCAGGGACCCTGGTGTGGGGCTTGAACCCAGGACCCTGGGATCATGACCTGAGCCGAAGGCAGATGCTTAATGACTGAGCCACTCAGGTGCCCCCCTTTTTTTTTCTTTAAATCAAATTGTTGGGACGCCTGGGTGGCTCAATTGGTTAAGCTTCTGCCTTAGGCTCAGGTCATGATCCTAGGGTCCTGGGATCAAGTCCCACATTGGGCTCTTTGCTCAGCAGGGAGCCTGCTTCTCCCTCTGCCTGCTAGCAGCTCCCCCTGCTTGTGTTCTCTCTCTCTCACTCTGACAAATAAATAAATTAAATCTTTTAAAAAATAAAAATAATTGTTTTAAAAAATAATAAAATAAAATAAATCAAATTGTTTATATAGATAGGGGCCCCACTCCTCCCACCAAAAAATTTGACCAAGGCTATGTACACCCTAAAGGCAGCTCTGCCTCGGGCTAAATCCAAATGTCTCATGTATTGTGGACTCTCCTCCTCAGATTCCTCATGCTCACTCTTGGCGGGCAGAACAGACAAAGCTGGGCCTCTTCATCTCTTCTCCCTCCCAAGATGGCAGAGACTCACTTCTGGTGGGATGAAAAGGGACTCCAAAGGACAGAATTATTGTTAATTTCAGTAATACTTTGATTAGCATGTGGAAGTTCACCTCTTTTGCCCTTCCTTTCTTCCTTTTTCCTGCTGCCTGGAATTCAGACACAATGGCTGGAGCACCAGCAGCCATCATAGACCACAGAGTGACTTTAAGGATGGAAGCCATTAGCTAAGGTGATAGAACAGAAAAAAAAGAAAACAAAAAAAACAAAAAACACAACAGCTTGGTGCCTGATGACCAAGGAGCTGCCATATCAACCCTGGAATTTTACCTGAGAAAGAAATAATTTTTAACTTGTTTAAGTCATTATTATTTTGAGGTTTTCTATTGCATGCAGCCAAACAAACTTAGTTCTAACTGATTTACCCTTAGTGCTGCCTATTCCATTAGAATAAAACCCAAATGCTTTCTCTTGACCCTCAAAGCCTTGTGTAAGCTGGCCCCACCTTATCAGGCTTCAGGTCCAGCCACTCCCTCCCTTACTCCATACTCTTTACATACCTTCTCTATGCCAAGCATAATGATTGTTTCCTACCATCCAGGGACGTGGCACTTGCTGGTCCCCTGCCTGGAATGCTCCTAGCTAAGGTCTTCACAGACAAGCTACAACCCCTCCCTCCCATCCATCTGATCTCAGCTTGACTAATTCTTGAGAGAAATCTTCACTAGGCACCTAATCTCAACGAAATTCATTACGCGCCCACAATCTCCAGTCATTCTACTATACCACCCTGGGGTATTTTCTTTATAGCACTAATCACAAGATCAAATGAATTTGTGTGTTTATTTATGGGCTTGTTGTCTATCTCATGCTCCCCAGAATCTAAGCACCACATAAACAGGGACTTTATCTGTCTTCATCACTGATATAGTCCTTGTGCTTCACACAATACGTATATTGGTTTGGCACTGATGATTTTTCCATTATCAGGAACTCACCATATGAATTTTGTACGTTTGCTTTATCACCATTTAACAAAATCAGTCTTCATTGATGCAAAGGTTAGAAAGTTTAAGCCTTTTTTTAAAAAATATTTTATTTATTTATTTGGCAGAGAAAGAGATAGTGAGAGCAGGAACACAAGCAGGGGGAGTGGGAGAGGGAGAAGCAGGCTTCCCGCTGAGCAGGGAGCCCGATGTGGGGCTCGATCCCAGGACCCTGGGACCATGACCTGAGCCGAAGGCAGACACTTAACGACTGAGCCACCCAGGCACCCCAGAAAGTTTAAGGCTTAATGCTACAATTAGTATCAGGAAATTTACGCTAATGAATGTTCGAGTTAACTGGAATTTTATCTTGATGTTTACCTACTGGCAAGGTCACACAGTGTAATCTTTTCTAAGGACAATACATTAATTTTTTAATGTATTTTTTCCCTCCTTATTTACATTGAAAATGATTTCACAGAAAAAACGAATTCACCGTACAGCAGGCACGTGCTATGGGCAATAAAGGCAGGAATCAGACAAGAATTGTGCCCATGAGTGACCAATCTCTGTGGGTGAGAAAAGGCAAACATACACATAGTTTAAAGACACTAAGGTAGTCCAACCAAACCATGAAAGCACTATGCTTAAGTGAAAGAGGCAGTCACAAAAGACCATATATTGGGACACCGGGGTGGCTTAGTCGGTTAAGCGTCTGCCTTTGGCTCAGGTCATGATCCCAGGGTCCTGGGATCGAGTCCTGCATCGAGCTCCTTGCTCAGCAGGGAGCCTGCTTCTCCCTCTGCTGTGCTCTCTCTCTCTCTCTCTGACAAATGAATAAATAAAAAATCTTTTTAGAAATTAAAAAATATATATCTACAAAAGACCATATATTGCATGATACCATTTACATGATATATCCGGAATAGGCAAATCTATAGCGACAGAAAGAAGGATAGTAGTGGTTGCCTGGGAAGGGGGTGGGGGCGTGGGCCTAGGGGGGATGGGAAATGGCTGCTAATGGATATGGGGCTTCTTTTTGAGGTGAGAAAATATCCTAAAGCTGCCTGGGTTGATGGTGGCACAACCCTGTGAATATGCACTGACTTATACACCTTAAATGGGTAAATGGTATGATGTATTACTTTGCCGGGGCTGCCACAACAAAGTACCACAGGCTGGGGGCTTAAACAACAGAAATGTATTTTCTCCTAGTTCTGGAGATGTCTGAGATCAAGGTGTTGGCAGGCTTGGTTTCTTCTGAGGCCTCTCTCCTTGGCTTGTAGATGGCAGTGTTCTCCCACGTCTTCACTAGGTCTTCACTCCAAATTTCCTCTTCTTATAAAGACACCAGTTGTGTGCGATTAGAGCCCACCATAATGACCTCATTTTATCTTAATTACGTCTTTAAAGACTCTGTCTCCAAATAAGATCACATTCTGAGGTACTAAGGGTTAGGACTTCAACATATGGATTTGGGGGGGACATAATTCAGACTATAGCATATGATATGTGAATTATATATCACTAAAACAGAAAGAAAGAAGAAAGAAAGAAAAGAAAGAAGAAAGAAAGAAAGAAGAAAGAAAGAGAGAGAGAGAGAGAAAGAAAGAGAGAGAGAAAGGGAGAAAAAAGGAAGGGAGGGATGAAGGGAGGGAGGGAGGAAGGGAAGGAGGGAGGAAGGAAGAGGGAGGAAACAAGGAAAGGATGGATTCACCCAGAGCAGAGGCACAGTGTGCTGGGGGATTCAGGAAGGAGAACTTGCTATTGCCGAGGCCCAGGGAATGACAGTAAGGATAGAAATGTGGGGACAAGTTGAGAGCTACCTCCAACGTACTATGAGAAGTCTCTGGAACACAAATCTGATTATGTCACTCCCCTGCCTAAACATTTCATTCCCTGCAGGCTGCCCTACAAGCTCCATCAGGTGGCTGCAAGTCCCCGAATAAGCCGGCCTCTCTAGCCTCCCCACCTGCTGGAGCAGGCACCTCCCCGACGGGCTCTGTAACTGTTTACTCACCTGGGAAACAGAGGGGGAACAGACCTTGTCCCCATTGTGTCCCTAGCATTTGCACAGGACCTAGCGCAGAGGGCTCAGTCACTCATGGGAGTGAGTGCGATTGTATCTAGAGATGGAGGCATGGACAGGCAAGAGGAATGCCTCCATTTAGAACTGTCTCTTTTATCCCATCCCCCCCCCCCCACCCAGTTGCGCATCTTTCTGCCTCCCTGGGTTCTTGGAGAGAACCCAAAGCTTCTCTGAGGTCATTACTCAGCCCTTAGGCGCTGGCTGGCTCGAGAGGGAGGGCCAGGGAGGGCTGGGATTGAACACAGGCAGGGACGCTTCCACCCTGTAAGGTCCTTCTCCAGTTTCCCACCCAGATGTTCAGCCCCAACGACAGGCAGCGTCTCAGCTGGCCAAGGAATAAGAAAGAGGTGCCTGTGCTCCCTGGGAGGGTGGCCAAGGGCGTGGGTTGCAAGGTGGGGGGAGCAGTCGGTGGAATACCCAGGAGAGCATGGGTCCATTTCAGGGGCTCTCAAACCCCTTTACCCCGTGACCTCCCAGGGCCTCTCCTGCTCTTTCAATTAAAAATATCCTTTCCCTAAAGTTTCTCCGCAACTCTCAAAGGTCCCAAGGAAAGACGGCCAGGGAGGGGCCAGGAGGGAGAGGAGGCCGTTACCCAACATACAAGAGGGCAGTGGGGTGCGGAGCAGGGCTCCCAGACTTCTGTCACCTGGCACCACGTTCCCCTTTCTGCCACAGCCTCATAACACCTATCGTATTATTTGCTTTACTTCAATTTATTTTTTTAAACCTAAGGAAAGCTTTTATCACTATTAAGTAGAAAAAATAATCACTTGCTGCGCGGGCTGTGTGCTGTTTGTCCCTCTGATCCACTCTCCACCACTCCGGTCTGCTCTGGGGCAGAGAGGCTGAACTGAAGCCCCGCATCAGCGATCTCCCATGGTCTCTGTTGCCATCTGGGATTGGTCAACGGGGAGCATCAGTGGGAGATTGGGTAGGGAAAGCAAGAAGAGTGTGGTTGGAGGATTTGTCCCCCCCAGCTCGTCCCTTGGGATCAGCACAGGCTGGCTGTGCCCCTCAGCCCGAGGGCCCGGCTCCTGTTGACCGCCCCTCTCTGGTTTGAGGAACCACTTCTCCCCTGGCCCCTCAGGCCCCTTGCATTTGCTGGCCCCGAGAAACTGCACCATCCCTGTGGTTTACCTACGTGGGGCCCGCATCCGTAGGAATAGTTCCTTGATTCACTTATCAGATTACTCATTTTGAAAGTGCCATTCGTCCCTGCCAGACACCTGACTGATACACTTTTCATAAATAGAAAGCAGTTGACACAGTGCTAATAAAATTATGCTATCAAATTCTAACTCAGCGTAAAAAGAATGAAGAAGAATTTCTACACAATGCTATAAAATGATCTTCAGGACATATTAGGTGGAAAACAAACAAGCAACAACAAAAACCAAGTTGCAGAACAATATTTAGAATGCAAGGGAGAGAGAAATAAAAATATGCATAGTTGATCCTTGAACAACACAGGTTTGAACTGCATGGGTCCACTTACACATGGATTTTTCTCGATAAATACGGTACAGCACTGTCAATGTATTTTCTCTTCCTTATAATTTTCTTAATACATTTTCTTTTCTCTAGCTTACTTTATTGGAAGAATACAGCATACAATACATATAACATGCAAAATATGTGTTACTCAACTGTTTATGTTATTGGCAAGGTTTCCTGTCAACAGCAGGCTGTTAGTAGTTAAATCTGGGAGGGAAGTCAAAAGTTATACTTGGATTTTCGACTGTGTGGGGGAGGGTGCCCTTAATACCCACGTTGTTCAAGGGTCAACCGTATATGTATTTGCTTATATTTTCAAAGAGAAACAAAAATTAATAGAAATAGTTCCCGGGGCGCCTGGGTGGCTCTGTCGTTAAGCGTCTGCCTTCGGCTCAGGCCATGGTCCCAGGGTCCTGGGATCGAGCCCCTCATCGGGCTCCCTGCTCAGCGGGAAGCCTGCTTCTCCCTCTCCCACTCCCCCTGCTTGTGTTCCTTCTCTTGCTGTGTCTCTCTTTGTCAAATAAATAAATCTTTAAAAAAGAAAAAGAAAAAGAAAAAGAAATAGTTCCCTTACAGGGAGAGAAGAAAAAGGTTGTTGATAAAAGCTAGTTCTCTGAATATATCTGGTTATATAGTTCTAACTTTGTAACTATTAAATGTCTTACATAATTAAAAATACTAAAGCATATCAAAGAGGTAAAGTAAATTCTTAAAAAAGTACAGAAGCAAATGAGCCTAATTGTATACCAAGTTGGTGGCATAACCATCCTGAGAATCATTATTTCAAGTAAATTTAACAGTGTTTTAGCCACTCATCCTTAGTGAGATATATACTGAGGAATATATATATATATATATATATATATACACACACACATATATATATATTTAATAGTCTTATTCCCAGTATTAATTTTAGGATAAACTAATTATATATGATAAATAAATTATGTTAATATCATTAGCAACCAACATGTACAGCCTGAGAGATTGATTTTAAAATAAAAAGTTAATAATCTCAGGAAACAAACTGAGGGTTGCTGGAGTGGGGGGTGGGGTGGGAGGGATGGGGTGACTGGGTGATGGACACTGGGGAGGGTATGTGTTCTGGTAAGCGCTGTGAATTGTGCAAGACTGTTGAATCTCAGATCTGTACCTCTGAAGCAAATAATGCAATATATGTTGAGAAAGAAAAAAAGAAGAAGAAGAATGTAGCAGGAGGGGAAGAATGAAGGGGGGGAAATCGGAGGGGGAGAAGAACCATGAGAGACAATGGACTCTGAAAAACAAACTGAGGGTTCTAGAGGGGAGGGGGGTGGGAGGATGGGTTAGCCTGGTGATGGGTATTGAGGAGGGCACGTTCTGCATGGAGCACTGGGTGTTATGCACAAACAATGAATCATGGAACACTATATCTAAAACTAATGATGTAATGTATGGGGATTAACATAACAATAAAAAAATTAAAATAAAATAAAATAAAATAAAATAAAATAAAATAAAATAAAAAGTTAAATGAAAGCCTCCAGTCATCTGAGCTGGGAAATCAGCAGCCCTGAGCTCAGGATTTTCTTTTCCTCCCTTTTTTAGCACCCTTAGAAGAAACCAATCCACTGCATTACATTCCTTATTCTAAGACATTGTAGGACAGCAAATGCTCAGTCGCTCAGAGCCTTGCCTTCTACAGGTACTTGATTATAGCAATCTGTAGCTAATAGTTTGAGTAACTGTTTTGCCACCACATTCCATGGACTACAGGTATCCCCTTTAGCCTGGAAACAAGGTCATGAGTGCCTTTAAATCTAATCCAACCAGAAAATCAACTCAGAAAACCCATCTTTAAGATTCTGTTCCTCAGGAGCCACTTTCAGTACCCATCTGAATCTGACTCTACAAGAAATACAAAGGGATAGAGGAACATATTTAAAATTACCACAAGGGGCACCTGGCTAGCTCAGTCCATAAAGCATGCAACTCTTGGTCTCAGGGTTGTGAGTTTAAGCCCCATGTTCGGTGTGGAGATTACTTAAAAATAAAATCTTTAAAATAATAATAAAATAAAATCACCACAAGTATCCGACCAGGCAAATCAAGAATGTGGGAAATTCTACAGGATAAATACATAGTATCTTTATTAAATAAATGGCATGAAAAGAGGTGGGGGGGGCGCAATGTGTGGCCGGGAGGAACTCCAGTAGATTAAATGAGACATAAGAAGAAAGTGTAGGGGCGCCTGGGTGGCTCAGTTAGTTGAGGGTCCGACTCTTGATTTCAGCCCAGGTCATGATCTTGGGGTTGTAGGATAGAGCCCCAGGTCGGGCTCCGCGCTCAGCAGGGAGTCCGCTTGGGATTCTCTCTCTCCCTCTCCCTCTGGCCCTCCCCCTGCTTGCATGCTCTCTCTTTCTCTAAATAAAATATATAAAATCTTAAAAAAAAAAGAATAAAGTGTAGTGTGTGGGTTTCTTTGTATCTTAATCACATCAACCAAATGTAAATAAACATTTTTGAGAATCTGGAAAATTTGAACATAGGCTGGGTATTGGGTGATATTAAGAAGTTACTTTCAGGGCGCCTGGGTGGCTCAGTCATTAGGCATCTGCTTCGGTTCGGGTCGTGATCCCAGGGTCCTGGGATCGAGCCCCGCATCGGGCTCCCTGCTCAGCTGGAAGCCTGCTTCTCCCTCTCCCACTCCCCCTGCTTGTGTTCCTGCTCTCGCTTTCTCTCTCTCTCTGTCAAATAAATAAATAAAATCTTTAAAAAAAATAATAAGTTACTTTCAACAGTGTTAGGTGAGCTGAGAAATTGTAGCGAGTTTGAAAAGAAAGTCCTTATCTGCTAGCGACACATACTGAACTATTTATGGGTGTAATGATATCATGTATGAGATTTGTTTTGAAATATTCCTGAAAAACTGTGTGACGGAGTTGGTACGTAACATAACCTTGATAAAATGTGGAGAGTCATTGAAGTCGGGTGATGGGCACATGGGAGGTTAGAGATTATTCTCTTTGCTTTGAAGCATGCTTGAATATTTCCATGAAACTTTAAGATAACAATATTAAATTAAATTCTGTTGCTTGTGAAGGCTCTTAGCCTAAGGTTGACTCCCTTGCTGTTAAAACAACGCTTAGCAAGTGCTAGAAAGGTGTTAGCAATTCAATAGCTCCAAACTAAGACTTTTCTCCTTGATGTGATTGGAAGGCTTGGAAAAGATTTTAAAGGGAGATAATTTCCTTATCTGTGGATTCCGTGCAATTTCATGCTAAAATACCCTTGGGAACAAAATGTGGCAAACTCTGACCTTGAGAAGCTCTGGTGTTATAAAGCCAGCCCTGGACCAAGGGGCGGGAGGCCCAGGACCCAATTCTCACTCGGTGCTGGTCTCACCGGGAATCCCCTTGCCTTGGTTTCTTCTTCCGCGAGATGAGAGTCATCAGACTCCAGGACCTCCGGGATCTCTCCAATCAGGTCAAGCTGTGATTCAGTAAGTGATCAAGGTGTCTAACAGCACATTCAGTTGACCGGCAATCATCTCCTAAACACTTACTGTGCACTGTGCTTTATGCTGCGATGCACCTGGGCTTAGTGCCTGCTTTCCCAGATGCACCTCATGGTCTAGCTGCAATCCGCCATTGCCAAGAGCATGTTAGCTCCTTTTTTTTTTTTTTAGATTTTATTTATTTATTTGTCAGAGAGAGAGAGAGAGCACAAGCAGGCGGAGCGGCAGGCAGAAGGAGAAGCAGGCTCCCAGAACCCTGGGATCATGACCTGAGCCGAAGGCAGCTGCTTAACCAACTGAGCCACCCAGGCGCCCCATATGTTAGCTCTTCTGAAAATAGACACTGGCCTAGTGGTACATTTTGGAAGGAATATGAGGCCGTTTTCTCCCAGAGCTCCTGCCTTCTCAATGTCCTGACCTCCTCCCCAGACCGCCTGCACTTCTGAACAGCTGAGGGAGCAGCTGTAGCCTCCTTGCCACCAGGGCATGCGATGCTCAGATCGGCCACACTGAGGGGCATTCTGGTCCTGCAGCTGGGGAAGGGCCTTCCCATCCCCACAGGTGCTAGCAGTGGGAGGAGGGGTCCCCCAGGGGAAAATCAGGGTGCTGTGACTGGAGAAGGAGTCAAGCCCCACTGCCCTTCCTATCTAACTGAGTACTAGAATAAACATAGGGAATTTTCCTATTTCCTCTGAGAAGAGACAACATAAAGAAATCCAGTTATGGGGCGCCTGCGTGGCTCAGTCGTTAGGCGTCTGCCTTTGGCTCAGGTCATGATCCCAGGGTCCTGGGATCGAGCCCTGCATCGGGCTCCCTGCTCGGCGGGAGGCCTGCTTCTCCCTCTCCCACTCCCCCTGCTTGTGTTCCCTCTCTCGCTGTGTCTCTCTCTGTCAAATAAATACATAAAATTTAAAAAAAAAAAAAAGAAAGAAAGAAATCCAGTTATGCTTTTTAACTAACCCCATCAAGAGGAATCAGTCCAAAAAAAATTTGTTAGCCTCTCAATTTCAGTTTTATTCTCTGTATTATAGGGATAATGCTATCTATCCCCATATAGCAGTTAAGAAGATTCGGGGAGATAATTCACGTAAAAGGCTTAGCACAATGCCTGGTGCATGAAAAAGGCTCAGTAAAAGGCAGTGGTTTCAGTACCCCTTGTCCACCCAGTCCAGCTCAGCAGACCCAGAAAGCAGCTCCTAGGCTTGCCCTGGAGGGTGACCTTCTTGTTGATTATCTGTGACCCCTGCTCCCAGACTCCCCAGAGGACCCAGCAAACCGTGCCTTTGCTCATTCAATTTATGGTTCCTGAGTCATTCTCTAGGTTGAATGCCCAAGCAACTTTGCTTAGAACTCTTAAGAAACCTGGACACCTGGGTGGCTCAGTCGGTTAAGCGTCTGCCTTCGGCTCAGGTCATGATCCCAGAGTCCTGGGATCAAGTCCTGCATCGGGCTCCTTGCTCTGCAGGGAGCCTGCTGCTCACCCTGCTTGTGCACGCGCTCTCTCTCTTTCTCTGACAAATAAATAAATTAAAAAAAAAAAGAACTCTCAAGAAACCAATCAAATTCTTGTTTATGTGTGTTCATTAAAATACTAATGGCCATCCCTGCAGATGCTGGGCTAGATCTGCCCCATTGTTTTTCTCGAAGACTTTCCCAGTCCCTTGGGCAGACACACCTAGCCCTTCTCTCCATTAGTACTAACCTGGTCCTATCTGCCTTGTTTTAAAAAAGTGCTCTACTCTCCTTCCCAGAACAGATTATTTTACCTTGGATTTAAAGAGGCACTCCCCAGAAACTCCCTAACAATTCTAAACTCTGAAATTCCAACATCAGTGGTTTTTTCATCACCCACGTGGTCAAGACCAGTATTCTCAGCTCACCTCCAAAACTCTCCAACACCTGACCTCAACCACCACCATTATCTTTTTATGTGACCTGTGCCTGATTCATACTTTGTGATTACTCTCTGTAAGAACACTTACCCACTTCTTGGTTTCTCCCAAGTTCAACAAATCCTTGCTGGACTTTAACTGTTTCTTTCTTTCTTCTTCTTTTTTTTTTTTTTTTACTATTACTTTTTTTTTTCTTTCTTTTTTTTAGTAAGCTCTATGCCCACCTCATGACCCTGAGATCAAGAGTCACATGCTCTACCCACTGAGCCAGCCAGGCAGCCCTCCTTGTTGGACTTCAGGCAAGTCCCTTCTGTGTTATAATCTGATAGGCATTTCATTTGCCTCCAGAAATCAGGCAAACCTTAAGATTTTGTAAGTAGGAAGTTTAACTCACAAGGGTGGGGTGGAGCCTGTGGTAAAGCTGAGAATACCTGGCCTATCTCAAGCCATTCAAATTCAAAATGCTTAAGAATACATCACTTCTTGGCCTTTTGGCTAAGATCAAGTGTAAAATGCTTCAGAATACAGTGAAAGCTAGGCAAAATACATCTTCTGCCCTGGGACCTTCAGAAGATCATTGTTATCAAATTCATTAATAATATGTCCCAATTCCAAATGAAATTAGACACAGGATCGCATTATAAAAATAAATAAAAGTAGTGTTTTTTTCAAAATAAGTTTATTTTATGATTTTAAACATATTGCTTTATTTTTGTTTTAAAACCAGCCAAAGAGAAGAATAGGCATTGATGATCACAAAAACTTGAAACTGAAGCTGGGTTTTGGATGACAATTGCAGACTTGAATCAGCTTCAGCAGCCAATTCACTGAACAATAATTTATTGTTCTGATATTGAGAAAAATACCAACTTGAAGAGATAATAGATATAGTTGAAAATGGTCACCATTTTTAAACAGCTCGCTTTGAAACAGAGGATATTTTGCAATTAAACAGGGAATAGAGGAGAAATTTTATTCCACGGTCTGCACAAACAAGTTAACTTCATAGCTGACCCCTGATATTTTATATACTTTTCTTTCTTGGGAATAAAAACTCCGATTTTAACTGGGTATATGACAAACTGAATTTGAAAAACTGAATTTTTCAGACTCCTTTGCGGGTAGGCCGCATGACTATGTTCTGGCCAAAAGAGTATAAGCAGTGGTACCATATGCAATTTCTGGAAACGTCTTGCTGACAGAATGTAATTGGGGTGGGTGGAGTTTAAGCAGCTATCTGGAACATGAGGTTTAACCCCCAAGCTGAGTGTGGCAGAGCAACAAAATAGAGTAAATCTAGGTGGTTGTGATCATGGAGCCACTGTCCTAGCCCTTGATCACTTTCTTCCACATTTTGTTTATATGAGAGCAAGACAAATTTTTACATAAGACATTGCTACTTTTGGTTTTCTGTCACTTGCAGTTAAACCTGACTGATGGGAAAAGTTAACCGATGAGGGCCTAGAATGTGGTAAAACTTGTTATGTAGGGATGCCTGGGTGGCTCAGTTGGTTGGACTTTTGCCTTCGGCTTGGGTCATGATCCCAGGGTCCTGGGATTGAGCCCCAGGGCGGGTTTCCTGCTCAGTAAGGAGCCTGCTTCTCCCTCTCCCTCTGCCTGCTTAAGTTCTCTTTCTCTTTGTCAAATAAATAAATAAAATCTTAAAAAAAAAACAACTTATGTGACTTTACTTAAGATTTAAGAGTGTCTTATTTGAGATTTTCAAGTAAACTAAATATCTAAAACATTAAAGGGTAGCAGAAATATGCTACTTCAAAATAGGCCACAGTGATGTGGGGTGGTGTGTTCTGCTACCCTTCACAATGGTTCTCAAACCTTTGGTCTCAGGACCCCTTTATTTTCTTAAAAATTATTGTGGCCCTTAAAGAACTTTCATTTAGTGGGCTATAAACATCAATATTTACTGCATTCGAAATTCAAGCTAAGATCTTTTTTAAAACACAAGAATGTGCAAACCTATCAGGTGTCAGAGCTGCGTGTCACGTAACCTCTGGAAAACTCCACTGGACACTTGTGAGAGCAGGAGAATAAAAAAGGCAAACAACATCTTAGTAGTAGTATGAAAATAGTTTGGACCTTCAAACGGACCCCCAGGTACCCTGGACCACACTTTGAGAACCACTGATCTAAAACATGAAATTTTAATCAAATGTTTAGGAATCTCTCCCACACCTTCATGATTTAAGAATCTCTGAACATAAGGATGCTGAGGTTTGGCAGGAGAATATTTGTTTATGATTTGTTGGGTTTGATTTGGGGCCACCAGCATCCATTTCCACTTCTCTGGGAACTACGCCTTCATTTCCTTCTCGGGTAATACCTTCTCCTGCACTCTTAGTCCAGCTTTAAAAAAAGAGCATGAGACTAGGCTAAGCCATCCCATTCTCCACGGCCGCAGGAACAGTTTCAGGGAGGAACACGAGGTGGAATGCAACACAGAATCTGGCCTTTTCCTCCTGGGCTGGACTAGGAGTGGAGGTCAGATCCAAAAGTAGCGGCAGCCTTCCTGAGCTCACACGGAGGCCTGCATGAGCAAGAAGCCCACGTGAAGGAGGACAAAGTGGAGAGAGACAGAGACAGAGATAGAGATTGGCCCTGGGACATTGGCCTGGGCCCCTAAACCGGCCTGGGGCAGACGCCGTGACTTGTCTGCTCTTTTGCTGACTCATCAACAGACCCTCAGTTTTGCTCAGGGAGCTCTATGTCCAACCCCAAATACTCCACTTCCTAGACTCCGTGGCAGTGCAGGGAGGCCATGTGACCTGCTTCTGGCCAACGACCTGCAGCATAAGTCAGTGCCTGGGGCTTCTGGGGAAGCCTGTGCAGGGAGACTTCGTCCGTTGTCCCCTTTCTTCTGGGGTTGCAGACGGGAGTGTGCGGGCCACCAGGGCTGGCTGACCCAAGCAGCTGTGGCAGCACCGTGGACTTCTACTCTGCAGCATCCCAAGACGGCCCAGTGCTTTGCCAAGTGAAATACAACCTTTTGGAATCGCGTTTCTGTGACCCACAGCCGAGGGCAATCCTTATGTGGTATACAGCCCTGTTCTCAACTTCTTGCTAACAGAAGCCGATCAATCCCTTTTTGCTTCTGCTCTTTTGGGTTGGGTTTCCTGTCGCTTTCAAGAGAAGAAACCAGATTTCTGGCTCTGAGGAGGTCTCATGTTTATTCAGCAGGCATAGAGCCATTTCTCGTTGTCTATGAGACAAGGTGAGCCACAGTGAGACCTTTAAGAGAAAGGAGATGACCTTAGTGGCAGAGGAGACTCACCCTCTGGCTATAGAGAAACATCAAAGCAGGCTGGGAGAGAGGAAGAAAGATACCAGGCAAGGAGCAGCCTTAAGGGGAGGAGAAAATTGGTTCCAGCTTCGGAAAGGGGCTGATGCAGTGTCTGGAGCTGCTGTCTGAGTCACAGGCATAATTTTGATGACTCCACAGCCAAGTTATGTAGGGGAGGCTCCTCCAACTTTTAGCAAACTCTGGCCCTTACTCTTTTGAGGCATGTGAAGAACTACATTCCTTCAGGGGCTGGGCCTCTAGAATTTTTCCTCTTTCCTGGAGAGGGTCAGGAGGGAGGGGATGGGGGAAGAATTATTATAGAGGCACCTGGGTGGCTCAGTCAGTTAAGTGTCCAACTCTTGATTTCGGCTCAGGTCATGATCTCAGGGTCATGAGATCCAGCCCCACGTCAGGCTCTGAGGCGCCTGTGTAAGACCCTCTCTCTCTCCCTCTCCCTCCTCCACTGATGTGCGTGCTCTCCCTCTCTCTAAAAAAAAAAAAAAAAAAAAAAAAGAATTCATGTAAGCATGGACAAATTCTGGAGTCAAGAAATCTGATTCTAAGTCCTAATTCTGCACCAAATTGCTAAGGATCTTGAACAATGTATTTAATTTTTCTGGGACTCAGTTTCTTCTTATGTGAAATGGTCATGAGAATAGTGATCTCATGGAGTTGTTGCAAGGATTAGATGAGCTATTAAAATTTAAGAGGAAAGAATTATGTAAGATGTGACCATTGTAGGACACTGGGTAAAGGATACATGGGACCCCTGAGTACTACTGTCTTTTCAACTTCTTGTGAATCAATGGCTAGTTCAAAATAAGAAGTGCTAAAGAGGTGTTTTTTTTAGTTAATAGGAAGGAAGGAAGAGGCAAAAATCCACAGGTCCCATGTGTGGGGTTTTGCAGTTTCCTGGCAGTTAGGCAATAGGAATGAAGAGATGAAGGAATCTGACAGAACAGAAATGGATTTTGTATGGATTATTAATTAGATCCTTTTTAATGCTCTTAGAGATACAGAAGTAAAGATTATAGAGCTTCTAAAAATGACTTGTGACTGTGGGACTTTGTTTTCTTCCACTGGGACTCTGCACAGACTGGGCCATGTGAAGCTCTGGGATTTTCCAGGGTTATGCTCTTGACAGAGACAGGTCAGTGATGCTGATGGCCTTTCACTGTCCCAACCCCCCGTCCTCTGAAGGGGCTGCCCAGCATGCGCAACCCCCACCAACATTCCTCTCAGAAAGGTGGTCCGCCTAAGGACAAAAACAATACCTTCAGCCCCTGGGCCCTTCCAGAACCTTCTCGAAGATGAAGTCTCTCAGGCCCATTACCTCATCCCATCATCCTTCCTTGGCCTCTGGAGTGGATTAGAAGCTTCCTGTGCTGGAGGACAAGGAGAAACCTGAAGAGCTGGGGTGAGCTAAACAGCTCAGGTCTCCACAGCAACTCCATGGTGCTCCAAGTCCTGAAAGCTTCCTGTTGTCCATTAGGTCGGACAATTCCTCAGCTCCTTTGCCCAGGGGAAAAGTGAGTGATAACAGGCAGAAAGGCCCTGGGCTGTGGTGTCCCCGTATACAACACGGAAACCTGTCACAGAGGGGGACCTGCTGCAGGCGTTCGGGCAAGGTCCCAAGACAGTCCAGAGATGGGGGAGGTCATGAGATGTGTCCCCACACCTAAGGCCAGGACGTTTGCAGAGCCTGATGCTCCATTTGGTCACCTTTGCAGTGTTGGAGGATAGCTCACACAGACAGCGTAGGACATACAGGACAGGTGGTCGTGGTAAATTTGAGGGACGGGCTCTTGCTCTGCTGGAAAGTCTGGTATGCACACCTCAGGGCACGTTATTCCCTGTGCTGAGACATCTTGAATTAGACATCAAGCTGCTGCCGACGGAGCACAGACTGGGGGCAAAGGGGGTCTGAACGGATGTGATACCCGAGTGGTGATGAGGTGCTTCTGCTCCGTAGTAGTCTGTCCTCCTCACTCCAACACCATTAGTGGAAGGCAGTCGTTCTTAGCATAGAGGTCAAAGAGCAGGCTCCGCGGGTGCACTGTCTAGGTCCGAACTCTGATCCAACACCAAGGAACAGTGAGGCCTTGGGCAAATCGAGGTTGCAGTTTCCTGGTCTGTAAAATGACCAAAAAAGAAAAAAAAAAATTGAACCTATCTCTCAGAGTTTTCATGAGGATTAAATGAGATCTTGCATGTGATGTGCTTAGCCCACAGCCTGGCACATGGGACACGTACATTAAATTAAAGCTATTGTAATTAGTGGTGGTGGAAAGCATCTGGACAAGTCAGTACGCGGCCCCGCCCTGCTATAAGTTGCTGGTGACCTCAGATAATCTTCTCAACCTCTCTGGATCCGTGCCTCTTCCTCTGAAAATATGAAAGAGTTGAACCAAAGCTAGGCCCTTCTACTATAAAGATCTCTGAAAATCTGGAGGAAGTCTGAGCCACTCGCAGCTAATTCACAGCTAATTCACAGGCAATTTCAGTGCCTCAGTAAACTACACCTCCTCTGGGGAAGCAGCTGAATGACAGGGTGCTTTTCAAGATATTTGGCCAGGGTGTGATGACTCAGAAGAAACAATGAGCACAATTCTCAGTCCTGAAAGTAAGGAGAAGTCCCCTGCCAGTCCCCAGAGAGAAAGCCCTTCATAAGCTCATGGAAGGGGGCAGGGCTTTCATAGAATTCTAGAATGTCAAAGCTGGAAAAGCGCTTAGGGAGTTTCTAGTTCAGGGGGTTTTAAGCTGCGTTCTGAGTGCTTCTACAGTGCCATAAACTATTAATATTCATCTCATTTTGTATACCTCAAGCTATATTTACAACTATGACTGAAAAACAGCAAAGACACCCACATTACTCACCCATTAATTTTAACACATCAGAAACCATAATCCATTAATATATTGTGGCAGATTCTGCCGGTAGTCCCCCTAAATCTACTCTTTCATTTTTACCTTTGTTGTGGAAACTACAGTTGGGCGGGTCCATGGCCACTCAGATTAAAGACTACATTCCCCAGCCTCCCTTGCAGCTAGGTAAGGCTTTGTAATTAAGGTTTGGTCATGGGATGTAAGCAGAGGTTGTGAGTGCTACTTCTAGGGGTTCAAGTGAGAAGGTATGCCTTTCTTCTCATCCCTCTTCTTGCTGGATCTAACGTGGACATGATGGTGGAGGTCAGTCAGCCTCTGGATTGGAAGTTTAATGTTGAAGATGGGGGTGGACAAAAGAGAGAAGGAGCCTTGGGTCCTCGATGATCACTGAGCTCATCCCTGTTCACCTGAGTGCCTTGGACGGCTCACCTCAGACTTGATTTACATGAAGGAAACATAAACCTCTATCTTGTTAAGCCACTTTTATTTTGGAGTTTGTGCCTTTTGCAGCTAAACCTAACTGACACAGTTGTGTTCTCAGTGATTGACTTTATAACATATTAGTAACATTTTTCTAGTTTACTGAAAGATTCTAAGGAAAACACCACTTGTAACTCCCACTCAGGTCAAGAAATTTGCAGCCCTCTGTATGCCTTGACCCAATGACAACAAACTACTTGCTCCTAAAAGCACCTCTATCCTGACTTTTATAGTAAACACTTCCATAATATAATGATGTTATACCTTAAAAACACTTTGGTTAAAGAGCACTTTTATCTGTTTTAGATGGGATGACTCTTAAGACTTTGACAGAAGTCTTCCTCTGATCAGAAAGTTAGAAAATGATTGAAATAGTCTGACCACCTCATCTTACAGAGGAAGAACGTAAGGCTGGGGGAAAGGAAAAGCTTTCTAGTATCAATCAGCAAATTAGTGGCAGAGCGAACGAAGACTCAAGTTCTCTCTGACTCTTTAGCATTTCATTTTCTAGTTCTTTCCAGGAGAAAGGACCCTAGATACAAGGTACCAACCTTATCCAGTGACTCAAGGATGGGAAAGAATGGCCAACACAGCCTCTATTACAGGACATTCCATCCTCCAACACCGAATCTGGCTCTTGCCACATAGATGTCAGGGCAGAGAGGTTGCTAAGGACCTTGGCAATGGTTCTTCCCAGATGGCTTTGCCTTTTAACCTAACAAAATGCACCAGCAAAGGTCACGGAGGAGTCACAGACAGAGGCCACACAATGGAGATGATAATGAAGTGGGGCATCTCTCCCATGGTGCTATGTGCGCTGAGCCTCACACACAGAAGCCCCAGAGATCACTGTGGTGAAGTGTGATGCTGAATCTCTGGGACCAGAAGAACTGAGAGGCAGAGATGCAGGCTGAAGCAAGCCCAAGCTCTTCTGCCATATTCACTCAACTGTTTTCACCAGCGTGGGGCTGCTCCTAACTCAATTCCAGAGAAATCGCTCATGCTCATGAAAGTCAATTATTTTTAAAAAAGATGCCCATCACACTTTTTTGTAGGACACGGCAGAACCCGATAGCTCTCACTGGCCAGATTCCATAGCCCCCTCTGTCCCAGAGTTTTGGATGGTTTACAGGTAGGCCTGTTGGCTTCTGCCTTTTCCTATGGACTAGAATTAGCAAACACCATTTAGTAAAGATGTTACTATGTGTTCCCTAAGGGGGCAGCGGATATTCCAAGGACGCAACGTTTAGGAAACAATGTATACTTCATCTCCCTTTTAAAGAGTCAGGAAGTACAGTGTCAGCAGAGTGAAGGCTCTGAGAATCCCCACAGTGAAGAATTTTGCTTGATTTTGACTGACTTGCCATTTCCAGAACTTTTTTGACTTTTGGATCTGGTGTTTCACTAATAGCATCCTGCATAGAACATTTTGGCAAGTGATGCTGCAGCCCCTTTGAAGGATAAAGGATGCATTGATACACATGTATCACACACCCCATGACTAGAAAATCACCTTTCTGGCTCAGGTAGCCCATCTCTCTGGAAAAGTACTGAATTATCCCCTACTCCGTAAAACTCCATTCCTTATAGTCCCAAAAAGCAATTGCGGAACTGACCTAACCCTGCCCAGTCTGGGGTGGGATCCCGGGGGATGGCTGGCTGGGCCTCGCCGCCTGGCACCGGCCTTGTTGTACCAAGAAGCCTGGCCAGCCGGCAGCCACCCAGTGTGTGTCTGGGCTTGTTTTCCCTTCCTCTCCCTGCTCTTTTTGGAACACAGCTGAATGGCTCCAGTCTCTCAGCCCTACTCCTGGCCAACATTGGACCCCTCGAAGTCTGGCCAACTCCTCTCCCACTGCCCTTGCTAAACACCCCCCTCCGCACTGGGAAGCACAGCATTGGGCTGTTTTTCTCCCTCGTGCACCCCAGGAAGCCTCTCCTGTGCCTGGGCTTCTTTCCCAGACCTTGGCTGCCAACCCATTTTAAACTCATCCTTAGCCCAGTCAGTCACCTGAAGAAAAAGAGACTCACAGAGAGCCCAAGATGAAAGAGTCTTTAATCTTATGGCTTTTTGAGTTTTGTTTTTAGCAGGAAAGCCTGCTCATTCTCAAAACAAACTATCATGTGGAATTTACCAGTTTATAGAACAAATAAGCAAGGACATTTATGGAAGACTTGTTTGTTCCAGCAAAACTCTAGAAAGAAACAAAATGTCCATTAGTAGCAAGCAGGCTTAATAAAGTTATGGTAAAGTCGTACCCCGGAATACTACACGGCCACCTAAAAGCGTGAGGGAACCCCCAACACTAGCAAACGTCCTAGGAAAATCCGTATTTTGGATGGACAATATTTGGCTAATGATTTCATTTTAGGACAAAAGTGAAGAGGGGTTTCCGGGACACAGGACTTTTAAGTGATAAGATTGAGAAAAATCCCAGGCAAAAAGATGAGTTGGTCACCCTACACTTAACAGAAATTAAGACTTTGTTTTAGAAAGAAAAGATACAAGTATATTTGTATATTTGTAAATTCACAAATGAAATTGAACCAGTATTTATACTATAAATACAGAGGCAAAACTGTGTGGACTGATAGGAAACACAAAACCATCTCAAGATATAGTAATAAGTAAGAAAAAAAGGCAAGGTACAAAGGTCAAGTGTGCTCTCGTTTTGTAAGTTTTCTCCCTCTCTCTCTTTTTTCCCCTAAAGGTCAGAGTGGGGGAGCAGTGGGAGATTTATTCATGTAATAAAGTGAAACTTGTGACTTCTTATCTACTTGTGTACCATATCATAAGAAAATGGCCGGACTGGGGGCGCCTGGGTGGCTCAGTCAGTTAAGTGGCTGCCTTCGGCTCAGGTCAGGATCCCAGGGTCCTGGGATCGAGCCCCGCGTCAGGCTCTCTGCTCAGCGGGCACCCTGCTTCTCCCTCTCCCTCTGCCTGTCGCTCCACCCGCTTGTGCTCTCTCTGTCTCTGTCAAATAAATAAATCTTTAAAAAAGAAAAAAAAAATGGCTGGACTGATTTTCACCAAATTCTAAGGACACGTTTGGGATGGTCTGACTTAAAATATGGGTTGTCTGGCATATGAAAACTTCATCCTAAGGAGCCTGAGGAGGACACTTCAAAGGGATAAGCCATCATTCTCCAGAGAAGCTGATCGTAGTTAGTAAGAGAGGCCCACATAATCACCAATTGGGAAAGACACACAATATGGGTTCAGGTCCACTGACAGAGAAAACAAAGAGTGGCTTATAGTGAGTGTCCAAAATAAAGGATCACAAAGGATCCTAAAGGCCAAACAGAAGGCCTCATTGTGCAGGTCTGCTCCCCACATGGGTGAGTAGAATCAGACATCTAAATATGTTAGGATGTAGGTATGTGTATCCAGATGTGTAAGGATGTAGGTGTGTGTATCCAGATGTGTAAGGATGTAGGTGTGTGTATCCAGATGTGTAAGGATGTAGGTGTGTGTATCCAGATGTGTTAGGATGTAGTTATGTGTGTAGGTATGCTTCCGAGTGGAGCGGCTCTTCTGGTTATTAAAGCTTGCATTTGCATACCCCTGAAATTAATAATACACTATATGTTAACTAACTTGAATTTAAATTAAAAAAAAAGAAAAAGCGGGGCAGCGTGGCTCAGTCGTTAAGCATCTGCCTTCGGCTCAGGTCATGATCCCAGGGTCCTGGGAGCCTGCTTCTCCCTCTCCCACTCCCCCTGCTTGTGTTCCCTCTCTCGCTGTCTCTCTCTCTGTCAAATAAATAAATTAAAAATCTTAAAAAAAAAATCTATTAAAAAAAAAGAAAAAGCTTACATTTTTGCAGACTACCCTGAAAGATAAATACGAAACTGGTAATAAGCAGTGTCTCTGTGAGGAGGAGGATCACAGATCTAAAATGAACAGGTACTTATTTTTCATTGCATAGCCTTTTGAACTGTTGGCAATATTTTCCATTTTTATATAGCAAGTGCTTTTTCTTTTAATTTATGAAATATTTCAATGTACAAAAAAAGATATAGAGGATAATAAAGTTAATATTTTTGTGTTGGGGCCCCTGGGTGGCTCAGTTGGTTAAGTGTCTGACTCTTGATCAGCTCAGGTCTCAGGGTTGTGAGTTCAAGCCCTATGTTGGTCTTCATGGAGCCTGCTTAAAAAAACAAAAAACAGGAGCCCCTGGGTGGCTCAGTTGGTTAAGCGTCTGCCTTCAGCTCAGGTCATGATCCTGGGGTCCTGGGATCAAGCCCCGCGTCGGGCTCCCTGCTCAGTGGGAAGCCTGCTTCTCCCTCTCCCTCTGCTGCTCCCCCTACTCTCTCACTCTGTCAAATAAATAAGTAAAATCTTTTAAAAAAATAAATAAAAATTAAAAAAACAAAAAACAAACAAACAAAAACCTTTGTATCTACCTGCAGGTTTGACAAATCTTAACATTTTGCCATATCTGGTTGTACTAGAAAACCCTACAGCCCCCTTCTTGTGTCTTTCTCCTCTCATTCACACAGAACACCTTGGACACTTCTGGTCATCAGATGTGTGGGGTGTTGTGTTTTTTGGTTTTTTTTTTTTCCCCCACAGCAAGCAATTCTTTGACACCAGCTGAGTGTCCTACAATGTAACTCAATTCTGACATTATCTATCTGAAGATAGTATCAGATCCCAGAGGTGAAAGCCTCAGTCCCACAAGACTCCCCCTACTCAAATGCCAGTCCCAAGCAGTAGATCTGTGGTAGACCCCCAGGTGACCTACAACTTCTATTTGACTTGGCTACAAATTGGAGGTTCTCATCACTCCCTCCCCTTTGGATGTGGTTATTTACTACAACAGGGAACTCAGGGAAAAACTTACGTTTACCAGTTTATTAAAGAATATGATAAAGGATGCATTTGAATAGCCAGATGAAGAGATACATAGGCAGAGGCCTGGGAGAGTCCCAAGCACAGGTGCTTCTATCCCTGTGGAGTTGGGGTGCACCACTTTCCATTCCATGGATGTGTGCACCAACCTGGAAGCTCTTTGAAATGCAACTCTTTCAGATTTTCTACGTGGATGATCATTCATCTGTAAATAAAGACAATTTTATTTCTTCCTTTCCAATCTGTGTAACTTTTTTTCCTTTTCTTGCCTTATAGCGTTATCAAGAACTTCCTGTACAATGTTGAAAAGCAGTGGTGAGAGAGGACATCCTAATCTTGGACCTGATCTTAGTGGGAAAGCTCTAAGTTTCTCACTATTAGGTAGGATGTTTGCTGTAGGTTTTTTGTAGATATTATTTATCAAGTGAGGGTGTTCCCCTCTGTTCTAATTTATTGACAGTTTCTATCATGAATGGGTGTTGGGTCTTGTCAAATGCTTTTTCTGCATCTACTGATATGATCATGTGGTTTTTCTTTTTTAGCTTATTGATATGTTGGATTACATTGAGTGATTTTCAAATGTTGAAGCAGGCTGGCATACCTAGAATAGATCCCTCTTGGTTATGATTTGTAATTCTTTTTAGACATCATTGGCTTTGATTTGCTAGTATTTTGTTGAGGATTTTTGCATCTGTGTTTGTAAGAGATATTGGTCCATAGATTTCTTTCCTTGTAATGTCTGTCTGGTCTTGGTGTTAGGGTATTGCTGGCCTTATAGTATGAATTAGTATTCCTTCTGTTTTTATCCTCTAAGAGAGATTGTAGAGAACTGGTATAATTTTTTCCTTAAGTGTTTGGTAGAACAACTAGTTAATTTTAATAAATAAGGGGAGTAGTCTTGGTAGAAAGATGCCCCACCATCTACTACTCTCTTTTTCCTGAGGTACCTGCATGGAACCTTAGATTTCCATAGAACACAGCTCGAAATCACTGATCTAGATCATGAGTCAACAAATTTTTCTATAGAGGGCAAGATAGTAAACATTTTAGGCTTTGTGGGTCATATGGTGTCTGTTGCAACTCTTCAACTCGGCCAGTGCTGTGCAGAAGCAGCCCCAGATAACAGACATTAGAGATAAAGGCGTGGCCATGCACATTTAGTGAAATAAGCAGGCTACAAAAATACTAATAAGATGGTTAATGCTCGTTGAATGCCTACTACACACTAGCCGCTGTAGTAAATGATCTACCTGGATTATCTTGTTTAATTCTCAGAACTGCCCTGTGATATAAATGCAATGATCTCTAATTTATGGATGGGGAAACCATTTTTGTTTTTCTATATATACAGTTGACCGTGAACAGCATGGGGGTCAGGACACCGACCCTCTGCGTGCCCCGACCCCCTGCACAGCTGAAAAATCTTCGTATAACTTTTTTTTTAAGATTTATTTATTTTAGAGAAAGTTCACGGCGGGGAGGGGCAGAGGGAGAGAGAAATTCAAGGAGACTCTGTGCTGAGCGCGGAGCCTGATGCAGGGCTTGATCCCACGACCCCGAGATCAGACCGGAGCTGAAACCAAGAGTCCCACTCTCAACTGACTGTGCCACCCAGGCACCCCGAAAATCTTTGTATAACCTTTGACTCTCCAAAAACCTAACTTCTAATAGCCGGCTGTTGACCGGAAGGCTTCACCTCTCCCTCCAGCCCTTCCTACCATCTCAATGGCTTTTCTGGCCTCTCTAATTACCAGGAACATAGAGGGAACCACATCTTCTGTTTAGAGCAAAAAAGGAGTTAGATACCCACAAATGACTGCCTGGTGAGGGCTATTTCCAAATTGGATCCTGGGAGGGGCAGTGACTGAGCACAGTCAAAGCCAGGTCTGCTGGTGGGTGTGGCCTGACTGGGCAGGCCCGGTCCTTCTACAGAGTGGAGAGTGGTAGGATTCAGGGACACGTCCTCAAAAATGTGAATTTTGAGATGCATTGCTGGGCACTCTGTGTGTATTACCTGTGGATTAGGTGCCACCTGGAGCCGCATCTCCCAGATGAAGAGAGATGGAGTTAACTTGCCCAGGTTCCCTCTGTTTGAGGGACTTGTCTAGCTCTTTCCATGCTGAGCCAGGAACCATGTGGGCTGGCATAGGATCGGTGGGGGTCCAGAACTGCTTGGCCTTTTCCATGTTTTCTCAGCTCCCACTATCAGGAAGGCATCAACAAAGAGGCTAGTGACCAGATGGTCCGTTAACTCCAGCTCTGTCCCTGAGGAAAGGCTGAGGAGGGAATTCGGGATACTCCTCGTGAGGTAGGCCAGGGAGGGGTGATAGGCATAGGAAAGGAAAAGCATGTTCTGCCTCTGAGGAGCCACCACAGGGAAGGGCTAGACTGATGCCCCACATGGCAGGACTAACCCAGCCCCAGTCGTGAAAACTGCCAGGAACGTAAGGATGGGTTCAACACCAGATCCTTCCCTCACAGAGCTGTCCAGGGCAGAACAAGCTGCTAGTGGTGCTCCCTATCAGGGATGGTGTGCAGGTCAGGCCCTGGGGCCACCCATCAGAGTTAGGGGACGTGGACATTGGGTTGGATGACCACTTAGGTCTTCTCCTTCCCTAGGATCCTGTGATGGTAAGGATAGCCAAACTGAGTACCCTTTGTGTGTGTGCATTACTCACTTCACTCTAAGAAAAAGGTATTGTTATTATTCCTATTTTATAGATGAGAAAACTGAGATCCTGGGCAGTTAAGCAGCTTGCCCAAGTTCACACAGTTGGTGAAAAACCAGGCTGGGACTGAACCCGTTTGCAGAGCCTGCGTTCTTATCCAAGATACAGCCGGCTTCTAGCTGTTGGGGATCTACCACTCTAAAAGGATCGGGATGCTAGGAACCTCTGATAAGCAGACCAAGGGGAGATAGATCCTTATTTCCAGAGACTTTGATATTTTATTTCAAGGCCTTCATGAGATTTGTAGATCTCCCCCATCCTAGGTAGCAGATGAGGAAACTCATCTTGTCCACTTAAACTAAGTAGCCACAGCCCCTAAGGACATGGAAATCTAAAATCAGCTCTGACAGACACTCCCTAGAAATTGCAGACTTGAGGTTTTTAGGCGACTGGCACTAATTCAAGGAGAACACAAGAGAGGACCGCGACCCGAACCAACTGCTCACACCCACACGGTGCAATGCTGAGATTCCGTTTTTACTTTTTGTAGTCTGCCACGGCCAAAAGGAGGGAGATCGGATGTTTTTCAGATTTCAGTTTTCAAACTTCAAATTGTATAATGGTGAAACTTCTTGTTCAAACAAAAAGCTTCATTTGTGGAATGCCGTCAGCAAGCATTTGGCATGTGATGATCTTAAGCCTCACAATAGCCACATGGGGTAGGTACTATTATGACCCCCATTTTACAGGTGAGGAAACTGAGTTGCACAAAAGAATCAGTAGCTTTCCCAAGTTACCATGGTTATTAGGTGGTGAAGGAAGAATTTGAATCCAGAGCTGCTGAAGTCTAGAGGATGTAGGCCTGGGCTGAAGGAGAAAGCCAAGTTGATAGAACCATCAGCTGAGCTGCCTTGGTTTGGGTCTGGGTGGGTTGGGTTGGAAGAGTCCACCCCCTGAGACTCTCCCTTGTGCACTGCGGAGCCCTTGGGGGACCTTGCCAGTACCAGAGAGCAGTATAAAACACTGGAAACAACCCAAATGTCCATCAATAGGTGAATGAATAACCACTCATGGCTTGTGGTACAGCCATACAATGGAATACTTACTATTCAATGATAAAGAGACACGAATTGTTGATACCCATTAATAACAGATGAACTTCAAAATAATCATGTTGAATGGGAAAAAAACAGGCAAAAAATGAGTATATACTGTATGATTGCACTTATATAGAAGTCTAGAACATTTAAACTAATTGTGACAGCAGAATGGTAGTGGCTTGGGGTGGAGGGAGGGGTAGAAAGGATTACCAAGGGACCTGAGGAAATTTTCTGAAGTGATCTAGTCACTGTCTTGATTGGGGTGATCATTTCATGAGTATGTGTTTGTTTATTAAAAAAATCATACCTTGGGGTGCCTGGATGGCTCAGTCGCTAAGTGTCTGCCTCCGGCTCAGGTCATGATCCCAGGGTCCTGGGATTGAGCCCCGCATCGGGCTCCCTGCTCCGCGGGAAGCCTGCTTCTCCCTCTCCCACTCCCCCTGCTTGTGTTCCCTCTCTTGCTGTGTCTATCTTTGTCAAATAAATAAATAAAACCTTAAAAAAAATCATCATACCTTAAAATGAGTGCAATTTATTGAATGGAAGGAATCATACCTCAATAAAGCTGATAAAAAAAAAAACAACAGTCAAAAATAAAAATCTTGTATTTAACAGGAGGTCAGGACAGAAGGTGACTAGCTCAAGCTCACTCAGCATGTGGAGGGGCTCCCTCTGGGGCCCACACCACCATGGCGGACACAGTCTCACTCATGTCCAGCCCCCAGGCTCTACCTCCAGCCCCTTGAGGGGTAGACGGCTTCTCTGTAGCTGTGGGCTCGGTCAGCACGGGACAAACCAAGGCTTTGGCCACAGGATGGATGGTTGACAGAGGCAAAGTGGCTGGGAGCTTTACCCCATCAGTCCCAGAAACAATGACAATGACAGTTACTGGGACCACCGCAGAGGCCACTCTAGGCTGCTGTACTCACCACCAGGGACCTTTGACAAAAATATAAGCCTGCTGAAAGGATTAGACCAGGCAATCTCCTCCTCTGAAAGATTTTTTTTTTTTTAAGATTTTATTTATTTATTTGACAGAGAGAGACACAGCGAGAGAGGGAACACAAGCTGGGGGAGTGGGAGAGGGAGAAGCAGGCTTCCCGCTGAGCAGGGAGCCCGATGTGGGGCTTGATCCCAGGACCCTGGGATCATGACCTGAGCCGAAGGCAGACGCATAACCGACTGAGCCCCTCAGGCGCCCCTCCTCCTCTGAAAGATTAACCCAACAAACACCTACTGCACACCTACCATGCACCAGGGTCTGTCCTCGTCCACTGTCTCGTGGGGACCCGACAGGATGGAATGACATTAACTAAGGGCACGACGCACAATAAACACCCTCCCAACGGTACCTATTACACAGCCAGCAAATATTCGCTCGGTGCCTGCTCTGTGCTTTGCCTGATGCTGGAGGACAGGAAAGACACGTGGACAAAGAGCTGTGTCCCAACCCTGAAGCTGGTGGGATCAATGCTGTGAGGGCCAGGAGAAGAAATAAATTACTTCCAGTTGTGGAGAGGTTTCATGGAAGCTGTGGTATGTAAGGGAGGGAAAGGAATTTCTACATGGAGACAGGGTGGTGGTGGGGAGGCAGGCGGAGAACATTCCAGTTACAGGGGGGCAGCACGACCCACAGCCCGATACCTAGGGGACCCGGGAGCGGTTTGGCTGTGGCGAGGGCTGGCTCAGGCGCTGGAGGCCCTGCGTCGTACGTGGACACATCGGCTCCCCACTCCCACCCCCACAGAAGCCCGCACCCTGCCGGCTGATCTCACTCTGTGGGCGGCCAACTGCGTGGCTGATAGGCGGGGCAGCTTCCCGGCCCTTCTGGAGCCTCAAAGAACAGAACCAAGGGCCTCAGCTGGAAACTCGGAAGGGGGGCAGGGGGTGGGGAAGAACTCCTCCCGGGCCCACTCGTCTCAAGCGGCACCGGCACCTCAATCCTGGGGTGTTCTCAATGGGCCAGCCAGCCTGAACCAGGTCTCCTGGGAGGCGCCGAAAATGGAAAAACCCTCAGGTTCATCCTTCCAGAACCCACAGGACCGGTCTTAAACTTCTCCTGATGGTCCAACCCAAAGGACACTGCCATCTGGTGGCCATGAAGGCCAGCTACCATGAGGGCCGGGAGCGTCCCTGTGCTGAGGGCCACTAAAGGCAGAAATGGTTGAGAGTTCATAATCTCGTAAGGGGACCAAAATTATGCTAGCACACAGCTTAGAGTTGAAACAAAGTCTTATTTCTGGCTACAAAGCTCCCCAAGGTGCAGGCATTATCCACGTGCAGAGGAGGGAACTGCTTCTGGGGACATGAGGGGACAGATCTAAGGTCACAGCTGGGTCAGCTTCAGAGCTGGGTCGCATCTGAGCCCAGCAGCGCTGGTCCCCCATCAGTGCCCCATAAATGGCTAAAGCGATTCTCCACATGGGGTACCCAAAACCCTTTCAGAAGGTAAAGGGGGGGGGAAAACGATTGTCATGAGATGCCTTTTCCTTTCACTTACAATCATACAGTGAAATTTTCCAGAATCTAAAGATGTGCAATGGCTTCATCTAGTCCCAGTGGCTAATGGGATATGGGCTCGTGTATTCTTGCATTTCAAAAATTTGATTTCTGGGGTGCCTGGGTGGCTCAGATGGTTAGGCGTCTGCCTTCGGCTCAGCTCATGGTCCCAGAGTCCTGGGATCGGGCCCCGCATGGGGCTCCTGGCTCAGCGGGGAGCCTGCTTCTCCTTCTCCCTCTGCCTCTCTCCCTGCTCATGCTGTCTCTCTCTCTCTCTCTGTATCTGTGTGTCTCAAATGAATAAATAAAAAATCTTAAAAAAAAAAAAATCCCAGCAGGTATTTAAAAAAAAAAATTTGATTTCTAATAAGGCATAACCTACATAAGCAAAAGCTCTTTGAGATACACAATAATAATCTTTAAGAGTGTAAGAGGTTCCTAAGACAATAAAAGTTTGAGAACTTCTGGTTTAAAGAAATATATAGTTTTTAATAAAATAAAGCTACACACAGTAAAACATACCCTTTGTTTTGACATGATTGAATGAACTCTGTGAGACACTATTTTTAGGCTGACTGGAATCCTAACTGCCATTTCTATAGACCTATGATTAATGGAATACACACAAATGAGTGAATAAAGAATGTTTACTAACTGGTAAGCACCACTTGAAGTGATTTACACGTGTCACCTCATTTAATCCACACGGCCGCCATTTGTAGTGGATGCTATTACTACATTTTAAGCCTGTGCACACCGAGAAATTAAGTGGCCCAGCTGGGAGGTACTGGAGCATGGACTCTATCCCAGGCAGTCTGTCTACAAGCCTCTACCCACTTTTCTAACTGCTCTAAGATTTAACATCCCTTCAGTGCAATGCACTTGATGATAGAAGTCTTTCAAAATATTGAAAACAAAGGGGATCACCCATCTGGCCCAACATCTTCACTCTGCAGATGGGAAAAGTGAGGTGCAGAGAGGGGAAATGACTTGCCGAAGATCACAGAGCAAAGAACCACAATCTGTCAGGCCTGGTGCTCCCAGTGGGGAGCCCTTAGAACTCCAACCCCATTAGGCACTGTAATTATTCCTTCAGAGCATGTGAGCAAGTAATATCCAGACACTGCAAGAGACAACACCTCCAACAAGAGCGGCTCAACTTTATTGCAGGGAAGCTAGGGAGGAGCAGGGCAAGTGAGGGTCACTGCCATCGCTGAGCAGGACTGCCAGGCCCCTGGTCTGTCTGGAAGGCAGGAGATCAGTGCCCTGGAAGAGACGAGAAGTTAGGTGGAAGGAAAGCACCATCTGCTGTGCACATGAAGGCATTGCAAAAGCAGCAGAGGTTCCCTAAGGGGCAGTTGTGGGAGGTAAGTGGGAAACCCAGGCGCTGGAGCAGAACGAGCACCGCAGCATTCAGCCCTGCACTCTCCTCCCACCAAGTCTGTAATAGTCGGGTTGGCTGGAACCCATTAATCTCGCCAAAGCCAATCTCCACCAACGCCTTCTCCTGGGGAACCTCCGGGGCTGCTGGGATGGTAGGTTCTCCCTGTCCTATTTCAATTCCCACTGGGAAGAGAATGAACAAAATCACCAGCAAACAAATCTGCCGATGAACAGACAGTCGAGGTGACTTTATGACCCAGAAACACTCTCTCTCTCTGAGTCCCAAACCTGGCTTCAAATCCGTCACTGGGGAGTGTCTGAAAACAGACGGAGACAGATGCTGCAGGGATGTGGCGGGGGGAAGCTCGCTTGACGGGTGAGAATCACCAAGAGCTGTCCATCTGAGTCTGCAGGAGCCTTTCCATACTATACATTGCTTGCTAACATGCTTGCCCAGATAAAATTAGCTGTTATCTAGAATTTGCTTCAAAATAATGGGCATAGATGAAATAGAACAATGATGGCAATGACTTATCAGTGGATCTGGATAATGGGTACACAGGGATTCATTTTACTACTTATATGTTTAAAACTTCCATAATAAAAAAGCAAAGATAAATTAATTAATTAAAAACTGTGAGAATTACTCAGCCACAGAAAGGAATAAAGTGCTGATCCGTGGTACAGCTTGGATGAATCCTGAAAACGTTATGCTAAGTGAAATTGTATGGTTCCTTTTAAATGAGCCATCCAGAAGAGGCAAATCGAGAGGCCGAATGCAGATTAGCAGCTCCCAGGGGCTGGGAGAGGGGGCAGTGGAGAGTGACCGCTTAATGGGTTCGGGGAGTTTTTCTGGGGTGATAAAAACTTTGAAACCAGAGCTGCACAACATCATGAATGCAGGAAATCCACTAAATGGTACACTTTAATTGTATGTTATGTGAATTTCACCTCAATAAATATAAAAACTACTATGAGAAGAACACACATCAAGTTACCCATGGTTTACAACTGGCAGGAGTTGAACAAGATTCATATGCTGGGGCCAGGAGTCTCCAAAGGGAGGGGTCTATGTTGGGGCTCCCCCATGTGGTTCGCCTACTCAGGAAGTTCTGGCTCTTCCCTCCTTCCATCCTGTCTTGTCAGAGCACTTTTATCAACCACAATCTTATAAACTGACACAGAGGCCCCTTACGAAACAGGGCAACCAGGGACAGATGGAGGGGCCCAGAGTGCCACCCATCATTCTCCTCCAAAACCCCTCAGGGTTCAGGAACCATGTGACCAACACTGATCCGCAGCATGGTGGAAACATATCTTCTCTTTGAGGATCATCCTTCATTTTCAGAGGGATTTCCCAGTAACCATCCCCCACGGCAGGAAAACAGGATAGAGGTTGTGGCCCCATTTTAGAGACGAAAGGCCTGAGTCTCCAGAATGTAAGAATTATTCAAAGTCACAATGTGAAATGAGGACATCATTATTCATCCTGGGCTCATTCCTGACCATGGGCTGTGTCCATGGACAGAAAGGGGATGAGGAAAACAGATGCATCTGACATGATTTCATGTGATGTCACCCCCTACACAGGACACAGCCACAGCCCACCAGTCAGCTGCGGCTGGCCTCTGCCTGGGGAGCTCTCGTGGGCCCACACACAGGGACAAGGCCACCGGCCACGACAGAACTCTGATTCAGGACGCCTCTCATCCTGCCTCTGCCACTCGCCTGTGTGGGGCTTGGGTCAAGTCCCCTCCCCTCTCCAGGCCTCATGTTTCTCAATGGCACTGAGCCCTGATCCACGGCAGGGATGTGGCAGTCACTGTAATTCAAGCACGACAAGGGCAGTGACAGCCAGGGAGGGAAGGATTCTGTGCCGTGAAGGATTCTGGAGCAGGGTACAGAGGGAAGGAGCGCTGGATCAGTCAGTGAGGTCTGTCCTGGTTCCACAGCGAATGGTTCGGCACAGTGCCACACTTACGTGCCTCTCTGGATTGTGGACATTTAAAGGGGACATCCAGCCTGGACATGACGATTGCTTTTGTACCAGTCGGGGCAGAGGGCATGCTCAGGAAGCTGACACCAGTTCCGAGTGGGGAGAGAGGCCAAGTTGAATTAACTTACCTGGTCAGGGCACAGGAGCATGATGCCCAGGGCATAGGGTCCTCTTGGATGGGACAGTTTATCAAAGCATTGCTCAAGCTCTACGCTCTATACTTAACCCCTGCTGATCACGAGATACACTCCCCAAGTCATAAAAGGGACCCTGGGAGACATAACACAGTGCTCTGTGTACTCTCAGGGGGCTGTAAGGATTCCCGGAACATGGGATTTGCATTAGATAATGACATATTTTGTACAAGGGCTGGGGCTTTACCCACCTGCTCCCTTTGGTCCATCTTGGGCCCGGGGGTCTGGGCCCTCGCTACTTGGGGCCGAGGTAGGAAACAGCCTTTCCTGTTTTCTCCAGGGTCTCCAGCAGAATGTCCACGCTGTGCTCAGAGTTGATGCAAACCTTCTTGTTGGGCAGGTCAATGTCAAACTCAACTCCTGCAGGAAAAGGAAGTGAGGTGTGTAGGGAGGAAGCAGAGACCCTCCCAATCAGAGCCAGAGAGTTCAGGCTCTAGAATTCTTATTCACAACCACCTTCCCCTTTCCTCCATGCCAGGGATCAGCAAACTCTTCCTATAAAGGGCCAGAGTCATGTTTTAGGCATCAGGGGCCACATGGACTCAGCTGCATCATCTTCTCTCTCTGTGTATCGCTTTTACGCCCCTTTAAAATGAAAAACCATTCTCAGCTGTACAAAAACAGACTGGGGGCTAGATTTGGCCCACAGACGATAGTTTGCCAATCCCTGCTCGAGGCTGGGGCTTCTTTTAAATTTTTTCTTCTTTTTAATTTCAAAAGTAGTTAACACAGACACACCACTGAAAAAAAAAAAAAAAGCAAACATTTCTGAATAAAACTAGAAAGTGGAAGGCCTCCAGAAGTCACTACAAACAGCATGGCATCTACCCAGTCTTTCTCCCAGACAGACAAGTGAAAAGTAATTCCCCCAAACGGCATTGCACTCTATAAACAGGTCTTGCTATATTTCACTTTCCAGTGTCCAGGGGATCTTGCCATCTCAGTACATACAGACTTACATCATCCTCTTTTTAACAGCTACACTGCATTCCGCAGTGTGGACGCCCCGTACATCCACTCAGTGCCCTGCTGCAACGCTACAGTGAACATACTTGAACATATAAAACTTGTGAAAATATTTCTATACCATGAATTTACAGAATGGAAACGGGGGCGCAACGGACTGGCACATTTTAAATGTTGATATTGTAAAACCACCCTCCTAAAGGGCTGTGTCAATTTCAAGCCACCCTCCCTTCCCCGAAGAGCAGTCCATGGGAATACCTAGGATGTGTCTTGTTGAGAAAATGGGATGCAGAGGGGAAGCCCTTGACAGGTTCTAGGCCTGGCTTCACCACTGACTTGTTGGATGATTACAGGTGGGTCCTGCCCCTTCTAGGCCTGTTTCCCCATCTGCACATGAAGGAATTCAGGGTGGCCAGCCCCTATGGTCTCTCCAGTTCACATATGCCATTAGCTGCGATTCCTCAGGCCCAGCACTGCTCATCTAAGGCTCCAACTAATCCTTCTGACCTCAAGAGGCCACCCAAGTGGGGACAGTAGTCAAAGATGGGGAGAAACCCATCCAAATTCAAAGGGAGATCCCCAAACATCAAACAGCCTTAAAAAGCCCAGGGCACAGGATTTAGTCATAATGTCTGCAATTTGTACCTAACGGATACTGAGGGAGAAAAAAACGTAACGTGTCCTTGCTGCACACTGGATTTTTGTGTTTTGGTTCAGAAGTGTCTCCCTTCTCTTTGGAACAAATATTTCGGTGGCATCATAGCGCTGGAAGAAACTCTGGGATCATCCAACCCAGTGGGTTTCAAAGGTGTTCCTTGCAGCCCAGATTCCTGGTCGGGTGTCTTCAAGCTGTCAAGAGTGAAAGCAGGCCCGCCCTCACCCCTCACTTCATCCGGAACGTGCCACGTCATACTGGAGGGGCTTTCGAGCAGAGTTTCACTCTTACAGGATCCACAGCAGAAGCTGAAAGAGGCTGACACGCCCACACACAGCTAGGGTGGCCCCAGTCACACGGCAAGTCAGCAGCCAGGTTTTTCCTCCTGCTTCAGATTCTTTCATATTAAGATTCCAGTTTCCAGGACTAGAAACCAGCCATTGACTCACTTTGGGCAAGTGCCTTCCCCTCCCGGGCTCTGGTGTCAACATCCCCATTCCACAGACGGAAAGGCCAGCTCAGAGGAATGCTCCAAGTGCTAATGGGATCCCATCCACGTGGAAGCCCTTTGAAATCTGGGTATTATTTGGGTTTTAAACGTGAAAAATCTTAGAAGACGGACTGCCCAGCACTACCAGAACTCTGATCACAGCTCAGTCATTACCTCATGGAGCCCCAGAGCCAGACCCCAGCCCTCTTTGGGCCTCAGTTTCCCCAGCTGAGAACCAAGGGGGCTGGATGAGAATAACGGTTTTCTAAATATGTCCAGAAGAGGCGCTTTAGGACTTCTGCATGTGACTTGAGTCAAAGTCCATTTTTAAAAAATATTACAATTTTCTAAATGTTAATAGAAAATGACACTCCAATGTATCATCTGCAAAATGATCACACCGAAGATCACCAACATGTTAACTAGTACTGCCAGGACCGTGAGCTGGACTATGTGGCCAAATCCCAGCTCTGCCACTTTGACTGTGAGATCTCAGTGAAGTCGCTCAACTTCTCTGAACTTCAGTTCCTCCTGCTTATAATGGAGACAGTCTAAGGAGCCACCTAAATGGCTCTGGTGAGGAACAGATGATGTGGTCCACAAGAAGCCACCAAGCAGAGTACTGGGCACATGCTACGTAAGTACTCAATACATTTTAGTCGTCCTGTTATTATCGGCTTCAACTCAAGCCTCTCCGGCTCCGTGGCTGCATGCATTTGCACGCAATTTAAGGGCACCGGCCTCCCCCACCTCACCCCTACCCGCGGGCCACTCACTCACCTCCCAGCTTGTTGAGCACCCGGCTGACGGCATTTGAGCAGCCTTCACAGGTCATGTCCACGGAGAACTCGTGCTTCTAAAACAAAGGGGACCGTGAGCCAGTCCTGCGGCACGACCCACACCCCCCACCAGCATGCAGGCTCACCCAGGGGCCAAGACAGAGCGCAGAGAGACAGGGCCAGGCTGGCTGTCATCAGACTTACCAGCAGCCTGTTTCTGAGTTCCACTCTATTAGAGTGTAAAGTGGAATTAAGAAAGGGTTCCTCCATCTCACAGGCTGTTGTATTGAATGAGATAATCCCTACAAATCCTTCAGCAGTGTCTAGCACACGATGAGTAGAATCACCTGGGAAGCTAGTTTAAAGTCTTACCTTCAAAATCTTGGTTCTTGAGACCACCGACAACTCTGACATAGGTGGGCCCATGGCCTCTGAGCAATGCTGATCTGGTGGTCTTATTTATACATCAGAAGATCATCATCTGCATTAGAATCACCCAAGAACTTGCAAAAACTATTCTGATCAACGAGCGTGGGCTGGGGCGTCTATCGTGGCTAATAAGCGTCTCTGGTATTCTGATACACGGAGATCACTGTGCTCACCCACGTGCCTCACGGTCCAAGGCAGCACCTGAGTCCCAGGAAGGGATTTGCCTGGGCTCCCAGTGGGTCGGAGGCTGGGCCAGTAAGGGGGCCCAGACTCCTCGACTCTTCATATGGGCTCAACATCCTATAGTCTCCAAGGGCCTGAAGGCAAGCTTTGTTCAGTTCACTGCTGTGACCCGATCCTTGAACAGCGCCTAGCACACAGTAGGTGCTTACTACATTTTGTAGAGTGAGCAGATGATTGACATAGCTGGTTGAGGACTTCTGGGTCCTTCCTTTGCTTTCAGACAAAATTTACTATACCAATACATCTTCTATTTTAAAATCTCTGGAAATAAGCCCAGCCTCAGTCCCCAGCTCTGGCACTTACAAGCTGTACCACCACGAGTAAGTTATTTAACTCTTCTTGCCCTGGTTTCTACATCTGAAAAATGGGTATGAGAGTCCCTTCTCCAGGTTAGTGAATGGGACAATCATTTTAAGTGTGGGAGCCAGCCTGCAAGATGGCCCCAGTGACCTCCACCTCCTGAGTATTTATGCCCTTGAGAAGTCCCCTTCCACAATGTCTCAGGGTTGGTGTGTGTCTGGCAGAATATGGCTGAAGTGATGTTATGTGACTTCTGAGGCCAGGTCATGAAAGACACTGGGGCTTCTTCCTTGCTCTCTCTCTGGAGGAAGCTGGCTGAGACGTCTTAGAGACCCTCAAGCAACCCTATGGAGAGGTGCTCACGGTGAGCAACTGAGTGTCCAGCCAACAGCTATGTGAGGGAGCCATTGTGGAAGCAGACGCTCCTTCAGATGACTACAGCCCGGCAGACATCTTCATGCATCTTCATCAGACACCCCGTGCCTGGGACACCCCGCAGAGCTACCCCCAGATTCCCGACTCTCAGAAACTAAGAATTAATAAACGTTTACCCTTTTCAACCACCGAGATTTGGGGTCATTCCTCAGGAGCAAAAGGTAACTAAAACATTAAGAGGTTGGAACCTACTAGTAGTCTCCACTGGGTGAAAAATTAGCTGCTGCATTATTATTAGTTTGTTCCACAGCTCTCTTTTCCTTCACTTCAAAAAACAATGGCTACATGCTTCATGGAGCATTCCAAAGTATTTTTTTTTTAAGATTTTATTTATTTTAGAGAGAGAGAGGGAGAGAGTTCGTGAGCTGAGTGGGCGCAGGGGCAGAGGGAGAAGGAGAAGCAGACTCCCCGCTGAGCAGGGGCAGGCAGACGCTTAACTGACTGAGCCACCCAGGCGCCCAAGCATTCCAAAATATTTCAACTTTGTTACCTCAATTGGAATTCTGGACATATCAATGTTTCTCGCTGGAAGACCTCAGGCAAAAATCCCTGTGCCTTTAAAAAAAAAGAAAAAATCCCTGCGCCTTAAGGGCCCCAGTCACCTTATCTTACCAACAAGGTATTAGCCAACTCAAGTTTTCTCAAGCTCAGTGCACAGAAGAATCACTTGGGGACTTGAGGACATGCAACTCTGCAAGCAATTACCTCTACCAGCTCTGAGGCTCTGGGCTGGGCCCTGGGACTCTCTCCATTTTTAACCCATTGGGGAGACACAGGGAGGCAAGGCCACACACCTAGAAAAATTGGACTAATGGCTTCTCAAGCTCTTTCCAAGTCTCAGAACATGTTTGGGTTTGGCTTCAATCATCATGCTGTCCAGGGGAAACTAAGACCAAGAGTTAAGAGTTTGGTTTTCCACTATTTTACTGAGGCCAAATCTGCAAAACCTGCCTTAAAGAAAATGGTTAGTTTTTCTTTTCTTCTAGTTAAACACCTCTGATTCCTTTAGCTTGTATGACTACTTAACAACAACCACAACAAATTCTGGAAAACAGGATTTGTAGCAAGTATTCCAAAATCTTGTCTTTAAGGTGTGGTCCTCAGACCAATAGTATCAGCGTGACCTGGGAGCTTGCAAAATGCAAAATCTTAGGTCCCACCCCAGGCCTCCTGAATCAGAATCCTCGTTTTAACAAGAAACCCTGGAGGGCTCAGTCCGAGAAGCGTGCAACTCTTTATCTTGGGGTCGTGAGTTCGAGCCCCAGGTTGGGTGAAGAGATTGCTTAAAAATAAAAACTGAAAAACAACTCCAAGACACCCAGTTTATTGCTGCCCACATTACAGTTTGAGATGCTGTTCTAGAATGTGAACTGGCAAACTACAGCCGGACTCTGAGCTGGTTTTATGAAGTTTTACTGGAACACTGCTAAGCCTGTTGGCTTACTTTCACACTGGAATGGCAGAGTTGAGTAGTTGTAAAGGGACCAGATGGTTCCTGAAGCCTAAAGCATTTCAAGCATTCACCTGGCCCTTTAAGAAAAAGTGTGCTGACTCCTGCTCTAGAATAACCAACAGACAATCCAGATTTGTCAATGGTTTGCACCTGGATACCCACGCAAAGACTTAAAGGGTCTGCAAGACCGATATAAGACCTAAGTCTACTGAGTGCCCCTGTGCGCCAAATGCTCGGTACACAGAATCTCAGTTCTCACTGGGCTTGGGAAGGGAGCTAGAGACCCTATTTCACTCCAGAGGAAACTGACGCTCCCAGGGGTTCACGGAGCGAGTCTGTGCCGCGGCTGGGATGCGAACCCAGGCCTTCCTGGCTCCAGGGACGTTTTGCTAGTGAGCTGCCAACAGTGCTGCCAGGTGCCATCCTGTGACCCTGACTCTCAGCAGGAGCTCCGGGAGTGGGACAGCTCATGAAGAGGTACAAGTGTATGCTGCCCAAGAACCTCAAGTCAACAGAAGTGAAGCTTTCTGCTGCTACCTACAGAGCACGGGTCCCCTTTCATCCTCCACAGTACAGAGGTCAGAAGCCAGGAGGCGGCTTCTGGGTGGCCAACGTTACAAGTCGGTGCTCTTTCCCTCTACTCGGACTTGCACAAGTCCATTTGGGGGTGGTAGAAAATCTACTTAAAGGACAGAGTAATCCATTCTTTACAGAGAATCCCAAGGCCAGCCCCCTATTGCCTCAGCCCCTCAGACAGGCCTGTCACCTCTAAGGTCCTTTAAAGCAATGAAAAAATCCAGTAAACTGTAAAATTCTTTAACAGAATCTCAGAACTGGAAGGGCAGAAATGCAGTGGAGTCACCTTGTCCAGCCCCCTCCCAGAGAAGGAAGTCTTTCTCAAATATCCAGGATATTTAGTCTTTGAACACAACGTCAATTAGTTTACGAATACTAATATTTGAATAGGACTACATGCCAGGCATTGTTCTAACTTTGCACACATTACCCTGTTTAAACATCACAAGGTCCCCATGAGATGGCCATTATTATCCTTTCCTGACAGACAAGGGAGCTGAGATTCAGAGGTTAGGTCACTCACTCAGGGTGACACAGCTAGTGAGGAACAGAGCCCAGACTGAAAATGTCTTCAAAGCCTAAACTCCTAACCACTGTGGTCCTTGTTAAAATGGGGTTAACACTTGCCTGCCTCTAGTTCTACCCCACTTGTCCTAGGTTGACACAAGAGCTACCATTTCTTGGGGACTGGCTATGCTACGTATTTTACTGGTGTTTTTCCAGGTAATACTAACAATAGTCCCCTGAGATCAGATTTTATCCCCATTTTACAGATGAGGAAATAAAGGCAGAGAGGTAAAGCGGCTTGCCCAAGGTCACGCAGTTGACAAGCAAGGGCACAGATTTTTTCAAAGAGGCTTCTGAGATTCCAAATTTTTGTCTGAGAAACCTCTCAGGTGACATGCTGACCAGTTTTGACCACAGCCCCTTGACTAATACCCTCCTCTCTTCAGCTTCTCATCTTGTGATGTGGTGCCAAGTGCCCTCTTCATTCTGACCATCTGCTCTGGAGGGTCTTTTGCCTGTCAAAATCTCCAGAAGTGAACACAGACTATAGAGTGATCCTCAAACTGGTCTTTCCTTCACTGCCACCCTCTACAAAAACCTAGTGACCTTGACTATCCTAGTCCCAGGGTGATTAATGCTGTCCTCTTAACATTGCCACAGGCAGATTTGCTCAAGTAGGAGGGCTGATAACGTCAGGTTCTTTGTCCATACTTTGTGCTGAGGATTTGTCTCAAGGCACCTGGCAAGACCCAACGGAAATGACACCTGAGATGTTTGTGACTTGGCCCAGGGGGCCTCTGGCTTACCTGCCAGCTCCCCAAAGCTAGGCTGCTAAGACACAGGGCATCTGTGGGACACCTCTGGGTATCCACTTGAAGCAGAACCATAAACCAGGCACCCTGGGGGAAACTGCTAACCACCACATGACCCCAACCAGGCTCTACAGGACGGGCTTGGCATCACAGCTTACTCTCAATCCGGTATAACTACTTTTGTCTGGCATTTATTTCCCAAGTGGTCAGGCCAGGAGAGACTGGGAGCCTGAAGATAAGGGGCTCAATCCTGGCTCCACCCAATGCCTAAAGGAGACCTCCAGTAAGTTCCTGGGCTTTTTCTCTTTTTATCTGCCAAAGTCCTTAATTTCTTATCTACAAAATGAGACCCTGAGCAACCACGTATGTGCATTAAGACTGAGTGAGTGGCAAAGGCCCCTAAGACCTGCTCATTCCTCCCCAAACCCTGTCTTTGAGCAACTGGCAATTTTTTTTTTTTTAAGATTTTATTTATTTGACAGAGAGAGCACAAGCAGAGGGAGAGAGAGGGAGAAGCAGGCTCCCTGCTGAGCAAGGAGCCCGATGTGGGACTCGATCCCAGGACGCTGGGATCATGACCCAGGCCGAAGGCAGCCGCTTAACCGACTGAGCCACCCAGGCGTCCCTCAACTGGCAATTTTTTTTGTTTTTTCTGTTTTTTAAAAGATTTTATTTATTTATTTGAGACAGAGAGAATGAGAGAGAGAGCGCACATGAGAGGGGAGAGGGTCAGAGGGAGAAGCAGGCTCCTTGCTGAGCAGGGAGCCCGATGCGGGACTCGATCCAGGGACTCCAGGATCATGACCTGAGCCGAAGGCAGTCGCTTAACCAACTGAGCCACCCAGGCGCCTTCAACTGGCAATTTTTGAGCAGGTCCCTTAACCTCTCATGGGCTCATGGGTTCAGGTTCAGAAAGTGATCGGTAGGAAAGGTTAAAAGCACTGTTGTCTCCAGTCGGTGTCGCCCAGGGCTGAACTGAAAATGGGCGAGTGGGCAGGTGGTAGGAAAGAAAACCGCGGATCTCTGAAAACCTGCCCCGCCCAGGAGGCAATAGCCACCCCACCCCCTCCCCCACTCCCCCTTTCAAGCCAGCTCCGCAGACAGGGGCAAACAGGGGTAAGGCACAGGGACTAGACGTCCCAGCTCCAGCTCGCCACCCGCTTCCTGGGTGAACTCGGCGACTCTGCCCCCTCCCTGGGTCTCAGTTTCCCCGTCTATGCAGGGAAGGGTTGGGCTTGTAACACCTGGAGGCCTTGCAGCTCCGATGTTCTGAGGCCTGACTCCTACATAAAACCCCTTTCGGATCGGATTTTCTGGAGGGTCGCAGAAGCTGGAAGTAGATGGGGAGGGAAGGAGTGAGAAGAGAGGCAAAAGCTCCGGCGGCGGCCTGAGCCCTTGCAGAGTGACGTGTGGCCGATCGGCGGTGCAGCCGAGGCGCAAGCCGGGGACCCGGGTCTGCCCGGGGCGGGAGCGAGCAGGCACTCACCGGCATGACTGTGGATGTGGTGGTGGCGGCGGTGGCGGTGGCGGCGGCTGCGGGAGCGACGCTTCTGCCGGCTCGGAGAGCTCGCGCGGCTGTGCTTCCGGGGCTGGGTGCCGGGAAGAGCCGCCTCTCCCGCCAGGCCCCGCCCCCACCCGGCCCGCCGGCAGTTAGGCCCTGCCCCCTGGCCCGGTGGGCGGAGAGCCGCCTGACCGCCGTTGGCCGTCCCGCCTCCTTCCGGTGGGCGGGGCCGGAGACCCCCCGCTCTCCTGCAGCCGGCTGGGCCAGCCTCCAACGCCTACTGGTCATTTTTCGGCCACCTGCTTCGTGTCAGGCCTGTATTAGGGGCTGGGAATGCAAGGTCCCCGGAGTGAAGACGACAGACTCCGCCCCTCCCTAAAGGGACAATCACATTTACTGGTGTAAACGAGTCCCAGCCGTGAGCCAGCACAGTGCTAGGTATCCAAGATGCACTAGTGAAAAGGACATGGCCCAGTCGGGAGCCAAGGGAGCAGGCGGTGAAAACGCGGTGTTAGACGGGCTGTATCATGGGAGCTGAGAGAGGATCTCTAACTCAGACTGGAGTGTGTTGGGGGCGGGAGAGGGGTTCCGAATGCGGAGGTTTCGGGAGGAGGTAGTCTGAGTCAAGGTTGGAGAGTACACGTTCATATAATGAAGAGGAGCTATTTGGGAAGGAGGGAGGCAGAGGGAACAGCAAGCACAAAAGTGGGAAGACAAGAGTGGGCTTGAGAGGCAGACACAAAGAGGTGGAGAAATGAAGCGACGAGGATGTGAGATCCACAGCCATGGGTGAAGATAGATGAAGGCAGAGGTGCTCTAGGACACTAACAGAGAAAGAGGCTTGCCAGGACTGGGAATTGCAGTCACACACACACACACACACACACACACACACCTCTACATACACAGGAGCATGGGGGTGGGGGGTGGGGGGACGGACACACACTCTCCTTGGAATATCCAAGGAATCTGCCAGAGGGGCCCAGTCTGAGTTAGTAGTTTCAGAGAGCTCTCATCAACAGAACTGTTTGGACAGCTTATTAACAACCCGGATTTCTAGGCTTCATCCTAGATTCACTGCCCCTTAATCTCAAGGTATACTTTTAGTACCCCTCCTCTGCTTGGTTGGGGGAACCCCTGGTTGAGGTATAGTCTTAATACATGAAACCTTTTTGAGAGTGTGCTCATTATTGATTTATTGTCTCACCTCCAATTCCTTTTTTTTTTTTTTAAGATTTTATTTGACAGAGACAGCGAGAGAGGGAACACCAGCAGGGGGAGTGGAAGAGGGAGAAGCAGGCTTCCCGCCAAGCAGGGAGCCCAATGCGATTCGGGGCTCCATCCCAGGACCCCGGGATCTTGACCTGAGCCGAAAGCAGATGTTTAGCGACTGAGCCACCCAGGTGCCCCAATTCATCCTTTTTGTTTGCTCTATGAAAATAGATCCGGGGCTCCCTGCTCCGCGGGAAGCCTGCTTCTTCCTCTCCCACTCCCCCTGCTTGTGTTCCCTCTCTCGCTGTGTCTCTCTCCGTCAAATAAATAAATTCAATCTTTAAAAAAAAAAGAAAAAAGAAAAAAAAGAAAATAGATCCGGACCCTTTAATTTTTTTAAAAGATTTTATTTGACAGAGAGAGAGTGAACACAAGCCAGGGGAGCTACAGAGAGAGAAGGAGAAGCAGACTCCCCGCTGAGCAGGGAGCCCCATGCGGGACTCAATCCCAGGACCCTGGGATCATGACCTGGGCCGAAGGCGGACACTTAACTGCTTAACTGACTGAGCCACCCAGGTGCCCCGATCTGCACACTTTAGATATTTTTTTTTTTCCTTTGCCCACTGGCAGGATGTTAAACCTTGTCAGTAAAGGTTCTGGAGACACACTGGAAGGGGAAAGGTTTTCCTTCCTGGTTCCAGTGTGCTCACTTGCCAGGCCCTTGCCATGTGGGCGGTGGCCCCATGCCCATCTTGTGAGGATGGCTCCCTCAGCACCAGGCTCCTGCTGTGTACAGGGACTGGCGGCACCTAGCAGCCAGCAGCTTCCTCCATTGTCTGTTCTCCCTTGTGCACTTTCATAGCAGAGTGCCTTCAGTGAAGTGCCTCTGTGAATAGCTTTTTCCAGCACCTGAGAGGGAAATTTTTCAGCCCAGAGGGTGGATTTCTAGCAAGATCCACCAGCATGGCATCATAGCGACTTCTCTGCCATTCAGTGGGCCCTGAGGCCTGGATCCCAGCCTAGTGGGGGTTGAGAGATTCTTCCTTGGATGCTCTTACTATCTTGGCCCTACCAGCAGTGGCTCCTTCTTGTATCTGCTGTTTTTATATTCTTTAGAGTTCTCTTTACTTGTTACTAGCCGATCCCTCATTATCCCAGACTCATTATAATCTTTAAACTGCTTGTTCAAGTTATGGCGTGGTTTCTCTCTCCTGATTAGACCCACACTTATACAGGGAGTGACCACAAGCTGCCTACTTCAGTTTAGAGAAGAGGCTAATGGATCCACCCTTGGCCTAGGTTCAGGGAACAGGAAATGGAAGGGATAAATCTAGGCCAGGACCAGTCACTGACTCATACTGACTGGCCCTGAATGAGGAGGCCCACCTCCAGCATGGTGAGCAGAAGGAGCATGGAAATGAGAGCCTGTCTTAGTCTGCTCAGGCTGCTATAACAAAATATCACAGACTGGGTGGCTTAAACAACATTTATTTCTCACAGTTCTCACAGTTCTGGAGGCCGGAAAGTCAAGGTCAAAGTGCTGGCTGATTTGGTCCTTGGTGAGATTTTTCTTCCTGGCTTGCAGATGGCTGCATTCTTGCTATGTCCTCACATGGCAGAGAGAGCTGGCTCTGTTATCTCTTCCTCCTTTTATAAGGGCACCAAACCTATTGGATTAGGGCCCCACTCTTAAGACCCCAGTTAACCTTTATCAACTCCTCAAAGGCCCATCTCCAAACACAGTCACATTGGAGGTTAGGGCCTCAACATTTCGGTCCATATACACCATACAGAGCCACATAGACCAGAGTTTGGATTTTAGCCCTATCATTTGCCAGCTGTATAACCTTGGGCAGATTACTTTCTCTCTCTAAGCCTTAATATCCTCACTTAGACAACAGGGATAGTTAAGGTGACTATACAATTTTTTATCCAAGCCTTCTGAGAGTGAAAGGGGATGCCAGGACAGTAGGCAAATACCATGACTGTCACAGGCAAACCAGGACACATGGGTTCCTTAAAGACACCTATTGTGTGGTATTATTGGGAAGAATATATATGATACTGTATGCAAACTCCCTAGCACATTATTTGGCACAGGATGGGCATCAAAAAATATTAGAATTCTTCTAATGGCTGGAATCACTCCTGGCCTCCCTGGCCCTGGCTCCTCCCCTACCAGCAAAATGCTCATCCCTTAACCCTTCACACCTCTTTCCCACCTGCCAGGCACTTCCTTAGGTCAAGTGGAGGCAAGGCTCAACATTTTGGTAGCACTGGGCACAGCTGTGTACTGGGACTGGGAACGCAAGATCACTGCAGAGGGGTACGGGGTGGGGGGCATTAAAGGGAAAGGAAAGGTAGAGAACTGGGGAAGAGGGGAGGTGAAGCAGAGAGAGAGCACAACTTCATGAGAGGCAGTGTTATGGAAACTCATTAGATATGACAAATGAAGAGAGGAAAATGTGCAGGATTATAGTTCCTGTATGTAAATATCCACATAAATTCCAGTTATTTACTTACAAATAAGCCTGAAATGAACTACAGCAAGTGTTATAGAAGTTATCTGGAATGGATGCAGGATTACAGGCTCCCAATGTACGTACTATTTTAAAAATTTCAATAGCACAAAAGGGTGTACAGGGAAAAGTCTCCCTCCTACCCTGACTACCCCTTTTTAAACAAAAGGCGACTATACAGAATTTTGCACCTTGCTTTCCTTGTTTTACAAAATATTGTAGAGCTTATTCTTTAATTGTACATATCCCCTTCATTCTTTTTAATGATACCTAATGCTGTATTATTCAGTTGTACCATACTTTATTTAACCAGGCCCTGTGGCAGAACCCATTGGTTGGCTAATCCAGTGCTCATTCCCAGCCTTTTTACTCTTGCTACTGCAGAAGCCAGATCCCTAAGAACCCTCAATATTTGCTTTCCCATCTTCCCTTGCAGCCAAGTGTGCCCACATGATGTGGCCTGGCCAATGAGTCAGAAGCAGAAGTCTGCTACGACGTTTCTGGAAAGCTCTTGCTTTCTTCAGGGGAACAGATACCACTCCTTTCCCCTTGCTGTGGAGAATACTGACGTGATATCTAGAGTACAATCATGAGGGAAACGCCAAGAGAATCACAGAGATGCTGGTTCTGTGTGTTCAGCTGCAGCTTGTCTGCAGACTGGTTAGCTGGGAAATGTAAGCCCCTCTTCATTTCAGCAACTGCTACTCAGATTTTCTGGTACTTGCTCCTGACCCATTCTTGATACATTCCCCCACTTATAGACATACATGTGGCTTCCGATCTTTTACTGCTAATAATGATGATGTAATGACAGTCTGTATACATAGATCTTTGCTTAAAAGTTTACGTAGAATAAATTCCTACTGTGGAATTGCTATTCATTTTCAATTTTGATAGAGTCAGATTGCCTCTCAAAGAAGATTTATTAACTATGTTTTCATATCTTCAGATCTACGTGTACTACCCTGACCCATTCCAATATTATAGGTGATTTTTAGTTCTGTTTTTCTACTTCTCTTTGCCATATTTTCTATAATAAATATGTATAGGAATCGCAGAGAAAAATATTTTTAAAAACAGAATTCAGGAATTCCGAGTTCCAGACTACCCAGCAGTCTCCTTAGTAGCCTTGTAAACTTGGGTAAGTCAATTTATCACTAAGCCAGTGGGCTTGGGAAATGGGCCCTTTCTGGCTGAGAGTGCTGTTGTGCGGATAGTAGTCATGTGCAGACGACAGGCTCACAGACAAGGGGGTGGTGCCTTCTCCCTGGTATGCCCTACCCTGGACCCCACCTACTGGAGTGACCCTTCTGTAGATGCTGGGTCAAGCTTTGCAAAGAAAGGCCTTTGTACCTGTTGTCTACTCCCTCCAGAATGCCAAGGGGCTGTTTGTTGTGTTATAACACAGGTGCACGCTGCTGCCTCATTGCTTCATCTGCCAAGGAACTCTCAGCTTGGGATCAAAGGTTCTGAGCTGAAAGGGCCTTCAGAGAAGCCCATGCAAGGGAAGAGGGGGGCTGCAAAGCACAAGGGCTTGGGGTGCAGGCTTCGCCCAGGCAGCCTGGCATCAGATGGAGATGCAGATTGGGTGAAGCTGGTCTGCAAACATATTTTATTTAGTTCCTAGTGTGCTCAAAATATTTTTTGATTAGTTGACAACATTTACAAACACGGAGTTTGGTTGCACAACAGCGTGAATGTACTTTTAATGCCATGGAATTTTACACTTAAAAATGGTTAAAATGGTAAATTTTACGTTCTGTATATTTTACTACAATTTAAAATCTATTTGTAGACTGACATGTAAATGTAGTTGTTCCTTTAAGACCAAGAAAAGCATTTTTTAAAGTATTTTTATGAATAATAAAAATTCCAAATAGTTTAAAAAAAAAAATCCAACTATAGTCCTCTTGTTCTTTTTTTTTTTTTTAAGATTTTATTTATTTGACAGCACACAAGCAGGGGGAGCAGCAGAGGGAGATGGAGAAGCAGGTTCTTAGCTGAGCAGGGAGCCCGGTGTAGGGCTCGATCCCAGGACCCCAGGGATCATGACCTGAGCTGAAGGTAGATGCTTAACCGACTGAGCCACCCTGGCGCCCCAACTATAGTCCTCATAGAATGAATATTTTCATTATAAAATATTTAAAGGTGAGAGCCAAAGGGCATCTGGGTGGCTCAGTCGGTTGAAAGACCCATTCTGGGTTTCAGCTCAGGTCATGATCTCAGGGCATGAGATCGAGCCCCACACCAAGCTCCGTGCTGGGCATGGAGTCTGCCTGAGATTCTCTCTCTCCCTCTGTCCCTCCCCCCACTCGTGTTCATGCTCTCTCTCTCTCTCTCTCTCTCTCTCCAAAATAAATAAATAAATAAATCTTTAAAAAAAAAGCGAGGACCAAACACTTTTATACCATTAATAAAATGTTAAAAAAGAACAGTGAGTAATCCAGATTTTGAGTGCTAAAACACTGGAAAATCTAGAAACTTATCTGTAACTGGCAAGAAAGGCCTGGTAATGCTATGGCAACAAACCATCACAAAACCTCAATGGCTTGAAACAACAGATTTCCTTCTTGTTTATGTCATATGACCATTGCAGTTTGGGCAGTTTGGAGGATTGGCTCTGTGCAAATGATTTTTGCTCAGGGACCCAGGTTGAGGGAGATTCCCCAAGCGGAATGATATTGAGTATGGGGGCTAATGTGGGGAGGGAAGACCTCAGCAAATAATCACTAACTCCAAAGACTTCTCTTCCTGGAAGAGGTATGTGTCACTTCTGCTCACGTTGTGTTGGCCAAAGCAGGGCATGTGGTCATGCCTGTCTATAAGGGTGCAGGACAGAATAATCCTGCCAGGCACCTAGAAGGAGGGGAAACAGCTATGTCAGAAAACAATACAATACAATAAGTCATCAAAATGAAAAGAACAGCATAGGGAATACAGTCAATAATATTGTAATAATGTTATATGGTGACAGATGGTGAGAACATTTTTCATGGTGAGTATTGATTAATGTATAGAATTGTTGAAGCCCCATGTGGTACACCTGAAATCAATATAATATTGCCTGTCAATTATACTTCGATAAATACATATATATATATGTACACAAATGACTACCCAGGACTCTTCAGATAAGGCATGAGCTCTTTGGGCCACCACAGTACCCAGGACTCCTTGGGGTGCTCCCAACACTGCAGCCAAAGATCAGAGGACATGTGTCATGCTGTCCTCTGGCTCCTTTATTCTCTGTCAGACTTCTCCAGGCATCAGGGACTTAAAGCTGTGTTTAATGAGAGATACTAGACAAACCTGTGTTCAATTCCTGGCTGTTTTGGGCAATAAACCTCTCCGAACCTCAGTTTCTTTCCCTGTAAGATAAAGATAATAATTAGACCTATCTCAATAATTAGCATTATTGTGAGAAATAAGACAATTTTCATAAAATGTTCAGTTCAGGGCCTGGTATATAATAAGTACTCACAAGCCACTCTTAGGGTTATGCCAGGTTACTTTTTTTTTTTTAAGATTTTATTAGAGAGAGAGAGAGCAGGGGGAGGGACAGATGGAGAGGGAGAGAGAGAATCTCAAGCAGACGCTGCACTGAGCAAGGAGCCCAATACGGGGCTCGATCTCACAATCCTGAGATCATGACCTGAACTGAGATCAAGAGTCTAATGCTTAACTGACTGAGCCACCCAGGTGGCCCCCAAGTTACTTTTTAAATTATATAATACATGGAAAGGTTTTTTTTTAAAGATTTATTTATTTATTTATTTATTTATTTGAGAGGGAGAGAGGGAGGGAGCATGAGCAGGGGGAGAGGCAGAGGGAGAGGGAGAAGCAGGCTCCCCGCTGAGCAGGGAGCCTGATGCGGGGCTCCATCCCAGGACCCCGGGATCATGACCTGAGCTGAAGGCAGATGCTTAATCAACTGAGCCACCCAGGCGCCCCTACATGGAAAGTTTAATGTAAAAATTTTTAAACAATCCAGATAAAGTGAAAGTTTCCTTCAAACCCTCATTATCCATGTCTTCCACAGAGGAAGTAACTACTATCAGATTGCTGTACAGACTTTTTAAATTTTATTTTTATTTTTTTTTAAGATTTTATCTTTTGAGAGAGAGAGAGAGTGAGCACAAGCCAGGAAGACAGGCAGAAGGAGAGGGAGAAGCAGATTCCCCGCTGAGCAGAGAGCTCAACTTGGGGCTCAATCCCAGGACCCTGGGATCATGACCTGAACCGAGGGCAGACGCTCAACCAACTGAGCCACCCAGGTGCCCCAATTGCTGTACATTCTTTTGAGACCTTGTTCTGTGGTTTCACAAACACTGATAAACACATATGCATATATTGTTTTTGGTATTTTTTAAAGCATGCATGACATACTGTACATAATTTGTAAGATGCTCTTTTTAATAAACTACATGCTCTGGGGATTTATGTTATATATGGGTACTATTGTAATATGTGTTTTAAAATTTTTTAAATCCTGCAGATTACTAGGATTTGCTATGGATCCCAGAATTCTCAAATCACCTGGAAAGCTGTCTCTGTAGCATTACTTGATGGTATGCTTGAGGACATGAAAGTATATTCCAGGCTTTCAGGCATTTCTGAGGAGGCCAAACCCCTTTTCTTACTTGGGGCTATATTCTTCTTCCCTGGGCAGTATTGACAAATAGGTAAATGAACATGGGCTTGAAGTCAGAGAGTTCTAGTTTCCAGCCCCAGCTGTGTGACCTTGGGCTAGTTGCTTACCGTCTCTGAGCCTGTTTCTGAGAAATGAGAAATATGGTTGTTGTCAACATTAAAGGAGATCATCTTTATAGAGAATATTCACAGGGTTGCCTGGCTCATGGCCAGTATTCCATAGAGTTTCAGGAAGGTGATGTTGGCAGACAGTCAATGCCAAAAAGAAGAAATCCAATTAGGCACGTGTTTCTACGCCAGTAAAGGGTCTCTTTAGATTTTTGTATGGTAAAGAGCAAAAGGAAAAGGTGTTAGTAGTCTGGTAGGCAGGCTGATTAAAACTTTGATGCTTCGGGACGCCTGGGTGGCTCAGTCGTTGGGTGTCTGCCTTCGGCTCTGGTCATGGTCCCAGGGTCCTGGGATCGAGCCCCACATCAGGTGCCCTGCTCCCCGGGAAGCCTGCTTCTCCCTCTCCCACTCCCCCTGCTTGTGATCCCTCTCTCGCTGTGTCTCTCTCTGTCAAATAAGTAAATAAAATCTTTAAAAAAAAAAAAAAAAACTTTGATGTTTCATTTTCAAAATCCCTCATATACCTAAAGGGATATTTTTTTTAATTCTACTTTATTTTTATTAAAGATTTTATTTTTAAGTAGTCTCTACACTCAACATGGGGCTCTAACTCACAACCCTGAGATCTAGAGTCACAGGCTCTACCTACTGAGCCAGCCAGGTGCACCTATTTTATTTTAATTCCGCAGTAGTTAACAACAGTGTTATATTAGTTTCAGGTGTACAATATAGTGATTCAGCAAATCTATATATTACTCAGTGCTCATTAAGGTAAGTGTACTCTTAATCCCTATCCTGTTTGTTTTTTTAAAGATCAAAGTCCATATTTGTAGTTCCTTTTTTTTAAAAAGATTTTATTGGGCACCTGGGTGGCTCAGTCGTTAAGCGTCTGCCTTCGGCTCAGGTCATGATCCCAGGGTCCTGGGATCGAGTCCCACATCGGGCTCCCTGCTCAGCGGGAAGCCTGCTTCTCCCTCTCCCACTCCCCCTGCTTGTGTTCCCTCTCTAGCTGTCTCTCTCTCTGTTGAAAAATAAAATCTTTAAAAAAAAAAATAAAAGATTTTATTTATTTGACAGAGACACAGCAAGAGAGAGAGAGAGAGAGAGAGGGAACACAAGCAGGGGGAGTGGGAGAGGGAGAAGCAGGCTCTCCACTGAGCAGGGAGCCCGATGCGGGGCTCGATCCCAGGACCCTGGGATCATGACCTGAGCTGAAGGCAGATGCTTAAGGACTGAGCCACCCAGGCACCCCATATTTGTAGTTCCTACCCTTAACATCTACACTTAACAATGAATTTCTTTTGAAAAAGAATACATGCACATGTTAAAAAAAATTATCAGTATCAAAACGTACTTTGGATGAATGAAAACTAAGCTGTTCTCCTACCCTGGCCCAAGTTCACCTCCCTGTTAGCAATCATTAACAGTTTGACTCCTTCCGGGCATGACCTGGGCATGCACAGCAAAACCATCCAGGAATGTGCAGAGATAACTAGAGCAATACAGTATATCTTAATAGAAATAATTGCCCCATGGCATCGCTCCCCCTTTTTTACTCTTTCCATGATTCTGCACTTTGCAGATTGCTCTGTAACTGTACACATAGATCTGCCTCATTTTCTCTATGGTTGTATGACAGTCCCCTGTAAGAGTAGTTCCATATAGCTCCATATTTGGGTCGTTTCCTGTGTCTTTCTAGTACAAGCAGTGCTGTCATGAATGTTATTACACTAGATCTTTGTTCACAGGTGAGAGTTTAATGGTTAAAGACATATACAGGCATGTATTTTTAAGCATCCTGCATAAATGATTAGCTATGTTTGGGAAACACTGATCAAGTTGATATTCTTAGGATCATTCCTTACCTAATATTCCCCGCCCCCCAACCCCCCCCCCCCCGGCCACTAAACTGTGTTTTCTGGGGTCTTGGCCATGTTTCTTCCTACCCTGATTCTCATAGCTTTGGGGAGAATTGGCAGAAAGAGAAGGGGGTGAAGTAGTGTACAGGAGAGGTTTGCAGACTTTGCTTGTCGGTGGAGAGAAAGACCAGCAGGAGGCTAGGGACTCTCTCCTACGTGACCCAGGAAGCCAGATCAGGGTCTCTCAGCTTTGGCACTGCTGACTTTTTGCCTGGAAAATCCTTTGTCATGGCAGGGGTGTGGGGAGGGTGGAGGGTGTCTCTCCTGTGCACCTGTGCCTCCCTGGCCTCTGCCCACTAGATGCCTGTAGTCCCTCTACCCAGTTGTGACTGAAGCCATAAGTCTCCTGGGGGTAAGATCTCCCCTGACTCCCCTGCCTTAGAAACAGTGCTCCAGACAATTCATTGGTGATAAATTACTCACTAAACATTTACTACGTATCTAGCACCTGGGGCCTGAGGGTTTTATGATCTGAGTGGGGAAGCTACCACAGAATGTCAACTTGCCCTTTCCCATGGAAGACAGCAATGGCCACATGAGGGTTCTTGTCCACGTTCTCTCTCTGGTAATCCAATTCCCCTTCCTTTCTTTCTACCTCCCGTTACGCAACACAGTACACGAACACAGTCTCATTGTACAACTTCAAATAATACATTATCCTTATCACTCCCAACCTAGGGGATTCTCTTGGGGGAATAACTATTGTTTTAAATTTAGAACTCTTCCTATGCACTTACATATTGATTTTAACATACAGAAATCAGGAGTTTCTTGCTTTTTTAACCTAAATGGGAATTCACTGTATATTTTGTTGAACTTGATATTTTTCAATTAATCCAAATAACAAACGGAAACCCGTCCATATCTGTATAATTCTACCTCATTCTTTGTTTTTTATTTTTTTTAGAAGATTTCATTTATTTATTTGACAGAGACAATCGCGAGAGAGGGAACACAAGCAGGGGGAATGGGAGAGGGAGAAGCAGGCTTCCCGTGGATCCCAGGACTCTGGGATCACCACCTGAGCCAAAGGCAGACGCTTAATGACTGAGCCACCCAGACGCCCCTACCTCATTCTTTTTTAAACTGCTGCATGGTATTCCATATTATATGCACATCACTGGTTAATCAGTTTGCCAATTGATGAGCAATTACATTTTCAGTTTTTAAGTATTTTTTTTTTAAAGATTTTATTTATTCATTTGAGAGAGAAACAGAGCACAAGCAGGGGGAGAGGTAGAGGGAGAAGGAGAAGCAGACTCCCCACTGAGCTGGGAGCTGGACATGGGGTTCCATCCCAGGACCTGGAGATCAGGACCTGGGCCAAGGGCAGACGCTTAACCATCTGAGCCACCCAGGTGCCCCACTTTTTAAGTATTCTAACAAAGCTGACTGCTGCAGTTGCAAGTGAGGGTATACACTTCTTTGTTTTAAAAAAAAAAGGTGTGGCTATATACCAAGGTACTATTATTGATTTGGGTGATATACACAATATTAATAGTGATTGCCAAATAGCCTCACAAAAAGAGCAGTTATCACTTAAAATTCGCTCCAAATGTGATTAAGAATAGCCCTGACTCTCATCATAAACCATTTGGGTTAAATTACCAATCTGTAAATTTTAAAGTTTTGCAAGTCTGCTCTCATTAGCATTTCAATTTCGAAAGTCGTCTTGTAAAAGGAAATCTCTGAGTCCAGCCTTTAAGAACCCTTCCAGGGGCTCTTCTCTGCCGTCAGAATAAACTCCAAATGCCTTAGCAAAGCCGACCCGATCCTGGGGGTGGGGGTGGGGGTGGGTGGGGATGGGTGTCCTTACTCTAGAAAACTTTAGTGGATTCTCTCCTCTGGGTTGAGTTCCATCCGATGCCTTTTTAGTCCCAGACGCTTAGTCCCAGACGCCTGCCTTTGCGGGGCTCCCGGCATCCAGATCATCTCTGATCCCAGTCCTTAATAGGAGTTTCATAAATGTTGAATGAGCTGGGCCGATGGGGCAGTGGGACCTGGGGGGCCAGAGGGACGCTCTCACCAGGCTCCTGGGGGCGGCCGCGAGTCTCGTCTCGGGCCAGTCCCCGCGCAGGGAATGAGAAGGGACGCGCCCGGGTCCCAACAGGCTGCTGCCGGCGCCCCTTCTCCCCCAGTAGAGACGCTCCAGGTGCTTCATTCCCAAATTCTCTGCAAAACTTAACGGGAGATCACATGCCTGGAATGAGAACCGACCGAGGCATCTGTGTATTTCCTTACAAAATGCTCATGGTGACCAACAGAGGGCCCAATAAAACACCTAGAGACGTGGACAGGACCGGGCTGGTGCGCCACTTAGCCTCTGAAGTGCTTCGGGAAACCTCTGGGGTGTCCGTGTAGGAGTGTGACAAATTACCTTTTAAAGACGTAACGACGCGGGGCGCCTGCGTGGCTGAGTCGTTAAGCGTCTGCCTTCGGCTTGAGTCATGATCCCAGGGTCCTGGGATCGAGCCCCGCATAGGGCTCCCTGCTCCGCGGGAAGCCTGCTTCTCCCTCTCCCACTCCCCCTGCTTTTGTTCCCTCTCTCACTGTCTCTATGTCAAATAAATAAAAATTAAAAAAAAAAAAAGACATAACGACGCGAAAGCAGCCCCCACACCCCCAGCTATTGGAACAGTAAATGGCAATGGTGGTGACGCACAGGATGTTGCATTAAGGACCAACCAGAGCGGAGACTTTACGGACTACGGTTCCTTGGCAGCAACAGAAGGGGAAGACCTCAGCGAGCTCCCACCAGCCGGCCATCCGGCCAGCCCGCTGCAGCACTTGCCACGAACAGCAGGGTAGAAATCTGTGTTCTCAAACTCAACAGCACTTTTCACGTGCGGCCTTTTTACACGATCTTAGGTACACGACGGGCGCTACTTTCCCCTCTCGCCTTCTCTTAAACTGTTGTCCGACAATAGTGCTGACTAATGGTGAGAGCCAGCAAGTACCCTTAGGCGGCCGCCTGGAAATAAAAAAGTTGCTATAAGAAGAAGAAAAAAAAAACTAAACAACGGGAACTTTCCCACTTGGTTTCCCTGGTACTAAACAGTGCAGAAAAGGCGGGAGAGGGGCCTCAGGGAGGGAAAGAAAGTAAAGAGGACGGGGACAGGAGAGCCTCCGAACCTGCCCAGAGGGCACGGCGGCCCTGGGGCTCGGTCTCCTTGGCGCAGTCCAACCCCCGCGTCAATCAGATCTTTCCCGCTTTGCGATTGGCCAGGGGCTCCCTTGGCCTCCCTGGCGCCCACCTCCTAGTTGCTTGGGGTTTACTTCCCCAAAGTACACGGGCCCCACCTTGTGGAGCAACCGCTCCTGTATGGAAAAAGGATCTCCGCCCAAGGGAACATATTTTAACGAATGGGAGCGGCCCCACGCATTTATTGGCTGCTATGGGTATCGGTCAAAGAAGTTCCCACCCTCTTTTCCGAGGTACCTTTAAGTCATTGGTCTATTTCAGTGCCAATCCGTTACTAGGGAAACGAGATCCTCACAGTCTCATAGGCATGAGTCAAAGCCAATCAAGAGCCACGCCTTCATCCTGAGTCAGTACCCAATTGCTGCTCGAAGAGCCCAGAGGACGCAGTCGGGATTGGTCACCAGCCTGCTCGACCTGGCCGCAACAAGTTAGGCTGAGTCGCGGTTATATAGACCGGCGACGGAGCACGCGTGTGTGCGGACGCAGTTGCGTGAGGTGATTTTGCCTTCTGCCGTACTGTGGAGCAAAGCTTGTTCCTCTCCCGCTCAGCCGCGCAGGTACGCCGGGGTGTGGGCGGGGCGGGGCGGCCCAGGGACGAAGACGAGCTGGGACGCTTGTGAGACAGAGAAGTCGCAGCGGCGGCGGCAGTGGCCGCCGCGCGAGGCGTGCACCCTACCCCCCCCCCAACGGCCGCAGGCGGGCGCACGGGCGCGCGGAGTTTCCCCGCCCCCTCTCGCCGCGCTCCCACCGGCCGGCGCGCGTGGCCGTGTCCGCGTCCGCCGCGTGCGCGTGCCACGCCCAACGGCCGCGCGGGGGGAGAGCGAGCCGCGGCCGCCGCCCGGGCCCCAGGGCGATCTTGGGAACCCGGGGCCCCGCGTGGCCCGCTCGCCGGCCTTTCCCGCCCGTCTTCCTCCCCGCCCCCCGCGCGCCCGCAGAGCCTTTTCTGCCCGGGCGACGGGCTCCAGCTTGGCTCGGACCGGAGGAGGCTTTTATTTAGCGGCGGGGGCGACACGAAAACGCGAGGAGGTCTTTGGCTCGGGAAGCAGAGGTGCTGCTCCCGGGATTTACAGGGAGTAAAGGGGGAGCAGCGAAGGCACGGGTAATGAGTGGAAGTAATGATTACTGTTTTTTCTGAGCCCTCGCTGTGTGCCAGGCACTGTGCTGAGCAACTTGTGTGGCTCTCCGGTACTCCCACAACGGTCCGGTGAGGTAGGTACGGCGATTTTCCTTTTTGCAGTGGATTCGGACGCCCAGAGGTGCAGAGATGTGGGCCCAGGCACGCCGACGGTAAGGGACAGGTATCGGGTGGAACCCAGGCCGTGTGACTGCTAGGCCCCCAGCCTGTTTGCGTCCTTGTGCCAGCGCCCTGCGGCCTCAGCCCGGAGAGGCCAGCTGCTGGGCGGAGTGCGGCGGTATTTGTGCTTGAGCCACTTGTCGGCTTCCAGGGAGACGCGGCTTGGAAGTGGGATTGTGACAAAGGACACCAAGGGCTTTGGGCTTCCTTTCTACAGTGTTCGCGCGGAAAGCTGATGGATGTGCCGCCTTCAGAGCTTTCGGAAAAGTAGAGAAAAGACGAATAAGTGCAAATGAATGTGGACGGTGTTCCTCCTCCGATTTAATACTCAAGAGCGCGATGGTGGGAAATTCCTGGCAGCCCCAAGTTAGGCTCTGCTCTTAGACCCTGAAACCTTTTTTCGTCTTTTCTTTACCGGGGCAGACTTTTGAGAAAGACCTTCGGGAAGATAGTTTCACTTCCTCGTTTTGTAGTTGGAGAAAATGCGGGTCAGAGCGATGAGTTTCAGATTTCTCCTGCATGTGTGAGTTGAAATGTGAAGTTAGAATGGAAAGGATGGTGCCCAGTTACAATATAAATTTAATCCCTGGAGCTTATGCTAGGTGAATTACGGGTGCTTGAGGTGTGTTGGAAATCTTGCCCTTAGGGCAGTCGGGATCTTCTGTGGATGAAAGCCTCTCTACTCGCGGTTACTGTTAGGCTCCTATGTATGTGGAAGATACCTTCGAAGACGAGCATATATTTGCGATTTTTAAAAGCCAGTATGCTCCCTTGCTTTAGAAAATCGTTGCAGATCCAGACCATTACTTGACATCACAAATGTCTCTACTTGAGATAAAACTAATAAGTTTTGGCACTAGCTCTTCTGAATTTTGCTTGGAATGGCTTTCAACCTTTTATTAGAGCCTTTAGGATTAGTCTTTTAAGAAGTTATTGCAGTCAGAGGGAATACAAAATTTCCATCCTTGGAAGTAAATTAAAAAACTACAAGGAAGCTTAATATTTGTGTTTCCATTTACCCAGTACTTGCCATGTTTTTTAACAAAGTAGCAATAGATAAAGGATCAAAATACTGTATGGCCCAAGTTCTTTAGTTGGTGTTGCCATAAATAACAGATTGCTTTAGAATATAACATTGTTTTTACTTAGAACGTGCCTTCATGTAGCAATTCTAGTTTATTTAGATGGCGTTACCTTACTGAATTCGCATTTTAGGTTTAAAATTTTAAAACATAGTGACAACATTTAAACTTGGCAGTCCACCTAATGGTGTTATTCCTTGGAGTAAAATATATCAGAATGAAATTTTCTTGTGCATTGAGAATTTTGATTCCCTTTCAAATATTTCTTAGCCTGTTCTTTCCCTCAGGTGAATGGTTATCCGTTGGGTAGGAATATGAAAACTGGTATTTTACAATTGGTAGCCTGGCATATCTCCTGTGCATGCATTTATTAAGAACAAATGAAGCAGATTGTAATAATATAAGACTGGTGTGCCTTCCTTCTGCCCAGCCAAGTCAGATTACTTTTATTATTGTTAAATCCTTTCTAAGTTTTTGTACTTCTAACCGATAGAAAAGTAGGCAGTTCTTTGTTCTTTGCTGTTCTCAACTGACAGTCTGCTAAGGGTGCATCAGAAGAGTTGGTAATGTTTCTTGCTGACCTATTTCGCAGTAGTTCTTTTTTCTTGTAATTTTCACTATTTTGGTACTTTCCCTTGAAAGTAAAAGGTAAAGGTTAAAGTTTTTATAGGTTTGTGAATTGTGTATGGTTCTTAGGATGGGTGGGGCAATGTTAAAAGATGAAATTTAATATAAAGCCTGAATTTGTGACAAACCAGTTTTTTTTGCCAGTTTAATAAAATTACCTCTTTGATCTTTCAACATTTTGTAATTAGATTTTTTTAAAATGATATTTTAGAATTCAGATATGCATTATATGTTCATTTGCAAAGGGAGAGAATTGTTGGAGTAGGTGGGTTGAAAAAGTGTGCACTGACCCCCCCCCCCCCCGCCCCCAAGTTAACAGCTAGTGGGAAAAACCTTTAGTTGCAACACTGTCCTTCCAGCAATGGAGTTAAATTTAGACTCAGCAATTGTAATCTCACTTGTAGTTGGTGATCACACTGGTGTTAATTAGGTTTATATGTTTTTAAATCTCAAAAATCAGCTTTTTCCTTTTTTTATTTAAGTATTCTTGGACACCCTGTTTGTCCTTGGTGGGGAAAGCTAAATTGCAAGCCAGGTGATAATGGTAAAGAGCTAGGAATAATCTGCACATGAAGAGGGGGCTTTATAAAACAGAAAATAATTCAAAAAATTTCACAGGTTGTGGCCTTAATAAATGTCTTTAGATGACTTTGATAGATTTCTGCTTTTGTCCTCTGGCAGTCAATCATGTAATATTGTTAGCTGTTCAGCTTGCTGTATTTCAGTTATTTAATAATAATTATTTTTTAGAGATTTATTTGTTTTAGTACGAGTGAGCTGGGGGGGGTGGGGTGGGTGGGGGGAGGGGCAGAGGGAGAGAGAGTCACAAGGAGACTCCACAGTGAGTGGAGCCCCACTGAGGCTTGATCTCACAATCCTGAGATCAGGACCTGAGCCCAAACCAGAGAGTCAGCCGCTTAACTGAGCCACCCAGGTGCTCCAGGTATTTAATAATTATTAAAGTAAATTTTAGGGGCGACTGGGTGGCTCAGTCGTTAAGCGTCTGCCTTCGGCTCAGGTCATGATCCCAGGGTCCTGGGATCGAGCCCCACATCAGGCTCCCTGCTCAGCGGGAAGCCTGCTTCTCCCTCTCTCACTCCCCCTGCTGTGTTCCCTCTCTCACTCCCCCTGCTGTGTTCCCTCTCTCGCTGTCTCTCTCTCTCTGTCAAATAAAACCTTTAAAGTAAATGTTAGAGATGGTTCAGAGAAGGGCGCTTCCTAGATGGGACAGAATTCTACTTTGTAGGGATGTCATCCTTGGTGGCTGTTAATTTAAGTGGCTATGTAACGGCATCATTGTGTATTTGTATAGCTCTTTTATGTTCTAGTGTTTTTGTTTATAAAGAGAACTGAAGCTCTGAAACCCAAATAGTTGTCTAAATTATTTTGTAAAGTTTGTGTATCTACTAGGGGACTGTAGACCATTATTTGCTAGCTATTTCCTTATTCAAAAAAGTTCGAAAGATTCAGAATTTGGAAGGTATGAGTGTGACTACTTTTCAGGCATTTTTAGACTGTGCCTCGAGTATAGCCTATGTGGATTCTCTGAGCTTGCTCAGTACTGCCTCATCTATATATGGAGGCATGGATTTTTTATTCTTTGGGTTGTAATCCAGTGTTATCTAACTTACTTTGCTTTTTTACTTATTTTATTGCTCACACAGTTCCATTTTTGGCCCTTGTGTCCTTTTATTTTTATTTATTTTTTTTATTTTTTTATTTTTTTTAAAGATTTTATTTATTTGACCGAGAGAGACACAGTGAGAGAGGGAATACAAGCAGGGGGAGTGGGAGAGGGAGAAGCAGGCCTCCTGCGGAGCAGGGAGCCCGATGCGGGCTCGATCCCAGGACCCTGGGATCATGACCTGAGCCGAAGGCAGACGCTTAACGGCTGAGCCACCCAGGCGCCCCGGCCCTTGTGTCCTTTTAATGGTGCCCCGTTTTTGTTTTGTTTTTTTCTTTTTAAGCATTTTCTTTATCAGGCATTTAAGGCTCACCTTGTATTTTGCCTTTCCCAGCCCTAGAGTCAACTGTTTCTCCAAGGAGCTACCACAAAGAATTTTGAAGGGAAGTGACAGGTGGTAAATGTGAATAGTTTAGAAAATAGATTGAACAGTGATGGTGATACAAGCGAGTGCATGGGCAAGGGGGAAGGACAGAGGGACAAGCAGACTCCCTGCTGAGCAGGGAGCCTGACTCCCAGGCTCTTGGGGCTCGATCCCAGGACCCTGAGATTATGACCTGAGCTGAAGTCAGACCAAGTGAGCCACCCAGGCACCCCATTGAGTTAAATTTTAATATGTGATATATGAAGTGAGGTTCATTTTCTTCCCTATATATGGATGTGTAATTGTTCCACCATTTGTTGACCAGAGTATCCTTTTTCTGTTGAATTATCTGCACTTAATATTGAAAATCCCAGTTGTCCATTTATGTGTGGTATATTTCATAACTATTCTGTTCCGTGGATCTATTTGTTTTTACACCTAGGCTATTTTAAAAATAAATGTACTTATGAGCAATATCTGATGTTTTTATGTATACTAAAAACACTTCTAAACATGTTGAAGAGCATACAGTACATATTCAGCAACTGACTTTTCATTTTAATATTGTTTTTGAGATCTATTTCATGCTGACTTTGACTGCTATAAATAGGATGACTTTATGTCTTGGTTTCCCAGGGACAGTCCTAATTCACTCCAGTTAACCTGACATAATTACAAATAGTACAGCTTTTTAGTCTTTAAGTGCCTCATATAATTATCTTAGATACAGGTTTGAATGATATGCATAAAGTGCAACTTAGTCTATTTCCTGTTTGACAGACACATAGGTTGTTTTATATTTTAGATATAAGGTGGCAGTTAATTTCTCAGTTTATATCTTACGTACATGGGTGAGTTTCTGTGTATAAGTCTAGAAGGGAATTGCTAGATTCATTGGAACATTTTGGATTTTATTAGATAACTGCAGAATTGTTCTTCACTGTGGTGGGAGCAGTTGACACTCCCTTCAGTTTCACAGGGCCTCTTTTCCCGACTTCCTTGCCAGTGTTTGATACTGACTGATAATGTATACTTTTTTAAGATTTTATTTATTTGCGAGAGAGAGAGAGCCCTAGCTGGGAGGAGAGGGAGAATCAGGCTCCCCATTGAGCAGGGAGCCTTATGCAGGACTCGGTATCAGGACCCTGAAATCATGACCTGAGCTGAAGGCAGATGCTTAACCAACTGAGTCACCCAGGCAGCCCATATATTGACTGGTATTTTAATACTTCGGGGGATTTTCCGTGAGAAGTGATAGATTTTATCTTTTTAATTTTTTTTTTTTAAAGATTTTATTTTTTTGACAGAGAGAGGGAACAGAAGCAGGGGGAGAGGCAGAGGGAGAAGCAGGCTTCCCACTGAACGGGGATCCCGATGCGGGACTCGATCCCAAAACCCTGGGATCATGATCTGAGCCAAAGGCAGACGCTTAACGACTGAGCCACCCAGGCGCCCCTAAAATTTATTTTTAAAGATTTATTTAGAGCATATGCAAGTGCAAGGGAGCGGCAGAAGGAGAGGGACAAAGAATCTCAAGCAGACTCTGCACTTAGTGGGAGACCACACTTAGTGGGAGACTGACTCCAGGCTGGATCCTGTGACCCCGAGATCATTGATTTTGCCAGAGTAAGCTCTACTATTAATTCAGGTGGATTATGGTTGCCCTTCATGCTTCCCTGCTCTTGGAACGTAAATGCTCACAGCTTTTTAGACTCAGTTATAGGAAGCCCATTTAACATTCTTCGTGAACTTCAGCAAAATTATTGATGGAAATTTCTTTAAAGTTGTCGTGCAGTCTAGTAACTTGGGATTAAGTAGACATTTTGAAATTTGAGTATTTCAGAAATCGGGGTCAGTCCACAAAAAAATCAGTGATTATGTTCATCTGTGAGAGATCGTTGACATTTCCATTGAATGTTATTTTAGAATAACATTTATTGATGATGTTATGTGCTTTTCAAAAATTAGGTAAGAAAAGGATGAAAATTACACTTTTCATTCCATGTAGGCAACTAATAATTGTTGCCTCAAATTTTTTTTTTTCTGTACTGTACCTTAATCACGCTTTCATTGTTTGCTCTGAGGGATCTGAATGCCAACACAAAATGGTACTGTTGGAAAAAAGATAGTATTACAAGCCAAAAGTGAATTCTTTCCTAAAGTTGGAAAACTTGAATAGAAAGTATTCTAATACAACCCTTTCAAAAAGGAAAGTAAATAGATATTTAAGACCAATTTGAAGGTGAAACTAAGAACTTTTTAGGAGAATGCTTAGCTCTTAGACCTTAGCCCTGAAAGTTCTGAGAAAGTAACCAAATGGGGTGCCTGGGTGGCTCAGTCGGTTAAGCTTCTGCCTTCGGCTCAGGTCATGATCCCAGGGTCCTGGGATCGAGCCCTCCATCGGGCTCCCTGCTCAGCGGAGAGCCTGCTTCTCTCCCTCTGCCTACCTTTCCTCCTGCTTGTGCGCTCTCTTCTCAGTCAAATAAATAAAATCTTAAAAAAAATAAAGTCAACCTAGAAGTTCTCTGAAAAGTTAGTGTTACATTAAGTGCTTGGGCTTCTATAATCCAAGGTACTCTGTACACAAATTCTTACTCACAGGCATCCTATATTTTAGTACTGCTAGCAGAGTACTTAAATAGTCTTCTGGGGACAGAGAAGGGTGGAATGTGGAAATGCTTTCTTTAGAGTTAGTTAATAATTATACTAATAGTAATAACAGCTGACATTCAGTGCTTGCTATTTAATAGACAATTCTTAAGTTATTTCAGTTTTATAGATGAGAGAACTGGGGGCACAGATTGTTACTACCCCAGGAGCACAGCAAGTGAATGATGTGGGAGAATTTTTCACAGTGAGAATTGGTTAAAGAAAATTTGGGGGGGGGTTTCTTTTTATTGCATCTCAAAAAGTTTTTCACTGTTCTAAACTAGAGCACTCAGTTTTAGATTTGCCTTATTAGACTTGGATGGTTCAATGAAAACTGGTAAACTGAAGGTAATGTTTAGTATCTTCCCTCCTTAAGGATTTCTTTTTCTTTTTTTAATTTTATTTATTTAGGGAGAGTGCGCGCAGGCACTTGCAAGCAGGGGGAGGGGAAGGGCAGAGGGAGAGAATCTCAAGCGACCCCGCACTGAGTGGGGAGCCTGATGCGGACCTTGATCTCACGACTCTGAGATCATGACCTGAGCCAAAATCAAGAGTTGGACGCTTAACTGACTGAGCCACCCAGGCACCCCTGAAAGCATTTTTTATATAGAATTTTGGAGGCATAATTTACAAATGATGAAATTACAGAATTTAAGGATTCACTTGAAAAGTTTTTCTATTGTATATTTATAATCATTACCCTGAGAAACAGTTGACCCTTGAACAAGAGGAGTTTGAACTCTGGGTCCACTTGTACATGGATTTTTTTTTTTTTTTTTAAGATTTTATTTATTTATTTGGCAGAGAGAGACACAGCGAGAGAGGGAACACAAGCAGGGGGAGTGGGAGAGGGAGAAGCAGGCTTCCTGCCAAGCAGGGAGCCCGATGTGGGGCTCGATCCCAGGACCCTGGGATCATGACCTGAGCCGAAGGCAGACGCTTAATGACTGAGCCAGCCAGGCGCCCCAGGAAATAAAATCTTTAAAAAAAAAAAGAAAGTATTTCTATTCTTTGTCAGACACAAGTTTTTGGGGCTAGAAAGTTACATAAGAAATGGTCTCTAAAGAAACATTTAGGAAGAAGCTTGCATTCTTTTTTTTTTTTTTTTTTTTTTTAAAGATTTTATTTATTTGACAGAGAGAGACACAGCGAGAGAGGGAATACAAGCAGGGGGAGTGGGAGAGGGAGAAGCAGGCTTCCCGCGGAGCAGGGAGCCCGATGCGGGGCTCGATCCCAGGACCCTGGGATCATGACCTGAGCCGAAGGCAGACACTTAACGAGTGAGCCACCCAGGTGCCCCGAAGCTTGCATTCTTTTTTCAAAATGTTTTTATCTGACCTTGACTAATGTAGAATTCTTGAAATTTTTGGCTGTTTTAATTTAGAAATCAGTCTTTTTTTTTTTTTTAACAGTGATACAATAGTTTTTTAAATTTTTCTTTTTAAAGATTTTTTTATTTTATTATTTATATGACAGAGAGAGAGAGAGAGAGCGAGAGAGGGAATACAAGCAGGGGAGAGTGGGAGAGGGGAGAAGCAGGCTTCTCGCTGAAAAGGGAGACCGATGTGGGGCTCGATCCCAGGACCCCGGGATCATGACTTGAGCTGAAGGCAGATGCTTAACGACTGAGCCACCCAGGTGCCCCTATAGTTTCTTTTTAATAAAATGCTGTACATATTTAGTCACATGGAATGTTACTCTTTTTCAGTTTTATTGATATGTAATTGACAGGATTATTTTATTTTTTATTTTTTTGACAGGAATATTCTTTTTAAATAGTGCTACCATTTGCCTTCGAACTCATTGGTCCATATTATAGAAGAGCTAAAAGGAGAGACTTTAAGAGCCAGAGCTTCTACTTTAATGGAATCATAAAGTGCTTGTAGTATAAGTGTAAGCCTTAGGAGGCTGCCAAGGGTATTTGAGGCAACGCTGATGACTGACATTAAAACTTATAACTTGAGTAGCAGACTATTGAAAATTTGGTTTCACCATAGCTATTGCATGTTTCTCAAGTTGAAAATTTCAACCCCAAATAAAGTACCATCTATTTGGAAAAAAATAAAAAATGCTAATTGAGAACCTAAAATATTCAATTCTATTAAACCATTAAGATAATAAAATATTGGAAACTTGATAAATGATAAGGATTTTAGTATTGGTTTCAGAATTAATAACTGTTAAGAAAAGTCCACAAATGAGGAGCTCCTGGGTGGCTCAGTTGTTCAGTGTCTGCCTTCGGCTCAGGTCATGATCCCGGGGTCCTGGGATCGAGCCCCGCATCAGGGTCCTTGCTTAGCGGGAAGCCTGCTTCTCCCTTTCCCACTCCCCCTGCTTGTGTTCCCTGTCTCGTTATGTCTCTCTCTGTCAAATAAATAAAACCTTTAAAAAAAGAAAAATCCACAAATGAGATGAAGATCAATTTAGCATATAAATGTTTAGGTTTACTTTTTTCTTGGCTTTAGGGGGATCTGAAATAAAATATTTATAATGGTATAATCAAACCAATAATGATCTTTCTTTATTCTTTGAATTATATAGGTAATCTCGAAGAAAGGGAAAAGAGAAGTTCTAGAGGTCTACAGATTAAAATTTTTCTTACCTTTGATATATAATCTAGAGGATTTTTATTATATTGCATAGGAATATTGGATGAGGAAGTAGTATTTGGTAAAATGATTTTTAGTAATTTATCTTATAATGAGACTACTTGGCAGTATCAGAGAATGCAGTTAGGTTGATAATACTGGCCTCATAATGACATTTGTAATATTGACTGGGAAATAAGAGCAGGTGGTACTCAAGAGAAGCGAGTGCAACTAGAATAGAAAAATAGGGGTTTACTTAATGTGTATTGTTTTCTTTGATTTATCTATCCTGTTGTGAAGGTTCCCTTTAAAAGATTGCTTTTTTTTAAATTGTGCGATGTTTAGCATTTTTTTCTTTTTTGATTTTTTTAAAAAATTTATTTATTTGACAGAGAGAGAGACAGTGAGAGAGGGAACACAAGCAGGGGGAGTGGGAGAGGGAGAAGCAGGCTTCCCGCGGAGAAGGGAGCCCGATGCGGGGCTCGATTCCAGGACCTCAGGATCATGACCTGAGCCGAAGGCAGATGCCTAACAACTAAGCCACCCAGATGTTAGTGATTTTTGAAGAGAGTAGCTAAGTCCTTTTAAGAAAGGAAAATTTATACGGAAACTAATATATAAAAAAGTGCAGTTCTGGTTTAAATGAAGTAATGGGATATATTAAAAACTTGAAAATCACAGGCTAGATGACTGTTAATATTTTCTGGTGTCCAACTGTAACTTTGAAGTTCTGGAAAATTTAGGATCATTAAGAACATCTGAAATTCGTTTTTTTTGGACTATGAGCCATGGAAGAAAGAGAACAATTTCTCATTCTGCATTAGTCTAAGTACATTAGTTTAAGACTTAAGATCCAGATTCTTGTTATTGATGCTCTCTTAACCATACGTGCAAGGTAAACTACTCTCCAGTATGACTGGGAAGGTATTATTGATCTAGTGCCTGCAATCTGGAGAAAGTACGGACCGGCCTTGAACTAATTTCTTAGGTTTTGGTGAAGAATAATGCAGATGCACTAGATAAGGATAAATAAATCTCCACAAATTGTTCAGAATTGACCAGTCTGTTTTGCCCATCCTTTGAGGAAACTGAAATAAAATTTCTTGCCTTTTATACTGTAACTGATCTGTTCACGTCTCTCCGTTTGCCTGTATGTTTAACTTCAGGATGATTTTATCTCCTCAAATGAAAAGTTGGATTATCTCATGGCAAATATTTTTTCCAAAAAGTTTTATTTTGATAATAACTGACAGTAATTGAGGACTTACTGTGTGCCAGCTGCCTTTCTTAATACACAGAGATACTAAAGATACTAACTTTAAATCATCATGATTTTGGGGCACCTGGGTGGCTGAGTCGTTAAGCGTCTACCTTCAGCTCAGGTCATGATCCAGGGTCCTGGGATCGAGCCCCACATCGGGATCCCTGCTCGGCGGGAAGCCTGCTTCTCCAAGACTCTCCCACTCCCCCTGCTCGTGTTCCCTCTCTCGCTGTGTCTCTCTCTGTCAAATAAATAAATAAGCTCTTAAAAAAAATAAATCATGATTTTGAGGTGCTGAGATCATTTTGTTGAGTAAAAACATTGTGTTCACCCATTTTCAGATTATTTTTGGTTTCATCATAAAGTAAGCTTAAAATTTTTAGGTTTTGTGGTTCTCTATTAAAGATACAAAAAATTTTCCTGATTTAGTTTGACTGAAAATGTGATCATATGTGCCTGTATGTCAAAGCTTATCACCCTTGAATCTAATATTGCCACAGATAAGAATGTGTTTGGGAATCTTAGAACTGGAACACTCTTGAGTTTAAAAATACAGAGAAGTTATGATAGGGTGCATGCTGGAAATATGTACCTTTGACGTTCTTATATTCATTTTAAAGAAATTGACTCTTGGGAATAATGAATTCTTTATTGGCAGTCCCCTCCCCCCCAATTCATCTCCTTGCAATAAATTTGACTAAAAATTTCACCTGATCTGTGTGGGGTTTATTTGTTTTATGGTCTTTATTTTTTAAAACCAAGAACTGTTGACGTGCCTTGTCTTACTTTGTGTTGGTTTTAGTTGAATGATTCAGTTTTCTCCCCTGCCGCTTTTCCCCCTTGTACTTGATATTTCAGGTTGAACATATTTGACTTTTTTTTCCCCAGGTTGAATTGACCAAAGCAATGGTTATGGAGAAGCCTAGTCCCCTGCTGGTCGGGCGGGAATTTGTGAGACAGTATTACACGCTGCTGAACCAGGCCCCAGACATGCTACACAGGTAAGACATCGTTTTTATCCTGCATCTAAAGTTTTTTAGCACGTAGGTACTTAATACTTTAGAACCTCTTATGCATCATGCACCTTGTAGGGTTGTTGCATATAGTGCTTGGTACATAAGAGCCAGTAAATGATTTCTGTTAAAATTTTTATTTTTAAGATTTTTAAAGATTTATTTATTTGAGAGATCGTGCGCGTGCACATGCGCTAGCCAGGGGAGGCGCAAAGGGTGAGGGAGAGAATCCCAAGCAGATTGTCTGCTGAGTGTCCAGCCCATGGTAGGACTATCCCACAACCCTGAGATCATGACCTGAGCTGAAATCAAGAGTCAAATGCTTAATTGAGCCACCCAGGTGTCCCTAAAATTATAATTTTAAGTAGAATATACAAGTAGGGGGCGCCTGGGTGGCTCAGTCATTAAGCGTCTGCCTTCGGCTCAGGTCGTGATCTCAGGATCCTGGGATCAAGCCCCGCATCGGGCTCCCGGCTCAGCGGGGAGCCTGCTTCTCCCTCTCCCTCTGCCTCTCCCTCTGCTCATGCACGTGCTCTCTCTCTCTCTCTCTCTATCTCTGTGTCTCAAATGAATAAATAAAATCTTAAAAAAAAAAAATGTGTTGAAGACTATTCCCGTAATAATATTTTTGTGGCGTTGTGCTTTTAAAAATTGGGGAAACTTCAGTGGAAATGGTATAGGCATTTAAATTGAGTTTATGAAATAAACATGGAAAGCTTTAGTAAAAACCATGTTTACAATTGTTCTCTGTATATGCAAACATTTTTTACCTACTGTCTTTTAGCTTTTTTACTTGGTAATCTGGGGTCCTCTTTAAGGGTACTACATGTATCACATTAATTTTAGTATCCACATTCACACAGTTTTTATTTTAGAGATGTAGCATACTTTAATCCCTACTGATGAATTTTTGTTGGTTGCTTCCATTATTTGCTCTTACAGACAGTCCTGCGTTATACAGAACTATAAATATATTTATGTGGACTTGTTAGAATAATTTTTTTTTTTTAAGGTTTTTTTTTTATTAGCGAGCGAGAGCCTGCGTGTGCATGCAGGGGCAGGGGGAGAGAGAGTCCTAAGCAGACTCTGTGCTGAGTGTGGAACTGGGCTCGATTTCGTGACCCTGACATCACGAACTGAGCTGGAACCAAGAGTTGGGACGTTTACTGACTGCGCCACCACAGGCGCTCCTAGAGTATCTCTTAGAGATTCTAAAATGTGTATTTGCTGGACCAGACTCTTTTCCTCTATACTTTGACCAGCCCGCATATTGGATATTACATGCTTATTGGGTGCAAAAGAAAATTTATACATTTGTTTTGAGTCCTTGGTCTGAAAATGGAAAATACCTCGTATATTTTTTTTTAAGGCTTTACAGTTTTCCAAACAGTTTTGCCTGTTTCCTATTGATCTTTACAAAAACCTTTTTAGTAAGGCATGGTTAGGATAACCTTATTTTGCAGATAAAGATGGTAAGGGGTTAAAAATTTGCTGGTGTTGGCATGACTATTAAGTGATTGAACAGGTTTTCTTTTTTTAAAGATTTTATTTATTTGAGGGAGAGAGAATGAGAGAGAGAGAGACACGTGTTCAGCAGGGAGCCCGATGCGGGACTCGATCCTGGGACTCCAGGATCATGACCTGAGCTGAAGGCAGTCGCTTAACCAACTGAGCCACCCAGGTGCCCGAATGGGTTTTCAGCCCTCTTCCTTTTTTCTTATTATTTTTGTTTTTTATGTCAAAATTTGATTCTATGCCCTCAGAGGTTAGATAAGTTTGGAATTTGAAAAGGAGCAGGAGTTGAAAGATAACTAACTAAATTAATATGTTTCTTGTCAATATTGATATTTTTTCACATTTTATCTCTGAAGTGCAGCTTAGATATACAGGCATATCTCATTTTGTTTTGCTTTATGATGCTTTGCAGATATTTTTTGCAAATTATAGGTTTGTGGCAATCTTAACACGGAGCAAGTTTATTGGTGCCATTTTTCCAACAGTATTTGCTCACTTTGTCACATTTTGGTAATTCTCAAAATATTTCAAACTTTTCCGTTACTATAATTGTTAATGGTAATCTATGATCAGTGATCTTTGTTATTGTTATAGTTATATCGGGTCTTATGCCCATCCATATAAGACCGTGAACTTAATGTTCAATAAATGTTTTGTGTTTTCTGACTCCACCAATGGCTGTACCCCATCTCCCTATTCCCTGAGACAGAACAATAGTGAAATTAGGCCAGTTATTTAACCTTATAATGGCTTTTAACTGTTAAGTGAAAGGAGGAGTCCCATGTCTCTTCTTCACATCAAAAGCTAGAAGTAAGCTTAATGAGGGAATGTTGAAAGCTGGAATGGACCAAAAGCTAGGCCTCTTGGGCCAGTTAGCTAAGTTCTGAGTGCAAAGGAAAAGTTTTTGAAATTAAAAGTGCTACTCGAATGAACACACGAGTTATAAGAAAGCAGAGCAGCTTTATTGTGGATATGGAGAAAGTTTGAGTAGTTTGAGGATTGAACAAGCCACAACATTCCATTAAGCCAAAGCCTAACCCAGAGCAAGGCCCTCACTCTTCAGTTCTTTGAAGGCTGACAGATGTGAAGCAGCTGCGGCAGTAGAGTTTGAAGCTAGCAGACGTTGGTTCATGAGGTTTTAAGGGAAGAAGCTGTCTCCGTAAAATAAAAGTGCAAGGTGAATCAGCAGGTGTTGATGTGGAAGCTGCAGCAAGTTCTTGAGAAGAATTAGCTAAGATAATTAATGAAGGTGGCTACACTACGTAATAGATTTTCAGCGTAGATGAAACTGCCTGATATTATTAGAAGCGATTCATGGGAAGATGTCAAACTATCAAGGTGAACAGGAGTTAAGAAGTTGATTCTAGCCCTCATGGATGATTTTGAGGGGTTTAAAACTTCAATGGGGGAAGTAACTGCAGATGAGGTAGGAATAGCAAGAGATCTAGAATGAGAAGTGGAGAAGTGCTGCAATCTTATGATAAGACTTTAACAGATGAGGAATTGCTTATGGATGAGCAAAGAAAGTGGTTTCTTGAAATGGAATCTACTGGTGAAGACGCTGTGGAGATTGTTGAAATGACAACATGCTAGGATATTACATAGACTGAGTTGTTAAAGCAGTGTCAGGGTTAACTGAGAGGATTAACTCTCAGTTTTGAAAGAAGTTCTGTGGGTAAAATGCTGTAAACAGCATTATATGCTATAGCAAAATTGTTAGTGAAAAGATGAGTCAGTTGATGGGGGAAAACTTCATTGTTGTCTTTAAGAAATTGGCACAGCCACCCCAGCCTTCTGCATCCACCACCTTGATCAGTCAGCAGCCATCCACATTGAGGTAAGACCCTCCACTAGCAAAAAGATTAGGACTCACTGAAAGCTCAGGTGATGGTTAGCATTGTTTAGCAATAAAGTGTTTTTTTAATTAAGGTAGGCACACTTTATAGAAGTACTATTGCACACTTAATAGACTAAAGTATAGTGTAGACATAACTTTTATATGCACTGGAAAACCAAAAAATCTCTTTGACTGTTTATTGCAGTATTCTCTTTATTGTGCTGGTCTGGTACCAAACTTGAAATGTCTCTGAGGTATGCCTGTAATGAAAAGTGGATTAGCCAGGAGTGAACTGATTCACTGGCTGACATGCAGCCTTTTAATAACTTTAAAATTTGCAGGGTACACTTGGGGTAACTGTGGGCCCAAATCTGTCCTCTTTTGGGGGCGCAGGCAGGATCAGAATGTCGAATGACGTGTATGGGTTCATTTGTGAAAAGTTGTATACCTGTAGTATAGTTATCAAGAAATTCTAATAGCAGTCATCTCTGCATTGGGGCACTTTGTGCCTGTGTCAGGTTTTCCTGATCCAGTATTAAAATGAAAACAAAACAATTGAGGATATAGATGAATTAAAGCTATGGGGAATTAAAATTTGAAGCTCTTAATGCATCAGCAGAAATTATTAAAAGTTACTCTTAAACTTCACCTGCTTGAGTTACTGAGTTTTATTTTAAGTAGGCTCCATGCCCAGCATGGAGCCCAACGTGGGGCTTGAACTCTCAGGACCCTGAGATCAAGACCTCAGCTGAGATCAAGAGTCAGACTTAAATAACTGAGCCACCGAGGCGCCCCAGTTACTGGGTTTTTAGTGGAAACCCTTCATATGCATTCTCAGATATACAGAAGGATTGGACTCTCCAAGCCTGTGGGAGGGTACAGATGTCCTTATCTGTATCAAAACTGCCTGTTTTTTCTAGAGTGAAAACAGGAACTTCTGTTTCATTCTAAGTAGCCTTCCTGACATGAACTACAGGATTTTTCCCAACACAGTCATCCTGCTCTGAAATCTGGAGCTTACTTACGTCTTGTAAACTAAAGTGTTCTGCCTAATTGACCAAATCTATTTCCATTCAGCAAATATTGAGTGACATGAAGGGGGTAGATCTATGATTGCATACAGAAATGAAAAAGCAAACCCATTCTTGCTTCCAGGAGTCTGTCAGTGAGGCACGTGGGTACCAAACATGAAAAGCAAGTATCTAGTCTTAGGCTACTTGAAACTGACAAGTAAATTATCTCTCTGTTTTTCAGATTTTATGGAAAGAACTCTTCTTATGTCCATGGGGGGTTGGATTCAAATGGAAAGCCAGCAGATGCGGTCTATGGACAGAAAGTAAGCATCTCAAGTTTTCTGTAGGTTGTTATGCAGTTAGAAAATAACCCATACAATTGAGGCAGATACATATTTGGTAGATTTACTGATATTTAAAGATCAAATTTTTTAATTTCTTTTTTAGAAATTTCGGTATTCATAACGATTTGGTAAATATGATAGCCATTGAAAAGCTTAAGGTTTTTTTGTTCAGGATGTAATTTGTTTTAGCATGGGGATCATTCATTTACTATACACATTTTTTAGGTCTGTCAATTCAGGACAATTTTAAAAAGTTCAGGGTGGTCCCTGGGAATAAACTGTTCTAAGGCAAATTAGAGTAGGGGCTGTGTAGTTTGTGATTTAAACATGGAGATTATCTCTACATCTGTTGTATTAGGAAGTTCTTTGTTGTTGGAGATTTTGTAAATTTTACGTCATTAACTCTTGCCTTGATTCCTTAGGAGATCCATAGGAAAGTGATGTCACAAAACTTTACCAATTGTCACACTAAGATTCGCCATGTTGATGCTCATGCCACTCTGAATGATGGTGTAGTGGTCCAGGTGATGGGGTTGCTCTCTAATAACAACCAGGCTTTGAGGAGATTCATGCAGACATTTGTCCTTGCTCCTGAGGTATGAAAAAAGAAACAATGAAAGGTTATGCATATCTTTTAGAAACTATTCATTTTTAAATTTCAAACTTAAAAGTTGTAATTACCTAGAACCACTGCCAACACTTGCCTATATGTTTGTAATTCTTTTTGTGTTTACCTGTCATTTTAATTCAAAACCATTTGAAAATATGTTGGAGACAATCATGCCTAGTCATCCTTAGATACTTTTCCTAAGTGTAAGGAATACTCTTTCATAACCACAGCACAGTTATCAAATTTAGGAAGTATTGATGTTAATACAGTTAGCAATCTGTAGCCCATATTTAAATTTTGTTGATTGTCCCAATAATAATCCTTTATGGTATTTTTTCTTTTCCTGGTCCAAGATTCAATCCAGGATTACACATAATATAATATAGCTGTCCTGTCTCCTCAGTCTCCTTAAACATGCAATAATTCTTTAATTTTTTGTTTTTCACGATACTGACATTTTTGAGGAGCACAAAGTACTTTGTAGAATACCTCAGTTTGAATTGTCTGATATTTCTTTATGATCGGATTTAGGTTATATTAGGAAGGCACTAGATGTCATTTAGTCCTATCAGTGATGTTAACAATTGATTACTTGGTTAAGGTGATGGTCACCATGTTTTGCTGCTGTGAAGTTAGCATTTTTATTTTTCTTATTAGTAAATTGTGGTGGTTATCCTTGAGACTATGCAAATACCTTGTTCCTCATCAAACTTTTGTGTGCTAGTTTTAGCATCGTTCTTGCTGGAGTCAGCTGCTACTCTAATGGTTATAAATGGTGATTATCTATTTCTATCATTTGGTATTCATTAGTTGGCATTTTACAGTAAAGCACTCTGCCTTCTGTCTGCTGTTATTTGTGGAGTGTTTGTTTATTTCATGGATTTAACCCACTAATTAACTTAATGTCTAAAATGTCCCAGATCTCTTAAGTCTGAGCTCCTTCAGGCTGGCTTCTGTTGTTTGTTTTTGGCGAGGGGAGCACTTTATAACTTTTGTGGAACAAGATGTTTCAGGCTCATCTTGGACTTTCCTGCTCTAGCCCCAGCCCCCGTTCTGGTATCTGCTGTTTCTTCAAGGAGCCCTGGTTCTTTTTAGTTACCATGCTCGTCATGAAAGGGCCACAGGTTTATGTTGAATAATTATATTTGTACTGTCTTTCTGACTGGTGCAGACTGAACGGAGTCAGGACGCCTATCTGCTAAGCATGTGGATGGAAGTGGCTCAGTAGTGATTAGATGTTTTCTTTAGCATTACCCCTAAGATAATTTTCTGTCCAGAATGATGAATCTAAAACCCCTATCCTTTTACTTTAGAAAAATTACAGGTTTCATTTTAGTTATGAGTTTTAGAGGATGGCTTAGATTATCTGTAGTATAAAACTTGATGGAGTTCTAACTATACAAAGAATCACGTAGGATATGATTACCAGTTATTTCCAGTTTGCTTAAAGTTCCTTTTCCCATTAAAGAGGAAGAATCTAACATTACCTTAGTATGATGCATTTTTACATGAACTGTCTCAAAGCAAATACTAATACTCAAAGCTGTGAGGTGGTATTTTTTTTTTTTTTTTAAATAGATGAGACAGTATTAGTAACTGAATAACTAGTTAATAACATAGTTGGATTTATATTCTGGTGTGTCTTGTACCTAGTGTGGGCAAACGTTTTCAGCTCTACCACCATTGAGTGCTTATATCAATATTGTTGGACACAGATTAAGGGAATTTTAAATACCCACTGCAGTTGGTATTATGTTTTTATTGTTCAAAAAATGATTTGAGGTGTGTGGCATCTTACATACTTAGAGCTTTACCAGTGTTTGGGTGTCCGTCTGCTGGTATTTTAAGGAAGCAATATATTTGAGTGTAGTTTTTAATGGCTATAATGTAGAGCAGGGTTTTTCATCCTTGGTGTTATTAACATTTTGGGCTGAATAATTTTTTTGTGGCTAGCTGTTCTGTGCATTGTGGGATGTTTAGCAGCATCCCTGCCCTTTTCTCAGTAGTTTCAGTTGCACTCCCCCATGTGGAAACTGAAATCTCTCCAGACACTGCCAGATGTCTTCTGGTGGTGCAGTATTTTCCTTAGTTGAGAACCACTGGTGTAGGGTGACTTGGCTTTTTCAAAGTCTGCTGAATAAATGAAAAGTTTTTGTTGGCATTGCAGGGCTCTGTTGCAAATAAGTTCTACGTTCACAATGATATCTTCAGATACCAAGATGAGGTCTTTGGTGGCTTTGTCACTGAGCCTCAGGAGGGTAAGTTACTTGTCTAAATTTTTTTTTGATGGCATCAGGTTGACTTGAAGACAGTATGGGTTTCTTGAAAAAAATTTTTTTTAAGATGTTATTTATTTATTTGACTGAGAGAGGGAACACAAGCAGGGGGAGTGGGAGAGGGAGAAGCAGGCTTCCTGCCAAGCAGGGAGCCCCATGTGGGGCTCGATCCCAGGACCCTGGGACCATGACCTGAGCCGAAGGCAGATGCTCAACGACTGAGCCACCCAGGCGCCCCATTGAATGTTTTTATTATACTCTATATTCTTCATCAATAACTTCTAATTGTCAAGACGGAGGAAGGGTCTGTGTTTTTAACCTACATGGAGCTAATAGGTTAGCCTATTTCATGGAAGACCTGGAACTCCTAAGTCAGTAGTAGGTATACTCACTGCAACAGTGTTAAGCATTTTTGCCACAATTTCCACAGGACACCATGAAGTCCAGATGATAACCTGCATTGGAGTAGGGTGCATTATAGTGGAACCCTAAGTTTAAGGAATCAAAATCTTTTATAATGGGCAGTAAACATACCTGCCCTTTGCTCTAGAGGGAGACACTGTTTTTCTGAGGCTGTTTGCTGTATAAATGTTCTTAAAAGATAGTTTGAAACAAAGGGTAGCCATTGCCTTAGTTGTAAGATGTGCAGATACATGAGAAACCCATGACGAATTGCCTCTAAACACTAATAATAATCAGTTTATTAGTGTTTTCTGTATGGCTGAAATGATTCTAAGTGCATTATATTTATTGTGTAATACAACAGGTTTATAGATAAGTACTTTAAGTACTATTCTTATTTAATGGATTAGGGCAGTGAGATGCAGAGAAGTAATTCGCCTGATATTGTATATCTAGTTAGGTGGTAGAGCCTGCATTGGATTATGGACAATATGACCTCAGACTCCCATGTTCTCAGCCCAAACACTATAATTAAGCCTTAATTCTGTCCTTAAAGCCTTTGCCATGATATTACCAAATTGCTGTGCTTTATCTATATATATGTGTGTGTGTGCTTATTTCATTACTTCTTTTTTTTTTTTAAGTTTCGTGTGTAAGATACAGTGATTCCATACTTCCATACAACACCTAGTGCTCATCACAAGTACATCTTTTAATCCCCAACACGTATTTAACCCATTCCTCCATCCACCTCATTACTTTGTTGATCGTGATGAGCATTGTGAAAGTGAATATAAAGCTGACCTTTGAACAACATGGGGGTTAGGGGCACTGCCACTGCCCCCCCCCCGAAAATCCCCGTGTAACTTTTGACTCTACAAAAACTTAACTACTAATAGTCTACTGTTGACTGGAAACTTTACTGATAACATAAACGGTCAATTAACACATATTTTGTATGTTGTATGTATTATATATTCTTCAGGTAAGCTAGAGAAAAGGAAATACTATTAAAACTCTAAGGAAGAGAAAATACATTTACGGTACTGTACTGTATTAAGAAAAACCTGCGTGTAAGTGGACCTGCACAGTTCAAACCCTCTTGTTGAAGGGTCATGTGTATTTGAGAATTAAATAAGCACTAATTACTTGAAATTTGTTTTTTTATATAGAATCTGAGGAAGAGGTAGAGGAACCTGAAGAAAGACAGCAGACACCTGAGGTGGTACCTGATGATTCTGGAACTTTCTATGATCAGACTGTCAGGTAGGAAAAGCTTTGTTCATCTGTCCAGAGCTGCATGAGAATTTAGGTTGTCTCGTCTTTCGCTTTGTTGGAGGGCAATCATATTCTCTCAGAATTATTTCAGAATATAACAGTAATTTCCTAGAAGAAAGGTTTTGCTTTTGATATCACTGAGCTAAGAAAAATAACTTGCTTGGCAGTAAGTGAAAAATAGATTTTGCGATCTCTTATCAAGTATTTAATATATCAAGGCATTGCATTAAGTGCTTTGGGGGGAAATAAATATGTTCAAGAACTTATTTAAAGATCAGGCATAAATTGATAGAAATTCAGACATGAATTAAATAGCAGTTAATTTCAATAAGTAACTCAGACAACAAACGTGTGACTGTCTTAAGCTGTGTTTTTTCCTCTGCATCCAGAACAAAAATGTTTGATAGGAATAGAAATGAATATTTACTTGTTGCCATGTGATATGAAACCGTTGGTGTTAGTATTTAGTGCTTAAAGGATATTTTCATGTATTTATTTCTCAAGGTGTGGTGATGGACTAACCACATTTACTCATCTGGGTTGCTGGTTGAAAATCTATTGTCCCATCACAGACATGCCAAATTAGAATTTCAGGGGGGGAAACTGCAACATTAACAAACACTCCTTGTGATTTATGTGGAAGTTTTAAGAGCTAGTATTCTGAATCATAAGTAATGTCTTTTTTTTTCTCTAAAATTGTGATTTATAATGAGAGGCTTTTTTGATGGTAAAAATTGCATAATATAAAATTTACCTTCTTAACCATTTTTAAGTGCATTGTGTAGTAATGTTTAATTATATGCACATAGTTATGCAACCAGATCTCTAGAACTTTTCATCTCTCAAAACTAAAACTATACCCATTAAAAAACTCTTTTTCCCCTTACGCACAGCCTATTAGTCTTTTGTTATGTGTGGTAGGTAAATTGTCAGAGTTTTGGGATTATAACAGAAACCATGATTTGATTCATTTTGATCTATTTTGATGTATTTGCTTATCAGAATTTAGCAAATCTGATTGCAGTTAAGATTTGCTCATTGAGTGCTCTTCTGAAAAGTTGTCTTTTTTTAATATTCAGATATGGAATTCCTAGATTTTTTTTGGAGAGCTATTTTTTGGTTCAGGTTTCTATAGTTAATAAATACTTGGGAATTTCTTGCTAAATCAGTAGAGTCAGAATGATATTTCTCTCATTTTCCTGTGAAAGCAATGACTTAGAAGAACATTTAGAGGAACCTGTTGCTGAACCGGAGCCAGATCCTGAACCAGAACCAGAGCAAGAACCTGTATCTGAAATCCAAGAGGAAAAGTCTGAGCCAGTATTGGAAGAAACTGCCCCTGAGGATGCTCAGAAGAGTTCTTCCCCAGCACCTACGGACATAGCTCAGACAGTACAGGAAGACTTGAGGGTATGCAATATGTCTTTCTTCTTACTCTATTTCTGGTTGATTTTTAAAATCTCTCTTCTCCTTTATTATTGTTACATTGACTTTTGTAGGTACATTTTTTTGGTTCAGGGAAATTTCTTACATATTGAGGCATCCCTCAGATAAGTAAGATGCATATTGTTTTATAAAACTAACTCTCCTCCTCTCCCAAGGAAACTTGAATACTTTTTATTAGACCAGAAATTTCAGGTGTTACTTTATCACCATATTAATAACCCCTCATTTTTAAAATATTTTGTTTCAAATTATGACATGCTTGTTAGAACCAGTAAGAGAGAATGTATCTTTTTGAAAAACATCATGGCACAATAGACTTACTCCTGCTTTTTTTCTGAAATCTAATTGAGGATAACTTTACAGTAGAAGTAGAAATAAACTATGAAATATAGCTACTTTTTTATTTAGAATACTTGATTTCAAAAGTTTGAAGCTTTTCAGTTAGTCCTGAATCTCATCAGGGTGATGTTAACTGAAATCATAGAACCTTTACATTTGTGAAGGAATATGTTTTAATGCTTTATTTATGGGGTCAGGGTTCTTACGTCATTTATCTAATAGTTAATTCAGGTGCTTCTGTGCAAGGCATTGTTCTAGGTATGGGAACTATTGGTTAAACCGATAGTGTTCTTGGTCTCTCTCTGGCAGTAATGAGGTGAATAGGAAAGAGAAATGTGAAATGACTTCAGCTTGCCAGTAGAAAAGTAGGTTGGCTGGATTGGGAAGGAATGACTAATTAGGTGGCTATTGTAGTAGTCCTGGAGATAAATACTGATAACTTGGGATGAAGGTTGTGGCAGTGAAGATAACGAGGTAAATAGCAAGATTTGGTAAGTTTGATATGGATTAAAAAGGTGTTCAAGGTAATTCTAAAGTTTGTCATTGAATTGATGTTTGTGCCATCAGTTGGAATCATAGGAGGAAGAGCTGGTTTTGGAGGAATTTTCTTTGATTCACAAACTTTAAATTGAGTGAAAGGAGCTTCTTAGGACTAAACTTTTCATATTTTGCTGTACTTGATGACTAGTTCTAGGGAATTTTAGTACTAAATTTTGTAAGTAGGGGGAGAAAAGGAATCTCGAGATACTTACAAAGTAACTCCATTCTACCTGTGAAAATGTGATTCATATGTACAAGAAATGAAGAACTAATAGCTTTTATATTGTTTTGATATGGGTAATCAATTAATGTTGTTGTTCCCTTAGACATTTTCTTGGGCATCTGTGACCAGTAAGAACCTTCCACCCAGTGGAGCTGTTCCAGTTACTGGGATACCACCTCATGTTGTTAAAGTACCAGCTTCACAGGTGAGTTTCTAAGCTTGTATATTAGGCCCATTTGCTTGTATTTCATGTAATTTGGTTTCACATAGGTTTAGAGAATGTGGGAGCTGGTACATAGAGTAGAGAAGAGGTGGTTTTTAATAATTTCTTTTGTGAGAGAATTGTCATTTTCTCTTTTATTTATTTGAGAGAGAGCATGAGCGTGCACTTGTGCGCGAGGGGAGGAACAGGGACAAGCCCACTCTGCACTGAGTGCAGAGCCCCACATCAGGCTCAGTCCCAGGACCCTAAGATCATGACCTGAACTGAAACCAAGAGTCGGATGCTCAGCCGACAGCCACCCAGGCACCCCTGTCATTTTCTCTTTTAAACCTTATTGTTAGCTAAGAAACTTTACAAGAAAAAAGGTCAGCTTGCTTTGTTTTTACGTAGACGTTGACTTACAAATTTTTCAGCCTCGTCCGGAGTCTAAGCCTGAGTCTCAGATTCCACCGCAGAGGCCTCAGAGGGATCAAAGAGTGCGAGAACAACGAATAAATATTCCTCCCCAGAGGGGACCTAGACCAAGTAAGAGCTCAGAAGGGTGACTTGTCTAGTTTGGGGGAATTTGAGGTGAGAGCTTGTGTCTTAGGGGTGGTTGATATTTTCTACTTTAAAAAATTCTGGAGCTGGGGGAATTACCTGGGTTTAGGGGTGGAGAAAAAAAATTATTGAATGAAATAGTCACTGAAAAATGTCTTTCTCTGTCTTTCATTGCTGTTTTTGTTTAAGTCCGTGAGGCTGGTGAGCAAGGTGATGTTGAACCCCGAAGAATTGTGAGACACCCTGATAGTCACCAACTTTTCATTGGCAATCTGCCACACGAAGTGGACAAATCGGAGCTTAAAGATTTTTTTCAAAGTAGGTTGAGTTTGTTTTATGTATTAATTTATACATTTTTTTTTTTTTAAAGATTTAAGAGCGAGAACAAGAGGGGGGATTGTGAGAACGAGTGGGGGCGGGCAGAGGGAGAAGCAGATTCCCGGCAGAGGAGGGAGCCCAATGTGGGACTCGATCCCAGGACCCTGGGATCATGACCGGAGCCGAAGGCAGATGCTTAACCGACTGAGCCACCCAGGTACCCAAGTAGGTTGAGTTTTAAACACTAGATTCATCTAATGCAGTGTTGTCCAATAGAAATAGATGGGCCACATACATAATTTTAAGTTTTCTAGTGGCCACATTTTTTTTTTTTTTAAAGATTTTATTTATTTATTTGAGAGAGAGAATGAGAGTGGGGAGCGGCAGAGGGAGAAGCAGACTCCCCGCCGAGCAAGGGAGCCCGATGCGGGACTCAATCCAGGGACTCCAGGATCATGACCTGAGCCGAAGGCAGTCGCTTAACCAACTGAGCCACCCAGGCGCCCCACATTTTATTTTTTTTAGTGGTCACATTTTAAAAAGTTGAAATCTGAATTTAATTTTAATATTTTATTTAACCCAATGTATCTAAAACATCATTTCAACATGTAAAAATGAGAGAGATTTTATGTTTTTCTGTACTAAAAGTTTTTGAAGTCCAGTGTGTATTACACTTAATGGCACTTCTTGTTTCGGAATTGCCACACTTCAAGTGGTCTGTATCCACATGTGACTAGTGGCTATCAGTGGATAGTGTGTATGTAATATTTAAAGGAAATGTTCTAATCATTTATTTGAGAGTCTGCGTTTCACTTGCAGGTTATGGGAATGTGGTGGAGCTACGCATTAACAGCGGCGGGAAATTACCCAATTTTGGTTTTGTTGTGTTTGATGATTCTGAGCCTGTTCAGAAGGTCCTTAGCAACCGGGTAAGCAGTTTCTCATCTTGATTTGTTTTTTTTTTTTTTTAAACAAGAGTATCTTGGATCTTTGAATGTATTCATCCTTAAAAGTATGTCTTCTGAGTAAAGTACAGTTGATTCCAACATGTTTGGGTAATATATTCCATGGTGATTGGCCATTACTGTTAAAAGACTTGCCTGGGAGTTTAACAAAACTTATGTCTAAATATCTTAATTTTGGAGCCATTGAATGTGAAGAGATGAAATAACTAATAGTTACCAGTGCACTGAAATTTATGCAGATTTCTTTCCTTGCGGGGGGGTTCTGGTTTAGGAGATGAAATACAATGTTAACTTTTAGCTGAGATAACTTAAAAGTCACTTTTCCCCGGGCAGTTTTGATATATGGCTGTTATCTGGGTCTAACTATGAGGAGCTTCTCCTTTTATTCTATAAGTTGTCTAGGTTTGGAGTCACCCTGCCTGGAACCACTTTTATTAACAGATCGCTTCTTAACAGTACTTTTTAATCATAAGAGGGATTTTGTAGAATTGGAGTCTTATTACTTTGTATTTCTTAAGGAACCCTTCCCTTCCCCCACATCTTTCATTAGCCAAAAAAAAAAAAAAAAAAATCACTTTTTAGTAGTAATAGAGAAGAACAAAAGTGTAAATATTTATTTACTGAGATGGGTGTGGGAGTTTAAAAATCCCACTTTTTAAAAAAAAATTGAGGTGAAATTCACATAACATAAAGTTAACCATTTTCAGGTGTAAAATTTAGTGGCTTTTAATACATGTTGTTGTGCAACCATCACCTGTCTTGCTACAAAACATTTTTATCAAAAGTAAACCATTTATCCATTAAGCAGTCCTTTCCCATATCTTCTCTCCCCAGCCGTTGGCAACAACTAATCTTTCAGTCTCTGCAGATTAAAACTATGTACATTTTATTAACCATGAAATAGAAATGTTGTAGATCATTATTTCCCAGAGGTTCTATAGAATCTCTGATGTTCTTCACAGTGTTGATGGCTATACTGTAAAATTTAATGTTGTGGTTCTAATATTATATGAGCCTCAATCTGCAAATGTGTATTTAATCTTACAAACTATTTGACCACTGTTTTTATGAAGCATCTCCTGCAAAAGACTTAGAAATGAGGAGAGGACAGTGGCTTATCTTAGCATAGCCACAGAATACTGAACCTAGAAATGTCGCATAGGCTTTGTGCATAAATCCATCATTCAGCATGCAAAAAAGATCCAGTGGCCAGCCTTTTTGGTGCAGACTTGAATTGATCCTTAGAGGGTCTGATATTCCCAGTGGGCCAAAAGAGGTCAGACCTGATAACTGGCTTCTTAATTGTTCAAGGTAAGGAGTTTGTTTCATTTAATGCACCTGGATAAGCTGTGGCATCTTTATGCTTAAGAATATTTTGAAATAAAATTTCCTCAGAAAGGAGCTATATGTTTGGTACATTTTTCTCATTCAAATTACTTCTACCCTTGTGATAACTCCTCAGAGATGTCTTCAGTTACTACCTTTTAAAACATACCCAGCCCCAACCTCTCTCTCCTTATCTTTCAGACTTTAATATGGTCTTTTTTTTTTCATTGTATGTAGAATATTGCCTGGAACAGGGCTTCAGATTAATGTGTGTGAAGAGGTTTATATAGTGTGAATATTAACATGTTAAACAGATTTTTAATATTTTAGTGTTAATGTACTTATGAATGTATAAATACAAATATGCATTTAATCAGAATTTTATTTTTTATTTTTGTTTTTTTAAAGATTTTATTTATTAGAGAGAGCGGGAGTGGGAGAGAGGAGAGTGCAGGGGGAGGGGAGAGGGAGAAGCAGGCTCCCCATTGAGTAGGGAGCCTGATGCAGGGCTCAATCCCAGGACACCACGATCATGACCTGAGCAGAAGGCAGATGCTTAACTGACTGAGCCACCCAGGCACCCCTAATCAAAATTTTAAATATGTTACAGTTAGAGTTCTAAAGAGGCCTTTCTGGGGCGCCTGTGGTTTAAAGTGTATACTTGCCTGTCAGGATGCCTTCATTTACATTCTGCTTCCATTGTTCATTATGTTGTGACCTGTGGGTTAGTTCCTTAACCTTCTGGCCCTTGGTTTGCTGGTCTCTCAAGTAGGTGTAATGACAGCCCTCATACGGTTGTGAATGTTAAATGAGATAATAGGTGTGAAGTATACAGAACACTTCTCTCCATAGTAAGCACTGTTAGATATTTACTTTTAAAAAATATGTCACTTAGAAAACCAGTGCGTGCCAGTGAGGAGCATAAATTGAATTCATTGTAATCTCGAGTAACCCTTTATTTTCTACTTTAGATCTGTTGGGCTAAAAGGCAGGCCCAAGACATAGGATATATCTTTTTTTCTTTGCTGAGCTCTGTTATCTTTATTATCTTCAGTATTTCCCAAAAGTTTGTTAAGGCAAATAGCATTTTGTTACAGTTTTATTTAGTTGGAATTAATGATGTTTTTGAGATGGATATGTACTTTGCATAAATAATGTGCAGCACAGTCTTTCCACATTAGGTGATGATGGAAGATTATTCTAAGCCTTCAAATCCATGGGGAAGGTGGCAATTCTTATTTATATTCAATAATGTAATTTTATGGGAAAGTAAGATTTGCTCTAAGAAGTACGAGAGTTACTTGTGCTGCTGTGTTGTAAATTGTCTTTTTTTGAACTAGCTTGCATACCTAACTCCTCCCACCTTTGCACGTATTTGTTAATTGGGAGAATTACGTGTTCTGAGTTGGAAATAAAAACTGAACTGAGAACGTAGCTGATTTGTAAGCTGCTGGTTCTTCGTAATAGCTTTCTTGATATTTGGTAGTTGGAAGCCCATAAGCACATAAGCACTGTGTAAGTCTGCTTACCTTGATTCCTGCAGCCCATCATGTTCAGAGGTGAGGTCCGTCTGAATGTGGAAGAGAAGAAGACCCGAGCTGCCCGGGAAGGGGACCGTCGAGATAACCGCCTGCGGGGACCTGGAGGCCCTCGAGGTGGGCTGGGTGGTGGAATGAGAGGCCCTCCCCGTGGAGGCATGGTGCAGAAACCAGGATTTGGAGTGGGAAGGGGAATTGCTCCAAGGCAGTGAATTGCTCTTCAGTTGATCTTCACGCAGCAGTACAAATCTCCTAGCTCCTGCAGAATGGTGAATTTCTTACACCAGCGTTTGGTATCCTGGAGTTTGACCGTAGTCTATTATAAACTGCTTAAGTTTGTACAATTTTACTTTTTGTGTTAATTATGTGTGCTCCCTTTCCCGCCCTTCCCTCTCCTCACCTTTTAGTCCTTCACTTCCAATTTTGTGGAATGATATTTTAGGAAAAACAGATTTTTAAAGAAGAGAAAAAGACTGAATTTCCTTGCTTTACTTTTGCATATACAGACTGGATTTTTTTTAACAGCCGTTTCCCCAAAGGAATGTGTCTTGCTTATTACTGACATTTGGTATGTTTCATTCATTGGAATATTTCTTATTTTCTATGTGTTTCAAAAGCCTGTGAGAAACACAGGATTTGATAAACATTTTGAAGGCAGGAAAAATCCAAATTGTTTCTTCTTTGAGAGTCATGACTACCTTCTGGTGTGTAGAAATTGCCATTGGAAAAATTGACAGTTTTGATTCTTGCTGGTATGGTTAAAAAAATAAAAGGTGTTAGTAGAATTTTTTTTTTTTCTTTTGATATGTGATCACAAAACAATTATAAACCTGTTTTTACCATTTAAATTGTGAGAAAGGTTTTAAATGTCTAGAATGCAACTGATCTAGATTTCTTTTGAAGTAGTTTTTTCATGTTTAATTTGTATTTGTAAAAAAAAACAAAAACCCCAAAAACAAAGAAACCCCAAAATCCAAATAACACAAAACCAGAGCAAAACTGTTGTGCCTTCTATTTATCTTTGATTCCAGCCTTGGCAGTTGTTTAAAGAAAAAAAAAAAGTCTAGATTTGTTTTATCAGGTGTAGAGTATGTTGGGAATTGAAGAATCCCTCTTTCACCTGGTATGTCTTCTGTTGATTTGTTACGCCTTATTCTTAAAATTGAGTCTCAAACTGGAATGCCTTTAAGGACAGATACGCTTCTATGAGAGGTCCTTTGACCTAAGTAGTCCAGCATTTGTATTAAGTTTTATTTCGGTAAATATTCAGAATCCTAATCATAGCCCATAAAAAGGAATATGACTTTAATATTGGACTTTGTGCTTGAGTGTCTGCCCGTTTTTTTTTCTTTAAATCATAGCCATATGGTAAATTTTCTATTTTGTTATGGTTTTCTTTTATTGATGGGCATGCAGTGGGTGTTTCTTGGAAATGGCCAATTTTTATTAAAATATTTCTGGAAGAAAATTTAATCTGGCAGTATAGACTAATATTCGTTTTACATAGTATGTTAATTTTTTGAGTGCCGTGTGTGAGATGGGTGAAGGTTTTGTTTACACATTTGTGAAGCAAGCCTTTGTGTGATAAGTTGTCATACTAATTGAAGGGCAACGAGGTTGTCAAATTTAACTTATTTATTTTCTTAACAGTGTTCATCATTAGGACTGTTTGAGGATAGTATATGAGTAGGAATAGGAATGTTTGTTTTGCTGTTACTGGGAAACTCAAGGATTGCTGAAGGGTGTAGTCTTAAAATGAAGTTCGATATTATCGGTCCTCCGTACCTGAAATATTTGAAAATTGGCAACATCTCCTTCATAAAGAAATGTAACTGAGTCACATGGCTGTTTTTGGGTCAGCTTAAATAACTATTTGGTAACCACTTCATTTGGCCCAGGCCAGTGATAATTGGAAGACCTTCAACTTGTACTTTTGTAGCTTATATTAAGCCTGTGGTGAAAATAAAAAAACTTAGCTGGAGTTGTTTTTGAAAAAAAATATTAAGTTGTAGTAACTGTAAGGTCATAAATTATGGATAACCTAGAAATCATTTTTCACAAGTAAATGTTAATCCATACATTTCACTAGGCATTTTTCCTACTCAGTAGTTTAAGGGCACCAACTGGATGCCGTGATTCTCAACCCAGGCTGTTAATACATCCTAGAGGACATTTGGAAATGGGTGAGACTTGGGGAGGAGGGAAGAGGAGACACCACATCTTGTATTTAGTGGGTAGGGCCAACAATGTCAAATGGTCTATAAAAATAAAGCAAACGCCATTGAGATCATGGATATTCCTCATTCCCTATAATACATGGAGGATGGAGGGGAGGGGTGGGTGAGGACAACTGGAGTAAAGACTCAATCCTTTGAAAAATAGCCTCAGATAAATGAATTAGCAAATAGAAATCTCTTTCAGGAATTAATAGTAACATCTGCAGGGACTTTCCTTTGTACCCATGTGTGATTTTTTTATTTTATTTTATTTATTTGAGAGAGAAAGAGAGCGCGCACATGAGAGAGGGGAGGGTCAGAAGCAGACTCCCTGCTCAGCAGGGAGCCGGATGTGGGACTCGATCCCAGGACTCCAGGATCATGATCTGAGCCGAAGGCAGTCGCTTAACCAACTGAGCCACCCAGGCGTCCCCCCATGTGTGATTTTTAAAGAACTATTTGGAGAGGTAGTAACAATATGCTAGATGCTTCTTGCAACTTGTTGCATAAGCTTAGAAAACAAAAGGGTTGCTTCAGTAATTTCAGGTCATCAGAATGGGATGATTGTGGAGTTTGAAATAGCATTGGACTTTATATGTCAGATTTGGCATCATGGTTAACACTATGAAGAATCCCAGTATCATTGTTTACGTTACTGCTGTTAGAATAAACATGACACCCTAGATAGTATATATTCACACAGGTAGAAAGTGAAAATAGGTTAGGGCAAGATTTTGTATAGGCAGCATAAGGTCATCACATTCAACCTTTTCGGGTTTTAAAATGCAACTTTTCATCTGTAAGAATGGCCCAATATACAGTTCTTTTCTCCTGAGCTTTAAACTTCACCCATGAGTATTTTAGCTAAGTAAGATTAGTTTGGTTCAATGGGTCTTCCTCTTTTAAGATCTTGGGCCTTACAAAAATACATTGTGTTCTTTTGTGGTGAGGCTGGGCGCCCATTTACTTGTGTATTCCTATGTTCTCAACTTTTTGAGCTATTGCGGGAAGTAGTGAAATGGGTAATCCAAAAATCATTAATTGGCTTTGGGTGGTGGGTAGGTTACTACCACAGTATTGGTTGAACTGCACTTTGGTTTTAGGTTAGAAAACTAATTTTCACAATTACCCTGTGGATTAGGTGCTATTTTTCCCAAAGTAATAGATGAAGAAGAAATTGAATCAGAGCAGTTAAATTTTAGGTCTCTAAGTCATCCATGTAGTAAGAGCAGATTGGCTTCCAAAATTGATGCTTTTTCTCTAGAGCTCTAATGCCTACGTATTTACATTTGAGTGATACGCTGAAAAATAGGACATGACCATAGTAAGTTACTACAGTACAGAGACCGGAGTCTGTAAAACATTCAGAGAAAGGTTAACATTACTCTTCTCCATTTCCTTTAAGGTAAACAAGATAAGGAAACACTGATTTTGCAGGGCTCCTTTTGATTTGTATAGACTGTGGTAACACAGTAACAATGACTTGTTCTTCGGGTATTTTCTCATCTGGTTTTTTAATACATGTAGTACAACCTTGAAATCTGGATGTAGAAGGTAACAATATTTTTATAATACTTAATGCAGGTGGGTTTATAGCAGTGGTGTTTTCTGCTTATAACTACCATCCTTTGATACTTTTCTTCATCCCTTTATTTGAAAACCCTTGTAGAGTTTAATAATTTAGTCGGAAACGTGGCACTTTATAGAAAACAATTTGTTAGAATCTATATGGAAATCTTTATGAGGTTTAAATTTATAGACCATTGTTTATGCTGAGTGGCTTATTCCTTTTAAGTAAATGGTTGCATTTGTCAAATCTACTGATCTAAAGATAACTTATTGAAGTTTTATTTTCGTGCTACTTAAAAGAATCTCTGCAGGAACTGCATACAAATGAGATGATTGACCCTTTTGTTCAGCAGTTTTAAACCTTGTGAAAAAAAAAATAACTTCAACATTTATTTGAATATGGGATTTTAGATAACCGCTTGCCATACCACAGATGGGCAGTGGACAATTAGATATAGTCTTACACAAATGTTTTAGAAATCTGAAAGAATGTGTTAGAAACTTAGCAACATTTTGTGTGGGAAGTTGCTGATCAAGTAATCGCCATGTGGCAGTAGATCAGTAAAGATTTCTGGTTTTAAGGTAGTAATACCTTTTGGGATTTGTATTTGTTTACTGTGATACTGAGGTTCTGGGGACCATAGGTAGGCTTGTGAACTCTTAGGAGACTATATTAAAAGAGAAATGGTAGCACATGTGAGATAAAACTTATTTACTTCTTAGTGGATATGTAGCTAGCTCAGGATAATGCTGAAATTAGTCTGCTTTGCTCATGCTTTCATAAAACAGTCTCATTATGGCCAGAATGAGTAAAAAGTTGATTAGCAGTGGTCTAAAAAGCCCATGGTTTTGGTTTTGATTATATTTATATATTGGCTTAGAATTAAGCTTGTTCACTTTCTGATTATATGACTTGCTTTGAAAACCTTGGACAGTCTCTGCTTCTCTAGTTTCCCCTTGAACCTGGTAGTTTTTTTTTTTGTTTTGTTTTGTTTTGTTTTTTAGTTCCCTACAAGACGTTCTCTTGTAGGGAACTAAAATAGTATTGGAAATCAGTTCCACAGTTACTTCCATAGACCATGTGACCTGGCCAATTACAGAAATCTGTACACGTTGAGTACTTTGGAATATGGCCAGTGTCACAGATCCCTAAGGGACTTACAGCCATCCAGTGTGTCTTCATCTTTTAAGAAAGCAAATTAAGGGATTTTTACCAAAAATTCACTGTTGAATTTAACAAATATTTATTTTTCAGAACCCTGCTTATGGGAAGTTTGCCTGTGTTTTTGGTAGTAATTAGATGATTATATCTTATTCTGGATGTAAACAAGTTTTAACTATTGCTGTAATTAACCACCTTAGTTACTGATTTTTCCCCAAGCTTTGATGTCACCTGTTGGATTTTGGATTTGGTTTAAATTCTGAAATGTTTTTATGAAGTGTATATACACTGATTTGGCCCTTTTAAATGAAGACACTATACTAAAAAACTGGCATAAAGAAGTTAGGGGAGAAGAACAGGTCTTCCTTTCTTTAAAGATTCAGTGTATGCTTAAGTAGATTATGTAGAACACATCATGTTACAAATAAGTTTATACAGGTAGATGTTAGATTTTGAAGAAAGGATGGAGATGGAACTTAGCTGATGGGATAGCAATCATTTGTGATGTATATGGAAAAAAATCATAATTCTAAGTGAGAAACATCAGAATATTGAAAGTTTTTCTTCCCATTCTGATTATTAACCATAAGAGGCAGGAGAGAGTCCTAGAATTCTTTGAATCATAGAATGCTAGTGCTGGAAAGGACTAAAGAGTTTGTACATCCCCTTCATCTTTCAAAAGAGAGATGGCTCAGGGAATGGATTATTAGCACAGAGTCCCATATTGGCTTGTAGAAGTAACATGGAGCACCGTCAGGGTCACCACTCTGCCCTAGGTTCACTGTAGGAAGCCAGAACTGTTAAAGGTCAGGATGTGGGGAGAAAAGGGATGGAGCCACATTTTATATGCTTGTTCAGTTGCTTCTATAGCTCAGTTTTCATACCCAGTTTTTCTCTTGTCTTAATGCCCAGTTCTACCAGGGCCTGTTGTCTAAGGACATTACCTTATGCTCCCCTCAGGGATGGGTTTACTACTAGCTGTCAGAAAGCTATTGGGTATCCTAGTGTGTTAATAGCTGAAACTCAGCTGTAATTTTCTCCTAAATCCTTCAGCATTTTGCATTCTGTACATTGTGGTGCTTTTCCCACCTTGTATTGTTATAACTGTAAGCTCCTAAGGGGCAGCAATTTGGTCTTAGGCATGTACCCTGTTCAGTGCCTGGCAGCGCCATGTTTATATCAGGGTCCTAATCTTCCTTTCCAGTGATTTCTCCCATTCTTCATGGAGATGATGCTCCAGCCATGCTAAACTGCTTAGGATTTTTCTAATAAGCCTGACATTGCTGATTTTGTGGCTTCAAGTGCCTTCTTTCTTCCCTGAAGATAGACTTGCATCTATACCCCCCCTTCCCCAAATCTCTTGCCATCAAAATTACTTTTTTCAAGACCCAGTGCAAGAGCATTTTTCTTTTCCCTAAGAGAAAAGATTTGCAACAGGAGTGGGGAGCTCCCTTTTCGGGGTTGATTTGGCCAGAATTTGAAGTGGGGAGCAAATTCTTGTCTAGTTCCCTTCTACATTGTCCTTCCTGTTTGAGATTCTGTCCCATCCTTCATTTTTAAAAATACGTGTTCATAGAGCACTTTATACATTTCTCGTAGCTCATAATTTACCCCTTCAACCTACAATTAGAATGATCTGTATCTGTTTTACTACCTTATTAGACCATAAGCTCCTAGAGGCAAAGGACTGGGGGATTATCCCTGCATTTCCCCAGAAGGTACAGTGACTTCCATGAAGAGAGTCCTTAAAAGATGACTCACTGGGTTGAATAAATTAATGTATTTGTTTTCATTCTCACAAGTGAGGCATGCCTGAGATAGGACTTAATAAATTGTAGGCACTGTGACAATTCATAGTGGAGGGATTTGTTGGGGAAATTTGAGGGGTGGGCAGAGGAGGGAGGAAGTCACTGGTCATTCAGAGGTACTTCCATCCTTAGTCTGGGTGATAGGCCATTTTTTTCTGTGCCCCGTATATCCCAGACACTTTGTTCTATGCAGAAGGATTTTATGTGCCAACTTTCATTTCTTTACACAAACCGAGTCCATTGTTCTCTGAGTTCATGTCATCACCCATACCACAAGTCTAAATCCTCTGCTGCTTTTTTTCTTACTCCAGCAAAGTCCTGTCAGTGCTACCTCAAGTCTTTCACATCTCTTTTCTCCTCACTCAGATAATCTCAATGGCCTCTCAACTTCCTTTACCTGTTCTGACCCCCAGGCTACCTTATACACAATATTAGATTCATCTTACTGAAACATAGCTCTGACCATGTATCCCATGTATGTGTTCTATCTTCCCTACTAGACTGTAAGCTCCTTATGGGCAGGATCTGTGTCGGAGTCATCTTTGTATCTCCCATAGTACGTATCAATAAATATTTCTTGAATGAACCAACATAAAGTCTTGTCTTAAGTGAAATGATGTTTTCCAGGTTCATTGTAGGTTCCTCTCTGAGGTAATCACAGTACTGCAGAAGTTTTTTCACATACAAAGTTGGTTAAACAGTAACAACTAGGAGTTAACCACAGAGAAAATTTCAGAAAACTTTAATTTTTTTCCATTGGAATCAGCATGGATATGTGTATATGGATGGTTCAACAAATATATTTTTATATACATGTATCACAGAAATTTTACATTACATCTTCAAACTGCAGAAATAGATTTTTTTTATAAGCCAAAAAATAACTGCCATAACTTTTATGACTTCATGCAAAAAAGGGGGAAGAGTTGACGGGTAAAAGGGAATTGGTTGTTTCAGGTTAAGAGTCATAAGAAGTAAAAATGTTACATTAAGGAAGCGATTGCTTAACACGCTGCTTAAGGTGGTAGCCAAACAAATCCTTAACTGCAGCATTAAGGCCATACCAAGTTTATACATATATACAAAGAAATTTCCATATAAAAGACATACTATCACATTTTCTTCTGGGAAAGGATGAGGAGCTTTGTGAGTAATTCTGACCCAATTTTCCAGGCCAATTAATTGTTGAAGATGTCCCCAGGATCCTTCTAAATCTCTTCTACTTTGGCTAGCTGTCAGTTGCTTTTATGTGGGCTTGTGACTTTTGTAGTCTTTTACGTGGAAGTATGAATCATCTTGAACCTCTTCCACTATGGGTGATGAAGCACTTTGTAGTTTAACTCACCCTGCCCAATAGCCCAGCATATTTTTTTACATCTCCCGAAAGTATTGGAATCACAGTTGGAATTGTAACTTGTAGTTGTCTTACCTGTAACAGACTCCATGGCCAATGCTGGCATTGTGACCTGAAGAATTACACAGTGCCTGTTCTTCGGGGTTAAAATACTTTTTTGAGTAGTTAAAGTTTAATGAACCAAATTGTGAGGTTTCAAGGTAACATCCCCTGGACCTGTTGAAAATTAACACTTTTACTCCTTGTATGTCATGACATACTTAAGTTCCTTTTTGGAAAAAAGGAAGTGTAAAGTCATTTGCAGAAAAATAACATGGGGTTTGCTCTTCTGTCTAAATATCAAATCAGGCAACTTTTAAGACAAAGGGTAGGTCTGTTGTGCAAATATCTAAATGCGTGAAATGGGGAAAATCTAAGGGCAAGTCCTTTGGAGATGACTTCCAGTTAGGCAGAAGTCATTTGCTTTGGCAAGGTTGGGGTATGACCCTTGAGAGTGCACACTCTGGTTCTTTTGGCAGAAATTGGCCTATCTTAGTGGATGAATCTTGAGCAAAAAGAAGGTTACTAAGTCTAAGATAAATTATGTAAATAAAATACCCTTTTCCCCAGTGACTGAGCCTTTATTTGATAATGTTATAACTCCTTTAGAATGTTTTAAATCAGTCTAATACTGCTTTTTCATTAATGTTGCCTTAGCTGTGAATTGGAAATCACTAGTAGTCCTGTTTGTCCCCATTTTCCAAGTATGGCTCCAGCATGTTTACAACAGTTATGGCTGCAAGGTAATTCATTCTCCTCCTATGGGTTCCCTGGGCCAGTCAAGTTTGAGAATGAGGTCTCTGGAAATGGCCTATCTTGAGAGGACCAAAGATTGTGATTTGGAAGCCCTTTAGTATGTTTGAATACTTAGAAAGTGAGCACTCACTGTCCTTCCCAGTCAGGCACCAACCGCTCTTAACGCAAGATGATGCTAGCTATTTACATTGCAATAATTTAATCCGTTCTAGATAAAGTGATTTTAGTCAACAGGTCAGTTGTGATGCTGATCTACACAATGAGACATGGACATCCTTTGGCAGTCTTGTTCTTACCTAGAGAGCTTAGAAGTGTTAAGGGTTTTGTCTTGGGCACTTTGTGGTTCACTTTGTACATTTCAAGTCTAATGACAGCAGTTGACGACATGTGTCCAGCTTTTAAAACTTATTTGGAGGCCTCTGCGGTACCTGCTGTATTTTAGTTTTGGAAGTAGAACTTGGCTGCTTAGCTTTTTTTTTTCCTGTAGGTAGTCATTTTATCTGTGCCCAATATACTAACTAGCAGGGTGCACCTATGGGAATTTACACTCATCTCATTTTAACTGTCATTAGTGCTGAAAATATTACAGTGGATTAAGTCATGGAAGATTGGACCATGAAACTATGAAATATGAATTTTAAGTGTTCTGAAGTGCGTTGTGGGAACATCAATTTTTTAGCTTTTTACATGCCATTCAGGCATATTGAGCATGGTACACCTTTAAATGAGGTAGAAATACACCTAATATGGAAACAATTGGGTTTAGCAAATGGCTTATTTGATACTTAAGTACTACTTTTAAACAAGAGTTGGGGAAGTCTTTCATTTACAGGGTAGGTAATACCTATTGTCCCACAGTATTCTTTCTAAAGAATTTGCCTAAGAAAGGTAAATTGTTCTGAGAAAACAACAACAACAACTATTTACATACTTCCAGTAGCAATGACTTGATTAAAAACCAGTGACATTTTGTCTTTATTTTTTTCTATTCATATTTGGCTTCTCCCCTGCCCCGCCATACCCTTTTTACTTGTGGACATGATCTCATGGTTTGAATAGGGAAGTTCTCTCTATAGAGGTTGGGAGGAGTCATTTCAGATGCAGCTAAGAAATAAAAAGAACATGCTAGACTGTATTTTCCTTCTAGGTCAGCTCTGTTTAATATTTCAGATCACAAAAGGTAATAGTATTTGGACCACAAGCTCTCCTTTAGAAACATGTGCATTGTATTAAGTATTGGCTTGATAGTTGACAAAGATAAACTCTAGAAGTAACTTTAGAATCACTGTAGAATAGTGAGCTTACTGTAGAACCATGACTTTACCATACCTCTGTTATCCCCTTTCTAGTGCCTACCTAGCACAACTAAATGCTTAATACTTGGGTTGAATTGATGCCCGTGAAGATGTGAATTTCTAGTAGGTATCGTATCTGCTTCTTAGATGAAGGAAAAGATAAGTTCTCCCAAAATAAGTACAGGGAAATCTGAATTAGGCTGGAAGTGTCAGCTCATGGGAAGAAGATAGAATGAGCTGCTCTGCCCGTGAAGGGAATACTGTGTTGACTGGTCTTTGAGAACTGCCATGTTCCAGAGTCCTGATCCCTTCTTCTATATTTAAGGGGTTAGATGTACTTCAAATCCATCTTTCCAAACATGCCTAGCATTCATTACACTTAGCCAAACAGATAATCACTGTACCTTGTATATGCCCCTTGTTTTTTACCTCCAAATTTTTACTCACGGTGTTCCTTTCGCTGGAATACTCTCCCCATCCATCAAAGCCTCCTCCTTAGGGTACTGCTGCTCAAATGGCCCATAAGCCTTGAAATGTCCCGTGGTTTATTTTCTGCCTGCTCCATGGCACCCTCCTTTCTCTGCTAATATTTTCTGCACTTGTATCATCCCCTCCTATACTGAAAGAAAAGAGGCTGTGTTTTATTCGGATGCCCTGCTTTTAAGGCATACTGCCTTGCCATAATAGATTTAATAGGCAGGTGCAAGGGATGTTAAAAACAAAGCTGATAGACTGGAAGGAGCATACATATTCTAGTCCCGACTGACACTTAAGTTTTGAGACTTGTTCCCTGAGCTTCCACTTGTAACTCAAACCTTGAAAGGCTGAACTGCTTTCTCCAGGCTGGGACATTGCACAAAGTCATCTAAAGGCGAGTCTGTCGCAGCTACCGGGAGACTCACTGGATCTGACTTGAGGTCACTAAGTAGGGTCCATTCAGAGTGCCCCTTTCCTCAGCAGCATCCAGAGCTGCACAGAAGGGGTGCCCTGGTCCTCAGAGGTAGCTAAGACCTTCCTGGTGTCACTGCTGTAGCTTCTGGATACAGCTGAAGAGACGTACATGAAGCCAAGTGGGACCGAGAAAATGTAAGCAGAGGCCTTGTCCCATGAGCTCCTGTCTGGCTAATTAGGACACATCCAGTTACCCAGGGGATTAAGTCAGGAACAAAAGGACTTGGAGACAAGCTGCAGTTTCTACTTAGAATAATTTTTTTGTGGGGTATGTCCATATATTTCTCTGTAATTCCATTTTCCCACTTTATTTCCAGAGCCTGGATGGGAGTAAAGAACCATTAGAAGGCCCTCCTTTACTGGAACATTGGTCAGCCTGCCATTTTTAATACTCTTGTCACAATGGTATCTCGTATGAAGAGATGCTCCCACTTTACCTGAATGCCTGCCTGAAGGAAGTGGTTTACCTGTGTTAACCCTTTGAAAGGTGGGTGAGACCACAGTTCTATAACTCCAGATAGCAAACTGCTGTGGAAAATAACCTTTGGTTTTAGAGTCTTAGCTCAAATGCCCTGTTCTCCATGAGACCGTGGATTGTCCCTATGAGACACCGTTTCTCTGAATTCTGTCTGTGCCTCTGTCACTGTATCTCCCCTTGATGAGTTATTCATATCCACAATCACATCTCACTGCACTAAGTTGTAAGATCTTTAGTTAGGGATGGTGTTTTTCTTTTCGTTCCTGTGCTTTGGCATTGTTTGTAGTAGGTTCTTAGTCGAGTGGATGTTTTAAAGGAATTCCGAACTTAGGAAAGACTTCCAGAAAAAGTTGAGTCCTTAGTCTTGATGCTGGCCCAATCCAAGCCATTCCAGGCACCCAGTGCTCTCATGCAGGACTACAAAGCGGCGTTTTCTCACTATCCTCCAAATGGCATATATTCTACCCTGCCTTGTTGCTTACTCATTTTATTCTATTCCACAATTCTACAGCCAGGAAATAGCCCCATATCAACTCTAAATCCCTCATACACCCAAAAGTAGATGAGTAGGCTCTCAACTTTTAAGGTGGGCTGAGAGATTTATATTGTTTATATCCAAGTTCTACCTCCAAGTTCTGAGAAGAAGGGGCCATGGATTGTCTTGTTTGGTTCTTAAGAAGTTTGATTTCTAGTCTAGTACAAGATAGTATTCCTTGGCATTTAAGAGATTATAGGAGCGTAAATTTTTGTATAAGTAGAATGTACCAAGGCAAAAGGGTCCATATTTCTTAGCAGTTATAAGATTCATTTAAGTTAAAATGAACTAATAAACACCTATATACTTTTTTTAATGACAGAGTAAATTACCACATCAATCACTTGATTTTATACTCAATATTGGGAAGATAGAGCTTTTTACAGGGGAGGGGTGACTAAGGTCACAGCCAAATAATTTGTTGAAGATCAAAAACAGGTTAAGTGGAAGAGGTAAACACCTATCATGCCTCGTTCCAAAACTTAGCTTCCTGTTGTCCATAGAATCATATCTGAACTTGGGCAAGACTGACTTGGGCTAATAAAATAAACTTTCTGAGCTTCGGTTTCCTCATCTATAAATTGGGAAGATCAGGGCCATTGGGGGAATTAAATTATGTAATTTAAGAATTGATATATAGTAGGTGTATATCAATAGCTGTATTGTGATATTCAGGGTTCATTCACAGTCTTTTACTAGTCCACGTGTAAGTGACAACTGTTTACAGAGCTGTATGTGCTTTCTGTGTAGGTGGTATTCAAATGATACCTGGGTGAAAGGGATGTAGATGCTTAATAAGTGGGCTAGAATTTAGGTCTTTTCAGTGTGTGTATAAGCTCTGAGGTAAGCACAGAGGGGCTGGTCCTGAAATGTCACTGAATAGGCTGCTCTGTAGGGCAGGTGGATTGGGCTTTTGGGGAGCCAGCCTCAATTCTGAAAGCAAGCTCTTGGATGACCTCTTCTGGCAAACAGAGGAAGACGTGGTAAGAGATCATTACAATGCTTTATACGTTGTTTACAGTGAGGGGGTGGGGTTCATACGTATTATGTCATTTTATCCGGACAGTGGACCTGTGTCGTGGGTTTTATTGTCCCCAAATACATACAGAAGCTGACTGCGTGCCTGTAGTAGTTGCATCTCTGCCTTCTTGGAAGCGAGTGCCCTTTCTGCTGTACTGGAAAACCATGAGTGGGTATAGAGAGGAAATTGGAGAGGGTAAGAGGAAGAGTGGGACCCCCTTAAGTCTGGGGGAAGTGCTCTTCTTTTTTTCAGCAGCTAAAAGACAACTGGAGAAGTGGCTTTAAAAGAAAACTTCACTGCTGGGGAAACCCTTCAAGCTCAACGAATTCAGCACTTCTGTTGTACAGACAGGAGAGCTGAAGCCTGGAAGGGAAAATACGTAAGGATTGTACAGAGACCATATAATAACCACCTAGAGTGTAGAATCACCATTTCACGGTAGTCGTGTCATCACACATGTATCCATTCTAGAGTAGGGTAGGAAACGACTGGTTTACAGCGTGGTTTCTATTTTATTATGGGAAATCTAAAATTGTCTTTTTAAAAAAATGTCTATTAATTCTTAACCTTGGAAACAAGAAGAAAGTTCAATCTGCAATATTCTCGTTAATTCCAGGGCCAGATGAAGAGAGAGTGAACATCATTTGTCATAATGTCAACCTATGAACGTTTTGAAGAGATTCCATCGATACAAAGCATAAATATGTCCTTGTTGGGAAAGATAAGAGCAGTGTTTTCTGATTATAAGGAGTGTTTGTTGGAGCTACAGGAGTGTGGAAGCAATTTCAGACACATCATTGCCAGCGTGTGGTTTTGTTTGGGGGTGCAGCACGGAGTGAGCTGACCCAAGTCCAGCCACACCTGCTATATATATTTTTTCTTTTTATTAGTATAGCCTAGCTAATGATATGAGTTTAGATGAATCTCTGTAGTGGTCTGGAGCAGTCCCGCTTTTTCTGCCTGTAACTGCAGCTAGCATAATGGACAAATAGGGGAAAATTGTCTTAAATCTTGCTGGAAGTTTCTGGTTAGGATTGAATTGTATATATGGGGAAACAGGCTGGGAGGGGACTTGGAGTCATTGGGGTTACCTCCCTAGGGCTGTCTCACAAGCCCTGCCCTGATGTGTTTCTCTTTGATTCTTCCAGGGGCTCTGGCAGAGAGAACTCCACTGCCATGGGAAATGGGTTACAGCCTTCCCAGGACATACAGGTTAAAATACCAGAGTGGAATGTTGTCCTGGTGTTGGATGGGATTCTCAGGTGAGAAGCCAATCTAAGACGCAAGTCCATCAGCGCTGCCTTTCATGGCCAAAAAAACCCCACCAGAACAAAACAATTAAGATTGTAATCTCCTTGAAGGCCAAGACTCTCCTCTTTCTTAACCTCTCTCTACCTGCCCACCAAAAGGCCTGGGATGGGGTTCCAAGCTTGACACTGAAACGGGGAAATAGTGGAATCTTCTCTAACACATGGTATATACCCTTTTCTTTAACCCATCAAAGTGTCCAGGGTTTGCCTTTGAAAAATCTCCTTCAACTTCCTCTTTTTACAGGGTAGTGAGCAGGCCAAGAAAGGCCAAGTAGCGCCCCTGTGTTCCCATGATGAGCCTGAGGGAGCACCACAACAAGGACTCACTTCCTGTTGAACTCTGTCCACCTCAGAAGGCAGGTGTGTTTAAAAAGGATACTGAGTTTCTGAAGTTGCTTAAGAAAACAGTGGAATCTGAAGAAAGGCAGGCCGAAAACAAGGCCATGCAGGAAATTGTGCAGCAGGGCAAGTGTAGGAATGGGAGACCCATTTTGCTTGCGTCTGTATGAGACAGCGAATGTCTTTTGTCCTCATGTTAGTTAGCTGGTACTGCTCTGTAACTGGTTAATGGCCTTATGTAGAACATAATTTTTATCACTGGGCTCTTGAAGGGTATATTTTTGGCTTGCCATTCTCTAGACTCTGACTTTCCGACCCAATGTTCCAATGGAAATTTTCCAGAACAGTGAAATTTCAAACTGCACAGGCAAGAGGAAGAATGGACATCGCAGCCTTAAAACAAACGAGACAGGAGCTACTATGTCCATTCTCGTCCCCTCCACCCCCCACACCCTCAGAAATAAACCAGCATCTTCTGGAAGTGTTTGGCTTCACAAAATGAGATGCACAAGCTGATGAGACCGGATATGCTGGCAGGGAGGCAGTGGGAGGAGGTAGGGGGAGAGCACAAGAGGGAGAAGTGATGGTCTGGATGCTAGCTGAAGAAGCCTTAATGATCCTAAAAATTATTGGGCAATAATTTCTACTTTGGAACTCATTTTGCTGTTCTAAAGAATGATAAAGCACCTTAATTATTGCTTTAAATAACCACACAGCTCCATCAAAACAGCGTGTAATAGCACCCACGTTTGAACAAACCTATCTCCTGCCATTGCTGTCTTTACAGCTGGAGAGATCCTGAAGGAAGCAACAGGATACTAATTTGGTAGCGGCAACATCTATTCTGGGCCCTCAAGATTCTAGATTACTTGGGCCCGGCGGATTTTTCAGAGTTCTCTATTTCTGCTGGGATTTCAACCTGCCCAAGGATATTCTCCTTATTCATTGGGATTTCAGGATACTGTGAAACAAAAACCTTTCCAACATAGGCTTTTCCTTACACCGATACAAGTAGTTAAACAAGCCAGCTCAAACAAAAGGCGTATTTCTTTTACTCCTTCCTTTGGTCAGGATAAGCTCCTATTTCTGTCTTTGTAGAGCTGCAGGAAAATAGGAAGGTTCTCAATTCAAATTTCTGGAGTTGGTTTCTGAGAGAAGGGGCTTAGTGGAGGACGAAAAGATAAATTATATTTTAAGAACATGCTTGTTCTTAATTTTTGGTCTGGTCGGTTCTTGAATTAAAGACGCTTTATATCAGAGGGTAGAGGCCCATTCGACCTTCCTCAGCAGACCTTACCAGCCCCTCAGAGTGCAAGCTTTCTAGTCCGTCTGAGAAACACAGCCCATAGAGAAAACCCAATCTTGCCTGCCTCTTCAGAGTTGGGGTGGAGGGCGGGCAGCCGTACAGAAGGTGCTTGTGGAATAAATCTGAGAGCTGCCAGAGTGCTCCTCGTCGTCCCTGGGCTGGTATTCAGTCAGCCTGGGGAAGAGTGGCCAGTCTCAGCTCGGCCCCAGTCCTCAAGCCCATACAGATTGTACCACAGCAAGCCCTTTTCTTGCCAGCTTCTACTAAGGAGGCAGCTACTGCAGACATGATGAGAACGCCGCTCCTTTCAAGTTCAGTGTGCCGCAGTTAACTAAGGAGTCTCATTTTCACAAAAGACCGACTTATCCGTGATGGTAGCAGCCTAGCCGGGGCACTGGTCTCTGCAGTCTAGTATCACGGAGCCTCACAAAACACAGTCTCTTTTTAATGATGCCCATAACAATGTGTACTCTTTTTTTTTTTTAATGTGTACTTTGAAGGAAAGGAACCAACTCCTGTCATATTTATTTTCTCCCTAGTGTGAAAAAATAGTCTATGAAAAATACTGATAGACCTCTTAGAGGGATACATTTCTTATTTACTGACAGCTTAGAAGAAGTAAGAATTTGGATCAGATGACCTTCTCTTATCTTTCTCTCTCTGTCTCTCTCACACACATACTCTGCATCTTTCTATTCACTCCTGTCCTTGGTCACTCTCTATATAGCATTGGCCAAGGCGGACTCTTGAATGTTTGAAAGGACCAGGGGGTGGCAGAGCTGAGCCATTAATTTTGGCTGCTCTTGAAACTAATCTAGTTAAGTTGTAAGCTAAGGTGAGAAGTTATTGGTATCATCTGTCTGCTTAGTTAATATTTCTTAAATCTGACTCCTAGGAATAGCTGTAGTTTTGGAGGTGGGTGAACTCACCATCTGCTCTATACCAGTATCCAATTCTACCTTCGTGCGTAAATACTGGTCTAGCCATGGAGAGAGTTTGAAAACCAGTAAACCACTCATTACACCTCAATCAGTTTTCCCCCTACCATAACATTTGGCATATGTAGTCCCAAAGTGTGATATCCTCTGTGCACAAACTGAAAGGGAAATTAAGAAAGCATTGTCCTATTTGTTGGAGCCACCTAAAAAATGTTTTTGGCCTAAATTATCTAGTTTGATTTTTTTATAATGATAAAATCCATGTAATTTATTGCTAAATCCTTTCTACATTATACATTGATGATAATGCCTTCTCTTTGAGCATGCTCCATTTCTAATTCACAATGGTATTTTTGACTTTATCATGATGTTCTTTTCCCACCACTGCTCATCTTTGATAAAGTAAAGCAAAAAGAAAAATCTGTAAATGTTCCAAAGAAGGTAGGTCCATGTACATGTGTATATATATATATATATGTGCACGTCTATCTAGAGGGTTCAGAAATTAAAGTGACATTAAACTTTTCATTGTGTAAACCTCCTATAGTTCAAGCACACGGGACAGTTAGAGCTGGAAGGGGTTAGAGATCTGTACCACTCTCCCCATTGTGTTTGTAGAGGAACTAAAGCTAAATCATTTACCTAAGGTTCCCCCGCACATTAGTGGTAGGACTAAAATTCAGGTGCTTTTCCACTATAATGTATTCACTCACATTTATTTTCCATGAGGAATACCAAGTCTGGAATAGTTGGAGCAAAGATTTCAGTGACCTTTCCTTTCTGTGTCTCAAAAAGATGATACTGTTGACTGGACCTGGCAGCTCCCAGTGGGCCCACAAGTTGAATATGGTGGCAGAAGTTCAGGGACCCAGCAGAGGTTGGGCAAATGCCCCAGCGATTTCTCTGTTTCGGAGCGATTCCAGACGCCTCACACAAGGAGCCCGGTTTGAAATCTGCAGATGCTCCTGTTCGAGTGGAGGCAGAGTGTCTTGGAACAACTGGTGTTGTCTTCAGTCCCTGACATAGGCCTAATGCCTTTGCTGCCGGATCACCTCGATTTCAGACATTCTGAATTTAGTCTGGTAATGAGTAAACTGGAGAAAAGGGCTTCTTTAATTTTTTCTTTTTTTATTAAATAACGATTTTCCCCTTAAAGTGAATAAAGTGCTAGTGAAAGGGGCAAATAGCCTCCCCAGTGACTCACGCGCCACTGAGGGATTGAGGATTTCCTCCCTTAAATAAAGTGAATGTCGTGCTAATAGCAGTTCTGAGACTGATCCTCGAGTCTTGAACTGGTGGTACTTATTCAGATCCCTCTGTTTCCCTTTTCCTCCTTTAGACACGGTTTGTGGTGGGCAAAAGGATAAAAAGATAGTCGTGGATGAGAGCGCCCCACTCAGGATTCTGGGCTCTATCCCACATCATCCAAGGCTAGAATACAATTTAATTTTCTGGTCTACACACGCCAAGAGAAGGGAAGGCAATGACTTACTGACCTTGACCCTGGATGTAAACAATTTTTTCATTCAAGCCTCAAAGCCAAATCCTTTTTTGGCTGCACAGTGCATTTTCTTTACCCAAATCACTCTAGATCCTTGTCTTTTGGCTTGGTGTTTTGGGCCTCTAGAGGTATTAGCCATTGTGCCACAGGGAATGGGAGAAATTTCCCTCGGGGAAGGGGCTTGAGGGAAGAGTTAGGGTCCCAGTGTCTCCCTTCTCTTCTCCCCCACACTGGGGATACTCTGAAGACCCCTGTGAAACTCCAGGCCTCAGGACAAACCGACTGTCTGCCGTGTCCCACCATCTACCACTACTTTGATCCAAAGCCAAGACACTAAAGTGCAAAGGAAGAAACGTAGCGCAGTATACCGGTCACGGGCTGCAGCAGGGAGCATGCCCCAGACAGCGGTGCCATCATTCAAGCACGATGCTGTTGGCAGAGAGGACAGAGGCTGCTCCTGTCTTTAGCAGTCCCTGTTGCAGACCCTCCATCAGTGAACATCTGTGTCCTTCAGCAGGGTCCCCCACCCCTCACAATTTATTTCCTAGTCCCTCTCCTTTTTTCTGGAGTGCCCTAGCTAACCTGGGGTAGTTCTGGCACTTCAGAGTTAGAAGGAAAGAAATATTTGTCTAACTTTCCTAAATGTTAAAGCTAAGCAAAGCACCAAAAAGGAAAACAAAAAGATTTATAAAAATATAATGGGGTCATCTCCCCATGCTTCCCACATTATTTGTGGCATATGAAATGTCAAAATATAATGAACAGACTTTCTAAACATTACTATTTCTTTCCACCCGTATATATCTGAGCTGCGGCAGCCTCATTACTACCCTTTCACCTCTTAAAACTTCACTCTGTAGAGCCATTATAGAATAAATCTACTTCATCCCACCGACCCCACCTTCCCAAATACATACCCACTTGCAGTTCCAAAGAGACTCTCCAAAAAAATAGACATTTGAAAAAAGTGCATCTGTTTATACTCAGTCTATCTGCATATTACTTCTTGAGATTATTACTTTTTTTTTTTTTAACCGTAAAAAAGATTGCATATTGGCAATATAATGGGAAAACCATGGCGGCCATTTCTGGGTGGCAGTGGAGGGTAAGTGGGGTGGGTGTTGAAGCATAGAAGCGAGAGGGCTCAGAGAGGGGCAGGTGTGGTCCTTAGCCTTGAGACCTGAGGATTGAGGTGGAGTTGTCTTGATTATCAATCCTTGGGTCTCTGAGATGTCCCATCTCCTTAGCCATTCCCTCTCTTCTCTCCACCTTTCCCCATTTCCACTACCCATGGCCAGGCCGCATAACCCTCTGGAAGCAGAGGTGGGATGGCTTTTTGGCATGTGTCCACCCGGGCCGGTTTGAAGACAGGCATGGCATTTGGAGGGCTGTGATATGGGACACATACCAGAGCAAGCTTTGTGACTGTTCCCACTCTGGGAAAAATTGTCCATCACTTCTGTGGCTTTAAAAATTTAAGCAGTTACTAGGCTGATAGGTTTAGAAACAAATCTTTTGTTCTTGTGGTTTTGCATTAATATTAAGCATGAATATATATCATATATTACATTGCTTTCCTTCTGCTCTGGGGCAGACTGCACTCTCCTTCCAAATAGGAAAACTGCCCAGCCCATGGACTCAAATTTTTGAAAGCTGTTATTCCCCCACTCCCTACACCCCCCCCACTAACCCTCCCCTTCCTCCCGACCCCTCAGCTCCGATATTAGAAAAGCCCCTCCCTCCCCCCTCCCAGCAGCCCACCCACGGTTAGAGAGTGCCACATTCTAAGATTCATGCATCACTGCATTTTGCTATTGCACATAGTGCAGAGAAAGAGGGAGTTGTGTATGTGTGCCCCCTCCCTCTCTTCTCCTCCTCTTCCTTAGGCTCTCAGATTCCTGTGCTATTCCCACTCTGCCCTCTCCCAGCCTCCCCACACCCCTCCATCCCAGACCCATCACTGGTTGTGAACATCCTCCCTGCGGACGATCTTATAGATGATCCAGTAGAACATGTTGAAGATGAGGAAGGCCATGGGGAAGCCAATGCGGGATATTTTGTCGATCTTCTTGGCCCTCTGGATGAAGAGTTTTCGCATCTCCTCCGGGGACTTAGATGGTGCAGGAGGGGGGTTGGTGGTGGTGGTGTTGTTGGCGCCTTTGACCGAGATGCCATCTTTGGCCTGCAGACAGGCTGGGCCCATCCCGTAGGCAGAGAAGTTGAAGCGGCCCTCTCCGGCCTCATCCTCCTGGAACAGATTCAGCATGGGGCTCTACTTAAAATAAGACAGGGGCTGGGCACCCTCCCTGCAAGGCACTCCCCTGGGGGCCAGGCCAGGCTCATCTGGTTCTCCCTGCCCCCCTGCCTCTACCATTCCAGGTTTCTTAAGGCTCTTAGGCTGGCTGGGGAGTTACGCCTTATAGAGGGGCGCCACTTGCATGCTGAAACAGATGCAAACCAGGGGATAGGAATGTGGCCTAGAGTCTGCACACCAAGTCCGGCTTGGTCACTTGCTGGCCATGTGGCCTTAGGCAAGTCACTTCTCTATTTGAGTCTCAGGTTTTTTTACTTCATGTTTTCCTATAAATGGGGGGAAAGATTCACCCCACTACAACCAAGGGTTGTTTTGACCATCAGAGGTTATAGATGAGCAGACTTTCCGAATGCTGTTTTTTTAGAAATCGGGACGATTTGGAGAGATCCCCTGCTTTGCCTCTGTTGCCTTCTTGCCCTTCTCCCCCACCCCATCCCCCCAGTTGGTGTGTTCTCGGGCATGGGTTGGGGGAGAGAGCAAATGCTGTGGGCCTCAGCCCTGTTTTACACGCCGCCGGGGAAGCCACAGCTGCTTTCTCCCTCACATTCCCACAGCCCTGGCACTTGTGACCTCAGACATAGCTCTGGATTAAGTTATTGTTCAAAGCCCGTCATCGTTTGGCTCCAACTTACCTTTACAGGCCTTTGCCCTTCCCCTTACCTTATGCTTGGCATACCTGCCAGTTTGGTTGCACTTTGCCAGTCCCCCCTGTGCATTTCTCTCACCCTGCCTTACGCTCACTACCAACACGCCTCTGCCCGTATTCTTCTAATGTCTCCCTTTCCCAGCTCGTGGTGATCTTCTGATCTGACTCGTGCAGACACTGTTGTCCGCTCTCATCATGTCTAGCTTTGTGATCTTCCCCTGTGAGCTCCGTGCTGGCACCGAGAGGCTCCCATTGTCCTCCTAGGGAGGGAGACAGCCTATCTTCCGCTTGTTCCTATGTAGGACAGGGCTGACAGAGAACAGGAGACACCGTGTATGAGCCCCTTTCCAGCTCTGTTCCTGCCACCCTTGCTTGGGCCACCCCACAGGCTTGTTGTGACAACTTCCAGCCCAGTCTTCCTACTGCCTCCCGGCTGGCCCCTTCAACCCAGCTGAGTTGTCTTAACACACATCTTATTGGTCATCTTTTGCTTGAACTCTTTAATGGGCTGTCACTGGCTTCAGGATAATTAAGGTCCTTACGTGGTGAACAAGGCCTTAGATGGCCCGGACTCTGTCCTCTCCAGTCTCATCTGTGCTATTCTCTTTCCAGCACCATATGCACCAGTCATCCCAAAATATTTACAGATATTCAGACGTGCCATGCTCTTTCTTTTTTAACCATGGGCCTCTGCTCAGATTGTCCTCTCTTCCGGGAACGTACTCCTAACCTCTGCTTCCAACAGCTTCTCTTTCACTGAACTAATGTCTTACTTGGAAGCCTTCCCTGAGGGCAAGAATAGATGAGGTGCCCCTGCTATGTGCTCCATGAGCTCCCTATATATCCCGCTCTGTTGTTTTTTTAAAGCTCTTATCACATTATGTTTCTTTAAAAAAATATATATATATAATCTTTATCTCTTGCAAACCTTTTTATTTTTTATTTCTATTTTTTAGAGAGTGGGGGTGGGGGAAGGGCAGAGGGAGAGGAAGAGAGAGAATCTTAAGCAGGATTCACGCCCAGTGCAGAGCCTGATGTGGGGCTTGATCTCAGGACCCTGAGACCGTGACCTGAGCCGAAATCAAGAGTCAGACTCTTAACCGGCTGAGCCACCCAGGCGCTCCACATTGTTTCTTGATTAACGTCTGTTTCTCCCATTAGACTCTAAGCTCCATGCAGGCAGAGTCTTTATTCATGTTCATTGCACCCTGAACACTGAACATATGAACAGGGTTTCTGGACATAAGCTCAAAGCTCAGTAAGTATTTGTTGAATAAGTAAATGTTTACCAGTATATCTTCACTACTCCTAGCTTCCTTTTTTTTTTTTTTTTTTTTAAATGGGGTTGTATTCTTGGCACCAGGAGGATTTGAGACATGGAAAATGCTCAAGAAATCTTTGGCAAATCGTTGAATCTGGTCCAACACCCTCATTGCAGAAAGGGGGAAAGAACATGTGCTGGGCAAATAGATCCCAGTAAATATTTGTCTATGAGTAGGGCAACAGTAGAGGGTTTGTGCCAGGACCAAGGAAAGGAGTTGGGGGCAGCTCTCCAAATTACTGGACCCTGTGGCTGGAAGGGGGTCTGGGTCCAGCTCTATTGCTGCCCTTGCTGCAGGATTGGGTGCTTGAAAATGTTTTCTCACCGGGCTCTAGTTATGCAAGGGAAGCACCAAATTAATTTTATATACAGCTTTGGGCGAATTTTTCTCTGCCTTCCTCATCAATTAAACATGGAAGTGTAAGGAGTGGAGGTGTGGCCTGGAGGCCCCATCTAGTTAGATGATCATCAATTTCACACTGTAGCCAGGAGAAAGGAAATTCCCTAGAAATGACAGAGAGAGGCTTGCTATTCCTGTTCTCCCCAGCAGATGGCAGGAAGTGAAGGCTTGGGGATGGAGCGGTTACAATCTGGTCGTCTGCTCCTCCCAGGGAGGTTGGGAGGGTGCCTGCCCAGTCTGGCTCGCAGATTTCCTAATAATCTGACTAATGAGGCCGGCCAGGGAATTGGAGGACCAGATGCTTTGTGCCCAACAAATGAGGTAACATGGGAGGATGGTGGGATTTGAGGAGCCTGGCCAAGATCACAGGCTCTGAGAAACTCAGGCATGGAGCTAGTTCCTTTTCACTCACCATCTGGGGCTGAAAACCCCCTCTGCAAACTTCCTACTGAAGGGAGGTTTCTGCAGCCCAAGCTTATACACTGCTGATGTACACGCCACATCCAGAGGGGCTTACTCCACAGGAAGCACTGCTTTATGGTGAACCCAATTCTGCATCCTTGTAGTTTCTGACATTTGGGTCAATTTCAGAGCCCTTAGGAACAAGGTCACACTGATTCAACCACACACAAGGGGCCACGCAGGAGAAATGTGAATGAGGAAATGAGCCAGGGCTGACAAAATCTCCAGTCAGGAGGGACTGTGGCAAGCAGAGAATGCGTTCCCTACCTAAGGGCAGTTCCAGTGCCCCAGGATCAGGCGGGACGTGAATCCAGTGGGACCAGAGGCTGTGACTTTTTGAATGAAGATTAAAGTGTGATTTTTAAATGCTGGCACCTTATTCTAGACTTCTGAGACACTGCTAGTGAAATTAAAGACAGTTGCATGTTGAATTTGATTTCTGGCTACTGGTTTTTGACCTCTGCCTTGGGATAAGTCTTAGTTCTTATTTGTGATCTAATAAATCGCAGGGTTGTTTTTATCTGCTTCAGGATGGAAACATTGGTGAACAGATAAGCAGCTGATGGTGTCTGGTCAGTGGGAGCCATGGGACCTCCAGCACCTACCCTGCTTTTGCCACTAGAGCCTCTGTGATCCTAGTGACTTGCTCCTCCTTGCTGTTGTCATTGGCGTGGGAGGAGTGGACAGGATGCCCTCTAGAGGGCTCTTTCAACACGAACATGAGCTATGAGAGAGCGAGGAGGGAACCGAGCAGGGATATCTGATCAAATCTGATAGTGGCTTTATTTATATTTCACCTGGCCCTCGAGAAAGTTTAGTTTTTCTCTGGTGTGTAAAACTGGTAGGGAGTTGGCGAGGGTGGAGGCAGCCTTTGGAGGTACTGTAGGCCCACCATACTGCACGTCTGCAGGGGGGCTCCATTTATATTTTTGTCTCTGCAGATAGTGCCCTCTGGAGTTGTGCAGTGCACAGTCTAGTGGCCTGATGCTAGTCAAATATTATGGACATAGTTTCCCCAAATAAGTGTCTCTTCAACAACTGTATTAACCCTCTTTTAGCGGAGGAAAGTGCAAAAAACAGCTAGCCAGTGGGGAAAAAGGAAAAATAATAAATTCCCAAGATTGTTATGTTTGGTCCATTCCTTGCTTAGATTATTTTAATAGTCAGAGGCTAAGTATCCAATGGGCAGTTAGGACTAAAACTAGAAGTCTTTTGAGAAGTCCTGTCTGGCTTGCTGCACCTAAGATAGTTTTCTCTTCCAATGCAGATTTAGAAGGATGGTTATACCTGAACTCCCATGGACATCTTCTGTCTTGAAATGTCTGCCTCTTGCCTATGGTAAACTGCTAGAAGTTAATTGAATCAGATTGCTGATGTTTAAGGAACATTCTGATGGAAATCTGTGCGTGTGTAATCATTTTATTCCCTGGCACTTGTGTGACAGGAACAGAATTTAAAGCTACTTTGTAATCTGATTTAATCCTCACCACAGTCCCCCACTGTGCCAATTTAGTCCACTTTACAGATGGAGAAACTGGGCCCAGAAAAAGGTGAGTTTGAAGTCACATACTAAATGGTGATAAAGAGACAGGGTCCTCTGACACAGCACATTGTAGCTGGATAGACAGCTATTTGATGTAGGTCAGTCTAAAGCTTGGGGGGGCCTTGGTGTGTGGCAGGGATGTGGCATGGCCTGACAGGCCATAGTGTATGGGTTCTTGTTTGCCCTAATCTGTTGCTGGAAAAACTTCTGGCTAGGCTCTCTGACCAGAAGGGCTCCTCTGTGTTCATGAGTTTATCCCTTTGTCCATAGGTTCAGTCAATGCCAATGGCATGTTCACTGTATGTCAGGCATTGTATTAGGCACCAGAGACATAGCACTGAGCCAAAGCTGACATGGTCTCCACCCTCATGGAGCTTATAATTCAGTGGGAGAGATAAGCACAAAACAACTACATCATGAATGTATGATTATAAATCAAGATGACTGTTCAGAAGGAGGGAAACTGAGTTTTATTAGAGCATGACCTTTGCTAGCTCACACAGCATCCTTGTGCAGATGAGAAAAATGGCACCCCTCCTTTCTAGACATATAATTAGAATCCTTCCTCTGGCAGATACAGTCCATGCCAAAGCAGGACCTAGAGAAAAGTGCCTCGTTGGCAAGGGGGCCCGTGGAGGATACAGTCTGCATGGCCATACTTGACAGCTTTGCATGAGAACCTCACTACAGGACCTCTACCTTGACCCAGGTATCAGGGAAGATGCCTCAGCTGAGAACCTGAAAATGAGTGCTTGGTTAACACTAAGTAAAGTGCACTGGGAGGGCATTCCAGGAGAGAACAAGACATCTGAAGTCCTGTGTGTATGTTTGAGCAACAAGGGAAAAAACTAGGGTGGTTGGTGCTCAGAGAGCAAAGGAGAAAGTGAAGATGAGGCTGGAAAGAAAAGTGGGTTCTCTGATCTCCAGGGGGAGAGGTCTTTTGGGGAAATATTTATTGACCAAGGTGTGCAACCAGTTTGTTCCCACAGACGGCACTCTCCGCAGTGGCATTTGCTGGTTGGAACACAGCCTCTGAGTTAGCAGAGGTTGGTGACTTCGTATAGATGGTTGGCCAAGTAGTTCTTTACTCACACCTTCATAAAGTGAGAGAATTCACTCTAAGGGAGCATCTTGCGTGATGCTCCTTTCTTGCAAGTAAGGAGCAAAGGCCTGGCACCTGGACATTCTACTCAAAGATCTTACCTTTTGTGGTGCAATTCCCTTCTGGAACCAGACCCTTGGAAATAATGCAGGCTTGCCAAAGACACCAATAAACGTCTTTCAGCCTGCCAAGCTTCAAGGTCACAGCTAGTTATTATCTTAGCCCCATCAGTGTTTGCTCCATCGGTTCTGTCTTCAGGTGTAACCTGATCATTTCTATAGTATTATGGTTGGAAGAGTAACTCTCTACAGACCCAACAAGGCATTATTTATGGGAGGGGAAGTTAGGAGTTGTAGGCCTTCAATCCCTATTTTATGTCTGCCTTACCCACTGAGAAGGATGGTCCAGTGAAACAAGTATCACAAGACAAGGCTGCCTGGAACTCTTCTGTTGACCACCAGCTGTCCCTCCTTAGGTAGCGATCCAAAGGCCTACCTTGTGATGTCTTCGCTTCCTCCTGAATCGGAGCAGCTCTTTGTGCTGCCGAGATACAAAGTTGACAGCGGCATACTCAAGCAGGGCTGAGAACACGAAGAGCAGGCACACTGCCATCCAAATGTCAATGGCTTTCACGTAGGACACCTGGAGTGGGGGTGGGGAAGAACACAGGGGCGTGAGGGCAAGGGAGAATGAAATACCTCAATATTTCTACTCGTCAGTAACTCCCCCATCACTCACTGCTATTCCCTCCTCAGCTGGGATATTAGGAAAGTACAGAGGAAAACAGAAGAAAAATGCACCAAGAAGACTGTACAAAACATTGGAGAAAATAGAATATGGTACCTAGAAGAGTAGTGAGGAGAGGAGGATGGGATATCATCATCGTTGAGTGAAACAGAATGGTGTGTTTAGTCTAAGGGTGATAGGAACAGAACATTAAAAGTAAACAGAGAATGTTAGCAAAAGTAGCAGAGTAGGATCTTCAAAAACTCTTCTCCTGTATAAGAGCAATGAGGACAACAGCAAAAATGGTCAGAATCAACTTTCTCAGAAGCTCTGTTAACCAAAGGCTAACAGCAATCTTGAAAGCATTTACTTAAAAAGTCAGCTGAATGCCAGTAAGAGCATCAAAATTTGTGGCATTAAAAAAAAAAAAAACCAGCTTCATTGAGATAAAATTCATACACTGTACAATTCACACATTTAAAGTGTACATTTCAATAGTTTTTAATACATTCAAGATATGTGCAACCATCATCAGAGTCAATTTTGGAATGTTTTCATCACCTCCAAAAGAAATCTAGTAACTTTTAGCCATTATTCTTTTTCTTATTCCCCCAATTCCTGTCTGCCCCCACCATCCCAAGCAACCATTAATCTACATTCTCTCTCTATAGACTTCCCCATTCTGGGCATTTCCTATGAATGGAATCATATACCATGTGGCCTTTTATGACTAGCTTCTTTCACTTAGCATAATGTTTTCAAGATTCATCCATGTTGTATATATCTATATTTCATTCTTTTTTTTTAAAGATTTATTTATTTGAGAGCAAGAGAGAGAGTGTGTGCAAGCGGGGGGAGGAGCAGAGGGAGAGGGAGAAAATCCCAAGCAGACTCCCCGCTGAGCACAGAGCCTCTATAGGGCTCTATCCCATGACCCTGAGATCATGATCTGAGCCAAAACCAAGAGTTGGACGCTTAACTGACTGAGCCACCCAGGTGCCCCTATATTTCATTCTTTCTTATAGCCAAATAATATTTCATTGTATGGATATACCACATTTTGTTGATCCAGTCATCAGTTGATGGACATTTGGTTGTTTCTACCTTTTGGCTATTACAAATAATGCTGGTATGACCATCTGTGTACAAGTTTTTGTGTGGACTTATGTTTTCATTTCTCTTGGGGCCTTGTGGTATTTTAACTTGGTGAATTCTTGTTCTCCTGTGCTAGCCTTGAAAACCAACAGACTGCGAGCATAGTGAAAACCAGCATCCAGGCAATCAGTGGATGGGGCAGAACAGAGTTGGAGTTTCTTTAAAGCCCCATTCTCAGAGAACTGTCATTATTTGCTGAAAGACCGCACTCACAAGGAAGGCTGTCTTTATTTGACCTGACTTGGAGCTGGCCCAGTGTGAACAGCCTATTCCCTGGGGGCATCTGTTGAAAATAGTCAATGGCAACTGTTGAACATCACATCAACCTGAGGCATTAGGTAAAGTTGAAGCAAACAGTAGGTTGATTAACAAGCTTAAAAGGAAAATCTGGGGGAATGAGATGTCCATAGGGGGCTTTAGAAAGCTTTCACATATTTCTGGGAATTGGTGTGCATGCTTAGGCCTGTGTGCTCCTCAGGAAAGGCCCGAGAAGGCCCCTTAGCTCTCAACTCTGGGTAACCTTGACATACTGAGCAAGCTGCAAGTGAAGGGTAAGGCAACACTGTACACTGCCTGGCTGAGTTGTGTCCTAATACATCCGTAGAGCCCTAGAAAAAGGTTGGGAGGTTTCTAGGTTCTATGCATTTAAGCAAATTTCTGTCCAATTTTAGCTAACCACCAAGCTAACTGAGCAGAGACTTCAGTGGTCCCACACAACAAAGAATACAGACCTTACAGAATTAGTCCACAAGCGTTACTAAACAAACAGCAACAACAACAAATCTTGAGGAGGGAGAATCTGATTTCCAGAGATGCCACATTACATTATGTAAAACATGTAATTTGCAACCAAAAATTATAAGATATGCAAAGAAATAAAGGATGGCCCTGCAATGGACTAAATGTTTGTGTCCCCACCCCCCACTTCATAGGTTGAAATCCTAATTCCAATGTGATGGTATTTGGAGGTGGGACTGTTGGGATGTAATTAGATCATAAGAGTGGAACTCTTGTGAAGGGATTAGTGCCTTTATAAGAAGAGGCCAGCTAGCTGGCTGTCTTTCCAGCCTGTGAGGATATAATAATAAGTTGGTAGTTTGCAACTGGAAGAGGGTCCTCACCAGAACGCTACTATGCTGGCACCTGATCTCAGACTTCAAGCCTCCAGAACTGTGAAAAATAAATTTCTTTTATTTATAAGGCACCCAATCTCTGGTACTTGGTTATAGCAGCCCAAATTGACTAAGACAGGCCCATACATAGGAAAAAAAAAAAAAAAAGCAGTCCAAAGAAGCTGCCCCTGAGGAAGCCCAGATACTGGACTTAATAAAGGCTTTATTTTTTTTTCAAATTTTTATTAAATTATTTTATTTTATCATTTTTTAAGGATTTTATTTATTTGTCAGAGAGAGAGAGAACACAAGCAGGGGGAGCAGCAGGTAGAGGGAGAAGCAGGTTCCCTGCTGAGCAAGGAACCTGATGCAGGACTCGATCCCAGGACCCTGGGAGCATGACCTGAGCTGAAGGCAGATGTTTAACCAACTGAGCCACCCAGGCGTCCCTTAATAAAGGCTTTAAATCAATTATTTTAAATGTGTTCAAGGAACTAAAGGAGACCTGTACAAACAATAAAGTATGAGAACAAAGTCTCACCAAACAGAACATAAGATAGAAATGATAAAAAGAACCAAATAGAAATTCTGGAGTTGAAAAATAACTGAACTGAAGAGTTCACTAGAGGGGATAAATAGCATATTTAAGCAGACAGAAGAAAGAATCAGTGAAGTTGAAGAATCAGTGAACTCGAGGTTATCTTGTCAGAGGAGCAGAATGAAGAAAAATGAACAGAGCCTCAGAGACCTGTGGGTAACCATCAAGTACACTAACATATGTTTAATGAGTGTGCCTGAAGGAAAGGAGAGAAAGAAGCAGAAAGGGTATTTGAAGAAATAATGGCCAAAATTTTCCCGAATTTGAAGAAAAACACTAATGTACACATCTAAGAAATTCATGAACCCCAAGCAAAACAAAGGGCTCCACACCTACACACTTCATAATCAAACTGTCAGAAGACAAAAGAGAGAATCTTAAAAGCTGCAAGAGAGAAGCAACTCGTCATGTGCAAGGGATCCTCAATAAGAATGACAACTGACTTATCATTAGATTGATTATATACTTTTAAATTGGGGGTGGGTAGAGATTATTTAAATTAAATTAAATTTAAATTAAAGCATAGGGACAGGACTGGTGGGCATAAAGAGCTGCATTGTGATTGTGAGGAGTGAGATTTCTCATTAGAATCCAAGCAGTCTGATACAAATGGCTAACAGACACATGAAAAAATGCTCAACATCACTCATTATGAGGGCAATACAAACCAACACCACAATGAGATAGCACCTCACACCTGTCAGAATGGCTAAAATTAACAAGTCAGGAAACGACAGATGTTGGTGAGGATGCGGAGAAAGGGGAACCCTCTTACACTGTTGGTGGGAATGCAAACTGGTGCATCCACTCTGGAAAACAGTATGGAGGTTCCTCAAAAAGTTAAAAATAGAGCTACCCTATGACCCAGCAATTGCATTACTAGGTATTTATCCAAAGGATATAAGAATAGTGATTCGAAGGGGCACCTGCACCCCAATGTTTACAGCAGCATTATCAACAATAGCCAAACTATGGAAAGAGCCCAAATGTCCATTAACTGATGAATGGCTAAAGAATATGTGGTATATATATATATATATATATATATATATATATATATATATATATGGAATATTATGCAGCCATCAAAAAAAACTCCCTGAAATCTTGCCATTTGCAATGACGTGGATGGAACTAGAGGGTATTATGTGAAGCAAAATAAGTCAGAGGAAGACAAATACCATATGATTTCACTCGTGGAATTTAAGAAACAAAGCAGAGGAACATAGAGGAAGGGAAGGAAAAATAAGATAAGGAAAAATAAAATAAGACAGGGAGGCAAACCATAAGAGACTCTTAACTACAGAGAATAGACTGAGGGTTGCTGGCAGGAGGTGGGTGGGGGGATGGGCATTAAGGAGGGCACTTGTGATGAGCAATGGCTGTTATATGTAAGTGATGAATCACTACATTCTACTCCTGAAATTAATCTACACTATATGTTAACTAACTTGAATTTAAATAAAATCTTGGAAGGAAAAAAAAAGAAACCAAGCAGTTTGGAGGGCAGTGGGATGGCCTATATAAATGAGAAGCCATCCTGTGTTTATGGATTGGAAGACTTGATATTAAGATGGCAACACTCTCCAAATTCGTCCACAGACTCAGTGCTTTTTTTTTTGGATGGGCAGCAAAGCAACGTTTATTGAGTGATAGCAAAGTGCTAGTACAAAGCACCCAAGGAGGAGGGGACTCAAAGGGGTTGCCACAGACTCAGTGCATTTTTAATCTAACTTCCTTTTTTATTGTTGTTGCAGGAATTGACAAATGGGACTTAAAATTCATATTCAGGTTCATATGGAAATGCCAGGGACCCAGAATAGCCAAGCCAATCTTTAAAAAGAACAAAGTTGGAGGACTCACACTTCCCAATTTTAAAACTTACTACAAAGCAATGGTAATCAACAGTATGGTACTGACATAAGGATAAATATATAGATCAGTGGAACAGAACTGAGAGTCCAAAAATAAACCCATACATTTATGGCCAATTGATTTTTGACAAGGATGTAAATTCAATGCAGGGAAAGGATAGTCCTCTCAACCAATAGTGCTGCAGTAACTGGACATCCACATGTAAAAGAATGATATCCCTCCCTCATAGCTATATGCAAAATGCAAAATGGATTAAGGCTTATATTTAGGGCTAAACTACAAAACTCTTAGGAAAGAACATAGGTACAAATTTTTGTGACTTTGGATTAGGCATTAGTTTCTTAAATATCATACCAAAGGCCAAGCAACAAAAGAAAAAATAAATTTTACTTCATCAAAATTAAAAACCTTTGTGTATTAAAGGACACTATCAATCAAGTGAAAAGACAACCCAAAAAATGGGAGGAAATATTTGTAAACCATATATTTGATAAGGGATTAAAACCCACAATGCACAAAGAACTATTACAACTCAACAATAAAAAGAGAAATACTTTTATTATAAATTGGGCAAAAGATTTGAATAGATGTTTCTCCTAAGAAGATATAGAAATGGCTAATAAGCACATGAAAAGAATGCTCAACATTATTAATCACTAGGAAAATGCAAACCTAAACCACAGTGAGGTAAATACTACTTCACATCCACTAAGATGTTTATAATCAAAAAGACCTCAAATAATAAGAAGCATTGGTGAGGAAGTGGAGAAATTGGAACCCCAGTGAGATTATGAAGTGGTGTAGCCACTTTGGAAAATAGTTCGGCAGTTCCTCACAAAGTTAAGCATATAGTTACCATATGACCCAACAATTCCACTCTTAGGTAAATACCTATGAGAGTTGAAAACATATGTCCACACAAAAACTTGTACACAGATGTTCATAGAGCATTATTTATAATAGCCAAAAAGTGGAAATAACCCAAATGTCCCTCAACTGATGAATAGATAAGCAAAATGTGATTGTCCCATACAATGGAAATATTATTCAGCCACAAAAGGGAATGAAGTGCTGATACAATGTACAACACAGATGAATCTTGAAAACATTATGCTCAACGAAAGTGCACGTATTAGATGATTCCATTTATATGAGATGTCCAAAATAAGCAAGTTCACAGAGGTGAAAAGTAGAGTAGGGATTGCCAGCGGCTGGTCAGAGTGGGGAATGAGGAATGAGTGTTGATGAGTTATGGGGGTTTCTTTTGGGGTGATGAAAACGTCCTGGTATTAGATAGTGGTGAGGGTGTGCAACTTCGTGAATATATTACTTGCCACTGGATTTTATGCTTTAAGAAAAGTGAATGGAGAAGAATGTGAGGTTGAGTGTTAATAGCGTATGAAGCCAAATACCAAGTCTGGTGTTAACAATGAGTGGAGCAGAACGTTGAGTCTAGTGTAAATCATAAGTGAAAGAGAGTGTAGCATCAACTCTTAATAGACAGGGGAGCAGGATGTTGAGTCTAACATAAGGAAAAGGAAGCAGAGATATCTGCTGTTACAATTGCACAGAGCAGAAGTGTTGTCACGTGGTAACAGTAAATGGGGTTTGGTTTCAAGCATTTATAGTGAATCTAGAAGAATGCAAAGTCTAGTGTTCATAGTGCAAAGGGCAGATTATTGAGTTTTGTTTAAGAGTGAATAGAGGTGAGAGCAGTGTCTAGTGTTAATGGCAGATGAAGCCGAATGTCATCTCTCACATTAAATGTTAATGGAACATGAAATATCATGAAAACAAAACAAAACAAAGAAACAGTGGGGAGATTGTTCTAGATTAAAAGAGTAGCCATATACAGAGGCGCCTGGGTGGCTCAGTCGGTTAAATGGGTGCCTTCTGCTCAGGTCATGATCCCAGGGTCCTGGGATTGAGCCCCACATGGGGCTCCCTGCTTCGTGGGGAGCCTGCTTCTCCTTCTCCCTCTGCAGCTCCCCCTGCTTGTGCTCTCTCTGTCAAATAAATAAATAAACTTAAAAAAATTTTTAAAAAAGAGTAACCATATACAATATGAATCTTGAGTGGATCCTTGATTGGATCCCTCACCATATTTACTGATGATGTTTTTTGACATTTGGGAAAACCTAAAGTTTCTGTATTAGATGATATTATGGAATTATTTCTAATTCAATAATTATTGATATAAAATTGATATATAATATATAAATATAATTGATATAAATATACTTATTATTGAACTAATGTTAACTTTTTTAGATGTGACAATATCATTGTGGTCCTTATTCCTTATTTAGAGATGGCTTGTCATGTTGTCTGTAACCATTAAATGATTCAGCAGAAATTATGTCTCTCTACCTACCTACCTACTTACCTACCTACCTACCCACCCACCTACCTATTTATACAGAGAGAGAACTAAAGTAAATGTGGCAAGATAACAGTTGGAATCCAGGTGAAGGATATTAGAGTGATCATTGTATAGTCTTCCAACTTTTCCGTATCAAAACAGAATGTTAAATGAGGCATTAATTGGAAATGGTACAGAATGTTGTATTTAGCATGAGGCTGAAGGGAGCAGAATATGGAGTCTGGCATTAACGGTAGAGCTGCATGTTGTGTCTGCTGGTGAGTGATTAAAACAGAATGTGACTCAAACAGTAGTAGTGAGCGTGGTAGAATGCAGGGCCTAGCGTTAAGAGAGAGTAAAGCAGAATGAGGCATCAAGCATTCATAGTGAAGGCAGCAGAATGTTGTACCTCACGTGTGGGTGAATGGAGGAGTATGTGGTGTCTGGCATTAATAGTAAATGAAGCAGAACATTATGTCTAGTGTTAAAAGTGAATTAAGCAGAATGTGAGGTTTGGTGTTAACAGTGAAAGGAACAGAATGTTGCATTTATTGTAAGGGTGACTGGTGGAGAATTAGTGTCTGGTGTCAGTAATGAAGTGGAATGCTGTGTCTGGTGTTCGAAGAATGGAGCAGAATGTTGTGTCTAGCACAGAGTGAATGGAGCAGAATGTGTATCTGGCTTATATAGTGAATGGAGTGAAATGCTGTGTCTAGTGTTAATAGTGAATGGAGCAGAGTATGGTTCAAGAGTGAATAGTGAAAATAGCAGGATGTGGTGTTGAACGTTAGAAATGTGGAAGAAGATTGAGGTATGGCAGAAAAGGGTTCACGTATGATGTTTGGGATGAGGCTGCAATCTTACAAAGGACCTACTTGCAAGGTTGGCCCTTGGTTGACAGCTGGGAACTTGGATTTTGGGAATGTTCCCACTTTCCGTAACTGATAAGGATGCCTACTGTGCCTAGACTGCCAATACCAACAATATGGATTGTGCTGAATGTCTGCTTTCCTTCTGGGAGTCCGGAGTTTTGCTATGTGCCAGGCGGAGGGGGCCTATGTGACCAGCACCCAATAAAAATCATCCATACTGAATCTTAATGAACCTCAAAACAATGTCTCTATCTCCCTGGGCAGAAACATCCCACGCATGTGACTGCCTTTTTATTGTTAGGGTAAGAATGTGCTCTGTGTGGTCCCTCATGGTGGGGAGAAAACAAGGAAGCCTGCAGATGGTTTCCTCCAGACCCTGCCTGTGTCTTTTTACTTTATCACCTAGCTGTGTATTCTTTTTTTAAAATTTTATTTATTTTTTTTATTTTTAGAGATTTTTGTTTTTATTTTTTTCAAGGATTTATTCATTAGAGAGAGAGAGAGAGAGAGTGAGTGCTCAAGCAGGGGGAGGAGCAGAGGGAGAGGGAGAGGGGAAGCAAACTCTATGCTGAGTGTGGAGCCTGATGTGGGGCTCCATCCCATGACCCTGAGATCATGACCTGAGTGAAACCAAGAGTCCCACGCTCAATGGACTGGGCCCCCTAGGGGGCCCCCTAGCTGTGTATCCTTAATGCAACACTGTAAGAAATCTTAGCCGTGAGTACAATGATATGCTGAGTCCTGTGAGTTGTATCAAATCTCTGAACACGGGGGTGGTCTTGGAGACCCCCACCACAAAGCATCTACTGTTAATGGTAAAAGGAACAGGATGTTGTATTTAGCACTAAAAGTGAATGGAGGAGGAGGTGGAGTTGAGTGTGAATAGTAAGTGAAGCAGGATGTATGTGGAATGTTGGTAGAGAATGGAGCAAAACCTGGGGTTTGGCAACTGTATACAACATAGTGTTCAGTCTGGAGGAGAGGTTTGATGCATCAGAATGCTGGATCCTGCCAAGTGCAGCAGATGAAGACAGAGTGACTAATTCCTTGTGCTCCCTTTATCTCAGGCAGGTAGGGAGATGACTGTCCTTCTTTCCAGGTGTTCTGTGCTCTTGGGCAGTAGGACTTACCTTGGGCAGGGATGCTCGGGAGCCAGAGCTCTGGGTGGTCATGGTGAGCACAGTGGTGATGCCCAGGCCCACACGGGCTGGTGCGGCATCCATGTTGATCCAGAAGGAAATCCATGAGAGGATGACAATGAGTAGGCTGGGAATGTACATCTGGATCAGGTAGTAGCCCATCTGTCGCTCCAGGTGGAACCGGGCCTCAATGCAGGTGAATTTACCTGTAAGAAGTTAGAGTGAGAAGGCAAAGTAGCCTGGTGGGTAGGAACATGACTCTGAGGTCAGAACAACCTCAGCTGGAGTCCTGGTTCAGCCTCACACTAGCTATGTCCTCAGGCAAGTGATTGGATCTCTCTGTGTCTCAGTTTCCTCATCTGCGGAAAATTGGGGATGATGATGATGATGATGATGATGATGATACCTACCTCACATGGTTACCTGCGTGGTTACTGTGAGTATAAAATGAGATGATGCCTATAAAGAACTTCGCACAGTCCTCACATCATTTATGCTCAGGGATGTCAATTGCCATCATCCTCATCAGCCCTGTTTTGTTGCTAAGAGTGGGCCTCAATGGATCAGTTATCTTCCCAAAGCATGACTTGATCCTGTTACTTCCTCTTGTGAAAACTTTCTTTCCTTCCTTCTCTCCTTATACTAGAAAGTCCCCATTATCTCCAGGGAAAAGTTCAAACTTTTCAGTCTGCTCTTCATAGTCATGCTCTGGCCTGTTTTTCCATCCCACTTCCCTTCTTTCTTCACCCTAATCATGAGCCCCTCCACTCTATCCCTTGCCTTGAGCATGTCCTGCACTTTGACCTTTCTGAGCTTTGGCTCCTGCTAATCCCTCTGCCTGGGATGCCGGGACTCTTCCCCACAACCAGCCAAAGCAACCCTCCAGCTCCTCCGCGGTGCTTTGAATGTCAAGTCTGCCCAGGCAGAATGACTCTTCTCCCCCGTGAGTTCCTTCAGTTCTGTTCATGCAGTCATTGCATGCCCCTTTAGGGCATGATGTACTGAGGATGTAGGTACATCGGTCTGTCTCTCTGTCCTCCGCACTGGCCTGCGGGCAGCTGGTCTCCTGCCCCTCTTTGCTTGCCTGGAACTGGGGCGGGGCCGGTCCCATGGAGGGGGCTGGTTCTCAGCTCCAGCCCCCTGCAGCGCGGTTACTAGGGGAGTTCCTAGAGCTCCCTGGACTGGCTGCCCTGTGTGGGCAGGGCCTCGTCAGCCTCTCCCCCTCGAATCCACAGGGCCTAGCACAGAACTCAGCTCTCACTGAAGTGGGAATAGTGAAGAGCGAATGAGATCATGAATGAGAAAACGCCATGTGAACAGTTTCGGGCTGTGGTACGCGAGTCAGTGTGACTCTGTGATTGTGGGAAGTCACTGCTCTCATGGCTGCTAATGGGAGTCCCATGACCTCTCTGCGTCTCAGCATGCCCAGGGATCAGGAGAGTATCTCTGGAGGTTCTGAGGCATCTCGGAGGTGACCCAGGAAGGGGCAGCTGTCCTCAACAGACCAGAGCCCACGCTGCCTGCCCTTGCCCTGGGCCTTCTACTTGCAGCAGAGCACCCAGTGATTTCTCTCAACCCCCCGGCTTCACGTCCTCCCCTCCCTGGCCCCTGTCAGCAGCCTCTTTCATGCCTCCACTCTCCTCAGCTGGGCTCAGCAGCAGCCTCCTGCCCAGCCCTCCAACTTGCGTACTGACTGACTGCCTTTCTTCCGCTGTGGCTCCGTGAGCTCCTTCCCAGCCTGCAGCAGGGCAGGCAAGGCCAGTCTTGGTCCGATCCCAGTTCATTCCTGCATCCCATCTTCCCACAAAGGCTGTGCTATGCCTGGGAGACAGAGCTGAGCAGAACAGCCGTGGCTTCTTCCCCCTCTTGCAGCTCGCAGTCTAGGGGGACCCTTTCCAACTGCACTGTTTACGAACCTCAGTGCCACCTCTCAGCTTCCTCCTTCTGGGGTCTGACGAGAGCACTCTGTGTACTGTGTCCTGTCAGAAATGCCAGTTCCCCTGTGACTGACAATGCTAGATGTCCTAATAGTAGCTCCTCCCTTCCGCCTTGGGAATAGGATTCATTTTGACCTGGACATGCTGCTACCTGGAATGAAGACTGTGTCTCCCAGCTTCCCTTGCAGTGAGCTATGGCCTGAGCTTTACTTATGTGCCCCAGGACATCTGGGAAGAAAGTATCAGAGTTTCAAAGACTATGCTCTTAACCACTAGGTAGTAAACACAGAACTGTGTCCATCACGGGCACCTCATAAGATCTATTGGATCAAAGTCTGAATGAATGTTTGGACCTACCTGTGTTGTAATGCTTTGTGCAGTATCTCAAGTCCTTCTCCTCTTTCAGGATAAACTGGGGTAGAGTTAGTCCATCTGCCACCTGCACAGCTCCCTGCTCCTGCCACTCGAAGATCAGGTCATTCATGGTATATCCAACTGGGATGGGGGATCAGAATAAGGAGCGGTCACCACCCAGAAGCACTTATTTGAGGCATGTCAGAGTTGGTTTGGGTTAGAGACTGAGAGGCATCAGGTACTAGAGGGAACGCATGAGACCATGTTGCCTCACCACCACCCCTCCTGACTCCTCTTCCACCCTCTCCCCACCTCCCCTGCAACTAAGGAGGTTAAAACTGGTTTTATTGTTTATATCAACCCCCTGCCTTCTACCTCCCTTCCTGCCCCTCCCACCATCCTATATTGGCTTGTCCTTTCGCCTCCACCTCTTACCCCTGTGGTCCTAGTCAGTTCACATCTGCTATTTGGCCTGCGTACCATCCTTGCAAGCTCCCTGCTCTGCTCACAGCAGCTTTTCCTCTGGGGAATGACTCTACAGAATACTGTTGTGGGACTATCAGCTGGGGGCCGAGGTGTTAGATAATGACTCAACTAGACCAGTCAGACGCTCTGTCCCAGGACTTGACTCTTGAGTCAAGTGACAGAAGATTCAGGAGTTGGCTGGTGCCAATTCCGTTCAGATGTGGTGCTCCACCTAAATCCTCTGCCCTGGTTCCTGTACTTTCAGTTTCTCTTTCAAGTCTGTGAGGAAGCCCTATGTCCTTCCCTTGAATTCCACCTTTTAAATTAGATTGGCTTCTGTTTGCAGTCAAAGAAGTCAGCTCCTTCCTCTAGTAGGTTCACTTGTGACCTCCGACATAAAGCCCTCTCCAGTGCCCCCTCTCTTTCCCAGTCAGAAGGAAGCACTCTTTCTGCCGGGAGTCACAGCATTCAGACTTCCAACAACACACTTAACCACCTGCTGCCCTGTGTTAGAGTTATTTGTGCAGCTAGCTGTCTGTCTCCCCAGCTGCAGGGAGCATCCCTGTGAGTTCAGGGACCGTGACTTATTCAAGCTCTTTCTCCTCTGTTCCTGGAGAGCATATTCACAAGGGACATGGAACAGTGCCTCTTGGGAGAATACTGCTGGCTCCAAAGCTGGGCCTCAGCCAGCCAGTAAGGGGGTTTAGATTTCTAATGCATTTTCGAAAGCGAAGCCTCCCATCTGGTATTTTGGGCTCAGACAGTCATCTCGTGGGGTCTAGCAGTTAGGAGCAGCTGTATGGGAATTTCTGCAGGTCCCATGGGTAAAGGGGAGTCTGGTTCTTTCTAAAGCCCTCATGCAAGGGACTCACAGCTTTCCAGTTGCATGATACACGTCTGGACATCCATAGGGAAATTCTTCAAGTCCATGGGGCAGGCCAGTGTTAGGGTGATTCTGAGAAGAGAAGGGAGTTGAATGATGCTAGAGCCACAGACCAGGGAAGCTGCACCTCCATTCTAGTTATTACCAGAAAATCAGTTATCTTGGAGAGGTCAAGGAGGTCAGGGAACTAGTGTTTATTGAAATAATATATGTATTTCTACATTCCAGATATGGAAATGGAGGCTCAGAGAGATACAGTAGGTTGCCTAAAGTCATACAGTCGGTGGAACTTCTGGGTTTCCGTGGAGTCTGTCTGGCTTCTAGACATCTGCTTTCAGCAAGTGAAATGAAGGCCTGGAGGACAGGCACTGCCCCTGATCCCTACTCTTCTGCAGAGGCTGACTTCCAAGTTGAGCAGCCCCAGGCCTCAGGCATCCAGATGCACTTGCAGCAGGGGCTTCAAGTGGTTCTTTGCTGCCTCCCTTCATACACTGGACTCATCAAACGTTATTTTAAAGAGGCCCTTGCCTTCTGGGTGTCCAAACAGAGCTGGCTCACACCTGTGGGCTCGTGCTGGGGTCAGCTGGGAAGTGGTGGGTGCCCCAGGCTTCTGGGAGAGCTGTCTATTTTGGTTTGTTCCACTCTTGCCGAGGCTGAGCCTTAGAACCAGAGGGAGTCCCCCAACAGAAGCAAAGTCCACAGTTCAGGCTAGGATGCAAGGCTTCAGCTTCAAAGGCTGTGCCCACATTGGAGCACCTGCTGCAGAGAATAGAGAAGAAAGGCTCTCAGAGCCCAAAGAGGCTTAGATCATCAGACCAACTCCTTCATTTGACAGTTGAGAAAACTGAGGTGCAGAGAAAGATTGGTCGGGACTCCTGCAAGGTCACACAGCGCGTGATGGCTCAAAGGCCGGATTCAGAACTGTGTTTCCTGGCCATTGGATTCTGAGCTCATGTGTTTACTTTCTGACACTGCTCTCCTAGAAAGCGCTTCATTGGTGGTGGTCTAGGGACACTCGGCTGCCGGCACCTTACTGCACATGGTGAGCACACAGCCCTGTGTCAGCCTCCTCCCTCCAGCTCACACCCACTGCTCTGGGTTTGGGCCCCATTTAAGCACAAGGTACAAGCAAGTGGGGGGAAAAGGGAAGGGAGAGGGAGGGGGAAAGTGAAGAGAAAGTGAACAGAGTTGAATTTCTGAAGATAAAAGCTCCAAAGTAGGGCAGCTGTCACACTAGGTTAATTTTCTGAAGTTGAATGACCTTGGGAACATCACTTTCTGCTGATTTGTCCTTCTGTCATGCTGCATGGGGCTTAGCTTTGTAGAGATACCAAACCAGCCTGGCAGCAGCAAAATCCAGCAGAGTAACCTCTCCTGCCCCAGCCATCAGGGCACTGGTGGTCATCCCGAGCCCACCACCCTTCCATCTGGATGTGCACTGGCAGGATGGGCTCCAGGGTGAGGAAGGCCACGTCCACCTCTGGCTCCTCCCAGCCGTCCTCTCCTCAGTGCCTCCTTTCCCTGCTGAGGTTCTTAAGTCCCCTCTCCCACCTGGCCTGCTCGCAGGAGTCACCCTGAGTCCAGTCACATCTGAAGGTTAGGATGGTTACAGCCTCGCCTATGGGCCTGGACATTTAAAGCTCATCTCCTAATGGAAACAGAAAGATTTATTCCCTGAAGAACTGGAGGGGGAGGAGGAGTCATTTAGGGCCAGTGTCCCTTTGAAGCTCTTTGAAATAAACACATACTCATTCATTCATCAAATGAGTGCCTATTGAATGCCGGGCACTGTTCTGCTAGGCTCTGAGTGGGCATCGGATGCACACCAACAGATTGGAATCGGGGCTGTGCTACTGGGTGGCTGTGGGAACTTTGGCAAGTCACTTAAATTTTCAGATCTTCACTTGTCTGATCTGCAAAATGGGCGTAATAGAAACTATTTCATGGAATTGTTAGGAGGACTACAAATAATATATGTAAAATACCCAGCCTGGTCAGTAAATTCTCAGTGAATGCTATATATGTAAGAATCTAGCATGGACGTTGGTCATTTTCTCCATGACTTGGGGGTAGGAATGGGGAATTACGTGGGAAGAGTTGGCAGGAGACTCTGAAAGTTTGCCCCTAACCAGTATCTGCAGGATACCTCCCAGCTGGGAAGGGGGTCCCAGCTTCCTAGACTCAGTGCAAGGTATGGAGGATGGAAGGGGTTCATAGAAGGGAGGGAGCAGCCCTGGCTTGTACCTGTGAGTAGCCTGGCAGGCCCATTTTTGTTGAAGCTGCTATGACTTTTCAGGCTTTGTGCCTTTGCTCCTACTATTTTTTTTTTAATTGTGATAAGAACATTTAACATGAGATCTAGCCTTTTAACAAATGTTTATGGGTACAATATAGTATTGTTAACTCTAGGCAAAATGTTGAACAGCAGCTGTCTAGAACTTACTCATCTTGAGTAACTGAACACCCCTGCTACTGAGCACTGTCTTTGAATACTCTTTTCCCTTCTTGTTTTATTGAAATGCTGGGTAAGCTTAGGGGCCTAACCTTAACCCCTCTGTCTCTAAGATGCTTCCTCGGTTCCCCTGGTTATAACGAACCACTCACCCCTAGGACTTCGCCCAGTATGTTATTCTTGCTCCCTGAGTGTAATTTACAGAGCTGGCTCTGCACATTGTGCAAAGGTGTGGGGTTGCCCGGGCCTGTGCACCGTCGTTGGCCCACCTCTTAGCGTCTGCCCCCAGGAGGCCATGGGACCAGGTGCATCCTGAGGAGGATGGCAGGGGTGAACCTGTGTGGAGCTCACCTGATACTGTAGAGGACATTTCCATTCCGGGAGATCCTCAGCAGTTTGTTGTCGGTGGTGATCTCGTGGAAGTGGGCCCCCTTCTCGTTGGCGAAGAACAGGTCAGGCTTCCAGATGGAATCCAACATGGATGGGTCCAGGTCCAGAGAGTCATCCGGGTATTCATTGTAGGCCAGCCGGGGGTCGTTCCACTGCTGCCTCAGGAAGATGTTGACCCTATAGTCCTACAGCCAGGAGATAAGGAGGTGGAGTCAGGGTCAGGCCCCGGATGTCCGCTCTTGGAGGGCCTGGATGCTTTCGTTCAGTGCTCCCCGAAGTCCCTTTTGGAGAATTATGAGGATGGTTGCAGCTTATGTGGATGAGACATAAAGTCTGTGCCTCAGGAAAAAAGTCAGGGGATTCATCCCTGAAAATCCTCTCCATGCCCTATGAAGTATATTCAGCTCTGAACTGAGATTATTTAAATGGTATTCTTTTGAAAAAATTTAAAAATAAAGTTCCACCTGATAATAATAAACACCTGTTTTCATCCTAGTGACATTTTGTCACGTTTGCTTCATGTTTTTGACTAGAGAAATAGCACATCCCAGATAAAGTTGAAGTCCCCCTTTTATTATGGAGGCTGTCAGGGCAGTAATTCTCATGCACAGTGAAGTTTGAGAATCACTCTTCCAGGTAGATTGACGGAGCAAAAGGAGAGGCTGAAAGCTGCTGCCTGAGCATTCAAACTGTTCTGCTTGAAGAAAACAATTAATTCCCAAGCAGTGAAGGAAGGATGGGTGAATTCTGTGGTGCTCCTCCTGGTCCTAGAGTTCATACCACTCTGTTTCAATCCCAACCTTCTGCAACCTTCTATCACACATGTTGATTTATTTGTTTGGGGAGGATTTGCTTTTTAATTTTTTTTTTCCTAATGTAAACTCTATATGCAACGTGGGGCTTGAGCTCATGCCCTCAAGATCAAGAGTCGCATGCCCTACTGACTGAGCCAGCCAGGCGCCCCTGCGGAGGATTAATAGACGTGGAGTCACATCTTACTGGGTTCTAAACTCAGTGCTAAGTCTAATGCTTCTCGGATGGGACTGCAGTGTAGTTATTCTGCTGGAAAAAAAGTCATGATCAAACCAATTAGGGAAATGTTGGACTAAACCAAATGCAACTGATTTTTTTTATTGTGGGAGTTCTTGGAGACCATAATATGCTAATTATTTGTATGTATCTCCGAGAGGGGAATAGAATATATATTTCCCTGATTTATTTTGAGTACAGAACTCTTGCATTTTGTGCATGATGCTTGCCTTCTACAGAATGTATGTAGGAATTGCCGGCCTAGTCAAAACTCCCTCCCCCACCCCCCACCTTGGTTTCTTTTCTGGATGGAGAAACTGAAGTCCAGACAGTTAAGACTGACCCAGGATCACTCTGAAAAGGCAGGTCAGAGCTGACTGTGGAGTGCAAGAGTCCTGACTCCTAGCTGAGGATTTGTTCAGCTGGTCCTAGGATTGCTGAAAGAGTCCATTCAGCAACCAATCACAGTCTAAGAAGCAGTTAGTGGTATGGGTAGGTCTCCGTGCCAGGAAAGTGGGTCATGAAGTTAAGAAATATTTTCAGGAAGAAATGTTTTCGATTTTGTTAGGGAGGCATTGTAAACCTGGGATCTATGAATATTATGATACTGCAAGTAGAATTTGGGGTTTATTTGTGTTTTCCCAGGAAGAAGAACATGGCTGTCTATGTTGGATTCTCAAAAGGTCTATAGTTCCCCAAAAGATCAATAACCTCGGTTCAAGTCCAACTTGGACTGCTGTCCTTCCAGGAATCATCTCCACACAGGAGTGCCTGCTGCCTCCCCTGAAGGTGCTGGAGAAATGAGGTCGTGCTACATTTTCTCTTCCTAATCACTCTCGATCTGTCATCAGCAGGGATGGACTAAAACAAACAACCCTCCTCGCCACCCTCACCCTCACCCCTACCAGTTCCCCCCACAGTACGTGCCTCATTCTGTTTGCCTCCAGAAATATCAATAGCTTCATAAAGTGTTCCAAGGTATTTTATAGGATTGTGCTATAATTTAATTGAAGCCTCTCCCTCCAGCCCCATAGAAAATGACATTTGGTCTCATAATCTCATGTCTTGTAAGTCCATTGGTGGAGGGAGGACTCTAGGCCAGACCTGGATGTTGATACTTGGTCTTTCCTGCTGACAGTAATGGACAGCTCCCAATCTGGCCACCTCTGATGGGGGAATTAGAAGTAGCCTCTCTTCCTCTCTTCAATTTTATGTGGAGTGTGTGTGTGTGTGTGTGTGTGTGATGGGGCACTGGGCAAGTCATGTCATAGGAAACAGGCCATGAGTGGTGGGGCAGGAAAAGCCTCCAGTCCCCAAACCCCAGCTGCACTTTTGAGGTTCTTGCCAGTGACATGTCAATCCTGTTTATGTGGCTGGAAGGAAGAAAAGAAAGTGGCATTTCTTAAAATGGTCTGTGAGGTACCAGGCGCCGTTCTAGATACTGTCTCACACACTTAATCCTTGCAAAACCCCTGCAAGCTAGACATCCAAGTTCCCGTAGTGAGGGGAAGGGGACCGAGGTTTGGAAAGGTTGTGAAACTTGTCCAAGGCCCAGAGCTAGTAAGTGGCAGAGCTGGGCTCCGAAGGCCCATCAGCCCCACCCGCCTTTCCGTCCCACAGGGGCAGATAGCCAGCTGGGTGCCGGGGATACTCCTCTCTCCTCGCTGCCTCCGTGAATTCTGCCTGCTCAGCTTCAGCGGCGTCAGCTTCTGCAGGAGCCTCGATGCCCCCAGGCTTCCATGGCCTCTTCCTTTTCTGATCTCCCAGCAAAACAGAATCACTGTATGTGTCTTATCTCCTCCACTTGATCAGCAACAGTTTGAGAGGATGAACCTGACCTTACATTTCTCCTGCACCACCCAGTCAGTGCACCTAGGAGCCACCCAATACCCAGAGGGAGGAGGAGGCAAAGCCAGAAAAAGTTCATGCAAAAAGAGCTTTCCTCATTTGAGAGTGGAGAGCCTGAGACCCAGAGAGGGAAGGCATTTTCTAAGGTCAAATAGCAATTCAGTAAAGGACCCACGATTGGAACCTGAATTTGTGTCTCTAGTGTTAAAAGGAGTTAGGATAGATGGTCTCAAAGAACCCTTCCAAATCGAATAGCTAATTGCTACTAGTTTAATTTTTTCCGGCAACATTTAACTGAGCATCTACTGAGTGCTAGGCACTGTTCTAGGCAATGGAGGATCTGCCGAGAACAAGAAAGACATGTTCTTGCAGCCACAGAGCCTAAGTGTAATGTTGACAGCACACGGACATAAGGGCTCCCATAAGGATTAAGTATAGGGTGCCAGGGAGGTGTAGAAGACAGGCCCTCCCGCTAGACTGGGGGCTGGTGGTCAGGGAAGGCTCCAGAAGAAGTGATACTCAAGGTCAGACCAGATATGGTTGAGCCAAAGAGGACAAGCCCTCTGGGGCAGGAGGAACTGCATATGGGAAGGCCTAGAGGCAAAGCAGGGCGTAGCCCTTTGGAAAGGAGAGCAAGCAGATGAGAAAGGGTCGGACCGTTTGCAGGGCCTCGCCAACTGCCCTGAGGAATTTGGGCTTCATCCTGAGAGTCATGTGGAGCCTTGGAAGAATTTTAACTAGGGGAGGACATTATTACATTTGCATTTTATGACTGATATTTAAAAAATATTTTTTCTTATTATAAAAGTAAATGCATGTTGATGGTAAAAAAAGGTAAAGGCACATCCCTTAAAAGAAGAAAAACAAAGTAGAAGCCATAGGGTCTCGTGATGAAATGGCTGATGAACAGTGAGAGCAGGAGACCTGGAGGATGTATCTGGTGTCCTCGGGCAGCTTGACTCCTCCTCCCGGCAGCCCCCGCTCTGCCCGCAGCAGCTGCTGCCCAAATAAGCTGTTGCATCGATTTTCTCCCCTCTGGTTGGGAAACGGCAGTAGGAAATGCAGTTTGGAGGCGATCGATGTAATTGGTGTAATAGGCTGAAGGCTAAAGGCTGTTTTGCTTAGTTAGCCCTGCAATCACGCTGGTCAGTGTTCGACATGCTGGGGGGCCCTGTTCAGGTTCAGGGGCCAGAGGAGCAACATTTGAGTTCTCTACCTTAGAACCTCAGGCTCCAGCTCCGGTAGTTGGCTTCCAGGTCTCAAGCTCTCAAGGGTGGCCCATCTAAGTCTGAGGTGGGAGGGATTTCCAGAACTCTAGCTCAATAGTCTTTAGCATCAACTCACCCATCCTCCCTGTGAAGAGTCCCTGATGGTCTGCTTTCTGGTACCTGGGCAGCTACCTTGCTTCTAAGACCAAGGCAGAGCATTAATCCCTTCATTCACTCATTCTGTCATTCAATAAACATTTATTGGCCGCTTTCTGTGTGCCACCTGCAGTGGGATCTGCCCCCCACTGCCACCCCCACTGTGTCTAATTTCAGATTCTAACCTTTTCCAGTAAACTCCTCTAAACTCAGTGCTGTGGCAAAAGAGGAAGCATGAAGCGTTTTAGTAGGAAAGAGCCTGTGTGAGTGTGCTGGTGAGAAGGGGATGTGGTGGGTGGGATGTTGTTACCATTGCAGTCAGAGCCAAGAGACAGCGCCCAAGCCATGGACAAAGAACCAGATTCTTAGACCTTCCTAGGTCTCAGCATTCTGGCTCTCAAGGGATGTCTCTTCTCTAGACTCATTTCTACTCTATAAACGTGTATTAGGCCTAGAATGGTGACGATGGAAGCATAAGGTCTTGTTCAATTATCTAGCGGGTGAGGCAAGATATGGACACAAATATCTACCATACAAAACTGACAGTGACAGAGGTCAAAGGGGTTTTAAAACATTGCTATTAGATATTGCTCTCAAGCCATTGAGATAGTTTCCAGCCAGGTTGGATGAATCTGGAAAAGCTTTCAGAGAGAAGGTGACATTGGAAATAGCCCCCCCCCCTCCTTTTTTTAAGATTTTATTTATTTATTTGACAGAGAGAGCAGCAGAGGGAGAGGGAGAAGCAGATTCCCTGCTGAGCAGGGAGCCCAATGTGGGACTCAATTCCAGGACCCTGGGATCATGACCCGAGCTGAAGGCAGATGCTTAACCGACTGAGCCACCCAGGGGTTCCAGAAAATAGCTCCTTTCAGTTTGCCTCATCTTACTGAAGTTAGCATCTCTAGGTCCGGTGTTGTTCCGAGATGGGAGCTCTATCTAATTTCAGCTGGAAAGGAGGACAGGGATGTGTGAGGAGGAAGTGCAGAGGTGAGGAGTCAGGCTTAGAGCAGGACGGGACTTGAGGACTGGGATGTGGCCTCCTCAGAGTCTTTAGATTAGGATGTATATAGTTGCAGGTAGAAGGAATCTCATGTAGAAGGAACAGCACAAAGAAAGATGTGAAGGTAGGGGCATTCCGACCGTTCAGCTTAGCTCAACCACTAGCCGTATAAGTAATAATAGGTCCCCCTTATTGAGGACCTACTATGTTCTAGGCATTGTGCTAAGCACGCCACACATTTCATCTCATTTTATCTCTAAAACAATCCTATAACATAGGTATTTTCAACCTGAGTTATAGACGAAGATTCATAGAGGTTAAATAATTTGTCCAAACTTACACAGTAATCAGTAAGGTTGGAATTTGGATCTGGTTTGTCTGATTATACAAGTTCATGCTCTCAACTACTCTGCTGTGATAAGGCTGTAAAATGGGTTGATTTGAGACTGCAGATATCTTTAACTGCCAAACCAAGGGGTTTGGATTTTGTCATGTAGTCAACTGGGCACCGCTGGGGTCTTAAGCAGTGGAGCAATATCTCTGTTTGACTTCAGAAAGGTCAGTATGGCAGGAAGACCATGAAGTCCTGGAAGTGAGAGAAACAGGCACAGGGGACCTGTTTTGAGGCTGTTGTGGCAGCCCAAGAAGGGCGAGCTAAGCTAAGACAGCAGGAATGGAGATTGGGATAGATGAGAGAATCATACTTCTGTCACCATCATCAAATATTACAGTTAGAAAGAACCTGTGGAGAATTCTGTCTCAACGTTTTCATTTTACACACGGCCCAGAGAGGGAAAGGGACTCTCCCTGGGCCACATAGCAATTCAGCGACTAAGGTGGGACTTGCATACAGACATCTTGACCCCATCCCACTTCTTTTCCTATCTCCTTGTACACCTTTGAGGGTAGGAGAAGGAGAACCAAGTTGAAGGTGCCATTGAGCAGGCTCTGCTCTCCTTGGAGAAGCTCGAATGTGAACTTGGCTCTGACAGGATTTGGGATTAGCATGAGAGCTGGACCAGTCTGCTGAAAGCCAGGGACTGAGGGCATCAGAGTAGAGGATGCCCAGGCTTGGTTTATGAGCTGCTGCTTCCTTGCCCACCTGCTGCCCTTCTTCCCAAGCACTTCCTCAGACCTCTGAGAAGCACTGGGGAGCCAAAGTCATAGACTTTGTGGGACAAGTCAGCCCCAGCTCTTCCCAGTTCTGTGAGAGTAAGGACCTGGCTCATTGGCATATGCAGAGTTTACTAAATCCTGACCGAGTGCCAGGTCCTGTGCTAAGAGCTTTAGTGAACACTCTCTCTCTAAATTCTCACAGTAGTGCCATTTTACAGATAAACTGAGGCCTGGAGATATCAAGGGCTTTGTGTAAAGTTAGTGACAGAGCCGAGACTTGAATCCATGACTGGCTGACTCCAAAGTCTGCTTTTAAGTAGTATATAGCATTGGCTCCTTTTTATTAATAATGCGTCATACTTAGTTGCTGTTCTGTGCCATTTGGCATGAAGAGAAGATTCTTCTCCCCACTGGACAGGTGAGGAAATTAAAGCCCTAAAATCTTGAGTTCCTACCACTAGTTACTGGTAGATCCAGAATTGATAACAGCGGTGCAAATAATACTAATACTTAAGATTGAGACTTTATCACATGTAAGGAATGATGCCAAGAGTGTGATGTGTGTTATTTTATTTTCATAATAATCCTGTGATGTAGGTTCTATTACCATTCCCATTTTATAGTTAGATAAATCAAGGCACACAGAGGTGAAAGTACTGTTTCTGACATCACACAGCGAGTAAGTGCCGAAGCTGACATTCGGACCCAAGGTTTTCATGCCAGAGCCCATGCACTTAAGTCCTAGACTGCACCGCCCAGGATCTCCTAGAATTGCCCCAAGTGAGAGTTTCATGTCACCTGAATGCCATCGGATACTGCCTCTGGCTATGGTTATGTAGCTGTGGGTTTGCAGAGACCCACAATTATCAGGAAGTATTAAAAGGACAAAGCTTCTGCCTCAAGTCCAGCAGTCCACTAGTGCTTCTACCTCAGTCCTGATCTGACCCTTGAGTTTGACCCATCATCTGCTCTACACTCAAGTCCAGTGCTGGCAGACTCCCCAGATCCTGACCCATTGACTCCTTGGCTCCAGATGCCGGCTCTGTGGCTTGAACCTCTCCCAAGTCACCACGCTGCCTGGTGCATTCTCATTCGGATCTCACGCAACCAGAGATACATTTGTTGTAAAGAACTGTAGATGGTTTGGACCAGTGGAGCTGAGCGTCTTTGTTTGTCTTTAGGGGATCACTAAAACACAGCATGAGTTTAATAATTACATAAAATGCTAATAGCAGCTACTTTTATTGGGAGTCTAGCATTTGCTAGAACTTTATATGCATTGTATCTCTAAACCTTTCATCAACCTAGCACATTGGGTATTATTATCCTCATTTTACAGGGGAGGAAACTGAAATCCAGAGAGATCAAAGAGAGGTTAAATGTCTGGCCCAAGCTCCCATAGCTAGTAGGTGCTAGAGCAGGGATATGAATCCAGGACTGTTTGGCTCCCAATTTCATGTTCTTTTCACGACTGCATGCTGCCTCTCTAGTTCCTTTTTTTTTTAAACCCAATTCCTACGTGGGTAGGTAAAGAAATATAATAGACATAGTATACTGGGATGCCACTGAGCCCATGTGACAGGTTGGCTCATGCATGTCCTTATAGTCAGTAGCAGGTGGAGAACTTTGGATTGGGATATTAAACAGTGAGGTGGCTTCATAACTGGTTGCCAAAGGGTGCAAATTGGGGGTGGATGTTAAGCTGGAAAGAGGAACGAGGACAGTGTTGGCAGCACGGGGCGCAGTAGTGAGACATGCCACGAGCACATTTGGCAATATGGAAACCAGGTTGCTCTGTGTGGGTTAAACTAACAGCAGAGAAGAATTTTCAGTAGAGGAGTTTGGCAAGGCCCAGCATCAATCACAATGTCCCACGTGTAATCCTGATGATTTAGAACAGGCCTGTGCTTGTAATTTAATAACTGGAACCCTAATTTACTGGACTGTATCTCATTTAGAGAACTGTTTTATAAACCTATGGGAGATATTCATTTAGTAGTATGAGAAAGGGTGTTTTGAGGAGCAGGAATTTGGCAGTTGGTAATCTAGCATCATCTGGTGGGGGGGAACACCAACATTTTCATTCCTGCAGAGAGGGTTTCTGTGTGGTGAGGCAGGGATGCTTTCTTAGATCTCTCTCTGGCCTGGATGAAATTTTCCCTAAAGCCTGTCTGTCTTCTTTTCCTGTAGTTCCAGGTATGTCTAATGTGACTCCTGATTGGCTTCCCCGATATTCAGAGAGCGGCAACGGAGTGCTTTCATGGAGGACATTAGCATTCTTGTTACTCAAATGGAAGGCCCCATTGTAAATTAAATAACGTGGCAGTCTTATTTACCAACTTCAGTCTTTTGTGGGTTTGATTGTCCTGAGTCAGCCTTTCTGAATCCGATGATAGGGAGCCAACTCTGAGCTGTCATAAATTCCCTATTGCGATGCCCCCCTCGGTGGTGTGCTGGGAGAGAGGCATCCAGCCCCGTTTTCTGTCTGTAACAGACTCTAATGGCATTTCTGAGCCTTCTCTCTTTGGCCTTCTTTTAGTATTCAGTTTATCGAGGCTTTGTGGAGTGTTGAGCTGTATCTAATTGGATGACATTTAATAGACTTTCTCTTGGATTCCCCCAAACCCAAGAGTATAAAAAATGACCTAGCATTAGCTGTGTAGAGAGACTGAAAGTGTAATGGAAAAAAGCAACAACAACAAAAAGGATCTCATCCAAAATAGCAGCCAACCTCACAAAATATCCACGAATAAACCTAACAAGAATCTGTGACTCATAGATATTTAAGAAAAACCCCAACAACTCTAAAACTTTACTGAAAGGCATAAAGGAATACCTAGATAAATGGAGAGACGTACCGTGTTTATATGATATTGTAAAGATGTCAGTTCCTCCCAAATTAATCTATAAACTCAGTGCAACCCCAATAAAAACCTGAGGCGATTTTTATCAGCCTCAACAAGCTGATTCTAAAGTTCATATGGAAGGGGAAATGGGCTAGAAACATCAGGAAAACCTTATAAAGAACAACAGAGAACTTTTTCTACCAGACATAGAAATATAACGTTAAGCCATAGTAATTAAAATAGTGTGGTACTGGTGCAGAAACAGACAAATGGAGCAACAGAACAACACATTGAGACTAGAAACAGATGTAGGTATATATGGGGATTTAGTTTATGAGAAGGATAACATTTCCCAGTGGAGAAATACTGACCACTTAAGAATAATGATGGGGAGGGGCGCCTGGGTGGCTCAGTCGTTAAGCGTCTGCCTTCGGCTCAGGTCATGATCCCAGGGTCCTGGGATTGAGCCCCACATCGGGCTCCCTGCTCCGTGGGAAGCCTGCTTCTCCCTCTCCCACTCCCCCTGCTTGTGTTCCCTCTCTCGCTGTGTCTCTCTCTGTCAAATAAATAAATAAAATTAAAAAAAAAAAAAAGAATAATGATGGGGAAATTACTATCTAATTGGAGAAAAATAGAGTTGAACCACCACCAAATACTTTACAGAAAAACGAAACCAACTGTATTAAGGAGGTACATGTAAAAAGGGAAACCTATAATATTATTGATAATGCCCAGCATGCAAAGAATATGCAAAGATGCTCAAATTCGCTAGGAGTCTGGAGTGAAAATTAAAAATGACAATGAGGCACCATTAAAAAAATCCCATTTGGTAAAATGAAAAGGCTTGATAATATCTTGGGTCGGTAAGGATAAAGAGAGATGAACACTGTTGTGGGGACAGTGAATTAGAAGCTTCTTTGGAAATGAGCTGGGCAGTGCGTCTGTCAAAATCACAAAAAGTTGCATGTCCTTTGATCAAGTCATTCCACTTCTGGAACATATCCTGAGGAAATGTGCAGAGTTATGTACAAGAATATTCTTTGTGGCATTGTTTGTAATAGTAAAAAGCTGCATAAACATAAAAGGTCCATCAGGAAAAGAACTTTTTTTTTTTAAAATCTTATTTACTTATTTGAGAGAGAGAGAGCACAAGCAGAAAGCGGCAGAGTGAGAGGGAAAAGCAGACTCCCCACTGAGCAGGGAGCCCGATGTGGGACTTGATCCCAGAACCATGAGATCATAACCTGAGTTGAAGGCAGACGCTTAACCGACTGAGCCACCCAGGCATCCCAAAAAGAGTGGTTTAATACCACAGAATGATGGCCTGTCCTGAGCATGGGATTTTTTTTTAAAGACTTATTTATTTATTTGAGAGACAGAGAGTGCAGGGGGAGGGGCAGAGGGAGAGAGAGAATGTCAAGCAGACTCCCCCTGAGCATGGACCCCGATGCTATGTGGGGCTCCACCTCACGACCCTGAGATCATGACCTGAGCTGAAATCAAGAGTCCAACACTTAACTGACTGAGTCACCCAGGTGCCCCATGGAGCATGGGATTTTACAGGCAGGCCCTACAGCTTGGAAACAGATTAGAATTATTTGTCATATCTGGCATGTGGTAATAATAAACCAACTCATATTCCAAGTTGGTGTTGTGCAGAGAGGTAGGAATGAGTTAGACCCATATGTAGTCACGGGGAGAGAGATTCCAAGACACGGTGGGAAGGGAAAGAACACAGTCCTATTTATACAACGGCTGTGCATATGTACATAAATGTATGTGCGATCGAGCGAGGTAGTAGGATGTACATGACCTGTTTGTCTGTAGTGCTTAACTCAGGATAGGGCAGTGGGAGTTGGAGGAGAGTGGGAAGCAGGGGGCATTCCTCTTTTCTTTCTCTCTCTTTTCTTTTTTATTGGACTTACTACAAAAGCTTGTTTTCGTCTGTTACTCAGGTACTTAAAAGAATGTTCCAGAGTCTAGCTGTCTGTAGCATAGTGTGAGTTAACACTGGGACATGGCTACCTAATGGGAAATGCCTTTGAAGTGGCATGCATAGAAATGATTTTAGAGTTCTGAGGAGGTTCCCTGGGGTGGCCTTGGGGAGGCAGGGATTGAGGGAGAAACCAAGGGATAGCCTTGTTTTGGTTTGTTTAATCAGTTTGTCAAAGTGCTACATAAGATTTAGCTTAAAACTGAACTGAGCTGCTGTTAAAAGCAATGCTTTGAAGCCCACTAACCCAGAATTGGGATGGCAGTGGCCTCACCTTGTTCCGCTCTGAGTATCCTGGGGGCTGGGGTTCATTTTTTGGCCTTTCATCTCAAGATGAAAGTCGATGGCCCTGGATGTACTCGGCAAGCACCATGATGGTAAAGGGACTGGGTACCATGGGGGATGGTTGAAGAGGCCAGGTGTGGGCAGGGGGCAAGAGGACTGACCTCAGTTATCTAAGGACTGTCAGGTGAATAGATTGGTTCTCTGTGGCCCTAGGAACAGAATTGGAGATTTCAGAGTTGTCTAAAGGTGGAATGGGCTGCCTTGGGAGATAGGGAGATCCCTGTCTCTGGAGGTATACAAGAAGAAACTACTTGGCCACAGTGTTTGTGGCAGAGATTCTGACAACAGATGGCCGTTCAACTAGAGGACCTCCAAGGTTAATTCTTTCCCAGTGTTGATTGAGCTCCTATGGTTCAGGCAGTGTGTTGGGCACTGGATATATGGAGATGATTGAGAGAGACAAACAAACAGGGTTTTAGGGGGGGGGGGATGGGTTAGCCTGGTAATGGGTATTAAGGAGGGCACATACTGCATGGAGTACTGGGTGTTACATGAAAACAATGGATCGTGGATCACCACATCAAAAACTAATGATGTATTGTATGGTGACTAACATAACATAATAAAATTAAAAAAAAAACAAAACCCCTTCAAATAAAAAAGCAAACAAGACAACAAACAAACGAGTGACTGTTTACATTTGAGACGTTGCTTCAAGGAACATAGTGATGTGATAGTGACTGGAAGGGAGATCATTTTTAGATAGGGAGTCAGGGAAGAGCTCTCTGAAGAGATACCTGAGCCCTGCAGGATGAGAAGGAGCCATTTCACACAGAGATCTGTCTGGGTGGAGGGAACAGAACAGAATAGAGGAAGAGAAGCTGCTGCGGGGCTTGAAGCAGGAGAATGCTGTGATTGGATTGAGGGCTTCAAAAGATTCCTGTAGCCACTATGGGAAGCAGTAGGGGACAGGACGAGGGGAGGCTCGGAAGCCAGGTAGGAGGTTGTTTTAGTCAAGTAGGAGAAAGATGATGTCACCTAGACTGACATCAGCAGGGTTGGAAAAAAGTAGATGGATTTAGTTTTATCTTCATGACTCAATGTATCTGCTTTATTCAATCAGTTGATCCCAGAAGTAGGTTGGAGTTGTAAAGTACTGCTTCCCAAACAATGTATTAACATTTAGGGTTGGACTAAGGGGTAGTGGTAGCTGTCCTTGTGTATCTTGAGGTCTCATTTGCAAATATCCAAAGGGATGGATGGACAAGGTCTTGTTGTGATGCAAGTTCTGATAGAATTGCACAAATCCTACTGATTAACCAGACCACAGTGCCGAAGACCAGGATGAGGTCATGTCCTCTGACGGCCCATCGTCCCCTTCGCTCTGCCACCTTTCCTCTTGCCCCATGCTGAGCAGGTGGGCTGGGCCAAGAGCAGGGCTTTAGAAGTCAGGCAGCCGGGGGGGTAGTAACTGGTGAGGACATTTATCGGCTGGAAAGGCTTCGGTGAATTAAGCCCCCCTGAGCTTCGGTTTCCTCTTCTATAAAATGGGATTGTTGGATTACATGGGATAATCCCCATAATTTGCTAAGCACAGATGCTTGGTTTTCCATAAAGTGGTCAATAAATGACAAACACTGCCACCTCACCTTCTCTTCACAGCCAAGCTTTTTGGAAGAATTATCTTCCTACTGTCTTTGCTTCAGTTTGTCTTCTGCTTTCTCCATGCCCCTGATGTTACATTCCCTAATTTCATACACGCTCCCCTTCCTGCAGCCCCCACTGCCAAACCCACTGGATACTATTGTCTTTTCTTACTTGACTTTCCCCCTCTTTTAGCACCGTTGAACACAAACAGGTTTCTTAAAACCCTCTTACAGTTGGGTCATTCCGTGACATCATTCTCTGCTGGAAGGTTTTAACATGGAGAGTACCATGAACAGATTTCCACTTTAGAAAAATTACCCAAAGTCACACAACAGCATTTTCACAGTACCCGGCACATAGGACCTAAGTGTTGGCCAATATTGCTATGGGTTGTCATGATTCGCTATGTCCCATAGTGTCCTGTGATCTCTCTCATCACACTGTGTTGTCACCTTTGGTTTTGTTGTTCACCGTCTCCAAACGAGAAAGCAGAGAACTACTATTCCGTTTACTTCTGGGGATGAGGGGGGATCACACTTTTCTTCAGGCAGGGCCACGTGACTTCCTTTGGAGAATGAGGTGCTCAAGCCTTCAGTGCTTTCTTCCCTTGCACGACAAATGTGAAATCACATATTGATATGGAGATGTAATGCTCAGCCACGACATCCAGGATAGTAGTCTTGGAGAATCCCCTGGATCTGTAGCAGACTTGAGATGAGTGATAAATCAATCTTTGTTGTTTTAAGACTTTGAGATTTGGGGGGTTATTTGTTGCAGCAGGAAAGCCTAGACTAATATGAATAAAACAGAACTCTATTCCTAGAGCTTAATGCTATGTTCAGCACATATAGGACCTTAATACATGGAGGTGGAAAGCATAAATGAATAAATAGGGAACAGAAGGAAAAAAACCAAGAAGGCATCTCCTCAGGCTTATGTATTGGAGTCCTTGGCTGATTGGTTCAGTAGTTAACAATCCTTTGCCTTTCTATAGCATTCATGAAAGTCTTTCATACCTATTACTCGTGTGTTTTACACACCATTCTTGGAGCCAGATACCTAGCAGGGACTGAGTATCAGTAGCATGAAATTGTGGCAGAGTTAGAACTCAACTCCTGGTCTCTTGACTTCTGGGTCAGGACTCTGTCCATTGCTCCTTAATACCTACAAATGAGGCCAAACTTGTGGACTATAGTTGGATAGGCTGTCACCAATCCCTGGGGGTCCTGGACAGAGTGTGCCTGTCTCTATGGCAGGCTAGCCCAAGACTTGGCAAGAGAGGCCGGAGCACAGGTCCTAATAATGGGCATACTGGGATTCATGCCCAAAGGACGTCCATACACACACACAGACACATATATACACACATGCACACACTCTGTCTCTCTCACATTTGTTTACACATGAATTCCAGCTCTCGGTGTGTCCCCACGCGTGCACACTCACACCTGCAGCTGCACACATGCATACACATACTCGTACTCACGTACTGACACACATTTAAATACTCCTTCACTTATTCACATGTAATTGTGTGTACACACATTCACACGCACGTGCATACACACATAAATGTGCTCACTCAAATGCTGACGTACACTTAAATATGTGCTCATCTACCCACAAATCCCCATATACAGTTGTGTAACTGAAGACAAGACACTTCATGTACATTCACTCTTAAGTACTTGTACATATTCTTACATATATGTGTGCACACAGAAACATGCAATCCGTACTTACTTACGTGTACATTTATGACCACAGAAGCAGACATACTTATGTTCATACCTGTACTTGGTCATACACGCTTCTCTTGGAGGTTACCTGTTTCAGTATCTAAGCTAGTGTATACATGTACACATGCCTATGTGCACACACATTTGCACAAATACACAGTCCCACAGTGTATACAGGGGCATACATACTACACAGACACATGGATGCTGTAGTGTAAGCACTTAGGGCACACTTCCGCGTGTCCAGACAAGCTGGATGGATCCCTCTGGCTTCTAGCTCCCAATCTTTCTCTTGTAGCCTGCCAAGGGGGCTGCTCTAGTTCAGGACCCCCTTCCCTCTTCCCTTTTTTCCATTCCCGTTCCAACCCTACCTTTGTTTTCTGCATCGCCTCAATGAAAGTCCCTGGAAAGGTCAGATGAAGGGCTGGCAGCTTCAGCCCTCCCCTCGTCGGGAATGGGTAGAGATCCCTGTTGCTTTTCTGGCTGCCTCTCTCTGCTTCAGGTCTGTTAGCGCCGGTGAATAAAGCCAGGCGCTGGGACGCAGATAGTCAGGCCTGGGGACTCCAGCTGTTTATACTGCTGCTCTTGGAGAACAGACACAGCCTGGAAAGTTTCTGGCACTGGGACTACATCCATATCACCACGGGCCCAGGAGGCACAGCTGGCTCTTTGCGTGGTCGGTGAGACTGAGTGCTGGGCTGGGAGTCCATTCAGTGAAGCTCCCTTTCATCTCTGATTTCCTTATGATGAAAGGAAACAAGCAAGGGCTGGGGAATGCCAACATCCAGGAATTAAATATTTATATATTTGGCTCAGGAGAAGATGGGCTTTGGGGGGAGATAAGATCTGAGTTCAAATTCCACCTCTGCCACTGATCAGCTGTGTGACTATGCAAGTGACTTAACCTTTCTGAGCCTCAGCTTACTTATCTGTAAAATGGGGATAACATTTCTGTGCCTCATGGCGGTTGTCGTGAGCTCTGAATGAGATGACATATGCAGAAGTGCTCTGCTCGCTGCCTGGCCCGCGGTAGCATTTAAGGCGTGGATGTGGCTCTTGTTATTAATATGGGTCCAGTCTTGCTCTCCAAGCATATTCTGAGTGACAAGGAAAGAGGCTTGAATGGGAGAGTGGTCCAAAGGGTTTGGTTGGTGGGATCTAGATGAGAAAGAAGCTGAGGGTGAGGGGAAGCCTTGGCCACGCGAAGAGCATTAGACCTGGGTTTCTGTCACACCTGCTTCGTGCTGTGTGACCTTGCTCCTGCTGTCCCCACTCTAGCCGTCAGATTCCCTCTCTGTAAAATGAAGGACTGCCTTAGACAATTTCTTAAAAGTTTTTCTAGTTCTGAGATATTAGGTTATGTTTTTCTGAAATCATCTGCAAAGTAAATTAAACACATATAGATAACTAAGGACCCCAGTGGGGGGGAAAAATCACAGTATTGTGGAATGTACAAGCTGAACATGGTAACTCCTATTTTGGATTAACATTAATTAAGAAGGAGAAAACTATATCACCTGTGGACCACTCCCAAGGAGGCACATCATTGCCAATTCTTCATTCTTCGTCTGTGGATTCTGCTTCTCCACCGCAGGGGGCCGTGTCCCCCGGGCTTACCTTGTGGGCTATCTCTGGTTTTAGTATGTACTATTTTCCCCTGAGGTGTCCTGAGCCTGGCACGAGGTGAGGTTGGATTTCCGCTTTTGATACTGCTTAGGTGGTTGCTTAAGCATGCTGTGTGGGTCTGTGGCCCCTCGATTTCCTGAGTCTTTGCCCTTTGATGTAATGCCAGGGTGGTGCCCAATGAACACCTTCTATGGGTCAGGAGAGCTGGATCTTTATCCGTGCCTGGTGTGTCCGTATCTGTTTCCTCAGCTGCACACTGGGGGACATAGTGTCTACCATGTCTACTGTGTAGACAGTGGTCGGAAGACCAAATATTTAGTGAAGGAATCAGATGAGAGAGTGGGTGTGAAATGTGTTGAAAATTATAAGCTGTATTTAATAATAATGGCTGATATTCACTGCGTGTGTACTTTGTGTCAAGCACCGTGCTCAGCATTTTCTATGCTTTATCTCTTAATCCTCACAACACGTCACAAGGTGGATGCTACTGGTACCCCACTCTACAGATGAGGAGGCTGACTCAGGCTACCCCGCCCGGGGTCACAGAGCTGAACCTTAAGTTTTGTCTGGCCAAGGAAGATTGTGTCTTAATTGCTATGCTGTCTCTTTAGAGAGCAAAATGCAGCAGGACTGAAGTCTGGAAAGGTAGGCAGGAGACATGGGGGAGGGGAAATGGAGGCTCAGGATCGTACAGCTGATCAGTTACAGCTTTGCAGGCTCCATTGTCGTCATCGTCGTCGTCATCAGCATCATCATGGGAAACATTAAGAGCACTGACAAAAGGCATTTACTGTGACAAAAACTTTCTTGCACATAATTTCCACCCATGATACCTCGATGAAGTCAGTATGTTAAGTCACCACTGGGATTTCATAGATGGGGAAACCGAGGCTTGAAGACATGAAGCAAACCGGCTCCTCATATATAGTGAGTGAGGCCAGAGCCTGGCTTGTAACCACCACACAAGCTAAGGGCAAACTGCTATTCTTTTAGGAGGAATCTGTGCCCAGGAAATAAATCTCTGTGCGGCCATTGTAGGGAAACAAGTTGAGATGGGCTTGGAGAGCAGGTATGTACACCTGTTCTCAAAGAACCAAGTTCTTTACATAACTGGGAGGTCCCTGACTTGATCTGATGACTATGTACCATTCCACAAGGAGAGTGTCACCACACCGAGAGTATGAATAATGTGCTTCTGATTTGGGAGGGACAAGAAGAAAAGCATTGGGAGCTCTTGAGACATCCATTCGAAGTGTGGAAAAACTTGTTTTTTTGACCTGGATACCCAGTGAAAAGCAGCCATGTTTGTTCCTAGTCAACAGGTGGGATCATCTCGGTTTGGAGATAGTAGGCCTATTAAATTTTAGGGAGTTTGATCAGTTGTCCTTTGGAGGCGGGCAGGGTCTACTTGACCCTATCAAGACAGGCCTCTTTGCAAAAGGACAGATTTTGGACCATTTGCCCCATGACCGATCGAGCTCAGTGATTTTCACCAGTCCGGGACTGAAAGATTAGATCTAATCTCCATAAATGTTTAGGACCAAATAATTGTGTGAGTCAACAGACACTATACTTGATGACTGGTTTATTTATTTTAAGAAGTTATTGAGTACCCATTATTAAATCACCGCGCCAGCTGCTGAGGTTACCACAGGGAACGAGACAAGATTCCACCCCAGAAATAAGTTACGTTATGGCGAGAGCAGGGATGAATAAGCAGACGGTTAACCCTGTTACATGTTACACCCCGAGTGGTAAGTGCTGTTACAGCCACTGTAAAATGTGTCACGAGAATGGGTGGGAAGAACTCATCGTAGCCTTGGGGCAAGCACACAGGTGAACTCACACGTGTACCCGTGTGTGAGAGTGTGCAGGCTTCCTGTGCGGGCAATTCCAGCATAGACTTAGAGGAGCATGGGAAGGAGTCAGCAAGGGAAGGGGGGCTGGTCTGGTGCTCTAGGCAGAGTCCTCAGTGGCACCAGACAGAGACACACCTGTCTGGAGAACTCTAGGGCTTTCCATTATCCAGAAGGGGAAGCGAGAGAGAGAGAGAGAGAGGAGAGATGAAGCAGGGTAGAATCACCAAGGGTCTTCTATGCTTTGCAAAGGAATTGGGGCTTAATGCTGAAGGTGAAGGGGAGCCACCAGGGAGGCGTTGAACAGGGCAATGGTGTGATTGGATCTGTATTTCAGAAAGACCAGTATGTGGGAAAGAAGGCTCGAAGTGGGGCTGGATGAGAGTTCAGACTCTTCTGCAGTAATGTGAGCAAGCCCCATGGAAGCCTGAACTTGACTAGGGCCAGGGGGATGTCCAGAAATGGGTGGTTTAGAGGATTTCCTGGCAGTAACATCTGTCTATAGGACTTGGTGACTGGCTGGCTGCTCTCACTTGGCTCATAAAGAGATGACTTTAGGCTGCTTTAATTCCTTTCTCACGAGCTAGATCAGTCCCTTCAAAACAAGTACAATTTATTTTTTGTTTTGTTTTGTTTTCAAGGATTGAGAAAAAATTTTTAAAGTATCATTGCATTTATTTATAATCACAAATGTAGTATTTGCTCCTTGCAGAAATTAAAAAAATAGGGAAAGACTGAAAGAAGAAAATTAAAATTATCCGTAAGTCTGCAGTCCAGGGATAATTGCTATTAATGTTTTGGTATTTTTTCCTTCTGGTCTTTTTTTCCAGTATAGTTGATTTATTTTAAACTTTTTACTATGAGAATGTTGAAATGTATACAAAAGCAGAGAGAGGAGTTGAATCAACCCAGTAGACCCACTGAGGCTTCTAGAAGCAGCCTTCTGCTCTTGCACAGTTGAATTGTAAACTTACAAGCAGCTTTTTACATTTTCTTTTTTTTTTTAAGATTTTATTTATTTATTTGCCAGAGAGAGAGAGAGCACAAGCAGAGGGAGTGGCAGGCAGAGGGAAAAGCAGGCTCCCCACTGAGCAGGGAGCCCGATGCAGAACTCAGTCCCAGGACCCTGGGATCATGACCTGAGCCGAAGGCAGATGCTTAACGACTGAGCCACCCAGGCATCTCTACATTTTCTTTTCATCTAAAACTTCAGCCTGTTGCTATAATTTTGTTTCTGTTATCCTGGGTGTTTGGCATGTGCTAGCTCTGCTGTCTCTTTGGCCATTTGCAGATGTGTGTCTTCACCCAAAACATTGAATAGGACAGTAAAAATGCCCAAGTCGCACGGTATGCACTGGAGATCTGAAAAAAACACCAGATTTCCCCCTCCTTGGGGAAGCCCAATGCAGTGGGTACATATTTCTGGGAGTGAGATGTCCCCAGCAGGAAATAGCAGCCTGTATTTTGACTCACTCACCATAGTTGTCTCAGCAATGGAACCGAAGCTGTTGATGAAAATGTTGCAGCTCACATTCACCGGGGGACCTGCCAATCAAGAGAGATTTCCTGCTTAGCTCCATGGCCAGGAAGGAACCCACAGGATAGAACCCCTTCCTGGAACACTGACTTCAGGGATGGATCCCTCTTGGTGGAGGAGACCCTTACATGCCCTCCACCCCACCCCTGAGCAGCAGGGACTCCCAGCCACATCACTGTGCCAGATTCCCTGGTCCCCACGCGAGCACCAGGTACAGAACACCAGAGGCTAAGCTAGGATGTACTTTTATTAACATAGGATGATTCATTGTCCTGCCATATGGCTGAAATCCCTTCCCCAAACCCCATCGGCTGCCTTCTAATTTGTGGCTGAAATGTATTTACGGCTCCAACATTTGGAGGCCATCTTGGGAATCGCAAGGAACAGCAAGTTCCTTGCCTTGAACTTATGAACCAAGGATGATTGCCTGAAAGGGTGTTGATGGGAATTACCAGCTGAGGAATCCAGAGGGAACCTCAGGGGAAGTCCATAAGTCTTTATTAAATACTTTCCAGGCAAGCTTTTTGAATTCTACTGCAAAGGATAGGAAAGACATGGAGGAATATTTGCTCTTTGGGATCTCATTGTCAGGGGACCTCTGTCCAGCTGAAACCCAATCTCTTCATTTTTATACTATTAATTGGAACAGTTACCTTCTACTGAGCATCACAGGGTTTGCTGCTGTGCTGAGAATGTTACTGATACTATCTCATTATATCCTCTCAACAACCCCAGAAGATATGGTTATTACCTCCATTTTGCAGATGAGGAAACAGAGGCTCAGAGAGGTTATTTGTTCATGACCACACAGCTAGTAAGTGGTTGAGCCAGGGTTGGAGTTCAGATTTCTCTAATTCCAAAGCTGGTGACTGGCTGTACTTGGAGGAGAGAGGTTTGGAGAGAGGAAGGGGCATGCTCAAGGTCACAGAGTGGTAGAATGCTGGATTTTAAGCACTGGGCTTCCCCATAAGCTGACAAGGGGGCCAATATAAAATAACCAGAGAGGAGTGTGAGACTATGGGTAAGATTGCTATAAACAGTAGGCGTCTAGGTATAAGAGAGGTTCTGGGGAGCAAGGCATTAGGAAAGACCTCGTGACGGTGATAAACCTTGAGCTGACCTTGAAGGTGGGAAAGACTTGGATAATAGCTCATAATCCTTCACATGAAGATTGCAATGTGCAACCTGTGAATTTTTTCAGGTCTGCTTTCTTGTTGATCCCCATGAGGTCCTGAGGGAGCCAGGCCAAAATCACTGTCCCTGCTGTGGAGCTGAGAGTTTTAATAACTTACTTGGGCTTATTTAGCCAGCAAGTGGTGGAGCCAGGACTCACACCCAAGTTTTCTGATTGTGGAAAGAAGGAAGCAAATGTCTTTGTGTCCCCTGTTACCCATTCCTCTCTGTCCCTCTTTAAAAAGTAGCCCAAACATTTTACCCAAACTCAGTCAAGGTTTCCTTCTTTTCAGAAATCTTGGTGTGCAGGAAGGGACCCAGTCTTGTGGGAGGAATCCAGGTTTTCCCTCCAAGGGAGTGCCGGGCTTCCTGGGTTTTTGAAGCTCCAATACTCACTGGCTATTTGATTCAGGCACGTCCCTTCCTGTTTCTGGGTTACAATTTCCCCATCAGTCTGGGAGAGTAGCTCTTGATCTGGGTAGACACTCTGCGCTCCTTTGGTTTGGAATTCCCTTATGGAAGCTATCCATGTGAACTACAAGGTTACAGGATTTGGGGGCTGGAAGGTTTCTTAAGGGTCACCTCATCAATTTCTTCCCAAACTGCAGTAGAATCACTGGTGAACCATTTAAACTGCAGATTCCTTGGCCCAACCCCAGACCCAGTGAACCTGAATCATTGCAGCTTAGCCCAGAGTGTATTGTTTAACAAGCTAACAGGGTGATTCTCACACATAGCCAAGTTTAGGGACCACTGCTGTAGTGACACCAGCTGCCCACTCAAGGCTGAGTGCTTGAACACCTCCGATAGTGGGGAACTCATTTCATCGTCAGCAGCTCTTTCCATAGCTGGATACTTCTGTCTGCTAAAAAATTTCCCTTTTGCTGAGTGGAAATCTGCCTCCTTGTCACTTCCACCTAAACAAAGACCCATTAAAAATTTTTTTCCCCCTCATTTAGACTCAGACCCAGGCTTTTCTTTTCATTCGGTCTCATGCCATTAAAATGCCCCAAAGAGTTACTGCCTGTGCCTTGAAATGACGCACTCAGAGTTCCCACCAGGCCCTGCAAGTGTCTGCTGCTGTGACACCCATATAAATTAGATCCTGATTTATGTGTGTGAGAGGGCGCCAGCCAAAGAGACCCCATGGGGAGGTGCGGTTCATTGATATAAATCTGAAATTAAATTATCCTCGAGAAAATTATAATCCGGCTGCCTTTGGCAGCAGGATAATGTATATATTTCATTAAATATTAAAGTTTAATTTTGCTTTTGTGTATGTGTTTGTATTAGGCTGTGCCCCTGATCCTGGGAGCCATTATCCTACACAAAGTCTTAAGGAAGATTCAGACTATCAGCGCTAGAAGGGCCTAGATCCTACTGGATGATTTTACAGATGCGGAAACAGAGGCCCAGATATGTCAAGTGATGGCCTTCGGGTCACACTATCAGGTCAGCAGTGGGAGGACTGGACTCCAGTTTTCGCACGCTTTCCTTCTGTGTTCTGGTTTGTATTGCCACTGTGTTCTGCAGACCGAGCCTGCTGTTTCTGCCACCCCATCTTCAGGACAGTCAAGAGCAGGCAAGGTTTCTGGTGCCTGAAGAGAACTGCTGAGTGATTAATCACTCTGTGGAGTTTTCAAACAACACAGGCCTCTTCCTCTTGTGTTAGGGTCACAGGGCCTTATATATACGGCCTTTTCGGGAGCTCTGTGGTTTGTATGGGGCTTTTGGGAATGCTGTTTGTGCCTTGAGTGGAAGTGTGAAGGGACCGGAGGACTCAGGGGCAGGAGAACCCTCATGGCTCTTACCACGAGGGAGAACAGAGAAACCTTGCTTCCCAGTTTCTGGGGCATGGGGGTGGGGGAGGGGGTGTTCTAGAAAGATGTACCTTGCTCAGAGCCCGACTTGGAGGGGACTGAAGGGGGTAGAGACACTGCAGGTTTGGGAAAAACCTCAGACATTATCTAGTCCTGTAGATTTGGGGCCCGGATGTTCAAAGTAAGGCTCTCAGACTGGGGAGAAGGGTCTTCATTCAATAATTTTATAGTCTGGGTCAAAGTTTACTTCTTAAAACTGTCCACTGCTAAGCAAATAAGTAAGTAAATAAATGAATGAATAAACAAATCAATAAATCACTAGCATTAGACAAAGAATTGAGTAACTGTAGCTGAGTGAAAATCCTAGTCTTGACGGCATCCCTTGGAAAAGTCACTTAACTGCTCTAAGCCTTAGCACGTATTTTGGTTCATTCGTTCATTCATTCACCTTTGAGAGGTTTATTGAGGGCCATCTATGTGCAAGTGCAGTGCTATGCATGAAGGATGACTAACACATGAACCCTGGATGAATACACATTCAACAAACGAGTTCCTCCTTTCTCTGGAGAACTAGACCGCGGCACTCAGGATGGAGTTCTGAGAGAGCCCAGCAGGGGGCGTGGTGGGCTGGAATTCCGGAAAATTGTCCCAGGGGCGGGAGGCAACCTGGTGGTCAGCTCTTGAACGTGTTCGATTTGGCCAATGGTGTTTCTAAAAGATGTCATTTAGCTGCCAACTTGGAAGATTTCACAGAAAACCCTAGACTCAAGTCTTACCTCGGAAGGCCTGCTGCCCTGGGCCTGCATTCCTACCTGGCAGCTCCCTGAGCCTGTGCTTTCTGGTTTTCTCTTATCCCCATCCAGCTTCACTCATGTGTCATACCTGATCCCTCTGGGTGTCTGAGGTTGTGACCCTGGTGAAGGGCTGGGGTCCAGACACTATAGCAGCAAACTTGGTCCTGACTTACCTGCCCTTGAGGGAACCAAGGTCATGCTAAGGATGTTGGAAGATCGGGCCTCAGGAGAAGGGGCCAGGAGAGCCTGGAGGTAAACAGGAGTGGGAGGTGGGCCCCAACGACCCACCCCAGTGCATCTCACAGGCCACTTTCCATTTGCAGAGCTCTCTGAGAAGGGTACTTAGAGAATGGGGAGCAACGTAAGCAAATATTAGGGAGCTGTTACCAGCTGTCACATCCCTTGTTTGGTCTTGGACTTGAGCCAAAAGAAACAGTGAGGAAGGGCATCTGGAATCAAGAATTGATTAGAAGGCTGGCAGTTGGTCCTTGAAATAAGATTTCTGCAGGGGTCCTGGGAGGACGGTCGGAGTGCACAGGATCCCCAGGAGCTCCTCAAGACCACACCTGCAGAAGTCTGCTCAGCGGCTTGAGATTACTGCAACTTCTGGGGTGTCCCCGGACAAAGGGGCCCTGCCTCCTCTCGTAACAGACGTCAGGACCTCGTAGGACCCCAAGAGCTCAAAGAAACTTTTCAGATCACTCTGGTGAGGATTTGTAAATTGGTTGCCCACAGGACATATCTGGCTCACAAACATGTTTTGTTTGAATTTACATGTTTTCAGGATCAGGAAATTTTGCATAAATCTTGATTTCTGGCTCTTCTTAGAATATTGGATGATCTGGCAACATGGGGCCCTGATTCCTGCAGGGTAACTGTGGGCTGGGGCTAAGGAGAGGCTGTCCCCTTTCGAGGGACCTGCACCTCTGTTTCTCCACAGTTGCTACAACTCCCTTTGGCCTTACTTTTGGCTCACCTCACTCATTTAAGTGACCTGCCTAATCCCTGTAGCCATTTGAAATTGTGACTCTGAGTTAGACTAGAATGTTTCAAAATTATATATCAATCCCTGGGAACTTTCAGCTGATGAATTTTAGTTGGAAATTTCTTCTCTAAAACAAATAAAAGTAGGATGGCTTGGGAGAGAAGCGAGGGTGGGCTTGCTCATTATTCCCTCAGCTTCCTTTTCGGGCACAGTTTAAAACCCACAGGTAGAGCCAACTCTATCCCCGTAGAGATGAGGAACTGAAGCCCAGAGAAAGGAAGAGGCTTATCAAAGTTCAGAGCATACGTTTGTGCCTGAGGCATAACATGGACTTATTTCTCCACATTTCATGTTTGTCTATCTGTCCATTATACCAGAGGGAGCCAATAGTTGTTTTTTTGTTTTTTTTTTAATTTTATTATGTTATGTTAGTCACCATACAATACATTATTGGTTTTTGATGTGGTGATCCACGATCCATTGTTTTCGTATAACACCCAGTGCTCCATGCAGTACGTGCCCTCCTTAATACCCATCACCGGGCTAACCAATCCCCCTCCCCCCCTCCCCTCTAGAACCCTGTTTGTTTCTCAGAGTCCATAGTCTCTCATGGTTTATCTCTCCCTCTGATTCCTGCCCCCCCATTTTTCCCTTCCTTCTCCTAATGTCCTCCATGCTATTCCTTATGTGCCACAAATAAGTGAAACCATATGATAATTGACTTTCTCTGCTTGACTTATTTCACTTAATCTCCTCCAGTCCCATCCATGTTGATGTAAAAGTTGGGTATTCATCCTTTCTGATGGCTGAGTAATATTCCATTATATATATGGACCACATCTTCTTTATCCATTCATCTGTTGAAGGGCATCTTGGCACAGAATGGGAGCCAATAGGTTTTAATTCACCTACTGACTCCTGGCAACCAGAGGTACTGCTGAGGGGGATTCTCTGAGGCTTTGTTTCGGGCTTGGTGGGGAGGAGACAGAACCGACTAACAATGTCTGCCTGTGGGCGAGGAAAGAGTCACGGGATTCATACCCTGTGTTTACCATCTGCATACAAAACCATGTTGCTTGCTTCTGTAATATAGGAAAGCAGACCCCTGAGGATCTGGAAGGAAAGTTTACTCTACCTTTAAAGTTGGGCCTGATCCTGGCGTCATATCCAGAGGTTCTCCCCATTAGCTTATCCAGGAAATCCGAGGGTGACATAGGTTTGGGCGCGGAGCGGGCAGCTTCAGCCTCCTTGGAAGCAGCAAGGCTAAGAAAGGAGAGAGGAAAGCAGAGGGTTAATGATGGCTGTGTGATCATATGCCAGCCTTGCCCAGACCCAAGAGCCACCAGAGTGTTCTCAGCCTGAGAAATAGGCAGTGTGGGTCCTTAATGAATGAGGAAAGGCCAGGTTAAATTGTTTAGTTGGCCAGATACCCGCCAACATGGGATCCTGGCAGGCAGCTATGTGTCTCATGCTTCGGAGAAGCTGCTACCTCTTCAGGCTGCCTCTCTGGGGTTTTGTGCAATCACACTCAGCTGTGGGGCCTCCCTGGGGAGGAGATCGAACGGTTAACTTCCCAGGAGGCCCAGCCCTGTGTTTTAGGTGCCTGCACTCTCATGGGTCTGGGGAATAGCACATCCAGAGGGAGTCTTAGAGATCTCATAGTCTAGCCTTTCCCCAAAGTTTCTCTTCAGAATCAGCCACTAATTAAAAAAAAAATGTTGCCTGAGTCAAATACATTCGGGAACAGAAATTTAACCAGGCATCTTTACCTCGAGTCTTCTCAGAAGCTTTAACAAGCTTAGAGGCCTATACTTAGGGGACTACCATCTCATGAAACATACAGTTTAGAAAATGCTCAGTTGGGAACATTGAGGTACAGTTAGTGGAAGAGGCTGACGTAGGTCCCAGAGTAAACCAGTCTGCCTCAGTGTATCCAGACCGGGGGATCTGAGATCAGACTGCTGGGGTGCTTCACACTGTTTCTGTCACCAGCCCCCACGCAACAAAGTACTCTCAGGTCCTCATTCATGCCACGGCATGGATTACCGATGTCTAAGAACAGTGGCTGTCCCCCTGCCATACTCTCAAAGGTGTGCAGATTTCTAGGAAGAGTCAAGATTGGAAGCTGAAGGGTTAAAGAACAGTCCTTTGGGTTGCTTTGGGCAAATGAGATTTCCTAGTCCTGAACTGATACCAGGAGATAGCTGGGAGCAAGTGCAACTGTGGTGTGTGGTGCTGTCAGGGGCTAGTACGTTGAAGGACGCGCATGCATAGAGGGATGAGTGTGTGCACGCACTTGTGTGTGTGTGTGTGTGTGTGTGTGTGTGTGTGTGTTGCATAAGATGGGAGCTTCTGTCACCTAGCCAAGTAGGACATCATGTTCCTCAAGGATCTGCACTCAACCTCTCTTGTTCTTCGCCTTGGCTTGTTTCTGATCTCAGTTGTAACAGTTTAAGTGATCACCTCTAATGGATGGCTCTCAAGTCTGTCTTGCCTGGCCGCTCCAGAAGCCCCCTTTCTTCATTTGCAAACACCTGCAGGGCGTGTCTAGCTAGATGTCCTGCCTGTGCCTAAAATTTATCTTGCAAACTGAATGCCCCAGCTTCCTCTCTGAACTTGCTCCTCCAGAGCCCGCTTCCCCAGACAGCACCAGCATTTGGCCACTGTCTAGCCTACAAGCTCCAGAGCCATCTTGTCTCCTCGTCCCCCTTTCCTGTCACATCCCTCACTCACCAGGTCCTGGACCATGCTACCTGGTAATATAATTACTTGTGTTTGTGTTTGAAGACCAGGAATCATGGTGTTTTTATTTATTGTTTATTTGTTCTTTTAATCCCCTGCTGTGTCTACCATGGTGTCTCAGACATAATTGATACTCAGTGATTGCACAGTGAATGAATGAATGAATACGATGCTACTTTAATCAAATATTCTGGTTAGTAGGGTATTCATAAATATTCATGTACGGATTAACAATTTTAAAGTAATTAGACTATTATTTCCAGTAAAAAGAATACTGAAAGCAATCTGGTATTCCTGTGCAATTCCAGAAGGTATTTCAGGATTATTTAGACACTCATGTTATGTAACCTGAAGATCCCTTATCCATATACTTAAGAGCTCATTTTGATTGATAGGATGAGGGGCAAATGCATTTTACTGTTTTTTTTTGTGTGTGAGTCTGGATGTTTGTGAGTGGGTGTGATGTGGGCAGGTTTCTAGATGTGATGTGTTCAAGTGGGTGGATGTGTATGGATGTGTGTGGGGACTGGGATGCGATGAGGTATTTGTGGATGTGTGGTGGATTGTGTTACATAGATACAAATGTGCAAACGTGAATACCTATGTTCATGTGAAAGTGTTAAGTACAGCATTTGTGTGTGTACATGTGGGATGGATGTACATGTGGGGTATAGGGTGTGAGTGTGTTGAAGGCTTGTGTGGATGTATGTATGTGGTATGTGCATTGCATGTATGTGTTTCCGAAATGTACTGTGAGATATAATATAGGCTAGCGCAAAAAGAGTGAAAAGAACAGATGACTGGAATTTATCCTGTCTCACTTATTTTTTTTTTTAAAGATTTTATTTATTTATTTGACAGAGACACAGCAAGAAAGGGAACACAAGCAGGCTCCCCGCTGAGCAGGGAGCCCAATACCGGGCTTGATCCCAGGAACCTGGGATCATGACCTGAGCCGAAGGCAGCTGCTTAACCAACTGAGCCACCCTGCCCCTATCCTGTCTCACTTATTTATAAGCTGTGTGACCTTGGGGAAGTTACTCAACCTCTCTGAACTTGAGTTGCCTCATAGGTCAAATTAGTTTTACATGAGCAGTAACCGTGGTAGCACAGCTAAAAAACACCTAGGACAGTTTTTGGTACATAGTGGGCACTCGATATATTGTCTTGCTCTTGCCTTGCTCTGTGTGTGTGTACATGTGTGTACGTGTGTGTGTGTGTGTGTGCGCGTGTGCGCGCGCTTGAAGCAGTTCGGAGCCCGTCTGGGGGCATCTTTGGTCTCACTGCTGCTCTCAGCTGCACCGTTGGCCCTACACGGCTGGGGAGTCGTGCCGGATGCCTCCCATGGCCCACAGTTAGTACCGCAGTCCCAGCCTTTTCCCCATTCTGCACCAGACTCACGGCTGCTCTGTGGCTCTGGCGTGTGCAAAAGGGACCACAGGCCTGCAACTGGTGATTCACGACTTTTCTGCTGCTGTCATTCACTTCTAGAACCTTTCTAGGAGTGGCGGTTATGAAGCTTTCATAAGCTCCTGTTCTCTCCACAGCCCCTCCTCTCAGACAATAAGATTTGAGAACACAGTACTCCCTCCCAGCAGCTCCGAGAGAACCAGCCATCTCTTGGCCCTTAGGCCTCTTTCATAAGCCTGAATCCTATTATGCTGTATGGGGAGAGAATGAATGTGCCCCAAAGTGTCCCCTACCATTTGCTATTAGCCAAATGTGCCATTTAATACCGGAATCCTCCCCCAAGCTGAGGAGTCCTCTGGTCCCCCTAGCTCTCACGTCTGCAGCATTTGTGGTCCGGTTACCTGGCCACTGACCCACTACAAGCTCTGGCATGGGGAGCTGAATTGAGGGCACGGAGACTCTGAGAGGTTAAGTAACTGCTCTCAGGTCACACAGCACTTTAACGACAGAAGGGTTTAGAACTCAAATTTTTAAGTGTTGCTTCATCCAAAAGTTACAATGTATGGGAAAGCCTTGTAAATTGTGAAGCGTATCCATAATGTTGCTGCTATTATTACTATTTGTTTTGGAAGCTTGTGATATTCTGTGACATCCGGGAACATCAGAGCAGGAGTCTGACTCCACAATTCTGATGCATGCAACTGCACTCACCACACTGAAACATGGAGAAGAAAGAGTTGTGGGTCGCCCCATGACCTGTTTCCTCAAGTGATTCATAGCAAAAATCTTTGAAATTCTGAGATTCGCTAGTCCCAACTGGTATCCCATACCAGTTGGTTTTTTGGGGGTCGCTTTCACATTTTCGGCCCTGTTCTGCACTACCTCTCCTCGTCAGCTACAATATTTCCTTAAATTGCCTCACTTTCTTCAAACTTAACTCTTTAAACACCCAACTTGATATTTCATGACTTGCAAATGAAAAAGCAGTATTATTTGCTGTGATAGACATAACCCCGATAGGGAAAGCAGTGAAAACGAAAGAAAAAGAGAAATCTAAAATTCTAGTTACTCACTGTTGATTACCAACATTCGAACCCAAGGCCTGCCTGGAGTCCCAGGGGAAGACCAGCAAGTATTGCGAAAAGGTTGGAGACACATTAACACCTGACTGAGACCTTCTTCTCGAGATAATGAGAACTTGAAAGAGAAAGATCTCAATCATAATTCACTGGTATTGCGTGTGAACCACCTCCAGTCATCCCCCATCTCTTACTGTCCTAGACCAAAGTTTCCCTCATTCTTTTTCACATACAAAGCCTCCATTTGAATGTCAAACTAGCCATGCCCCTCCACTTGACAATCATTGTACATTTCTGTCTATATTTAGAAAGCACATTTTGCACAGAATTAGTTCACGGGCCCCTATAGTAAATCTGTGCTCTGTGCTCTTGTGCGGAGTAAATATGCATCAAGGAGGTCTTGTTGCACATTTAGAACCACTACCTCTGGGGAACTTGAACCTTTGCTTGTCAGCTGTGAGCTACTGAACAGAGAAGCTGGGGATGAATTTGAGAAATGAGACATTGGATTGTTAGGATTTGCTGACCCTATGAAAGTATTTGGAAATGATGCAGATTGTTTCAGGGATTACTGCGATGTAATGGAGTGAATCAGACTCGGTTGAGACATATTTGATTAATAGTAATTTCAGAAAGACAGTGAGGTCTTCTGGGACCAAGTGGTCTGTCCCTCGCTGGGAAGGCTTTATGGCCAAAGCTGCAGTGACTGGACAGAGTATTAAACTCCCTGTCACCTTTAAGTCAGGAGATGTGTCCCACAGGGAGACTTTGGTAGTTAAAGGACTCAGTTTTGACTCCTAATGAAAGAGACCATGGAAAGATCCAGGAGTGGGTTTCCAAGCCAGGGGTGGGGGAATGGAGGCAGGGGGACACAGTGAAGTGGGGGTTGTGTGATCTTCAGAGAGTCACTTTTGTGGCTTTCACAGTCACCCTTTGTGGCTTTCAGTTTTCTAAGCTATAAGATAAGGGGTTTAGTATAATCTCTAAGAGTCCTTCTGGCCCTAAACTATCATTTTATTAGTCTGTAATATTCCCTCTTTTTTCTTTTTCACACATCTGGTCTTGGCATCTAACTTTGTCTGGAATCTTTTGAAGGAATGTGAACATGTTTGTGACTTGGTTTTTCCCAATCCAGTCTCGAGATTTCTCTCCAATGGAACAACTCATTTTTCAGGGATTTGTTGGAAAAAAGGCCAGATCAATGCTCAGATTCTCGTTCTCCTGTTGCAACATCAATTGGAAATAGGGAATCAATATGGAGCTGTCAATCCGAATTTCAAATGAGCTGGGGTTGGCAACAATACTGGGGAGAAACAGTTTTCAATTATACCCTGCATGGCACCACATTCTAGGTTAGCAGAGGGGGTTCCCCCGACAGATTCCATCTCCTTGGTTCAACATGGGTAGACAAGTCGGGAGGTCCAGGGTGGGAAACGGGGAGAAAGAACAAGGTGAGGGGCAGAAGAGAGACTAACAGGCAGAGGGTAACCTAGGGAGAGGTGTGCAGGGCTGGAGGAGAAGCTGCAGGTGCAGGCTGAGAAGGGGAAGGGAGGTGGAGCGGGGAGAGGAGAACGTGAATGTGAAGGTGCCTGGGTGCGGCCAGTGCTATTATCAAGGGGCTCAGTGAGCACCAGGGATGGGCACTCGACTGCACTTAGGTGAGGGTGGGGGCTTTCCAAGAGGCTTTGCGGAGAAAGCGATTTTTACAATAGAGCTTGAAGGTGGGGTGTGGGGTTGGCCTGGAAGAAATAGGGGAGGAGGAGTGCTTTGAGTAGAAGGAGCAGCACGTGTTCAGTCTAGAGGTGAGAGAGGACTTGGAGAACTAAAAGAAGTTTAGCGTGTGTGAGGGAGGGCGGGGCGGAGAGAGAACAGTGACAAGAGGTGAGCATGAAACATTGAGTCTGTGAGGTTGGGAGTAGTAGGGATTGGCCGCCCTGGTCTGTGTCCTTATGGTGGGTCTAAAAGTTAAGGGACGATTACCCCTCCCTAATCCCTTTACAGTAAAAAGAATCCATCCTGATTTCTCAGCTGTTTCTGGTTATACTGAATTGTGGTCTGGCCAAGCTTGGGGAATGGGCCCTCCAAAAACATCTCCAAGTGGGGGGTGTCCAACTTGGTTTCCAGGCAACTTGTCCTCTGACTTGGGCCAGAATATCTCTCCCCTCTGTCTTGGCAGGGAGGTGATCCAATGAGAGGGTATTATTCTGTGCAGAAAGCACCTGGTCAACTAGTCAAAGGTTGTTTGAAAGTCTGCTCTGTGCGTCCATGGGTATTTACTATGACACAGTTTTGAAGGTCGCTGTGGAACAGAGGAAAACACATTAAGGTGGGAGCTGGGGAACAAGGGTGTAGTTGTAGTGCCGCTCTAACTTCCTGTTTGGTCTCGGGCTAGTTCTTTCTCATAGGTGGCCCTCAGCTTCTTCATCTGTGGCATGGCAGATTGGCATTAGATCAGGCACAATGAACTGTTTTGTGTTGTGTGCCCGCTCCGTTCAGCTGGTGGTGGCTGCTCAGAGAGCGGTTCTGGGACTTGACCCAGCAGGGAAGGTAGGAGGATGGATCATCAGTCTGTTGAGGGACTAGACTGTGGAGTGCTAGTTTGTCTCAATTTTGCAGGTCCCCTTGCTGTGAAATCCTCTGATCTTTCTGACTTATTGAGCACCCACTATACGTATAAGGCACTATCGGAGAGATGCGGATGAACGTGTCATGGCCTACAGAAGAAGCCCTCCATGTGGGCACAGTTTGTGTCTGTATCGTTGGGTGCTTGGCATGTGCTAGCAATCAATAATCATTTGTTGATGAGTGGCCTTTGCCCTCTTGTTGTTTATAGTTGAGCAGACAGAACAGATCAGGTACATAAACAATAATCGGAGGTTGCCACCCAGCTCAGGTGGCATAATTGGATTGCTATGGTGCTTCAGAGCAGGAAGGCAGTGTTTAGGGGAAGGTGGGGACATGAATCAGAGAATTTTTCTGAGTTTTATTAATTTTAGCCTCTGCACTTTCAGAGAGAACCAACATTTGCCATTGTCCATGTTGTGCATTTTGCGGGGGAAAGCTTTCTTTCTTCTGCCTATGGGCTGTCTTGGGGAAAGGAAGGGGGAGAGGTGCTGAGGAGGGCTCCATGTCCTAGGCTCCTGGGAAGAGGTGCGACCAGCATTCTCTGGCCTTCTGGACTTGACCAGTTTCCTGGACCCTGGCTCTGACATCCGGGAACCTGGGGGTTGCTATGCAGTGTGGGCCCTGCTGGTCACCCTCAGCTTGGCCTGGGTTGCATCCTTAGGTCAACATCTGGCTTTTCATGGCCAGCTGTGCAATTCCAATTTGATTTGATTGCAGTAAGGGGCTTAGGCTGGCCAGGGAGGGCCTGACATCTTATTACTCTCGCTTCATGATCTGCTAAGCACCCCTGGGAGCAGAATGTCACATTTGGCATGCTCGGAGCCCACTTCTCCCCAGGGACTTACGGGAGAACACCTCTTTCTCCCTTCCTGGCCCACCTCCCCCAGCTATATCTGCTCCCTATAAGAAAACCTTATCTGTGTCAGAAAGCACATGTATTTGAATACGATTCTCTTGTGCGGGAAAGATAAAATCTTGGATCCTTGGAGCTGGAAGGAACCTTGAGACTCCATCTGGTTCTTCCCCTGCCCCTAGGGAAGTGGGAATCTCTAGGGAGCTTTCATATACCTTATCATTGCTTCTGGTCTGTTCCTCTGGATAACCTCCCATCTGTGAACTCTTCTGCTTTACTTTCTGTCTCTCCACAAAGCAGGCTGGCAGCAGGGAGGAGGGGAGGAGGCTCCTTGGGAAATTGAGGGAGGCACTCACTCTCAGGGTTGTGTGTGCCCTTACAGGGGCCTGAGAGTGAGCCCCTCTTTAAATATGGTGTTCTGGGTGCCTCACTTGTCTCACCCTAGTCCTGGCCCTGCGATAGCATCACAGAGCCTCAAACCCAGTCCATCGAGGGTAGAATTTCCTGTAGGTCATCAAATCCTGTAGGTAATCTCCTCTAGGAGAGGGAGTCTATACTCCCCACAGCCTCTCATTTTATTTCCAAAAAGCTGTGTTTTTATTTTTCTTGTTTGGTGACAAGAAACAGCATTACATATTTTATCTCATTTTATCCTGCCAACAGCCCGAGCAGTAGGATGTGTGTCCCATTTTAAAGTAAGACAATTAAGGCTTCAAACTTGTGTGGTGATCTAGCGGTGACACACCACACTGGATTTGCCTAACTGACATCTCTCCTCACTCCATGTGTCGGTTTCAAGGCTGGAATCACAGCAGCCCTTGGTGTTTTCTGGTTCAAGCTCAACCTTCCACTCTGTAGCCTTCCTTTTCCTCGGGACTGGGGCAACCGAGGGGTTATGTAGGCAAGACCCTGCTAGAATGGTGTTTGCACGCTTCCTTCCAGGCTCTTTCCATGATGCATAGAGCCTGGCCCATGGTCAGGGCTTAACAGATAGCTGTTAAATGGGTGATAAGCACTTGGCATTCCGGGGGAAGCAGAATGTAGCTGTGCAGGTACTGGGCCTCAGTGATGTGATCTGACTGAGTAAAAAAGTGCCCAGTCCTGGCCCTGATACCTTTAGTCAGTCCCAGGGGAAAAAACTTGGCGTCCTCTGGGAAAATCCAAGACAGGAAGATAGGAGAAGCCATCCTTTTCTTTTGGGAGCATCCACAACCCTCCCATGGGTTGATTCAGGCCAGTGGCCTAGGTCAAACCCATGTCTGTGCATACACCTCACATTTCTCCCCACTTAGGTCCCTAATTACGATTCAACAACAACCATCTCACTGACGGCCCCCAAATGTCTCATTTGGGGAAATTTTCCCGTGCCTCTGACCATCGTGTCATTCTGCAATGAGTTACAGTGTGAGGAATCCTGGGGGATCCTTCAGAGACTTGAGTGCTAAAGAACAGGCCTATGGGGTTTGCTCTGCCACAGTCAAAGCTCTTAGCAGGCCCTGCGTAATCAGCATGCATCCCATGAGCTGGACAGGAGAGCAAATGGCTCTCATTACCTTCAATGCAGTTTTCTTTTTAATCAGATAAATCTCACTGGAAAAGTATGTCTTTGCAGAGAATGGAGCTCAGGGCTTCTGGACAAAAAGTTTCGGGAAGAAAAATTGCACTGATCAGCAGGGATTGGTCATTTGAGGTTGCCAAGACCTGGGAGTGTAAATATTGAGGAGAAATAATAATAGGATAAAAACAGATAAAGACATGGTATTAGCTCAAGGTAGGGATAGCTCCCAATCACTTAGCACTTACCGTGTGCTGGGTACTTTACATGTGTCACTGGATTTGATCTTCTCAACAATCCTATGAAGATGACATCATTACCTCCATTTTACAGATGAGGAAGCTGACGCTTGCATTTTCAGAAGTGTAGTCAAGGTTGTATAGCTTATAAGGGCACCGCCACCATCAGCTGGCCTCTAAAGCCCACGCTATTAACTGCTACACTCTGTTGACTCTTCCAAGTGATAATGATTGCAAAGTTCCTCTGAGGAGCCACTGTGGTTCATGATAAAATGTTTGCATGACTCTTGGAACTACCGGTGGGAATTCCTGGAACTCTGAGAATCAGAGAGTGTGGGTTGAGAACAGTATGATGATCACTCTCATACAAATAATGCTTTCCATGTATGTGGCACTTCCAAATCGGTCGCTGCATTTGCTCCTTGTCCCATGCCCATGACAGCATCCCCGTGTACAGGTGATGACTTGGAGGTTCCACTGGAAGGTTGAGAGACCGGCTCAGGGTCTCGGATGGCAGAGCCATAACATGACCAGGATCTCCAGTTGTGGTCTGGGGCATCCTGACAATTTGGCCATTCACAAAAGACGGGAAGGGGATGGGCGATCCCTTCTTGGCTGTTCATTAAATTGTTTCTCAGAATTTCTCTGGCATTAGCTTGACTTTCATTTAATTTTTTCCATCTCAGTTCACTCATCTTTAAAATACACCTGCCTTTACCAACTGCAGGTGTCGTTTGAATGGCCAAAGGCCCCATGCTTTTACAGATGCTGTGGAAACAAGCTCTTTCCCTTCACAGGGCAGTCAGCCTTTTTCATTCTCTAGGCACTTTGAGGTCATCATCATCTCCTTTGAGTTACCATTAATTTATTACTTCATTTGTTTACTTATTTATCCCAAACTATTTACGTAGTGCCTACTATAAGCCAGAGATTGTACCAGGTGATTGAGCAAAATATGAATAATATAATAATAACAGCTGGCCCATGTTGAGTAGTTATAAAGTACCAGGCATTACACTAAGAGCTTTATTTTCGATATTTAGTCCTTAATATAATCCTATGGGTTGGGGGTCATTATTTCCATTTTACGGATGAGGAAACTGAGGTTCACAGAGGTCAAATAACTTTTCCAGGTAGACCTGACCTGATAAACTTCTCTCTTAATTGTATCAGTAGTGAATATGCCTTAGCCCTTACTTTGTGTGAACTCCCAAACTAAAAGAGGAAGGCCTACGTGAAGACACGTAAGTGCTTGAATATCTGGGCCTATTAGAAAAAGACATATCATTTTTCCCTCCCCAGTCGATACCAGCTCAAGCCTGTAGTGGAAAGTAAGCCATGTTGCAATGAAGCCATAGGAAATGCATTAACAAAAAGGGGCTATTTATCTCAGAGAAAACAGAGGTTTTCATGAATGGAGCTTGGATGTGTGTGGCCCTCAAGCAGCCAGGAGACTGATTTCAAAGGAGGATGTTGAGAAAATAAGCAATCCTTCCTGGGCTCAGAGGAAGAATGACCTTAAATTGTAGAAAGAGCAACTTGGATTCAAAAGTGAAGCTGCCTTTAATCAACTGAGTGACTGGTCTTCAGAAAGAGAACACTTAACTGTGAGTTGAGAGGGTTTAGTTGAAGTGGGTATTTGTATGTAAATACAGTTTTCCAGAAGCTCCAGGGCTCTAATACTTCTCTAAATAGCCCTTGTTCATTCCCCTGAATCCTCTAAGACTGAGAGATGCAGCTCTGCTCAGCGGGGTGGAACTTCTTTGTCTCACTCAGCAGGTTCCAAAGTCTTGGGGAAGACGAAGGAAGAGGAGTCATGGAATTATGGGACCTGGTCATCTTGTGCATTAAAAAAAAAAGACATTTATTGAACACCTGCTGTATTACGGTTTTACAAAATCAGTAGGGATGATCATCTCCATCTTAGAGAGAAGGAAACGGACTCAGAGGTTAGCTAACAGTGATAGCGATCGCCATCAATGCTTCAACTCTTTCTAGGTGCCACGTACAGAGCCAAGAACTTTTCCATACATGCTTTCTAATCCATCCAGCAACTCTATGAAGTTGGTACCAGTTTCTCCTCCATTTTTCAGATGAGGACACGAAGGCTTGGAGAGCTTAAATGACCTAATCAAGGTGCTCTGATGGCAGAATTGGTACACGACTCTAACTGAGGTGGAATTTTGATGTAAGTTTTGGAGCAGCTGTTCACATGTGCTCAAACAGTTCACTCAACTGGAATATGCATTGTGTTAAGTTTCTGTTCCTCTGTGGTTTAGTATAAGCTTCTCTAGGAAGCACTGACTGAGGAGAATTCAGGAGATGTGTCAGTGAAACCCGTGGGACCCAATGAGACGAAAGGAAGATAGATGGACGATGAGGGAACGACAAGGTGCCCCTTCCTGGTTTGAGGATGAAGGAGGGCTAATGGCAGAAGGGATGCAGGGTCACTGCTGCGTCTTTCTTTTCCTTCTGGGGTTTCTTTCCTTTCTACCCTGTGGGATCCTCCAGCAGGGTCACCTCTTTGTAACTAATAGGGGGACCACCCAGGAGGCCAAATTCCATTGCCTCCTGCTTCTTGTTGCAGGTGTCAGAGGCAAAGAGAAGCAGCCAGGAAATGGGGCAGGCTACAGATGCGGAGTCAGAAATTCCCGGTTTAACTTCTGCCTGTTCCTTTCTTGTGTGACCTTGAGCCAGCCCTTCATCATATTTAAGCATCGGTTTCCTCATCCTTAGAGTGTAGATACCTTCTGTCCTAACTTATAAATGACTATTTGAAACCATGTTGAAGAAAGCATAAGGTGCTACCCAAATAAGAACTCCCTTCCGGACTGGAACAGGGGTGTGCTCCATGGACTCTGCCATCAAACTCAGGCTCTGCCATTTATTAGCTGTGTGGCCTTGGACACACCACTTATCCTCTCTTTGTTTCTGTATCTGTAAAATGGGGTTAATAGTGGTTGCTTCTCATAGGGTTGTTGTAAAGAGTAAAGTAATTCTTTTGAATACTTGTTTTGGTACCTGGCACATCATAAATATCCAATACAATTTTTATTGATTCAGAGAGAATTGGTTGATCTAGGCTCTTTGATGAGGGATAAATAGATGGACTTCTAGAAGCTTCTTTGGGCTTTGTGCTTGAATGTTCGAGGACCACGCACTGTTACACCTAAAGGAGTACTCTGGGGGATCCTTCTCCTATGCTCCTAGTAATTTATCTGTTAAGAAGTAAATTAATAGCATTACTTTGGCATTTCAATCAATAGGATTAAGATGATCTGATGGTAACAGAGTAGTAATTGGTGCTGCACAGATGGAAACTGTCCAGTGGCAAAAATTGTTCTTCACAAGCTGGCTGGCTGCCCTCAGACCAGATTCTTTCAGCCCTTTTAAAAAATAACATTTTCCTCTGATGGTTAAAACAATAAATGCACACTGGAAAAATACAACGAGGTTCAAAGAAAAAACTAAAACCCACCTGGAAATCCCATTATCTAGATACCTACTGTTAGCATATTAGTAAATTTCTTCTGGGTTTTCTTTTTTCCTCTGTAGATTATAATTGGTTTTGTTTCCTGCCTTTTTTTTTTTTTTTTTACTGAAGATTCTAAATGAGCATTTTTCTCTCGTTATTAAACCTTTAGAAACACAATTATAAATGACTGCCTATGCCAGTGTGTGGCTGTATTAGCTTTCACTTAGCTATCCCTCTGCCGATGGGCATTGGTATGATTTTCAATTTTTAGCTATTATAAATGATGCTGTGAAAACCTCCCTTGGTCACAAACCTCTGTTCATGTCCTAGAAGCAAAATTGCTGAGTCAAAGAGTATGACTAGTTCTAAGGCAGAAAAACTACACCAGTGTGAAGGAGCTTCCATCTCCCCCAACCCCAGGACCAGCAGGCTCCTCATTGAAAATTCTTTATAGAGGACCATGTTGCTTCCGAACATCCTGCTCACCGGTACACCAGGGGTTGGAAAAACCACGCTAGGCAAAGAACTTGCATCAAGATCAGGACTGAAATACATTAATGTGGGTGATTTAGCTCGAGAAGTCTGATCAATGGATATCATGGAGTCTGGCAAGATGGCTTCTCCCAAGAGCATGCCGAAAGATGCACAGATGATGGCACAAATCCTGAAGGATATGGGGATTACAGAATATGAGCCAAGAGTTATAAATCAGATGTTGGAGTTTGCCTTCTGATATGTGACCACAATTCTAGATGATGCAAAAATTTATTCAAGCCATGCTAAGAAAGCCACTGTTGATGCAGATGATGTGCGATTGGCCATCCAGTGTCGTGCTGATCAGTCTTTTACCTCTCCTCCCCCAAGAGATTTTTTATTAGATATTGCAAGGCAAAGAAATCAAACTCCTTTGCCATTAATCAAGCCATATTCAGGCCCCAGGTTGCCACCTGATAGATACTGCCTGACTGCTCCAAACTATAGACTTAAGTATTTACAAAAAAAGGCATCTACTTCTGCGGGAAGAATAACAGTTCCACGGTTAAGTGTTGGTTCAGTTACTAGCAGACCAAGTACTCCCACGCTTGGCACACCAACCCCACAAACCATGTCTGTGTCAACTAAAGTAGGGACTCCAATGTCCCTCACAGGGCAAAGGTTTACAGTACAGATGCCCACTTCACAGTCCCCAACTGTAAAAGCATCAATTCCTGCAACATCCGCAGTTCAGAATGTTCTGATTAATCCATCATTAATTGGGTCTAAAAACATTCTTATTACCACTAATATGGTGTCATCACAAAATACTGCCAATGAATCATCAAATGCATTGAAAAGAAAACGAGAAGATGATGATGATGACGATGATGATGACGATGATGACTATGATAGTTTGTAATCTAGCCTTGATGCTTGTAACATGTATACTTGGTCTTGAAACCATTGTACTGAGATTAAACATGCATGCTGGGTATTTTCAAGTTGTGTTGTAGAAAACTTAAATGGCATTTAATGAGTAAATATGGTTATCTTTTCCGCTTGAGATGTTGGGTTTTCTTTAATAGGATTAGTAATGGTTATTCATCATCCTTTAAGTGTAAAAATAAAAATGTTCATCAATTTGAAAAAAAAAAAAAAGAAAATTCTTTATAAGGCGGAGTCTGCTCGGGGCAAGGGTTGAAGGAAATGGTGGGACAGTGAAAGTTAAAAGAAGAGAGATGACCACTTTTATCTTTTTCCTTTTTCTCCCTTAACTCAGATTGCCCAGGAAGCCGTAGTCAATTGGCATGTGCTGGAGGGGAGAAGGAGAGATCTTTGTGACAGTGTATTCAGAAGTCCAATGTTGCAGGTGCCAGACATTTCTTTTTTTTATATTAAATTGCCCCTGCCTATGTCTTCTGCCTGTATCATATCCAATTTTTTATCCCTGAAAGTACTTAGATATAATAAGCAGCCCATACGTGCTTGCTTTGAGAGGGAGGATGGCATAGTGGGCTCACATCTGTCAGACAGCTGAGTGATCTTGGGCAAGTCACTTAGCCTCTTCAAATCTATTTCCTTATCAGAAAAAGGAGGGCAATAATGTGCTCCTGGGATTGTCGGGGTTGAAGCAGAAAATGCGTGTCAGATGCTGATGTGGTACCAGACACAGAGAAACCACTCGGTGTGTTCACTATTATTACAAATAAAAATTAAAGTTTTTTGAGATTCAAACATTCTTCACTAAAGTTTTATGCCAGTCTGGCTTACACCTAATAATTCTGAAGAACTCCAGAGAAATATAAAGACTAAGAGAGGCAGGTATGGCAGGAAAGAAGGGATGTGGGCTGCGCTTCAAATCTGGGCTAATTTATTATATTCCACTGTAGGCCCTGCATTTTAAGAGGGACATTAACAGGTTGGAGCAGGTCCAGAAAGGAACAACTGGGCTGGTAAACAAACTTGAAATTGACCTGTAAGGAATAATTAAAGACTCTGTGGGTGTTTGGCTCAGAGAAGATTTAGGCAGAGAGATCATTTTTTACAAATCTCTGTCGGGTGTCGGTGGGGAAGAGGGACTCCGTAAAATAATGTTCTTGAATATTTACTGTTTGCCAGGCACTGAGTTCAGCCCTGTGCAAGTATTATTTATTTTATCCTCTCCCAAACACTAGACGAGGAATATAGTTTTGTTCCTCTCGCAGAGATGAAGAGACCGAGGTACAGATGGCAGAAGATGGCAGAAGTGCCTTGGTTGAATGTGCCATGGCTGGTAGGTGGTAGGTAAGAATAGAACCAGATTTTTCTGATTCCGTAGCTGAGGTACCTTTTACGGCCCACTGACTTGTGCCAGGCGGCCAGGGAAGGTGGAGGGGACTTTCAGAGAGGGAGGCGGCTGCCTGATACATGGGAGGAAAGACCATGTTGACCAGGATGGCTGCCCAATAATGGAAGGGGCAGCATCAGGAGGTGGCATGTTTCTTGTTGCCAGAAGTGTTCACAGATTAGGCTGAACCCTGAGCAATGTGCTGTAAGGATGAGTCAGCGGAAGAGTGGACCAGAACTGTGACTTTACCCCTTACTTAAGGGCCTTGAGAGTTGCTTAACATTTCTGAGCCTCAGTTTCTTCTTCTGTAAGCTAGGAATACTTAATTCTAATTTTAGGGATTGTTGGGAAGAATAAAAAATTCAGATCAATTGCTTAGCCAAGAACCTGGCATACAGAAGTTGCTCATGGTCTGTGAAGCGAACAATTATCTATGGTCTTTTCCTTTGCACCTGTGGTTCTCATTTATATCGTGCTGCTGTCTATTCACGTCTTCCCGGGGGTCAAGTCCGGATTTGGCGCTGTCACCTGCAGAGTGGGTATTCTCCCTCACTTCCACAGAGGCCCGTATCTACCAGGTTCTGTCCTCTCAGGCAAATGACAGGTTGGACTTTGAAACAGGGGCAGTGGAATAAACAAAAGGAAGAACGTTTAGACTGAAATGTTAAGCAACAGAATAGATATTACTGGGGGAGAGAGAAGAGAACCATTTCACCTACTGATCAATTATTGGAGAGCCCACTGTGTGCCCAGCACTGTGCCCTATGCATTAAGGGGGTAGTCCATTGGTCAGAGGTACTGTCTTTGTCTTCAAGGGCCTCAAGGCCTGGGACGGCTCAGACAACTCTGAAAACTGTAGAATAGGACTGAGTGTCACTCTGTACTAACTCCCTTGGCACAGGACTATTAGCGAAGGGATGCTTACAGGCAGGAGGTTGGAGAAGATGACCTTGGAAGATCTCTTGCTGGCCTGGGATTTTCTCTGTTGGGTGGCTCCCAGGATTGCATCCTTGCAGGCACAATGTGATAATGTTACAGCTGTAGCCCCCTTGGGCACATCCTCTAGTTTCCCCAGGACATCCCTCAGACCTGGGAATATGCTAATCATCGTTGTCCATTATCAGGCCCAGAGGAGGAGGGGCTGCCCTCCTTCCTAGACAGGGAGAACCAGGCTGCCCCCACCCGCCTCCCAGGGCTGCTTCTGGCCCCTGTTCTTCAGACAGCACTGGCCCCCACCACCCCCAGCCATGGCCCCCACCAGGGGGAGGCTTGGAGCTGACTGCCTGAGGATAAAGCTTTTATTGCTGTAATTCTTGATAGGAGAATCCTTTCTTCTCTTTCAACAAGAAGGCCGACTCCAACTGATTTGGGAAATACCTCTTTTCTTTCTCCTCTTGTTTCCCCGCCCTTTCATCATTCCTCCTTAGCATTTGCGTCTTCCTGCCTACACTTCTCTCCCCTTCTGGTCTTCTACCTTCTTCCTTTTCCTTCGTTTGTTTCTGAATCCTAGAATGATGGATCTGAGAGAGATCTTAAAAGTCAGCTAGTCCAGTCCACCCATCCATTTTACAGATGAGAATACTGTGGTCCAGAGAGGGAGGGAGACTCACACAGAATGGTCTTGGCTGAACCCAGAGGAGACTCTTCCCTTTTGATTACTCTGCTTATCTCCCCTTTTCTCCACCCCCTCATCTTGTCCTCCCTCTTTATGTCTTGCCCCATATTATTTCTTATCCTCTTTTGTCTCTTCATGAATCCATGGTGACAGATGGAAACAAAATCAGGAATTTGGGTGGCAGAACAGAGGGAAGCATGTTGTCATGTTCTCCCCACCTCCTTTCCTCACTGGGAAGGGCTGTGATTTGGGGTGAGTCTCTCAGTTTTCTTCCTCAGAGACTCTACTCCCTCCACTCTTCCCCAACACATCTCTGGATGTGAGGTTTGTACAATGTTTTCTGCCTATGAAGACTTTGAACTGGATTGGCCTCAAGGTGTCCCAGATGGTAAAATCACTGCTTTGGCACAACCTGGCATCAGCCACAAAATGGGGATGATAATAGTACCTACTTCATAGAGTTGCTTTAAAGATTACATAATTAATGCATATGGAGCTTTCAGAAAAGTACCTGGCATATAGTAGATTCTAAATACATGTTATCTGATAATATTATAAATATTATTTAGAGGAATTTCTGTTCATAGGCAAAGGATTGGGAGTCACAGATGTTTTAACATGAGAAGGGAACAGAAAACTACGAATATAGTTTCAATAGATACTTGTTGGTGACCTCATCCCTGCTGTGCTCTGTTTGCTGAATGTGCCCACTTTTTACCCAAATGTGCCATCTTTCCTCCAACTATTTGAATTCTTAGAGCAGCCCATGTCCATGACTCACACTGAGAAGCCATTTGAGACTTAGAGGTACGGTTAGGCTTTGCTCAGAACTGAGTTTCACAAGTCCTTCTGGTATTTTCCATTCAGTTGATTGGCAGTGTCTAAGATGGAATGGTAGAGTACAGCATTCTTCAAATCCAAATTGCCTATATATCATATGACAAATTTTGCCTGATTCATATACTGTTACTTAATTTACCCTTAATTTGATTTTTTAGCATAACAGAGACTACTAGTATTACAATGAAAGTGGTAAATTCCAGTACCCAATAAAATAAAATTCATGATAAGTAAAATGAAAGAAAATTATTCTGTACCATTGAAATTTGTCTTGCACACTACCAGTGGAACAATCTTTAGGTTTAAGGGAAAACTGTCATAGTGATAAGAGACTTAAGAGTCCTTAGTCCTTGTCTGGGCTGGGCATTAAATCACTGTTGACTTTATAGACAAATCCCTTTCCCTCTGGCCTCTGTTCCTCCCTGGGAATTGAAAGGATTGGGTCAGATAATTCTCTCCATCTCTAAGTTTTGTTTTTTTTTTTAATGACCAGGAGGATTTTATGAAATTACAAAAAGAATTGGGTAGGGCTTCATTTACCCTGATGAAAATACCTTCCATCCCTCACTTGTTCTAAAAACCCAAGTCTATAACATAACTCTGGCCTTCCATTTTCCAGTGACATCTCACTTCTAGCACAATCACTTAAGTGGGGGAAGCAACTTCCATTTGCTCAGAAAATTCGTCCAAATACACCACATAGTCTTAGCCTCTAGGCTCATTTTTACTTGGAGAAACCAATCAACGGGATGCTGGTTCAGACCACTCCAAATGTCTTTTTTCCCTACCTGGTGCATGTGTCTTTTATTTAGGTGGGCTCCAAGTTTGATTGTGATACCCTCTTTTGAAAAAATCTTTTTTTTCAGCTTTCAAAAGTAATATATATTGTGAAACATTCAAGCATTACCAAAATATTTAATGTAGGAAATAAAAGTCCCCCATAGTCTCATTCTCAAGAGATAAAACAACTATAAACAGTTTTGGGTCCATTTCTCTAGACTTCTTTTTCCCCATATAAAAACAATAAAACATTAAAAAATAGAAATGGGATCTTACTGTACATACTGTTTTGCTACTTGCTCTCTGCATTCCCCCTCCATTTTAATCTTTTATCCTGGATATTTTTTACTTTTCTGCATGGAATGAGGTCACCTGCCTGTGGCACTTATTGGCCATGAAATTTTAGATGAATCATTGCTCCTCTCAGGGTTTCAATTTCCTCATCAGTAAAAAGAAAGGGACTTTCCCCACCTGCCCATCTCCCTGTGATACGTCTTTTTTTGGTAAGACTTTATTTATTTATTTTAGAGGGAGAGAGCATGAGTGGGGCAAGGGGCAGAAGGAGAGGGAGGGAGAGAATCTCAAGCACACTACCCACTGAGTGCGGAGCCCGACGCGGGGCACAATCTCATGACTCTGAGATCATGACCTGAGCCAAAATCAAGAGTTGGATGCTTAACAGACTGAGCCACCCAGGTGCCCCCCTATGATATAAGTCTTAAGGGAGATGATGTGTGCATGTGCAAGCGTAAGCAGCCTGGGGTGGACTCCAGTGGATTAGTCTCTGTCCCATCATCTGATTTACTGGGTTTGTAGCAGTGCCCATGACCTGAAAATCTATAGTTTCCCAAGTTGTTTGTTTGTAGACCTCTCTAGAAGTTAAGCTGCATGAGAGCAGGGACTACATCTGTTCTGTTCATCACTGTGTCTGTCTCCAGAACTTAGAACAATTACTGGCTTATGGTAGGAATTCAGTAAGTACTTTGGGGATAATGAGCAAATTGTCCACTCTCAGGTAGGCTTCCGGTTGATAAAAGGCCCATTGGGAAGGAAGAGGGCAGAGCAGGACTGGGCTGAGCCTGGGTGCCAGTGGATAGCTGGCCCCTCCAGTGTCCTTGAGCTCCCCGTCCTCCAGCTTGCCTGTTCTGCAAGCCTTCTCTCTCTGCCTGCAACATTCTCTCTTGGCACTATTGCCACCTGGTGAATTAGTCATTCTTTGTGGCCCAGTTTGTGTCCTGGCTTCTTGAACTTTGTGCTGTCTCCCCACCTCCAGGCAGAGTGAAACAGACTCTTCCTGATGCTCCATAATGCTCTGCACCTATCCCCTTTTAGTAATAGTCATCATGGTTTTCCTGCTTTGCACGATTTCTTTGTGCCACATGTGTGGCTAACGCTTTATACACCTTCTCCCATTTAATACTTAGGATGATTTTTTGGGGTGGGGGAGTAGATACTAATCATTGCCATTTTACAGATGAGGAAAACTGAGGCTTAGGAATCTTAAAAACAATGTTTGTCCAGGACATACAGGTATCAATCAAGTGATATAACCAGGATTCCAGAATATATCTGACTGATTCACAAGAGTTTTTAACTGCTGGGTCTTCTATGAGCCAACTTAATTTAAGAATTATGCAATGACAGCTGGACAGACCCATAGTCTTTACACAGTCCAGTCTACTTATAGGCATGGAAGAACTGAGACTCAGTTACAAAGGCAGAGCAGGAATTGCAGGGGGAGGAAAATCCTGTTCTCATCTCCAGGATGTTCAATTTTGAGGCAGCATGGGGGTTACACCTTTTATTGAAACTTGTCACCCTTTTTTCTAGGAAGCGTAGCTTTTTATATTCCAAGGCATATTCAACAAAGTCCTCCAAGCTCCTTCTCTCTGGATATGATGCAGTCTTTTCTTGGCTCCTGTCAAGAGTTTTTCTTTTCTGCTAAATGTTTTAGATCACACCAAGAAAATGATCTCTAATGAAGTTCATGCTTTCTGCACCATTAAAAACCATTGTAGGAAGTTTGCCTTGTCCTATGAAAGGGGCCTCTCTGCAGACCTGGGTCATGGTGGGAAGCAGCTTCATCGGTGATGGCTCAGATGTTTTGAAAGGCCCAGAGTTTGCACATGCTCAGCCAGATAGCAAGGATAAAGCTGAGCAACTCACCTCACTGGCTACCGAGCCAGGGCTGAGCCGCCATGTCCAGCTCACTCTCACTGTGACTCATGTCTTGGAGCAAAAAAGGGGTCACAGTGAGACACAGCAGTGCTTTGGGGTTGGCTGGTTGGAAGCCTTCTGGTCCTGGGCTTCTGCAGTGCCAGTAAGAAGATGATGGGGGAGCAGGCATGCGGGGACCAAGTAATTCAACTCAAAGGCACTGAATACCTAATATACATGAGCCACAGGGTCGATGCTATGTATGAGGAAGAAGTAGAACAAGTTGAAAACTCTGGGAAGCACCAGGGGTGCTTCTGTCTTCTTGTTGGGTGTCTCTATCTTCTTGTTGCCCTTCCCCATGTCCCTCAAAATACATTAAGTTCCTGGCCTTGGAAGGGCTTACAGTCCAGTAGGGAAGCTAGAAGGGCACCCAAATGCACGTAAGGCCACTGTGAGTGACCTGAGTGCTGAGGGGCATGCCTACATCTCCAAGGGGACTCAGGAAGGAGAGTCTATGGCCAGTTGGGGGATGGTGGCGGTCCAGGGGCTGCCTCGCAGAGGTAGTGAGGCCAGAGCTGGACCTTGAGGCATGGATAGGATCTCAGAGAGGTGAAGAAGAAATTGGCATTCATTAAGGGCTTATGCTCTGTGCAGAAAAAGTGCATGAAAGGTAACTTCATTGATCTATTGGCGAAGCTCTTATCTTCAGTTTTTAAGATGAGTGAACTACCAAGATCATACAGCAAGGAAGTGACCGAGGCAGGATTCAAAGTCAGATGAGCTTGAATCCGGAGCTGGTTGGTGTGCCTTTCAGGGCAGAAACGAGGGGAGGGTTTTTTCTGGATTTACGGAGAGATAGGGACCAGTGTGAGAACAGTACAGGGATGAAAATAAGGGGCATGCTACAGAGACCAGTGAGAAGTTCAGTTTGGGCTGGAATTTTGTTTGTGTGAAGGAAAGGGCTGGACACGGAGGTGGGGGCTTTATGGTGGCAAGTGGAGTTTGTGACAAGTGGAGTTTTGTCCTGCTAAAACCTGGCATGCTTAGCAAAGGGCAGCGTGAATGCAAACAGGAGTGAGATAACTGCATGCACACTGACAACGTATTGCTGAGTGAAAAAAGGAAGTTGCAGAACATGGTGTTTACTATAAGCCCATTTCTGAAAAACAGAAACAGCTCCCTAGTGTAGCACGGCAGTTCAAGGCTCTCTGAAGCCAGACTGCTTGGATTTCAATCCGGCACTGCCGTTTCCAAGGTGGGTAACCCGAGGAAAATGACTTAGCCTCCTTGTTTCCTCATCTGTAACCTCATCTCTACAGTGGGGTGAAAAATGCTTTATAGGATTGTTCTGAAGCTTACGTAGCTTAATACACAGCTTGTAGAAAGATATCAGGCACATAGTAAGCACTCATGTTTTTGTCATTGTTATTAAAATCGTCTGGAAGGCTGAATATCAAACTGTTAAGTGATTTACCCCAGGTGGTAAGATTTCTATGGATTTTAGTTTGAATCCTATTTTCCTATGTGGTTTAAATATTTTATAGCAAACCTGTAATGCTTATAATGTAAACAAACCAGCAAGTTTATTTCAAGAGTTGATATTAGGAGACTTTGTTTTTATTGTATTTTTTCTTCTATTAGCAGCAGGCCTGCTATGGATACACTTGGAGAAGTCTCTGGTGTCACTCAGAGAGCTATTGAAAACAGGTGTCTGAGACAGCATTGTTCGGGCTTCCCACAGGCCAGGTCTGAAGTGCCGCTCATGATTACAGAGGAGTGCTGGCCCAGTCCTTGCTTCCTGTCCCCATTCTGCTCCTGCCACCCTCGTCAGGCCTGGGCATGGTTTCTTGGATTAGAGATGTTCTGAGAAGCCCTTTGGCCGCGCTTTGGGAACAGCCAATCTGGAGTCTGTGGCAAGACCTCCAATGCTGGAGCTTGGGCTGCCTCTCCAACCTCCCTCCCTGGAGAATAAGGGAAACTGAGTATTCTCAGTCTTGTGTGTTTGTGGGTTAGGATGTGAGGCTTTGGTCTGAGGAGTAATGCCTGGCAATTAAAAATTTTTAAGGGCACCTGGATGGTTCAGTCGGTTAAGCATCCGACTCATGATCTCAGGGTCGTGAGATTGAGCCCCTTGCCAGGCTCCGTGCTGAGCGTGGAACCTGCTTAAGATTCTCTCCCTCCCTCTGCCCCTCCCTGCCCCTGCTCACATACACACTCTCTCTCTCTAAAAAAACTTAAAAAAAAAAAATGGGCCACAGATTGTGCTGCTTTTCTTCCTGGCCTCCCAGCCCAGGCAGAAATTGTCTTCCAGAACCCTCGATAGCTCTTTCAATCGAGGGCTTTTGTTCATTAGGCAGGTGGGATGAAGAAGAAAGGTACTGTAGTGACCTGTCTGCCCTTAGAGCCCTGACCACGTCCATCTGTGATGGGGGCAGAAGTCAGTACCATTCCCCTCCTCTGTGAAGGGAGGAGATTGAAAACTCACATCTATTTATAGATGTACGTTAACTTTATGATGATCTAGAACCATCTGAAAGAGATTAGCCCTTGATTATCTAGAGAGGGAAATTAATCTCCTTTCTGCCTCTGTCTTCATCATCCACTTCAGTCCCCTCTCTCCTCTCCCTGGTGCATTCTTGGAGTAACAATATCAGTGCAATGGTTAAAAGAATGTTTTCTGGAGTCAGCCTGGTTTTGAATCCCGACTTTGCATCTTACTAGTTATCTTACCTTGGGCAAATTATATCACCTCTTTATGCCTAAGTTTTATCAGCTGTAAATGGGAATATAATAGTACTTATGTCTGAAGATTTTTGTGGGGTTATGAGATGAGGCACATGATGTTGTTAACACAGGACCTGGCATTCAATAAACGCGCAATAAATAGTAACAACTATTATTAGTGCATTGTTGCGGCCCAGGTTGAGAGGGAGCATCATGAGGGAGGAAGAAGGGAAGAAAGGAACGTTAGCCCGCAGCATCTATTAGCATAAAAGACGCACATACTCTGTGCCCCAGCAGTTCCATTTCTTGTTCTTGTTATCTGCCTGGGAAGACGTCACATGTGTTCACAAAGACGTAGGTACACTGTGATTATTGCAGCACTGATGGCAGTGGAAAATTGAGAACAAAGTATAAATGCCCATCAGTTGTGGGATGGCTGGAAAACAAGGGGATATACATAACATCAAATGCTCTGCAGTAGTTGAAAGAATGAGGTGGAACTGCGTGCCTCAACAGGTGAAGCTTCCCAAGACATGGTAAGACGTGCACAAAACAAACTGCAGAATGATACAGGCAATATGATTCCTCAAGATGATAGTATATGTGTCCTTCAATAGTTACGCATTGTGTGTATGCATTCTTACACACACACACACACACACATACGTAGATGAATAAAAATTATCAAGTACAATACCCCTTAAAGGAACAAAAGCTGGGATGGACCTGGAGATCCTATCAAAGGGGATTTTTAGGCTGAAGTCTAGTATTAGATTTTCTTAAAAAGGAATATATGCATATATTGTACAATTACAAATGATCAAGAACAGAGAAAGAAATACCTATCTGGCTAAGAATCAGAAGAATATGGCTGTCAAACTGAAGGCCTGATGGAGAATTCCCAGCTCTTCTCTTGTAGGCTTCTTTCCATCCTCCCACTGCGGCCCACTGGGGGAGGGGGGCTCTTAGCCTGCGGACTGCACCAGCTCACCAGACCTGCAGCTTTCGGAATGTATATATATGTGTGTGTGTGTGTGTGTGTGTCTATATATACATTCTTAGGCAAGTCACTTCCCCAAACCTCAGTTTTCTCACTCTAAAATGGGGATAGTAACCACTGTCTTGTATCTATTTTTTAAGGTGACTGGGAAGCTCCTATGGGATCGTGAGTGTGAAACACTCGATAAGCTGCTGAGTGCTCGTGTAGGAGAGTGCTGCAAGTCCGCCTGGCTGCCAGGGTTGCTGCGGCTGTGCCGCATTCCTCCCGAGCTGGGCAGTGTTGCAGAACTGAGCACACGGCCATCAACCTGCAGCTCTCCAAGGCCGAAGACCATAGCGGTTACTTTATTTGATGTCTAAGATAATAATATGCTTTGCAGAGGATAATAGGTCGAAGGGGGTAGAGAAGAAGGAAGGACGTGGTCCCAAGGTCAGACAGATGGTAGCAGGGGGCAAGACTGAACATCTGGGAGTCCTAAACGGTACACTAGTTATGTGGGGCTGATAGTGTGATGTGCACAGGGAGACTGATCAGTGAGATCATCCTTGGAGCGAGAAACCACAGATTTCCTCCTTCTGATCACCTTGATCTACCTCCTCCATCAGTCCCGACAGACTCTCAATGCTGTGTCCTCGGGCCCCCCAGGGCTGGGATTCACAGCCCATTCCTCAGGTGCCCCTTCTCCTTATCCAGCATCGCATGGTCGGAGTACCCAGGTACAGTAGGACTCCAGGGCCCAGACCACCAGTTTGGGAATGGGGATAGCTCTCTGAGGTGTGTGTCTGTGTTTATGAGCCAAAGGAGGAAAGTGCAGAGGCAGAGCCCTTAGAGATGACATGCAGGGGAATCAGTTTAGGGGCTGAATAGAATTGTGCAGGACTTGGGGAGCTCCACCATTCACTCTATAACCTTAGGGAAGTCATTTGTCCTCTCCTCATCTGCAAAATCAAAGGGTTGATCTATGTCAGGGGTCCCCAGCCAGAATCATTTAGAGCCCTACTCCTCAAACCTTGGGTGCATGGAAGCATCAGCATCACCTGGGGGCTGTTAGAAATGCAGCCTCTCTGGCCCCACCCCTGACCTCCTGAGTCTGAATCAGCATCTCAGTGAGATTCTCAAGTGATTCACACACACACTGAAGTTTGAAAAGCACTGATTTAGAGACACTTGCTAACATTACAAGTTTCTGGGTCCCCCTCCTGAGAGATTGTGATTCAGTAGTCTAGTATGGAGGGGGGAAACTATATGTTTGACCAGCCCCTTACAGCTAGATTTGAGAGCTGCTGAATTATAGACCTGCCTTAAGTCTCCACGATTCTGTTGGCACTTAAAATACTCTGAAGGAACGTGTGACTCTCTGGAGGTGAATGGGTGGGAAATCGAGGAGGACCTTGCCGGGAAGGGAGCAGAGGCTTATACTCTAGGTGCCTCTGGGTTGCCCCGTATGCGAGGCAAGAGCAAACGCTGCCCATTTCATGGCTGGGATTAATGACTGTCAGCAGCTCCCTGTTAAGACGGTAAACTCATTTAGCAACGGACACCAAGAAACAGCCGGATCCAAAGGCAGAGAGTGGTAATCTAATTGCACTGAATTAGCCTCAGGAGACTCGGACAATATCAACTTCAGAAAGCCACAAAGGGATCCTTTATAAGGCGTTTCAAAAGCTTTGGGGCCTCGGCACCCCTCATCAGGGCTCGCATTACAAAGCAGAGGCACTGCGGATAAGCCCCTCTTCTCAGCATCTCCGGGCATTGTTCCCTTCCAGTGTGCTTTCTGCATGAATTTGCTGGCTGGCCCTGTGGTGTTTTCAGTTGTGTGTTAGGCTTAACGGGGCTGGTTCAGGAGGGACAGCTGGCGTTCAGGGCTGAGAGGCCTTCAGCCATACCGGCCACCGGTCCTGTGAACGCTGTCCGTGCCCATGGACTTGTCTGGAGACCAGTGCACTTTCTAGTGGTCTTTCTGGCTCTGACATTTTCTTATTCTGAGGTCCTTCTCATTTCTTAAAACCAGCCTCTTACATAACCAGGTGATTTCCTTTTAATAATCCTTTGTTGCATCGTGTGTGTGCGTGCGCATGCTCGTGTTCATTGCCCAATTTATTCATCACCAATCCATTTTAAAGAATGAAAAGGGATGAGTGAAAGTGTGTTTATGGCATGGCCCAGAGAGCTTACAAAGATTGGAATGGTAATTTGGGGGTCAGGAAAGGAGGGAATAGAAGTATTGTGAAGATTTGTCTCTGACCTGCATTCATTTACTTTAATGCAGTAAATTATAAATCTCATTCCACAAAAGCAGCTTGTATTTCTTCTACATCCTTCCTGGGAGGTGGATTTCTCTGATTTCATACCTCCAGTGACAGGGACCCTTACTACCACCGAGGCAGCCCATTGCACCACTTGACAGATCTGCCAGAAACTTCCAAATTACATTGAACTAGAATTTGTGTGTGTACATTAAAATAATTATCCATCAATTTGCTCCAATTCTTCTCTTGGAGCTGTATAGAATAAATCAAATTTAATGTTTCCCAAATGGGGTCCCTGGATATCTAGGGGGTTCATGAAATAGTAATGAGGATTCAGAATCCATTTTAAACATTTCAGAGACTCTAACAAATTGCATATTTACTTCTGACAAAGCTCTATGGACTCACTAAAAAGCATCACGTGTCTTTACTTTTGTTTTAGGTCAACTCGTGTGGCGATATCGCTTATCCCATAATGTTCAGTATTTCTGGCAGTTATGTATGCCTTTGATTGATAAAGATGGGGAAAACAAGTTAATGATGAATAGGATTTGGCAAACAGATTTTTACAAACATAGCTTTTATGGGCGGAGGAAAAAACCCAAACGGAATCCCTGGTGAAAGTATAGAAACTTTTGGTCTCTTTCTCATGCCACTCCTCAGCTCTGTGGGGATAGTAATCAAGCACCATGTTTTCTCATCATCCAAAGCGCTTCCTGGGGAAACGGACATATTTATGTGACTTGTCAATAATCTAGGTATCACTATCTAGGGTGGATAACCCTCCACAGTGAAGTTGCTTAATGAGGTCCTCAATTCTTTCAGACTTTTGAGCCCAAATATAATGCAACATTGCTATTTCTTATAACAATTGAAATACGCAGCAATATTTGTAACCAAAACTATTCTATCATGGAGGAGATTGGAAGAAGATAATCCTTAACTGGCACAGTTGAAAATGATTTTAGAGAGAGTGATTTGTTGATTCCCTTCATTTTACAGCTGGGGAAACTGAGGGCCAAAAAGGTCACGGAACCCTCTCAAGGTCATGGCACTAGCTAAATTCTGGATCCCAGGTCTCCTGCCCTTTGGGCCAAGGCCGCTTTGCCTAAAGCAGCAGAAAACCTGCAGAATAGCGTCAAGATGGCCAGGCGGGAGACAGTGCCATCCATCTGAAACATCATTCTGGCTTCTGCCAGCTGATGAAGGAAATAAAGTTAATGACGCCCACATAAATGTGATGCTGTCGCAAGACATGTGCATGGGCTGTCTGAAGAGGAGCTCTGTGGGCCCCCTGATGAAGGAAAAACATTTTCATGTAGCTTTAAAGGGAGCAGTGTCTCCCCTTTCTGCAAGGACAGGGACTCTGGCATTTGTTACCTCTGTCCCCTCCGCAGAGTGCCCGGTTGTGGACTGGACACTTCCATACATGATAAATACATGCCTGGTGAAGAAAGGAAGGCAGCGTCGGCACTGAAGCAAATTCATTTTGAGCCTTTGTGGGTATGGGCCTGTCTTTTATAAAGACCTTATCCCAGGTGGGAGGGAACTTAGAGGTGTTGGAATCAGTCATTTGAGTTGATTGGTGAGCAAATTGAGTCCCCATGACGCAGAGACTTGTCAAAGCCATGCTGCAGGACAGGGGCAGAGCTGACTTTAGAACGGGGGTTTTTCAAATCACAGCCCAACTGCTCCCTCCACTGTGCCACATGTTTGCAACCTCTTTCATAACAAGTTGGTCTCAAGAATAAATTTCCTAAATATCCCCTGAGAGGTCATCACCAGTTTTGTGAATATGCAGAAGTTATGTGCCGATTCATAACTCTATTTACCAGCCTAGGGTCCTCGTCTAAGCTGTCCTTCGGGAATAAAAGACGTGATGCTTTCTTTTCTCTTACTCAAGGTTCCTAAGCTCCCCGAAGAGGGTAGACTGACATTTTGATTGGCCCTGGTGCAAACTCGCCCAAGAAACTTCTTTCCTTAGGAAAAGAATCCTTGGTCCATTTCAGAAGCTCTTAGATACTTTCTGCGTGCCCAAAATGCAGCGGGTAAGATTTGAGGGAAAATACAGCTGTGCTACCAGGAGGAAAAGATTGAGGTGGGCATCTGCCCCTCTTGGCCAGCTTGGAGACTCAGAAGCTAGAGGGGCCACCTCAAAGGAAAATTCATTCACCTGGTTTTCCAGGATGATATGAAACAATCTATTTGCCATGTTTCTTTTGACCCAAGTGTGCATAGAAACATCTTTCCTTCAAGGTTTTAGTGACCTTTCTTTGTAAATGAGTGCCATATTTAGCACAAAACCCTGTGCAAGGAAGCATCTACTGGGATGGCAGGTAGAAGTGGCACATAAAGAGAAGCTGATCATCTTCTGGGAAGGCCAGCCATGGATTAGGCTTGGTTTATCTCCTCTACCTTTATTCCCTTTGCATGCATGGGCTAGGTCCCTTTTTGCTTCATTGGGGTGCTTTGTGTGTTTCTTAAGGAGCATTTTCTCAAGGAAACTAGACTTTTTTCTTCATTAAAAAAATTAGTACATCAGAACAGCAGATTAAATATTTGGTCATTCTGTACTGGTGGTTCTCAACTGCAGATAATTTTTGCACCCCAACCCCCACCGCAGGATTTTTGGCAAGGTCTGGAGACCTTTTTGATTGTCATGACTTGGGGGGGGGTGCCACTGGGGCCACGGCACTGCTAAACATCTTATAATGCACAGGACAGCCCTCCTAATAAAGATTATCCGGTTCAAAATGTCAATAGTGCCAAGACTGAGAAACATGTTTTATGCTATAAGTCTATTTGAATTACTCAGAAGATAAAAAAATTTTGGGGTCTTCCTGGGGCCCTTCTAGCCATAAGGCACTGTAAAGGCTCTGGGAATCAAAGCAAGTTCCCTTTGGCTTGAAAAGGAGGTTTGAAAGGAATGTGCTTCTACCATAAAAAAACCATATCTTTGCCTATTATTTTTGACCAGTCTGGATATAAAGCCCCATCTCCAACTGAAAATAAAGAGACAAAATTTAGGTTATTGAAACCTAGAATGTCACTCATGGAATTTTAGAACCATAGGCTTTTAAAATACTAGAGCAGGAACTTCAGCCAAATCACCTCATTTTACTTATGGGGTCACAGTTGATGAGCACTGCAATGCTGTGTGCCTCCCAGTGCCCTATGTGTCTCTCCCCTCAGCTCTGTCTAAGGCCTCGATTTGTTCTCTCTGTTGGCACCATCTGAGATTTCTGGCTCACTTTGATTGTTGTTTTGTGTTACCGTCATTATTGCCAGTTTGCTGGTTATGTACTGATGCAGCGGTACTTCTCTTATTGATGGCCTTTCCTTTTCTGGCCCCCAGATTTCCCCAACAAGGTGATCAGCTGGCATCATTTAATCTAAGGAGTACCTGGGTGCCTGAGATGCTTGGACTGGCTTATTCCAACATGGGTGCCTGTCCCTTGGGGGAGAAAGGGTTATTCACAAGGAACCTGCTAGGGAGCTGCCCATCTCCATTTACCCCCACATACAATTCTATCGAGTCCCCAGATTTTAATGCTTCTGCATTTTCACCTAAAATTTCAAAAATGAGAAGAGTTAGAAATGAAAGTGCCAATTACACAAAGACAATTCTTTCCCTCCTTTTGACCTTTTTTTCTCCATCTGTCTGAAAAATTCCTGAGGGTATTTCCCTAGTTCAGTTCCTAGTTTTATTATTTTATGTTTCAGAACATTTCTGAAACAACATTTACTCCTCAGATGATGTAGCCATTCCTGTATTTTGAAAGTGCAATAGTACCAATCCCTTCCCAGCTCTCCAAAGTCATGACTCTTCTTCCCTATAAACACAGAATCCCATATACATTGTAGCTCAGATATGCCTTGACACACATAGGGGAAGGAGATGTAGAGTGAGCCTTTCTGACGGGCCACCACCAGTTTATTAAAGAATTAACACGGTGGATTCATAGTGTTATCAAAATGATAACAATGCAAACCTTTTAGACTGTGTCTCCCTTTTGTGAAAGACAAGGTCGGGGAGAAGAAAATCAAGCATAGTGTTCATCAAGAAAAAAGGAATCGGGTGTGTGTATGGGAGGTGATGTGCTTCGTCCTATTAATTTGCTCTTTAATCTTTCTGGTTCAGTTCTGTCTCGGTAAGCCAAACAGAGAATCAATTTGCATACAAATGTTACCAAGTACCCCACCTCCAAGCATTTTACAGTTCTGTATGTATGTAGGGGAGAAAGGATTTGATATTGTTAAGAGGATACTTCCTGCCCTTTCCCCCATAAAGTAGCTACATTTCACTACAATTCACAAGGCCCTGGATTGTTGCACTTTTTTCATTCTATCTGACTCCCTGACTATTTGCATTCTGAGCTGTGGGCAGGACTATGGCCTATCAAAGAATTATTTGAGCTGGACATTAGAAGCTTTAGCATTGGGTATCGCAGGGAAGGAGGGGGTCTTTTCTTCATCTCAAGAGAAAGACATGAAGAGTGGTTGACATATAGATCCTTACAGTCAGGGGTCTGGGGGAGGTGTCATTCATTTAATAAACCAATCGACAGGTTAGTCAAACCAACAATTCATATGCAGAATTCTCTACAATGTTAAAAGGAAAACCAAGAATTAGTTGCTGGTTTATGATGGAGAGAATATTTGGTGGTTACTTATTTTTAAAAATAACCTAGAGTGGGTTTTTCAAATGACTGTTAATACCATGCCGTGGTAAAACATGAGAGGCAGGTATCTAAAATGAGAAAGATTAATGATCCCTGCGGGTCATGGAAGAAGAAAAATTTTTTTCAATTCATATAAATGGAATTTATCATAACCATCTCTGACAATGGCTGATTCACCCACTTACAAAGGACTATCTATTCCAATGCTTCCCGAAGAGGTGATTTTTCACTTTTCACTTGTACTAACATAGAATGCTAAGCCTGTAGGCAGAAAATTTTAACCTGGGAGATAACGGGTGAGGGAACTCAGCTACAGACTGAGGGACAGACATAAATTAAACAAAACAAACAAGAATTGTCCATCAGTTCAGGATCTGCAGCTAACAAAGTAGAGTTTGAAAAGGTGAGTGGGTGAGAGGAGGAAGTCAAAGTTTCAAAAGGGGATGTTTCCCAGGATCTGTTCCTAAGTAGATTCACTCTGCACCCAAGTTCAGGGCTTTACAACCTGAGGTCATAACACTATTGTTTCCAAGCACTAAGCCTCAGCAATCCCTCCCACCCCCCACCCCCCCGCAGAAAAAGAAAACAACAACAAAAAAGGAGAGAAAAATAAAATGTTCTGTGTCCAGCAAGTTCGAGTGCAACCTTCCCCGTCACCGCTAGTTGTCACTTGGCTCCCAGACCGGAGAGCTGAGGTTTTCGGCACTGCGGTTAGAGAGAATGCAGTCCTAATTAAACTGAGTAACTCCTAAAGCTTCCCCTTAAAGTCCTCAGCCCAGTGAGAGCCAATATGCAGAGGGGCTGGGGGCCAGTGATAGGGCAGGGGTATAGCAGGTGGAAGGACAAACAAATCACAAAAAACAGGCAAACAGCTGCCAGAGCAGCGACAGTCTCAGACCTCCACGCACAAGCCAGACACCCTGCGGGCGGGGTGGGGTGGGGGAGCGGGGGATGGAAAGACCCGATTGCAGCGGTATACAACAGCCCCCTCCCTCCAAATGGGGGGGATCACGGACAGAGTCAGCCTCAGTGCTCCTTTCCCCCATTTCCATTACAGCGATGTGGTCAGTAGAAAATTGCATACCTGAAGAATACAATGGTCTCCCAAAGGTAGAGTCGAAGAGTATTGAAGCTGTACATTTTTCAGGTCCTTGTGCTTTGTAGTCCACGAGTTATGGGGGCAAAAATGTTTCAAATCGGCACTTACAAAACCAGCGAGCGCTATTGAAAAAATAATCCAGATGCTAAGGGGAGGTGGAGAACCGGGGCGCGGAGGAAGAGCCCCAGGGGAAATTGGAACGAGGGGTCTGTAGGTACCACGGACAGAGGCAGCCGCGAAGCGTTTCAGCACCACGGAGAGCGTCCAGCCCTGCTTTTCAGGAGCGCGAAGAGTATTGCTGTTTGTTAAACTCCAGCTTGTCTGTTGGCTCCCTGCGGCGCTGGGGAGGCACGTTTGGGGGTGGGTATATTTTCTTTTTTACCCCTGTTTTTCTGTTTAAACGGCCAGCTCCATGCAAGGAAAAAAAAAATCTTCTGTGGCGATCAGAGCGCTGGCCTCGGACCGTTAGGTTGGGCGAGCATTTGGGTAGAGAGAGCTGGGCTTTGTGCCCCTGGGCTGGCCTGAGGGGGTTAGGGGCGAGGGGAAGCGATTGACGGTGCTGCCTTCAGTTAAATCCCGGAGAATGTGCCAGGCTGGCGCATCGCGACCGAGTCCCGGAATCTCGTTCCCCTGCCTGCGTGCTGGTCTGCTGTCGCCTTGCGATCCCTGTTCTCTGGTCCCCGCCGAATAAGTTATGATCGTTGCAGGAAAGGTGTCCCATTGCTTGGGGCTGCAGGCGTGAGAGAGCTCAGGGCAAGTTTCAGGGGCTGCCGGGGTCCATGGCGACCCCCCGGGGCTCAGTAGCCCAAGGCTTCAGATGCATCTCGATTTTCTGAGCTCGCCCATCTTCCTTTGGCCAGGACTCCTTCAGATCTTCAGACTTTCTTACTGCATTAATTTAACAAACTGGCGGCATGGGGGTTGGGGGGGGGGGCTGGCGAAGGCCGATGGGAGGGGGTGGAGAGGAAAAAAAGGGGGGAAAAACTCCTTAGTATCTTCAAACCCTCCCACTCGAGGTGCTCATTGGCCCGCGGCTGCGAAAACCAGATCTTTTCTCAGTGTTTGGCCAATCGCGTATTAGACTCTGGGTTGAGCTTAACGCTAAAAGTGCTGGACGAGAGCCGCGTCTCTCCTCTCCTTTGCAAGCGGGCGGTGGGGTGGGGGAGATTATGGAGTTAATCTCTCGAGGTCTCCCAAAATATTGCCACGATATTTAAAGAATGTAGTTGTATGTGAGTAAAACAAACACCACGGGCCCCAGTTCGAACCTGCTTCTGGGCTCAGTTCATCATCTTAAAAGGGAAGAATTGAACCAGATCCCTGAGTTTCTTTAGAGCTCTGAAGTTATAATATTTGGTACAGAAGTAAAGGAGAGGTTTCAAGAAGTCTGGTCCTAAAAGCCCCCGCCTCTTCCCCTGGGCCACTGCAACAGGAAGATGCAGGAGAAATTCCTTGACCACTGTCCAGGGTCAAGAGGGAGCAATCCTGACCTCACTGCTGGCACCCTTGGGGGAGAAGGAAGGAAGGAAGATATGGAAGATATGCCCTCTTCCAACTGGACAGGAGACAGTTTTATTTACACGTCACAAGCTGGGGCAACAGAGCCTTAGAGAGCTGTGTCTTGTTTCCAAATAACGATTGAGCCAAGCTGTACACACAGTTATCTAGTACTTAACCACTCCTATCCACGCCCCCCCCTCCCCAGTTTCCCACCTTAGTTGAGTCTCGCAAACCAGCTATACATTTCACTCTAGAGCCCAGCTGGGGAGGTGGAGTTAATCAGATTTTCTCCAAGCTACCAGACTTTAGTGGATTAATAGCCTCTGCAGGATTTTCTGGCTTATTTGAACTGGCTGGGACTCTGGGGTCTCCCCTCCCAGCCTATTGAGTGGGGACAACCCTTCCCTCTTTCTCAGCAGTGTTAGGAACTCCTTCTTTTGAGGTTTTGGAGGTTGGTTCTCCCTAGAACAGCTCAGCTGTCTCCAAGCCCAGGCTTTCTCCCAAAGAAATCTGGAAAGCTTTGTTCACCAGTCTCCTACCAGCAGGGATCCCCACCTCCAACCTCCACGCCACTGTTATGACACACCCCACATTACTCTTTTATATTGACTTCCACACACAGTGATGCGCTGCTTAGTATTTCCATGAGTTTCTGAGTAGTGGCTGAAAAGGAAATTTTGCTTGAAGGTGGTTATTCATATGAGTCTTATATACATTTATGTTATCTATCTATTTATCTATCTATATCTATTGCTAACCTTTATTAGCATGCCTTTTATCTGTCAGGTACTAGTGTGCACTTCACATAATCTCATTTACTTCCCATGGTAATACTTTGAGGTAAATATTATCTTTGTGAATGTGTTTCTGTATATGTGTGTGTACATTTGTGAGTAGCTTGGGCAAGACAAACATGTATATTTCTGTATATATGAATTGATTTGTGATTTGGTATCCACCTGTCCATCCAGGTATTCTGAAGCAAATGGGCAGTACACATGTGTATTTGTACATTTGTGCTTGTAAATGGGTCTCTATCCACATGGGCATATATGTATGCATCTACTTGTGTCATTGTTGTGCCCCTGAAGATTCTAAAACAAACTGTGATGTCACAACTTTGTCCTTGTTCCTTACCTGGCTAGGAAGCAAGTGAATGCAGTGTGTAGAAGTTATGTTTTCTTTTCCTTCAAGGGACGCTGTGTGTGTGTGTGTGTGTGTGTGTATGTTGTTGTTGTTGTTGTTGCTATTGTTGCTGATGTGGGTGTGACTGGCTCCAGGGCTTTGGGCTGTGCAGGAGAGGAAAATATTTACTACCTGGGGCTCCCTGTTTTCTAGTAGGCTTCTGTCTACGCTGAGGCTGCTACTTTTATTTAATCAGCGTGCATGAAGTCAGAGTGTGCCAAGCATTGGGGATCCGCCAATATGTAGGATGAACAGTACTTTGAACCTCCGGACATGAAATCACTTTAGAGGTTCAGTGGGAAAAGTTCCTCATTGTTGTGAATCTACACTTTTTACCCCAAATCTCATGTATTTCTTATGCCTATAAGCAGTATACTTGGATCTTTCTGTCTTGTGTAGGTCACTATTGAAATACCTGCAGGCTTGGAGGTCAGAGATTTATGTTCTTATTTTATCTCTGCCTCAAAAAGGCTGGATGATGTTGGTTAAACGACCGAATCTCTTTGGGCCTAAGTTGTACAGGGAGAGTAGCATCCATTCTTCTCATCACAAGAAGTTGCATAGAAGATATGGCATTCCAGTCTAATCTTATTGTGACTACCATGCTTTGAAATAGAAATCTCAATGGAATGGAATGGATTGGCTCCAGCAGATGGTTCATTTTGTAATGGTAAGTATTCTGTGTAGCCTAATTCCAATACTTGGGGTGGCCCCTTATAGGTAGCCAGATTTGAGCTCTTCTAAGTATGAGTACATTTTGACCTACACCAAGACTTATTTTATTCCTAGAGGCGATTCATGCTTTAATTTCATTCATTCATTCATTTATTCATTCAGCATTTACTCTGTGTCACTATTCTGGGCACTAGGGATATAGCAGGGAACAAAACAGGTAAAGATCCCTATTCTAATGGAGTGTATCTTCCAGGGGAGGGGAGAGCAGATAAAAAAGTAAATTATGATGTATTAGGCAATCATATGGTTTATTTATTTATTTATTTATTTATTTATTTATTTATTTTTAAACATAAGGTTTAAAGAGAAAAAATCTGTCTAAGGGCAGAAAATGATATAGCGGTACTATTTAATATAGGGTGGTCAGATCAGGGAGCGTTTTCTGAAAAGAAGACATTTGAACAGAGGATGGAAAGAAGTGAGGGAATGAACCATGTGAACCTCAGGGAGGGGAAGAAGAGCTTTCCAGGTGGTGGGAGAGCAAACATAAAGACCCTGAGAGGAGAGTATGCTTGGAGTATGCAGGAAACAGCAAGGAGGCCAGCAAGCCTGAGTGGAATGAGTGAAGGTGAGTGTACCAGCAGAGGAGGTCAGAGAGTGCTTGGGGACGAGGCCGTGTACTGCCTCCGGGGCACAGTAAGGACTTGGGGTTTTATTTTGAGTGAAACCCTTTTGGAGGGTTTTGAGTAACAAGATCTGACTTAACATTTTAACAAGATTAGTCTGGCTACTGTGTTTAGAGTAACATGTGTAGGGATGGGAGGGGAAAATGAAAACAGGGAGACTGGTTAGAAGCTACTGAAAAAAGTCCATGTGAAACATTCTTAGAGACTGTTATGGTTCAACACTTTTATTTACAGAAGAGGAGAACGATATCCAGAGAGGTTAACTGACTTACCCCTTAGACTAGTAGTAGAGTTGGGATGAGAATGCAGGTTCGTAATTACAGCTAACGGGTCTTTCCACTGTTTTTTGCTCCAGCTGAAATGAAGGGCATGGAGAGAGAAGGTAAAGGAAATCTACAGAGGAAGGGACTTCACCTGGCTTGTTACTGATCTATGTCTATCAGCGGGCATGGTGCCCGGCACATAGGAAGAGCTCCGTAAATATTTCTTGCAAGGATGAATGACTGAATAAATGAAGGAAGAACAAAAAGATCCCAGCAGAGGGCCTGAAGAGAGAAAGAGGAAGGAATAGTGTTAATCAGGTGAGATTATGCAGGCCTGAACCCGCTAATGTAATTAACACAATGCCAAGCCTCTGACCATAATGCCATTCACAGAGGAGAGTGCTGGATGTTTCAATACTGCTTTGACAGGCTTCAGTGATACTTTGTAAAGAGAGATGGATATTCGGAGCAACTGAGCAGCTTGCCTAATTGTGCTGAAGTATTTTGATGAATATGGGTCTTCAAATGGTACTGTGGAAGAGCCTTGCCTCCAAGGAGTGGGAGGCTTACTGCCAGCCTTCCCTAACCCGATTTAGAGAATGAACTTGCTACCTTTTCTTTTTTTTTAATTGCAAAGCAATAGTATGCCCTCTGTGCTTTAAAGAAGGGACCTCAGAACTACTTGGGAAATCTCAGTGGCACTAGGAGAATTTTTAGTCATGAGCAGTGGATGCTTAAAATATTGAGGGACCTTTCCTCCCATTTTTCTAATTAGTCACCAAGAAGCCTGGAAATTGGAATGACTGGCTTAAGGTATCCCTACAAAACTGAGTCTAGAACTTAGGAATCCTGTCTCTCAAGTCCTGGCTCCCAACACCTTCATTTGGAGACCTAAAATAAAAGAAGAGGAGGTAGGATCAGTGAAGAAGAAATGGCTCATATCAAGACTGATCAGCCCCTGGCTTTCTGCCCAGAGACTCTCCCAATTTAGTTTTGCAGCCAAGTCTCTACTTGTGCGCTGGACTCCAGTGGCTTGACACCCATGTGAGACTCCATGATCCCCTTGCGCTGCTTTCCCGTCTTTCCATCACACCACCTCGGTCTGTTTTTTCCTACTTTCTTCTTAGCCTGTCCTTAACTCTTATTTCATGTTTATTTAGTCAGTTCCTCTTATTGGGTCTCTCACTGCCTCCACAAGGAGTTTTGGCGTGAAGAAGGTTTGGCAGAGGATGTGTTTTTTTTTTTTTTTTTTTCTTTCTCTTCTGAGTTTTCAGTCAGTGGTTCATTCGTTTAAAAAGTACATATATTTTGAACACCAACTGGGTGTCTGACACTGTGCTGAGGCTTTACGTCTCTAATAAAAGAATTGTTCATTTTGTTTTTAACAAATGTTTATTAACTACCTTCTCTGGGCTAGGAACCACGGCAAATGGGTCATAATCAGTGTTGGTTGAAGGAAGGAGGTGATGCAAAGAGATTCTTGTATTGTGTATTTAAAAACCATTTAAAATGGAAATACACATATATAAAGTGAGTAAGTTTTGTTAAGTTACTTACAAAATGGATGCTATCTATATCATGACACAGAACATGGCCAGCACTCTAGAAGCCTGCCTCATATCCCCTCCCAGTCATTATATGCCAAAGATACCAACAATTCTAATTTCTATTACTTCCATTTTGCTTGGTTTTTGACAAAATGATAGTCTTTGTTCGTGAGAGGGATTAGCCTAGAACTTAAAAATGTCTTTTTCAGGTTTTGGTATAAAGATTGTGGTGGCCTTATCAATTGTTTTCTCATTTCTATTCTTTAGAAACATCTATTTAAGATTGGTGTTATTTCTTTTTTAAATGTTTGGAAATGTTCATTGGTGAAGCCATTTGGGCCTGGAGGTTTCTTAGAGGAAAGTTTTTATTTACAGATTCAATTTATTTAATAGATATAGGACTGTTAAGATTGTAGATTTCTTCTTGTGGTGGGTTTAGTAAGTTGTATTTTTCTAGGCACTTGTCCATTTAATATAAATTTTCACATTTATTTGCATAAAATTGCCATAATTCTCTTACTTTGTTAGTCTATAGAATCTGTAGTGATGTCTTCTTTTCTATTTGTCATAGGATAATTTGTGCTTTCTTTTTTCCTGATTATTCTTTCTAGGGGATCAGCCATTTTATTGGTCACTTCAAATTACCAGCTTTAAAATTTTTTCTATATTATAAATTTGTTTTCTATCCTTTCTTTCCTTTTTTTCCCTCTCAACTTATGCATTTTTTGCTTGTTTAATTTTTTTTTCTGGCTTCTTGAAATGGATGCTTAGATAATTGATTTTTAACTTTTCTTATTTTCTAATATACATTTAAGACTTTGTCTTTTCTCCTGAGCTTTACTTGAGATGCATCTCACAAGTTATGTTTTCAATATTATTCAGTTCAAAATATTTTCTAGTATCCTCTCTGCTTTAGATTTTGATTCTTAGAGGTATTTGGAAGTATACTGTTGATTATGTCATTCCATTCTTTTCTGCCCGATATAATATCTTTGAAAAGTCAGCTATATGCCTTATTTTTGATCCTTTAAAGATAGTGCATCTTGGGCGCCTGGATGGCTCAGTTGGTTGGGCGACTGCCTTCGGCTCAGGTCATGATCCTGGAGTCCCGGGATCGAGTCCCACATTGGGCTCCCTGCTCAGCAGGGAGTCTGCTTCTCTCTCTGATCCTCCCCCCTCTCATGCTCTCTCTCTCTATCTCATTCTCTCTCTCAAATAAATAAATAAAATCTTTAAAAAAAAAATAAAGATAGTGCATCTTTGTTTTCTGGTGGTTTTACATATTTTACTGACTTTGGTTTTATCAGTTTTATATCATGTGCCTATGTTTGTTTGCTTTTTTCCAAGGAGTCAAACACTATTTTAATTAATTAATTATTTTGTGTGTGTATGTGTGTATATATATTTTTTACTGAGTATAGTTGACACAAAATATTACATCAGTTTCAAGTGTACGACTTAGTGATTCAACAAGTCTATATGTTATGCTCTGCTCACAAGTGTAGCTCCCATCTGTCACCATACAACACTGTTACAGTACCATTTACTGTATTTACAATGCTGTGCCTTTCATACCCGTCAAACACTATTTTAGAACTGCACAGGAAAGACTGAATAAAGTTTTATGCTGAACTTTCCTGATAGACATTTTCTCATGGGGCTCTATGTAATGGATTATATCAGTCCCATTAGCCACATTTATACCATTCACAAAGGATGTACAAATTGTGTCATTTGGTTGAAGAGTCAAGTTTGAAAATAATGATCTTTCTATTCTTTCTGCTTTTAGAACAATTCTCAAAACACATTTATTATGCTCCCAGTCCATAATTGTTCATTTAAGTGCTTCTTCTAAAAATAACTTAGAGCAAAGGAATCATTTACTTTATAGTTATTAAGAAACAGAACTCATCCATTTTCTCCAGTGTTCCATGGAGGGAAAAACTGGTTCAACAGATATAGTAGAAAGTATGTTTTCCATTTTGGCTTCTCTGTTTTAATGACCAGAGAAAATCCTCTGTCATTTCACCTTGTTCCGACACAGTGGTATCAATATCCTTTTCTTCCTCTGAATCTTGATCTGGCATCCAACACTGGTATTTTACATCCAAAGAATGAATATTTCAAAGGTTGCAGGGTCCCTCCTTCCAACACTGCTGATGGGATTTCCCTTCCTGGAGCACACACTCTGGCCAAACTGATGTGTCCAGGCCCTCTTCCAGGCCCGCTGGGCACCATCCTCTGCCCAGTCCTAGGGATCCCCAGACTGAGCTTCCCACCCCCTGCCCACTGCCGCCTCGACCCCTGGCAGTCCACAGTGGCTGCTGAGGTTCTGTGTTCTTTGTGAATATCCTGCTGAGACTCACAGAGCTCTTTTGAATTTGTGTCTTGGTCTAGTTCATCAATAGTCAGTATTTCTTCATTATTGTTCCTTCATTCTCTCCTCTCCACTAGAATCCCAATTCACACATAGGCTAAGACCTTTTTGTGATGTTTCTATGCCACTTCTGCCTGTTTCTGCATTCTCTATTCTTTTTTCCCCCTTTCTCAGAATCTATCTGGACCTTTTCTACTTTTTTCACTAATCGTCTTTTCTGCTGTGTTTACTCTAGTTTTACATTATATACTGAATTAATTTCAATTGTTTTAATTTTCAGGCTAGCACTTTCACTTCTTTTTTCTTTTTAAAAAATAGATTGCAGCACTCTGGAGAAATTCCCCTTCTTTTCATCTATTTTCTGGAATATAATCATCATAATTATTTTAAAATTCCTGACTGAGAATTCTAGAATCTGGGCTATCTACTGGTATCTCTCTATTGCCTGATATTTTAAAATTGGATTTTGATCATTTGTATCTGTTTACTATCATGCCTGGTATTTTTGCAGTAAATACTTGAAATTATATATGAAAAATTACACTGGCTCTGAATCATGTTATCTTCTAGAAAGGATTACATTTCCTTCAGGCTGGCAGAGTGTGGACAGATCATCTTGATTCAACCATGCATTGAGATGATTTCAAGCTTTGTTTCAGGCTTTGTAAGGAGTGTCTATTTCCTCCCCCTACTTTTTTTTTAAGTGTAACTTTTTTGGGCATAAAATTGGTATGTAACATATAAATTTCAGTGTACAACATTATAATTTGACCTCTGTGTGCACTACAAAGTGATCACCACCAAAAGGCTAGTTACTGCCCATCACCATATGAGGGGTGTCTGTTTCTGATTTGCTTTACTCCTTGGGCATAGCCCATCAGGCTCTCCGCTGAAAGCCAGAACATTCTCTTTCGTGGGTCCTGACAACTCCAGCTCTTGTTTCCACAGCTCTATGGGACTGCCAAAATCATTACTTAGTGTTTTCACCTCTTAGCAGCTGCTTTTTCAAAAATAATCTTTTAAAATTTTATTTTGTAATGAAGCCCTCCCTGACCATCCTCCCTGAAATACCACCCCCCATCACTATCATTCATTTTGTTTTATTTTGGAATTTACAGGAAATTTCCCATATACCCTTCACCCAGTTTTCCCTAATGTTAACATCTTACATAATGTGATACATTTGGGAAAAAAATGATACATTTGTCAGACGTTAAGGAAGCGATATTGACATATTACTATTTGCTGAACTATAAGCTTTATTTGGATTTTTCCAGTTTTTTCCTTTTTTGTCCCTTTACTGTTGCAGACCCCAATCCAGGATACCAGGATACCAGGATACCACATTACTCATCATGTCTCTTTAGTCTCCTCTGCATTGTGCCAGATTCTCAGTCTTTCCTTGTTTTTTCATGACCTTAATGGTCTGAAGAGTGCTGGCCAGGTGTTTTATAGAATGCCACTCAATGAGTTTGTCTGATTTTTTCTCATGATTAGACTGAGGTTATGAGGTTTTGAAAGAACATCATAGTGGTGAGGTGCCCTCCTTGTCATGTGACCTCAGTGAGTACATGTTATTCCATGACTTATCACTGTTGATGTTGACCTTGGTCATTTCATTTAGGTGTTATCTGGCAGGTTTCTCCACTGCAGAGTTACTGTTTCTCCATTCCCATACTCTGTTCCCTCCCTGTGTCATTAAGTCCCGCTCTCACTCAAGGAGAGCGAAATTAGCTCCACCTCCTGGAGGAGTTTATCAGCTCTGTTTGCTTGGCTACTTAGACTGTCACCACCTACATGCACATCTGGGAATTTGGCAAAGGCACAGATAAGAAATTGCACGTGGGATGTTGGTCTTGCTTCTCTGTGGTTCCTTTTTCTCTAGGGTCTTATCTCTTCAATTTCTGGCTGCCTATAACTATTTTTTTTTTTTTTTTGGCCTTATACCCCAGTGAAACTGCTAGGCCACTGTTTTCTCTTTCGCCTTTTTGTTCTGCAGTGAGAATCAGAAAATGCCCTGAGTAGAGAAAGCACTTTTTCAGCCCCTCGTGTCATGACTGCCTTGGTGGCTCCCACTGCCTTGAAACACTAATTTTATTTTTGTTCCAGTTTTTGTAGTTTTTCTCAGTAGGAGAGTTTGTCAGACACAGCTTACTTCTTCACAGTAAGGAGGCAATACGGAGCCACGGAAGCGTTCCCACCACTACTCTGCACCATGCTCATGGCTCCCTCGATTGGCTCCCTTAGGACCCCGCTTTAGCCCTGTCTTACTTTATGCTTTCTTCAGGGATCGCTGTTACTTTTTCATTCTATTCTTCCATCAAGCATTTTTTCTTCTCTAGCTCTCACTTTAACTTTTTACACCCAACCCATAGTCCATTCTTTATACAGAAGCCAGAGTAATCTTTAAAATATTAAACCTTTGCGTTGAATTCCCTTTGTACTTAGAATGAAATACAATTCCTTAGCACGGACTTCTATGATCAGCCCTGACTCCCCGCTGTGACCACACCTCACGCCACTCTCCCTTTATCTCACCAAGCTACTGATGAGCCCAGATCTTCACATACTTAGTTCTTTTTGTCATTCATATCTCCGTTAAAATGCTACTCCTTAACAAAGCTTTCTCCGACCATTCTCCCTGAAGTACCTCTCTCCCATCGCTATCGTTCATTTTGTTTTATTTTTCTTCATGGCTTTTTTTGTTCATTTATGTATTTACTTCTTCATTTTAAAATATAAGCAGCACAATAATAGGACCTTCCTTCTTCACTGCACTGCCAGGGCCTATAGTAGTTCTTGGCACATAGGAAGCATTGAACAAATGAATCAAGTCCTACAAGATTTATTGACTATGTGACATGCACTGTGCTTCATGCTTCCGATAACTCTCTTATTAAATTATCACAATGACCCTACGAAATAGAGTTGATTATTGCCCCCATTTTAGAGAAATGATGTTTAAGGCACAGAGAGATCAAGTGTCTTGCTCAGTTATAGCAGCCAACGTCATTTTTCAGACTTACGATCTATAATGTACGCTTGAGGTTATTTGTTATAATCAGTTAGGTTTTCTATTAATTTTATATGTGACATCTTTCCTCAACTGAAGAATGGTTTCCTTGATGAAAAAATACGGCATTGTTGTGGCTTTCCTTTTTGGATTTCCACCAGAAGAGTTCTGAGAATAGACATCTGTTGTTTTTGCCCAACTGGCATCCATTTGTCATTCTTCTGGTGACAGCACCTGGGTTTTCCTTGAGGTATACCCCTTACCTCACCCACTTTCAGTCTAGGTGGTTTGGGTGGGTTAGCCCAAGATCCAGGGGTGGGAGGGCCTGACAGTCTGCTTCATCAATATACTCCAGCTGCTGAACATGGACTTGCTCAGGAATAAACATATGACTCAAATCTATCCAATCACAGCTAATTAGACTTAGTGCTTTGAGGATGTGAATAGGAGACCCACTCCCCCTTCCCCCCACCAAAACAAAACAAAGAGGATAAAGCCAGTGTGAGGAAATCAGAATTAAGAGTTGGAGAAAGCCAGTTTCCCAGTGATATTGTTTGAGTGCCTGCATCCAGCCAGCCTCAAACCATGATCTCCTCTGGCTTTCTTAGCTAAATGGACCAATTAATTGATTTTGTGCTTAAGCCAGTTATAGTTGGATATCTTTTTCCTTTGTACCTGAAAGAGCCCTGATTCATAGAGTGCTCAATATCTGCCTCTTGATGGTTGATTGACTATGTGCACAAGAAACTTGTACCCAACCCAAGTGTGTGTCCGTGTAGCCTGATTAGAGGCAAAAGGGTGTTTCATGTGACCTTGCAGAAAATCTCACCATGCACCTCTCTCTGCTTTAGGCCCTTGAGTCTGCGTGAGGGTGGGCTTTCCTTTCTCAGGTGGAGGTAATAACGAGCCAGGCAGTGTGGTTGCCAATGCATGGATATCAATTAGTGAAGCTCTAGCTGCAGGAAAACCTCTCAGACACGTCCTAAGTGTCTTAATCTCTCAGTGGGCCTTCTCCTCTCAAGGCTTAGGTGGCTGATAATATGTTTGAGCTGTTGATCCTTTCTTTGATCATGCCTTATAGGATTATTCTGTAATGAGATGGTGCCGAGGAGCTGAGGCTGTTATTGGTTGCTTTGCCTCACGCTCCAGCCATGTTGCTTCTCTCTGGATTTCGGTTTTCCTTCTTCTCTTTCTGCTTGTGCTGGAATAGAAGCCCCTCAATGGGGCTGTCACCAAAGCATGTGTCTTCTGATTCTTCCAGATCTCACCAAAGTGTGGAAGAGTCAGAGTAATCTCCAGATAAGAAAATAGGGCTTACCCATCCCTTGCATACGCGGGGCATTTTCCTCTCATTATCGTCTTGTTTCAAAACCCTTGCACCTGATTCTCATGGCAACTTGGGGGGATAGTCAGGGCAGGTGCTGTTAGTTCCATTTTATAGATCCTTGTCTGACTGAGGTGCAGGGCGTTGGATGCCGTGTAGCAGGTCTGTTCCCAGCCCAGTGCTGTCGTTGCTATACCACCCCAGGACCCACCATCCACTCAGTTCTTTGCAACGGCAGATGGTGAGTAACACTTCTCAGTTTTCAAGACCAGGCTCAAAGAGCATCTCTGTGTCATCTTTGCATACCCAGATGGAAAAGCTCTCTCTTCTGAACCCATACAGCTGTCCTTCAGGTATTCTTACAGTTTCATAATTTTCTACCTTGTAATGTAATCATTTGTGTGTATTTTTATCTTCTCACCTAGAATTTAAGCTCCATGGTTCCCGCGGCACATAAATAGCAGAGTGTTTGATCTGTGGTCGGTATTCAGGCAGTGTTTATTGAGAGTGTGAACAAGTAAATAAATGCCTTAATTTTTTTTTCCCTGCAGTGGTAGGGAGAGATGGGGGTGGTATATCTGAAGAGACCAGAATTGTTGTTTTCAAAGTACGCAGAGGGCTGTTAGGTGGAAAAGGGTTGAATTGGCTCTGTGACATCTCAAAGGGCAGAAATCAGAAGGCAAAGTGAAATATTTCAGTGAGATGTATTTCATCTCAATGTAGGATTTCCTGTAGCCAGAGCTCCTCAAGGGTGAAGGGGTTACCGTGTAAGTTAAAGTTTGTGTCATTGAAGGTATGAAAGCAGGTATTGGGTGATCGCTTGGCAAAGATAGTGCAGAGGAGATCCAAGCATCTGAGGAGGGACGGGGCTTCTAGGCTCCCTTCCTCTTCACACGCTAGTATTCAAGAGGTCTTCAGTGTAGTTGGCTGTGGAATGCTCCTGGGAGCAAAGCTTCTACTCAAGAGGTAAATCCTCACTCATTTAATATACACACAGGGAGTAGTGACAGTGATTAAGTGTGTGGGCTCCAGGGTTCAAATGCTGGCTCCCCTAGTTACTAATGTGTGACCTTGGCAAAGCTACTTAACCTCTCTGAACCTCCGTTTCCTTATCTGTAAAGTGGTGTTCACAGCACCTATCTCGCTAGGATGTTGTGTAGTAATGCACGAAGAGCACTTAGCCTGGAAAGTGCCCCACCCACATTGTTCCTGTTACCCACCACTTCCCTCTCCTGCCCTGATCCCTATTCTGGGTGTGTGACCTGCGCTTCCTGGGGGGTGGCTCTGTCCTTCCCTCTGGTACTATCTCAGGTCTCAGGCAGAAGAGGTTTGAGGAGGTCCCCCAGAGACCCCGGAGCTTGTGCCCCCGAGCACTGAGTGGACAGCTGACTGTGAGCCTAGAGATCTGAGCCTTTGAGGCCTCCGGCCACTCTCCAAAGCCAATAATGTGGGATGAAAACAATATCATTTCTCCAGTCTCTTCTGGGATCCTGGCTGCTGGCACTCATTAAAGGCAGTTTTCTCCTGAATTTCAGAAGCAAGGGGTCCTTTTTTGTTTTAAAAGCTTGAAGTCGAACATTAGGTTCCCAAAAGATTGATGGCAGTTTCTTCAGTTTACCCCTAAATCCCTGACCTGAATTTCCAGTGCCTGGGTTATATTAGTGCATCAACAAAACCTGTGCCCTGGGAATAGAAAATCTGTTCTTGTCCTTTGGTCATTGAGAAAATGGCAAGAGGAGATCTCAAGTCCTCAGCCCACCCCTTGGTTGAGAGCAAAATTGCTCCCTAATTCTCCGTCCTGCAAGTTTTGAGATTTAATAAAAGTGCAAAATTGACTCAAAGACTCTTATATAAATTCTTTTATGCAAGCTCCTCGATAAGAAATTATTACACATGGTAGGTACTTGAATATGTTTTATTTCTTAATATCATCTCCATTTTAAAGAAGAGAAATGAAGTACCATTTTCACTTCCACTTAACATAATAAAACAAAACAAAAAATAAAGACAAACACAGGCATGCTAACTCCCCCCCACCCAGCTAATAAGGCAAAGAGTTGAGATGAAAGGCAGATCTATCTGACCCCAAAGTATGGACCATTGATGGCGACTCATATTGCCTTCTGTTAGGAGGACTATAGGAGAGGACTTATTACTTATATAATAAATCTAACAAATTAGCAAAAACGGTTGTAGAACTCTCAGACAAGATAACATACATGTCCAACGAGCCAATGTATCCATCTTCATATCAAGCAGTCAGGCCAACCCTGAGAGCTTGATGTTCATATTCTTGATTTATAGATAGGAATAACAGGCACCAGGAAGGTAAGGGGTTTGCTCAAGAAAGCAAAGCTAGGATGCAAACCCTTCTCTGGGCTCAACGGGGCGGATGCACCTTCCATCGTCATGGTTGTTGCCCTACAAGAAATATATTTTAAAAACCATGCTCAAAATATGCCGCCTTTAATTTTTTTTCAAAGCATGTTAAGGAATCTTCTTGAAGTCTCTCAGTGATTCAACCAGCTTGGCAGGGCAGGCTTTAAAAGGTGCTCTGTTTCAGTGATGACGGCCCTGAGGCTAGAAGTTTTGCCTAATGTCAAACAAAGAGACCAGGGAGCAAGATGGGTTTGAACCAGCTGTTCTCACTTACGAGAAGCTCTGCTTTGGTTCTCCTTCATTTCATGGTTTGTCCTGCCTGCCTTCCTGATTCCTTGAGTTAAGTTTCCCTTGACCACTCAGGGTCTTCAGTCTGGTGCTTCTTTGAGTCTCCTCTTCCCTGTCTTTCATTCAGTCCACACGTCCTATGCCAGGTAGTTGCCAAGGGGAGAGGTGACCTGAAAACTGGGTAGCCTGCTTTCCCCCTTGCTTCCCTACTCCTTCTCTCTCACCTCAGCCCCATTTACTGGTACCTGTCCTACCCCTCAGGGATCTCAGACCTCATGAACAAATTGTGTTTTATAGATGTTTATGTAAACTTAAGTGTGACTTTTGTTTAACAGAGGTCAGCGTGAGGGTCGGAAAAGGTCAATGGCAAATTCTTAAAGACAAGAAGAGAGCTTGGTATTGAGAGACCAGTCTGAAAAAATGTATGTTCAAGTGTCTGTTTGGTCCCTTGTTAGCCATGTGACTTCAGGCAAGTTAATTAACTCTTTTCAGCCTTGTTTCCTAATCTGTTAAATGAGCCTAATTTATAAGGTTATTGTGAAGATCACAGGAGATAATTAATATGAACTGTTTAGCATAAAGCATGTGCTCTTTTATTATTATAGTAAGTGCTGAATAAATGGGTAGATAAGACTTATATAAATTAATTAAAATACAAAGCAGAGACTGTATTTTAACGACTGAACCACCCAGGCGCCCAGCAGAGACTGTATTTTAATGACTGCAGAATCCCAGTGCCTATTTCAGGATTTGGCATAAAGTCAAGGATCTAGGTCTATAGCTGTGGGTGCCATCTATTGAATGTTTTTCTTGCTCCAGGCATGTGCTAAGAGTTTAGCATGCCTTAGGTCATTTAATCCTTCCAGCAACCCTTGGGGAGGATAGTCTGGCTCTTACAGGTGTTATAGATGATGAAGTTGAGGCTTGGAGAGTTTAAGTGACTCACCCACTGTCATGAGGGTTATTCTAAAGTCCAAGTTTGAGGTCAGTTATATCTTAACTCCCAAGCCTGTGTTCACTTGTTTATTCCATGAGTGATTTATTAATTCAGGCAGCATTCTTTGAGTATCTCTCTTGGGGGAGGTCCTGGATCTAGTGCTGGGAATGTAATGGGGATGATGGCATAGTTCCTGCCCATAAGGAATTCATCATTGGGGAAACAGACCCCTCTAACATGGGGAGGAGAGGACCAGTGTCATGAGGAGGGCACTCATGTGGGGACTGTGGACACACTCCAGAGGGACTTGTTGCCTCCTGAAGGAGGTGGACTTCAAACTTTGGGGAGGGCCAATGGTAGATCAATGAGGGCAGGGTATTCTAGAGAGTAAGCTGAGTGGGAGCCAAGGGTTGGGAGAACTCCCTTAGAAGATGGCCTATGGATCTTGGCCAAGGGTATGGAGGAGACCAGTGGGGGAATAAAGCTGACAGGAAACGTGAAGTCCAAACTGTGAAAGTGCTAAAGAACAGTTTAAGGATGGTGAAGGTAAGGTAGGCAAAGGTGAGTTAGAAATGAACCCAGGGGTGCCTGGGTGGCTCAGTCGTTAAGCGTCTGCCTTCGGCTCAGGTCATGATCCCAGGGTTCTGGGATCGAGCCCCGCATCAGGCTCCCTGCTCAGCGGGAAGCCTGCTTCTCCCTCTCCCACTCCCCCTGCTTGTGTTCCCTCTCTCGCCGTGTCTCTCTGTCAAATAAATAAATAAAATCTTTAAAAAAAAAAAAAAGAAAGAAAGAAATGAACCCAGACTTGGGTCCATGGGAGCTCGCACACTCAGGAAGCATTTGCCAGAACGTGAGAAGGCTATGATGAATTTGTAGTGTTTTTGTTTTTCATGAGACAATCTTCCAGGCCAGAGTTGGAGGCTATGAATTTCAGGGAGGTAGGCAGGGTCAGAAAGGTCTTTGAAGGCAATGGGAGTTTGGGGATCATCTCACATCAGGTACTGGGACTCAGCTGTTCTACTTCTGTTTCAGGAAATTGTGAGCATGGAATGAGATAAGGTGAGCTTTTTGCAAGCCCCAAAGGCCTGTGTTCACTGGGGGGTTGACTATCAATCAGGAGGTGCGAGGATGGGCCTTGTTTCTCTGCTGACCCTGCTGGGGCCAGTCCTGCTGCTTCCGTGGAGCTCCTCAGAGAGGCCCTGCTGGGCATTTTCTGCAGCTGCATTGCAACCACGTTGCCTTACGCTGCTCTTCCACTGGCCGCTCCGGAGGTTATCGAGTTATCCAACACTCTGGGAGCGCCGCAGGTGGGAGGCAGCTCCCATAAACTACATTTGCTTCTCGGTGATTACATTGCAGTCTATAAAGGAAGAACAGTTCCCATATTTACGTATGGGTTTCCAGAGGAACGTGAAAGCAAGCAATTGAACATATGATGCTCTATTTTCTTCCTTTGTGTGTTTCTTTGTTTCTTTCTATTTATTAAATATTTTAAAAATTGAAGCACAGTTGACATACAAGGTTCTATTAGTTTCAGGTATACAAACAGTGATTTAACAATCCTATACGTTAAACAATGCTTATCACGGTAAGTGTAGTTACCATCTGTCACCATACAAAGTTATTATAATATTATTGACTACATTTCCTATGTTGTACTTTTCATCCCCATGACTTACTTATTTTATAACTGGAAGCTTGTACTTCTTTTTTTTTTTTTTTTTAGATCTATTTATTTATTTTAGAGAGAGAGCAAGTGAACAGGGGGAGGGGCAGAGGGCAAGGGAGAGAGAGAATCCCAAGCACACCCCATGCTGAGCATGGAGCCCGACACAGGGCTCGATTCTAGGACCCTGAGATCATGACTTGAGTTGAAATTAAGAGTCAGATGCTCAACCAACTGAGCCACCCAGATGCCCCTGGACGTTTATACTTCTTAATCTCCTTCATCTACTTCACCCATCCCCCCATTCCCCTCCCTTCTGACAACAATGAGTTTGTTCTCTGTATTCATGAAACTATTTGTGTGTTTGTCTGTTTTGTTTTTTAGATTCCACATATAAGTGAAATCATAAGGTATTTGTCTTTCTCTGACTTATTTCACTTAGCATAATACCCTCTAGGTCCATCTATGTTGTTGTGAATGACAAGATTCATTCTTTTTTTTTTTTAAGATTTTATTTATTTGAGAGAGCATGGTGGGGGGAGGGACAGACGGAGAGGGGGAAGCAGGCTTTCCGCTGAGCGGGGAGCTCGACCTGGGGCTTGATCCCAGGACCCCAAGATCATGACCTGAGCCAAAGGCAGATGCTTAACCGATTGAGCCACCCAGGAGCCCCAAGATTCATTCTTTTTTATGGCTGGGTAATATTCCATTATGTGTGTGTGTGTGTGTGTGTGTGTGTGTATAACACATCTTTAAAAAAATCTTTTGTTGATCAGTGTACACTTAGCATTCTTTCTTTTTAAAAATTACCATCAAGGTTGTTTCATTCCCCTTCTAATTGCTATTAGTTCTGTGTGATGTAGTGTACCTGGTGGCCCTGAATTCCTATTCTGTGCGTGGCATCAGAGTAGGGCAGTGGGGTTCACTGTTGGAAGCACTGGATTTGGAACCAGCCGGGTTTCTTACTACAGTCACTCAGGTGAGACTATCCCAGTTAATTCTTCTGTCAGAGCTCCTTCTTCACTTTGGCTGGAATTAGAGCGACTCAGTGTGGTCAATACCGGTCTCTCATGACAACTAGGGAGAATTGGTTAAGAAAACAGAGGACAATGATCAGAACTTAAATCATGTGGTTTTAGGAGATCGAAGTATTTTGAAGCCAGACATAGCACAGGGGTGAATGTGAAATGGGTCCTCTGTGGTACAGAAGTCAAGAGCCACCAGTCCTAATTAATCTCTCTATGTGCATGAGCTCCTTCTAGGGAAACTTTATCAGCATCTCTATCTCCCTCATGTAGAAGAGCCTGCAAATATAACCTCGAGCGTCTGTTGACTTGGGGAACATGTGAGGAAATGGGGCAGGCTGTATCTAAAGCGTGTAGCATACTTTTTCCAGACCACTCACAATTTAGCAACCACAACTCATCTGAGTGTCCTCTCCCTTCACTCCTTTATTCAGTGAATCTGGACTGGTCTTCCTGAATTTGGATCTAATGAAATCCCAGGCATTATTCAAAGTCCTGCTGAAAGGCCATCTCCTCTCGATAGTTTTTCCTGTGTCCCGTCTGGATGTTTATCTTCTGTTTGTACAAACCCGCAGCACTTTGCTTGTGTTACATTGATTCCCAGTATGTGGGCTTCATGAGCCTAGTGGCCAGGAGGATGTTTCACATAGCAGAGACATAGGTTGAAGTACATGGCACAAAAATTACTCCCTCTTTGGTATTTCTGGTTACATCAAGAAGGTCTCATGTTGGTGATGCTATGTCTTTAACACCTTTTTGCCCCTTTCCAGTTTCTTCTTTCAAATAAAGGCAGAGGGCAGGGCAGGCCTCAGGCCCAGAGTCTTTGACAGTGGTTGTAGGTAGCTATAATTAATAGAGCTCATTTAATAGTATTGTTTTTATTTATGTTCATTTTCTACTTTTGGTAAGTAACCTGGGTTTTCCATTTATAGAAGTATTACAACATTGAAAAATAAACTTATTTAGGTCAAAAAGTGAGTTGGTGATGGAAAAAAGGATTCAATGATAGAAGTTTCCCCACAGATATGGCCGGTATTGTTGAAGTTGTACTGTGATGATTGAAACGGAACTGAAGCTAATTCTCTAGGAATAGAATTGGTTATGCCTTTCTTTCTCTCAAGTCTATGAGGACAGGGGCTATGCTTCCTTCCTCTTTGAGATATTCTGGAACAGGAGTTGGCAAACTACCATCCATAGGCACATCTAACCCACCCCTTGTTTTCGTGTGGCCCCCCAGGAATGGGTCTTACATTTTTAAAAGGTTGAAAAAAATTAATAATATTTCATGAAACAAGGCAGAGGATCATAGGGGAAGAGAGGGGAAAAATGAAACAAGGTGAAACCAGAGAGGGAGACAAACCATAAGAGACTCTTAATCTCAGGAAACAAACTGAGGGTTGCTGGAGGGGAAGGGGGTGGGGGGATGGGGTAATGGGGTGATGGACATTGGGGAGGGGATGTGTTGTAATGAGCACTGGTTATTATATAAGACTGATGAATCACAGACCTGTACCCCTGAAACAAATAATACATTATATGTTAATTAATTGAATTTAAATTAAAAAAAATATTTCATGAACATGAAAATTACATGAAATTCAAATTTCTTTGCCAATAAAGTTCTCCTGTGAACACCACCATGCCCATTTGTTTACATACCGTCTGTGGCTGCTCTCACACTGGAACAGCCAGCTGGAACACTTGTAACAGAGACACACAACTAGTGTTCACTGTTTAGCCCTTTGCAGAAAAAGCTTGCTAACCTCTGTTCTGGAGGGTCATCGGGCATGGAGTCAGGAGGCCTGAGGTCGACCCCCGGCACTCCAACTGTCATGGGGTGACCTTGGGCAAATCAAGTCTTCTCTCCACGCTTCAGTTTTCCATTTATAAAATGGAGCTAATACTAGTAGCTACCATAGGGCCGTTGTGAGGACTGGATGCGTGTGCATCCACATCATAGATGAGGAAGCATTAGAAAAGCTAGATATTTTTATTTCCCTCAACAGTTGTAGCTTTTGTTTTGTGAGAGACAGTGTGTGCTCCTAAATACCAGCCCCATCCAGTCCCTTATCTTTTCTAGTGGAATCTGGAAGCCTCTTCTATTTTTAAGGTAAGGAGAGATTATTCTCTCCTTGCTTTCCTGCTTCTAACATTCATTACCTTGCTGTTTTCCACATTTTTCTTCCCTGCCCACCGCCCCCCCCACCCCCCCTCGCTGCCCCACTGGTGACTAAGAAACATTCCCTCCACACCTCTCCCTTTGACTGCCGCCATCTTGGCCATTGTAATCGACTCTGATCCAACCCCAGGATTCTCCCTCCAGAATAAACTGTACTTAAGGAAATACCATCAGATCAGAAGCAAGAACATTTCTATTCAGTATTGTTCTAGATCTGCTGGGTGCTATAAGAGCATACTGACTTTTTTGACTTTTCAAATAGAATTTGCTCCGGTCAGGGAGGGATATGGGAATGAAATTTCAAGCGTGTATGTGTGTGTCAGAGACAGGCTTTGGGTGAAAGATGCTGCAGGAAATTATTTGGCATGTATTGAGCATTTATTATGTGTTGGGCACTCTGGTGAAGCGTTTTACCCTTATTGTCTCATTTAATCTGCTCAATAGTACTAAGAGGGAGATAAAGTTATTATCCCTACTTCATAGACTAGGAGACTGAGGCTGAGGGTTGAAGTCCCTGCCTGGGGTCTCCCAGCAGGAAAGAGATGGTGCTGGGATGTCTCCACATCTGATGACTCCGGAGCTGCTACCCGTGCCCAGCAAGCTCCCCCTGAGCCCCGATTTGTGCTCCCGTGTCCCGGCTCCAGTCCTCATGACACTACATTGCGGTTGCTGTGTAGGGCTCTGTCTCCCCATCTAGCCTACAAGCCCGAGGAAGGCAGAGACCTATTCGTTGCTGCATCGTGGCACCTAGCCCGGGACTGGTACAGAGCAGGCGCCCACGAATGTTTACGAAATGGATGAATGAATACGTGAGTATAATGAGCATTTCTATAGCTCAAAGCATTCACCTGGAACTTAAGGGGAAGGAAAATGATATACTCCTGCAGCTCACCGGCCTCAGGGGAAGCCTTGGGAAAGGAAAGGAGAAAGGGAGTGGGAGAGCCCAAGTTTTCATTTCGGTTGGAAAAATGAGGCAACAAGATGTATTATTTATTATTTAATTTGAGAAAGGAAAAAAGTTGCACGTCGTCTACTCCTTTCCAGCTAATCCAGTGCTTTGCCAGTGTTAGACTTTTGTGTGCCATCTTTGTGAGTTTTTTGCTATACCTATGTGCCAGCCATATTATTTACTTAATATTAAAAAAAAATCAGCCCACTTTAAGAATCAGACATCTATTTATTTTAAAAAGGATTTTTATAACACTCCAATAAATGGGAAGCTATTACCACTTGCTTTCAAAAGTAGATGATGTGGGGGCACCTGGGTGGCTCAGTCAGTTGAGTGTCTGCCTTTGGCTCAGGTCATGAGCTCGGGGTCCTGGGATCAAGCCCCGCATTGGGCTCTCTGCTCAGCGGGGAGTCTGCTTCTCCCTCTCCCTCTGCCTGCCGCTCTGACTACTTGTGCTCTCTCTCTCTAATAAATAAATAAAATCTTTAAAAAAATAAAAGTAGATGATTTGAAAATAAATACAGCAAACATAACAGTAATTACATCCTAGCAGGTACTGTCGCCCTGTGGAAGGACCCAGGCCAGGGCGTGCTTTTTGTTGAAAAGGATGATTCAGAAGTGGGAGAACAGGGTTAAAGACACACTGGTACCAAACGGAGGCTTTCTTCTTCATAATGAGAAGAATTTAAAGAGAGTTGGGAAGGAGATAACCTCCTTACGGAATGAGTCACTGTGATTTAAGGTTGTGTCCACGTCTTACCTAAAGTCCTCTGTACTGTGTAAAGATGGTGTCACACTGGTTGGCAAATACCGAATCAGTGGAAGCAGGCCTCTCTTCTCGGGTGTGAGATCTTAGACAATTCTGCTAAATTCTGCGCTCTTCCTCCTGAAAAGAATCACGATGGTTTATTTCTTCCTGTCTCCACATACAGTTCTGTCCCAGGGCAGGGAAGAGAGTAGAGGGCAGGCTGCCAATGGTCAGGGCCCTTCCGTCCAGGCCTTCAGAGGCTCACCCTAGGCCACACTGGAGGGCCTGGAAGGCCAGCCATGGTCCCAAGCTGGAGCCCGCAAACCAAGGGGGTCCGGGAGCCTCTGCCAACAAAGCATATCTACTTCCAGTCACCTCTTCAGCCCAGAACATTTTATTCTAGTGAAATCTCTCTCCTGCCCCAATTCACTCACTGCAAAAACCAACATAATTTATCTTCTGGAGGGAAGGGTGCAGACTTCAGCTTGGTGGTTCTTTTTTTTTTTTTTTTGGCTCAAGCAACAGCTCAGCCTAAGTCCTTTGAAGAAAAAGGTGGGAAAAGGCTAGAGTAGGTTGCCAAATTGCAAGTTTGAAAATAAAAGCCCACGTGGATACCATCTCAAAGGTTGGAGAAAAGATTGCCTTAGTGTTCTGGAGAGGCAGGAAAGGAGGTTTCCAAATCCGTGTTTTGTTTGACCTATTTCTGTTGGAATCACTGACTTTTAACACTTTTATGAACCTTACGATCAGGGGATCTTGGAATTTTGTATATTCCCTTAGAGGGAGAGAGGGAAGGAACTAATGTTTACTGAGTCCCTACATGCCTGGCAGGGGGCACCCCGTGATTACCCAAAGAGGTAGAGGAAGGGTCAGCCACATTCTACAGATCAGGAACACTTTTCCCAAGGTCATCCAGCCTCTAAATAGCAGAGCCAGGACTGAACTGCAATATCCTTATCCTAAAATCTATGCTGTTTATACTGCTGCCCTCCACGAATCATGGGAATAGAACCTGAGATTTGGAAGGACCTTCAAGGCTTCTATTTAATGTTCTCCCCACATAGGATCTACTACAGGGGCCCCTACAGATTCAGCCTGCACCTGACTCCGTGTCCCGTAGAACCTAACCATTCCATTGGCAAAGGACCTTAGTTGTTAATGGGCTTTCGCTGAAGTCAGAATCCCCTCCCTTCTCTGCTTTCCCCAAAGACCTCCTTATTCTTCATGGACATCTCATCAGAGACCTTGGGTTGGGGTTACCATCCTTAACTTCCATAGCAGAGGGATCCCAAGAGACTGGGCATTTTAGAATCTCCTTTTGTATAAAGACAGGCCAAGCTGTGATTGTTTTCCTTTCAAACCTATAAACCCTACAAGATTTATTTCCTTCTTTTCTTACTGTCAGGATTTTAAAAAAGTATTTTCCTGACCAAGAAAGCTATTCATTACAGAGCAGATGAGAGGAGTCTAAGGTGCTTTATTTAGGCCATGCAGGGGCTAAAGGCCTGTGTTAGGTTAGGCCAAAGGTGCTCACTTGCTGCGATTGGCACACAGCTTGGCCAAGACACCAAGAAATCAGTCCTCTCATTAAGGCTCTGTGCGGGTGGTGGTAGCCAATCTTCTGGCACATGGTGTGTTTGTCTGCAGAGGCTGGGGCCACGCGGGGCCAGGGGCCAGATGGCTGGGGTTTCCCAGGCCGCCCGTCCAGTGAGTGACGGTCCCCTGCCCAGGGCTGCTGGGTGCTGCAGATGGTGTTTCTGGTGAAGAAAGGCTAACGGGAGGATCTCAGGGTTTGGTTCTTTGTGTTAATTTACTCTGTTGTCAACACCTTCTCCTCTCTGGGCCTTGGTTTTATTTTCTCTAGGAAGGGAATGACTGTATTGGCTCTTTGGGATCGTAGAGTCCCTGCAAAAGAGAAACACACACACTAAGTCCATGTCCTTCATCGGAGACTTCGGGTGGATGGGCAGCCCCGAGCTAAACACAGCAGCCTCACGCCTTCCACTGGGGTGAACAGAGTCACCAACACTTGCTCTCCCGGGACCTGCCACTTCCTCTTCTCTGCATCCCGACTTTGGGCTATAGTTTCTGGCCACACTCTGGTCTCCTTCCTGGTCCCTGGCCGTGGCCCCTAACGACAGTTCTTTGGTCCTGGTCGTGCCTCTGGGAGATGTCCTGGTGTTGGTTGTAAGAGTCTCTGGCGAGCCCGGCTGGGGGTCTGTCAGCCTGGACTCCTGGAGCGGTCACCTTCTGAGTGTCTTGTTCTGGCGAGTCCCCTGACTGACAGCTTTGTTGCTCTCTTTTAAGATTTCTCCCTTTTTACATTTGCGGGTAGTTATGAGTCTGAGCCTGAGCGGAAAGTGAGGAGCCGTTTGTAAAGCAGCGTGGAAGCGGGAGGCAGGGCATTGGGGTGCTAGGGAGGGAGCGCCGGCTGGGACTGACCGCCTGGGTTTGGGTCCTGTCCCCGTGCGGCCTGAGCATGTGACCTGGGAAGGGTGGCCTGACTTGCTGTTGTCGGGAGGTGCTCTTGGGACTCAGCTCACAGGGCTGTTGTAAGGAGGACGTTTTACGTCGGTGAAACATTGAGAACCGAGCCTAGCATTTCAGTAAAAACTATTATCGCTGGGACTGTCTTCTTAGTTTTATTGTTAGTGTGTGCTGCAAACTGTTTAGAGAGGGGACTTCAAGTGGGGGCAGAGAGGGATGAATCAGCAAGACTTCCCGGAGGAGGGAAGCTCTAACTGGTCCTTGGAGCCTGGCTAGAGAAAAATTCTAGGCAAAGACAAGGGTGAAGTCAAATGCCAAAAAATGGAAATGGTGGTGGTGGTGGAGAGAGTAAGATGCCCTAGAATGAGATCTAGCTCTGAAATGCTAAGTTGTTGAGTGTATCTGTTCTTCGGGAGCCTGTGTGCGTGGCATGTGTGCGTGCGTGTGTTTGTGTGTTGAAGGGGGTGCCTTTTTGTTTTGCTCAGTCAGGGCCAGGCTGACCCCGTGGGGGGAGATGTGGAGGAGGAAGAGGGCAAGGGCTTCTCATTCGCACACCCAAGGCCTGGGTTGGAATCCCGGCTCTGCTCCTCGTTGGCAGAGGGACTTTGAGCTGAATTATTCACCTTGAGTCTGTTTTCTCACGTGTAGCGATATTGGAAATGACTTAAATGAAGAGATCTCTTTTCTCCGCCCGGGCCCCAATCCACTCCTTGGGAGAAGGGAATCTCTTGGGCCGCTGCTACAGCTGCCTCCCGTGAGCACGTCTGGTTGCCAACTCTGGCAGGGTGCCACGGGGATGGTGCTGTGGGAGAAAGTGGTAGGTACCACTGAAACGAGCAGCAGGAGAATTGCCTAGAATTAGAAAGGCCCTAAGTGGCTCTTTAGTGTGGATCACAAACAAGGAGACACATGGGAGTTTTGTTCGGCTGTGTTTTCGTTCTACCCTTCCGGAGTTTTGGTCAGGTGACAGGATAAGCAGCTTAGCCCCATCGCCATCTGCCCACTCCTTCTATGTATGGCTGTGAACTGCCTCCCCAGCCCCAAAGCATGGGAAGGTGTGCACCCTGATCTCATCTACATTTTTCTTTTTAGAGACGAGGTAACTGAGGTCAAGAGGGCAGAAGCCACTTGCCCAAGGTCGGTCACACACTGGTTGGGCTAGAGCACTTGGGTCTTAAATCTGAGCTCTTTTCCTTGCACAGAGAGCAGTGTCCAAAGCTCTTGGTATGAGGAGATGCTTTGTAGGAAAAAGGGAAGTTGTCATATAGGTGAGGTCAAGTTTTCCTAGATGATTTTGACTGTTCAGACTAAAATGGGTGTTCCTTTTGGATCATGCTTGTAGAATCCTGCGGATTGGATGTTTCTCTCCATCCTTTTAGGCTTGGTGAAAAAAGAAAAAAAATGATCACAAGCCCTGAATTTCTCTGAGAACCTGCGGCTTCGGCTCCCCTGCCTCCTTCCAGGGCCCCTCCCTCGGGCAGGTTTTTACACATGATGAATTGCCGTGGTCAGCCACGGCAGTGCGCTGTGCCCGGGGAGCAGCCCTCGGCTCCTTGGCCAGCCGGCATCTCTCCAGCAGGCCAGCCTGCTGCATGCATCCCTGCATAGACAATGTCGCCGCTGCTGCATTCCCTCTGTCCCAACGGAGGCGTCGCAAATCAGCGAGAGGGACGTGTCCACTCCCTGGCCCGGCACAGCAGAGAGAAGAGGTGGGTGTTGCAGGGTCCGGAGAAATTGCTTCGGGTCACTTGGGGCTGGAATGACCCCCAACAGGACTCAGGTTTTGCTGTGTTTCTTGTAGGAATGAACTCAATTGGAGGCTGGGTTATGAACACGCCTGGGGCCCTGGACGCTGTGTCCCATACACGCGGCCAGCACTTCTCTGCTCATTTAGCTATTTCAGCAAGCACTCGTTGAGCCTCTAATCTCATACTGCATGAAATGGGGGATACAGAATTGAAAGATAACTTCTGACCTTCGGTTTACATTCTAGTTGAGAAGCATGTATAAAAGTTACTGTTATAAGCCTGTGGGAGAGACAGCAGGTAGCCTATTGATACATACGTAAACGTTTATTGACTGCCTACTGTGTGCCAGGCATTGGCTTATTATAGTTGAAATTCACTGGTCAATGAGCTCAAGGGGTCTGGAAGAAGGAAAAATCTCAGCAGGGTAAATGTCCTCTAATAGCAGTTAACATTTGTTTATCACCTGCATGGTGTTAAACACATTATGTGGAAACCTTTCATCCCATTTTACAGATGGATCCAAGGCAAAGAAAGTCTGAACCCCCCGTCCTTTCCCAGAGGCCACTAGCTGGAAAGTGGTGGGCTAAGATTGAACCTCACATCTACTTGACTCCAAGGCCTCAATCCCTAAAGACTTGGCTCTCTACAAATCGAAGACTAGGCAGGGCCAGGGAGGAAGGGTTCTCATGGGTTAAGCATTTTCAGAGGTTTATACTTTCCTGAATGTTTCAAGCTTCCTGTTCCAAAGATAAACTGGTACTAGTATAATCTTCTCAGTGGCCCCTGCACCTTCCAGGCTGCCCATTTGTTCAAAGCAATGACATTAACTTGTTCATCATTAAGCTTATCCCTGTAGAGGAACAAGCAAGGAATGATTCCATCTTCCCAGGCACATTTTCTTCCTATGTCCTATGATGGCCCTGGGGTCGCCTGGCTCCCCACTTGCTACCTGCAGGACTTTAGCTGAGTTACTTGACTTTATTGAGACTCAGTTTCTTTATAAATGGGGATAATAACAGCTACCTTTAAAGGTTGTGAGGATTCAATTAGGTAATATTAAGTGAGTAGTTTCTAGAGTAAGGGCTCAAACAAGTTAGCTTTTTTTTTTTTTTTTTTTTTTTTTAGAGAGGGAGGTGGGGCAGGGGTAGAGGGAGAGAGATAATTTTTTTTTTTAAGATTTTATTTATTTATTTGAGAGAGAGAGCACACAAGCAGGGGGAGGGGCAGAAAGAAGCCGACTCTGGCTGAGCAGGGAGCCCAATGCAAGGCTCGATCCCAGGATCCTGGGATCAGGACCTGAGCTGAAGGCAGATGCTTAACCAACTGAGCCACCCAGGTAGCCTGGAGAGAGAGAATCTTAAGCAGGTTCCACGCCCAGCCTGACACAGGGCTTGATCTCATGACCCTTGGAATCTGTGGCTGTGCTTTCCTTTGCTGATCCTGGTCTCCCTCATTGCATGAACCTCAGAAGCTTCAAATTGCATTAATATCTGATTCCTTTGTGCCTCTTCCCAGTCTAGATCTAATTACTTGGAGCTACTGGGACTTGAGCATGATGACAGAGGATTTTCTAGGATTATGCTCAACATGTGACATTCAATTACTACTCTCCAGGAGGGTAGGGGTTTAGCCAGGCAGGGAGCTGGTAGGGATGGATAGGATTTCCAGTTAAGAATAGTAAGGGGCTCAATTTCTGGAGGGAGTCTAGAGTAGTGCTGCCTAAACTTTGGAGCAAACTTGTTAAAAAGCACACGCCTGACAATAGGTTTTTGTAGGTCTGGGGTGGAGCCCAGGAGTTAGCATTTTTTAATAAGCTCCCAGATGATTTTGATGTTTGAGGCTTATGAACCTTGGAACCTCACTGCAGTGGGCCCTCAAAAACCTTTGGAGACTGGAGGCTCAAAGGCATCCAGAAAAGCAGAGAGCAGTTTAGAGCATGTATCGACCTGGACTTTAGGAGACCAAGTCCTAACCTAGCTCTGTCAGTGACATGAGCAAGCCCTCCTCCTCCCCAGGCAGAACTTGCCCTTGTGTAAAATAAGGGAGTTGGTTGGATCTCTGATTTAATTTTTTTTAAAGCACTGGACTGTTTTTGCACTCTCAATATTTCGATGGGGGCTACTCTGGTGGAAACAGGGGCAGGGGGTTAGTTCACTCAGCATAAGCACTTGACTCTCTCATTAGACTCTGAGACTCTTGCCTGCCAATATCTACACACAGCGCTAGACTTTGTAGATCCAGTTTGAAAACCACTGGACTGGGTGATGGCTGAAGTTTCTTCCCACTCTAACATTTGATCCTCCCATACATGAACACAGACCTAAATCCCAGACAGTGCTCTTATGAACTTCATGAGAGTGAGAATGCACTCAATGCTCACTCCTCTGCTGGGGAAGGGTGGGTGGGAGGGGCGGGGCTTTCTAAGTTCCTTCTTTGAACAAGGCATGTGGTGCTCGGCATCATGGAACAAGGTAGACCTAGCTCCTTCTTTCAAGGAACTTTCATTTGGGAGGTTCTTTTATTTATTTATTTATTTTGATTGAAATATATTAGGCATATAACATTGTGAAAATTTAAGGTGTGCAACATGTTGATTTGATACATTTATATATTGTAATATGATTGACATTTAGAGATAATGAGCACCTCTATCCTGTGACATAATTATCATTTCTTTCTGTGGTTGGAATAATTAGGATCTAGTCTTTTACCAAGTTTGATGCTTATAATACAATATTGTTGTCTATATTCGCTCTACAGTGCATTAGATCTCTAGGATTTATTTATTACTCATTGCAAGTTTGCACCCTTAAACACCTCCTTTATTATTATTATTATTATGTTATGTTAATCACCATACATTACATCATTAGCCTTAAACACTTCCTTAATTCCCCTGCCCTGCTCCCTCCCCTGGCTCATGGTCACCACCATTTTGCTTCCTGTTATAAGTCTGGCTTTTTTAGATTCCACATAGAAGTGATATAGTATTTGTCTTCCTCTGACTTACCACACTTAGCATAATGTCCACAAAATCCATTCATGTTATTACAAATGGCAGGATGTCCATCTTTCTGATGGCTAAATAATATTCTATTTATATGTATTTATCTTTATTTATCATCTCCATTCATCTGTTCACAGGCATTTAAATTGTTTCCATATCTTGGCTATAGTGAATAATGTTTCAATAAACGTGGAAGAGCACAGGATCTCTTCCATATTGTGTTTTCATTTCCTTCGGGTATATCTCCAGAAGTGGAATTGCTGGATCATATGGTAGTTCTATTTTTAATTTTTGGAGGAACTGCCACATTGTTTTCCATAGTGACTGGATTAATATACATTTCCACCAGCTGTGTACAAGTTTTCCCTTTTCTCCACATTCTCACCAAAATTTCTCCTTTGTCTTCTTGATGTTAATCATTTGAATAGGTATGAGGTGATATCTCATTGTGATTTTGATTTGCATTTCCCTGATAATTAGTAATGTTGAGCATCTTTTCATGTATCTGTTGGCCATTTGGATGTATTCTTTTTTTTTTTTTTTTTTTTTTTTTTAAGATTTTATTTATTTATTTGACAGAGAGCGACACAGCGAGAGAGGGAACACAAGCAGGGGGAGTGGGAGAGGGAGAAGCAGGCTTCCCGCCAAGCAGGGAGCCGATGTGGGGCTCGATCCCAGGACCCTGGGATCATGACCTGAGCCGAAGGCAGACGCTTAACGACTGAGCCACCCAGGCGCCCCCATTTGGATGTATTCTTTGGAGAAACATGTATTTAGTTCCTCTGCCCTTTTTTTTAAAGATTTTATTTATTCATTTGAGACACAGAGATAGAGAGATAGAGAGCATGAGCAGGGAGAGAGGCAGAGGGAGAAGGAGAAGCAGGCTCCCCGCTGAGCCAGGAGCCTGATGTGGAGCTCGATCCCAGCACCCTGGGATCATGACCTGAGCCAAAGGCAGACGCCCAACCATCTGAGCCACCCAGGCGCCCCAGCCTCTGCCCATTTTTTATTTGGGTTAACATGAAAAATGAACTAATTAACAATATGTGGGAATATGGAGTGCAAAATTGGTGCTATAAAATGAGAGAAGAGGGCACCTGGGTGGCTCAGTCATTAAGCGTCTGCCTTCGGCTCAGGTCATGATCCCAGGGTCCTGGGATCGAGCCTCGCATCGGGCTCCCTGCTCCGCGGGAAGCCTGTTTCTCCCTCTCCCACCCCCCCGCTTGTGTTCCTGCTCTCACTAACTCTCTCTCTTTGTCAAATAAATAAAATCTTTAAAAAAAAAAAATGAGAGGAGAGAGCTTTGAGCAATACACTGATAGCTTAAAGAATGATTGGGTTCGCTTTTGCACTGTTGGTGGGAATGCAGACTGGTGCAACCACTCTGGAAAACAGTATGGAGGTTCCTCAAGAAGTTAAAAATAGAGCTACCCTATGACCCAGCAATTGTGCTACTAGTTATTTACCCCAAAGATACAAATGTAGTGATCTGAAGGGGCACCTGCACCCCAATGTTTATAAGCAGCAATGTGCACAATAGCCAAACTATGGAAAGAGCCCAGATGTTATCAACAGATGAATGGACACACACACACACACACACACACACACACACACACACACACACTGGAATATTATTCAGCCATCAGAAAGGATGAAAGCTTACCATTTACATCAACATGGATGGAACTAGAGGGTATTATGCTGAGCAAAGTAAGTCAGTCAGAGAAAGACAATTATCATATGTGGAATATAAGAAACATGGCAGAGGATCATGGCAGAGGGGAAGGGAGGGAAAATGGAATGGGAAGAAATCAGAGAGGGAGACAAACCATGAGAAACTCTTTAACTATGGGAAAGAAACTGAGGGTTGCTGGGAGGTGGGTGGGGGGATGGGGTAACTGGATGATGGGCATTAAGGAGGGCATGTGATGTGATGAGCACTGGGTGTTATATGCAGCTGATGAATTACTGAACTCTACATTTGGAACTAATGATGTGCTATATGTTGGCTAATTGAATTTAAATTAAAAAAGAATGGGTTTATTTACCATTGTTCATAAAAAGTAATATAACATGTATGGTTGTTTATTAGAAAACATACATGTTAGTTCTATTATGGAAATCCAATTCACATTAGTTTAAGAAGGGATCTATTGGATGACAAGGTTAGGAATTTCAGGCATCAGGCATGATTGGATCCAGAAGCTCAAACCATGTCCTTAGGGCTCTTTCTCCACTTTTTGGCTCTGCTTTCTGCTCTGTCTTGCCTTCACTTTAAGGCATGGTTTCTGCCTTAGATATTGTGAAAGCAGGAAAATAAGTCTCCCAACAATTTTTGGCTTATTATGATCTTTTCAGCTTGAAATTCCAGAGGAAAGGCAAGGCTCTTTCTCTTACAATGTTCAGATATTAAGTCTTGGAGGCTCAGGCTGGGCCATGAGCTCTCTCTGAACCATCTACTATGTCCAGGGAGACAGAGAACTTTCCTTGGCTAGCCTGAGTCATGTGACAGTCTTGAGGGTAGGGTGGTAATGATGGGGGTGGTGACAAGAGCACTATGATTGCCCTACCACAGCTGTTTGGGCAGGATGTGTTGTTCCCCAAAGAAGAAGGAGAATGTGGGTGTGCTAAATCAACAGCTGTCCATAAAAACCATGGAAATAAGAAAGAACACAATCACTGGTAATTAACACTGAGGACGTTCATGCACACAGATGTGTGTGCATGTGCAGAAAGATGTTTATGCTACTTTAAGGGAAAAGAAAATCACGATAGAAAAGAGTTCTATAATAACATCTCATTTTTAATTTTTTAAGGTATGTATATTCTATTTGCATATGCACAAATATATACGCTTTGACAGTATAATAATGAAATATGCTATTTTTTGTTTTGTTTTTTAAAGATTTATTTATTTGAGAGAGAGAGAGAATGAGCGGGAGGGGCAGAGGGAGAGGATCCTCAAGCAGACTCCACGCCGAGTGCAGAGCCTGACACGGGGCTTGATCCCAGGACCCCGAGATCATGACCTGAGCCGAAATCAAGAGTTGGCCACTTAACCAACTGAGCCACCCAGGTGCCCCTGTTATGTTTTGTTTTGTTTTTAAATCATGAACACCGTTCCTTGTCATTAAGTATCACCCTATACTATCCTTTCTGCAGGCATATTTTGTAATATGGTTGTAGAATGATCCAGCTGATACCTGAGCTCCTTTTGGAGAGTTGGACAGCATGCGTAGAGCTGGTGTTGGGATTTGCTGTCCCAGCTATCCCTGCTAACTTGTGTTTCAGGTCAGAGGATGTCTACCTAGCATCTCCTTTTTGGGTCCTTTCTGATGGGACCCAGTCACTCAGGTCCCAAGCAGGCTTGGTGAGTTGAGTGGGACCTTTAAGCAGTAGGGTATCGACTACATCTGAAATAGGAATGTCAGTGCCCAGGCATTTATATATAGGTCTTTGTCTCAGCAGCCTGTGCAGAGCTGGCACTTTTCGGGTCAAGGCAGGAAAGATCAGGGACAAGTAAAAGCTGCAGGAATTGGTTGGTGGAAAGTAGGTTGTTCCAAAGCTGAGGTTTGGGTTTGGGCTTGACAGTCACTTAGTGTGACCCCAGAGAAGTCATGTGCACATCTCATGTGCCTTGTAGAACCATGAAAGATGAGACAGCTAGCTGCAGATGAAGTGGGGCGGGGGGTGGCAGGAAGGGAAGCAGGGAGTGGGCTGAATACCTGCCATTTGCTTTGGGCTCTCAGGAGCCCTGACTGGACTTGGTGCTGGCTTCGATGGCAGTAGAAGACCCATCAGGTCACTAGCATGTATCAGGCTGGTGGAGGGCCCTATGTTGGTGGGACCCTCCACTGGTGGCCCTGCGAAAGGCCCCTCGCTTCACTTCTGGGAAGAGGTGGACCTGTTATCTGACTGACTCACCCAAGACATAGGTGGGAAGCTTGGAGAGAAGAGAAGCCAACCGCTCCTCCATCTCAGGGCAGGGCCTTTCAAACTGTGGGCCCCTCTTCTTCAAAGGAAGTGACATTTGGGTGGGAGAGCCTGGGGGTTGTCAGTATAGGCCCCATGGATTTGACTTTGGCTCTACTTCTTGCTGACTGTATGGCCTTGAACAAGTTCCTTAATTTTTCTAATGCCCAGTTTCCTGGGAATGAAAACAACAGCTATCTTGTAGGCTTGTTGGGAGTATTAAATGAGATAATGTATATAAAAATGCTTAGCATAGGACCTGGCGCATAGTCAGTGCTCAATAAATATTAGCTGATGCTATTAACAGATAATAGAGATAAAGGTGGACTTGCTTTGATTGAAGCAGAGATGAGAGATGTCACCTTCTAGAACATCGTATTTAATATCATACACATATAGTTACACAGAAGCAAAAGAACGAGCATCCCGGCACATTGTAGAAAGTGCACTCAAATTGGAACTTTTGTGATTCCTGCATTCTAGCTGGGATTTTGGCCCAAGCTCATGTTAAGACTTTGAGTTAATTCACTTCTCTGGGCCTCAGTCTCCCCATTTGTAAAATGGGCTCTCAGATGGCTGGTCTTCAGACTGTTCTCTGGTGTGTTCAGGTTTCAGAGAGGTGCTAGTGATTGCTGGGGTGGGGGTGGGGAGTTCCAAGCCGACAGCTCTGTCACAACCAGAGCGGTAGTCCAAACTTTATCAGTTTGACATATTGGGGTTCTACATAAGATTCCTTTTGAGAATAGGGTTCCACCACTTACAGTCTCCGTTGCCAGTTGCTTTCTGAGTGTTCTTGGGGCTCCAGCCCTGTGCAGCATGAGACTAGAAATCTAAGGGCAATTCCATCTTCTTATTACAGCGTTGCTGTGACAGTGCCTCATAAAACTCCTTATTTTAAAGATGAGCAAAGTGAAACTCAAGGGGTTCAAGCAGTGGGTCCAAAGACCAGCAGCGGATGCCAAGGCTCCGTATGTATTCTGGGCTCTCTGCTCTTATTCCAGTGCTCATTTCAGTCCATTGCTCTGCCTTTTGTAACCCTAGACACTGCATTTTATAAAATGGGACCGCCACAGGCTGGGTAAATTCAGTGTCCCTGATAAGCCACCCATCTTAAAATATCGCCATCTGGCTGTTCTCACATCTCAGACACATTTGTCATGAAAGAAGGACAGATAGACATCCAGCCTTCACTTGACCTTTAAATTACCTCTCTTATCAGCTGTGGCAGATCAGCTGCTCTTTTTGAGAGCAGGTGGGTTGACATGAGACTGATTGGTTTTCTCTGCAGGGGATGTGACTTGGCCCTCTCCAACCCTTTGACCTGCAGAGGTCCTCTGAGCTCTGAGAGCTTAGCCAGAAACAAGAGCATGGATTAATAAGGCGGGATGGTGGGGTTCTCTGTGCCTGGATCCGGGACAAGGAGCGAGTAGCTGATGAAAGAAGAAGACCCGTCTTTGGGACCTTGGACAAATCCCATGGTTTCTCCCTTCCCAGGATTTAGGATCCTTGTGACAATTAACTGAGAAGTTAGACAAGTGGACAAACTCAGCAGCCCAGGATGGACCAATGCAGAAAGTTTGAACTCAGAAGCTGTTGCGCTCTGGTGGAAAAAGTGGGAGCTTTGGATCCAGCAGATCTGGATTTGAATCCCAGACCCGGTGCTTATAAGAGAGAGAGTAAAGTGGTAAGGTGGGCTGTGAAAACCTTGGGCAGGTCACTAAACTCTGTGGTTCAGTTCCATCTGGAAAAAAGGAAAGAAGCATGCCAAACTTTCAGGATTATCCTAGGTGTTAGGATAATCACCTTGCCTGGTGCCCACCTAATAGTAAGTACTCAAAATGGTAGTTTTGTTGTTGATGTGAAATGCTTTATAAAATAAAGCCCGAGGGGCTTATGAGGGGTGGTGATTATTTTATTGGTTAATAGGATAATCTGTTCCTGTTGGACCAATTGATAGGAATTAGTCACCTCACAAAGAGAAAAGATTTTGAGTGGGCCAGAACACATGAGCTTCCTTGGTGCTTTTGTCTGGTGGAATGTTTGGTCGCATTCTGCTATGAAACAACTAGTTGTTGAACTATGGAGCTGAGTCCTGCGCTGGCTAAAGAAGGCCACATTAGAAAAGACTTAGAGACATCTTTGGGAGCAAGCCCATCATGAGCCAGTATGTGATCTGGCTGCCAACACAGGTAATAGGCTCTTGGAGTACATTAACAGAAGTAGCACGCCTAGAATGAGGGAAGAGATGGTCCTTCTTCATTCTCTTCTGGCTGGGATACACTTAGAAATCTGGGTTCAGTTCCCATTGTCAAACTTGAGTGGTGTCCTGAAGAAGGTGGTTGAGATCAGAAGGGTCTGGAAACCTTGCCAAATGGGGAACAAAGGAAAGAGCTGCAGATATTTATCCTGGAGAAAAGAAGTATCAGGGTGAGCAATGACTTTAAATCTCTGAAGGGCTACTGGTTCTGTGGGACGCCAGGGTTGCAGGGCTGGGGGTGAGGGGGTGGCAGAGTCAGTGTCCTTTGGACACAGTCACAAGGAGGTATGTTCAGCTCAATTTAAGAAGAGGCCTTGTAGCAAAGAGACCTCTCGCATGGAACTGGGCCACTTTATGAGGTGGTGTGTACCCTGGCCATAGAAACATTCAAACAGGCCAGCTGGACTGAAGCAGTGCGGGGTAGAGTTTTGAGAACAAGATTTGGCATCAGATCTGGGTTCGAATCGTGGCTCTGCAATTGCTCAGCTGGGCAAGGAAATAAGCCCTCTCTAGATACAGTTTCCATAGCAAAAAGAGGGAGATAGTGCTTATATTCCTGGATTGTGAGGATTAAATGAGATAATATATGTAAAGCCTTTAATCGTCCCTGTTACTATTATGTGGTTACTTGCAGAGAAGGTTGTGCTCACCAGGGTTTCCTTCCCGTCCCACAATTCTGGGATTCTATGAATAAATAGACCACTGCTTCCTCTTTGGTTGCTCTTTGTTCTGCGCTTTGAACCAATTGCTGTTTCATCACATTTTGTTCATAATATCACTCTAGTGAAGGCTGGACTGACATGATTGTTTTTTTAGCATTTCTTCCTCATTCATTTAGATCGTCTTCCCCAGCTGATGAATATTTTTGCTTAGCAGAAGTTTATTATTCCCCTCCCCCACCCATCCCAGTGACACAATTGAAACAACATTAATCCGGTGTTTAGTGAGAAAATAGTTTCATAATGGGAAACACTCACTTTGAGAGTTAATCTTTTTTTTCCCCCTCAAACAACATTTTTTTCTTAATCCTAATTTAATGACAAATTACCATCGCTTGTCTTGGAGGAAGGTTCGAGAGGGGATAAGAGATGAGTGTTATGGAATTTTAGAGCCAGACGGACTCTCCTCCAGCCCCTCGTCTTCTAGAGGAGGAACTTGGACCTCAGGGAGGTTGAGCTATGGACTCCAGATCACCACAGAGTAAATGGCGGAGCCACTGGGACGTGAATCTCTTCTTGCTGTACCAAGCTGTGTTTGTTTGCTGTGGATCCTGTTCCTCCATGGTCTAGCGTGCACCTGACAAGTTGTTAACTGCCTGAAGCTCAGTGCTTTGATCCATAAACTGCTGGTGTGGTGATAGTTCCTTCCTTGTGAGTACTAGGGGTAGGATCATGCAAGTAAAGCTGGTGCCTTATGCATGAAAATGTAGCTGTGGAATGAAGGGGAAATAATTTAAGGTGGTTACTATTCATGCATATTATTTACCTGAGTGGTTCCCAAAGCTTTGCTGAGCTCCCCAAACAACACCATGAAGTAGGTTTTATAATCTGTCTCTACTGTCGGGAGAACTCCGGAACTTCTGTTATTCCGCATTCCTGTCTTATTTGTTACTCCTCAGACTTCATCTGTTTCCTGCAGGAATTAACAGTGAAACTCTTAACCTGAGCAGTTTCTTAGGGACTTGTTTCAGAACGGCAGAGAAGCGGCTCCTGGAGAGATGTCTCTTGTTCCACAGTCCGGGCGGAGACACCCTACCGTGTAGCGTGGGGCTTGGCAGCGCCCAGAGGCAGGGGGAAGCAGGGTGAATCACCCTCTGTCTGTGAGGAGGAATTGGACTAATTATACCTTCCACATGTGGAGCCCAGCCAGGGACAGTTTTGTCCCCCAGGGGACATCTGGCAATGTCTGAAGACATTTTTTTGTTGTCACAGCTGGCAAGAGGGGGACGGTTGAGTGCACTACTGGTGTCTAGCGGGGAGAGACCGGGGTGCTGCTAACTGTCCTGCAGTGCCCAGGACAGCTCCCCACACCAAAGAATTATCCGACCCCAAATGTCAGTAGTGCTGAGGTTGAGATACCCTTCCTTATACGCATCCTATGATTGGATCTTCACAGCAACTTGGCAAAGTCTGGGAGGAGGGAAGCTAATGTTTAATAAGGGTAATGGGACCTCTTTGGTGCCAGGCATTGAGTTAGGCTAGAGTGGGGAAAATAGATTTTAATCTGCATGTCAGCTCGGTCAGTTGGAAGGCTTTCTTGGATCGGTCTATTGACACGGATTCTGAGGCTCAGCAGGAAGGGAGGTTGTAATCAGTCGGCTCCCATTTCTGCCACTATGTAGCTGTGCAGCCCTGGGCAATTACTTAACCTTTCTGTGCCTTAGTTTTCAGATTTACAAAATGTTAATGGTAATAGTATCTACCTCATTGGATTGCCATGAGGATTAAATTAATTAGTATACCTAATATCCAGCAGGGTCTGGCATGCTGTTTGTTATCATCAGCATCATCTTCATGGTTGGGGACAAAACAATCTTGCTGTATACTTACTTGTTTTTTTTCAAATTATATGCAATCTCTTATTTAGGTAGGCAAGACATGTATAATTGGTTCCACTTTTAGGATGAGGAAGTTGTGTTTCAAGTTGGTTACTGAGTTCAGAGAAATGATTCAGAGCGTTAGAGACCCTCTACCGAGAGTGCCATCCTAATTTATGAAGTGTTTTCTTAGCCAGCTTTATCTCTTGCCCAATTCCAAAATGTGTGTACAGATCCTCAGGGGCTAGTCTTGGCTGCGCATTTGTATTGTTCAGGTTTGTGGTGAGCTGTGCTCTTGTCATCAGGCAATGAAAGGCACTCTGGCACTTGCTGATATGACCTGCCCATAGGGCTTCCAGAACAGGGAGACGTGAAGTCCTTGAGACCAGAGGTTGACCTATAAGTAGCCCACATATAACATTATTTTATTTGTTTCTCATAACTATTCAAGTTTGAATTTGTGGTCAACATTTAAAAATCAAAAAATAGCGCCTAAAAATTGAAGTCCCAATGCCCTCGAGAATGAGAATCTCTGGTTAAACTAAGCTTATATTACTGCACATCCAGAATTAGCTGGGGTTGCCACTCTCCTCCCTTCCAATGCCACACTTGCTAATTTTCCCCACTCCCCACCACGCCTCATTGCATTCTCGACGGTGAGACTGAGTGGCCACCTGTTCACTCACACTTGGCTTCCTTCACTTGTTTCCACTGCCTGCCTGCCCTGTGGGCACTGGAGTTTGTAGCTGTTTGCACAGAGCTGATGATAATAACCCCTTACATTCAAAACACTTTCACGTATGTTAACCTCTACCACCTGAGAAGAAGTCAGGGCAGGAAATCATTGGGCCCATTTTCTAGATGGGGAAATAGAGGCCCAGAGTTAAGCAACTTGCCCAGGATCACATAGCAACTCTAGTGCTGAGGTGGGAATAGTTTTATGGATGCTCAAGATTGGATTTGGTTTGTAATAGACTGTGAAAACTGTTGACCAAGAGAAAACAAAAATAAATGTATGCGTTTATTTGGGGTCTTAGAGATTGCAAACCAGGAGATAGAGTCGACCGAAATCCAAGTGTACTCAGAAGAGACAAAGGAGGTTAAGGCTTTAAAGAGGAAAGAGAAAATTTACATAAGTTGTCTTGAACAAAATGCGATTGGTGCTAGTTAAAATAATGCTGAGCTGTTAGGACGTGATCGGATAGTCAAATGCAATGGTTGGAAAAGAGGTGTTTTGTTTTTTTTTTAAGATTTTATCTATTTATTTGACAGAGACAAAGTGAGAGAGGGAACACAAGCAGGGGGAGTGGGAGAGGGAGAAGCAGGCTTCCCGCAGAGCGGGGAGCCCGATGTGGGGCTTGATCCCTGGACTCTGGGATCATGACCTGAGCTGAAGGCAGACACTTAACGACTGAGCCACCCAGGCACCCTGGAAAAGAGTTTTTATGGCCTTCTGGCCAAAGTGCATGGATGTTTTCCAGGATGTCGTTCCCACTCCTTGGGTTCAGGTTCCATTTGAGGGAGGATGTGCTTAAGGTTCACTTCCCAATGGCTCCTGGCTTGATTCTATGGCCCCTTAACATCTCTTACTCCGTTTTAGGAATTTTCTTTCACAGAACACGACACTGTTTTAATTTCTCTAGGGCCTTCTGGTCCCACAACTGTAAAAAGAGAAAGCTGGTATAGATCAGTGGTTTCCAGACTTAATGGATTTCTAAAATTTCCCCAAACTTGGGGTACCGAAACACAGGGCTGTCAGCTTTGTTGTCAGTTTTCATTTTGCTGGTAAGAATATTAAAAACAAAACCCCAAACCAAGTACCATCTACTGTCACCACCATTTTATAAAAGCAGTGATACATAGTGACTATAAAGGAAAGAAGAGCATAGTGTCAGGATAAAGGATGGTCTTTCTCGGGAAAGGTGTCTGTGCATACATACAAACATCATTAAACATTTCCTAATTTTTTCACTTCACCATGGCAGACTCAGGGACTAGTTTTTGGAGAATCACGGGGTTGGGAGATCTTTAAATTTATTTCCAGCTTATTCATTCCAGAGCTGCCTTTTCCCCAGTGTTGGAGGGAAGGCCGGTTCACCGACCCAGCCTCCAAACATACACCAGAATGTCAGAGAATATCACGGGTAGGTTATTTGGGCACATGCCCTTTTGGTCTCTGTACTGCTCCTGTTTCCAGAGTCTCTGGCTTGAATGACAGGAAAGAAATCACCTGGTCCTTGTGAAAAGGTTTTGAAAGGTTGAAAGTTAATTTCTAGTCACAAGGGGAGTTTCCACCAAGTAGAGCCATGCTAAAGGCTCTCCATAGGAGTGACACGAGAGAAGCTAGACACACAGGGCCTGTCTGAACTCAGAGAGCACCAACTCTGAGAAAGCAGTCTTGGAGAATTTTCGAAAAATAAGGTTTAAATAAGAGATTGGGAGGTGGCGGGTTGAGTTCCAATTTAGTACCAATTTACTGTGCAACCTTGGACCGCCCCTCTCTGTGCCTGAGTTTCCTTCCCTATAAAGCAAAGGGTTTGGATGGAATAATATTTAAGTTTCCTCCTAGTTCAAACATGCAATGATTCAATCTAATTCAATTCATGAAATCAAAATATAAACGGGGAAGGCTCTCAAAAGGTGTCTAGTAGAAGTGTCCTTCTGTCTATTCAGTTAAATGCAAAAGAACGCTGTTCTAGCCCTTGGAGGAACACCCAGCGTCTCTTCTGTTCCTCCGAGTAGCACTTGTTCTGGGAGGGGACAGGGCAGTGGGAGCAGAGGGGCGGGGGGTGGAGGGGGGTGAGGTGGGGATGGGGGCGGGGTTAAGAGAGGACCACCTTGTTTCACCAGCTTTCCTCCATCACTGGGCTGCCAGGCTCTTGTCACGGCACAGCAGGGGTGGGGGTCGTCCCCCTTTTGGATTGTATTTGTTAAAACTCCAGTCCATCTTTTTATTCTCAGGAGCAAATTATGACAACCATTGTGGGTCTACTTTCCTGCTGAAGTGCTCTTTGGAGCCTCTGGGAATGAGGGGTAGGAAGGGGTGGGTGGAGCCTTAGACTCTCAGGGTTGGAGGGACACAGAGGGACCATCGGTTTGGATCCCCATCTGGAGCACCAGTCTCTCCAGGTACCATCCTATCAAATGCTTATCCATCCTTTATTTGACTACCTCTAGGAAGCCCTCTATATGTTGGCATAGCACTGAGTGATGGTCTTTTTCCTGAGCTGAAATCTTCTTTCTGTGATTTTTTTTTTTTTTTTACTAATTGCTTCTGGCTCTGTCTTCTCTAGCCTCTCAGAAGAAATCTGTTTCCTTCTCAATTTTCAGGTTGGCCCTGCATCTTTTCCTCAGCTCGGTATCCTCTTCAACCTCACCCATTTCTCTTGTGACCTAATTTGTAGACTTCTCATCATTCCTTGGGCCCCACCCTAATCTATTCATTCAATTACTCATTCAGTGAATATTCACTAAGTGCCTGCCATGTGCCAGGCATCGTGCCGGGTGCTGGTGATGGAGGGGTGCATGGGACCTGCTTCCTGGCTTCTGGAGTATGGTGGGAAAAACCATACATTGAGCAAAGAATTCTGGAGTTAGATTGGGTGGGTTTGAACTTGAGCTCTACTACTTACTATTCGGTGACACTGGGTAAGTTGTTCGGCCTTTCTGGTCCACAGTTTCCCCCATCTATTGAATGGGGGGAAATAATAATAGTAACTACCTCATTAGGGTTATTATTAGGAATTAATGAACGAAAAGTGCTTAGAGTCAAGCGTGGCGCTTTTAAACGCCGAGAAAATGTTAGCTGTTGTTACTATTACTATAGTGGAGCAGAAGACGACACTCAGGTGTGTAGCCTGAGGAATTGTGGAGTCACAGAGAAGTTTGGTAAGGAAGTAGCATTTGGTTGAGGCTTGTAGGGTGAGCAGGGGCTGGCTAGGTGAAGAGGGAGAGGAGAGGAAACAGCACGTGCAAAGGTCCTAAGGAGGACAAGGTGCTGGGCATGTGGTAGGAGCTGAAAGCAAGCCAGTGTGGATGGAGCTTAGCTAGTGAGGGGGAGAAGAGCAGGAGCTAGGAGCTGGAGGGGTGCTGAGGCTGTGTTGTGCAGGACGTCTGAGGTCACTGGAAGGACTTGGGTCTTCTAACAGTGATGAAAATCACTCTGGCCGCTCTGTGGACTCTGAATATATGGAAATCTTTGGGGTCATCATCTCTCTTAATTTGTACCCTCTACTCTTACTACCACAACCAAGGGTCACCCTTGCTCTTTAGATGGTTTTATAAAACCAGTGGCTCACATCCAAGTCTCATTCCAGAGACCTTGCTTTCACTTACTGGTCTTCAAACTCCCCAAAGAATTACATGATAAAAGCTTAAAGTATTATCCCATACAGAAGACTGAAAATCCTTTAGGCTGGAAATCGCTAGATTACAAGAGCTCATTAGATTCCAATAGTGTGGGTTCAGGCATCGTAGCAGATGGTGGGGGCGATAGCTTTGGGCAGGGGCTCTTCACGTTGTCCTGAAATCCCGAGGCAGTCCTAGCCCTCTGCTCTCCAGGCATGGACACCTACAATTATGTTCCCATGGAGTCCAGCGAGGCCTCTGAACCAAGACTCAGGTGGGGAGAAAATTCTTTGACCTCATTCCTTTCCAAGAAGCTGAAGCCCTGCTCCCAGGATCTCTTCCTCTCTTTCGTCAGTGGCACTACAAAAACAGGGCAAGACTTAGGTGGATTGTCAGTGACCTGCTGACATCAGAGTGACAGATCAAATAATTTATTTTCTTCTAAATCCGGATTATGCTGCTGTAACTCCCAGGAACTATTTTTAGTGCCCATCAGGCTTGTTCGGGTTGTGAGCATTTGTTGAGGTGTGCACACACGCACACTCACACACACACGCACTGCTCCAAGAAACGCACACACTGGGATGGAAGTGGGTGTGAGTGTCTGTTCATGGACCGCCTCAATCCCAATCGCACACACAGGCCCCCAGCTCACAATGTCTCAACTTTGCCTCCGGTCCCATCCCATGCACCAATAAACACACCCCACTCAGGCCTGCCTTTAGTTCTGGAGAGGTCGTTTGGCCATCCCTGTGTTCTCTCGGTCTGGTTAACTGCCTGAAAAGTGGTTAGGATCTTGCTGTTTACGGTGATGTTGGTGGACCAGCAGCATTGGCATTACCTGGGGGCTGGTAGACATGCATCTTGGGCCCCACTGCAGGCCTCCTGAGTCAGGATCTGCCTTTTAATGAGATCCCTGGGTGATTTGTATGCGTGCTGAAGTTGAGAAGCCCTGGGCTAGAATATTTGCCTTCCTTGGCAAACACAGCAGTGGCTCCAACCAGAGTAGCTCTCCTTTTATGTTTTACGTTAATGGCTTCCACAGAGGATTTTACTGGAGAAAGAGCTCCCCTACCAGGGTGTGTGTAAAAACGGCTACACCACACTGTGCTTGTTGGCTTTCAGGCTTGGAAAATCTGTCCTTTGTGGCCGCATTTTTCCATCTGGGGCCTTCTAGTATACTTTTCCTTGAACTTTCTCTCCCACCTCCTGTTCCTTTGCATGACTAAACCCCATCCAGCTTTCTGAGCTCTCAGCTTTAACTCATCCCTCTAGGAGGTTTCCAGTCTACAATGAATGTCTCTTTCCTCTTAGCACACTTGGAATTATGTGCTCAATATCTGCCTTCTCCAAGAGATTGTAAAGTCCATCAGGTGAGGAATCACTTGTCTTTTTTTTTTTAAGATTTTATTTATTTTTGAGAGAGAGAGAGAGAGAGCACATAAGGGGGGAGGGACAGAGGAAGAAGCAGACTCCCCACCGAGCAGGGAGTCCATATGGTACTTGATCCCAGGACCCAGGGATCATGACCTGAACCGAAGGTAGGTGCTTAACCAACTGAGCCACCCAGGCACCCAGGAATCACTTGTCTTGTTACCCGTACAGGAACAGTAAATATGCACTGAAAGAACAAATGATTTAGGTAGCTTACTCAAAGAAGAGTGGGAATAAAAGGTATTCATACAGAAAACACTTTTTAAAAAGATTTTACTTATTTATTTATTTGAGAGAGAAACAGTGTGTGAATGGGGGAGGGGGAGAGGGAGAGAGAGAATCTCAAGTAGACTCCATGCTGAGCACGTTGTGGCGCTCGATCTTACAACCCTGAGATCATGACCTGAGCCAAAACCAAGAGTTGGACGCTCAACTGACTGAGCCACCTGGGTACCCCATGCAGAAAACATTTCTTGGGCATCTACTATGTGCCAGGCAGCGTACTGGGTCTTGAGGACACACACAGTTCAGGCCTGGGTCCTGATTTCAGTTGCTCATGGTCTAGCAGGTAGAGATGGACATGTAGACTCCTAAGTATAGGTGGGAGTTCCTATCAGTTGCCATGAGACACAAAGGAAGAATGGGGTTATTATACTTCGTCCCTGAGATGATTTGTTAGTATCTCAGCCAGGACTTTGGGCTCCTTTGTTTCCCTCTGAGGAATTGGCTGCTTCAGGGAGCTTTCTCAGAAGGAACCCTTGGTTCAGAGGACATTTGGAATCTTGATTCTGGATTTTTCTTAATTTCCATGGGTAAATTTCTTTCAGATATTGATTTTTTAAAGAATAAATATTTGATTTAACCTCTCTTGTTAACAATGCTCCTCTATTTCAGTTTGTTGGGGATAGTTCCCTATCCTTCATTTTTTCCCAAAGGTCAGATGAAGAAGAAAGACAAAACAAGGGCCTGAATAAGGAAAACCTTGGATAGGGAAGGCAGTTTCTTTTTCCTTTCCTGCCTTTTCTCCTTCTATCCCTCCTTCCTTCCCTCTCTTTTCTTCGGTTCCTGGGATTCAGTATCATCTGTCTCCACACATGACTTAATTATTTAGTGGAGCAAACAGATAAACAAACAATTGCAGCAAAGTGTGGCATATGCTCTGAAGGGAGAGAGAAGTTGCTCTGGGAGCACGTAGCAGAAGCTTCTGTCCTGGCCTATAGTCAGGAAAGGCTCCTGGAGGACGTGACATTTCAGCTGAGAGCTGGGGAACGAATAAGTGTTAAGGGAAGAATCAAAGGTTGAGGTCAGTGTGTGTGTGGGGGGCAGTCAGGGTGGTGGGAGCGTACCAGGTAGGGCACAGCACGTGCAAAGGCCCGGAAGCAGAGGGGGCCCAGGATGCTGGGAGAGCTGGGAGGAGAGCTGTTGTGGCTGGACCAGAGAGAGTTTGGAGAGAAGGGTTTGGGGCTGAGGGAGTGAAACAGCGACCTTACCACCAGCTCTCAGTAAACCCACTTTAAGTTGTTTGGACTTAATCGTGGGCAAATGGGGGGCTAATAAAGGGTTTTAAGCTGAGGAGTGGTATGATCAGCCTGGAGTAAGATTGTTAGTGTGGAGAATGTATCATGGGATGTTTAAAGTCAGGGCAAGGGGTTGGGGGCAGTTGTAATTGCTCAGGTAGAGAGCAGAGTAGGATGTGCGGTCCTGGAGACTGGGTCTAATGGTGCTTCAGGCCGCCTAGACCCCGACCACCACTCAGGGAGCTCTGATCTGACGTCATGCCTGTGCTAAGTGCTTCGTAATTTGACTTCATTCAACCCTTGCCTCATCCTGCCAAGCGTTTTCACCTTCTCTTGTCAAAGGGGACAAGGATCCATGCCTTGTGTTTCCCTAGGGAGTCTAACAACTACCAAAATCAGATGCTTTTTAGGAGAGGGCTTTGAAAAATGTAAGCTGCTCTCATACGGAGGATTATAGCTGGGAAGTGAATTAATGGCATGTTACGACTCCTGTCCCGACATGGGCAAATTGGGGGTGAGCGATGTGTAGGAATTTCAGAGACCTCCAAAGGCCCTCAGCCCTGAACTGCTTTCTCTGACACCTGCAGATATCCAAGATTCTACCGTGAAAACACAAGGCCAAAGGAAAGTCTGCTGTTCAGGGGCCATGAATGTATTCATGTTGCAGAAGAGCATGATGTGTGCCTGACATAGGTACTGACATCTTTCTCTGGCCTCAGTTTCCTTGTCCTGAAATGTGAATTTTCACGCATTCACCTACAGTCCTCCTAAATCCCACAAGAGGTAGGTGGAGAGGGCTGGGATTATTGTTCCCACTTAACAGATGGGGAAACAGGGGAAGGCACTGGAAAGGAAGGGACTTGCCCAAGGTCAGCAGCAGCATTGGCTGTAGAGCCTGGGGCTTCCCAGTGCTGGCAGTCCAAGGTCTGAGTCCGCCTTAGCTGAGCCAACCTGACGTGGGAGGTGGGAGCGAGCAGAGGACTGGGGAGAGGATAAAGGTAGGCAGGGCATTGGTGTCCCGGTGGGAGCCCACCTGCCTGAGACTTCCGGCACTGCCCTCAGCTGCAATCTGTTTGGGTGATGGGCTCTCCCTCTCCCAGCCCTGGGGCTGTCCTCTGTGCTCATTCACTGTATTTGCCTTCTGCTTTGCCATTGGGGCAGGGAAGTCAAGAAGCATTTGCTTTAATTTTGCATATTTACTTTTTAGACAAGTGAGAAATGGAAGTGGATCAAGGGGACATGTCAGGCCAGAAGAGGGGAGGCAGGGAACGTCACTGATGGAATATTAGCCAACGCTCTTCACCAGGCCTGTTAAAGGAGGCCAGTGATGATGACATTCAAGATATTTTGTGGGACGAGAGTTCTCTGTGGCTCAGATAATTCTTCTCTCTCCATCATCACACTTCACCCCTTTCTGGTACTTTCCTGGTAGGTTTGGTGTAGGGACAAAATGTTATGAAGTATATAGAGGTGCCCAGCTATCACGAGCAACTCCAGTCCTCCTCTCCCTCCTTCCTTCCTGCATTGTACCAGGTACCATCTTAGTAATAATGCTCAAGTTGCTTGCATTTATGGAACACTCGCTATAAGCCAAACACTTTGTTGAACTCACATGGGTGTGTCATCCCATGTAACCTCCAGAACAACCTTCTAAGGAAGGGAATGTGACTCTCCTTTTGCAGATGAAAACACAGAGGCCAGAGAAGTGAACTTGCGAGTTAACACAGGATGTGGGAGAGCTAGATTTTGAATCCAAGGTGTCTCCAAACTCCTTGCTACCGCTCAGCACCCCCTAAGTATCGTCTCCTTTCTCAAATGTGTCTGAGTTCCCTCTACTAGCTCGCTTTCCCCTAACACAGCGGCTCTCCACCTTGGCCACAGGTTGGAATCACCAGGGGAGGTCTAAACACATGGATGCCCGGGTCCCACCCCAGAGGTGCTGATGTAATTGGTCTGGGCCTTGGGATTCTGAAGAACCCCCAGGTGATTCCAGTGTGCAGCCAGGATTGGACTCGGAGCCGGAAAGTGCTGGTAGCGGCACGGGTCGACTAGGTGTTTGCTTAATCACGGGATCTCAGACTCAAATACCTAGAGGGACCACGCAGGGAAGGTAAAAACAGTATGGTTCAAAATGCAAAAAAAACCCCAACAGTGATAGTATGCTTATATAGGCAATTGGCCTTGACCTCAGTGTTAGGAGGACAGAGGGGGTGGTGGGGGCAGCTGTAAACTCAAGAGCTCTTGTCCATCTAAGGAGAAGCCACTCTACTATCATCAGTTACTGTCCTCTGGGCCCAGTATGGCCAAGTCTTATTTTTCTCAAGAGAAGATGAAAGTCAGTATTTATTATGGGAAATTTCCCAATTTTTAAATGTTGACAATCACTTTAAAAATATTAAAACACCATATGGATTAAAGAGGCCTAGGACTCAGATGTACCTTGTGGGCCACCAGTTCAGGTTCTTTGCCTTAATTTTTCTTTTTTTTTTCCTACAAACTCTCAGAAACATGGTCCTTAGGGCTTCTTTATCTGACCACAAATCACCTTGTGTGGTTAATTTACATTAAACTTAGAATTTTTAAATTGATAAATGTAATATGTGTATTCATTATAGAAAATGCAAAACATGCACATCAAGGACAAATAAAAAGTATCTATAATTTTCTACCCAGAAAAAAATATGTTCTATGTACTTTCATTCTTCATTTCTCTCTCATGTACAGATCTTTATACATGGAGCATTGTTGAAAATACAGATCCCTGGATCCATACTTGGACTAAGTGAGTAGGCCCGAGTGAGGCCTGGGAATCTGAATGTGTAACATGTTTGGAGATGATTATGATGTACATCTGGAATTGTGATGCTCATTTCTTAAAAAAAAAAAAAAAAAGCTTTACAAACTTAAGCTGTGGGGCACCTGAGTGGCTCAGTTAGTTAAACGTCTGACTCTTGATCTCAGCTCAGTTCTTAATCTCAGGGTTGTGAGTTCAAGCCCCATGTTGGGGTCCACACTGGGCGTGGAGCCTACCTAAAAAAAAAAAAAAAACAAACCAATAAAAGGGGCACCTGGGTGGCTCAGTCAGTTAAGCATCTGCCTTCAGCTCAGGTCATGATCCCAGGGTCCTGGAATCAAGCCCTGCGTCGGGTTCCCTGCTCAGTGGGGAGCCTGCTTCTCCCTCTCCCTGACCCTCACTCATGCTCTCTCTTGCTATCTCTTTCTCTCAAATAAATAAATAAAATCTTAAAAAAAAAAAACTCCACAAAACTTAAGCTGTAATAAAACTTTTAAAATGACATTTAATATTCTATATAATTTGTGCTTCTATAATATTCCATCATTCAGACATATCACGTTATTCTTTATCATTGGACATTTACAGGGTAAACAATATTTTATGTAATAAATAGTAGTAACATGAACATTTCTCTAAATAAATTCTCTTGTATACCCATTTCATTAGGATAAATTCCTACAAGTAGAATCATTGGGTCAAAGGATATGTATATTTTCAGACTTTTAAAAAAATATTTATTTATTTGAGATGGGGGAGCACAGAGGGAGAGTGAGAGGGAGAAGCAGGCTCCCCGCTGAGCAGGGAGCCTGATGCGGGGCTCAATCCCAGGACCCTGAGATCATGACCTGAGCTGAGGGCAGACGCTTAACAGACTGAGCCAACCAGGTACCCCTAATTTCAGGCTTTTGATATAAATGGCCAAATTGCTTTCTAGAAAGGACTTAAAAAGTTAAATATCCATTTTTTTGTAGAGAACATCTATCTCTCTTCACCTCTATTAAACCTGGGAATGATCATTTAAAAGATTGGTAGAGGCAAATAGATCTTATTTTTATTTGAATTTGCTTGTTGCATGCCAGAGAGATTGAATATTTTTTTCTTTTTTTGCCTTTTATATGTGTTAGTGATTGTCCCTTTCTTATTCTTGTTTATATTAAGGGTATCATGTCTTTTTTTTTGTCATGTGTTCAAGGTACTTTTCCCAGGTATTAAATTTGCCTCTTAATATTAAAGATGTTATTCATACTGAAATTCTAATTCAGTGTAGTCGAATCTGCAGATTTTTTCTTTATGTTGTGGATGTTTTTCCTCTATATGATTTTTTTATGTATATGAGGGTTGATACATTTTCAAGTTAAGAAACATTTTCTTCGGGGCGCCTGGGTGGCTCAGTTGTTAAGCGTCTGCTTTTGGCTCAGGTCATGATCCTGGGGTCCTGGGGGGGACCCCTCCCCTCAGCAGGGAGTCTGCTTTTCCCTCTCCCTCTCCCTCTGCTTGTGTTCCCTCTCTCGCTGTGTCTCTCTCTGTCAAATAAATAAATAAAATCTTAAAAAAAAAAGAAACATTTTCTTCTAAAGAATTACATTTTGAGTTTCATTCTTAAATCCATTGCAAATTATTTTTGGCATATAATGCAAAGTAAAATTCAAATTTTTATTTTAGTTTCTTCCTTTGCTACTGGAATAGTCAAGTTTTTAAATAGTCACTCTTTTTGAGTGAGGTTAGTTGATTTATTTCTTTCCTAGAAAATAGTCTATTTCAATGAGATTTAAAAAATTTATTAGCCTGAGTTACACAAAGTATTGTTTATAGTGAAGAAGAAAATCTTTCTCATTTCTAATATTTTATACTTAAAATGCTTTAGCTTTTGTCTCAGATTTTCTAGAACTATTTTTATTTTTTTATTAAAATTTCTTTAAGTTTTTATTTAAATTCTAGTTAACATACAGTGTAATATTAGTTTCAGGTTAATAACAATCTAGTGATTCAACACTTCCATACAACACCTAGTGCTCATCACAAGTGCCCTCCTTAATCCTCATCACCTGTTTCACCCATCCCCCCCACCTCCCTTCTGGTAACCATCAGTTTGTTCTCTATAGTTTCTTGGTTTGCCTGTCTTTTTTCCCCTATACTCATTTGTTTCTTAAATTCCACATATGAGTGAAATCATATGGTATTTGTTTTTCTTTGACTGACTTTTTTCACTTAGTGTAATACTCTCTACCTCCATCCATGTCGTTGCAATCCAATTAAAAAATGGGCAGAAGACATGAACAGACATTTCTCCAAAGAAGACATCCAGATGGCTAACAGACACATGAAAAGACACTCAACGTCACTCATCATCAGGAAAATACAAATCAAAACTACAATGAAACATGACTTCTAGAAGTATTTTTAAAATATTTAATAGTCCCTTGGGTAATTTATCAAGTCACTTTATCAATCAATTAAATTCTTTAGTTTTTGCTTTTATATTTATTCTTCTTACTTTAGTTTATTCTTCTAACATCTTGTCTTCAATGCTTAATCTATTCATTTCCATTTTTTCTTATTGAATAATGACATGTGAAGTGATACATTTTAATATGTGTACAGATTTGGCTGCTGCATCTATGTACAAGTACAAATTTTATTATTTTTGAAATAATTTGTAGTAATGATTTTGACTTTCACCTCAAGTTCTGTAAGAGAATATTAATTTCTAAGAAGTTGGTATTTTAAAAACTGAAAACTCTGGTTTCTACTTGTATTGCTTTATAATCTAGAATGTGTTCTATACATTTATTTTTGCAGCTTATTGAGCTATTGATTGTGGCGTATTAAATGATCAATTTTTATGACTTTCCTGAGTGCTAGAAGAAAGCCGCATTCCCTTATTGTACCATACCCAGTTTGTTAAATCAACATAATTAATTGATATTATTCACATCCTTCTTGTCTTAATTTGTGTTCATTTGCCCAGTCAAAGATTTAAGTGTATTTAATTTTCTCACTACTAATTTTGCTCCTCAATATTTATAGAACAATTTACTTCAAAGAAATTTCTTGGTGCATAGAATTCTAATATTTTTCATTATGTGTTTTATCCTTTATAACATGATTTGCTTTATCTTCCTAAAGGCTTCTTTTTTGAATTTTGAGCTCTACTTTTCTGGTAACAATATTGTGATCCTAATTTTTTCTTAAGTTGCCCATCCTGTATTTCTCCATTTCTTTCATTTTTCAACTTTTTTTGGGTGTGTGTTTCTTGGTTTCAGAGAAACCTCTTTTCAGTACCATGGAACTTAGTTGTGTGTGGGGGGAGAGTTTACTCATTTTTAAGAGTTTTTGTTATTAAGAGAATTGTTAAACTCATTTGAATTTATGTTTTAATGCCTAGCATGATATTTTAGTTTCTATTTTATACTTTCTTGTTGTTTTATTATTTTCTGTGTTTTATAGAGTGTTCTGTGTTTTATGTTGTTATTCTTGGTGTTTTTGAACAGTAATATTCTTTTTTTTTTTTTTTTTTTTTGAGAGAGAGAGAGAGATGGCACATATGTGAGTGGTTGGGGGAGGGCCAGATGGAGAGAGAGAATCTTAAGCAGGGTCCACATCCAGTATGGAACCTGACTCAGGGCTCGATCTCATGACCCTGAGATCATGACCTGAACTGAAATTAAGTCAGATGCTTAACTGACTGAGCCACCCAGGTGTCCTGCTTTAAGGAATTTTTTTAAAGATTTTTTTATTTATTTGACAGAGAGAGACACAGCGAGAGAGGGAACACAAGCAGGGGGAGTGGGAGAGGGAGAAGCAGGTTCCCGCTGAGCAGGGAGCCTGATGTGGGGCTCGATCCCAGGACCCTGGGATCATGACCTGAGCCGAAGGCAGACACTTAACGACTGAGCCACCCAGGCGCCCAGGAATTTTTCAGAAGTAGTGAACATGGGGACACCTGGCTGGCTCAGTTGGTAGAGTGTGTGATTCCTGATCTTGGGGTTGTGAGTTCAAGCCCCATGTTGGGGGCAGAGATGACTTAAAAATAAAAAAGTAAAAAAGGAAGTGAACATGGATAGCATTTTTTTTTTTCCTGAGCCCTTACCTTTAATGAGGGTGGCTTTTAATTGAGCTGATCTGCAAACCAGTGGAGATTTTCAGTGTGTATATATTCATGAGTCTTTTCCATCCGAGCACATTTAATTTTTATTTTATCTTTGGTTATTGCTTCTATTTCTTTTGCTCTAATGCCATTTTCAGAAATGTTTACTATCTGCATATTCACCTTTTATACTCTTCCTCCCAGTTTTCTTGTGGTTTTTGTCTTTTCCCTTTCTCTGGGCAGTCTGGGATAGCATCTCCCATTACTGTTGTGATTTTCTGCTTTATCATTTCTGTTTGCTGACTGCCTCACCTGTGTATTTTAATTCTATGATGATGATTTCAGTTTTTGTTAAAGCTTAAAACTCATCCATTTAAATTTCATTCTATCCTTTTATCTCATTGGACAATATCGTATTTGTTATCTTTCCATATTGCCTGTCTGTCCTAACGGCTTCCTGCTTATTTCATGGATGGCAGATCTTTGTACTCTGTCGAGAACACAAAATAGTTTTCTGAAATTTTCTTCTGTATCTTGCAGTGCATTGTTTCTGGGGTCTTTAGGATAATCTTCCTTTTTTTGTTGTTGTTGTTCTGCATTATTTTTTACCCCTAAAGCTTGTAACTCTTTTCTGCACTAGTGTCCCACACTTAGTTATCCTTCTAAGTATCTCCGAACCTTCAGTTTGTCAGTATTCAAGGGTGCAGTGTTCTCCTGGCTCTTGTCCCGGGTATATTGGTGTGGTGACCGGTCAGCTTTACAACTAATGGCCAATGTAATGTGAATAGCTCAACACACAATTTGTAGTTTTAAATATTCATCTATGACAGTGCTTCTCAATGGACAGTGACTTTGTCTCCCAAGGGACAGATAATAATGTCTAGAGACATTTTTGCTTGTTGCAAATTGGGGAGGGGTGTGTGCGCTCCTGGTGTCTAGTGGACAGAGGCCAGGCGTGCTGCTGAATACATTGCAATGCACAAGGAACTCTCAGAAAAGAATGATGTGGCTCCCAGTGTTAACAGTGCCCAAATTGAGAAATTCCGAGTTAAGACACTCTGTTATGCTGAGGTGGCATTTCACCCTCGTCCCTCTACCTTTTTTCCCCTGAGCCTCTGAATCAATGGAACACACGTAAAATCCAATTTTCAGCATACATTGCTACCAGAAATATTTTTTCCTTTTTCTAGATTGAATTACTTTATGTATAAGAAAGACATGTTCCAGGATGCAGTTTACCATTTCCGGCTCTCCCTGCTTCAAGCCCGCAGAATTGCTGTCTCTCAAAGGATGCCGGACTCAGGGCATTAGGAGTAGCAGTGTGAGAATGGGTGGGTCGCGCAAGGCCTTGTTCATTCACTCAGTCATTGTGCGGATATTTAATTACTGTGCACCATGTCCTAAGCACTATGCGCCAGCCTGCTCAGAAGGCAGCGTCCGTGTAATAGCAAGGTGACTATTTGGTGGTTTGCTTGAGTCTCTGAGCGGGGCAGACAGTGGGGAGATCCTTTTCAGGGTTTCTTGAGAAGAAACCTGGGTATCTTTTTTTTTTTTTTCCCCATTAGTAGGGAGAGGTTTATTTGCTTATGGCTCCTGGAATACAAGAATTTGATATTTATTCTCAGGCAATTGGAAAACCGATTCGACCCATTTAGGAGTTTAACAATGAAACCTGGGTATCTTGAGGCCAGGCTCTGGTATATTTTTTTCCTAGCAACATCAGCTGCCTCACAATTAGTAAACCTTTCTGTCAGATTCTGTCTTTTTCTGTCCTTTTTCATGATGAATATTTGTGTGTTTTCCTGTTTTCTGGACATTTTAGTGGAAAGCTGACAAAGGCTGCATCGGGGCTAATGGGCAGATGCATTTTAAGACTTTTGTTTGATTTTTAGTAAGTACCTATTATGTGTCCCCGAGCTCTAAGCTCCGTGGAAGGAGGAACTACATTTTATTTGTCTTTGCAATCCTTATGGAATCCTGTAGTTATGTTTGGCAACGACTTGTTCAATGATTAGATTCTATCTGCATTCATAACATAAGGACCAGAGAGAATTTTCCGCATATCTCTTCGGAATTTATAATGAGCTGAAGGGGGGGTAGTGGTTTGACTGTAAAGGTGGGGTTTGTGGAGAATCTGGGCTGTGTTGCCTGCAGGTTTAGTGTGGACATTTGGGCAGTCATCGCTGCAGAACCTTTTGAGCTGCTTTCCCTAACATCATCTGCAGAAAAGCCTGTATGAGCGCCAACAGCCGCAGCAGTGAGAGCTGCTTTCTTTTCGTATTTTATTGGATAGAGATATATTAACTCCAGTACCATCTGGCCAATAAGAAGAAGCCAGAGCAGGTGTCATAATATGGGGATAGCTCATCTTTTGATAGCCACAGAGTAACCTTTTTCTTTCCCCCGTAGCTGTGTCGGAAGCTCTCTCCCCCTTTCTGGGTAAGCCCTGCAGCAATTATACCAATGGCATGGACATCTGGAGCCCTTCGGGGGAGCATGGCACGGGGACATGATATAATTCAATGGGCTAGACAATCTTTAGGGCATGTCTGCAAAGCACTGGGGCATAGAAGCTGAGGAACAACAACAGCAGGGAGGGTGAAAGGCAGATGAACCTCTCTCACCCAGATGTGGGAGACGGGGCACGCCTGGTTATTCCAAACACCACTCTCCTGGGCATTTCCCTCTAAGAAGACCTGCTTTAGAGCCTCAGAGTCCCTTCCCTGTGTCTTCATTTCCATCTCTAAGCACCTGGGCTAGTGGATATAATCTTGGATTTGAGTTTAGAAATCCCGGTTCTAGTCCTGACTGCCACTCGTTGGCTGTGTGATTTGGGGTAAGCCCCTTTCCCTCTCTGGGTCTCAAGCGCCTCATGTGTAAGTAAGGAGATTGGATAGAGAATGCACAAAATTCTGATTCTGTGTCACGGAGAGGCATTTCTTATCATTGTATAGAAGTAAGTGTTTTGGTCAGCAGCTCTGGCCGGCTGCTGAGAACTTTGCGGCACGGCAAGTAGACGTCAGCGGGGGCCACTCCTGCTGCAGAATTCAGGCGGGAGAGCGAAGCTGCTTCTCTTGCTTTCTGTCTCTCTTTTCACAACTTCCTTCCTTATTTCTACCCCCAGCATATCGTGCACATGACTGATTCTACCCACCACTCCTTAAGCATGGCCCTGCAAGTCACTGAAAGTCTGTTTTTTTTTTTTTTTTAAGATTTTATGTATTTATTTGACAGAGAGAGAGAGAGAGAGCTCACAAGCAGGAGGAGTGGCAGGGAGAGGGAGAGGGAGAAGCAGGCTCCCCACTCAGGGATGTGGGCTCGGTCCCAGGACCCTGAGATCATGACCTGAGCTGAAGGCAGATGCTTAACCGACTGAGCCACCCAGGCGCCCCTAAAAGTCTTAAGTATGCCTCAGTCCCACCCTGTCCCTTTGATTTTTTTTTTCTTTTTAAGATTTTATTTATTTGACAGAGAGAGAGATAGTGAGAAAGGGAACACAAGCAGGGGGAATGGGAGAGGGAGAAGCAGACTTCCCGCTGAACAGGGAGCCCAATGCAGGGCTCGATCCCAGGACCCTGGGATCATGACCCGAGCCGAAGACAGACGCCTAACAACTGAGCCACCCAGGCACCCCTGTACCTTTGATTTTTAAGGACCAGGGTCCTTCTCACATGGCAGGGTGGCAGGGCCAGAAAGATAACAATACGAGGATGAAATTGTTTTAATTTGGATATTATAGTAATGATCATCATGTGTTGAGTACTTATTATGGGACAGGAATGGTACCAAGGGCTTTACTTAAATAGCAACTCTAATAATAGCTAATACTTATTAATGCTTATTATGTGCTAGTGCCAGGTACTACTGTAAATACTTTACATATATATTAAATCACTGAATTCTCATAACTCTCAATTGCAATACATGCTGTAGTGTTTTATAGATGATAAAGGGAAGCACAGAGAGGGTAAGTGACTTTTCCAAGGTCATGCAGCTACTGAATAGCAGAGCTGGCCTTAAACCCACATAATCTGAATATAGAGCCCATGCTTTTAACTACCACATTATACAGGCTCCATTGTCTTTTTTTAGTTCTCTCAACTCTGTGAAGCATCTAAAATTTAATTGCCCTAGAATGACAGATGGACAAGATGGGCCATAGAGAGAGTAGGTAATTTGCTTAGGTCACACAGCTAGAGCTAGTATTTAAACTCGGGTGTGAGTGACTTAAGCCCAGGTTTCTAATCACTGGATCTCGTTAACAAATTCTCCTTGGATGAAACAACCCTACAAGATAGTTCTGTCTGATCTTATCATGCCCACTGGTCAGATGAGAGTGTCGAGGCTCAGAGAAGTAAAGTATTTCTTTCAAGTCACACAGGACTCCCTACTTCTCCAGTCCGTGGTCATTCACCAACAACTCATCGTATGCCTCCCCCCGCCCCGCCCCCCCCCCCAATGACCACCTTCCATTCCACATTGAGAGATGAGGCAAGGCGTGGAAATAGCCAGAACAGAGAAAACACAGTGACTGACATTCTCGCTTTGCCGGAAAGGACAGCTAGGAGATGTCTTTTCTGAAAGCAGCCTTTGATAACGGGAGAGGAGGAAAACATGAAGATATCACGTCCCCGGGTGGGAGGAGAGGGCATGATGGATTGCGGAGAGTTTGCACCGAAGGGAAGGCGGAGGCTGAGGTCGTTGACGTCAAACCTGCAGCTACGCAGTTTTAACTGGCACTGGCTTCATTTAATGCACACCTTTTCTGCATTGAATCAATTTTCTCTCTGTAAATTTGGGTTTCTTGCAGCATAGATACATTTCCAACCCAGCCTCATTGCCAGGAGTCCAGTTTCCATCCAGGAAGGGGGAGGGCTCGGCTGTCCACGCGGGTGGCGGAGGGCTAGTGAGCAGCCCCACCGCAGCGCCCAGACGGCCACGCACGTGCGCGGGAGGGACGCGTGGGTTGGGTGGCTGTGGGGGGGCCGTGGATGGGGAGGTTGCCGGGCGGCCGTTGGGGCTGAGCGACGAGCTGAGTGCCCCCCCAACCCCCCATCAGCCACCCCCAGCCTTGCCTGGCAGCCCTGTAGCCCCGGGTGTGGGCAGCCGGGAGTGCTCCGCACTGCTGCTCCCGGTGATGCGTGGACTGGGAGAAGGCGACAGAGGACCGACGCATTGCGGAGGCGGCCGAGGCCGTCCTCAGGGCTCTCCTGCTGGGGCGGAGGGAGGTGGAACAGAGAGGGTGGGTGACCTTTCAGGAGCTGGACAACTGGTCAGCAAAGGCGATCGTTCAACTCGTTTTCTTTTATGGGGTAGAAGGCGGGGGGGGGGGGCGGTGGTGGTGTGTATGGACAGAGCATTATTCCCAGAGATCTGGGGTGATTCAGAATGAGGCAGAGGTCAGGGATCAGGCAAGAGCGGAGGATGTCAGGAAAGGAGAAGTCCATAAAGACTTGAGTTATTAGGGCATTTTCCAGTCACCATAGAGACCCTGAGGTATTTTGGACTGAAGGCTGGGGGTGGGGGGAGGATCCTTTATGTTTGGTGGCTAGGAAAACAAAGAACTAAATTTAGAATTACGGGGATGGGGTTTGTCTTTTTGCCGCTGCACTCTTTTGCTCTGTGACCTGTGTGATCACACCCCTGGGTCATCTGTGGTGGGGATGCTGTTTGCTCTGCTTCCCTTGCAAGGTTAACAGGAGGATCCAGCAAAGTGCATCGCAGAGATTCGTGATAACCTCAGAACATGGCAAATCCCATACCCTGCTCTCTGTGGAGAGCTGTAAAGTGGGCTGGGGTCAGAGAAATTTCACATCTCCCCAGCTTGGGATTCATCTGTGTCCCTCATGCGGCATTGCATGGGAGGCCTCATACAGGTAACGACAGAGCCAGAGTGACTTGTCCAGGTCACACTTGGTGATGGGCAGTGACCAGAATCCAGACTTCCGGTTCTTGGTGGTGGGGCTGTACCCGTTAGATCATATTGCCATCCTAATCTTTTGACTGGGGTATTCTACTTCAAGGCAAAAGTTTCCTTGCTGCCCCTGACACAATCAGCAATTTCCCTTAGATGGTAGTCTGAGCACGTGATTGATTATCAATGACACTTGCTGCTGATCGACAGTCGACAAACATGATTGACCAGAAAATGGGCAGTAGACCCAGGGAAGAGTGGAGCTGGAGGCTTAGGGGTCAGCTGGCCCAACTCTCTCATTTTATCCTAACACTGGCTTCTGTAACTCACTTTGTTCATGTGCTGCTTGTGTTCTTTCCATGGGTTAATCTTATATAATTTAGTGAAGTCAGACCTTTATTCTTTCTCCTCTACCTTGGAGGAATTTGAGTCATAGAAGAGGTTAAATAGGGCTAGAGGTCACATAGCTCGAAGAGGAAGAGCCAGAATTTGAGCCCAGGTAAAGGAAGCTGGTGGCCATTGTTATCCAGCCAATGGTGGAGCTGGACCAGAAGCACAGAATTTCGGAACTGGAAAGAAAAGCAGGGTTCCTCAGCATTAATCTCCTCCTTGTGTGGATAGAGATGCTATGTGTAGAGACGGTGAGGCTGCCCCACGTGTCCCCTATCAGTCGCAGCAGAACTGGGATGTGACCTCAAGTCTCCTATCTTCCAAAACCCTTTCTTTTCCTTAGGTTCTCCAAGTCCAGATACCTCCAGATTCAGTGACTTCTCCAGGAAACTAGGGAGTAAAAGAGGACTGACAAATTCTTTCCTCTAAAGACCCATCGAGGCAGCTCACGAAGCTCACGAACCCATGACCCACTCTGTCAATGTGGAATTGTAGCAGGGACACAGCCAGAACTGTGCCTCTCCAAAACAGAACAACCCAAACAGTAATAACAGAGGCATGCATGAGAAAACTATTTAAATTATAAAGGTCTTCCTGCCTACCATTCCCTCCCAGGATGGAAAGCTCCAGAATAAATACAAGATGAGAGACCTGAAAGACAGGCACTCAGTTGGTCTTGATTTCTGCGGTGTCTTTTATTGGGAACATTTTTGTCACACCGAGTGATATGCCAGTGTTTCAAGATTTGAATTTTTACATATAGCATGGCGGCTGTCTATACATATTGCCATCTAGTGTTGATACAAAAGATCATGTTTATTCTACTTGTGAGAGTTCTATGGGCTTTTTCAAAGATAATTTTGATTAGGCATTATTTTCACTCTTTGCTCTGACGTCAGAAATTAACTCCATCTACGAGCATCCCTGAAATGCTTTTTCTGCTGCCCAGATGTTCCTAAGCCAGACTGCTGTGGTGTCTGATACTATTCACTTGTTTAAGGCAGTGAAGACTCATGTTAAGAAAAACCTCAGTAAGTCATTAATACTTTAGTGTGGACAAATTTTCAAAAGAACTCAAAGCCAGTGAGTATGGGATATGGTACAGATATATTTTGATTATGGGGGATTAATGAAAAAAGCTATCCTATGACCCAGCAATTGCATTACTAGGTATTTACCCAAAGGACACAAACATAGTGATCCGAAGGGGCACCTGCACCCCAATGTTTATAGCAGCAATATCCATGATAGCCAAACTATGATAAGAGCCCAGATGTCCATCAACAGATGAATGGGTAAAGATGTGGTGTGTGTGTGTGTGTGTGTGTGTGTGTGTGTGTGTGTATACACACATACATACATATACACACAATGGAATATTAGCCATCAGAAAGGATGAATACCTACCATTTACATTGACGTGGATGGAACTGGAGGGTATTATGTTGAGCAAAATACATCAATTAAAGAAAGATAATTATGATTTCACTCATATGTGGAATTTAAGAAACAAAACAGATGATCATATGGGAAGGGAGGGAAAAACAAAATAAGATGAAATCAGAGGGGGAGACAAACCATAAGAGACTCTTAACTCTAGGAAATAAACCAAGGGTTGCTCGAGGGGCGGTGGGTGGGGGTGGTGGTGAAACTTGGTGATGGGCATTAAGGAGGGCACGTGATGTAATGAACACTGGGTGTTATATGCAACTGATGAATCACTAAACTCTACCTCTGAAATTAATGATACACTATATTTTAATTAATTGAATATAAATAGAATTAAAGAGAAAAAAGGGATGAGGAATATGGAAGACTATATTAAGGACAGCAAGCTATAAGATTGGATGCAAGAATATAAAACCAGTATCCCCCATCTCCTAGTTTCCCTCAGGGCAGCCCTCCCAGTGCTCCCTCCCCCAAATACTTCATTTATTTGTTTTTCCTTCTATCTCTAAATCTAGTAGCTGATATTTGAGTCCAACTTATTTCTGCTATTCCTTCTGCTTTGGGAACTGAATTACTCCCTGTTGTAGGCAATGATTTTTAATATTCATTATCTATTCCCTTGACTATGTAATGAAAACTGTGGAACCTCTTTTGGGAAGTATGCACGTCTTTCTGAAGTTTTACCTAGAAATTCAGAGGGTCCTCTGACCCTAAGGTTAGATGCCTCTAGTCCATCTAGTGGAATGTATAATGGATGTGAAGTGAGGAGGGTTAGGTATTCGGAGAAGTTTCTTCTGTAAGCATGAATTTTGTCATTTACAGGATAGGGGGTGGGGTGACCCCCAAGATGATGTGGACAGTGCAGTTCAAATTCTAATCTTCAGAAAAGCCCTGGGAGAAAGAATTGGGGCAGGGGTAGAGTGCTGGTGGTGATGCTCGCTCTCCATTCTTGAATCTGAGCCACCTCTGACCAGTTGAGTTCTGTCTGATTAACACTGGAAATCCAAAAGGCTCCGTGTTATCTGGCTGGTCCTCTTAGCTCCTTACCGAGTGGGAGTGGGTAGTCAGGCTTCCCTTTGGGGTAAGTGACTCTCCGTGCCCCTGAACATGTTTGAATATTCATGTGCTTGCTTCTGCCCACCGTATTGTTCCTCTTCCCAGCTGGCTTGTCTCCCGTGTCTGGGCCCCCAACTCTTATAGAAGGTCAGGCTCTATTACTGCTGGGTGGAACAGCTTGGTTTTGTTTGACTCCTAGAGAAGAATGGCGCCCAGGTTGAAGAGGCAGGAGGCGGGGAAAGGCTGGAGGAGGGGCGCTCTAGCTCAGCTGTAGCTCTTTTGAGAAGTGAAAGGAGGATTTATGATGCTGTTTGTCAGCTGAAAGATGGATGGAAGAACCCAGACTGTGAACTCCATGTTTGAAGTGGGAGGTTATGGTAATAAATGGGGCCCCTGGAGATGGAGCTGTTGGTGGTGGGGATCGCGTCCATTAACAGAGATGGTTCCCAAGCCCCTCCTTTCTCTTGCTCCCCTAATGGGCATTCTTTGTTCTTCTGCTGAATGTGTCACTCTGTTTTGAGCATAGTCAACTACTGATTGATTATCTGTGTTCATGAAGGGGAGTGTCATCATGCTGAGAAGAAATCTTTTATGTTGGTGTCCTGGAAAAATGAGACAATGGAAAATGCAAAAGCAGCTTATTTTTGGCTTCAGAATTCTCATGCTTTGCTTGAACTATTGGGAACAGCCTGATGCATATGATCCCCTGTATTTTATGTCTACCTTTGATCCCCCCCCATCCCACCATCCAGGGAGCTGGAGGACAAGGAGGGGCTGGAAATGCTCTCAAAAAATGCCTCTGGAATGCTACATGCAATACTTCTCCTGGGGAAAAGGTCTTTGAAAACCAGGACTCCGTGATCAAATACTTTTGGAAAATGCTGTACACATATCATGGCCTTACAGAGTTAAAATTAAAATGCACACTGGCATATGAAAAGGTTGGGAAAGTTCTGTAGTAAAGAATACAGTTTTTGTTTAAAGTTTTCCATCATTTTTGATCACAGAACTTTTTTTAAAATTCCATATATATTCCATAACACTTACTAAACCCCTACAGACTTAGCGTTGTGCTGAGCTTCCTTTGGGAAGCCTTGATGGTAAAAAGAGGCATGGGCAATAACTAATGTCCAAGGCGGGTGTGGAGCAGAGATTGGATGTTTTTCAGCCCAGCATTGGTGCAGACTTGATGCATGACTTTTGTAAACTTTCCATATCTTGTTTTCGAAATAATCTCCGTACGTATAGTTGATCCTGCTTAAAATGGGCCCTTACTGGTGTGGTTATAAATGGATTTGTTGCGGTGAAACTTTTGTTTAAAATCTCTATTGAGGTGCAGTTGACATTGAATAAGCTGCACATACTTAAAGTGTACAATTGGACACATTTTGGTATGTGTGCACATCTATGAAAGGGTACCGAAATCTCTGACTGTAATTGTGAATTTCTGTCTTTCTCCTTGCAGTTCTGTTTTTGCTTCATGCACTTTGAAGTTCTGTTACTAAATGCATGAACATTTAGGATTGTTACGTTCTCTTAATGAATCTTACCCCCCTATCATTTTGAAGTGATCCTCTTTATCCCTGAAAATATTCTTTGCTCTAGAATATATTTTGCCTGATATTAGTAACCATTCCAGGTTTCTTTTGATTCATATTGGTGGGATATATCTTTATCCATCCTTTTATTTTTAACCCATCTAGTCTTTATATTTAAAAAGGTTTCTTATGGGCAGAATATAGTAGGTCATATTTTTTTTTTTTTTGTCCAACCTGATAATTGCTGCCTTTTAATTAGGAATTTAGACTGTTTATGCTTAATATGAATATTGATCTGGTCAGGTTTAAATCTGCTTTGTTACTGTTTAGTATTCGATTTGTCCCATCTGTTATTTGTTCTCCTTTCCCTGTTGTTGTTTTTTTTTTAATCTTCTTTTGGGTTAATTATTTTTTATATCTTCATTGGTTTGTAAGCCATACCTCTTCATTATTTTAGAGGTTGCTTAGGGATTATAGTATACATCTTAACCTTACCAGTCTACCTTCCAGTGAGACTGTGTTACTTCATATCTTGTATAAGAACCTTACCATAGTATACTTCTATTTCTCCCCTCTCAGGCTTTGTGCTAATGTTGTCATATTTGACTTTTCCTTGTTATAAGCTCCAAATTATTTTTGTTTGCAAAGTCAATTATCTTTTAAGGAGATTTAAATAACAATAATAATAATATCTCCTCTATTTATGTACATAATCACTATTTCCAGTGCTCTGTATTGTTTAGTTTTGACCCATTTTCTCATTTGCTATTCTGTCCTCTTGTGTGAAAGACTTCTTTTAACATGTCTTATAGGGCAGGTCTGTTGATAATGAATTCCTTCAGGTTTTGTGTGTCTGGAAAAGTCTTTATTTTATCTCCATTTTTTAAAAGATCTTTTTGCTGGGACTAAAATTCTAGATTGGCCATTTTCCCCCATCACCTTCAACTTGCTTGCATTGTTTCTGGGGGAGAAATCTGCTGTTGTCCTTATTTCTGTTTCTGTGTATGTGATTTTTTTTTTTCCTTTGGCTGCTTTTAAGACTTTTCTTTTTATCATTGTTTTGGGCAATTTGATTCTGATATGCCTTAGTGTAGTTTAAAAAAATTTTTTTTGTACTTGGGGTTTGTTGAGCTTCCTGGGGGCTATGGGTGTTATGGGTTGAATTGAATATTCCAAAATTAATAGGTTAATTAAATTTATGTTAATTTGTTAAGTCCTAACTCCCAGTATATCAAAATATGACTTTTGTTGGAAATAAGGTTGTTGTAAATGTTGTTATTTGCTGTTGATGTTCTGAGGGTGGGCCCTAATAATATGACTAGTGTCCTATAAATGGGGGAAATTTGGGCACAGGCATACATACACAGGGAAAATTTCATGTGAAGATGAAGGCAGAGATTGAGGTAATGTCTCTACAAGCCAAGGAATGGCAAAGATTGCCAACACACACCAGAGCTAGGAGAGAGGCATGGAACAGATTCTTCCTCACAGCCCTCAGAAAGAATTAATCCTGCCAACAACTGGATTTCAGACATCTAGACTTCAGATCTGTGAGATAATAAATTTTTTTTTTTAAGGATTTATTTTTTCATTTTAGAGAGAGAGAGAGAGCATGGCAGGCTGGGGCAGAGGGAGAGAGGCAGTCTTAAGCAGACTCAGTGCTGAGTGTGGAGCCTGACTCAGGGCTCAGTCTCATGACCCTGAGATCACAACCCAAGCCAAAACCAAGAGTTGGATGCTTAACCAACTGAGCCACCAAGGCACCCCTAAATTTCTTTTTTTTTTTAAATTTAAATTCAATTAGCCAACATATAGTACATTATTTGTTTTAGATGTAGAGTTCAATAATTCATCACTTGTGTATATAACACCCAGTGCTCATCACATGCCCTCCTTAATGCCCATCACCCAATTACCCCATCCTCCCACCCACCTCTCCTCCAGCAACTTTTAGTTTGTTTCCTATAGTTGAGACTCTCATGGTTTGTCACCCTCTCTGATGACTTCCCATTCAGTTTTCCCTCCCTTCCCCTATGATCCTCTGCCGTGTTTCTTAAATTCCACATGTGAGCGAAACTATATAATTATCTTTCTCTGATTGACTTATTTAGTTCAGCACAATACCCTCCAGTTCCATCTACGTCAATTTCTTTCTGATGGCTGAGTAGTATTCCATTATATATGTATGTGTATATATATATATATATATATGTATATATACACACACACACACACACACACACCACATCTTCTTTATCCATTCATCTGTCAGTGGACATTGGGGCTCTTTCCACAGTTTGGCTATTGTGGGCATTGCTGCTATAAACATTGGGGTGCATGTGCTCCTTCAGATCATTACATTTGTATCTTTGGGGTAAATACCTAGTAGTGTAATTGCTGGGTCATACGGTAGTTCTATTTTAATTTCTTGAGGAACCACCATACTGTTTTCCAGAGGGGCTGTACCAGCTTGCATTCCCCTTTCTCCACATCCTTGCCAACATTTGTTGTTTCCTGACTTGTTAATTTTAGCCATTCTGACTGGTGTGAGGTGGTATCTCATTGTGGTTTTGATTTGTATTTCCCTGATGCCAAGGGATATGGAGCATTTTTCATGTGTCTGTTGGCCATTTGTATGTCTTTGAGGAAATATCTGTTCATGTTTTCTGCCCATTTCTTGACTGGATTATTTGGTTTTTTTTGGGTATTGAGTTTGATAAGTTCTTTAAAAGATCTTGGATACTAGCCCTTTATTTATATGTCACTTGCAAACATCTTCTCCCATTCTGTAGATTGCCTTTTAGTTTTGTTGACTGTTTTGTTGCTGTGCATAAGATTTTTATCTTGATGAAGTCCCAATAGTTCATTTTTGCTTTTGTTTCCCTTGCCCTTGGAGATGTGTCTAGTAAGAAGTTGCTGTGGCCGAGGTTGAAGAGGTTGCTGTGGGATTTTGATGGATTCCTGTCTCATATTTAGGTTTTTCATTAATTTTGAGTTTATTTTTGTTTATAGTGTAAGGAAATGGTCCAGTTTCATTCTTCGACATGTGACTGTCCAATTTTCCCAGCACCATTTGTTGACTGTCCTTTTTCCATTAGATATTCTTTCCTGCTTTGTTGAAGATTAGTTGACCATAGAGTTGAGGGTCGATTTCTGGGTTCTCTATTCTGTTCCATTGATCTATATGTCTGTTTTTGTGCCAGTACCATACTGTCTTGATGATCACAGCTTTGTAATATAGCTTGAAGTCCGGCATTGTGATGCCACCAACTTTGGTTTTCTTTTTCAACATTCCTCTGGCTATTTGCGGTCTTTTCTGGTTCCATTCAAATTTTAGGATTATTTGTTCCAGCTCTGTGGAAAAAAAAATTGATGGTATTTTGATAGGGATAACATTGAATGTGTAGATTGCTCTGGGAAGCATAGACATTTTAACAATATTTATTCTTCCAATCCATGAGCATGGAATGTTTTTCCATGTCTTTGTGGCTTCCTCAATTTCTTTCATAAGTGTTCTGTAGTTTTTAGAGTACAGATCCTTTACCTCTTTGGTTAGGTTTATTCCTAGGTGTCTTATGGTTCTTGGTACCATTACAAATGGGATTGATTCCTTAATTTCTCTTTCTTCTGTCTCATTGTTAGTATATAGAAATGCAACTGATTTCTGTGCATTGATTTTATATCCTGCCATGTTGCTGAATTCCTGTATGAATTCTAGCAATTTTGGGGTGGAGTCTTTTGGGTTTTCCACATAAAGTATCATGTCATCTGCGAACAGTGAGAGTTTGACTTCTTCTTTGCCAATTTGAATGCCTTTTATTTCTTTTTGTTGTCTGATTGCTGAGGCTAGGACTTCTAGTATGATGTTGAACAGCAGTGGTGAGAGTGGGCATCCTTGTAGTGTTCTTGACCTTAGGGGGAAAACTCTCAGTTTTTCCCCATTGAAAATGATATTTGCTCTTGGCTTTTCATATGGCTTTTTATGATATTGAGGTATGTTCCCTCTATCCCTACACTGTGGAGAGTTTTAAGAAAGAATGCTGTATTTTGTCAAATGCTTTTTCTGCATCAATTGAGAGGATCATAGAGTTCTTGTCCTTTCTTTTATTACTGTGATGTATCATGTTGATTGATTTGTGAATGTTGAACCAACCTTGCAGCCCAGGAATAAATCCCACTTCATTGTGGGAATAATCCTTTTAATGTACTGTTGGACCCTATTGGCTAGTATTTTGGTGAGAATTGTTGCATCCATGTTCATCAGGGATATTGGTCTGTAATTCTCCTTTTTGGTGGGAACTTTGTCTGGTTTTGGGATCAAGGTAATGCTGGCCTCATAGAATGGCTTGGAAGTTTTCCTTCCATTTCTATTTTTTGGAACAGCTTCAGTAGAATAGGTATTACTTCTTCTGTAAATGTTTGGTAGAATTCCCCTGGGAAGCCATCCTGCCCTGGACTCATGTTTGTTGGGAGATTCTTGATTACTGTTTCAATTTCCTTGCTGGTTATGGGTTTGTTCAAGTTTTCTATTTCTTCCTGATTCAGTTTTGGTAGTTTATACATTTCTAGGAATGCATCCATTTCTTCCAGATTTCCTAATTTATTGGCATATAGTTGCTCATAATATGTTCTTAAAGTTGTTTGTATTTCCTTGGTGTTGGTTGTGATCGCTCCTCTTTCATTCATGATTTTATTAATTTGGATCCTTTCTCTTTTCTTTTTGATAAGTCTGGCTAGGGGTTTATTGATCTTATTAATTCTTTCAAAGAATCACCTTCTAGTTTTGTTGTTCTGTTCTGTGGTTCTTTTGGTTTCTATTTCATTGATTTCTCCTCTGATCTTTATTATTTCTCCTCTCCTGCTTTGTTTAGGCTCCATTTGTTCTTCTTTCTCCAGCTCCTTTAGGTATAAGGTTAGCTTGTATATTTGAGACTTTTGTAGTTTCTTGAGAAAGGCTTGTATTGTTATGTACTTTCCTCTTAGGACTGCCTTTGCTGCATCCCAAAGGTTTTGAACAGTTGCATTTTCATTTTCATTTGTGTCCATGAATTTTTTTAATTCTTTAATTTCCTGGTTACCCATTCATTCTTTAGGAGGATGCTCTTTAGCCTCCATGTATTTGAGTTCTTTCCAACTTTCCTCTTGTGATTGAGTTCCAGTTTCAAAGCATTGTGGTCCACAAATACTCAGGGAATGATCCCAATCTTTTGGTACTGATTGAGACCTGATTTGTGATCTATTCTGGAGAATGTTCCATGTGCACTAGAGAAGAATGTGTATTCTGTTGCTTTAGGATGGAATGTTCTGAATATATCTGTGAAGTCCATCTTGTCCAGTGTGTCATTCAAAGCCCTTATTTCCTTGTTGATCTTCTGCTTAGATGATCTGTCCATTGTAGTGAGTGGGGTGTTAAAGTCCCCAACTATTATTGTATTGTTGTTGATGTGCTTCTTTAATTTGGTTATTAATTGGTTTATATAATTGGCGGCTCCCAAGTTAGGAGCATAAATGTTGTAATTGTTAGATCTTCTTGTTGGATAGACCCTTTAAATATGGTATAGTGTCCTTCCTCATCTCTTATTACAGTCTTTGGTTTAAAATCTAACTTGTCTGATATAAGGATTGCTACCCCAGCTTTCTTTTGATGTCTATTGGCATGATAAGTGGTTCTCTACTCCTTCACTTTCAGTCTGGGGGTGTCTTTGGGTCTAAAATCAGTCTCTTGTAGACAGCGTATCAATGAGTCTTGCTTCTTTATCCAATCTGATACCCTGTGTCTTTTGATTGGAGCATTTGGCCCATTTACATTCAGAGTAACTATTGAAAGATATGAATTTAGTGCCATTGTATTACTTGTAAAATCACTGTTTCTATAGATTGTCTCTGTTCCTTTCTGGTCTATGTTACTTTTGGGTTCTCTCTTTGCTTATAGGATCCCCTTTAATATTTCTTGCAGGTCTGGTTTGGTGATCACAAATTCTTTTAGTTTCTGTTTGTCTTGGAAGCTCTTTATCTCTCCTTCCATTCTGAATGACGGCCTTACTGGATAAAGTATTCTTGGCTGCATGTTTTTCTCATTTAGTATCCTGAAAATATCATGCCACTCCTTTCTAGCCTGCCAGGTCTCTGTGGATAGGTCTGTTGCCAATCTAATATTTCTACCCTTGTAGGTTCAAGACCTCTTATCTTGAGCTGCTTTCAGGATTTTCTGTTTACCTCTGAGGTTTGCAAGCTTCACTCTTATATGTTGTGGTGTTGACCTAATTTTATTGACTTTGAGGGGGGTTCTCTGTGCTTCCTGGACTTGAAGGCCTATTTCCTTCCCCAGATTAGGGAAGTTCTCAGCTATAATTTGCTCAAATATACCTTCTGCCTCCCCCCTTTCCTCTCCCTCTGGGACTCCAATAATTCTAATATTGTTTCACTTTATGGTGGCTGATCTCTTGAATCATCCCCTCATGGTCCAGTAATTGTTTATCTCTCTTTGTCTCAGTTTCTTTATTTTCCATAATTTTATCTTGTATATCACTTATCCTCTCTTCTGCCTCATTTATCCTAGCAGTACGAGCCTCCATTGTTGATTGCATCTCAGCAATACCCTTTCTGATTTCAACCTGATTAGATCTTAGGTCTTTTATTTCTCCAGAAAGGGATTCTCTAGTGTCTTCTATGTTTTTTTCAAGCCCAGCTAGTACCTTTATAATCATTGTTCTGAATTCTAGCTCTGATATTTTACCAATATCCATATTTATTAAGTCTCTGGCAGTGAGTACTGCCTCTTGTTCTTTTATCTGGGAAATTTTCCTTCTGGTCGTTTTGTCCAGAGAAGAATAGATGAACAAGAGAACAGAAAAGAAATAAAAAAATAAAAAATAAAAATATCAACCATGACCCCAGTGAAATATACACTCAGTAAATCAGAAGAGATCAGAAAGCCAAAAAAAAAAAAAAAAGAGGGGAAAAAAGAGAGAACATAATCAAACAGGTAGACAGAACAGGGTGATACACTTGGTCCTAGGTGTATTTTGGTCTATTTGTTAGAAGACACTTGATCCCAAAATTGTAAAGAAAGAAAACTTACACACACACACATATATATATATATATATATATATATATATATATATATATATATATATATATTACATATATACATATATATATGTATAAATATATATATATATATATATAAAATCGAATACAGTAAAAAGTGAAAATACAGTGAAAAGAAGCCAAAAATGAAGAATATATCTATAAAATGTAAATGTAAAAATGAAAATTTATTTTTTTCAATTTATTTTTTTTTAAGATTTTATTTATTTATTTGACGAGAGAGAGAGAGCACAAGCAGGTGGAGCGGCAGACAGAGGGAGAGGGAGAAGCAGGCTCCCCGCTGAGCAGGGAGCCAGATGCGGGGCTCAATCCCAGGACCCTGGGATCATGACCTGAGCCAAAGGCAGACGCTTAACCAACTAAGCCACCCAGGTGCCCCTAAAAATGAAAATTTTAAAAAGACTTAAAAAAAGAGTTGATAAAATAAGCTATCTGAAAAGGGAAAAAAAAAAAAAGAAACAGAAAACTATAAACTGAAAGACTAAAGACTCATGAGAAAAAAACCCTCAAATTCTAGGTACTATTTTCCCCTAGTGCAGGAGTTTTTCAGTTCTATGTGATCCATAAACTTGGTATTTGCCTGATGTTCGTGCTGGTCTTCTGGGGGAGGGGCCCTTGGGGTGATTCTCAGATGTCTTTGCCTGGGCGGACTTGCACCGCCCCTTGCCAGGGGGCTGGGCTCAGTGTAAGCTGCTTTGGGTTACTCTATGTGGCTTTTTTCCCCTGAAGGCTTTTTGCGCCGCTTTAGAGGATGAATAAAAAAATAGAAATGGTGGCACCCCGATCTCCAGCCCTGGAGCTGAAGGATCATGGCCCCCACTCTTCAGTTCACCCTCATGGAAAAAGAGTCCATCAGTTTTGTATGCGCCAAACTCTGCAGACTCCTCAGTGCACACCTGCACCAATCCTCCCAGGGAAGGGAGGGAGGTCTCACTGCGGCCCTACTGCTTTCTGGGCCCCTGCTCTGGAGCAGTTGCCCTGATCATGCGCACACCCAGGCCACTCCTTCTGGGAGAAGAAGCAGGTTCTCATGGTTTTGCTGCTTCCTGGGCTCCTGCTTGGAGAGTAGTCGCCTGATCCCACTGCAGTTTGTGGTTTATGGCAACACCGAGCTGAGAGCCCACTCTTGGTCTCACTGTTTGCAGCCGGCTTCCCTACTCCAGTGCTTAGGAACTCTGCCCACTCAGGCACCCCTGTTCTTTCTGTGACCCCAGGGATCCTGAGGCCACACTGTCTTACCTGGGGTTCTGCCTCACTTCACCACCTGAGCACCTTTCAGGCAGAGATGTCCCTCACTGGAGCAGACTTCTAAAAGTTCCAATTTTACTCTCTCCTGCTATATCACTTCCTGGTATCTGGCTTATGGAGGCTCCCTCCGCCTGCACTTTATCTTCCAATATATCCCCTCAGATTCACTTCTCAGCACCTCCTACCTTGAAAAAGTGGTCAAATTTTTATTTGTAGAATTGCAGCAATTCTTAGATCTTGGTTGAATTCACAGGTGTTCAGAATGATTAGATAGATATCTAGCTGAATTCAAGGGACCAGATGAAACGAGAGTCCCCTACTCTTCTGCCATCTTCCCCTGAGCCCTAAATTTCTGTTGTTTAAGCCACCTAGTTTGTGTACTTTGTTATGGCAGCCTTTACAAACTGATATAGTGGGTTTATAGCTTTAATAAAATTTTAGATATATTTTGACCATTTTTCAAAATTATTTTCTGTCTCCTCCATCCCATCCCCCTTCCAGGAACCCTCAGCACATGGATGTTAGGCCACCTCAAATTTTGTTTTGTTTTTGAGTCTTTTTTTTTCTGTGCTTCATTTTGAATTGTTGCTATCGATATAGAAGTTTCCTAATATTTTCTTCTGCAAAGCCTAATCTGCCATAATCCCAGCTTATTTTATATCTCAGATATTGTAGTTTTCATCTTAAGAAGTGTGATTTTAGTCTTTTAAACATTTTTTTCCACATGACTAATTAACATCTTCAATTTTTTCTCTAGCTTTGGACACATATAGAATATGGTTATAATGGTTCAACATTCTGGTCTGCTAATTCTAATATCTGTGTCAATACTAGGTTAGTTTTGATTGGTTGATTTTTCTCCTCATTATGGGTCATGTTCTGCTTATTGCCATGTCTGGTAATTTTTGATTGGATGATAGACACTGTGAGTTTTACTTTAAGTGCTGAATATTTTTGTATTCCTGTAAATATTCTTGAGCTTTGTTTTGGGAGACTGTTAAGTTACTTGGAAACAGTTTGATACTTTTCGGTCTTACTGTTAAGATTCGTTAGGTGAGACCACTGCAACTTTTAATCTAGGGCTTATTATTCCCCACTATGGAAGCATAAGTCTTCTAAATTATCTACTCATTGCCTCATAAATTGTGAGCTTTTCCAGTCTTTTCTATAAATTATGAGTTCTTTTCCAGAATGACTCTATTCCCAGCCCTCAGTGGAAGCCTTTCAGTTGGTTCCCTGGCCTTCCACAGTTTCATCACACACATGTGCTAATCAATACTCTGCTGAATAATTGAGGAGGGCCATCTGCCTGTCTCTGAAATTCCCTCTCTCTAGCTTTCTCCTTCCAATTCTCTGACCTATGAACTCTAGGCACCTTGGCCTATGAATTTCTCCACTAAGTTTCCTAAATGAGGAAACATCCTGGGTTCTGCATGCATTGCCTATAACATGGTCTAGAAACTCTTCAAAGCAATAAGCAGGGGTAATTATAGGGCTAATGTTTATTTTCCATTTCTTGAGGATCATTGTTCTTCATTGCTTAATGTTCAGTGACTTGAAAACCATTCTTTTCATGTATTTTATCAAGTGTTTTAGTTCAGGTGGAAGAGTAAATCCAGGCTCTATTACTCCATTTTGGATGAAAGCAGAAGTTGATAACACTTTTCAATCAGTAGTAATCATATCTTGAGTGATTATCATGGCCTAGGACCTGGTCACTGCACCAGACTCATAAGAAAGATGATTTCTTAAGAAAAAAAAAAAAAATTGCAGTAATTCTGGACTAAAGACTTACTTATGGCATAAGGATGTTGAAAAAGTTGCCATAGATCTTAGATTTATAACTGTAATATGAAAGGCCAATATCCTTGGTAGTTTGGGCATGACATAATAAGTGAATAAGGTTATGAACTGAAGTCACATCTGGAATATTCACTTTTCTCTCTCCATGGAAGTGGATTGTAGCCCTGACTCCAGCAGCCTATCTCAATTGAGTGGATTAGGGTGAACCAATATGGTGTATTAGAAAAAGAATCAAATCAAAGAATTGTGAGTCAGAAGGCATGATTTTGAGTCCCAACTCTTTTACTTACTAGCTCTGTGACCTTAGATGAGTACCTTATCATTTGCTGAACTGTTTGCTGATCTGTGCAAGGGGAATACTCATTTCAGCTTCTGTAATTCTCAGTTGATAAGAGCTCCTGTGAAACAAGGGATGTAGAAGTGATTTGTTTGCAATAAACCACTAGTGTATATGTTATCATTAAAAATCAGAAATCTGACTGCACCCTACTTGCATAATAAAGCTCAAAGGCACAATCTTCAGAGAGGGGTACTAACCACATGAGTCATCTTTGAATTCCTCCAGGGCCTCCAGCATGATGCTTTGCACACGCCACATTTCCTCAATGAGGGCTCAGGCTCATTTGCACAGTACTGTGCTAGGCAGGGATGAAAATTTCAGAAGAACCCTGGATAGTACTCCTTCTCAATCTCAACCTTGAGTAAAGAAATTCACTGCATGTCAGAGCTGGAGAAATTTTAGAAAAGAAATTACAAACTTGCAGCCTGTTGGCTACATATTCATAGACATTTTTGGTTTGGTTTATATGGTTATTTTCTTCCAGCTTGAGATATAATTGACATACAACACTGTGTAAGTTTAAGGTGTATGGTATATAATGATTGGATGTAAACAAGTATCTCAAAATGATGACCACAATAAGTTTAGTTAGTATCTACCGCCTCTTATAGTTACAAAAAAAAAAAAAAAAAAAAATGTTTTCCTCCTTGTGATGAGAACTTTCAGGATCTACTTTCTTAGCAATTTTCAAATATACCATATAGCAATGTTGGTATATGGTACCATACTGTAGTCATCATGTTGTACATTATACCTCTAGTAATTATCTTATAACTGGAAATTTGTTCCTTTTGATGACCTTTATCCAGTGTACAATATCTTAACATATTTGAAGCAGTTGATAATGTTTTAAAATTGGGAGATTCTATACAAAAATACAGATTTCTAGCCTCTCCTGCAAAAAGAAACTAGAACAGGAAACATTTCTCTAGAAGTAAAGAGCAGCTGCTCCTTTTGGATGGGTTAGGTAGGGACTCCATTTGCCTCCATCTTCATTTTGGTCTTGCCAACATTGAGGCCGAGTGGCAGTGACATTTATTATTTTGCATGTTTTTTTTTTTTTCCTGTTAGAGTTAAAAAGAAAATAGCATATTTCTTACATGTATTTCTCTACCAAAGTGGGAAAATGAATGATGAACTTGGGAGGGTCTTAATTTTCAAGAAAAATGGGAGAACATACATTATTTATGGGAACACAGAGAAAATATTTAATTTGTATTGGGAAAAAAATATAACTTAAGATATCCTTGCAATAAAACTTGGCTACTTCATTTATGTGTACTACCTAGGTATTTGAGTTTGAACCATGCACTTTAGAGATTATCTATAGTCCTATTTCCTTATTCTTCAAGGAAAGAAACTAGACTCCAAGGTCCATGAACAGTTGAGACTAGGGTTCAGTTGTGGACCTTTAAAACTTATAAAATATATTTAATATTTGATGACTATCATGTTTCTAATATTTGTAATCTAAATATTCATTAGTGGTAATAACCCTCCACCTTGTAAAAGGGAATTGAACCAGAGTGGTATAACAGTTGATAATAAAGACAGGAATAGAAGCTATGTTTTCTCACCAAGGACTGATACACCAATGTTCTCTGCTGGTCTATACTTCTATGCAGGCAGTGTTTCTAGGAATTCATTTTTTATTTCATTGGAAGTGCTGGGCAATATGCTCAGCATTATGGAGGATTTAAAACATAAGACCTGATCTCTTCTTTTGGGAACCTATGTCTGGTTGAAAAGAAACAGTACATGATGAGTGCATGATGAATGGAACTGACATCACATATTGCCCTGAATGGAGAGCTGTCAGTGAGCTTAAGTGGGCTGGCAGGGCTTGCTGTAGAAAGAGGTGGGTGTATAGGCAGAAGAAAGAGAGTCACATGAATAAGTTATGGGAGGAAATTTTGGGGATAGTGAAATGATCTCTGATATAACCTAGTTTATCATGTTCAATTTAGTGACAAACTAAGGCCCAGAGAAAGTGTTTCTCATGGACAAACAATAAGTTAATGCTAGAAACCAGATCTCCTAATTCCTGCTTCAGACAAAGCCATGCATCATTGCAATCACAGAACCTGCCAGTCTAGGCTCTGTTTTTATTTTTGTCCTTTTCATTTTCTTATTCACTATGCATATGCTCTGACAAAGGGGACCTTGTTTATCTCAGTTACTACTGTATTCCCAGACCCTAAAATACCCTCCTTCCCTGACCCCAACATAAACACACTTCTTAAGCTTCAAAGGCAAAAACCAGAGAACTAAATTCTCATTTGATAAATTCTGAAATTAATATGTGAAAAGGCTTAGCTGTGAATAAAAATTTTAGGGAGAGAAGAAGATAGATTTTAGGTCATAGTAGTGCAACTCACTTAAGGCAAATTAATAGCCAGTAAAGTTGTTCTTTGGGTATACACTCAATCTCATTATCTCAAGTGTATAAGAATGCAAGGAGTCAAGATTTGTGGGTGCTTGTTGGAAAAAAAATGTAGCCCATGAAATGATGAATCAAAATGATGAAATTGTCTATAGAGAAGCCCTGGTTAAAGGACAAGTGGTGAACGTAGATGTAGAATGAGGACTAAGTAACTGAAAATTGTGATTGCAAATTAGAACAGAAATATTGCACTCTTTGACAATATGAAGTGATAAAACTAACAAAAAACTTGAATGTGCAGGGAAAGAATAAAATATAAGGGTATGAATTCTAACTTTTAAAAGTTAGACAAAAAAAAAGATGACACTATCCAAAATTAAACATGGTAGGAAAAAAAAAAAGACTGTAGTTTCTTCTTTTTTTTTTAGATAGAAGGAGCATTTGAGCGGGGTGGGGGTGGAGAGGGAGAGAGAGAATCTTAAGCGGGGCTCCATCTCACAACCCTGAGATCACGACCTGAGCTGAAATGAAGTCAGATGCTTAACCGACTGAGCCACCCAGATGCCCTGACTGTAGCTTCTTAAAGATATTTTATACTTTCCCTTTTAAGAGATACCATTTCTTGGAGTAAAAAACCTGTTTTCTATAGTTTAATAGTTCTAATTGCATACTTATTACATTTAATTTTAAAGGTAGATCTACATTATAATCATTTTTTGTTACATACATTTTGTACCCATATACAAAGTCGTATATACATGAAATATTTGGAATTATGTTCATCTAATGTTAATGGTAATATAGTGGAATAGTGGAGTAGTTTAGGTGACTATTTTTTTCTAATTTATGTTTACGATATACCTTAGATTCTTCATCATCATAATGTTTTAATAAAAATAATAAACTTATTTTTTTAAAATAGCAATCCAGAGAAAATTAGGGTGTGTTTCCTACCATTATCATTTATATTCATGTACATATATATTATGCATTCTGAATCTTACCATATGTATGTATACCCTCATTTTTTGTACACCAATTTTTCCATGTGTTATTCTATTGTACTCATATTCTGCTATTATGATTTAAAAAATAAAAATATTCCTTTTATATACAGTAATTTAATTTCTTTATTTGGAGGCATTTATGTTGCTTATAAAATTTTGCTATTGTAAATACTATAGTAAGCATATATATTTGCCTATATCTTTATTTTTTAATACAAATTCCTGGAAGAAAATTTATTGTGTAAAAATGTATGAAGCTATTTCAAGCTCTTGAAATACATTACTGAATTGTCTATAATGGTAGTAAAGAGGAAATATCTGGAAATACAGATAAGAGCCTTTTAGGCAGAAATGAATCAGGTAAGCAATATCATGGGAGTTTAAAAAATTAGGGTTTTACATAGGGATCGATTCTGTATGGCTAGTTGTATTTTTGGGGAAATAAAATTTTGATAGAATGGAGACGTATTCATGAGGGACAAGTCAAATAATATCTTTACAGTTACAAAAGTAAGAACTTTGCGTATCTTCTGACTTTAGATGGTGCATTAGTCTTACTGTGTTCGGATTCTCCATTCATGTCTTCATTGGTTGGATTTAATTTTGCATTAATTTTTTTTCAAGAAGAACTTTTAGGTTTTGTACTCCCTGAATTCTTTCATGTTAAAGAAAATGTCTCTATGCAGGAAAGATGATTTGGTAGGATATAGTATTGTTTGGTTATATTTTTTTCCTCTTAGAACTTTTTACATATCCTTTTGTTATCTCCTGCCAATGGATGTTGCTGAGGAGCACTATTAGACCAGCTTGACTTTTTGCCTTATAGAAGAAAAAATACAGAAAATATATGCATTACATAATATGTTATATATTATATAATTTATGTATATACATTAACTCCTGGGTTTTGATACTTGTGGATCAATTTTTATTTTAGTATGGCATATCTTTTTATTATACAGATATAGTTCTTCATTTTAAGGATAGTTTCTGTTTTCACTGTGTTTTTATAGTTGACTATTTTTGTAAGGGTACCAGTTATCTTTAAGTTAGGTCATCTTTGTCCTCCATATTGATTATCTTTTAATTGTTTTGATTTTGTTATTCTTTTTCTACAATTATATTAAGCCTGTTTCATGTCATTAATTCATTTTACAGCTGTGTCTATCTGATTTGTATGTAATTTACTTAGTTTTATAATAGTGGTATCTTGGCTCTTAATTTGTTCTTTTATCATTTGGTATCTGAATTCTTGTTTTATTCTTATTAAAATTTTAAGTAGGGGGAGCATTTGTGGGTTATTTTCCTTTGTTTCATAAAGCATCTTTTCTTCCAGATGGGGTTCTTCAACTCTTTTTTGCATACCACCTTCCATTCTTTGATATTTTACTAGAGCATGTTTGCATACTTGCTATGCTCTATTTTATTTTTAAAATTTTGCTTACACTTAGTGTGAGAAGTTCTAGTTAGTCTTCTGGTTGTTTGTTAGAATATGAGTGAGTTTTCCATGACTTCTTATAATCTATTTGTCTTATTTGAGTAGTGGTAGAACCAATATTTCTAAATTGAATTGGCTTAAGTGTGACAGAAGATTGGAAGCTGGGGCTAAGGGGGTTGCTCATACTTAGATTTTATGTTGCAAATAAAAATAGGGTACTTAATGAAGTACAAAATAAATAATTGCCATAACACCGGATAAAGCCAATATTTGCTTGTTATACATAATATGATCATATAATGTCTACTGATCATGAGAAAATGAAACTAGATCCTAATCTCTTTTCTGAGATTTTGTTCATCTCATTTGTGGTAGTGTTTCTTAATTTCATGGCAGGATGGAGATAGCAGAATATACTCTTGGGAAACTTGGATGGCTCTCTCAGTTGAGCGTCTCCCTTTGGCTCAGGACTTGGTCCCAGGGTCCCGGGATCAAGTCCCACATTGGGCTTCTTGCTCAGCGGGGAGCCTGCTTCTCCCTCTGCCTGCCACTCCCCCTGCTTGTGCTCTCTCTGTCTCTGACAAAGAGATAAATAAAGTCTTAGAATATATTCTTGAACCTGGAATTGTTTCCCCATTTCCTCATGGAAACTTGAATATTTTTTTCTGGAAAAGGATTTAACTCAGTTTCACCCTCACTTTCCATCAATCCTTTATACTAATTCCCTCAACACTGTTTAAATCTGAAGGAGGGAAATAAGAATACTCTTCCATAATTTACTGCTCTTCAAATTGGAGATATTCATGAGAATTATTGGGATGGTGTTTGTTAACTCTTCTGGGGCTGGGACTTAGGTGTCACGGGATGTGGGTATTAGAATTTTTTCTCTTCTCTACCATCTCACAGGCCTGGATGCTACTATTATCTTTTACATTTTAATTGATTTTTACAATAAAAATATGAAAACAAAATATATTTTGAAGATTTAGGGAGACATATATTAGGTATTGGGAGAGAGAATGTCATTGAACCCCTTTCCTGCCATATCCATCTAGACTTCTTGGTGGTGGTTATATTTATGAATAATTTAAACATTAAAAACACTTTTATGTGTCTAGTTGTTTCAAGATAAGCTTATATTACCTTTTTTTTTTTTTAGTTTTTTTTTTTTAAAGATTTTATTTATTTGACAGAGAGAGAGAGACGAGGAGAGAGGGAACACAAGCAGGGGGAGAGGGAGAGGGAGAAGCAGGCTTCCCGCGGAGCAGGGAGCCCGATGTGGGGCTCAATCCCAGGACCTGGGATCATGACCTGAGCCGAAGGCAGACGCTTAACGACTGAGCCACCCAGGCGCCCTTTTTTTTAGTTTTTGATGTAGTGTTTCATGATTCATTATTTGCATGTAACACCCAGTGCTCATTACAACACGTGTCCACCTCAATACCCATCGCTGGGCTAACCCATCTGCCCATCCCCTCCCCTCTGAAAACCTCAGATTGTTTAGTCACTTTGTAAATTTTATTTTTCTATTTCTTTTTAAAATTTCTTTATTTTCTATCTCTGAAGGTCTAGTTCAATTGCCACTTCTCATAAATCTTCTCTGATATCCCCAGCCAAAATAGCTTCTCTTTTCACTGAATTTCACAACATCTCTCTATTTATTTAAAAAATATTTTATTAACTGTTATCATGAGCCAGGCACATTTTTAGTCACTTGAAATATAAAATGTAGAATACAATTTCTGTCTTCACAATACTACTATTTCAGTGATTGGACATGGTAGGGGGACTGATCTATCATCTATTTTAATTGTTTGGTTCCATATATTTTAGTTTACTGAAGTTAGAGTATTTTATTCACTGACATATCCCCCCACACAATCTCATGCAATGCATGGTACACAATAAGAGCTGATAAATGTGTGTTGAATTAATGAATGCAGAATGAATGTCTTATTAGCTGGGATATGGAAAGGCAATGCTTAAGAGAGAGAAGCAGGTAAGATTTTAGGCCTGTTTGGCTGAGAAGATGTTTTATGAAGGCAATTTTAACAGCCTCTCAGCGGTATAGGCATGTGAAAATAACAAAGTTAAGCTCAAATGGGTGGTTAAGGCTAAGAAATGGTGGACACAGAGAATATCAATAATTTTTAGAGTGGGAGGAGCCAGCCCAGTATCACTGAAAGGGTCCCTGGAACCTGGGGTAGTAAGGCTAAGCCATATTTCATTGTTCTATTCCCCCTCCATGCTGTGAATTTTTTACCACATTACTTAGCACAGAAAGTGCAAAATCATTTATAACTAACCCTTAGGGGGAAGGTATGAGCACTCAGAGACTTAGAAAGAGTTGAATTCTCACAATTAATTTCAATCCGGAAAGGCTAAGCTAGGAACTTTTTCCTTTTCTTGTTATGAGGCTGCCACATGACTAGCTTTTGGCAAGATGCAGTTGACATTTTTCCAAAATAGGGATCTTTGCAGGCATCTCATTTAGAGCATTAAGTAATGAAACATCCTTCTTTGTAATTATATGATCAAGAGCTAAGAGGTACCAGGCATGGGAACGAAAGAAACCCATGAAGCTAGGCTAATATAAATGTTTCCTTATATTTTGTTTTAAAAAAAAGAGTATCTAGGCTATATATAAAGCATTTTTATGGGGCCTAGCATATAGTTACTGTTCAATAAATGTTGTTATTTTTTATTGTTAAGGAATCTGAATGTTTCATCCATAGGGATTTGTCAATATAGAGAACAAGAGAAAGTTTAAGGGAAGAAGAAGACATCGACAAGACCTTGAGAGAAGTGAAGAGAGCTGACTCAGGCTTTTGGAGTGAATGAGATTTTGAATAAGCTAAAATATTTTGAGGACTATTTGACCACAGAGTTGGAAGGATCATCTAGTCCGGTGTTTTGACAATTGTGATAATTTTAGTTAGTCTACAGTTGAGTAACATTTTAAAAATTGTGCATGTATTTTGGAATGTATTAGGGGAAAAAATCAACTCCAAATTTATTTATATGAAAAAGTAGTCTAAAGGAAATATTGAATAAATGACAGTACTAGCAAAAATTTAAAAGTCGGTCTTGAATTAAATGTAAAAAATATGATTTAGACCAAAATCATGTTCAATGTAGGAAGACAGTAAGCAGAGAGTAATGGGTGGGGGTGGATGGGAAGTAAGCTCACCTCCTTAAAATATAGATCACCTCATTATTATTATATTACAGTATTATTTTACAGTATCTGGTTGTGTCTTCTCCCTTTGGATCAAACATTCCTAATTCTCACTACCATTTCTCATTTGAAATTTTCTTTCTCTCTCTTTTTTTTTTTTTGATATCTAGGGATATCATCATAGAAAGCTAGTGATAGAAGGAAACTTAGCGATCATCTGGTCTGGGGTTTATGAGACAAATAGTACTAGAACTCCCTTTTTTATCTTCTTCCTCCTCTTCTTTCCTCTTCTCTACCTCCTTTCCCTCCCCCCTCCTCTTCCTTTTAAAGCAGTTCTTTGTAGGACTGCAATTATAAGAGATAAGGATGGAGCTTTCCTGGCTGAAGGGGGTGATGAGAAAAGCATAGAGCCTACAAGTCAGTCTATTTCCCAGCAGGGGTTTTCCTGGGGATTCTACAGCTCTACCAATCACAGTCTGAAAAATATTGGATTCAGTTATCTATTGCTTGTTGTTTCTGATTGGCACATAAGCCATCCAATTTTTAGTAGCTTCAAACAATAATTTATTATCTTGTACTTTTGTATGTTGACTAGGTTCAGCTGAGTAGTTCTTATTTGAGGATTTTCATAAAGTTGAATTCAGATGACATTTATTGCTGGATTCATTGGGAAATTTTTCATATCTCCTACCTGAGCTGTCATGGTCTGAGGCATTGGGGGTTGATTGGATATCTCTCTTTTAACCTGGCCTCTCCACATGACAAGACTGTGCTTCCTTACAGCATGGTAGTCTTATATGGTGGCTGGCTCCCCCCAGAGTAAGCATTCCAAGAGACCCAGACAGAAGCTGCAAGACTTCTAATGACCTATCTTTAGAAATTAACACGATATTAATTTCACCATTTCTATTTGTCAAAGAAATAATAGACCAGTCCAAATTCAAGGGGGCGGGATGGAGGAATAGATTCCACCTCTCAGTGAGGAAATAACGTGTGTATAGAAAGAGAACATATCAATGGCAGCCATTTTGAGATAAGCTATCACAGGTAATATTCAGCTCAGAGAAGTCAGGGACTTAACTCAAGACCACAATGCCAGCAATGGCAGGCCCAAGATTAGAGCCAAAAATCATAAAGGTGAAATCCACCTTCTGAGAAAGTTTCAGTTCCAAGTCTTCCTATCCAATACTGAAAATTAAAAACTTTCCCTTGCTGATTATAGTTCAGGCAGGCTTTGTATTAAAAACTGTCATTACAATGGGCATGAATTTAGATTTTTATTTATTTTTTTATTTTTTTATTTTTTTAAAGATTTTATTTATTTATTTGAGAGAGAGAGAATGAGAGAGAGCACATGAGAGGGGATAGGGTCAGAGGGCAAAGCAGACTCCCTGCCGAGCAGGGAGCCCGATGCGGGACTCGATCCAGGGACTCCAGGATCATGACCTGAGCCAAAGGCAGTCGCTTAACCAACTGAGCCACCCAGGCGCCCCTGAATTTAGATTTTTAAAAAAGTTATAAGATACATTCCACCTGTGAATGAAACCATATGATAATTGTCTTTCAACCACGAGAGACTCTTAACTATAGGAAACAAACAGGGTTGCTGGAGGGGAGGTGGGTGGGGGGCGGGTAATTGGGTGATGGGCATTAAGGAGGGCATGTGATGTGATGAGCACTGGGTGTTATATACAACTGATGAATTATTGAACTCTACATCTGAAATTTATGATGTACTAAATGTTGGCTAATTGAATCTAAATTTAAAAAATTATACAAAAACTGATAAAGAGAATAAACCAATTGTACTTGTATTAAAGAGTACCAAGGGCCTGGAAAAAAATCTAACAAAATATGTGTAAGAATTATAACAAGAAAAATATAAAACTTATTAAAGAGATAGTAAAGAGTAATGAGATATTTATTTAGGAGAGTTATGCAACATTCATGGATAGGAATTCTTTTTTTTTTTTTTATGTTCAGTTAGCCACTGTATAATACATCATTAGTTTTTGATGTAGTGTTCAGTGATTCGTTAGTTGCATATAACACCCAGTGCTCATCACAACACGTGCCCTTCTTAATACCAATCACCCACTCTCCCCACCCTCTTCCCCTCTGAAACCCCCAGATTGTTTCCCAGAGTCCATAGTCTCTCATGGTTCATCTCCCTCTCTGATTTCTCCCCCTTCAGTTTTCCCTCCCTTCCCCTGTGGTCCTCTGTGCTATTCCTTATGTTCCACATATAAGTGAAACCAGATGATAATTGCCTTTCTCTGCTTGACTTATTTCACTTACATAATCCCCTCCAGTTCCATCCATGTTGATGCAAATGGTGGGTATTCATCCTTTCTGATGGGTGAGTAATATTCCATTGTATAAATCTACCACATCTTCTTTATCCATTCATCCATTGAAGGGCAAATGGATAGGAATTCTTAATATCATAGAGTCATTTCTCCTAAACTTGTTCTATAGATTCAATGGATTTCCAGTGAAAATTACAACCAATTTTTTTGCCTCCACAAAACTTAAGGTAATTCTAAAATTTATGTGAAACAGCAAAGGGCTGAAAATAACCAGGACAATTTTATAGAATAAGAGCAAAAAGATATGTAAAACAATGTTCACAGCAACACTGCTCATAATGGCAAAAACCTGGAAATGGTCCAAATGCCCATTTGAGGGAGTGTGTATGAATAAATAGTGTTACATGCACACAATTGAATTTTATACAACAGTCAAAGCAATGAAGTACAGAGACATGCAACAATATGGATGAATCTCAGCAACTTGATACATAGGATTTGAAACACAAGTACATTTCATCCAACTTCTAATCATTTTATAAAATAAAAACTGCAATAAAAAACTTTAAAATAATTCATATAGATATAACAACACTATGCAAAAAGGAAAGCAAGTGACTAATAAACAGAAGATTTAGAATGATGCTTATTTATTTTTATCTCTGATGGGGGAAAATAGTGGAATGAGATGAAAGCTCATATGATTAGAAGTGAGATATTATTAAAAGTGTATTTGGAAACAGCCCAAGAATCCATGGACTGATGAATATATAAAGGAGATGTATATATAATGGTATATTACTCAGCCATAAAAAATAATGAAATCTTGCCATTTGCAATGATTTGGATGGAGCTAGAGAGTATTATGCTAAGCAAAATAAGTCAGAGAAAGACAAATACCATATGATTTCAGTCATATGTGGAACTTAAGAAACAAAGGAGCAAAGGGGAGAAAAAAGAGAGGCAAACCAGAAACATCTTCTTTTTAAAATTAGTTTCAGAGGTAGAATTCAGTGATTCATTAGTTGCATATAACACCCAGTGCTCATTACATCAAGTGCCTTTCTTAATGTCCATCACCCAATTATCCTTTCCCTCCACCCACCACCCCTCCAGCAACCCTCAGTTTGTTTCCTAGAGTTCAGCATCTCTTATGGTTTGCTTTCCTCCAAGTATTCTTAGCTACAGAGAACTGATGGTTACTAGAATGGAGGAGGGTGGAGTGATGGGTAAAATAGGTGATAGGGATTAGGGAGCACATTTCCTGTGATGAGCTCCAGGTGTTGTATGAAAGTGTTGAATCACTATATTGTACACCTGAAACTAATATTACACTGTATGTTAACAGGAATTTAAATAAAAACTTAAAAAAATTAAATACTAAAAAAAATAAATATGGGTCCTTTGCCTATTTTAAAATTGAAATTTTTTTTATTGACCTATATGAGTTCCTTATATTTTGGATGTTAACTCTCTTATTAGCTATATAGCATGTAGATAATTTCTCCCATTCCTGAGTAGACGTTTTTCCAAAGAAGACGTACAAGTGGCCAGTAGGTACATGTAAATGTACTCACTAATCATCAGGGAAATGCAAATCAAAACCACAATGACAAATCACCTCACACTGTTAGAATGACCATTACCAAAAAGACAAGAGATCAGTGTTGGTGAGGATGTGGAGAAAAGGAACTATTGGTGGGAATGTCAATTGGTATAGCCACTATGGAAAACAGTATGGAGATTCCTCAAAAAATTAAAAATAGAACTACTGTATGATCCAGCCATTCCACTCCTAGATATATGTCCAAAGGAAACAAGATCAGTATCTCAAAGATGTATCTGTACACTCATGTTCATTGCAGTATTATTCATAATAGCTGAGATATGGAAATGACTTAAGTATTGATAGGTGAATAGATAAAGAAAGTGTGATATATATACTCAGTGGAATATTATTCAGCCATAAAAAGAAATCCTAACATTTGCAATTATATGGATAAATGTGGAAGGAATTGTGCTAAGTTAAATAAGCCAGAGAAAGACAAATATTGCATGGTTTCTCTTAGATGTGGATTTTTTTTTTTTAAGCTGATTTCATAGAAATAAAGAGAATGGTGATTGCTAGGGGCTGGAGGTGAGGAGAACATGGGGAGATGTAGGTCAAATGATACAAAGTCAGTTTTAGGAAGAATAAGTTCTAAGGATCTAATACATAGTATTGTGACTATTAATAATATGGTATTGTATACATGAAATTTGCTGAGAGAGTAGATCTTAAGTGTTCTCACCACATACACACACACAGAGTTAACTGTATGAGATGATGGAGGTGTTAATTATCTTGAGGTAATAATTTCATAATATAATAAGATGTATATCAAATCATCATGTTGTATAGTTTGAATATATGCAATTATATTTGTCAATTACTCCTCAATAAAGCTAGAAAAAATTTTCCAAACACTCAAAAGCAAGTCATGCTAGGGCCAATAATGAGATCAGGTATTATGATTAATTATTTGCACTTAAGTCCAACCAACCAATTGACTTAATCTTGATAAGTATTTCTCAACCTAGGTATTCCATTGCCTCAGTTGAAGAAGGTGAGCTGGCCTTTGGAAAAGTCATGACTTTGGGTAGGTTTCTCTTTGTTACTAGCCCATTGGCAGAGATTGTGCCTCTTTTTTAAAAAAGATTTTATTTATTTATTTGTCAGAGAGAGAGAGAGCACAAGCAGGGGGAGAGGCAGGCTCCCCTCTGAGCAGGGAGCCCGAAGTGGGGCTCGATCCCAGGACCCTGGGATCATGACCTGAGCTGAAGGCAGATGCCTAACTGACTGAGCCACCCAGGTGTCCCAGGTGCCTCTTTTTTTGTATCTCACAGGATGTAGAATGACTGACATTTAGAGTTGGAAATCTTCTAGTTACACTCCTTGTTCTTATGAGGAGTAAACCAAGGATGGGAGAGGTTATGTGGCAGTATGAGTCAGTCAAGCCAGGAAAAGGACATGTATTACTCCTTATCTCACTTTATTGTTTTTTTATTAATCAAGTTTTAAGTCAATGACATGCCATCATACAGCTAACCCTGTCAATTCTGTGTACTTATGTCTAGTAGATAATGACTTTATTTGCTGGTATACTTTCTTGGGGTCAAATTCTAGTGTTTCTTTAAGGTTATAATTGGAGTACCTCAATCCTCTTTCACTTTTGCTTTACATACACACTTTTAAATTTTTTTGCAGGGGGGAGAAAGAGTGAGAGTGAGCACGGGGAGGGGCAGAGGGAGAGAGAGAGAATCTTAAGCAGGCTCCATGTCCAGCGTGGAGCCCACACAGGGCTCGATCTCATGACCCTGAGATCATGACCTGAACCGAAATCAAGAATCAGACACTTAACTGACTGAACCACCCAGGGGCCCTGTCACACTGGGGTCATGCTTTTTTTTTTTTTAATTCAAGTATAATTAACATACAGTGTTAGTTTCAGGTGTATAATATAGTGATTCAACAATTCTATATATTACTCAGTGCTCATCGTGTTAAGTGTACTCTTAATCCCCTTCACCTATTTCACCCATCCCTCCAGCCCTCCTTACCAAACTGGTAACTACCCGTTTGTTCTCTATAGTTAAGAGTCTGGTTTTGGGGAGTTTTTTGTTCATGTGTTTTGTTTCTTAAATTCCACATATGAGTGAAATCATACAGTATCATGCTTTAATGAACATCATGAACAAAAAGGTAATATCTCAATCTCTACAGAACAGCTATGCTTCTAAATTTTATCACCTCTTTAAATATGGGCCAGGGGGCGAGGGGGAGAAATAAATATGGGTTCTATCAAGTTTGATTGTGCTTGCATTAAAACTTTCAAATAAGTAATCAGTCTTTAAAATATGTGTGTGGGAAAACCAGGTATCTGAAATTCATCCAAAAGTCTGGCGCTGTCTCAATCAGCTGCATGCTCTGAACCACATTGTCCTATTTTATTGTCTTCACCCCACTTAACATCACCTGACATTATTTTGTTCATTTATTTATTTACTTATTTATTATCTGCCTCTCTAACCAGAATGTAAGCATTTGAGAGCAAGAATTTTATCTGTTTTTGGGGCACCCGGGGGGCTTAGTCAGCTAAGCATCTGCCTTCAGCTCAGGTGATGATCCTAGGGTCCTGGGATCGAGCTCCACATATGGCTCCCTGCTCAGCAGGGAGTCTGCTTCTCCCTCTGCCCCTCCACCCTGCTCATGCTCTATCCCACACATACACACACACACATACACACACACACACACACTCTCTCTCCCCCCCTCTCTCTCCCTCCCTCTCTCTCCCTCTTTCTCCCTCTCTCTCTCAAATAAATAAATAAGATCCTTTAAAAAAAAGAATTTTATCTGTTTTACTCACTGTTGGATCATCAACTTCTAGAATAGTTGGTTCAATATGTATTTGTGAAATGAATGAACAAATGAAAATCTTTTCTGCAGGGGACATCTGAAAGACACCAGGTAACTGATAGAGATGTAGAAAAGTTTTGTTCTTTCCCTTGGCCACTGACTAGACACATTTTAAGCTCACGAGATTATAGGGGAGATGGGGAAAGTTGGATTACAAATGACTATGGTACCTTCCCAATCTAAGCTCCAGTACACTATGATTTGTCTTCTAAAAGTTCCCTTCTTATGCTGGTAAATGATTTTACATGCTTGAAGTTTCATGCTTAAAGTTTATGGAGTTATGGAGAGTGGCCAAGGAAAAGAGGGTTACATTGGTCACTCAGTAATTTAAAAATGAGTGTGGATAGTTTTATTCAGCCTACCCATTCCTCCCCCTGCAATAGCTGGGACACAAAACAACCAACTTTGAGTGTATGGTTAAGAAATCTAAGCTCGAGGGCGGCTTGGTGGCTCAGTTGGTTGGGTGACTGCCTTCAGCTCAGGTCATGATCCTGGAGTCCCGGAATCGAGTTCCGCATCGGGCTCCCTGCTTGGCGGGGAGTCTGCTTCTCCCTCTGACCCTCCATCCTCTCATGCTCTCTCTATCTCATTCCCTCTCTCAAATAAATAAATAAAATCTTAAAAAAAAAGAGAAAAAAAAGAAATCTGAGCTCGGGCCTTGTATCTATCACCAGTTCTCTGGATGAGCTTGGGGAGCTTGCTCTGCCTCTCTGGATCTTGGTTTATATTCATCCCATAAAGATTTGTTGAACACTTACTAGATGATGTATTTCAATCTAGGTGACTGGGGATTCATCAGTGTGTATGTGTGTGTGGGGTGGGGGGCAAGTTTTGCCTTTATTGAGTTTACCTGGCCAGGTTTGGGGATGGGTGAAATAGAAAGTAGAAATGTAAAGAAAAAAAAATTTAGGATAATGATGTTCATAGTAAGTAAACCAAGATAAACACGTTGGCTGGTAGGGAAGAGGCTCGGGAATGCTTCTCCATGGAAGCAATGTAAAATCTCTGACACTTGAGAGACAAATCAGTGATAAAGTCTGAAAGAAGATCTCCTCAGGCAAGTTCAAAGCTTCAAATAAAGAATGAGTTTCACTTATTTTAGGGACAAGATGAAGTCCGTTGTGGCTGGTGCTTAGTGAGCAAGGAAGAAGGCAGGGGATGAAGTTGGAGAGAGAGAAGGGGGTAGATTACCTAAGACCCACAGACAAGGTGTTGAGTTGTTTTCTCCTGTGTTGGGAAGTTATCCATCTTCTTTCTCATTGATTCTTCTTTTCTTCAACATCTCTTAACTTTAGAGTATCCCAGAGCCCAATCTGTGAACCTCCCTCTCCTCTTTTCTAGCCAGGCTTTCTCTCCAGGTGATCTTATTCAGTCCTCTGACTTTAAATACCATCCATGTGCTGATTATCCCCAATTTTATACTGTAGAGCAGACCTCTTCCCTGCATTTCAGACTTGCACACACAATTGCCTACTCAGTGTCTCCATTTCGATGTCTTAAAGGAAACTCAGATTTAACATGTAAATCTGAATTCCTGATCTTCTACTTTCCCACAGATCTACTTCACCCAGTCTCCCCTGTCTCTGGGAAGAGTGAATCCACCTGTCTAGTTTCTTGGGCCACAATACCTGGGGTTGTCCTTGATGCCCCAGCCCCAGCCCCCAGACATCTATTCTGTCAGTAAACTCTGATGGTTCTGCCTTCAATTTATATCTAGGGTCCCATTGCTCATCACTCTTCTCCTTAGCTACTCCTTAGTTCAAGTCTTGTAGTTCATCTCTTGCCTGGCTTATTGCACTAAGCTCTTATCTGATCTTTCTACTGTAACTTTTTTCACCGTATTCTCAATACAGCAACCAGGGTGTAAGCCAGATCATGTCACTCTCAATCAATACCCTCCAGGTTCTCCTCATCTCACTCGGGGTAAAGGCCAGAGACCTCACAATGGCCAACATGGACCTGTGTGACCTGGTATTCCATTACCTTCCTGAGCTCATGTCCGACTGCTCTCTCTTCCTCACTCACTCTCCTCAAGCCACCTTGGGTTCTCCTCATCCTTTTTGAATGTGCCTCAGCTGCTCCTGCTTCCAGACCTTTGCCCTGGCATTTCCTTAGTCTAGAGAGCTTTCCCCAGATATCCACATGGCTCATTCTCAAACTCCTGCCCAGGGTTTTGCTCAGATGCTGCCTTCTCCTTGAGGCTGTTCCTAACTGCCCATGTAAAATGATACCCCCAGCACGCCCCCTTCTCTGCTTATTGTCTGCCTTCCTGAGTCTGTTGTAAGCCCAAGGGCAGGCATGTTTGTTCTGTGTGTTCACTATCACTATATTTATAACAGCTCAGACAGTACACCCCAAACGCTGACTCTTGAATGAACGAGTGAGTTTTAAGCAGGGGAGTTTATATATTTTACAAAGATTGTCTGGCTATTGTATGCCAAGTGGACTGTGAGGGAGGATGGGAGGAAGCCAGGACCTCTGTTAGTGGTTACTGTAGTAGTTAAGGAATGAGAGGAGGGTAGCCTATTCTAAGATGCTTAGAGGGAACTCCTGAGAAATGGGCACACCTGGAATATATTTTGGGAGAATGAACAGGACTTGCTGACAGATTGAATGTAGACTGATGATAAAGAAGTAAGGATGACTCTTAGGTTTTTAACCTAAACAATTGGCTCAGGGTGGTACCATTATCTGAGATGAGGCAGGGCTGGCTTTTATTACTCACTTATTTGAGGACAGATGAAGAGTTCTTTGAGGGGCATATTCAAGTTTATTTGTTTACCTATCTATTTATTTATATTAAACACCTAGATGAAAATACAGAGTAGGAAGCTGGATATACAAATTTAGAGCTCAGGAGTGCGATCCAGGCTGGAGATAGAAATTTGGGAACAGGAGCATGTTTAAGATAAAGGAAAGTGGATGAGGGTGTCATCCCCTCTTTGGAGGAGTTTATGTTCTTGGGAGAGAGGGCTGGGGTTGGGGAGTAAAAACTAAAAAGTAAAATAGGTGACAGAGAAATGGTACTGTCAGTCCATCAGCCGGAGACCTACTTATGGAGCACCTGTAACGTGCCACGCACTGCCCAGTCTGCTGTTCATGGGGTAGATGAGATGGACGCAATTCCTGCCCTTAGAGAACTTATGGGCTATCAATTCTCCTGCTTGCTCCTAGTTCAAGAGCTATCAGGGCATAAGGGACAATAAGGCTCTCTCTCTTATTTTGATATGGATTTTCTTCCCACCCTCCTAGGCTAGAGAATCCCGATAATTAAGTTTGGAGTATGTCCAAAATTTATCTCTGCATGTGGCTATGCAGTGATTGTAGCCAGGATGCGGGTTGCACTCAAGAAATGGGATAAAATCCTGGGGTCATCCAGATTTCTCTTAGGTCAAGGCTGTGGTCCAGAGTAATTGTCCTTTGTCCTTTGGATAGAGAAGGAACAAACATTTACTGAACCCTTAGTGTGTATCATGTAGTAAATACCCTTTATCTACATTAATTTAAGCCTTCCTGTAATGCATGAGATAGGTGGCACTATCCCCATTTCACAGGCCAGAAAACTGAGGCTGAGAGGCCCAATAAATCTTCCAATGTCAAAGGGTGAGGCACTGGCAGATCCGTTACCCACCCTGAAGTCTGACGTGAAACATTGTGTTCTTTCAACTCAAAAGCTCAAAGAAACACAAAATAAAATTAGTATTTCTTTCACATTAGAGCATATATTTAAATTCACTTTACTTTTCCTTCCCAAGCTGCCTTTCCTTGGGCCAAAACATCTTCAGTTCTTTCAACTAATCTACATGTGACATGTTAATTGTTAAAATGCTTGGCACAGTGCCTGGTACATGCTAAGTGCTTAACAATTACTAGTTAATATGATCATGCCTTTGGCAGCTAAGGAAACTGAGTCTCAAGAAGGGAGGAACTTGCCCAGTGTCCCACACTTAATCCTTTGTTCTACTTCCAAGTTCTAGGACCCTGAGATCATGACCTGAGCTAAAATCAAGAGTCAGATGCTTAACCAACTGAGCCACCCAAGAGCCCCATATCAGTGTTTATTTCTTAAATGTAGTCCAGCTAGAATAAAGCCTTTCCTCTCTCTTCTCCTTTATTTAGGCCTCTATACTTCTTTTAATATGGTCCTGCTTGTTTTAGCTTTCAGAGAACTCTCCTTGTATCCAAGGCTTATGTCTCCTCATTTGGTTTAGCGCAGCAGTTTATTTATTCATTCACGTTCTGAAACTGGAGCTGGCTGGCTGGCAGAATTTAATCAGAAGATTGTGTAACCATGGCAAGAGGCTGCCCAAACTCATAACTATAATGAGAGAAAGGGTGACAGGAGAATTGGGCGAAGAGGCAGCTCACTTTGCGAAGGGGGAAACGAACTCCTTCCTCCCTTCCACTTCTTACTGCCCCCTGTGAGAAGAAGAGCTCAAACTAAGTTAAAAATGTGGAGTGAGGTCAGCCCTGAGCGACCCCAGGGAATTTCTAAGTGAGGGTGTTAATCAGACATGGGGAGTATGTCTTGTTTGAGTGGTGGAGTCTCTGAAAGAAAAGAGATGGGTATTCGAGTCAGATTCCAGAGAAGTGGAATCAAGAACCAGTGAAATCCAGGGTGCTCTGAGAGGAACCCCAGCTCCTCCCTGCGTGCTCGCCCCTACCGTGGTGCCTGTGCTGGATCCACTTGGCATTCGTTGCTTTAGTTCAAGATCTACGGCAGTATGTACGCAACAGTTAGGATTACGAAGAGATGTTCTTACTTGAATCTCACAGAAGTTCTGTGAGGGGTGCAGGGCGAGGAGACATGGTCTGGTCCAGGGCATATGAGCAAAATTTCGGGGCCTAGAGGACCAACTTGCAGTGGGAGTCTTGCCGTGGTATTAAGCCTCTCCACCTTTTGGTTTTCTCATCTGTACATTAGATATAATGGTACATATATAGCTTGGGGCTTTGGTGAGGATGGATAACAATACAAGTAATAGTGCCTGGCATATATTAAGTACTCAGTTCATATTTGCTATTACTATTATCCCCATTTGATGGATGAGAAAACTGAGAATCAGCTTCCGAAATCGCCTTGCTCAAGGCTGCCAGGGCTGGACGGGCTCCCATGCCTCCTGACTTCCAGCCGGCGCTGCGTGCTTCAGCCCATCGGACGGCATCAGTTTATCTCCCTTCGCAGTCAGGACAGCGCCCTTGGGGCCAGGATGCTGTCAGGTTAGAAGGTAAACGTTTTTTGTTTTTTTGTTTTTTTCCTAAACAGGGTTTTACTTCAGGGTCATTAAAATGCTGCTATGGTTTGCAAGATCGGTTGCAGTTTTTAAGTATCTTTTAATTGCTAAGGTTGCTTGAGGTTCTAGGGCAAAGGGGGTTGGGTTTCTGTGTTTTAAACAAGATGAATAAGCAACGAAGTAGGAACATGACGTGGGAGGAAGAGGTTGGACTGGCTGGGGGCTGAGGTCCTTTACAAACTGACATGCTGTTTGTCTTACTGCTCATCTGTCACTTCCCACCACAAACCTGGTGGGGAATTGATAAGTACCCTCAGCCACACCTCTGTGTCCCCAGGCATCCCAGGGGAGAAAGTACATGTTGGGGTTAGGGGACAGGTTGGCTTTTGGGCTACCCTCGCTTCTCAGGAGGGTCCTATAAGGGGGTGCAGACAGTGCGGAGTGGTTTGACTAAGATCACACAGAGGAAGTTGCAGAGGCAAGGCTAGAAGGCAGGTCCCTGAATTCTCAGGTGTGCACTATCCGCTGCACCTCACAAATGTCCCAAGAACCCTCAGAAGAGTCGAGTGTGTGCACGTGTGTGTGTGTGTGTGTGTGTGTGTGCATGAGGGGGTTACTGGCATAGGAGTGGGAGAAGACTAGCACATTGCGGGCTCTCTCCAGCCCTCGCTTCTCGTATCTGCGCGTTCAAGGGAACAACACATAGGAGGCATTGGCGGCAGCCTTGGGACAGGATTGATGCTCCTGAGGGGAAATCTGCAACCTGAGGCTCACATACACAGGGGGTGGGGCATCTCCATCACGTCACCTAGGAATTTGTTCCCCCCAAAGTGTGGTCTGGGGACCAAAAGCAGAGGTAGCACCTGACAGCGGACAGACAGCTAGGTAGAAAGGTGGCATCTTGGGCCCCAGCATGGACCCACTGAATGAGAATCTGGATTTTATCAAGGTGCCAAAGGTGACTCGTGGGCAGATTAAAGTTTGAGACGCACAGACCAGGGGCTGATAGGAACTTCTGGTCTAGGTGGGAGAAACCAATGAGTTTGTTCCATGTGCAGCTTTGACTGAGAGTTCATTGGCACACCCTGTGGAGAAGAATTTCTAGACTCATCATGGCCAATTAATGATATCTACTGTAGGTATGGGATGGGGAATTGGGTTCTGAGGACGAGGTATTAGCCATCACCAACTAGACTACTTCAGAAGGCTCTTTCCGCTCTGACATTCTCTAACCTTAATGCTGCCAAACCCTCTTGGACCAGAGACTGAGTGATGTCTTTTGGAAGTCACAGTGGTTCTGCCATTAGCTAGCTCTGTGACCTTGGGCAAGTCACTTATGCACCCAGAGCCTCCAATTCCACATTTGCCCCTGCCTAATTCTAGGGTATTGGGAAGCTTACATGAGAGAGAGAATACCAAAAAGCTCTGTGAACCAAAATACGCCGTAGAAATAAAAGGTATTTTCATAATAATGATGAGAATAATGAAGACAATTAAAAAGGCCCAGAGAATATCAGTGACATTTCCAGAATACAGCGAGTCAATGGCCAAATCAGGGTTGGAATTCAAGTTTCCTGCTTCCAGTCCTCCGTTCTGTTCCTGAGCCCTTGAGCAAAGAAATCATGTATGTGAACACATCCACACTTAGTGATGGTGATGCTTGTGTGGTAACTGCTAATATTTATTGGGTATGTATTTTGTAAAAGGCACTCGGATAAGGCTACTACATGTATTCTCTTGGTTCTCACATCAACGCCTTGAAGAGGGTGTTCTGCATACCCCCACTCTACGTGAAGAGACTAAGGCTGAGTGTGTTACTTCTCGTTGAACCTTTTGCTTTTTAATGGGGGTGATGCTTTAAAAGTCAAAGGGATACATTCATAATGGCAGAAGTTCAGGCCCCATGATATGCCGGCCAGTTGGGGGTGGGAGGAGAGGTATGTTTGGGGTGGACAGCAGATTGCTGTGCTCCTGAAATTGCACCACAAAAGTGGTGGCTGGCCCTGCCAAGAAGACTTGGCATGAGCTGAGTTTGTCACCTTGTAGCAATGAGTGCTTTCTTGGCCCCCCTCAGCCTGGAGACTGTAACTGGCCATGCTGGGGCAGGGAAGTGCCCAGCCAAGTTGGAAGGCAAGACCTAAGATGAGGTGACTGGCAAAGGTGGGGCCACGGAGCTGGGCACAACCAGCCTGCTGTGCTTCGTGTTCACAGCACAGAGCCCATCTCCAAATTAAATCTCCTGGAATTCTCACTTGGGGAAAGGGAAGGAGAGCAAATCAACAGAACAGAGGTGAGAGAACATGAACCATTTTACCATCCTCGACAGCCAGAGGCCCAAATAATCCTGGGAACAGTGCATTAGCTCTGAGTTTAATTTAATAAGTAGGGTCCATAAATGGATTTTCTCCCACTATGAAGCAGAGTAGCATAGTGGTTAAGTGTTTGGGCCCTAAATCATTGACCGGGGTACAAGTCCTCTATCATCATTTACTAGTTATGGGATAGTGGGCATGTTTATTACTTGCTAAATTTCAAGTTTTCTCATCTGTGATGTCGAGATGACAATAGAACCTGCCTCATAGATGTGTCTGGAAGATTCAGTAAGGTAACACATTTAAATTCATCACAGTGCCTGACACAACAAATATTTAAAACATGATAGCTTAAAAAATTTGCTACTGATGGTTTCATTATCGTCGTCGTGACTGTTGGCGTATGAGGAGGTCCAATATGTAACAATCCTTTTTCCTGCTTGAGTTCTGAGTCAGCTAAGAAATAAGATAAGGGGATGGAAATAAAAGGTACAGCATAAAAAAAATAAAGGTACAGCATAGGGAATCAAATAAAAAAAACAAAACAGGTTCATGGGGGGAAAAAAAAAGAAAGAAGATAAAGGAGCAAACAAGATGAGAGACCAAAATGTCACCTTTGTCACTGAAAAGCTGACACTGGAGGCTGAGGCTTGGGTGGACAGGATTCCAGAACTACTGCCCGATCCTGACCAGCACAAGCCATCTTGGGGAAACCGATTTCTGTATGTTGGGGGCAAGCCATCTTGGGGGAACCGACTTCTGCCAAGAGGATGGGAGTGAGCTCCCTATAGGCCACTTGGCTCTCAACGAGTAAGAGAGAAAAGCTAGAGCTTTGTATACCTTCCCCTCAAATTGGTTCTCAGATGAGCCACTCCTGTTGGAGGTGGAGATTAGGATGGGGAAGAGAGGTGAGGAAAATCCTGGGATTTTACAGTAACGGAGCCTGCCCCAGATGGAAGGAATGTCTGGAGTGGACAGGAAGGGTTCCCCCAAACTTCAGCACGTAACAAGAACAGTGTTGTATTTGGCATATTTAACACTTGGAGAAGATCATTTAACACAGCCTCCACCCTTAGACAACAGAATTAATTTCAGTGATAACTATGTAATGATCAGAAATAATCATTATTTTCTTGACTCCATCTTTAGTTTTAAAACAGTTGAGAAACAAAAGAGCAGAATCTTGTTTTCCACAGTGTTATTCAAGCTCAGTAAATATTTCACATCTGAATCGAACTTTTCACTTACCAAACGAAAATACTACTTTGCATTTTATCACCGTTTTGCTGTTTGAAATTTTAAGCCCAGACAAAATCTTCAAGTGGTCACGTAGAATGACAGAACTGAATTAGCTCAAATGCTATTCTTCCTTTGCTGTAATCACTGTGCTATCTCCGTTTATTTCTGATCTGCTGTTCAAATGCAGGGGTCTGTAATATAGCAGGGCTTGGAGGCAGCCACGGTGCCTACGGTGAGCTCAAATGATTTCAAACAGTCACACACTTGGGCCGGAAATTAGTGGGTGAAGCTGAGCCCACATTTCAGACTTACGTATTATCAAAATCCAGCAATAACCTCGGCAATTGTTTAGAACTTGGACCAACCAAAGATTTTTTTATTTGTTTGTTTTGGGAAAGGGGTATATATTTCATCACTGGCATTGTTTGGAATTTCAGGCATGTGGTGATGATAAAAAGAAGACTGATTTCCGATTACTTTAAAAATTACTGTTTTAGGGCGCCTGGGTGGCTCAGTTGGTTAAGCGACTGCCTTCGCCTCAGGTCATGATCCTGGAGTCCTGGGATCGAGTCCCGCATCGGGCTTCCTGCTCAGCAGGGAGTCTGCTTCTCCCTCTGCCGCTCCCCACTCTCATGCTCTCTCTCTCTATCTCATTCTCTCTCTCAAATAAATAAATAAAATCTTAAAAAAAAAATCACTGTTTTAAATTCCCTGCAGAAAATGCCTGTCCTTGTTAGCCCCACCGGCCACACTGATTGCCCCCATTGTCTGGCTTGTGTTACACCACTGAGTAAAAACTACTCTGGGTTGGGAGGTAGGATTTCTGGGTGCCCGTCTTGTTCCTGCCTATAACTGGCAAGTCTCATTTGCTAATGGGGCAAATCTCATTTTCTTTTGGGCCTCAGTTTTCCCAACTGTACAGTAAGGGGACTGGACGGGGTCATCTCTAAATTTTTTTCTCCGCTCCAAACTCTGGTTTGAAAAGTCATCTTTCACCAGGGAGAGGGAGACTGGAGAACACATTTGGAATCTGAATGTGTCTCTGTCCAGGGAGCTGCACTGATTTATGGGAACAAGTCAGTGAGAGGAGATGATCTGCCTTTGATTTATGTCACAGGCATGCTGTGCTCTGGCTTCTGCTGTTTGGGAGGAGCTGGGGCTGAAGGAGAGAAGTTTCTGGGTTGGCTATGGGAAGGATGGAGAGGAGGAGGCTGTGGCCTGGTGGGGGCGGTGGCGATACTGCCAGCACGCATTTACTGAGTGCTTATTACCTGCTAGGTCTAGCGGCAATTGTCTTAATGTGCTAATGTCATCTTGGGGAAGGCTCTACTATTTACCCCTCCTTTACAGATGAAGAGCCTGAAGCTGTGCTCAAAGTCCTACAGGGTGAATAGTGGTTGTAGGATTTGAACCCAGGTTGTCTGGCTTCGGATTCCATCTTTTACCTAGGGTGGTAGAGAGTTAGGGGTGTGAGTTGCTGTTCTCCCCTAGATCTTTGTGTCTCTGTTCCCAGGTGGCCATGTCCCAAGCAATCGGTTCCTGGTCCTGGCATTATAAGAAGGGCACAGGAGACTCTACTGAGGGCGGGGTTTTGCTTTGTTTCAGGTCTTTCCTGTTCCTGGCACAGTGTATGACTATAAATTGTTGAGTCTGATCTTGAGTCTGATTTGTCTCTGACCTGAGGCTAGATCTAGAGACTGAAGTTCCAAGCAGGGTGAGGGACTTGTTGAAGATCACCGAGACTTCAGTGCACAGGTGGATCCGGGATTCCACTCTTCAACCTGCCTTCACGGGCCAACTGGTCCCTGTGTGCACCAAGGGTCTGGCCTGGCTTCTTCCCATGATCTCCATCTTGGACTTTAAAGTTTCCAGGCCACATCCAGGAATTATCCAGGCCTGTGTCCTGATGTGGCACTTGGCTACCCTCATCTTTTGTCCATGGGTGGTCTGTACTGTTTCAGTACTAAACCATATTTCATGAGGATTTTGAAATTTATCTATTTTACAAAGCATTTCTCTCTGTGAAGAATCTGAATGTGGATATATTACACATGATGATTCCATTCATTCAGCAAATACTTGAGCATTTATTGTGTCTTTTCTAGGCCCTGAAGTCATAGACAGACCCAGTCCCTGCCTTTGTGGAGCATATAGTCAAGTGGGGGACGGATGCTACATAAGCCATGAAATAATGATTTAATTACACTTGCCATTACTTAATTCACATCTGCACGTGAGGGTATGGAGGCTTATTTTCTGAGTGTTACAGGTAGTTCAAAAAGGACTATGAGCTCTTTTCTAATCATAGTTTTCCACTGAAATCTTATATTTCATTTTTATTATATCTCACTTTGTTTAAAAAATGTGGTATATTTTATACTACATTGTCAAAAATGTCACATTGTTCTTTATCCAAAACAAATGAAATTTACCTTGTAACCAGGTCTGTTTCTGAAATAGCTATAGATCTGAGCAGACAACAATAGAAGGTAATACATCTTCTACTGTGATTGCCCTAGCATTCATCATCTTCCCTCAATATTTTTTTTTTTATTAAAAACTAAAGGTTAGAAAGTCCGCTTTGTTTGTATTGGCAGTCAAAATTTGTTGAAGATTGCAACCGGCTGGGGGTTCTCCTCTGCATCTGGGTGTAATAAGTTGTAATACCTGGTATGGGTGATAGAACTTTCTATTTTCTCTCGGGATGTTTCAGGACTTTCCAATCCAGCCTCACCGTACACGGTAATGCCACAGGACAGAGTAAAACAGGTGAGGTGGTGCTTCTCACGTCACACAACCGAGAGTAGAATTGCTGACCAGAAGTTTGAGAATCTTCGCACAGGTGCTGTTTTTCCTGAAACCTGAGTTAGAATTCTACCATCTCCACTTCCATCCATTCATTCAGCCAACAAATATGGATTGAGCCTCTTCCACGAGCTTGGTACTGTAGCTACTAGATACCGAGAACACACAAAACAGACCAAGTCTCAGCTTCCATGGAGCTTATGTTCTAGTTGGGTTGACTCCTCTGAATAAGTAAATGAATGAACAAGGTAACTTCAAATTGTGATAAGGACAATGGAAGAAAATACCAGGGTTACGGGAATAAGACTAACTTGGTGGTGGCAGTGGTGAGGGGCAGAGCATTTTTGAGAAAATGACTTTTAAATGGCATCTCAAAGGACAAAGAAGAAACCGGCCTGGCAAGGACCAGATGGAGAGCATTTCAACAGATGCAGAGGCTCTGAAGCAGGAAATGGCTTGTATGTTTGAAGACTGGAGGAAAACTAAAGCACATGGAGTCCAGAGAGCAGAGGTGATGGTGGGGAGTAATGAGATGGGAGAGTGAAGAAGAAGCAGGTTGGACCCTCTGGGAGCTTTAGGGCAAGCTAGACAGTTTGGACTTGATTCTAAGTACAGTTGGGAAGCCAAGGAAGGTTTGACAAGGGAGTGATGATTACATTTTAGGAAGTTCATTCCATGTGACCGTTTGCTCTGAGAGGGACACTGAAAGAAGGGAGGCTGTCACAGTGGTCCAGGCAGAGATGATGGTGGCCTGGCCTACGATGGTCGGATGGAAATGGTGGGACAGAAAGTTTCAAAATAAACTGGGGAGTGGGGGCCAGGGCAAGAGAATCAAGGCTGTCTGGCATGGGCAATTTATTAGTTGTACAGTCTTGGGAAAAAGTCGTACCTTCTCTGAGCCTGAGGATTGGCTGGGGCATGGCAGAAGACTCTGGGTCGAGACTGAAGACGTGGCTGAGATAAGTCCAGGGGATAGTGAAGGAAAGATGGGAGATGATGCATGTGCCTGTGGTGTGCAGTGAATCACTCCCTCCACCAAGAATCTCAAAATGTCACTACTTGACAAAACCTTAAAATACCAATAGCATAAATTAGCCGGGCAAGATGACTGATATATATTGCTTCTGCTTACACCCACAATGCCTAGTTAAGAGAAATTAATAAAGACTTGTTTTCTGACTACAATATGTATTATTCAAGACTTTTTGGGCTACAAATGAAAGAAATGCAGCTTGAACTCATCAAAGCAAAAAGAAAAATTATTGGCTGGCATAATGAAAAGATGAAAGTGTAGCTGAATGAGCTTCAGGCATGGTGAGATCTGGATGCTCATGTCTTGGGATTAGTCATCTGATTTTCTCTGAGTATGGGATCTGCCCTCCTTTGTGCTAGCTGCTTTCTTGGGCAACTTTTCTTGAAGGAGTAGAAAAGATGTCAACCCCTACTTCCAGGTTTATATCCTAGCAGCTCCAATAGAAGGTAAGCCCCTGTTTGATAGTAGTTAGAACAAATTTGGGTATAGGTTCTGTTGACCTGGTTTGGATTACCTGTTCATCTCTGAAACAAGCTCTGGTCAGAGGGTGGATGGGCCAAGCTCTGGCTGGTGAGTAGAGTCATCCCCACCTAAACCATATGAGAGAAAGTGAGCAATTCCCAAAGGAAAACTGGGTTGCTCTTGCTGGAGTATATAATGCATGCTGGGAAGGCAAAAACAACAGACCCAAAAGAGTCCCCTTGGAATCCATGTCAGAATCTTACCTGTCAAACAGGTAAGCCCTCATAGCTCCATTCACCCATTGCTTTCCCTTGGAAGTGGTCAGAATGGGGAAGCATACAGCCTTAAAACTCTCAGAAGGCAGAAGCAGTGCTTTTCATTGTACCTTGTGGTTTCAAACCTGCCGGAAAGCTAGGGAGATGCTGTGGAAATCAAGCCAGGTATGGGAACCTTTGGAATCAAGTTGGGTAGCTCAACTTTTTTGGCGTGTGGGAGCAGGTAGCTGTGAATGGCACTGAGGCACTTTTACTCAGCTCTTTTCCAACACAGGCATTTCTTAAATCTTCCCAGTGCTCGTCAGGTTCCTCAGAAAGAATTTTATCACAGTATCGCAGACTGTCAGAGCTGGAAGGCATCTTTCAGTCTTAGACATCTTTCAGTCCAAACTGGTCTCTCTATTCAGATAAGAATATTGAGGCCTGGAGCACTGAATCGAGAGAAAGATCTTGATTCCCAGGCTTTGTGGTTTTATTTCTGTGAATAGTGTACTGAGTTTCTTATTGCTTCCCTCGTGAGTGTGCTTCACACATGAGCTGTCCTCTCTTTTTTCCTGTAGAGTCTGTTTAGTTTCCCATGGGAAAACTCTTGGCCCAGATTTCACTTGGTTTTCTAATTCTTGAGTTTAAAAATCCCTCTGAGGACCGAAGGTTCTTTGGAAGATGATGGGTAGGTGACCTAAGTCACCCTTGAGGCACTTTGTGCCTGAAGAACATAAGATCATGGATAGCCCCCTTGATTCAGTGACAGACCCAGTCCTTGCCTGACTCCATCAGCGCCCAGAATTCATTTACGTCTGAACCTCTGGGAATGTCTTCCTATAAAGTGTTCACTCCTATGGCTCATGATGGAGCATCTACTCCTGAATGAAAACTTGCCAGGCTGGAAGAGAAACCTGAATAAGTGTCCTGATAAAAATTCTGAACGCTGGACTCAAATAGCCTTGCATACAAATCCAGGCTCTATCATTTCTAAGTTGTGGGAGTGTGATCAAATCATTAAACTTTGCTGAGCGTCAGTTTCTTTATTTAGAATGAACAAACTCATGCAAGCTTACCTCATTAGGTGGAGAGGATGAAATGAGAGTAATGCATAAGAGTCCTCAGCCCAGTGCCTAGGAAAGGCTAAGCGCTCAGTGTGTGTATGAGCTGGGGGTGGTGTTCTCAATCTTATGATTCCAGGTAATAGTGGAGGAGAGCTTGAAATACTGTGTAACTCCAGGTAGGTGGCCATTCAGAGGGAAGTAGGTGCCATGTGGATTCACTGAAAGATGAACTCCACTTGGTCCAACTCCCACTCCATACACCTCTCTTTAGAGTCCCCCAAATGTAGACATTCTGCACTTTCTTCCAGAATACCCCTTTATTTATCACTTAGTTTTGGTGATTTTTACATGATTCCCTGAATTTGCTGACTAATTTTGATATCTTTCTCTCCTTCAGTGCCATAGATTTCTCCTCTGATCAGTACTTCTCACTCATCAAGGACTCCGTGAAATAATGCACATAAAGCACCTAGCCCACAGTGGCTGGCACATGGTAACTAATCAGTAAAATGTTAGTTACCAAGATTACTTTTCTGACCACTTCTGGAATTATTATCAAGTACCTGGCCCAGGAATAGTGATGAGGCCATGAATGGTAAGGGATGTCTGGGGCCACACACCTCTTGTCCTTTTGAAAAGGCTAAGCCTTATTCACATTCATCATCCTATTTTTTTTTTTCTGGCAGGAGAAATAATTTATTAGGTCAACTTCTTCTCATCCCTCTTTTTAAGGTCAATTCATGTCAATTTTTTTTTTTTAAAAAACTTTTCTCATAGATCCCATTAGTTACCTGCTGTTCCCAATCATTTCCTCTTCACTAATCTGTTTTGGTGCTTAGAATAGATCTGAGAGGCCAAAAGGCACCCATTACAGAGACAAGATTTGCCACTAAGAGTTTGATTTCATCATCATTGTCAGTTTGCAGGGCACTTTCTCAAACATGCTCTCATTTAATCCTCAAAATAACCCCGGGTGGAAGCATATTATTGTCCCTGTTTTTCAAGGATGGTGTCAGCGAGGAGTTAAGTAACTTGTCTAGTGCCAAACAGAAGCAAGAGTTCGATCTTTGGATCAAAATTTGTTCTGCTGCCTCACAGAGGCCCTCACGGGGTTTGGTGTCAATTGGTTCTTATAATGGGTCAGCATGGGGGTGAAGTCATTACATCTATCTTTCATATTGGCCTGGGGAACGAATGTGGGGAGGAAACAGGGCGTAGCAGAGACACTGACATTCGCCAGAGGCTGAGCATGTGGGCTGGACCCTTAGCTGTAGGAGTTTGGTTGGCATCTTTTACGGCCACCTCAAGGTTACTTCCACTGGCTAAGCTCTCTGCCTTGTATTTGTCTGGTTCAGTGCTATTTGTCCCTCTGGGTTGTGACTGTGATGGGCCCAGTGAGGGCAGACTATGAGAAGTATTTCTGAAATCTGAGATACCTAGGTGTAGAAGCAGCCATTTACCGGCTGTATGACTTTAGGCAAATATATATTCTAAACCTCCACCTCTGCATTTGTAAAGACAAGAATGCTTGGGTCTTCTCATCTGTGTTGTGGGAAAGAGTAGTTTAAATTTGCTAGTTTACCTAGAGTGCCTAGGAAATCATCAGGCTGAACAAGTGCAGCTTACCATCATCCCTGGTTTTATTGTTTTAAAAAGGAGAGCCCTTCAAGCACGGAGTTGAATAGGGAAATGTTAAGTTCTGCAAGTCCAATCATAGGCCCTTAAGTCCCACTTTTTGTGTGGTGGTGGCATGGCCCTCGGATTCAATTACTCATTCTACACTAATAATGTCCAGGTGTATATTTTGAGCCCCAGATATGCACACACAGTTGCCTGATTAACGTTTCTTCTAAGCTGCTTCAGATGTGCTGCAAATTCAGTATGTCTAAAACAGAACTCATACTCTCCTCCAAACCTGATCTTCTTTGGGTTTTTTTTCTCCCCCAGAGAATGGCCACTCTGTCTGGCCCGTTTTGCAGGCCAGAAATCCAGGACTGTCCTTGAAACACCCTCCCTGATCTAGTCCATCAGAACGTTCTGTCTATGCTGCTTCTTCCATAAACATTGAATCTGCCCATTTCCTGCCATGCCCAGTACCATCCAGTCAAATAGATCATCATCTCTTGTCTGGACTGTGACACTAGCCGCCAGTTCGTTGCCCTACATCTACTTTAGCCTCTTCTGGGCCATTCAGAGTGATTATTTTGGAAGGCAATGATCCTGTGTCCTCCTCCATCCCCATCCTACCCCCAAACACCTCTCTAGTGGTTTCCCATTGATTTTTTTATTATTAATTTTATTATGTTAGTCACCATACATGACATCATTAGTTTTTGATGTAGTGTTCTATGATTCATTGTTTGCATGGAGCAACCCAGTGCTCCATGCAATACGTGCCCTCCTTAATACCCATCATCGGGCTAACCCATCCCCCCACACCACTCCCCTCTAAAACCCTCAGTTTGTTTCTCAGAGTCCACAGTCTCTCATGGTTCGTCTCCCCCTCTGATTTCCCCCCTTCATTTTTCCTTTCCTGCTATCTTCTTCTTTTTTTTTTTCTAACATATAATGTATTATTTGTTTCAGAGGTACAGGTCTGTGATTCATCAGTCTTACACAATTCACAGCGCTCACCATAGCACACACCCTCCCCAATGTCCATCACCCAGCCCCCCATCCCTCCCACCCCCCTCGCCTCCAGCAACACTCAATGTGTTTCCTGAGATTAAGAGTCTCTTATGGTTTGTCTCCCTCTCTGGTTTCATCTTGTCCCATTGATTTTTAAGTCAAACATGCTCCAGAACATGGCCTATAAGGTTCATCATGATCTGGCCCCCGTCTGTCTTTCAGGCTCATTTTTCATCATACTGTCACTTGAGTTTTCTCTGCTCAGACTTAGCAACTGCCTGGCCAATCTTCCCACTCACTGTGTTTCTACTACAGGTGCTTTCACCATGGTCATCCTTCTGCTGGGAGTAGTATCTTTCCATCCCATTTTCCCGTAAACTGAACCTACTTTTCCTTCAGACTCGGATTAAGCTTTCCCTGACCTCTGTAATGAGTACACATCTCCCTTTTGTAGGATTCTCTGTTACCCGGAATCTCTCTCTCATGACACTTAGTACAGCTGCAATTATGCATTTGCTTGCATGATTTTTGTTTTATATCTGTCTGCCCAGACTAGACTAGAGTCTGGGCAGTGTGCTTTGTGGGTTACCCTGTTCCAGCAGCTAGCACAGTGGCTGGTACACAGAAGGTGCTCGATGATTATTTGTCCCATGCATGAGAATCCTCAAGGAGGATTCAAGTTTCTGAAGCATGGATCCAGGACCATCATTCTAGTTCATGGATCGCTAAGCAGCAGTTTATGCATCATTAGCTAATTTGCCCTTGCTAGTAAGTTTCAAAGCTGGGATTTGAATCCACAGCTTCTGTAGGAAAAAAATTTTTAGGAGTCTGACTTGCTCAGAGGGCTCCCTCTTGAATTCTGTTCAAAAAGGGACAGAGACCTTGCCCTGGGAACATTTCTGCTCCAAAGTCAGTGATCTAGAACTGTAGGTTTAGAAAGGTGGATGAGTAAATTATTCATTTGGAAATGACTCAGAGCCTTCTAAAAACCTTAGGAAACATATTCTTTTTACTCCTGGCTGGTCATGCATAAGACTTAGAAACCAATGGAATGATAAGGAACATATTTTCTACCCTTGTTTGACAACAGCCGAGTTTCAGTGCAATCTTACCTTCTGTGACGGGAGGAGTAGAGTTTAGAGTCAGCATAGTCTGCTCTCCTATTCCATCCACTAACCGAGATTTATGTCCCTGTCTGCTTATTAAGTTTTGAGGAGGAATGCTCTCAGTAGAACCTGCATTATATGTTTCCCTGATACTATCTTTTCTACTGCATTCTCACTGCTGTCATCCTAAGATGCTTATCACCTCAAGTGTTCGGTTCGATTTGAATGTTGATACTATTTGGGCTAGAGCATCAGGCTTTCCCTTAGCTGGTCTATTTCTCCCCCTAATATGAGAGTCTTCCTCTTACAGATGAGCTCAAGAACCTAGGGTGGCTTCCCAACATGAAGCTCTTCTCCTTGGTCTTCAAGGAGCTTCTTGATAATGTTCCATTTGTCTTCTTTCCTTATCACATGCCATCAGGATGTTTTTTCCCATTGCCTTTCAGTTATTTAACTCACACATTCAAAAAATACTTACCGAGCCCCTGCTATGTGCTAGGCACTCTGTCACACACTGGAGTGGAGCAGGAGAGAGATGGTCATGGCACCTTCCCTTCTAGACCTGTGTCCCGTGAGGACAGACAGACATTTTACTAACTCCATTCACCATGGCTTGTGTAATGAAAATTATAACAAGTGCTCAGGGTGGGGGAGAGGTACTGAGAGTGTGTGGGAAGCGACCCTCACTTAGGAGAAGCATGGAAGACTTCTTTGGGGAAATGGTGCTGTTCAGTCTGAAATCATGCCCTGTGTTCACTCCCATTTTCTTCCTCATAGGAAAAATGTTCTTTCTTCTCTCTCTGTATTCAAAAGTATTCCATTCCTGGGCGCCTGGGTGGCTCAGTTGGTTAAGCGACTGCCTTCGGCTCAGGTCATGATCCTGGAGTCCCTGGATCGAGTCCCGCATCGGGCTCCCTGCTCAGCAAGGAGCCTGCTTCTCCCTCTGACCCTCTTCCCCTCTCATGTGCTCTCTCTCTCTCATTCTCTCTGTCTCAAATAAATAAATAAAATCTTTAAAAAAAAAAAAAAGTATTCCATTCCTATAGTAGCAACTTGTTAAGCTAAAACAACATACTTTAGAGCTCAGATACTCAAATCAAATGGAATTGGAGTCAAATCCCAGCTCTACCAATTCCTGGCTTGGTGTCTTTATGCAAATTATTCACTTTGCTATGCATAGTATTTGCTCAACTGTCAGAGAAGGATTGTAACACCTTCTCCGCAGGGTTATTCTGGGTTATTCTGAAGTACTTAGCACAGTGCTGGCACTTAGTTAACATGACCAAGGTTATTATAAAGACTCATTGCTGGATTGGCTGCCGGTACCTGCTTCCTTCTCTTTTTCTTTCAATCATTCTATAGACATCAGCCAGGTATTGTGTCAGATATTAGGAGTATGTCAATAAATAAGGTGGCCCTGCCCTCATCCTTGAAAAATCCCTTTGATCTCAGTGCCGCCCCCATCCTCAGGGCCATGCCCACTCTCAGGTTTGGGTACGAGAGCAGCCCAGGCCCCAAAGTGGTGTGACTCGGCACCCATCCCCTCACCTGCTCTAGAGACTTGGTTCTGAGAACTGACACTGGTGCCCTGTGCCTGGGTCCTTCCCAGGCTTACCTGCCTCTGCCTGGATTTCTCCCAGCCCAGCAGCAGCCTTTTGCTTCCTGGCACCTCCCTGTATCACCCCCAGCACATGGCTGGGCTCATAAAGGGTGTCCAGGAAAGGCAGGTTCACGAGTTGTGCTGAGAGCCCCAAGACTGATGTCAGACCTCAGCCGATGTTCCTCAGTTGAAGGATCCACTTGATGCATGAAATGTTTGCCAAGCACCTCACATTGACTTTGTAGCTGTCACTGCCCGGGATGGGGGGCACCAAGGGGAAGCCAGGAGTGCTGCCTTCTCGATTAGACAAAACACACAGGTCCTTGGGCCTCCTCCATCGTCCACTGACAAGAACTAGCTCTGTGCAGAATCTTCCTTTGTGGGGGCAACACCCATAGGGCCTCACTTGGAGTCCTGGATTCTGTAGGAGAAGCAAAACCGCAACAGATAAAATGATTCTGTTCTGAGTGAAGGAAGGCAGATTTCAACCTGTGGACTCCCAGATTCTACCTTCCTTGTCAACCTTAGGCCTCTTTGATATATGCTAACTTAGGACTTGGGAAAAAAACATTCCCTCCTCATTTGACCTCAGATTCCTCATCTGTGATCTGGGGATTCAATCATTCATTCATTCATTCATTCAGCCACACTCTTTTTTTTTTTTAATGTAGGTTCCACACCCAGTGTGGGGCTTGAACTCACAATCCTGAGATCAAAAGTCGGATGCTCTACCTGACCGAACCAGCCAGGCGCCCCCATTCAGCCACACTCTTTTTTTTTTTTTTTTTAGATTTTTATTTATTTATTTGAGAGAGAGAGAGAGAGAACATGAGTAGGGAGAAGGGGCAGAGGCAGAGGGAGAAGCAGATTCCCCCCTGAATAGGGAGCCCGATGTGGGACTCAATCCCAGGACCCCAGGATCATGACCTGGGCCGAAGGCAGACACTTAACCAACTGAGCCACCCAGGTGCCTTCAGTCACACTCTTAACACCTGATATGTACCTGGCATCATGCTTGGGCTGGAAATACAGTGATGTGCAAAGCAGACATGCCCAGCCCCCCCTCCCCCCCGCCCCGGCTCACTGGGGCGAGGGAGGCACAGATGTGAAAATGAAATCTGTGACCAACACAGTGAAGTGAGTTTAGCCGTCCCAGGAGAGGTGTGGTGTGGCAGAGCAGGCCCTGTAGGCCAAGGAAAGAGTCTTTGTCCTAACAGTTCAAACAGGGGCCAGTGACACTTGTCCCCCTTCTCACCTTACACCTAGCATGTAGCTAAATGAGATGTTCGAGAAATTTTTGGCTTCAGACACATGTAAAAACTGCCTCTCAGCTCAAATATCTTCCTCAGGACAGCTGTCCTTCATTCTACCTCATTCTACTTAGACCTCACCCTCTTGGCTCTCACGAGATCTGGCCTTTTCCTTTATAGCTGTAATGGTGATGGTTAATTAATTAGTTTAGCCTCTGTTTCTTCTCCCGCATCAGAAGGACAGGAATTATGTCCGTCTTCTTTGTCTGTGTAACCTCAGCCTGAAAAGACCTTAGGAGATGCTCAGTAAGCACCTATTGAGGGGCGCCTGGCTGGCTCACTTGGTTGAGCATCTGCCTTAGGCTCAGGTGGTAATCTTGGGGTCCTGGGATCGAGCCCCCGTGTCAGACTCCCTGCTCAGTGGAGAGTCTGCTTCTCCCTCTCCCTCTGGCCTTCCCCACCGCTTGTACTCTCTCGCACGCTCTCTCTCTCTCAGATAAATAAAATCTTAAAAAAAAAGTTAGCACCTATTGAATGAATCAATAAAATGACTAGAGATGACGCTGAAATCTAACTTATGAATGTCAGAGCAATCTGCAGATCTGTGAAATGTCTCAATGGGGATTTAGGGACCATGAAGTCAACCTCATCTTATGACTGGGGTAAACAAGACCCAGAAAGGGGAGGTGACTTAGCCAAGCGACATAGCAAGTCACTAGCTGAGTCCAGGTCATTGTTCTCTTAGTTTGGACTCTTTTTTCTATCATTATGGCTGTTTTGTCTGAAGCCAGAGGAGCTCTTAGAAGCAGTGTCTCTTAAGGTGTAGGTCTTCACCTCCATGTCAGGACTCAAGGCAAGCCAAAGAGCAGCCCTTGGATCTCTCTCTCCACTGGCCTGCCATTAATGTCCGGCATGCTGCCATTAGGGATTCATCACATGGCGTTCAGTTTTGCCCCCTACAACTGTCTGTTTGAGGAGGCATGTTTGATTGGGGGATGTGGCCAGAGCCCCATTTGGCAAAACATGTATCTAAGCAATCTGCTGCTCGGAATACAGAATTAATATTCATGTGAGTGTTTGTTTGGAGAATGCTAACACTGTAACAGCAGCAGCATGCAGAACCCATCACGGATAGGGAGGGAGGAGGCCCGGCGTACGTGACCTCGGTGGGGTGCAGACGGGGGGCCAAACGGACACAAAGAACCGAGGGAAATGTCTGTAGAAATGAAACCTTGGCAAGCGAAGTGTGTTGCTTCCAGTTGAAGGAATTGCACGATGTGGAGGAAAAGGAGGGCTTCGATGAATCAGAGGCAACTCAGTTATTTCATTTTTATACTCTCCAAATCGTTATTGGATGTTACAAGGCCCCCAAGGCCTGTGCTAATTGCTGGGACTGTGGGGAGAGCACAACAGGGCTGGTCCCTCTTTGTCGTGCTTATGGAGCAAAGAGAGAGACAGATATTAAGCAAATAAGGACTGTAATGAATGAGTAAATATAAACTGAGATAATTGCAATGAAAGAATCAATCAGGTCCCTTGAAAGCAAATAGTAAGGGAACTTACCCAAACTGTGTGTGTGGGAGATAGAGGGGTAGGGGTGTGTGTGTGTGTGTGTGTGTGTGTGTGTGTGTGTGTAGGAGATAGAGGAGTAGGTGGGCTTGCATGTATGTGTGTGTGGAAGGGAGATGGGAGGGGTAGTTGTGTGTGCATGTGTGTGTGCATATTTGTGTGGGGGACATGGGGGGGTAGGGGTGTGTGTGTGTGTGTGCATATTTGTGTGGGGGACATGGAGGGATATCTGTGTGTGCATGTGTGTGTGGAGATGGAAGGGTAGGTGCATGTGCACGTGTGTGTGCATGTATGTATATGTACGGAGTTGGAGGGGTACGTGCGTGTGCGTGTGTGTGTGTGGAGATGGAGGGGTAGGTGTGTGTGAGTGTGTGTGTGCAGAGATGGAGGGGTAGGTGCGTGTGCATGTGTGTGTGTGGAGATGGAAGGGTAGGTGAATGTGCACGTGTGTGTGCATGTATGTATATGTACGGAGTTGGAGGGGTACGTGTGTGTGTGGAGATGGAGGGGTAGGTGTGTGTGAGTGTGTGTGTGCAGAGATGGAGGGGTAGGTGCGTGTGCATGTGTGTGTGCCTGTGTGTGTGTGCGGAGATGGAGGGGTAGGTGCGTGTGCATGTGTGTGTGCACGTGTGTGTGTGGAGATGGAGGGGTAGGTGCATGTGCATGTGTGTGTGTGAGTGTGTGTGTGCAGAGATGGAGGGGTAGATGCATGTGTGTGTGTGTGCGGAGATGGAGGGGTAGGTGCGTGTGCATGTGTATGTGTGTGTGTATGTATGGAGATGGAGGGGTCGGTGTGTGTGCACGTGTGTGTGTGTATGGAGATGGAGGGGTATGTGTGTGTGCACGTGTGTGTATGTATGGAGATGGAGGGGTATGTGTGTGTGCATGTGTGTGGGGGCGATGGAGGGGTAGGTGCAGCACAGGTTTTCCTGAGGAAATAATATGTGAGCTAAAACCTGACGGGTGAGTTGAAGCTAACTACATGGAGGGGGTATAAGGGAAAAAGAGAGAGTTCTGGGCAGAGGAAAGAGCGTGTTAAGAAGCCACGAGGCGGTGGGAAGCCGGTAGCGGGAAACAGAGGAAGGTGAGTACAGTCGCCGTGAAGGGGGTGAGGGAGCGAGTCCCGTGGAATGGTGCTGGCGATGCTTGCGGGGGCAGGGGGGAGATCTGCCCAGTCCTCGGTGCCCGAGCTCCCAAAGAGTGGTCCGTGTGCTGCGACTGCACCCGAGCTGTTAATTACAGATCTGTGACGATATCCGCCCAGAATGGAGAGTCAGCTTTTACTGAAAAACTTGACAGTTATTTTATGTCTGCTGAATCTTGTATTTTGAATATCTTTTTCATTCATTTTTCAAGCAATTCTTTTATATACATATATATTTTTTATTTTTTCAGCTGGTCTGGGTGAGGAAGCATCTTGTTCCTTGCAGGATTTTAGGTTTTATCTGAAAGCCTCTGAATGCTTTTGCATAGGAACAAGACAGAATCAGATGTCAGGTTTTGAAAGGACGCTCGTGGCTGCAGTGGGAGCCTGGAGAGAGGCTGGGAAGCAGCACGGGGCTGACCCGGGGGGCTTAGGGCATTGCGGGCCCAAGGATGCATTTGGAATTTGAGTGGCCCTTGAAGCCAAGGGACATTTGCTGGCAGGATTTTTGTCAAGGCAGACCAAGAACACAGAGGGCTTTGCTTGGGGAGAGTTTGGTGAGTTGGTAGCAGGAAATATCATTGCTAGGGGTACAGAGGGACCTACATTCCCCAGAAAGAAAGAACCTCATTCCCTCCCTGATGGGGGTGGGGAGGGCTGGGGGTAGAAGCAGGTGAGTTGCCACTCTGGGCCCATCCAGACAGAAGTGCTGCGTGCTGGCCCGCAGATGGCCGCAGGCAAGTTTGGACCCTTAACGGAGCTTAGAGCTCTCTCCACACCCCTGCGGCTTCATTTCTTAATGAGCCTTCTAGAACATGTGGGTGAGTGGAGCATGTAGCAGGCTGGGCTGTGAGAGTCACAAAAGACCTTGTTCTAAAGACTGGGTGCTCTGAAGTCATCAGAGGGGGAAAAAACATGAGACTCTTAACTCTAGGAAACAAACTGAGGGTTGCTGGAGGGGAGGTGGGTAGGGGATGGAGTAATTGGGGGATGGGCATTAAGGCGGGCACATGATGTGATGAGCATTGGGTGTTTTATGCAACTGATAAATTATTGAACACAACATCTGAAACTAAATACGTACTGTATGTTGGCTAATTGAATTTAAATAATAATAAAAAAATAAAGCCTAGGTGCTCTGGGTGAAGGGGGCACTCCACTCCAGCTTTGCCTATGAAGCACCATCGCTGAGACCCTTCTCTGGGATCCCAGGTGCTGTTTAGCTGTGCTCTAACCAGGGTGCTGGGCGGAGGAGAGGCAGGAATGATGGGTACACCTGAGTGCCTCTGGCCCGATCTGAACCCCTAAAAGGCTCCAGGAGATTGGCTTCCCCTAACCGTCCTCAGTGAAACATCAGCCCTTCTGTGGCTTCCACTCCACTCAGGATTTTTTATTTATCAACTGTGTCACTGCTATAAATCAAGTTCACTTCTGGTCATAATCCTTGGGTAGTGGCAGTTGGGACACCAATTCTGGTTTTTGCCAGTTTGACCTCAGAGCAGATCTGGTGACGGTAAAGCTAAGAGGGTGACAGAGCACAGGCCATCTCCAGAGCAGAGGGGGACTGGTTCTATCTGGGAGGAGTGGGAGGCAGTGGTTGAGGGAAGGCATGGGTCTCTGCCCACACTTCCCTGGTCCCAGGACGTTTACTCCTGGTGGGGCCTATGGATTTCGGATAATAGAATCATATATGATCATTAAAATCTTAAAAAAAAAAAAATAGGGGCACCTGGGTGGCTCAGTCGGTTAAGTGTCTGCCTTCGGCTCAGCGGGGACCCTGCTTCTCCCTCCCCCTCTGCTGCTCCCCCTGCTCTCTCTCTATCTCTCTGTCAAAAAAATAAATAAAATTGGGGCGCCCGGGTGGCTCAGTTGGTTAAGCGACTGCCTTCGGCTCAGGTCATGATCCTGGAGTCCCAGGATCGAGTCCCGCATCGGGCTCCCTGCTCAGCAGGGAGTCTGCTTCTCCCTCTGACCCTCCCCCCTCTCATGTGCTCTCTCTCTCAAATAAATAAATAAAATCTTTAAAAAAAAAAAATAAATAAAATCTTTAAAAAGAAAAGAATCATATATGATCAGGGCATAAAGAGATTATAATGATTAAGTAAGGGACAGTTTGAGGAGGCTTGTGCTAGTCTCCTTGGCCGGCCATAACAAAGTACCACAAACCGGTGGCTTGAACAACAGAACTTTTTCTTTACAGCTCTGGAGACCGTAGCTTTGGAAATCAAGGTGTTGGCAGAGCTATGCTCCCTGTGATAGCTCTAGGGGAGACTCCTTCCTTGCCTCTTCTGGCTTCTGGTGGTTTCTGGCACTCCTTGGTGTTACTTGGCTTGTAGATGACTCACTCCAGTCTCTATATCTCCACGTGGCCTCCTTCCTTGTGTGTCTGTCTCTTTTTATTTTTTATTTTTGTTTTTTTTTTTTTAAAGATTTATCTACTTATTTTAGAGAGAGAGAGAGAGCAGGGAGAGGGGCAGAGGGAGAGGATCTCAAGCAAACTCTCTGCTGAGCTTAGAGCTTGATATGGGGCTGGATCCCAGGACCCTGAGATCATGACCTGAGCCGAAATCAAGAGGCTGATGCTTAACTGAGCCACCCGGGTGGCCCTGTCTCTTTTTATACGGATACCAGCCACTAGATTAGGGCCCACCCTCATCCTGACCTCATCTTGACTACATTTGCAAAGACCCCGTTTCCTAATAAAGTCATAGTCACAGGGTCCAAGTGAGCATGGATTTTTTTGAGGGGGTGTTATTCAACCTAGTGTAAGACCTATTGCTACTTAGACCCCAGTCTAACTTCTTATTTTGTAGATGAGAAATCTGAGGCCTAGAGAGGGGAGGAGACTTATTGTTACACATGGCTATTACTACACAGCTTATTACTCCAAAATGAGAATCCAGAATTCCAGACTCCCAGTCTAGTATTTTGTGTAGTTGAATGAAGCTTTAAAATTAGCATCTCTCCTTTTCCCTGTGACACACTTAAATAATCCAGTTCCATGGCTTGGTTCTATAGATCTGTATCTTCAAGGATAACCCAGCTGAGCCTGGAGAGATGGTGATTCTCCCTTTTAAGTTATGATGCATTCTGTGAGCCTGAGTTTTAAAGGGATTGGTGTAAGGCCAAGTCCCACATGCTAAGTGTCCCTATCCTGGTTCCCAGCCCCACTCTGGACATGCAGGAATAGATGCTCAACAGATTTTTGGTGAATTTGATGTGTAACAAAGGTCTGATAAATGAAAAATCCACGCATCTGTTGCTTTCATCTATTTTGGATACAGGTAGAGCTTTAGAATAAGAAAGCAGGTTCAGAAAAGGCAGAGAGAACTGGAAGTCTGTCTCAATAGACAGTGTTGAAGTTATAGATTGGGGAGACATGTGAGGTGGCAAAAGGGAGGACTGCCTCTGTCTATTTCATTCACTTCATGTTTACTATAATTCCAGTTCCTGGGGAAGGAGGAAAGAAAACTAATACAGAACACTCTCCCTGGTGATTCTGGGCTTGCTTTGTGTAAGGCATTGTGCTGGGTGCTTTATAAACACCACCAATTGAATTAATCTCAGTGAGGTCAGTGTTATTATGCCCACTTTACAGGTTAGAAAAAAATAATTTGTCATATAATAAAGTCATATAGCCAATAAATTTTGGGGACTGGATTGGAACCAATTCTTTCTGACCCAAACCCATTTTATTTTTAAAATTTATACCCAAGTGGGATGTGGGTCTTTCTTTCATTTCCGGAGTAAGGTATGAGGAGCTCTAACTTTGCAAAAAGTTTGGTTTATATGAAGCTGTTTCTTTTGGCCATCAGGTCATCTGAGTGTGTTTTAAGAACATTTTTATTTCCCTGTATCCCTTAGAAATTCTCACAAGACAGTTCTGTCATATAGCCTCCCACTTTCATTAGACATAGTGATTGTCAAAATCACGTGGTGGGGACTCCTGGGTGACTCAGTTGGTTAAGCGTCTTTGGCTCAGGTCGTGATCTCAGGGTCCTGGGTTCGGGTCCTGTGTTGGCTTCCCGCTCAATGGGGAGTCTGTTTCTCCCTCTCTCTCTGCCTCTTTCCCTGCTTGTGCTCTCTCTCTCTCAAATAAATAAAATCTTTAAAAAAAAAAAATCACATGGTGGAGCAGGACAGCAGCGATGTCAGTACCCATTCACAGATTGGTCAGTGGGGCCTCAAAGAGTGGAGGTGACATGGATGAGGTCACACTCGAAGATGGTGGCAAAGTGGACACTTGACCAGGTCCTCTGATCCCCGTGCATTATCCTCTTATGTGATCAATGATGTCACCCTACACTTAGGTGTGCCCAGTGGGATTATGCCCCCAGACCCCACAAATCTTGGAAAGGGAACAGTGGGGCTGACCTTCACATTTTGGAGTAAATGACTCCTTTCTTCCTTTGTTCTTTCTTCCTTTTATGCACACAGACATGAATTAATCATCTAAGAGGATGGAGAGGTCACTCCAGGTACAAGGGATAAGTAAAGGTGTAGGGGTGAGGATGTAGAGGTTGTATGGGAGGAGTGGATAGCCCCATCTAGTTGAGTATAAAATGAGTAAAAAGGGGAAAGAAATAATCCCAGAAAGAGATGATGACAATGATGGAATCATTCCCAGAGAGCCGGTGTGGTGGGGAGAGACCTGTTGTCCAGGGTCAAGCTGGTGGGGGACAGGGGAGGGGTGGTTAGAGACACGATTCTCTGCTGCCCGCCGTACTGCAGAGGGCACCCCCCACAGGACCCCCAGTCCAGCTAGATGAGAGTCCTTTGCTGAATGATTAATTGGCTGGATGACCAGTTCATGGATCCACTGAGGATATTTTCTCTTGGCTTGCTTGTGGCTCTATCTGGGAGTGGGGGGCTTTCTCTGACGAGAATTATGCTGTCTCTTTCTGGTTTGCCACTTATCCCCAACCCTGCTCCCTATCTTCTGCCCCATGACCCTCCCCTGCTTGTCCCCCTGTATCTGCTCCTTCTGTCCACACCCTGGCGGTAAAAAGGCAATGGCCAATTTTCCTGGAGTGAGCTCAGGATTTGTCTGACAGCTGTATGTAAATCAATATTTTGCTGAATTGATTTTCAATGCGTTGGCTCCTACCGATGGCTTTTGAGCCCAGACAGTTGGATTTGATGGATACCTTGCTGCTCTGTGATTTCTGCATTGACCCCTCAGTGCTTCCCTTCCCCATGCATATAATGACAAAGTGCTCAGCTGTCTTCAGCAGGTCCCAGGCCTCAAGAAGGAAGAATTGTAATAACCATTGTGAACTTCTTTGGCCTCCTCCAATGCAAAGGGTGAGGTAAATGGAAGGCGTTGCTACAGTTATTATGTGATACCATATATATTGGTTTTTCTCTCCAAATCATTGTCTGGGGCTCTGTTTTGAAATTGGTTTTTACCCTCCTTGCTCTTACTGCAGCCTTCGGGGCTCCCATTCCATATTTAACTTTTCTGCAATTCAGCACCTGCTCTGTTAGCACACTTCCCTTCCAGGCTTTTAGCACAAGGCTCCTGCATGTAGATCAGCCTAAGCCGTGGGGGTCTCAGGGTGCCTTCACAGCCAGGCCTTCTAGAACTTCTTCTTGCTCCAAGGAGGGTTGGGGTCAAGGAACTTGGATCCCAGGAAGACTACTCCTCCCACCCTATTTAATGGAGTGATTAGGAGCATGAACTCCAGAACCAGCCTTCTGGTTTGAATCCTAGTTCTGCCACTTGCCTGCTGTGTGACCTCAGACAAGTACCTTGACCTCTCTGTGCCTCAGTTCCCTCATCTGGAAAATGGGGGCCACTCTAGAACTAACGTCATAGGGTTGTAAGTAGGATTAAATGAGTTAATGCATAGAAAGCACTTAGAACAATGTCTGGTATTTAATTAGCACCATGGAAGTGTCCATTAGTGTTGTGTTCCCTAGTTCTTTAGCCTTGGTTCCTTTTTGGTGTGTTGGACTGGCAGCAGGGGGCCTGGACTCTGTTCTAGGCACAATTGTTAAGCGGTCGTGTGTTTGGGGTACATCATTTCTCCAAAATTCAGCTTCCTCCTCAATTAAATGAGATGAATAGTCTCAGCCTCACCCTGTTCACCACCTGGGGTTACTCTGGGGATGAAATGACATAATGGGCTTGTGTGGGCTTTGTAAATATTGGGTGATGCCTGGAAGAATGCCTACGGCATGCTAGCTGTTCTGTGAAGGGTCATCTTTGTTAAGATCATTTTTTGGAAGAGGAGTCTTGCTCTCAGAGAATGAGCTCAGCATGGAAACAGTGAGCTCCTGATTACTCTGAGTGCTGATTGGCTTAGTGCTCATGTGCGTGCAGCACCATTTTGAGGTGTCCCCTTCCTGGGGATCTCCAGGGAGAACAGTGGTTGTCCTACCTGTTGGCATCAGGTTCTGGGTTGCAAACAACAGAAACCAGTGCTTGCTCATTTAGGTAGTAAGGGGATTTATTAAACAGCATTGGGTAGTGCTCAGAGTGTTCTGGAACATCAGAGAGCCAGGAGGCTGTGCAGTGTCCAAAATCACACAGCAGAACTGGTTCAGAAGGGATGCCTTGGTGGCCAGTGCCGCTCATGCTCACATAGGGCAGGGTTCCAGCAGGGGCACCTGGGACTGGGAACTCGTCATGGCCTAGAAATCTATTACCGCTGCTCTCTGCAGAGTGGCTTCATGCTCTCCAACCCCGGACTAGCTTTTCTCTTGCTTGGGGATTGTGGCCACAGAGAGCTCTGTACCCGTGTCTTCCATCCTCCACCACCTTTGTCTGGTTCACACTCAGAAAGACATCCTAGGAGAGGTGCCTGGGTGGCTCAGTCAGTTGAGCGTCTGACTCTTGATTTTAGCTCAGGTCATGATCTCAGGGTCATGAGATCAAGCGTGGCTTCAGGCTTCACACAGAATGGAGCCTGCTTAAGATTCTCTCTCTTCCTCTCCCTCTGCCCCTCCCCTCTGCTCACATGTATGCATGCTCTCTCTCTATTTATTAAGAAATAAAATAAAAATAAAAATAATAAAAAAGATATCCTAGGAAAAGGACTGGCTATGATTGGCCAAGCTTTGGGTTATTACCCATTCTTGTACCAATCACTATACCATTGTTGGCCCAGCTTGACTCCTATGCCCACCCTTGGGGAGGAAACCATGATTGGCAGCCCTCAATGGAGTACATGGTTGGAATGGTAGGAGTAGGAGGGTGGAATTCTCAGAGGCAGGGGTGAGGGATGAAAAAGGCTAGTCTCAGTAATACTTTCATCTTCTGGCTCTACTGGGAGATTTGGGTTCTGGTCTATCACCTCTTTCTGTTCATACTGTGCTACTGCACTAGACCAGGCCTTCATAACTAACTATGTGATGATCATCTCCCTTTCTCCACTGGGATGTCTCATTGTGTCTCTCTTTATGTAGAAATCTTACTTGCTTTCAGACTAGAGTCTGATGCCTTGCTATACTTAAGGTACAACCATCCTTTTTTTAAAAAATGTGTTTTTTTGTAAAAGTTTTGGTTTAGGTTTTCAAACCTAAAGATAATAATATATTATAGACATACATGTGTCCGTAAACCAGCTTTAACAGATCTTAACGTTTTACCTTCTTTGCTTCCAATTTTTTAAAAGAAGGAAAGGATTACAAACCTCTACCGCTCCACAGACCTCTTCTTAATCTTATTTCTTTTTTTTCTTCTCTGGAGCTTACCACCATCTTAAATATAGTGGTTAGCATTTTCATGCACGACTTTATGAATTTTCTGCGTGTTCGAGTCCCTGTGGAATCATGTTTTTAAACTTCATAGAAGTATTGTCATATTATATCCTTTTTCAGTTTGCTCTTTACACTGAACATTATTTCTAAGATTTACTCACACTGGTATGTGTAGCTCTAGTATATTCATTTTAACTGCTATATAATGATTTATTTATTTCCTATTGGTGGATTTTTATTTTCTCTTTTCTTTTCTTGCCACTATGAGCACTGCTGTGGTGAGCATTCTTGTGTAAACCCCAAGTGGTGTACCTAGGAGTGGAATCACATTAGGGAAGGACAGGGAAAAACAAAGTCATAGTCCAGCAACTTCCTCACTGTCCAGAGCCAGCAGGCGATTAAGCCCAGGAAATCCCTGGCAAGGCTGGTCAAATAGGATTTAGCCGCTTGTGAAATGGGACTTTATTTCTTTAATCCCTTGCCTGGAGAGATCTGGGGTCTGACGTCAGCTTGGTCAGGACTAGAAGGGGCAGGCAAGCCTAGACTGTTGAAAATACTTGCTGATTACAGGGCTGGGCCTTTTGGACAACAGGGGATTGGCAGCGTGGATCATTGCTCCCCTTTCTTTCCTTTGAGTCATGCCACAAATGCTTGGGATAAAAGCCATGGTGAGGAAAAGCATGGAGTGTGGAGTCAGAGAGAGCCAGCTGTGTCCCTGGTTCTGCCACTCACCAGCTGTGTGACCATGTTCATTACTTACGTTCTCTGGACCTCAATTTCCTTATCTATATCATGAAGCGCTGTAATGTCTTCTTTTAGATCCAGTAAGACCACCATCTTGAATTGTCTGGGTTGTGCTGGAACCAGGCCACGGTTCCTTGAGTCAGGTCTCACTGGCTAAAGACCCTCGCGGCCTCTGAATCCAGTACTCCTTCTTTACCCAGGGCTCACCCCACCTGCCAAGCGCTCCAGCTGTTTGCCAAGACCTGAGTCTTTCCTTGGGATTCTCTAGCATGACTGGATGCCCACCTGGTATTTCCCAGGCTTCTTCTTGGTGAGGTTGGACCTGATTCTTATGTGGCTCTTTGCTCCCAGCCCCTGCCTTTGGACTTGGGGCTGCCAGGAACCCAGATCCCATCCTCACCATTATGACCCACATATTGGCAGCTACATGCATGGAGCCCTTGCCCTAAAGCTGGCAGCGAGCCACGCCTTCTATCTGTGTTCCCATGGAGGTTGTAAAGGATGAGTTGGGAGCACACTTTTTAGAGCCGGCTAGATTCAGGTTCAGAATCCCAGTTTCCTCAATCTTAAAAGGGTGATAATAGTAAAACATTTCTACTGGTATTATTATAAAGAGTATAGATATGATACGAGTCAAGCTTTTCGCATTGTGTCCAAGTCATAGCCAGCACTCATTAAATTGTAAGTAAGTGTGCTGCGATGTGTTGGAGGCTCAGCATAGAAGCAAGAGAGCAGAAGTAATGGAGAACGTGGGCTCTGCAATCAGGTGGCCTAAGTTCAAATGCTGCGCCCTTCTCTCTGTGATGTAACCTTGGGCAACCTCATCTAACCTTGCTATGCTCAGTTTATGCATTCCCCAAAGGGGATGGTAAAAATCCCGAGCCCATAGGCCTATTACTGTGAGAAATAAATCATGTCATCTCTAGAAAGCTGTGAGAACAGTGCCTGGCACATGACAAGCCCTCAATCCATTTAGTTGCTACATTGTTTTGATTATCATTATTATTATTACTTTCAATATATATGTATGTGTGTAAATATATAGGTCTGTATGTCATGGACTCAGGTTACCAAAACAGTTTTCTTTATTTTCCTAAAACGAAATCAACTTTTTTTTTTTTTGAGCTTTGTTCCACCAGAAGGCAGAAAGTGTATTCTAGTCACTTCCAGGAGAACTGAGCCATTTCAATTATTAGTTGGGTCTTAGGGGTTTAAACTCAGGAAAACTCAGGATTTCCATGTCTCCTTCCTTTCCTTTGGAGTTGATGCTGCAAAGTGGCTCAGAGAGGCACACTTGTCCTGACCTGGCTTCTGTCATGACCACCAGTGTTTCCTGGCTGGTGGCACTGCCCCGGGCGGTCACTTGGTCCTCTTTGCCCTCTACCCCATATGGCCCTCTCATTTCTACTACTCTCTGATGGCATGGAGTTTGATCGGAGGGGTTTTCTATGCTCCCAGAACCTCAGAGAAAAATCAGCAAAGGGGAAGAGGATGGTCAGGCAGGGAGCATGGGGTTTGTCATTAGTGCCTGAGATGTCGTCTTTTCCTTCAGCCATCCTCTTCCTCCTAGGCTCAGAGAACTCTATAACATCACGGTAGGGGTGTGTGTGTGTGTGTTGATCGACATTCTTCCCTTTCCTGTATTACACTTAAAACATAGCTGAAAGGGAAGAGTTTTGCTCTTTTTCCTCGAGTTCTTTGGTGATACTTCTCATGCTTGGGACAGTCTTGGCCTCAGAGGTTCTGACCCACTCAGTGGGCAAGGGAGGGCCCTGGACTTAGGGGAATGAAGCAGAAAAGAACATCACTCAGTGTCTCACACACCATTACCATCAAGCTGGTTAACTAAGCACTGTTCCTGTTTATCCCATTTTCCAGCTGAGTAAACAAACTCAGAGAAGCAAAGGAACTTGCTTAAGGCCATCCAGGTAGAAAGAAGTGGACTTAAAGTCAGGTGTGTCTGGCGCCAACTCACACTCCACTGCCTCCCTACTCCGTGGTGGGTCATCTGAAGCACAGCATCCATTCCCCCTGACTGTGGTCACTGGCACTGTCCTGAGCCTTCCTCGGCCATGACCCGCCACATGGCTCACCTCCCTCCCCATTCGAGATTGGCTGGGCCATCCCTGAAATTGTGTGATGTGCTAGTCACTGAACACTGGACCATCCAACTGCTGTGGCTGAACAGCAACAATAATGATGTAAATTTTCTCTTCTCTTGTCCCGGATTTCTCCATTTCCTGCTTCTTCAAGGTATTGAGGTCCTATCATGTGAAGCACATGGAAACATTCGAATTTTGTGAATTTATAACAGGGATTTACATAACAGAGACCCATAACATGGGTCTCAAAGGGTTAAAAGCCTTTTAAGGCACTGGGCCTTCTGGGGTCTGTGGTACAAGGGGGCTCCGTAGCTCCTGCCCCCCCAGCCGTCAGACTCATGGCCAGAGTCCTCTCCAGTGACCTCAGCCACGCATACTGCTCCTCCTGTGTGACCCAGAACAGAGCTCAGGAAGAGGTTGTACTGATTTCATAGGAAGCCGGACCTGCATTTTTCTTTCACTCTGGGTTTGCTGGCTCCTTCCTGAGAGATGGCTGAAGGCCATCATTTTTGTGTGGAGGATTAATTGGAACAGATTCCTTTGACTCAGGCTGCCAATAAAATCTGCGGTCCTCAGCTATGGATTTATGATGCTGAGCAGGAAACTATGGGTCCCCCAACAGTCCCCAGGAAAGTTGTGGTGACAGGTCTTTTGATGCCCAGGTGGTTAATTGTGGCAAATGGGAACGAATAAGAATGCATGAGGAGATTTGCGGTGTGGGGTAGGGCAGGGAGATGGTACCAGGGCCACTGTGATTCAGTAAATGAGAAGAGAATCTCATTTCCTATGAATGATGTGGCTGAGAAATTGAAAGGGACATTTGTGAACTTTGGAGGCCGAGATGATTATGAGCAAATTAATAGCTAGATATCTGGGACGTTTGTTCTTATGCAGATAATTGAGTTCTGAAGAGAGAGGTCACTGGTCCTTCAACTTCCCCATCGTCTCAGAGTCCAAATTATGATAAAGTTCTAGCTCTTATCCCCCAGATGACATCTCAATTGAATTCAGTTCAACAAACATTTATTAGCACCTGCTGTGGTGGTGGAGGGATAGGGTGTAAGGAGCAGAAGCAGAAGACACGTTCCATTCTCTTAAGGACTTTTTTTTTTTTTAAAGATTTTATTTATTTTTTTGAGGGAGAGAGAGAGCGCACGTGCGCAGAGGGAGACAGAGAGAGAAGCAGGCTCCCCGGTGAGCAGGGAGCCCGATGTGGGGCCCGATCCCAGGACCCTGGGATCATGACCTGAGCGGAAGGCAGACGCTTAACAGACTGAGCCACCCAGGCGCCCCTCTCTTAAGGACTTTATCACACACAAGACAGACATTAAAAAAAATAGACTTTATGTTTTAGAGCAGTTTTAGGTTCACAGCAAAATTGGAGGGAGGTACAGAGATTTCCATGTATCTCCTGCCCCCACACATGCACAGTTTCCCCGACTATTAACATCCCCCACCAGAGTGGGACATATGTTAGAGTTGATAAAGCTACATTGACTGACACATCATCATCACCCAAAAATCCGTAGTTCACATTCAGGTTCATGCTTGGTGTACATCCTCTGTGTTTGGACAAATGTGTAATGATGTGTGTCCATCGTTATGGTAACATACAAAATAGTTCACTGTCCTAAGAATCCTCTGTGCTCTGCCTATTCATCCGTCCCCTGTAACCCCTGGCAACCTCTCATCTTTACTGTCTCCACAGCTTTGACTTTTCCAGAGTGTCATGTAGTTGAGATCATATAGTATATAGCCCTTTATACTGGCTTCTTTCACTTAGCAATATGCATTCAAGGTTCCTCCATATATTTGCATGGCTTGATATCTCATTTCTTTTTAGTACGGAATAATATTCCATTGTCTGGCTGTATCACAGTTTATTTGGCCATTCACCTACTGAGGGACATCTTGGTTGCTTCCAAGTTTTGACAATTATAAATAAAGCTGCTGTAAACATGAGTGTGCAGATTTTTGTGTGGACATAACTTTTCAGCTCCTTTGGGTAAATTCCAAGGAGTGTGTTGCTTGATCATATGATAAGAGTATGTTAGTCTTGTAAGAAATCATGGGATGGACCCTTTCACACATAAAGTACAGAATATAATACTCCTGGGGGATGGGCAAAGTGTAGAAAGATTTAGACTGAGAGGTAAATGAGGGAAGTTTTCATGATGGGTGGCATTTGAGTACAGCCTTAAATAGGCAAAGGGTTCCAGTGGAGGAATCATCAGAAAGAGGGGGTGCATAGGACTTTCTTAGGTTCTTTCCTTGGGTACTGTTGTGGCTGGAGCTTAGGTGTACATAGCAAAGGTAAGACTCAAAGTGTACGCTGTGGCCAAGTCATGGAAGAATGGAAGAACAGGCTGGGGAGTTGGGACTTGATGCTGTAAGTCATGGGAGCTATTGAAAGTCTTTGATGAGGAGAAGGTCATGATTAGAACCGTGATCCAGGAAGCAAAGCTCTGCATCTTGTGCAGACAGGATCAAAGCAGCAAAAAAAGGGAAGAAAGATGCCAATGAAGAGGTTTTCACAGTAGGAGAGAAGAAGATGTGGTGTGGGAGGCAGGACAGTGAGGAGACCGCTCAAATTTCAATTTTCTCATCAGTGAAATGGGGCTTTATTATTATCGCCTCTGGGGCTTGAAGACTGTAGGCTTAAGGGGTGAAGGACAGGATGCATCAGAGATGTCTGTTAGATTTGCAGCATGAACACTGCCTTTCTTTCTTAATCTTCCTCCTCTGGCTGTTTCTTTCCCTGGGGAGTTTGTGGCTGTAAGTAAAATGTCTGGGACTCAGGGTACATGGCTGAGTGGCCAGTTTGCAAAAGTAGCCATGTACTACTTTTCTTCATAGGTAACTGGGCGAGGAGTTGCAGGAGAGCTAGGTGATGTGGGAACAGAAAGGGGACATGTGGGCAGAGGACCAAGAGGCTCTGCCCCTGGCCATTAGGTGACCATGGATAAGTCATCCCCCTCCCGGACCATCTGTCTCCAATTTGTCCTTTAGGGATAACTTCCTGGCCTCAGGAGACTTCTAAAAGAATGAAAAGAGATCCTGTTCTTTTTTTTTTTTTTTTTTTTAAAGATTTTATTTATTTATTTGACACAGAGAGAGAGAGAGAGGAATCACAAGCAGGCAGAGTGGCAGGGAGCGGCAGAGGGAGAAGCAGGCTTCCCGCGGAGCAGGGAGCCCGATGTGGGACTCGATCCCAGGACCCTGGGATCGTGACCTGAGCCGAAGGCAGACGCTTAACGACTGAGCCACCCAGGCGCCCCCTGTTCTTTTTTTTTTAAGCATCTAAAATGTTAAAAAATGCAAGGGGTTACGTTTGGGAGGTGGCGCGATGGAGTCGGTTAAGGGTACTAGCTCCGGAGCCAGATAGCCTGGGTTAGAGTCCTGCCTCTGTTACTTACCAGCTTTGTGATGATTATCTAACTTCTGTGTTCCTTATTTTTCTCCTGAGACACGGGGCATAATAATAGTCATTATCTGATAGGTCTGTTGTAAGGCGGCCTGAGCTAATGCTCGGAGGGGCTGGCATGCTGGAGGGGCTGAATGCACGTTTGCAATGATGATAATGATACCATCACTGATGCGTTGCCCTGCTACTGAGGGGCTCCCTGAGTACTCCTAGCATAGCCTTCAGCGTCAGATAAGCCCACAAAACTAGGCTGCTCCCCTTCCTCCTTTTAGCTTCCGCCCACATTCACACTTAAGCTTGGAGTCTCATTGTATCACTGAACATCATAGCAGTTCAGCGAAGAAGGACCTTTGGAGACAGCTAGTCCAATACTTGACGTGTTCCTTGAACTCCTGTCCAGAAGCAATCTTACCTCCTGGTTAAAGGGAATGCCCTATTCTCTAGGCAGCCCAACCCATTTGTAGATACCTCTGATGGTGGGAGCCCAAGTGTATTAACTAATATCTTCTTGTGTGTGTGTGTATGTGTGTGCACTAAGCACAGTTACTTTCAGGGCTATTTCTTTGGTATTTGCACTAACACAGGAGGAGGGTCCTTACTAAAACATGGACTGTTGAGGGGAAAACAGTGATAGAAAAAAAGAGTAAGATAAATACTCAAGATTTGGAAATGTGGATGAAGAAATGAATTCGATTGAGAACAGCTCCATCCAAAATGAACGACGTCTTTTTTTTTCCTCCCTCCTTAGCTGAGGGAGCTTCCAAATTCAATGAGAGGGAGTGGGCTTCACACCGCAGGAAGGATTTGGATCACACCGCCAGGAACTTCCTGCCTGGGAAGTGATCAGAGGAAGTCGAGGCTTCTCTTGGTCGCTCATGTGTCTTCTTTCCGTGTGCCAGGTTCTCTCTGGCCTGGAGACAGAAGTAAATTGGAGGCATCTGGGAGGTGCTTATATCCCAGGAATTTACTAACTGCAGGAAGGGATGGAAGGAAGAAGGAGAGGAAGGGTTTGTTACATTCCACTCTGTTAAGGAGAAGTTCAACAGAGAGGTCAGCATCTTGCAATGACTCGTGCGCCCTCTGTCTGACTTCTTGACTGTGAGAGGGGCTTGGCTACCTTGGGTCTCCCCCACCAGAGGAGACTTCTGACTGGCTTCCAGATTGACCTGGTTAGCACCAATATCACCTACTGTTGGTTGTGAGAACTCTTTGGTAATAAAATAATAACAATACAGTAAAAATCCTGCTATCTAAAATGCCTCAGGAAATGAAGCAATTCGGGTAGTGGAATTTTCCATAAAGCTGAGAATTTTTCCATTTAGGTAGAGACTCTTATTGTTTTTTTTTTTGGATGGATTGAATCAATATAACCTAATATTTCTCATTTACTTGGAGACAAGTGAATGATAGTTGTTCTATGCCATTAATATAGTAATTCCCTAGGGGGTTAATGAACTACACTGTTTGCCCCCACACCGAATGCTGAAACCTTTGCACTTCTTGAGTTCTGCCTGCTTTTTAGTTTTTCTGACCTTCTTTGCTTCAAGATATCTTTGCCTCTCATTTTCTTGCTGATATCCATGCATCTGACTCTAGTGGTCTCCTTTTTTCTTTTCATTTCTCTCTCTCTCTCTCATCTCCATTTGTAGATCATGAACTGCTGTGGATGTTGCATATCTTTGTCGAGTAACTGGTACCAGACCATTCCAAATAGAAGCACCATATTTATATTTAAACTAATTTATTTGTTTAGTAAACAAGTGTTGAGCATCTACTCTGTGGTAGGCAACACGGTGGGTGCTTGGGGTACAATGATGAAGAACACAGAGGAACTGCCTTTCTTATTTTCACCATCTGGCAATTCACCTCTAAAGGATGCATTGCCTCAACCCTTCCTACAAGTCCACTCTTCTCTTTGTTCTAGCCTAGTGGTTCTCACACTTGAGCATGCCGCAGAAGCACCTGGAGGACTTGTTCAATGCGCATGGCTGGGCTCCATGCCCAGAGTTTCTGATGTTTGCGTGAGACCCGGGGATGCTCATTTCTGACAGGTTCCCATGGAATGCTGGCATTGCTGGTCTGGGAACCACATTCGAAGAACCACGTGAGCCACAAGACCTTCACTCTGCTCCTCAACTGCCCGTCTTGCTTCTCTTTCCAGCTGTTAACCTTTGCTGCCCCCTCTGTCTGGTCGAGGCCCGGCTGCCTCATTTCATCACCTCCTCAGAGAGGACTTCCCTGGGCATCCTAGTTAATATTGCCCCCCTCTTCCCAGGCACTCAGTGTCACATTCTGTGGTTTTTGTGCCCTTCTCGACTTTTCTCACTCTCTGAAATTATCTGTGTGTGGTTGTCTCGAGGGTGGCCGTGATTGATGAAGAGATAATAACAGACCGAGGCAAAGGACACATGTTTCTTTAGTGTAATTATAAGAACTGAGAGTTTCAGTGCGCGAAACCAGCTACACAAAGCTGGGGACGGAGTGGCATTTTCTTTCATTGGAAGTCCCAGCCCCTCAAGTCCCTGTGGCTGGTATATCAGCCAATCGAGGTGAGGATCCCTTCTGTCTCCTGAGAGCTCCCACTCATCCATTCTCAGGGTTTTCCCACCCTCCAGACGCCTGTTTACTGATCTGCAGGTGCAGAGTGTTTCCTGCAAGGTCAGTTTCCCAGGTGCAACATCTAGGCACGTTGTGATTTCAGGCTTGGCTGCATCTACTCCTGTGGTCTAGATTATGTATCTCTGTCTCTATCTATCTCTGTCTTATCTATCTTATTTATTTGTCTCTCTCCCCACTAGTATATATGCAGCAGGAGAGCCAGGGCACTGGCTTTCTCCTTTATCAGTATTTTGTTGGCACCCAGTGCAGAGCCTGGCAGAGAAAGGACATTTACTCTCTTTAAGCCCCCTCCCGCTTCCCTCACCTAATAGGGAACTAAGTATGTGCCTCTTGAATGTAATGAAATTCTTTCAGGGACCCGAACAGACGCATTCCCAGAGAGAGCCTCTGGAGTTGCCCTGCAGCTCATTTCAGAGAGTGCCACAGAAGGAGAAAGGCAAATAGGAGTGAGAGGGACGGTCCCTCCCTCTGTATCTTAATGTAGAAAGTGCTCTCAGGCAAGAGGCCGTCTGTTCCCGTTCCGCTTTCTCTTCTCTTCCTCTCATTTCCCCCGCTCTCGGGTGTCGCCTGACTTCAGAGCTATAATAACAAACCTATTACTGCAGTAAGACACCAGAAGGGGAAAATGAGACAAAGTTACAGAGGCAGCTAGAGACGCAGTACCAACCCGGAGCCCAGCCCTAGAGCCTGCAGGCTGTTGAATAAGGGATGTCAGTTTAATTGCAGCTTTCCCCCCTCGGTGTGGTGTAGATGCGTCTGTTCTTTTCCTCTCTGCATTCTCTATTAAGTTCACAAATTATTTTGCCATAAAATGCTAACAGTGTCTGTAAAGACCAAGTATAGTTTTAGAGTTGCTGTTGTTTGAGCTTCTCTCTCTCTACCCCCCAGCCCCGGCTCCTTATTTTAACTGTTTCTCCAGCCAGATGAGAAGCTCTTGGAAGACGGGGACCACATCTTGCTGTGGGTTACCTGATGATTCTGTTTTCTGTTTTCCTTTTAGAAGCATGCACAGGGCTGGTATATTATAAGCATCTGCAAATTCTCATGGAAGCAAGTTCTCCATTTCTTTTCCTAGCCCTTTCTCCTCCCTCTTTATCGGTTGCCTCAACCAAGAGAACTAAAAAGCGATCCTGACTTGCCTTCCTTGTTTTTCCCAAGGAGGGCTGACAGGTAAGTGCCTAGATTGTAGTGACTCATTCATTTATCCAGATGTTTTTATTGAGAACCCTGCTAGTGTCAGGCTCTGTGCCAGGCATGGGGAAGATAATGGTGATCAAGACAGACTTGGTCCTTACTCTCTTGGAATTTATATTCTAGTAGAGGAAGCAGACGGAAGCAAGTTAGCTAATAAGTAATTAAAAATTTGATAAAAACTATGAATTAAAAACACGGTGATTAAGACAGTGGATAATGAGAGAGGTGACCTCCTTTCCATGGGCCAGTCAAGGATGGACCCTCTGAGAGTTAAACTGGGAACTAGAAACTGAGAACCAGCCAGCTGTGTTGAAGAATGATAGGACACACACATGCAGATGTCCTGAGGTGAGCAATGTCCTGTTGGAAGAAGTAAAAGGAGCTCAATGTGGGTGAGGTACGAAATGGCATGAATCCAAGCTAGAGGGACAGGCAAGGGCTAGATCGTGAGTCGTATGTTCATTTTGTTTAAATCCAGTATCCTGCTCTGTTTCCCTTTTTGTCATTTAGATCCTGAAGAAGTAATACTTTGATTTTCAAACTTTGGTGTGCATCAGATTCTCCCAGGGAGCTTGTAAAAGTGAAACACTTGCATGTAGTAGTTAGGGCTCTTTCTGTTACAAGTAATAGAAATCCAACTCAAACCAACTTAAGCAAATCCAACTCAAACCAACTTAAGCAAAAACAAAACAACAGGCTCTCCTACTTGGGAATCAGGGGTGGAGTGGCTTTAGGCGTGGCTAGATCTAGCAGTTAAAATATTAAAACTTCCTCTCTCTCGGGCGCCTGGGTGGCTCAGTTGGTTAAGCGACTGCCTTCGGCTCAGGTCATGATCCTGGAGTCCCGGGATCGAGTTCCCACATCGGGCTCCCTGCTCGGCAGGGAGTCTGCTTCTCCCTCTGACCCTCCTCCCTCTCATGCTCTCTGTCTCTCATTCTCTCTCTCGCAGATAAATACAATCTTAAAAAAACAAAAAAACTTCCTCTCTCTCTTTTTAAAAGTTCTTCTTATGTATATATTGGCTTCATTTTCAGTAATGCTTTCTCGACTTGGTGGTAAAAATAGGTATGGGAACTCCAGGCTTGTATTATTGATACAAGACATTGATCACAGGTATTGATCCAGAGGAAAGAGTGCCACATTCTCTCTTTACATTTCATATCAAGCCCTAAAATGGACTCTGATTAGCCTTGCTTGGGTCAAATGCCCACAACAGAGGTGTTCAAAAAGAAGGGGTATATAAGTTGGCTACCTGAGTGGCAGAGAAAACAGGGTCACGGGTGATACCATCACCAGAATCACTTGTGGGTAGGAAAGGGACAGTTTCCATAAAAAATAAATGTAGAACCAGAAGCAGCAGATATTCACTCCAGAAGGCCTGGGCAGGACAGGATTCTGACTTCCTAACACTAACCCCAGTTGGTGCTCTAAACAGATAATGCTTTGGAAAACATTGCTGGAGATCTCTTTGCAAATTGAGAAACCGAGACCATGGAGAATGGGGAATCATAACAATGACAGACATGGATGCTATGAAAATTAAGTCTCACAAGAGTCTCATAGTCACTGTCCTGGTCGCTAGGTCTCCTTTCTTAAATTCTAGTATTGTCATGTATGATACAGTTTTCTTCCCTTACTTATAGGAAACATAAACCAACTTACTTATTTTTAGGAAGGGAAGAAGATTTATTTGAATATTGTCAAATTTCCCAGGAAGTGCTACTGGAATTTTAATTAGAATTGCACAGAATTAATAGATAAATATGGGAAAATCAAGATAATCACAAATGTAAATTAGTGCCACCTGTGAACACGAATCTCTATTTTTTCAAGTCTTCCTTGATGCTATTATTGTATTTTAAAATCATGGTATTGTACATCTTTCTTTATGGTTCCTAGCTATTTTATTATTTTTGTTACTATTATGAATAGATTTCTGTTTTCTATTGGTTATTGTTGGCGCAGACATGTGTAGTTGCATTTTACACATTTACCTTAAATCTGGCAATCTTACTAAATTCCAATATTAGGTTCTATTGATTTTTTTCTTGATGCTGTGGTTATTTTATGTATAGATGATTCTATCATCGCTAACAATGACAGTTTTGTTTCTCTCCTCCTTATACTAGGCTTTTATTTTTTTCTTGTCTTATTAAATTGGGCAGTTTCCAGTATTATTTTGAATGGTACTGGTGATAGAGGAGATCCTAGTTTATCCTTGATTTGAAGAAGATTTCAAGGTGGTATATCTAAAAGGTTTTTATTAGGTTGAATATTGGATGTAGATTTATGGAATATAGTTTTTATTAAGTTAAAGAAGTTCTTCAACTTCCAGTTCTCTGGGAATTTTCATAATTAGTATAAAATTTTATAAGATGTTTTTTCTGTGACTATGGAGATAACAATGCAAATTTTCTTCTCTTGTCCTTGATTGTAGAGAATTGCATAGTTTTTTCTCATGTTAAACCATACTTCTTTGAATAAATCCTACTTGATTACAATATAGTTTAGAAAAAAAAGCTAACATTTTACTCACATTTTCATATATGTGTTTGAATGAATAGGCATATAATGTTCCTTTACTTGTGATGTTCTTATCTAGTTTTTTGGTAAAGTTTGTATAAGCTTCATAAAAATTGTTGGGAAATCTTTCCCTGTTCCTGCCTCCCTCCCTCCCTTCATTCCTCCCTCCCTTCCTTCCTCCCTTTCTTCAAAACAATTTGTATAAGAGAAGGATCATTATCTTTTTCTTGAAAGTTTGTGGGGCACCTGGGGGGCTCAGTTGGTTAAGCATCTGCCTTTGGCTCCGGTCAAGATACTGGAGTCCCTGGATCCAGTGGCATTGGGCTCCCCACTCAGCACAGAGTCTTCTTCTCCCTCTGACCCTCCCCTCTCTGATCCATCCCCCTCTCGTGCTCTCTCTTTCTCCTAAATAAATAAATAAAAATCTTTAAATAATAATAATAAAGAAAGTTTGTTAGAACCCTTCTGTAGAATTATCTGAGCCCCAGGATTTTTTTTGGAGAGTCAGAAAGACTTTCATTATCATCTTAATTTCTTTTTTTTTTTAAGACTTTATTTATTTATTCATGATAGACAGAGAGAGAGAGAGAGGCAGAGGCAGAGGGAGAAGCAGGCTCCCCAAAGAGCAGTGAGCCCAATGCAGGAATCGATCCCAGGACCCCAAGATCATGACCCGAGCCGAAGGCAGATGCTCAACCATCTGAGCCACCCAGGTGCCCTCATCTTAATTTCTTTAATGGCTAATTAGATTATATATTTCCTTTTTGTACCAATTTTGGTAATTATATATATTTTAAGAAATTTACATATTTAGTTTTTTTGCTTTTTCACATATTTTTAATTTTGAAATAAATTCTATATCTGTTAAGAATCTACAGTTTTAAAAATTGGCATGCTATCTTTTAATTTTTTGAAGTATAATTAATGTAGTGTTATATTAGTTTCAGGTGTACAATATAATTCAGCAATTCGAAATGTTCCTCACTGCTATCTTTTTTATGTCAGTCGTTCCAGAGGTTTGTCCATATTATTGCTCTTTTCAAAAACTCGCTTTTTGGAGTTTTTCATTTTTGGAATTTTAAAAATTTCTTTATTCATCGGTTTCTATATATGATACTCTTTTATTTTCTTGAGTTGAACTCTTAGCTGGGTTATTTTTAATTTTTATTGTTTTCTGCTAATTATATTTAAAGCTATAATTTTTCCTTTTTGTACTGCTTTTTGCCATTATCTACACATTTCAATATATGTTGATTTCATTGCTTTTTAATTACAAGTGTTTTGTCATTTCCTTTTTATTTATTATTAATTTTATTTATTTTTTGTTTTGTCATTTCATTCATGAATTTCTCTTTAACCCAAACATTATGCAGTAGCAATATTCTATTTTTTTTTTAAAGATTTTATTTATTTATTTGACAGAGAGAGACACAGCGAGAGAGGGAACACAAGCAGGGGGAGCGGGAGAGGGAGAAGCAGGCTTCCCACCAAGCAGGGAGCCCGATGTGGGGCTCGATCCCAGGACCCTGGGATCATGACCTGAGCCGAAGGCAGACGCTCAATGACTGAGCCACCCAGGCGCCCCAGTAGCAATATTCTTGTTTTAGTTTGCAGGTGAGTGGAATTTTTAAGTTGTAATAAAAATTATTAATTTTATTCTGCTGTGATCAATATCTGTAAGATAGTGATTCTTTGAGCTATTTGGACCCTTCCTTTGTGTCCCTGAGTCAGCGCTTGAAAGGCATTGATGTTCTTCATTTGATGGGTGTAAAGTTTCGTATATTCTACTAGGTTGAGCTTATTAATCATATCAAGAAAATCTTTGCCCTTATTTTCTGTTTATTTGATCCATCTGTTTTGATAGGCGTGTGTAAAATCTCTAATATCTCTCCATTTAATTCTGCATGATCCAACAGTGACATATAATGTCTACTTTCAAACTTTATTTTTTAAAGGCAGCAGAGTCCAGTTGTCACATGAACTCTTATGCAGGAGCCCAGTTTAAAAATGGATAAAAGCAGAGCTACCCTGGCTGGAGCAGCAACATCTCGGGGGCACTATAGCCCCTCTTTCTTTCCTTCCATGTTCTGTAGGAACTTCCCCCAAACTCAGCAAGACTCCAGCACTCCAGGGAGCAGGGTTTAAAACCCCAAGGGAAGAGAAAGGAGAGCCAGACTTGAAGTCAACCCCAGTTTTGTTTTTTGTTTGTTTTTTTTTCTTTATTTTTTAAAATTTTTATTTTTTAAAATTTTATTTTGTTATGTTATGTTAGTCACCATACAATACATCATTAGTTTTTGATGTAGTGTTCCATGATTCATTGTTTTCGTATAACACCCAGTGCTCCATGCAGTACGTGCTCTCCTTAATACCCATCACTGGGCTAACCCATCCCCCCACCCCCCTCCCCTCTAGAACCCTCAGTTTGTTTCTCAGAGTCCATAGTCTCTCATGGTTCATCTCTCCCTCTGATTACCACCCCCTTCATTTTTCCCTTCCTTCTCCTAATGTCCTCCATGCTATTCCTTATGTTCCACAAATAAGTGAAACCATATGATAATTGACTTTCTCTGCTTGACTTATTTCACTTAGCATAATCTCCTCCAGTCCCATCCATGTTGATGTAAAAGTTGGGTATTCATCCTTTCTGATGGCTGAGTAATATTCCATTGTATAGATGGACCACATCTTCTTTATCCATTCATCTGTTGAAGGGCATCTCAGCTCTTTCCATAGTTTGGCTATTGCAGACATTGCTGCTATGAACATTGGGGTGCATATGGCCCTTCTTTTCACTACATGTTAAAATGTCTATGCTAGGGGTGCCTGGGTGGCTCAGTCATTGAGGGTCTGCTTTTGGCTCAGGTCATGATCCCAGGGTCCTGGGATCGAGCCCCACATCAGGCTCCCTGCTCAGTGAAAGCCTGCCTCTCCCTCTTCCACTCCCCCTGCTTGTGTTCCCTCTCTCGCTATGTCTTTCTGTGTCAAATAAATAAATAAAATCTTAAAAAAAAAATGTCTACGCTACCCAGAGCAATCTATACCTTCAATGCCATCCCGATCAAAATTCAAATGACATTTTTCAAAGTGCTAGAACAAACAATCCTAAAATTTGTATGGAATCAGAAAAGACCCCGAATCACCAAGGAAATGTTGAAAAAGAAAAACAAAGCTGGGGGCATCACGTTACCTGATTTCAAGCTGTATTATAAAGCTGTGATCACCAAGACAGCATGGTACTGGCACGAAAACAGACACATAGACCAATGGAACAGAATAGAGAGCCCAGATATGGACCCTCAACTCTATGGTCAAATAATCTTTGACAAAACAGGAAAAAATATGCAATGGATAAAAGACAGTCTCTTCAATAAATGGTGCTGGGAAAATTGGACAGCCACATGCAGAGGAATGAAACTCGACCATTCTCTAACACCATACACAAAGATAAACTCAAAGTGGATGAAAGACCTCAATGTGAGATAGGAATCCATCAAAATCCTAGAGGAGAACATAGGCAGTAACCTCTTTGACATTGGCCATAGCAACTCTTTCAAGATACATCTTCAAAGGCTAGTGAAACAAAAGCAAAAATGAGCTTTTGGGACTTCTTCAGATAAAAAGCTTCTGTACAGCAAAGGAAACAGTCAACAAAACAAAGAGGCAACCCACAGAATGGGAGAAGATATTTACAAATGACACTACAGATAAAAGGCTGGTAGTCAAGATCTATAAAGAACTTCTCAAACTCAACATCCAAAAAACAAATAATCAAGTCAAAAAATGGGCAGAAGACATGAACAGACACTTCTCCAAAGAAGGCATATAAATGGCTAACAGACACATGAAAAAATGTTCATCATCATGAGCCATCAGGGAAATTCAAATCAAAACCACATTGAGATACCACCTTACACCAGTTAGAATGGCAAAAATTGACAAGGCAAGAAACAACAAATGTTGGAGAGGTTGTGGAGAAAGGGGAACCTTCTTACACTGTTGGTGGGAATGCAAGTTGGTACAGCCACTTTGGAAAAGAGTGTGGAGGTGCCTCAAAAAATTAAAAATAGAGCTGCCCTATGACCCAGCAATTGCACTACTATTTACCCCCAGTTTTGTTTTTAATGAGTTTTGTCCTTAACCTCTGTTTTAGCACCAATAACCCCTATGCTGCGTCAAGTGCTTTGATTCCATTGTCTCCCTTAATCCTCACATTAGCCATAGGAGGTGTGCTGATGTCAGCAGGTGGCCCCTGCCCAGAGATCTCTGTCTCCCACTCATTTGGAATGCTTAGCAAAAAAAGAGATGAAAACTTTGTAGTTAAGACAATGGGGTTCAGGCTCACATTCAATCCCTGCTACTTACTGTGTGTCCTTGGGAAAGCTACTTAAGCACTCTGATGCTGAGACTCATTTTCCTCATCTTTAAGATGGTGATAAAATGGCATCTAGCACTGTGCCTGACACCAGGTAGATGGCCAGTAAGTATGAAGGTGTCTTTCCTTCAGAACTAGAGGTTCTAGCTTGGGAGAGAAACAACGCTCGTGAGCCTTGTGACTTCTAGATGTGTAAGTTTCAGAAGTTTCCCTTGGGACCTGTGGCCTGCGTGTGCATGAACCTCCTTCAGCTCTGAGGCCTGGGCTTTGATGGACAGGAGAAAAGGCACGGAAACTCCAGAGGCCCTGGGGGCTGGTCTCTCTGTGGGTCCGCCCACCACACACCCCTGCTCAGGTTTATTATGCAGTCATGAGGCGACTTCACTAATGAGCTGATCTTGTTAGAATTAATGGATGGTGGGGTAATGGGTCTGTGTGACTCATTAGATATAGGAATGGGATCCTGCTTTCCTACATTTAGTTTAATTGAAACTCTAAAACATTTATTACTTTGGGCACATGACAGAAGCTTTCGTTTTTAAATAACAAAGTGATCATTTCAGCAGTTTCCAAAGAGGAAACTGGGGTCGTAGGGGACAAGGCAAGAAGCGAACAGACTCTAGGGAGGCAGTTCTTTTTTTTTTTTTTAAGATTTTATTTATTTATTTGACAGAGAGAGACACAGCGAGAGAGGGAACACAAGCAGGGGGAGTGGGAGAGGGAGAAGCAGGCTTCCCGAGGAGCAGGGAGCCCGATGCAGGGCTCGATCCCAGGATCCTGGGATTATGACCTGAGCCAAAGGCAGACGCTTAACGACTGAGCCACCCAGGCACCCCTACTTCAGACTTTTTCCCTCCACTCGCAGCCAACAGACCTTCTGAGAGCGTGCTCTTACATCTGTGATACACTATGTGTTCTTTTTTTTTTTTTAATATTTTATTTATTTATTTGACACAGACAGTGAGAGAGGGAACACAAGCAGGGGGAATGGGAGAGGGAGAAGCAGGCTTTCCAAGGAGCAGGGAGCCTGATGCGGGGCTTGATCCCAGGACCCCGGGATCATGACCTGAGCCGAAGGCAGACGCCTAACGACTGAGCCACCCAGGCGCCCCTACGGAGGCAGTTCCGGGCCAGAGAAAGGGAATTTGGAGGCTTGGGGTCTGTTTTGATTGAGTTCTGGTGAGTGACTTGGACAAGTCTTCACCTCTTAAAGTCACAGTTTACTCGCCGTGTGATGGAGACACTGGGAAGGCCATGTTTTCACCACAGTCAACACTCTTCACAGTTGCTGAGAACTTGTTAGGTGCAGCCATTCTCGCTGCATGTATCGTAAAGGTAATCTGCCTTCTGCCAACTTACCTAGAGAGGTTTAATCACCTGCCTGGGGTCACCCAAGGAGTAAGAAGAGTGCAGTCTTGGGACTTGAACGGGGTTGGTCTTACTCTCCAACTCTTGCTCCTCCCCCATCTCCTCTGATGCTTCTTCCTGCCTTACAGTTCCATGAGTTCTGTGGGCAGAGGGCTCTTCTGGGCCCCCTGTTTTAGGAAACTATCATCTGCTTATTCCCTGAAAGTATATGTACCTTAGAACTTATTGACCCCCTTTGAGATGTAGGTATAGGAAGAAGGTATTAGCTAACACTTGGTTAGAATTTCTTCCAGGCTTCTCCACACCCCTGTGGTTTTTCACCACAGTTGAAAGTAGGTATGTATAATCTTGTGTGCTTTCTACCCCCTAACTTAGGAACATGGGTATTTCCAAAAGTTTTTAGAATTCCTCAGGATCATCGTTTTAAATTTCTGTAAAGTACTCAATCACATGGAGGCATCCTCATTTACTTAGTCAACCATTATGGTTGTACATTGAAATGATTTCCAGTTTGTCACTATTCTAAATGATAGTATGAACATCTTGGGCATTAAGCATTTAAAAAAATTTTTAGATTATTTCTTTAGGATTGACATCTATATTATATTTTTTTCTGGTTATAGATATAATGCAAAGCTATTTTAGAAGGTTTAAAAAGCTAGGGAATTTTTTTTTAAGTTTTTTAAAAAAGATTTTATTTATTTATTTGTGAGAGAGAACAAACACAAGTTGGGAAGAGGGGCAGAGGGAGAAGGAGAAGCAGACTCCCTGCTGAGACGTGGGCTTGATCCCAGGACCCTGGGATCATGACCCGAGCCAAAGGCAGACGCTTAACCAACTGAGCCACCCAGGGGCCCCAAAAAGCTAAGGAAATTTAAAGAGGACAATAATAATAGTTATTAGTATTAGCTTATAGTTTTACAGGGCTTTTTAGGTACCTGGAACTATTTTAAGCACTTTACATGAATCAACGTATTAATTCCCACAAAAACCACGTGAGATACTTATATACGTATTTTTGGTATTTCTTGATTATTTTTTAGAAAAAAATATTGCTTAAAGGACATGAACATTTGTAAGACTCTTCAGACATGTTACCAGACTGCTATTTGGAGATGTGGTAGCTGTTTATCCTCAAGCCAGCTGGGTCTGAGCATTCTCTTCTCTCTGTGTTTTCACCAGTACACGTTTTATCATTTTAAAAAGTGTTTGAGTCCTGAGTGCTTTCTACTGCATTTTGTTTTTAAAGATTTTATTTATTTATTCATAAGAGACAGAGAGAGAGAGAGGCAGAGGGAGAAGCAGGCTCCCTGCTCAGCAGGGAGCCCGATGTGGGACTTGATCCCAGGACCCTGGGATCACGACCTGAGCTGAAGGCAGACGCTTAACCATCCGATACACCCAGTCGCCCCTCTACTGCATTCTTTCTACCTCCAAGGACCCTTGAAGCTGTCAACATTTTCAACTGGTAAAAGCTCAACAGCTGCTGTGGTAGCTACTAAAATGTTTGCACTCTGCTGGTGTGGAAACTGGGAGCTGAGCTGAGGAAAGGCCAGGGTGCTGGGAGGCAATGCATGGGCACACGTATCTGGTGTCGTGCTGGCCAAGGGCTCAGAAATATAGGATCTCCCCGTGTCTGTTCCAGGGAAATCTCCAAAAAGCTCTAGGGGGATGAGAAACTCACATATCAGGTAGAGAAAGATAAAGATGATAACCAAAGGGGGCGCCTGGGTGGCTCAGTTGGTTAAGCGTCCAACTCTTGATTTTGGCTCAGGTCATGATCTCGGGGTCATGGGATCAAGCCCCACATTGGGCTCCATACTCAGTGGAGAGTCTGTTTCAGATTCTCTCTCTCCCTCCCCCTGCTCTCTCTCTCTCTCAAATAAATCTTTAAAAAAAAGAAAAAGGTGATAACCAAAGGAATTTCACAGTTGAGATTCAAAGGAGTTGCCTGGACATTCAGCTTAGAAAATAAAAACTCAAACTGAATTGGAACAACAAAGAAATTTTCCTCTCTGGACCCCTAGAACTTGGTAGGCTGAAGATGGAGAGAATAGGTGGTTTGACTGAGTCACAATCTATTAGGTCAGTGCCATGTCTAAAAGTCCTAATATCCATGAAAAACCAGGCAGGATCCTGGAATCCTTGTAAGACTATAAGGTGTTTTTTCTACTTTGATCAAGGATCACAGATCTTTCTTTTTTTCTCTCTCTTCCCCTTTCCTCCAGCTCTATTAGGTTATACACATTATAAAAGTAATGTGGATTTATTTTTCTATGCCAAACAATCCAGAGATGCAGGAGGGAAACATTTATAATCTTCCTCTATCTTTGTTTAATCCCACCCTCCCCAGATAACCAATGTTAACAGCTTGGTATTTTCCACACTTTTAAAGAATGCTCCTATAAGCATAAAAATCTCTTCCCCTTTTAATTTTTTTTAAATAAAGGAATAAACTCAAACTCTATATACTATTTGCTTTTCTGATTTAAAGATATATCAGGGAAAATGCTCTAGGTCAGGTTATGTAAGTCTAACACAAATAATAATAGCTTTATAATATCCCATTGTATGGATATACCATAAATTTATTTGGCCAATCCCTTATTGAAAGACAATCAAATACTTTTTAGGTTTGTTTTCTTTTTCTCTCTCTCCTACTTTCTTTCCTTCCCTCCCTTTCCTGTTCCTATACCAATTGAAGTGTAATAAATATCCTCATTCATAATTCCCTTCATACAGAAGCTTATATTTTTGTAGAACAGAGTTCCCCCAAGATGAGATTACTGGGACAGAGGAAATATAAATTTTAATTTTCAATCACTTCTTTTGCCTCCCTTAATTACTTAGTTTTTGTTGAGCACTTTCACCTACATAATTTACCTTGATACTCATGACACCTTTGTGCAGTAAGCAAGGTGAAGGGTAGTGCCTTCGTTTTGCAGGTGATCCTCAGTAGGTTGAATGACTTGTTCTAGGTCACAGCCAGCAAGTGGCTGAGCTTGTTCTTAAAGTTCTTGTGTCCTTGAGCTTGATCCATTAAATGTTTCTCCTCTGCTTCTCCCAGGCCAGCCAGTCTGTTTGTCTGTCTGTCTGTCTATCTATCTATCCAGCCAACTATTATCTATCACCTACCTACCTACCTATGTACCTACCTACCTACCTACCTATTTTTGAAAATTCCCTAGGAAGAGAAAGTGAGGATCCATCACAAAAATGGCTGCACTTATTTAAAGAAGATGATGGTGATGAAGATGGTACTGGTGCTTAATGAAACATTTGCCAAAGAAAAGAGAGAAGAGACTATCTCACAGTTTAGTGTTGGGTTGTTAAAGTAGTTTTTAAGTTTTAAGAATTTTCAGTGGTCCTGTTGCTGTTAAAGTGGTCCCTGCATCTGGTCCTCTTAGCTTGAATGCTCAGCAGAATTAGGAGACAGCAGGTAGTCTCAGGTCTCCTTCCATGTCCTGTTTGCGGGCCCCTCTTCCTCTTAGTGCATCGCCAGTGTCTAGTTCCTCACATTCAGGAGGCTGTCGATGGAGGCCTGATCTCATCTGAAGGGCTGCTCCCTCCTGGAGATGCTCAGTTTCTAAGTCAAGAGTAATATGAGGCCCTCAGGGGTAACAAGCCTGGGTTCAACCCTGAGGAAAACTGTGGAAAGTGAGCATGCCTCCAACTTCACTGATGTTCCTTTCCCCTCTAGATGTGGCCCGGCTTCCTTCCCTGCCTTCACACACACAATGTGCCTTGTGACCCCTCCTCTTTCCGTCTGTCAAAATTAGCCCTCAGAAGAGCATCTTTTCTTAGTCTTTATACCAGAGTATGATTGCCAGGCTGTGGTCCCCTCTGTCTGATGGACTTGCATTTTAAGACTTGTATCTCTTTGGGAAAATATTCATTGTTAAAGGAAGAATCAACAAAGAGATGAGGAAAGGATTTGAGGAGGAGGGGGCCTTTTTTGTGTTCCTGAAATAATTGTTAGGATGGCTAATATTCACTGAGTGCTTACCTCGTGCCAGGCACTGATCCCCACATCCCTATGAGGTAGATAATATCCCCATTTTGCCAATGAGACCACTGAGCCACACCACGGTTACGTGACCACCTAAAAGTCATATACAATGTTCTATCAATCTTGGTAAGTAGTTAATGGTGTGTTAATTTTAAGATGTACCATTATTTTATTTATACTAAGAAAAAAATGCTACCAATTGAACCAAGACATGTAACTGACTTTCAGAAATGATAAATGTGAAAAAATACATTTTAGAATCAATGGCTGTATGTGACGGAGCTGGGATTTGAACCCAAGAAGATCAACTGCAGTGCTTACAGCTTGTCTACCATGCTTTGCTTATGACATAATGTAGAGTCTGTCTTGGCTACCAGGTGTTTTTTTTTTTTTTTTTTTTTTAAGATTTTATTTATTTATTTGACAGAGAGACAGCAAGAGAGGGAACACAAGTAAGGGGAGTGGGAGAGGGAGAAGCAGGCTTCCCGCTGAGCAGGGAGCCCGATGCGGGGCTTGATCCCAGGACTCCGGGATCATGACCTGAGCCGAAGGCAGCCACTTAACCGACTGAGCCACCCAGGCGCCCCTGACTACCAAGTGTTTTGAAAGGGTTGTAGATCTCATGGAGAAAAATGTTCTGTGAACCAAGTAAATTTGAGAGAGTATTCATTAAACAGAATATAATAGACTTTTCTACTGTTTTTTTTTTTTTTTTTAACTGCAGGACTTCTTTTTACTTATTTATTTATTTGAAAGAGAGAGAGTGAGCACAAGTGGGGGGGAGGCAAAGGGAGAGGGAGAAGCAGACTCCCCGCTAAGCAGGGAGCCTTACGTGGAGCTCGATCCTAGGACCCTGAGATCATGACCTGAGCTGAAGGCGGCAGATGCTTAACTGACTGAGCCACCCAGGTGCCCCATATTGAAGGACTTCTTTAAGCCTTCAATATAAACATTCATTTTGTACCTCCAAGGAGGGAGATAGAATATGCATAATTTCCCAAACATTTTTTGGTGGTGGAACATTTTATGGAACTTGCTCTTTGGAACACGTTTTTGAATACTCAGTAGTAGGTCATTTCTCTAATCTTTCAACAAATGTGTACTGAAGGTCAAGTTTCATTTTGCTTAATGACTCCAGTCTTTGGGGGCAATTATTGTGTATCTAGCATGATGGGTCTATGAAGACAAGTTTGAAATTAAGCCTACAACTGTAGGCAGTTTTTTTTTCTGGTCCCTGTCTTTCATTCAGTATTAATTTAAAAAAAACACACGTATTTAATACCTAGAATAGTGTTTCTCAATGCATACTTTATGGCAATGAACTCCAAATTTTTTTAATAAAGCATGGCTACTAGAAAAAAAAAACTTTTTTTAAAACTAAAAGTCATCAAACTACTTTACTTTTATTGAAGTGTAGTTGACATACAATATTATATTAGTTTCAGGTGTATAGCGTAGTGATTTGACAATTCTATACATTACTCTGTGCTCATCACAGTAAGTGCAGTTACCAACTGTCACCATACAAAATTGTTACAATATTATTAACTTTATTCCCTATGCTGTGCATTATATCACCAAGACTTTATTTTATAACTGGAAGTTTGTACCTTTTGATCCCCTTCATCTATTTTGCCCATTTCCCCAAATCCCCTCTGCTCTGGCAACCACCAGATTGTTCTCTGTATCTATAATTCTGTTTCTGTTTTGTTTGTTCATTTGTTTTGTTTTTAAGCTTTCACATATAAATGAAATCATATGGTATTTGTCTTTCTCTGTCTGACTTATTTCACTTAGCATTATACCTTCTAGATCTGTCCATGTTGTCATTAATGACAAGCTTACATTCTTTTTTATGGTTGAGTAATATTCCATTGTGTGTGTGCGCGCGTGCGTGCGTGCATGCACAGTACATAAACTTATTTATTTTTTTAAAGATTTTATTTATTTATTTGACAGAGACACAGCGAGAGAGGGAACACAGCAGGGGGAGTGGGAGAGGGAGAAGCAGGCTTCCCGCTGAGCAGGGAGCCCGATGTGGGGCTCAATCCCAGGACCCTGGGATCATGACCTGAGCTGAAGGCAGCCGCTTAACGACTGAGCCACCCAGGCACCCCAAACTTATTTTATTTAAATTCAATTACTTGACATATATCATCAGGTTCAGATGTAGAGTTCAGTGATTCATCAGTTGCATATAACACCCAGTGCTCATTACATCACTTGTCCTCCTTAATGCCCATCACCCAGTTACCCCATTCCCCCACCAACTCCCCTCCAGCAACCCTCAGTTTGTTTCCTAGAGTTAAGAGTCTCCTATGGTTTGTCTCTCTTTCTCTGATTTCATCTTATTTTATTTTTCCCCTCCCTTCCCCTATGATCCTCTGTTTTGTTTCTTAAATTCCACAATTGCATGTAACCATATGATAATTGTCTTTCTCTGATTGACTTATTTCACTTAGCATAATACCCTCCAGTTCCATCTGCATCATTGTAAATGGTAAGATCTCATCATTTTTGATGGCTGAGTAATATTCCATCACATATATATACACACACCACCTCTTCTTTATCCATTCATCTATCAATGGGCATCTGGGCTCTTAGGTATTTACCCAAAGGATACAAACGTTGTGATCTGAAGGGGCACCTGCACCCCAGTGTTTATAGCAGCAATGTCCACAATAGCCAAACTATGGAAGGAGCCCAGATGTCCATTGACGGATGAATGATAAAGAAGATGTGTGTATACACACACTACCTCTTTATCCATCCATCTATCAATGAATGGACACTTAGGTTGCTTCCATATCTTGGCTTTTGTAAGTAATGCTGCAATGAACATAGGGGAGTATATTATCTTTTCAAATTGGTGTTTTCATTTTCTTTGGATAAATACTGAGAAGTGGAATTGCTGGATCCTATGATACTTCTATTTTTAATCTTTTGAGGAACCTCCATACTGTTTTTCATAGTGGCTGCCCAAATTTGCATTCTCACCAGCAGTGCACAAAGGCTCCTTTTTCTCCACAGTCTTGCTAACACTTGCTATGTTTTGTTTTTTGATACTAGCCATTCTGATGGTTGTGATATCTCATTGTGGTTTTGATTTGCATTTCCCTGATGGGTGATGTTGAGCATCTCTTCATGTGTCTGTTAGCCATCTGTATGTCTTCTTTGGAGAAATGTCTATTCAGATCCTCTGCCCATTTTTTTTATTGGATGCTTTATTTTCTTTGATATTGAATTGTGGGCGTTCTTTATATATTTTGGATATTAACCCCTTATTGGATATGATCCAATAATTTCACTACTGGCTATTTACCCTAAGAAAACAAAAACACTAATTTGAAAAGATATGTGCACCCCTATGTTTATTGCAGCATTATTTACAATAGTCAAGATGGAAGCAACCCAAGTGTCCATCCATAGACAGATAAGGAAGATACGGTATACACACACACACACACACACACACACACTGGTGTACAGCCATAAAAAAGATCAAGAGTGTGCCATTCGTGACACCACAGATGGACCTAGAGGGCATTATACTAAGTGAAGTAAGTCAGACTAGAAAAAAAAAAACAACTTTTAAATCTAACATCATTGTTACCCTGGGACTGAATGTACAAATGAATGTGAAGGTATACTTTGCATAATGAGAGGCACGTTTCCAATGTTTGATATTTTTGAAAAATTGTTTTGCAAAAACCTTTTGTATAGGTGACAGTTGCTTTTAACTCTGAATAACAATCCACCTGACCAATGATGCTTGAGTAATAAAGACATTTGGTTGCCTTACTTCCTAAGATAAGATGTTCAGAGGTAGTTGGTCCAGGACTAATGTGGGGGGCTCAAATATGTCATGAGTGAGCCAGACTTTTTTTTTGCCCCGCTGTCTTTTCTCTCTATAGCATTCTCGTGGTGCCTCATGGATGTAGGATGGGTATTGCAGTCCCAGGCATCACTTCTCTGTCCAGAGCAGAACAAAGGGGATGGGGTAGCACAAACCATACTTTTCTTTTTTATCAAGAAAGCAAAATGTTCTTGGAAGTCCCAGAAGCCTTCTCCTAACCTCTTACCTTCCAAACTGCTGAGATCCACAGCCACACCGGGCTGCAGGGGAGTCGGAGATCAGGGTTATCATGATTAGTTTCAGCCAGTGGTTCTCTAGGAGAGATATCCACACCAGCAGCAGCCCCATCGCCTGGGAACTTGCTGTACATGCAAATTCTTGGGCCCCACCCTAGACCTACTGAACTAGAAACCCTAGGAGTCGAGCTAGTGATTTGTTTTAATGAGCTTTTTGGGTGATACTGGTATGCTCAATTTTTTTTTTTTTTTAAAGATTTTATTTATTTATTTGACAGAGAGAGACACAGCGAGAGAGGGAACACAAGCAGGGGGAGTGGGAGAGGCAGAAGCAGGCTTCCCCGCGGTGCAGGGAGCCCGATGTGGGGCTCGATCCCAGGACCCTGGGATCACGACCTGAGCCGAAGGCAGACGCTTAACGACTGAGCCACCCAGGCGCCCCCTGATATGCTCAATTTTGAGAACTACTGGCCCAGACCAATGATTTGTTGTCTGGGGCGGGGCTTCTTATTGTCCTGAATAGAACTGATGTTCCATCTGTAACACAAAAGTGAGGGATGGATATTGTGCAGCCCTCTGTGTGTCTAACAGCCATATTAGCCTTTGGCTGTAATATATGTTGCAAACAGGAACTGTTACTGTTAATGAAAAAGACTTGCATCAGAAGTCAGTATCCTTAGGCTTGAGAGCTGGCACTTGCTATCTATTTGCCATGTGATCTTGGGCAATCACTGAACCTTTCTTATTCTGCTTCCTTTTCTTTTAAGGAGAGATATCCTTGCAGGGCTACTCTGAGAATCACCCGGTACAATGTATATGGGTGGACTCTGAAAACCTTAAGGCTTCGTATGGTGTCTGTTCCCATGCATGAGTGCCTCACTGTCCCTCTGCTCCTTAAGCCTCTGCTCTGCTGCCGCCTCCTGACAGACAGTCCCCGAGCAATCCTAATACAGGTCTTGCAGGGAGAGCACACTGGACTTCATCAACAAAGTCCAGGTCTCCCACTTGCTTGAGGCAGGGGGTAATGTCTTGGGCAGGGATGGAGAAGGGGAGGGAAATTTTCTGTCATGTGCCAGGGTAAGTCTGTGGGTTTTTGTTGTTGTTGTTGTTGTTGCTGTGGTTGGTTTTCTCTTGGCTTCTTACATGAGTTCCTTGAATTTAACAACCTGGGGGCTTTCAAAATGGCTTGCCAGATAGCTCGCAGCCAAACAGTGACGATCAAGAAGTTTGAGATGGGATACTGACGGTAGACACGGGTAGGTAAGTCTCTCCTCCCTTTCAGCTCCCTGGCCCTTTTGTGGTAAGAGGAGGCAGAATGGGATTTCTTTAGGATGTGCTAAGCATTTAAATGGCAAGAAGCTATTTCTCCCAGTCTTCATTCATATAACATCATCTACTGTACTGTAATCTCAAGCATGTTTACAGGCTTTGGAAGGATTATAACCATAAAGACCAACTGAGCATAGCTCTCCATATTCAATCAGTTCACTGGCAAGGATTTGTGTAGTGCCTGGGAGGGGACATATGCTGGAATCTAGGCCAAAAAGGGCACAGAGGGTGATTATTTTGGTATGTGGGCTGGTTGCTGATGTATCAATAGTAGCCTTTGCACTAGTTGTAAAGAGCCATCCTTGCCTAACAGCCATGAGTGGTAGGAAGTGGAAGAGAGAATGGCAGCCCTGAGCACTGGGACTTTCCTCTACAGAAAGGCTTTGATATACAAGGTGCCCATGTGAGATAAAGATGGTCTTGTCAGTCAGAGATGTGAGGTTGTACTAGGAAAGAAGGTTGGTGAGTCCAACTCTCATAGCAGAAAGAAGCCCTATGAAGCACCAAGTTACCTTCTCAAGAGGGAGTCCAAAATTATGGAGCAAGGGCCATGATCATGAATTTTTGTAAGACTCTGGAATTCTTACAAATTTTGTTAACTCCTGAATGTGTCCACCTAGCAACTAGCAGTTATCCATAGGGAGAAAGGCTTCTGGGCTCTTTTTCCCTCCTCACTAGGAAAAGCTAGAGAAGGAGCAAGGAATTAAGGAGAGGGTGAATTGAGGAGATGGTGGTAGTTACCGATGGAGAACCATCTGGGAAAGGCTGGAGGAGTGAACGGGGAACTGGTTTGCAGTGAAGAAGGGTCCTTGAGTTTGAGCTGTAGAAATTCCTGGGAGGAGTCAGTGTCCCTTTCCTTTCTTGATGACTGCAACGGGCTAGGGATTGGAGATTTGTCTCATGCCATTCGCCAATTGTTGGGCCAGCAATTCATGTATTCAATGCATATTTCGTATTTGTTGGGTACCTACAAGTGCTGAGTGCCATATGTAGTGTTGGTCAATAATGTGAAAAAAATGCAAATTTTCTGCATCATAGAGCTTATGTACTAATAAGGAAGACATATGAAAACTCAACAAATAAGTATAACTTATCAGAAGTGACATGAAAAAAGTAGAATGGTGAGGGAGAGCGTTGCCAGTGAGGCCATGTTGAACAGGGTGGTCACTGGGGTCCTTTTGAAGACACACATTTGATTGAGATTTGAAGGATGAAAATGGGCAAGACACAGGCGTTATCAGGAGAATATTTCTGGGGGGCAGAACACCCGACACAAGGGCCTGAAGGTGGGAGAGAGATTGGAGGTTCGAGGAATGGAAAGATGGCTAGGCTGTCTGAAGCATGGTGGGCAAGGGCAGCACGGGGACAATGCTGTGAAATAGGCTGGGGAGTTGGGGAGTCCTCCAGATTATGGAGGACTTTGCAGGCATGGTGAAGAGTTAGGCGTTTTTTCTACAAGAATGAGAAGAGAGAGCTGAGAATGTGAATTGAGAACGAGAGGGAAGAATTGAGAATTTATTCTATGAGAATGAGAAGAGAATGAGACTGGGAAGTCACCAAAGAAAAGGCTTTGAGCAGCAGGTTGACAAAGACCGTTGACAAAGGTCACTCTGGCTGCTCAGTGAAGAATAGATGAAAAGGTTCTCCAAGAAGAAGCTGGGACAAATCAAAAGCTGTGTAGCTGGGCGTGAGAAAGTATGGTGGCTTGGAATGGCGGGACAGCGAAGATGGAGAGACGTAGATATGAGCGGCTCTGCAGGTGGGATGGCAGGTGGACTGTAAGAAATGAGGCAGGCAGTGACAGCTCCTGAGAGAGTCTTTGGGTTTTTTTGTTTGTTTTGTTTTGTGTTTTGTTTTTTTTTTCCTGATGGTCTTAAGAAGGACGCCATTAGGGAAGAACTGAAAGGAGACCTGAGGAAGTATCTGTACTTGAGAAAGGACCCTGGAGTCTGAAAAGCCAGGGTGGAATCCCCTCCCGAGTTTTACACTGTCTCCTCTCGTCACACTTCAACTGTGTCAGCTGTCACTCCAGAATCAGTGATGGATGGGCTGTACAAAAGTAATTCAAGCAATCATTGAGCACTTCCTGTGTCCAACGGTGTGCTAAATTCCTCAATTTTCACATCAAAACTATGGAATGGATCTCTTATGGATCCCCGTTTTCTAGTTGCAGAAGCTAACGCTCTGAGAGACTAAGAAATTTGTGTTAAGTCACCTAGGTAGAAAGTGGCAGAGCAGAGCACAGAAGCCAGGGCTATGTGATTATAAGTTCCTGTGTTTATTACCACACTCTGTTTTACAGGCTGTACTTGACATACAATTAGTCAAATAAATGTTTCCTGGGGATACCTACTGTGTGTCGTATCTAAATAAGAGGTATGACATTGAGTGAGATGCAGGTCCCGTTTTAAAGAGTTGACACTAGAGCAGAGGGATCAAAAGTGGCCATGGTTGACTCTCGTACCAACTAGAAATTGATGAGTAACACACAAGAAGTAAAAACAAAGGACTTTTCGAGTTCAAAGAGGCAGAGAATTTCTGCCACCTGTGTGTAGGGGGATGAACAATCAGAGAGTGCTTCATGAAGGAGGTCACATTAAAGAAGGGCCTGGCTATACCACCCAGAGCAAAGCCAGAGGGGGCAGCACAGAAACTTCTGGAGTATGTGTTATGGGATTGGCTTAGGGCAGAAGTTCTCAAAGTATGCTCTGGGGACACTTTGATGTGTGAAGTCCAAATTATTTTCATTATTTGCCTTTTTCACTCTCTTTCTCTCATGAGGTTGCAGTTGAATTTTCCAGAGGCACTATGATGTAGGATATTGCAACAAACTGAATGCAGAAGCAGAATGGGAACCCAGCTGTCTTTGACTAAACCAAACATTAAAGAGATGTGTGATGAAAGTAAAACATACCATGTTTCCCAGCATGTTCGTGTGTGTTTGCTTTGAGAAAGTTATTTTTCATAAAAATGTTATGTTTTCATAAAAAAGTTATTTTTATTAATGGGTTCATTATAGATTGTGTTAAATAATTTAAAAATTGTTTTCAATTTTAATTTTTTTTAAAGATTTTTTATTTTTTATTAGAGAGAGAGTACAAGCAGGGGGAGTGGCAGGCAGAGGGAGAGGGAGAAGCAGGCTTCCCGCTCAGCAGGGAGCCCGATGTGGGGCTCGATCCCAGGACCGTGAGATCATGACCTGAGCTGAAGGCAGACACTTAACCATCTGAGCCACCCAGGTGCCCCTTCAATTTTAATTTTTAATACAATAAATATTGACCGGTATAACCTGCATAAACCAAAATTCTTTGGGATCTTCAATGATTTTATTTTTTTAAATTTATTTTCACTTTTTAAAAAGATTTTATTTATTTATTTGACAGAGAGAGAAACAGCGAGAGAGGGAACACAAACAGGGAGAAGCAGGCTTCCCGCCGAGCAGGGAGCCTGATGTGGGACTCGATCCCAGGACCCTGGGATCATGACCTAAGACGAAGGCAGCCGCTTAACCGACTGAGCCACCCAGGCGCCCCATGGGATCTTCAATGATTTTAAAGAGTGTAAAACTTAATCCTGAGACCAAAAAGTTTATGATCTGGGGACTCCTGGGTAGCTCAGTCTGTTTAAGTGTCTGACTCTTGATTTTGGCTCAGGTCATGATTTCAGAGTCATGGGATGGGCTGGCTGGGCTCTGTGCTCAGCAGAGAGTCTGCTTCTCCTCCTCTGCTCCACCCAGTGCGTGTGTGTGCAAGTGTGCTTGATCACTCTCTCAAATAAATAAATGAATCTTAAAAAAAAAAAAGTTTATGATCTGTTGGTCTGATGCAACAGTAAAGCGTAACCAGGGTCAGGGAGAAGTTGAAGGATCTTTTAGGGTAGAGTGTGTGTTGGCTTTGTTGCTTCTAGGTGGGAGGAGAGACAGGCTCGTCTCTGGCCTTTCCTTGGTGGGGCTGTAGGATTTGGTAGGGTTCCAGGCGTCATAGTGTGGCAGGATTCTGTTCAACTCCTGTCCTACATTGCGCGGAGTCCTGGAGGGCGGGGCCGCTCTGGGCGGGAGCTACTGGAGTTCTCACATATCACCCCCTGGCCTGGAGGGAGAGTCGTGAAGTGGATAGTTCTCACTGCCTTTCTGGGTCTCACTCTGCTACCTACATATTTTAAAGTGCATGCCTTTTTTATGCCTCAGTTGAAATCAGCAGTTGGATCTCTCCATTACAGCAGAAGCTAAGACCTTTTAGTCACTAGGATGAGGTATTGCAGCGTGGTCAACCCCATGGGCTTTTGCATTAGCAGTCCTGGTGTTTAGTCCAGACACTTCTACTTATTGTCTTCTTGTGCTAGGTATTTATCTCCCTTAACTTTTTTATTGTAAGGGATTTTATTTGTTCATTTTAAAGAGAGAGAGAGAGAGAGCACATGAGCGGGGAGGGGCAAAGGGAGAGGGAGAAAGAATCTGAAGCAGACTCCACACTGAGCACAGAGCCTAATGTGGGGCTCAATCCCACAACCACGAGATCATGACCTGAGCTGAAACAGAGTTGGATGCTCAAGTGACTGAGCCATCCGGGCAGCCCTGCCTCCCTTATCTTTATTGGTAAGTAGAGATGATGATACCCACTTCATAAGTTTGTTGAAGATACTACATTTGAGAAGCTCTGTAAAGTATGCAGCGTACTGTCAGGCACACAGCAGGGCCTCAGACGGCAGCTGTTAGGGTAGGACTAGGACCAGTGTGTTGAAATCATAGGCAGGCAAATTGCAGCCCAATGACAGAATGCACACCAAGGCATTAGCATAGTGCTGGGCATCTAATAATCATTTGATAAGTGGTCATTGCTGTTACTGATGTAATTATTTTCAATGTGAATTTTAAAGTTTTATGATGTAGAACTTCCTTATGCTTAGAGCTGTCCTCCGAATAAATTCGGATATGTTGGATTTGATCATTTGTCATTTGTTCGTTCATTCATTCATTCATTCATTCATTCCACATGCATGTTGAATGCATCACCAGATACCACTCTAAATGCTGAGGATTCAGAACTGATTTAAAAAACTGGAAGAAATGTAAGTAAAGGGTGGGCAATGAATGAGTCATGGGATGCTGTCGAGGAGATTCATGCATTGGATATGCTGAGGTAGGACTCTGGGACTTATGAGCAATTACCCTGCCTGGTGACTTACGAAATTACATTCTGGTATGACATTAGCATTGTAGAATGTCAGAGCTGATATTCCACAGTGACTTTCAGCCTGTAGAGATCCCTTAGTCTGAGCAGTTCCTTACACATATGGAGAAATTGAGGCCCTACTTCCTAGTCCAGATTCTGATAATGTTCTCTTTAGTGCTAAGATCCCCAAAGAATTCTGGTTTAGTTGGAAAAATACAAGAAAGGGGGAAGATGATGAACTTTATAGCTTTACAACAGCTAAATCAGTGGCTCAATGAGTAGAAGTGTGTTAGACACAAAGTATCCAACATAGGGGAACCAGGAAGGAAGCAGTGTAGCCACCTGGTTAAGAATACTTAGTTACATTCCTAGGTTTTATGTGTACTGACTGTGTGACCTTAGGAGGTCATTCATTCTCTGAGGTGGTTTTCCCAACTGGAAAATGGGGATGTAGTTAGAAATTGCATTCAGCTGGTTGGAAGAAAAAAAATCTCTCAAATAATCTCTTGAACATATTAGGTTTTCTTCCCCCTCTCCAAGAAGTGAGCAGACCAAGGTTTGTAGGGCGGTCATATGGTCTCCTGGTGACTCAGGCTTCTTCTACCTTTCTTCTTTGCCATCCTTAGTACATGGCTCCTTTCTTCATTGTTAATGCATGCTCAGACATGGCTGTTCCGCTCCAACCACCACATCCAAGTTTTTGAGGGCATAGAGAGGACACTTGGAAGGGGAAAAAGTCACCTGTACATGAAGTCAGTCCTCTTTGAAAGACTGTTTCTCACATATGCTGCTCACAAACTTTTTACATCTTATAGCCAGAACTTGGCCATGTAACCCTCCTTACCTGCAAGAGATGTTGAGAGAGAAACTGTTTTGTCTGGGTGCTCTGTGGCCCTGAATAAAACTGGAGTTTACTTAGTACGGAAGAAAGGGATAATGGATATTGACTAGGTAAGTTTGCCACAGGAACCAAATAACATTGCCTATCCCCTTTGGTTTGGGGAGGATTGAATGAGATGATGTATGTAAAGCACTTAGCTCAGTACCCAAGCATAGAGAGAGTCTATTTAAGAGAATGTGATAATCCCTGCCCTCAAGAAATTTCCCTCTCTATAGGCGGGGTGGAGGGAGGGGGGCGGATATAGGTATATAATGAAGTAGTGATCTACTATAAGACAAATGTACAATTCAGTAACTTCACAGGGTCAGCTGTGACACAGCCCTTTTTTTCTTATGCCACCTTAGGACCATGAAACAAAGATCATAATAGCCTACCTTTGTGGAACACTTCTCATTAGTCAGATTCTTTCTTGCTGCTGTTCAAGCATGACCTCTTTTGACCCTCAAGGCAACCTAATGTAGGTGGGTGATAGGAAGTAGGTACTTTGGTGGGGAGATGGAGGCTTTTTTAAAAAATTGAGGTATATTTGACATGTTATATTAGTTTTTATTAGTTTCAGTTGTACAACATAATGATTCAAAACTTATGTCTATTGGAATGATGTTTTATATTAATTTGAGTTGTACAATGTAATGATTTGATGTTTGTATATATTGTGAAATGATCACTATCATAAGCCTGGTTAATACCTGTCACCACACACAGAGAATTTCTTTTTCTTGTGATGAGAACTTGTAAGATCTACTCTTTTAGCAACTTTCAAATATACAATATGGCATTATTTTTTTTAACTTATTGGAACTTTTTTTTTTTCAAGATTTTATTTATTTATTTGACAGAGAGAGATACAGCGAGAGAGGAAACACAAGCAGGGGGAGTGGGAGAGGGAGAAGCAGGCTCCTGGCTGAGCAGGGAGGACCCTGGGATCATGAACTGAGCCGAAGGCAGACGCTTAATGACTGAGCCACCCAGGCACCCCAAAATATGGCATTATTAACTGTGGTTGCCATGATGTACATTACACCCCCATGATTTGTTTATTTTATAACTGGAAGTTTGTGTCTTTTGAGTCCCTTTACTCATTTTACCCACTCCCCCCACCCTCCCTAGCCTCTGGAAACTACCAGTTTATTCTCTATATCTATGAGCTTGGTTTTGTTGTTGTTGTTTTTAGATTCCACATGGGTGCGATCACATGGGTATTTGTATTTCTCTGTCTGATTTATTTCACTTAGCATAGTGTCTTCAAGGACCAACCATATTGCTGCAAATGAAACAGGCTTTTTGAGGTAAGGGACTTGCCTGAGTCATGTGCTTGTCAGGGACAAGCTGGGACAGGAGTCCACATCTGTGGGTCTGGTAGCCCGGTCCCATACACTGAACCATGTGAGCTTGAAGGTAGTTTCTGCTCTGACAATGCAGGACTCCCTCTCCAATGGATTGTTAAAAGAAAATTAAAAATAAAAGATAAAATCATGATTCTCATACAGATAAAAAATGAACACATTTCATAATTAAGATTTTACTAAACTTATTTAATGAGGAAACAGCTGTGTTGTTTCAACCAATTCAAAGGAGAATCCAAAGAACAGGAGCATTTAGAAATCAGGGACATTGACAGGGCGCCTGGGTGGCTCAGATGGTTAAGCGTCTGCCTTCGGCTCAGGTCATGATCTCAGGGTCCTGGGATCGAGTCCCGCATTGGGTTCCCTGCTCAGTGCAGAGCCTGCTTCTCCCTCTCCCTCTGCTTGTGCTCTTCTATCTCTCTGTCAAATAAATAAATAAAACCTTTAAAAAAAAAAAAATAGAAATCAGGGACATTGAAATAAATTTGCAAATGGAGACAAAACTCATTTTTTTCCACAGGGCGGGGAGGGTTGCTTCCCCCCCCCCCTTTGGACAGAATTCATTTGCATGTCTATAGACAAGAATTATTTTGCATTGCTATCAATTATCTACAAGTTACAGAGTTAAATATTTCCCAAAGTCAGAATCAGATAAAGTGGAAGGGTGTGCTGTAGATAATGCATAATTTCCCATTGAAGCACACATTGTCCCTACAAAACCTTCAGGGAAGTTTCTAGTCCAGGCCCTCTGATGCTGTTTCCTGCCCAGGCCTTATGTTTCTGCCTCCCTCAAACATGACTATCTTCTTCTCTCTGCTACTTCATATGTTACAGGATTTGTGTCCCCTTAGTGCCCGTGGTTCTTGGTCACGCCTCTTGCGAGAATGAAGAGGTAGACCAGACGAAGAGTAGTGCCAGCAAAGCAAGGTTTATTGAGCAAGAATACAAAGCTCCTGGAGAGGGAGGGGGACCCGAGTGGTTTGCCCTCAGAGTCTCTTAAGTTTAGGGGTTTTTATGAGCTCTTTTGCGGAACTTTCTTAAGCAATCAGGGTGTGCTGAGTCGTGCCAATCAGGGCTTTGGTCACATATCTGTCTACGTATTAGGTTCATGTCCACGTGCTGATGGTCTTTTTTTTTTGCTGACATCTGGGGGCTTAGGTCTTAATGGCCCCTTGCCTGTGATATTGACAAATGCTTTTGTGGTTAATTGTCTTATTTTAGAATGTTTTGCATAAGTCACTTCTGCAAAGGTTGCAAAGCGGAGTGTCAGTGTGGTCCTGTCTAAGCTGCAGAACAGGATGTCAGTGCTGTTTTATTTTAGCCATCCTGACTCCATATGTTCTTGGGGACCCTGCCCTGACTACCTAACTGTCCAACTAACTCCTCACACATAGACCTCTGTTCCCTTTGGGTTTGGCTTAGAGTTTGTTGCTTCCAGGGTCTTCATTGATTGAGCCTACTCTCCTTAAATGGGTGCAGGAGAGCCGATTGGTGGGCGGTGGCTGGGATGGCCCTGGGAACTGACTGGATCCGGAAACCTCAGAACAGGAAGCTTCTCCAGCCAGTCTGCATCCAGGACTTGGCTCCCATGGAAGCGGTTCCTCAGACAGCCTATCCCACAACTCCTGCCACAGGGCAGCTGTTAAGTAGCCTTGGGCAAGTCACTTGACTTTGAGTCTCTCTGGAATATTCTAGAACTTCCCCACACAGACTGAGCTCTCCTTGAGAGCTGAGGAGAGGTTTTTGTTTATTTGTTCTTTTCTTCTCTCTCTTTCAGAGGGACATTTGGGAAGCCATGTGATGTGAAGTGTCCTGGATTTAGTGTTCAGATTTGGTTTCCATGTTGTCTCTGTTAGTAGCTGGGTGACTGTGGGCAAGTCCTCCAACCTTAGTTTGCTTATCTGTAAAATGGCAACAGTCATTCATGTCTGCGATAGGCTGAAAAAATGCCCTCCCCCCGCCACACCCCTGCCCCTGAAGATGTCCACATGGAATCCCCGAAGCCTATGAATGTTACCTTGTTTAGAAAAAGGGTCTTTGCGGAGGTAATTAAATTCTCTAGTGTCCTTGTAAGAGAGAGGCTGAGGGAGGTTGGACACCCAGAGGAAGGCAGTTGTGCAGGGGGAGCAGAAGACCCAGCTTGGGAGTGCTGGCTGCCCCCAGGAGCTCAAGGATCCTGCAGCCCCCACGCAGAGCATGGCCTGGGCAGATTTCCGCCTGCTGGCTTCCAGAATTGCGAGAAAATAAGTTTAAGTCATTAAGTTTGTGGTCATTTGTTGCAACAGCCCTGGGGAAACGAATCCAGTATCCCACTGGCTTCACAGGTTTGCCCCGGAGCTCACAGGAGAAAGAATGTAACAGTGCTCTATAAATGGTCAGGGGCATGCTAAGGGCCAATACAAATAATTGGTAAGTAACATGTATATATCCATTCATCTATTGCGCGTTTAGGCAGAACTTTGATAAGCTACAATAAAAATTCCGTGAAAAAAGTAACTTTTCAAGTAAAGATAACATTTGGAGCAAATATTCCTGGTTGACCCCCCTTTAGATATTGGCCTCCTGCTGGCAGGGTAAAGGACAGAGACCACGGTCTCTCCCTGCAGCTGCCCTGTGCCTGGAGGTGTGGGGTCGGCTGTCTGAGGATGATTCAGTCCAGCCCAGACATTGCTTGCCATACTGGAAATAGTGTTGTTACCATGAGCAGGCTTCGAGTGACAGCGAGAACAAGCGGCTATTGTCTGGTGGGTCCCATGTCAGGGTGAAAACTGGCACAGCAGAGAGACAGTTGGAGGGGGCTGGTTCGGCGCTGCCAGGGCTCAGTGCAGCCGAGCACAGCAGCTGCAGTGCAGCCCAGAGGGACCGGAATGCAACGGTGAGGAGCTGCCTGCCAATGCCGATCGCATTCCGGAGGTCCGCCAATCCGAGGCGGATGCTGTGCGAGGAGCAGGTGGAAGGACCCCGCTTTACCAGAACAGAGCTGGGTCCACCTTCCTCTCCGAATCCACACACACTGTCCAGCCAAGGTGCTGTGTCCAGGGTGTGGTGGTCCGGCTTTGCAAATGCATCCCCTTGGACCTTTTTGTGTTCACGCCTTGTTCTTGTTATTCTCAGCACTTAAGCCAAGACACTACTTGCCAGAACCTCTTCTTTGTCCACTAACCCTGTCATATATTCAATTTCCCATCTCTGGCATGTTCCCACCTATATGCTCTGGGAAATCACAATTGTCACACCATTATTATAGTCTCTAATTAATTACTTACTGAGCATTGAGCACCCGCTATAAGTCAGGCAGATACCTGCTGGGGACACATGGTAGACAAAACAGACAAGACCCCACAATCCAGGGAGTATGTTAGTGGTGGGTAGTCTTTAAGCAAACAATCACATAAGGAACTCTTTAATTATAAATTATGATATACGATAGCTTCAGATAACATTATTTTATTAAAAGCAAATACATGTCTGGCATATAGTAAGTGTACAATAAATGTTTGTTATTTGAATGGGGATAGTGATGATGATGGGGCGCCTGGGTGGCTCAGTCGGTTGAGCGTCTGCCTTCGGCTTGGGTCATGATCCTGGGATCGAGCCCCACATCAGGCTCCTTGCTCAGTGGAGAGCCTGCTTCTCTCTCTCCCTCTGCTTGCAGCTCCCCATGCTTGTGCTCTATCACTACCTCTCTCCCTCTCTCTCTCTGTGTCAAATGAATAAATAAAATCTTAAAAAAAATGAATGGGGATAGTAATGATGATAACGTCGGTCTACTTAATCAAAGAGAGTATGTCCTTAAGGGGCAGAAGACTTCAAAACATAAGTCCTTTCAGAATGGTTACTTAATTTCACTTTTAATTATCAGTTCAATAAAATTTATTGCATATCTACTATGTACAAGCAAGGGTCTGTCCCAGGCACAGTTCATGCCCCCAAGGTGTTTAAGAGGGGAGGATAAGAGAAGTCTATAAATAATTCTAATACCATGTAGAAATCATGTCCCCTAGAAGAGATGCTAAGTAAAATGGAGGTTCAGTGACAGAGTTGTACCATGCAACTGTTGGAATTTTGAAAGTCTTATGAAGAAGATGTCTCCTGAAATGTGGTTTGGAGGGTGGGTAGATTTTTATTCTTTTGAAGATAGGGTAGTTACCATTTTGGATATTTTCTTTTTTACTGAAAAAGTTATACCTGATCTATTTAGAAAATTTAGAAAAAAAATCAGTAAGCGAAAGAAAGAAAATCAAAATTCCCTGTGATCTCACCAGCTGAGATAATTAGTTACCGTTGGGTTGTATAATTTTAAAACATTTCACTATGCAAGTATATGCACACATGATTATACAAATGGGATTGTATTATTTTATAGTCAGTTTTTTCTTTTTAACTTTAAACACATTTTAAAATGTGTTTTTTATTCCACTAAAGTGTTCTCTTTTGTGTTCTTTTATGAGTCAGGTGCTGCCACAAGAGGGGACATGAGAGATGCAGAAAAACAAAGTCGATTATTGGGGAGATCCCAGGAGAGGGGGCTCATTCAGGCAGGTGAGGAGCCAAGAGAGAGCAAGGACCTGTGTGGACAAGGGCCTTTATTGGGGGTCAGGGTGGAGTACACAAGCAAAAGGCATTAGGGGGTTTCACTGGTGCCCTTGACTGTCACTGGATCACAGGGCAGGGCAGGAAGGGAGCTGTGGCAGGGGTGAGCCTTCTCACTCACTGCTGCACCTGGATGCTCACAGCCAGGGTGCTCACGGGCTGTTCATGGAGATGTTGAGGCAGCAGGGAAATGCATTTTAAAATTTATAGTACATGGTCTTAGATTTTGTGATGGTTGCTTAGCATTGGACTCTTGGAGATGCCATGGTATATTTAGTCAGGCTTCTATCATTGGACACATAAGGTATTTCCTCGTTGCTGTCTGGTTTATTTTTTGCCTGTTACAAACAATACTACAGTAATCATGGTGGTAGCTAAGTAATGCCATCACATGATGATTTCTTCAGGCTAATTTCTTTGTAGTAGAATTTCTGGGCCAAGGGGACATGCACTTAAATTTTTTTTTTTTTAATTTTATCTTCTAAGTTCTGGAAATGAATAGTGGGCATATACTTCAAAAAGGCATTTATGAATGGATAAAGAAGATGTGGTTCATATATACGTTGGAATATTACTCAGCCATCAGAAAGGATGAATATCTACCGTTTACATCGACATGGGTAAAACTGGAGGGGATTATGCTAAGTCAAATAAGTCAATCAGAGAAAGATAATTGTCATATGGTTTCACTCATATGTGGAACATAAGGAATAGTGCAGAGGACAATAGGGGAGGCGAGGCAGGGCTGGATGGGAAAAGATCAGAGAGGGAGACAAACCATATGAAACTCTTGACTCCGGGAAACAAACTGAGGGTTGAGGGAGGTGGGTGGGGGGATGGGGTAACTGGGTGATGGGCATTGAGGGGGGCACGTGATGTGATGAGCACTGGGTGTTATACACAACTGATGAGTCGTTGAACATTTTATCAAAAACTAATGATAATAAATACGTTGGCTAATTGAATTTAAAGAAGAAAAGGCATTTATAAAGTTGTGTTATTCAAATTTTTATTAACCTGAGATACTACATTAGTAATAACTCCTTACATTTTTGTATCATCTTACAATTGTGAAAGCATGTTTACATATGTTTGATCATTGGATTCTCATAATGACTCTGGAGGCAGACAGGTAGATACTGCTATTTCTCATTTTTCAGAGGAAGGTGAGTCTCAGCCAGCTCAGTAATCTGCTTAGGATAACACGGCTAGCGAGTGACCCCGAGCCTTCTGACGCGGAGTCCTGAGGCCCTTTGGCGTTATACCCTGTGGCCGCTGTGCCTCCTCCCTGCATATCAATGAGCATTTCATCTCTCCATGATGTTAACCTGAGACTATTAGACCTATGATATTCACTGGACTTGGTTTTCCAAGTTTTATGCCGCTTTTCCCTAACATAATATTTAAAAAAAATACAACCGTGAGACATTGTTTTTGGCATTGTGCTACTTTCTCAGGTTATGAATGGGTAGGCTTTTAATAGGCAGTAGAGAAGGGGAGGCACTATTTCAAGCAGTAGGAGTAAGGCTGTGTAGGAAGAAATTAGACACTGGCTTTGAATGGGCCAATGTCAGGCTAGCATTGGCACAACAGAAATACCTTGTTTAGCCTGGTCCATGTTTAAAAAATTATTACCTTTTCAGGATATTTCATATAGATCTGTGCATTGCCGGGCTCTCTTCATTCAGGAGCTCTGGCAACCCTTAGCCTGACTTTATCTGGGCCGTGATTTTTTTCCCCAGCTTTATTGATATATAATTGACGTATTACATTGTATACGTTTAAGGTGTACAAATGCTGACTTGATACACTTATATACTGCAAAATGATTACTGCCGTAGCATTAGCTAACATCGCATCATGTCGCATAATTCTTTTCTGTGGTGATAGTATTTAAGATCTACTCTCTTAGCAACTTTCAGGTACAGTTGACCCTTAAGCAGCATGGGGTTAGAGGCGCTGACCCCCTGTATAGTAGAAAATCTATGTATAACGTTTGACTCCCCTAAGACTTAACTACTAATAGCCTACTGTTGACAAGAAGCCTTACTGATAACATAGTCTTTTAACACATATTTTGTATGTTATATATACTGAGCACTGTATTTATTAAAAATGATCCACGTATAAGTGGACCCATGCAGTTCAAGCCAGTGTTCAAGGTCAGCTCTATATAGCAGAATATTATTAACTATAATCACTATGCTGCACATTAGATCCCCAGAACTGATTCAGCTTATAACTGGAAGTTTGTATTCTTTGACCAACATCTCCCCTTTTTCCTCACCTCCCACCCACTGTTAACCACGGTTCCAGTCTGTTTTTTTGTGTTTGGATTTTTTAGGTAGCACATACCAGTGATATCATATAGTATTTATCTTTGACTTATTTCACTTAGCATAATGCCCTCCAGGTCCATCCATGTTGTCATAAACAGCAGGATATTCTTTCTCATGCCTGAATAATATTCCATTGTGTAGATATACCACATCTTCTTTATCTATTCATTCATTGACGGACACTTAGGTCCTTTCCATATCCTGGCTGTTGTGAATAATGCTGCAATGAACAAGAGAGTGCAGATCTCTCTTTCAGATCTTGTTTTCCTTTTTTTTCTTAAGATTTTATTTATTTATTTGATAGAGACAGACAGTGACAGAGATAGCGAGAGAGAGCACAAGCAGGGGGGAGAGGCAAAGGGAGAAGGAGAAGCAGGCTCCCCGCAGAGCAAGGAGCCCGATGCGGGACTCAATCCCAGGACCCTGGGATCATGACCTGAGCCCAAGGCAGACGCTTAACCGACTGAGCCACCCAGGTGCCCCTCAGATCTTGTTTTCATTTCCTTTGGATATACTCCTAGAAGTGGGATTGCTGCATCGTATAGTAGTTCTATTTTTTTTAGTAGTTCTATTTTTAATCTTTTGAGGAACCTCCATACTGTTTTCCATAATGGCTGCGCCAATTTACATTCCCACCAACAGCACACAAAGGTGACGTTTTTCCACATCCTTTCTAACACTTGTTATCTTTTTGATGATATCTATTCAAAACTGTAGTTTTGATTTGCATTTCCCTGATGATTGATATTGAGCACTTTTCATCTACCTGTTGGCCATTTGTATGTCTTTTTTGGAATAATGTCTATTCAGATCCTCTGCCCATTTTTAAATTGGATTTTTAAAATATTGCATTGTATGAGTTGTTAATATTTTGCATATTGATCCCTTATCAGATATATGATTTGCAAATATTTTCTCTCATTTGGTAGGTTGCGAATTGGATTTTTAAAATATTGCATTGTATGAGTTGTCAATATTTTGCATATTGATCCCTTATCAGATATATGATTTGCAAATATTTTCTCTCATTTGGCAGGTTGCTTTTTCAATTTGTTGACGCTTTCCTTGGCTGTGAAGAATCGTTTTAGTTTGATGTAGTCCCACTTGTTTATTTTTGCTTTTGTTGCCTATGCTTTTGGTGTCATCCAAAAAATAATTGCCAAGATCTATGTCAAGGAGCTTACCTTCATATGTTTTCTTCTAGGAGTTTTACAATTTTAAGGCTTACATTCAAGTCTTTAATCAATTTTGAGTTGATTTTTGTGTATTGTATAAGATAAGGGTCTAGTTTCATTCTTTTGCATGTGGCTATCCAGTTTTCCCAGCACCATTTATTGAAGAGACTGTCCTTTCCCCATTATATATTCTTGGCTCCTTTGTTGTAAATTAATTGATCATGTATGCATGGGTTTATTTCTGAGATCTATATTCTGTTCCATTGATCAATGCATATGTTTTTATGCAAATACCATACTGTTTTGATGACTGTGGATTTTTAATATCCTTTGAAACGAAGAATTTGATACCTCTAGCTTGTTCTTTCTTAAGTTGCTTTGGCTATTTGGGGTCTTTTGTAGTTCCATACATACTTTACGATAGTTATATTTCTGTGAAAAATGTCATTGGAATTTTTTTTGTTGCTGTTATTCTATAGTCTGTTTTTTTAAAGGTTTAATTTAAGTTCTAGGTAGTTAACATACAGTGTGATATTAATTTCAGGTGTACAATAAAGTGAGTGATTCAACACTTCCATACAGCACCCGGTGCTCATCACAGCAAGTGCCCTCCTTAATCCCCATTGCCTACTTAACCCATCCTACCATCCACCTTCCTTCTGGTAACAATCAGTTTGTTCTCTCTAGTTAAGAGTCTGTTTCTTGGTTTGCCTCTCTCTTTGGATTCTTATCCTTTATTTTGTTAAGGTGGTGCATCACATTGATTGCTTTGCAGATGTTGAGTCATTTTTGCATCTCAGGAGTAACTCTCACTGATCATTGTGATGATATTTTTAATCTACTGTTAAATTCAGTTTGCTAATATTTTCTTTTTCTTTTCTTTTATTTTTTTAAAGATTTTTAAATTTTTATTTATTTGACAGAGAGCGACAACAAGAGAGGTAACACAAGCAGGGGGAGAGGGAGAGGGAGAAGCAGACTTCCCGCGGAGCAGGGAGCCCGATGCGGGGCTTGATCCTAGAACCCAGGATCATGACCTGAGCAGAAGGCAGACGCCTAACGACTGAGCCACCCAGGCGCCCCTGTTAGCTAATATTTTCTTGAGGATTTCTGCATCTATGTTCATCAGGAATATTGACCTGCAGTCTTATTTTCTTGTAGTGTCTTTGTCTGGTTTGGGTATCAGGGTAATGCTGGCCTTATAAAATGAGCTTGGAAGCACTCCCTCCTCTTCAATTTTTTTGGAAAAGTGTGAGAGAATTGGCAATCATTCCCTTTTAAACATTGGGTATAATTTACCAGTGAGCCACTTGGTCATAGAATTTCTTTTGCTGGGAGGTTTTTTGTTTTTTGTTTTTTGTTTTTTTTTTTAAAAGATTTTATTTATTTATTTGACAGAGAGAGAGGGAACACAAGCAGGGGGAGTGGGAGAGGGAGAAGCAGGCTTCCCGCGGAGCAGGGAGCCCGATGCGGGGCTCGATCCCAGGACCCCGAGATCACGACCCGAGCCGAAGGCAGTTGCTTACGCGACTGAGCCACCCAGGCGCCCCTTGTCGGGAGGTTTTTGATTACTACTTCAGTCTCCCTACTGGTAATTATTCTGTTCAGATTTTGTATTCTTCTTTGATACAGTCTTGGTAGGTTGTATGTTTCCAGGAATTTATTCATTTTTTCTGGGTGGTCCAGTTTGTTGGTGTTCATAGTAGTCTCTTTGATCTTTTGTATTTGGTATCAGCTATAATGTCTCCTCTTTCCAATTTTATTTATTTGAGTCCTCTCTCTTTTTTTTTTCTTGGTGAGTATAGCTAAGTATTTGCTTATTTTGTTTATCTTTAAAAAAGCGCTGTTTGTTTCATTGATCTTTTCTATTATCTTTTTAAAAAGTCTTTATTTCTGCTCTGATCTTTGTTATTTCCTTCCTTCTGCTAACTTTGAGCTTAGTTTGTTCTTTTGTTTCTAGTTCCTTGAGGGGTAAAGTGAGGTCATCTAAGCTGGGCCATGACTGACTAGGGATGGGTAATTTCTACCCCCTTTAGATGGGGCATAAATATTCTAGTTTGTTTCAGGCTTTTGCCTCATTTAAATGGGGCAAAAATGTTCCAGTTTTTCTCAGGCTTTACCATTCTCTGTCGTTTTTCTGAGGGTCAGTAGTGATTAAAAATATATCTGTCATACTGTTTTTCTTATATCCAGCTGGTTTTACTCCGTCACTTTGCTGGCATCTAAGTATGAACCCCTGAGTATGTGCAGGGCATAGCCCATCTTGGTTAGGGCCTAGAGAGGATCCAGGAGAGTAGTGGGAGAGAAAACTGGAAAGGCAGCTTATGGTCAAGAGAGGGAGAGTATTAAAATCAGGGGAAGCACCTGGACTTTATTTTTTAGGCATTAGGAGGCCACCAAGGGATCTAGAACTCTTAGCTGACATCCTGGTGCCCTGTCCTGGGGCAGCTGCCTCCTGGTCTTTAAGTGTTCTTTACTTTTGCCGTGTTTTTCTCTTCGCCATCTCTGCTCCCAATGGGGAGTGTTTTCAAAAGGCTAGACAGCTGTTTACATCTTCTTTTTAATGAAGGCGTTGTGGTTCTTCCCTCCCTCTGAGGACATCTTGTAAATTGCTCGCTCTTGTGAGAAGAGCCGCCCTGCTTCTTTCTGGGCTCCGTGTCCCTGCATGGAGGCCTGGGCAAATAAACCAGGAGAATATCACTGCCTCAGTGTCTGATTGATTCCCCAGGATTCGGGGAGGAGAAGGAAGCCCTTCATTGATTGTTGCAAGTGGTTCCTGGTTGAAATCGATTTGGGTGGGGATTGGCCTGGGGGAAGTCTTTGCTTGTTCCTAGGTCAGGTCCTTGGGTATAACCTGGATGTGATGGAGAGAAATACTGATGAGGAATTTCAGAACTCGACTTCTAGCCCTGGCTGTGTTGCTCATGGGCTTTCTGACCCTGTTCACCATCACTCTGGTGAGTCTTCCTTTTCTCATCTGTAAGATTAGATTAACCCCCATCCTGTCCGTATCACAGGGGTGGTTTGAGGCTTGAGTGGGAGCATATACAAGAAGAGTGCCGGGGTGCCTGGGTGACTCAGTAGGTTAAGCGTCTCCCTTTGGCTCAGGTCATGATCCCAGGGTCCTGGGGTCGAGCCCCGCGTTGGGCTCCTTGCTCAGTGGGGAGCCTGCTTCTCTCTCTGCCTGCCGCTCCCCCTGCTTGTGCTCTCTCTCTCTCTCTGACAAATAAATAAATAAAATCTTAAAAAAAAAAAAGAAGAAGAGTGCCAAGTGTTACACATACTCTAGCAAGGTTACCATTAAGGGAAGAGAATTATTTCCCTGGAAAGAAGTGGGTCCTGGCCAAGCACCTTTGTAGGGTGATGGGGAGTATTGCCTTGCCTTGAAGTGGAGTAGATGATTCAGGTGGCTGAGATAATTCAAGCAGTTGATTCCATGGGCTAGAAAAGCCCATTAGGGCAATATGTCCCTGCTAGCTCGAATGCAGTAGCCCTGGTTAAAATGAAAACTTAAGCATGGGCTCTGGGCCATGGCTTTACTTTTGGATCACACTCTTTCTAGCTTTGTGACATGTAGGCTGTGTTTTTCTGATCTGCAAAGTAAGTACCTTAACAACAGTACCTGTGTCATAAGTTTGTCGTGAAAAGTAAGTAAGGCAGCGCAGGTAAGGCCCTTAGCAAAGCGCGCGGCCTGTCGTGGGTGTTAAATAGAACTTGATGTCGTCAGTAGTTCTCAGCTGCTGTGGCTCACTGTGGGAGGAGGGTGAACCAGGACCCAGGTACAGGCCTGCTGGGGGGCAGACCTAGAGAAGCAGAGGCCCAGGCCTGGGACAGGGCATGATGGCGGAGGCCCTGGGAGTGTGAGGAAGGGGAATGTGGGGAACTCAGTTGTCACCATCTCCATGGTGCTGTCCTGGAAACCTTGTAAAGGTGACAGATCTCTGCCGTTTAACCCTCCTCCCCCCATCTCAGCAGGTGCTTTCCACCTTTGGTGATGATGAGGAGGAGGAGGAAGGTAGTCAGGTGCTGGCGTGGGACCAGGCCGCGGTCCCCTGGGAGCCCGTGACGCCTCTGCGGCAGCTTGGCTCAGAGCGGGGCAGGAGACCGGCTGGGCAGGCGAGTCGTAGCGCGCTGGTCACGGGCTGTGGCGGCGCAGGCTTGCTAGTTGCTGTTTGTGGAAGGCATTATCACTTGCCTTCTCATTACCTGCATCCCACACATTCTCTCTTTAGAGCTTGTGCCCTCAGCCCAAAGTCTCCTTCCCTTCTTCCCTGCTCTATCAGAAACAGACATCAGTGGAAACACAGAAAACATATGATACACATTATATGCACATGCACTCATATAACCCTTGTGACTTACCTCTAGGACTCCCCCACCCAGAGAACAAGGGAGTGGGCCCTGGGGAGGGGGGCATAAAAGAAGGCTTGCAGTTTAGCATGCTCCCCATAGCTCAGCCTCTCCCTGACCTCTGGTCTCCTTTTCCCTTTCCTCCGAAGATCTGATAAAAAATGCAGACATGGTGGTGGGGCGGGGGTGGGGGGGGGCGCCTGGATGGCACATTTGGTTAAACATCTGACGCTTGGTTTTGGCTCAGGTTGTGATCTCAGGATCATGGGATCCATCCCTGTGTCTGGCTCCAGGCTCAGTGGGGAGTCTGCTTGGGATTCTCTCTCCCTCTGCCTCTGCCCTCCACCCTGCCCCCCCCCACCTCGGTCAAATAAATAAATAAATAAATAAATAAATCTTTTTAAGAAATGCAGACACGGAAATAGTCAGCTTTGCTGGATCATTAATCCACGTATATTGAATCTACAAATTCAAGGCCCAGCATGCTTATCACAAGAGCAATGCAGGTGACAGTCAACTTGGAGCTGTGGGATTCGCAGTGGGACAGGGGAGCGGGATGTGCTGGACAGGGACCTTAGTCCTTGTGTGGCTACTTCCGCAGCTCTGTGACCTTGCCTCTGTCCCTGTCCCTTGCTGGGTTTTAGTTTGCCCATTTAAACAAAAAATATTTCATACTCAGTGATCTCTCTGTTCCATTGAGCCCTGACATTCTGTGATTCTGCAGAATTTGTCATTTTGGTTTCCCCAAACCCCCCTCTTTAGAATGAAGCATTATTGGTAAAAACCCATCTTGCAGTGCCTTTCATCTGCACCTGCTAATGCAGCATCTCCAGCCCCCGGCAAGGCCCTTCAAGCTATTTCAGGGGGTCCCCAGGGAGAGTCCCATATGTGCTAACAAATAAATCTGGTCAGCTATTACCTGGCATCTGCCATTTTCCCCTTCTAGACGCCCGCTATCATGCTTATAGCTGATGTTCTGTAGTGTTCATTGCCAGGGGCGTTGCTTCCCCAGTTCTCCCGTGCCCAGAGGCAAGCCACCTGCTGCCAGGCTCTAATATTTCCCCAGATCCTGTGGGCCTCCAAGGGAGTTCTCTAGTACCACTGCCCCCACCATGCTCAGCCAGACCGGGGCCCCTATTGGAATCAGTTCTCATTCTGTGAGTTACTGATTCTTCGGCCAGTGCAGTGAATGCGTTAGGGTACAAAGGGCCATTGCTGTGCAGGGCTCTGGGGCAAAGTAGGGAAGGAGGTACCCCATTTCCTTTAGTTCCCTGCTGGGGTGTCTGCAGCTCTCCTCCCAACAGCTTCTGGAGTTTTTAGTGTTTTCTGTTTGTTTACCTTCTACACATAACCTGTGAGACGCTGAGCTGAGGAAAACTTGGAGTCTGAGATATTGTACTGGACTCAAAATTACTCTACCTTCCAGTAATAAAGGATTTGGTTAAGGGAGAACATTGAATTTGGAATGTTCTCATATAAAGTTTGCTTAGGGGACACTGCAGTCGTACCCTTCAGCCCTCATGGCTCCCAAGGGACTTGGGTTCTAGGGGACCGTGGCGGATGGAAAGCGGGCATAACTCTACCCAGTGCAGGATGCTAGCGAACTAAGCTGGAAGTGCTCAGCATGAGCCTGAGATCTAAGCAAACTCCTTCTTCCTCCTATTCCAAACCCAAACCTTGAGATCTAACTACCTGCACAGGTCAGGAGAGTGAGGTGACGGACCTTGCCCCGAGCACCGAGCACAGTACTTTACGTGCAGGGACAACCAGTACATAGAGGAGGCTGAGTGAGGGACTGAATGAAGGAGAGGAGAGAGAGGTGGAGATGGAGAGGGTTCAGGACAGATCAAGTCCGTTGTCCGGGCAGACTGATGCGAACCTCTGGTTCTTTTCTCTTGGACTGTCTCTCATTCCAGACTTGTCTTTATAAGTGACTGATTTCTCAACATATACACACCTGACATGTCCCTTCCTTCCCCAGTGGTAGCAATGGGAATGTGTCCTTTTAGCTTCTGGAAATGTGTATAAGTTAGGCCAAGATTAAGAGCTGTGCTAATGATTTTAGTACATGACATTACCTCCATGCAAGCTCCATCAGCTTGTCTTGTATAGCTAAAGCTTCTATCTCTTTTAAAATTAGGGCAGTAAGTGGGCAGAGATGACAGGAAGACAGAATTCCATTCAAATATTAAAAACAATTTTTAAGAAAAGGTAGTTGGTCGTTGGGAGTAGTGAGTTCCCCATTACTGGAAGTATTCAGTAAGAGACAGGTTGGCTCTTTGGTGAGAATATTATATGGGAGATTCAGGCACCAAAAGGGAGTTAAACTGACCTCTAAATTCCTTTCTAAATGTAGGAGTCTATGTTTCTTAGTTTCTTTCTTTCTTTCTTTCTTTTTTTAAAAGATTTTATTTATTTATTTGACACAGAGAGAGAGAGAGAGAGACAGTGAGAGAGGGAACACAGCAGGGGGAGTGGGAGAGGGAGAAGCAGGCTTCCCACCGAGCAGGAAGCCCGATGTGGGGCTTGATCCCAGGACCCTGGGATCATGACCTGAGCCAAAGGCCGACGCTTAACGACTGAGCCACCCAGGCGCCCCTGTTTCTTAGTTTCTTATATACTATTCTCACTATATGCATGTAAAGGAGATATCATCCAAACCCATGGATTAGACTTCCTCTTTAAGCTTGATACATAGAGATGGGAAGGGTGAAGGGAACCTGCATGGCCAGCAAACCATCTAATATCATCACTAATACTCTCAAAAAATGGGGTTAAGGGATTTTAGACTATCAACTCTAGCTCATAATCCCAGTTCAAGTCTACTGTTTTTTTGCACATCAGCTTTGCAATGGACACTCTCTTTTTCTCTTATTGACCCCTTCATTGGTGATGTTATCTTTGGTAAGATGGACTTTCTTCACACTGTACTGTATGTGAGGTTCACAATAGCAGGGACTGTATCTGTTTGATATACGGGTGCATCCTGAGCTCCTAGTATAGTTTTTGGCATGTAGTAGATAGATAAAAAATTTACTGAATCAGTATATTGGTTGATTGAATACCTAACCTCTCCATTTAAGTCACAATGTGCTGACTCTCTTGAATTCAAGGGCAGAAGGTCACGGACCAATACCAGAGGTAGAAATACTTGCCACTGCATTTTAGCTTTTGACCTAGAACATCAACTTCATCTTAAGATTAATGAAGGGCCAAGTTAAAGAGAGATGTAGATATGTGCTTGAATATCTGCTGGACCTTCTGAAATCAAGGGTCTATTGCATTTGGTAGCAAATGCAGTATATCAGTGCATTTTGGGTTTGTGTGGCTGATGGTGAAAGGCTAACATTCCCAAATAATGTGCTTTTGAGAATACTATCCTGGAGAGGAACCAGTTATCCCGAGCTTGTTAGCTAAGGAGGATAAAGAACCATTAGAGGGTCTAGTCTTCATTAAAAATTTCTTAGAAACACTTCTTTCATGGCCAAATATGGTTGCCTTAAACCCGTCCCTCTCTTGCAAATGCATGTCCTTGACTCCAAAAGGTTGGGCTCAGAGAGTAGCAATGATTGCAAATGCTCTATTGGTGACAATCTAGAATATAAGGCATTACCTATTTCTAGTTTTTAAAAAATTTTGTTTATTTATTTTAGAGAGAGAGAAAAATGCATGTGAGAGAGAAGAGAGTGGGAGGAGGGGCAGAGGGAGAGGGAGGGAGAGAATCTGAAGCAGATTCTAAGCTGAGGGCAGAGCCCCACTCGTGGCTCGATCTCAGGACCCTGAGATCAGGACCAGAGCTGAAATCAAGAGTCACACACTCAACCCACTGAGCCACTCAGGCGCCCCTAGGGGTTTTCAAATCTCAGTTGGATCCTCCATGCAGCTTGGTGATCCCTCCACATGTTCTAAATCACATCCCTTCTCTGGTTTCCCTCCACGATTCTTGTCCAATTTTAACCCTTCCTGGAAGTGCCCAGTTCTGTCATGTTTCTTTTTACACTCAGTGGATGACCTTAAATACTTCAGTGAGAAGCTGGATTCCATCATTCTAACTCCATCAGTTGCCTCTCTTGATATCTCCCAGCTTATCTCCTTCCGTGTAACTTTCCTCTTTCCTCCCTATCTAGAGAAAGAGAAATTCTTTCCCCTGGTCAAGGGTAATCTCTTTGTCTTTCGAGCCCCTCCTCCATCACTCCCTGGCGGACCTTGGTCTGCCAGTCTGCCACTTTGTGGTCTTACCTTCAACTGCCACCTCCGTAATACTTGTTCTTTCCCTTTGGTATGTGAACATCATCTATCCCACATTCCCCAAGAGCTATAGTTTAATTTCTTTTCTGTTCTTTTTTTTTTTTTTAAGATTTTATTTATTTATTTGACAGAGAGAGAGACAGCGAGAGAGGGAACACAAGCAAGGGGAGTGTGAGAGGGAGAAGCAGGCTTCCCGCTGAGCAGGGAGCCCGATGCGGGGCTCGATCCCAGGACCGTGGGATCATGACCTGAGCCGAAGGCAGACGCCCAACAACTGAGCCACCCAGGCGCCCATCTTTTCTGTTCTTAATGGTCACTTTTCCTCAAAAGTAAACACTAGTTTTCAGCCAGTCTATCAGAACCCATTTACTTCTCTACCAGTGTAATGCCCTGTCTTCTCCTACACGTTGAAATTGTTCCTGATAACTGGTAATAACCTTTATATTTTCAAGTCCTATGGGTGCTTCCTGCCCTTTTCCTTCTCGGCTTCTTTTTGTCATTTGCCATTGACCATCTTCCTTGGTTTCTGTGGCACGACTGTCTCCTGATTTTCCTCCTCTCTGCCTAAGAGTCTTTCTTAATCAGAGATCCTCACCTGAGACACAAAATGCAAAATAGCATTTTAGGGACTATTTGCTCAATTCTCCCATGGAAAGTACATAACTAGTACCATTCTAGGTGCATAGGAGAGAAGTTAAATTATTAGATACAATGGAAACCTTAGAGCATTTGTTTAATTTTTTCCATGCCTGAGAAAAGAGTGGTATCATCTCTACTTTTTTCAGTTACTTTTTTCTTCCCTCCTCACTCTGATCCCTTTACTTTTCTAACCCTAAACATTCCTCCTGGGAGTGACCTTCTCTAAGCCTATGGTAGGAACTATCAATTATAATCTGATGGCTCTGAAAACAAAACTCCAAACCACACCTCCCACAACAAACTCAAGTGAGGTATTCAAAATAAATTCATCATCTTTTCTCTGGACTTTCTTGAGCCCCTTAATGGTGTCCTCTTTCACCCAGGTACCCAGCCATATCGGGAGTCGTTTTTAGATTCTCTGTCATACGTCCTATCCCAATGTAGTTATTCAAGAAATTCCTTAGTTCTTGCTTCTTTGATATTTGTGATTTAATGTCTTATTCTAAATTTAATTCAGGACCTTAATTCCTAGATTTCAATCAGGTAGAAGCTTCCCAGGGGTCTCCCTATTTCAAAGTGTACTGCCTTCCTCCTGTCTACCCTCAAAAACCACAGAACGATTAATGTAATATTCAAATATGCTTATGCTTCTCCCTGTTTAAAGATTTTCAAGGTTCCCCTCTTCCGCCCCCTCCCCCAACCATGGCTTTAATCTGTCAGAATGCATTTTGAATTTCTTATTTATTAGGCAAGGTCATCCATGATTGGTCTCTGGCCTCATAGTCTTCCCACACAGCATTTATTCCAACCACTTTGTCTACTTACCCAGTGCCTACTCTTTCCCTGGGGTCCCTGTTCACTCTATTATTTTATTTATTTATTTATTTATTTATTTATTTATTTATTTATTTATTTATATTTATTTATTTATTTGACACAGAGAGACAGCAAGAGAGGGAACACAAGCAGGGGGAGTGGGAGAGGGAGAAGCAGGCTTCCCGCTGAGCAGGGAGCCCGACGCGGGGCTCGATCCCAGGACCCTGGGATCACGACCTGAGCCGAAGGCAGACGCTTAACGACTGAGCCACCCAGGCGCCCCTCTATTATTTTTTTTAAAGATTTATTTATTTATTTTAGAGAGATAGCAAGAGAGCGAGCAAGTGAGAGAGAGAGCAAGGACAAGCAGAAGGGGCAGAGGGAGAGGAATCTGAAGCAGACTCTGTGCTGAGTGCAGAGCCTGACGGGGGGCTCGATCTCATGACCCTGAGATCAGGATCTCAGCTGAAACCAAGAGTTGGCCACTTAAGCAGCCATGCCACTGAGATGCCCCTCACTCTATTTTTATTTACAACAATTTTTAGCTTTATTGAGATATAATTGACATATAAAATTGTATAAACTTAAAGTTCCTTATGTATTTTGGAGTTTAACATCTTACCAGATAAACTGTTTGCAAACATTTTTGCCCATCCTGTAGGTTGCCTATAATCTGTTGATTGTTTCCTTTGCTATGCAGAAGCTTTTTAATTTGATGTAGTCCTACTAGTTTATTTTTGTTTTTATTGCCTGTGATTTTGCTGTAATATTGATGAGATTATTGTAAAGACTTATGTCATGAAGAGTTTCCTCAATGTTTTTTTCTAGGGTTTTCCAGTTTCATGTCTTAGTTTAAGTCTTTAATCCATTTTGAGTTGATTTTTGCATGTGGTGGAAAATTAAGATCAATTCCTCCCTTCCTTCCCCCCTCCCTCCCTCCCTTCCTTCCTGTGGCTAGCCAATGATCCTAGCACCATTTGTTGAAAAGACTCTTTTCCCCATTGTGTATTCTTGGCATCCTCATTAAAGATCGTTTGTGGGGCGCCTGGGTGGCTCAGTTGTTAAGCGTCTGCCTTGGGCTCAAGTCATGATCCCGGGGTCCTGGGATTGAGCCCCACATCGGGCTCCCTGCTCGGCGGGAAGCCTGCTTCTCCCTCTCTCACTCCCCCTACTTGTGTTCCCTCTCTCTCTCTGTCTCTCTCTGTCAAATAAATAAATAAAATCTTAAAAAAAAAAAAAAAAAAGATCATTTGTTAGTATGTAGAAATGCAACCAAGATTGTATGTTGTTTTGTATCTTGTAACTTTACTGAATTTATTTATTCTAATAGTTTTTTTTAATGGAGTCTTTATAGCTTTCCATACATAAGATTATGTCATTTGCAAGCAGGGAAGATTTTACATCTTCCTTTCTGATTTTGATGCCTTTTATTTATTTATCTTGCCTAATTGCTCTGGCTAGAACTTCTAGTACTCTGTAAATAGAAGTGTCAAGAATGGGCCTCTTTGCTTCATTCCTGATCTTAGAGGAATTTTTCACTGTTGACCATGGTGTTAACTGTGGGCTTGTCACATGTAGCCTTTATTGTGTTGAGGTATGCTTCTTTTATATCTAGTTTGTTGAGAGCTTTTTATCAGGAATGGGTGTAGAATTATGTCAAATGCTTTTTCTATTCCATTGAGATAATTATGTGATTTTTATTCTTTATTCTCTTAATGTGGTGTATGTCATTAATTAATTTTGCCTGTTGAACAATCCTTGCATCCCAAGGGTAAATCCCCTTTGTTCATGGTGTAAGATCCTTTTAATATGCTATTGGACTCAGTTTGTTAGTATTTTGTTGAGGATTTTTGCATCTGTATTCATCAGAGATATTGACATGTTTCCTACCCCCTCCCCCAGCTTTATTGAGATAAAATTGCTGTATAACATTATGTAAGTTTAAGGTATACAACATTATGATTTAATGTATTTCTTGTGAAATGATTACCCCAATAAGGTTAGTCAACAGATCCACACCCTCACATAGTTATAATTTGTGTGTGTGTGTTGAGAACTTTATGAAAGTTATTTTTTAATTCTCTGTCAGATAAATTGTATAACTTCATTTTATTAGGGTGAATTTCTGGAGATTTATCTTGTTTCTTTATTTGAAGCATCTTTGTCTGATTCTCCTTTTTTTTTTTTTGACTCCCTGTGTTCGTGCCTGTATGTTGGACAAAGTGAACACCTTTCCCAGTCTTCACAGACTGGTTTCATACAGGAGAAGATCCCCACCAATCAGCCTTTCCCAAGGAGAAGCAGATGGATGTGGTTTTTATATGCTTACTCTGCTGGGAGTGGGGCCAGGGAGCTATGGCATCCACCAGCCCAAGCTGTTGCCTCTGTTATCTCTTAGCAGGCTAGACTCTGCTGGACCCATCAGACCTCTAGGACTGGTGAGACAGATGCTAGTTCTCTGGGAAGTCTTGGAGAGGTTGGGTGCTGGTTCATGGATCAATTCTTTCTTTTCTCTGGAAGAAAGCTAGAAGCTGGGATTTTTTTTTTATCTACTCACTATGCTGAGTTTGGGATGGGAAAAGGGATTTAATGGCATCTACCAGCCTAAATTACAGCCTCTATTCTCTCCCAGGACATTAAGCTATGTTAGACTCATCAGAGCTTTAAGACTGGCAAGACACTGGGAGCTCCCTTGGAAAAGTCAGGTTGCTGGATACATGGACCAACTACTTCCCTCTCCTGATTAAAAGTGGGAGCTAGGGGATCTCTTCCTGATTATGTGGTGCTGTGCTAGGGGCAGTGTTAACACTAGGAGGTTGTCCTGAATCTCTCTACTGGCTTTGGTGTGTCTTGTTCCACATTCTCTTGGGGTGCGGGAGCCATTTAATTAGTTTCTGATTTCTCACAAAGGAAATTTGTCTAGGAATTGTTGCTGAATTGGTATGTTTGTGGGGCGTGGGGAAAGGCGAGTACTGATCACTTTGCTGGTGTCACTCTCTACCTGTCCACTCCTCATGCTACCTCGGGCTGTTTGCTCCCCACAGTTAACTGAGATCCTTCTCCTCTGTGCACCCCACTCCCATATACACTATGATTATGGCACACAAATCATACTGTGAACTCACTGGTAACAGAGATAATGCTTATTCAATTTCTTCTTCCATACTTGGCCCTGAATACATGCTTATTTCATGAGCAGTAAGTCTTAAGTAGAATTTCCACAGACAGAGTGGTGGATTATTTGTTTTAACTAACGGTGAAGAGAAGAGTCCTAGATTTAGAATCAGACACCTGTGATCCCATTCTGGCATATCACCAATTAGTGATCTGTCCTTGGGCAATTCAGTTTACTTATTTTAGCCTCACTTTCCTTCCCTCTAAAGCGGGGCTAATACAGAGTACCTTCTGAGGAAGATCACCTAAAATAAAGGGCATGAAGGGGACTATGGAAATGTAAAGGATTATTATTATTTTTCCATATTGAAGGTTTTGTCCCTTTGAAGGTTTGGAGGTTGTCTGTCTTCTGTGCAGGTTAAAAAAGAGAAAAGAGTTGTGAGCAAAGAAAACACTTCTCAGTTCAAGTTTTCTATACCTTGGTACTATTCAAAGCCATACATGCATGAGTTTAGTGTTCTAGAAATACAAGAATAATCTAGCCAAGTGTCTTGCTAGAAAATATCATCTATATATGCTATTATTCTCCAGAAACCACAGCAGAGGAAAAGGTGGCCTCTCTTCTATAGTATAAATTAGTTCATTCGTCCCATTAATCTTTATTGAGAAACTATATAGAATGAGACACTGGGCAATGGGAAAGAATTTCCTCAAATGGCATCAGCTCCACTTGTGGAGTTTCAGGAGCCTGTGGGGTTGATTCAAGTGGCAGCCGTCAGAGAGGCACACGGAAAACAAATAACAGTAAATTGGATGTTTTAGGCTTATACTTGCGTAAAGTAGGTGCATAGAGGGTGTGGTCTTGTAGCTCCCTGTTGTTGGAATTTTCCTCATGAGGAGAGTGAGAGACCGGGTAACACCTGAGAAGGGAGCCCAATATTGCTTTGCTACCCTTGCTGGTGTCATTCTGAACACTTCTGGTCTGCCCTGACATTCCATTTCATAACCCCCATTGTGGACTGCTGGGTGAATGTCATAACACTTACCTTGCCTCTCAGGGGCGTCATGGAGTATAAATGGATACATCCTGGGCAAAGCATTAATTGGGTTCTTCAGGTAAAAGGTGCTCCGTAAGTGAAAATGCTAATGTTGTTATGAGTTTCCCCCTTCACTGTCATCCTGGGAAGCAGAAATGATGTTTACACAGCTATGCAAAACCATCTTCTTCAGTGCTCTAACCTTTTGGGAGGATAAAAATCTGTGCAGTAATAACCATCAAGCTGGGTCTGAAGCATTGAGATAAAGGGCCTGCCCACCAGATGGTTCCCTGGGGTAGGTGACTGGTAAACCCTACTTTCATCTTTATCCACAGAAGAACTGTTTGTTTCTTGGTGGTTCACAGTAAACCAAAGGAGACAGCCTTCTCTTGTATTTGGCACCTCTGTGGCCCTGCTAACATCTACCTGCCTGGTTGTTTTCATAGGAAGCTCTCCAGGTGTGGACAGCAGCACGAAGCGCTCATTTCCGTCAGGGAAGCCCGTTAGGATCCAACTCTCCGTGGGTCTCTTGTAGTTCTGCCTATCTTTGAGTGAGAGACATTGGCAGCTTTGTTCAGGACTGTCTTTTCAAGGATATGTCTATAACAAACAGCCTTGGAAGACTGAGATAGCCTCCCTGTCTAGGGCGGAGGGAAGATTTCTTACCTGATCACAGAAACGAAGGGAACATCTCACTCTGGGACAAAGATTGGACAGGTTTGCTAAGTCCCCACCCGCGCTCCCCTTAATGAGATTGGAGGTTTCCTGAGGTGTGGGTTCCTCAGCTACGTCGCAAACACACTGTGTTGGCTGCAGCCCCCCGGGCACATCTCTGTACTGCCCCACAAGACTCGCAGGACAAGGGAAATGCAAGCGAGCATGGAGCTCATGCCGCCTGCCGTTCTTTGAGTAATAAACTCCATTGTTTCAGACCCAGGAGTCTCACGTCTTCTGTCAGCTTCTGGAAATTGTGGCAGGCTGAATTATTGTCTTACAGGACCTCATACCCTTCCCAGTCCTTGATGACCTATTTCTTATAAAAGTAAAGAATTTAAAATGCTCTCACATCTACCTCCTTTCTTTTCTTTCTTCTCACAACCACGGGAGCTAGACACTGCCTTAAATCAGTGCCTTGTTACGGCACCCTGGGAGAGGTAATGCCGTAGCCTCCTGACTGCTTTCTTGCCTCCAGTCTTTCTCCACCCTGCATTCATATCCTGCATAGTTGCCAGGCTCAAGTCTCTAAAGCCCAGCTTTGATCACGGCACTCCCTCACTCCAAAGTATCTAATGGCTCCCCATTGCCAGCATGAATGATAAATCCTTTAGACAAAAATAAATGCTTGCTGAAAGTCAGGCTTCACTATCTGTCTCCAGTCTTCAACTTCTATGACTCCTCTTTTAGCACTCTGTCCTCCAACCAAGCCATGTCACCCCTGGCACTCACGGTCGCCATTTTCTGCTGCATATCTCCTTCATGTTCATGTTTCCTTTCCCTGAAATAATTCATTTCACTCTTCGTGTCTGCCCTTGAAATTTTATCACCTTTTCCTCCATGCTTCAATACTAACTTTTCCAGGATGGCTTCTCAATTTCTACCCTGACCCAAACTATGATTTTCCCATGGCACTTTTCTTATTTGATTTTATATAATAATCAGGTAAAGGCAAAGATCACGTTGTGCTCTTCTTTGTATAACTTTATCTTGCTTATTAGTGTCTTTTAAATAGACATTCAATGAAAGTTGAGTTATATGGATTTGATAGATGATTTTGCTGGAGTTCAGAGAGGTGAAGGTGTGTTTAAGGTTTCACAGCAACTTAGTGAGAAAATGCTTGGACCAGAATCTCAGTCTTTTGATTTTAAGCCAAGGATGTTATGCTAGGAATATTTCACTTCTTGAGAAGCCTGATTTTGGCATTATATGCCTCAAGGGGTGGCAATTATATACTAGAGGGGAAACTATTTATCACAAAGGTCAGACACCAAAATCTAATCGAGAATTTTACTTTATACCAAAGCCATCAAATATTTATTTTGGTTCTACCTGTAAATTAACAAGAGGAAACCGGTGGTGTGACAGTCAGTATGGACTTGCGTTGTGGGAGGAGTGGTTTTCCAGAGGTCCCTAAAAGCCTGCTCCAGAGGTGGCTGCTTCGGCCCCGCCTGTGCATGACAGCCAGACTCTGGCTCTTTTGACTCAGAGAAAGTCAAATCCTTACTCTGTCCTATTTCCTGTTGGAGGTGAGGATGGATCAGCTGACAAAACTGTCCTGGGGGGCAGATCTGCTGACATCCCGCGCTTGTTTAGGAGCAGGCGAAGGAGGACGATTTCATCATGTTGGTCTGCAGGAAGGGAGGGGTATGGCCTTTCCTTGCTCTGTGCCTTCCCTGGGATGAAGACTGCCTGGCTCGGAGTAAGTCTTTCCTTGCTGGGTGTCCCTAATAATGAGGTGAACCGATAATTCTCCTGAAGTGTAACATTCCTGGCCATCAGCATCTTTTGCATTTGGTTAAACAGAGAGCTAGTTCTCTGATGGTAACAGTCACTGGATGTTCGTCACAAGCCGATCCACAGTCTATTAGAGAGGTGAGAAACCCTTGGGACTGTCTAGCCCAACTCCCATCCTCTCCTGATAAGGAAACAGGTCCAGAGAGTCCTCTGGACTCTCACACCTTCTCTTCTCCCACCCCAAGGTCACGGGCTTTAGGGTGACCTTGAAAAGAGAAGGTAACGTTAATTTGGGCGATCATGGATAGAAACACGCTACGAATATACTTCTGGAATCTAGGCAGTGTGTGCTGTAGGTGGACACACCTCTGTTCAGAGAAATGGAGTGCATTCCCAGCAGGGCAAGGACAAAGAAATAAGTCTTAAAACAAAAGTGATTCATTGAACCTGTAACCTAGATAGGACAGTATTTTTTTTTTTCTTAAGAACAAATTAAGAAGCACTTCTTGCTGTCCACACAAAAAGCTGGAAAGGAGTGATAGGGTGAACATGAGGAACTGACTTTGCAGACTTATAAAAATTTAAGGACTACTCTGTGCTGTATTAGGTTTATTAGGGAGAGTCTGGGGGAGCTTTCGTTCGTGCCTTGAATCACAATGGCGCAGTAGAATCTCTGTCATTAAAATTTGAAGGTAGATAAACAGTAAATATTTCCAGGGATAATTACTTAGCGCTAGGCAAACCTCAAAGTGTTGGAAGTTGCAGCTCCCGTTGGATCAGTGCCATGGGGGGGCGGGGGTGGTATTTATCTAAAGCTTATCTGAATCATCTGAGCAGCAGAGCTAGGTGCAGTTTGGCAGGCGCTCTTCACATGGTTATGTTTGAGAGGCTTACTAATAACAGTTAAAGAACACTCCTTCCCTAAGGAGACATTTATTATTTCTACAGTGTCCCCACTGGCCTCCCTGCTCCCTTTGGCCCGCCCCTCTCACCCTACCCGTCCTCATTTACAAATCCCTACCAAATCAGCGAAGCCCGGTTTGCAAGATGGAAATCTGCCCTGGAGTTTTGGAAGATTCACTGGAGCCAGGGGCACGGCTGTGTGTTCTCGAGTATTTCAATTCTGAGTTGTATTTATTAAGTGCTTTCGTATTCTTCTCGTAGAGAACAATATAGGAAAAGTGAAAGGTCCCTGACCACCAAGAGGCCCTGGGTTCAGACCCCAGCTCTGCCGTCATCTACTGTAGGGTTTAACCTTGAAGAAGTCATTTTAAACCCTGAGCCTAAGCTTTCTTAGCTATCAAATAAGGTGACGGATCAGATGATCATTAAGATATTTTCCAGTTCTAAAATATAAGAAGCCACTGCCAGAGCTGGCCTGGATGTTAGATGTTCTCCAGTTTACTTTGCAGATAGGGAAACTGATGGATTGGAACAGTCAGTTTGCCCGTTTGGGTATCAAGCTTATCAAAGTGAGAAGAAATCTACACTCAGTAAATACCTTATTGTCTAAATGTTTGCACGCAAAACAGCACTTTAGGATTAAACCTTTCCGGAAAGTTCCATGAAGGAGAAATGGGACTGGCTAAAAGAAAGGGAAGGATGGTGGCATTATCAAGGGTACAGAGGTAGGGATGTGGCAGGACTGTCTGAACCAAGCTGTTTGCCAAGGCAGCAGTCCCACAGTACAGGCTGTGTTCTGTTCCCCTGCTCGGACTTCCGCCATGATTCTAGGGGGCACATGGTCTCAGTATTGAGTGATGTGGACACGCACTGTGAGAAAGTTACTTCCTTTTCATTTTTCCTTTAATCCATCTGATCATGCCAGGGAGAAAGACTTGTGTTTGAGCTAATATGTTTCTTTTTAAAGATTTATTTATTGGGGTGCCTGGGTGGCTCAGTTAAGCGTCTGCCTTCAGCTCATGATCCCAGGGTCCTGGAATCGAGCCCCCCATCGGGCTTCCTGCTCCGCGAAAAGCCTGCTTCTCCCTCTCCCACTCCCCCTGCTTGTGTTCCCTCTCTCACTGTGTCTCTCTCTGTCAAATAAATAAAATCTTTAAAAAAAAAAAAAAGATTTATTTATTTGAGAGAGAGAGAGAGAACCTGTGAGTGGGCGGAGGGGCTGAGGGAGAGAGAAAATCTCTAGCAGACTCCCTACTGAGCACAGAGCCTGACACGGGGCTGGATCCCCTGAGATCATGACCTGAGCCAAAATCAAGAGTTGGCCACTTAACTGAGCCACCCAGGTACTCCTGCATTTTTAAGATCCTTGATAACTCCCTCCCACCTTTTTGGTTTTAATCAAAGGAAGAGCAAGTCTTAACCTCAGAAACATCATCAGGTAACAGCGTCTCTTAAATTAAATAATTTTTTCTGTTCTTCTTGTATTTATTTTGAAGTTTCCTTCTATTTATGGCAAATAATACACTTTTTCCATTATGTGGTGATATAAGGGTTCCTTTTAAAATAATTTTATTTTTTATTTATTTATTTTAAAAATAATTTTAAATGGAAATGTGCCATTAAGATTAATTGCCATTAAGTAAGAAACAATGCAGGTAGTATAAGGGTCTAGAAAAATCCAGAATGTGATATGGGATTGATGACATTTGGGAAACCCCGAAGTGTTTGTAAAGGGCCGGGGCTCCTGGAGAAAGACAGGCCTGGGTTCAAATCCTGCCTCTGCTGTTTACCAGTGCTGTGAATTTGAGTCTGATCTCCAGGGTTACATGGAGGAAGAAAAATGAAGAAGGATAATGATGACTCCAGAAAAGCACCTGCAGGATTTTCAAGAAGTGAACATGGCCTGCTTTATGCCCTCCTTACCGTCAGACTTGCCCCACAGGATCAGGTGCTTCCCCGTAACCACTGGCGCCCACCTTACCTTCAGGGTTGGCCTGTTTTTATTTCTACCTCATTTTGTGCTGTTAGTGCTTTAGTGAGCTCCCTCCATTCTGTGGAGGGAGAGCTACTATGGCATGGTGGAAGGGACATTGAACTTGAAGCAGGAGACCAAACTTTGAATGTAGGATCTACCACTTACTAACTGTTGATGTCTTGGGAAAGTTATTAATCTCTCTAACCTTTAATATCGATATTAATAAAATAGACATGAGTATACTGACTACCTAGGACTATTGTGAGAATGGACTTCAGTGTACCAGAATGTTCTGGGCACACAGTAGGTCTTCAGTAAATGGCTGTCACCTATCCTTGGGCACATACTGTGTAGAACCTATCAGCCTATCTCTTCGGAGCATTTGTCTACCTAATGCTGTGTTATCACAAGAGGCAGAAACTTCTCTTTAGGCAGCTACATTTCTCAGGAGCAAACTGCAGTCTGTTAAAAATGCTCAGCACGATCAGACAAAAAGGCATTTCAACCAACATTTCCGCAACCCAGTCTGGCAGATTCTTGACTTTGGCATGATCTTGCCTCTACAGTATCCCCCCCTTCTGACTCTTGACCTATAGAAAAGAAAACCTGTGGAGACATCTAAATCTAGCCTTATTTTATGTGCTATATGTAGCAATCTCACTTCCTAGATTGTGTATCCTCAGGTCTCTTTCAGTTATAAGTGCTAGAAATGGAATGCAGTGGGATTAATTGAGACAGGAAAAATTTCAACCCCTTTAAGTTAAAAAGAAAAAAGGAAAGTGACTGATTGATTTAACTGGAAAATCTTGGGGATTTTCAGCTTCAGGCATGGCTAGATCTAGGTGCTTAATGAATTATCAGTATTGATGAGTAATGCAAATGTAATCTTACCCTTAATTGTCCAGGTGGAATAAAAAATGCTGCAGTTAGACATGACATATTAGAGTGTTGGCAACTGTTCTGTGAATATCCACTGTGTGGCCATCATTATTCCTAGTGGATGGCATTGCCGAGATACTCACCATGTCAAGCGCTAGTGAAATGGACATGGTTAGAGATTTTAGATAGTTTACATTGTGAAGGAGAAGCTGAAAATCCAAAATCAGAGTGCCAAGGTACAGTCCCTTATTTATAAGAACTGGAAAATGCTACGATGTCAGGGCTGACAGTGCCAGAGAGAACCAAACGTTCCCCTTGATTTTATAGGAGATAAAATGGAGGCTCAGAGAAGTTAAGTGACTTTCCCAAAATTACACAGAAATTCAGAGACATATCTAGTGTTATAACTCAGATTTTCTGGGTCCCAGTGAAATATACTACCTCCTCCCACACTTTGCTACACTTCTGGATGGCTTAGCCTTCAGCTGCTGAGTGGCTGTTCTTCTTATTTAACCAAAATGCATCTGCTATGGATTTAGTCTCCTCTAAAAACTTCTAGCCTGGCTCCAGGTGGACCTCTGCCCTAAGACAAGAGCAGTGGGCCAAGCAGAGCAGTGCTGACAGGACAGACCCAGGCAGAGGGGGGCTGTGGGGCACAGAGCACTCTCCAAGTTCTGACCCCTCCATCCCCTGGAGGCCAGAGGCCGTGTGACCTGGTTTGCTGAGATGGTTCTTGCAAATGCATATTGTGCTTGCTGAAGTGTTACTCGTCCTGCTTACAGTCTCAAAAGTGTCCCCCATTAAACGGTACCCCTACTATAAGCCCATCTACTGCAACTCTGTATATCTGGGCCCTGGTTCCACTTTGCAAAACTCTTAGTAGTGCAGACTCCCAGAAGTTTGCCTCTGTTCTTTTTGACTCCTGGCAGCAGAATTTGGAGGCTGTTCCTCGAGGGATCACCTTGTCCATTCTTTTTCATTACAACGGAGGAAATCAGGGCTCAGATGCTAAGGGACTTATTCAGGATCACCAGTGATAAGGGATAGGCCTTCAATCATGTGTTCAGTCCTTTTCCACTCGATCCTGCTACGTATGTTTGTACCCTAGACCTTGCTACGTATGTTTGCACCTGGACCTTGATCCAGAAGACTTCTTCTGTCTAACGTGGAGCCTGCCTCATGTTTTGCCATTTTCTGGAAAGGACCATCTGACTATGTGCACTGAGACCCTTGGTCATCATTGTAATTCTTAGATTTTAAGAGATGTGGCTGCCTGTTCACACAGGGCTGCTGTTCTGGAAGCAATGCCAGTAGACTCAGGCATTTTGGTAAGTAGGTAATGTAGGGACAACAAGGGCCACGCACTTTATAGCACAGCCACATGGTACGTGTGGTTCAGTTCGAAAGTCAACACGGAAGCAGAAAATTCTGCATCATCAAAGTTACCCTAGAAAATAATTTAAATTGTCTATAAAGTCTGAAATAATTCCATCTCGTCCTATGTTTGACACAGCCGGTTTGTCCTTGAGCACTGGAACAGATGGCTGTTTGGTTGAGCACCACATGAAATGGTTGCCTTGTGTTTAGAAACCAATTAATACCAAAAATAATACCGCGTCTTTAAACAGAGCAATGGCAATCATCTTACTAAGGCGTCCATGCTCAGAGAGCGATGTGGAGACAGATGCTGCCCCGGGGACCAACAGGCTAGTGTCTCATGCGGGGGCACCTCTCAACTCTTTAAATTATTTCCCTTTCTCTGCCAAATGCATGCCAATGAATTAATGTATATTAAATATGGATCCTGCATAAATCTACTCTACAAGATAGGTAATAAGAAATGGCTAAGCCGTTTGGGGCCCATAATACTTTTGACAGTTGCGTTAAAGGCTGAGAAGACAGCCACCACCCTCAAGGAATTCTCCCTGAGCACCATGTATATCATACTTGCTCTCTGCACTCTTTTCTTCCATTTCTGTGAATGGAAGGAAAGCTTATTTTTCTCAGTGTACTGTAAGCCCCGTATGCCTGAAATTGTGTCCAAAGTGTCCCTCTCACCTCCACACGTGTGTCAGAAGGCTGAGCACACAGAGCACATCCCATAAATACTGCGATAGCCTTATTGAAGGCGCTGTCCTAAAGCACAAGGACGGAGGGCTCTGGGTTCGGGAAGCCCTGGTTGCAGATCCAACCTCTCCCCTTTTCTAACTATGATGAACTCTCCAAAATTTTATCTCCTCAGCTGAGTATCAGATTAGATAACAACACCTCGTTTGCAAGTTTTGTGAGAGCTTAGACACGGAGCGTCAGGATCCGCAGGGGTCGTGGTTGGTATATGGTGGTGTTCAGTAAATGGTGGACACTCAGATTATGATTGCCGATTGTGTTGGAAGAAGCTCGGTCTCTCATGATTCTCTTTTAGACATATTCTTAAGCATTTGAACTAGAACTCTGAGATTTGGGGATTCTGGTCTTCATTTGGTCACCTATTACTAGTCTTAACTAAAACCTCACTAATGAGTTTGACAAACTCATTAGACTTCTTGGGGCCTCTGTTTCAACACTTGCCAGGCAGTGCTGATAACTGTTCATTTTCCTACCTGCCGGGATTTTTGTTAGGAAGTTTCACATGTGAGAAAACATCCACGAAAGTGTTTTACAAATGTGAGGGTGTGGGTCCATGGAGAGGTCTGGGTTTGAGCTCTAGCACCCTGACTAGCCCGCTGAGTGACCTCCCTCCCCAAGTGAGCCTCTGTCCTCATCCCCACCAACCCCTTCAGGTTATTTTGAAACACAAAAGAGGTGATGAATGTGAAAGTAGGTTATAACCTCTAAAATATATTCATGTAAGGAACAATTATGTCATTATTAATAAAAACATTAAATGCTCTAAAATACCAGGGACATTATTAACATCATCTCTCAAAGGAAAAATGACATCATGAAGCTCGCTGAAATGTCCAAAGATCCATTTGGACTCATTTTGTCCTAGGAGGAGAGAGGGATTTAGAAAGATCTCACTTTGGCTCCATGGAGCCTCCTCAGGTTAGGAGTGATGTTTTCATTTTTGTTTAGTTTTGTTTTCTGGGGAGTCAGCAGCGGGTCTAATTAATGCTATCAAAAGCATGACATTTAATTAACTAAATCACATGTTGAGCCTAATGATAACATATTTCAGCACCCGGCAGGCAGTGATGGTCTCTTGGGCCATTTCTAAGGAGGCTTGTGATTTGATAAGGAGAAACCCTTCTCAACAAAATCAGGGCTCCCCTGAGAGTAGCCAGAGAAAACACAGCAAGAGTGCGGGCTAGCACATTCTCCCAGAAACAAAGAGAAGGAATGACAGAGAGGAATGGGGCCACTGAATGGCCTCTTCATCTTTTAAAAAGGCTTGTTGGAAATCCAGAGGCATATAAGAACAAACCTAAGTGCCTAAATTGCCTATCCCATGTCTGGTTCATTCCAGTTACCACTGGCAAACGGAACAGGGAAAACAAAGTGGGACAAACAAGGACCTCACTGGGGGCTGTCTGAAGCCAGACTACCAAAGTCCCTCCAAGCAGCCAAGTATGTGGACGTGGGTGCCCTCTGCTGGACACTGGAGTATCTATGACGGTGCTTATCTGGGTACTCACCCAGGGGGCAAGCGCCTTTCCCTCTGGAGTTGAACATTCTGAGTAGAATTCCCAGGGACCCGTTAGTCACAATAGAGCCCACCAGTTTGTCCCAAAGAAAATTGATTTCCGGATCATTCTGTGCCTTGGTTTATGCACATCTCCCTCCTTTGCCGCCCTATTTCCATTATGTTCACTAAGACATTTGTATCACGTTGACTCTGGCATGCATTTCTGTTTTCTTTCGACTCTTCGGTAAGAAATCTGCATAAAATAACTTATGTACGGTGTCGTGAATTGCATCAAGCTGGGTCATCCAATGTAAACACTCATTTCAGAGAAGAGGGAAACAGAGGCTTGGAGAGATGAAGTGACCTGTCCAAAGTGTCCCAGCACATCCATGACAAGATTGCCTGACTGCCCTCCTGTCTCCTTTCCCTTGATATGCTGTCTCCCACACTGGCCCCCAGGTGTGGTGGGCAACTGAGGTTTTCACTTGCATGGAATCCCAGAGGAGGAGAGCCTATCCTGGTGGTGAGGGTGTAGGTTCTGGAGACAGGGGTCCTGGGTTTGAGTCCCTGAACCTGTGTTGGCTGTGTGACATTGGACACTTTACATGACCTCTCTGTGGCAAGGTGTGCTCATCTAATACGGAGGTTGTGAGGGTTGAATAATTGAAAGCAGGTAAAGCGTTCAGTGTACTGCTTGGTCCATAACTGGTGTTCAATAAATGATGTTTATCATCACTTCTATGATTGCATGGTAGTGTTGGTTGGAAGATATTATCAGTGATTATATAATAGAACTGCTAGAACTGATATCAGGGGATTTTGCCTAAACTGTGTTTTGCATTAAACATGAAAACATGCCTCCCTCCAAATGGAGGGCCATTCTAGGCAGAGTGAGCAAAGTGGGAGCAGGGAGAGTTTAGGGAAAACACATGACTGGTGTTCCTTGAAGGAATAGCATAGTTGAGGAGGAGACTGGAAAGAGACTGGTGCTAAAAGACGGGTGGCCTTGAATGCCGGGAGCTTGGCTTTATTCGGCGTTCGATGGGGAGCCATGGCTGATTGTTGAGTAGGGCAGTTTTCCGTTTCTCTTGTATGACTCGTTTCTCCGGCTCCCGGGACGTGAGGGCTGTCAGGAGCCTGCCTGACTGATTGCTGCCCCCATCACGTGGGCGCGCGCACATACGCACAGGAACACCCCCGCTGTGTGGTATTCAGTATTCCAGTCACCTTGAGGTTGTCGCCAAGGAGCCTGGTGTCGCTTGCAGCCACGTCACAATGAAGAATGAGCCCGGCTGTCACGGTCGGCCGGTGGCGGGGGCTTGTCGCTTCTAGATTGAGTGCCTGTTTCCTTGCATGGAAATCTCTGGTGTGGGTACAAAGATGCTGAAGGTACTGGCAGAGGGGAAGGGGGGGGCAAGAGGCTGCTAGCATGCAGAGAGAGGAGAGAGGAGAGAAAGCCCTTCCCGCACCTGCCCCCAGAAAAGGGTGGTCGGTCATTTGAGCAAATGCTGCCTCCACCTGGTCAGGGACACCTCGCCTCCTGTGGCTGGCTGCAGATCCCTAAAGTCCATGCCTCCCCCCCCTTCTTTGCTTGGCACTTTCTCTCCTGCGTGTTGCCAATTCTTATTTGCTGGACTGAGCAGGAGATGGGGCCGAGAGGGAGGGAACAGGCACAGTTCTCATGGATGTTGCAAATGGAAACTCAGTGGGGTTTGGCCTTTGGGTGTTGCAGCCCCTGGGGCCCCCATCAAGGCCTCAACCGCGTGGAGCCGCACACGTCTCTGTGACCCTCTCAGTTAGGGGTAGCAAACGGGCAGGCTCGTACGCCTCTTGCCAGTAGATTCAATTTGGCACCAGAATGGTTTCCTTTCCTTTTTTTTTTTTCCCCCAATATTAGAATGAGATGGCAAGATTTTAAAATTGGACCTTTTTTAATATGAAGATATGAATTCTGGCTTCTCTTGAAAACCAGACCATCTTATGGCACCGGTCTGCATTCCCCCTTGGCAGCAACCTGTAAGTAAAAAGAAGACTCCAGCCCTGCTTTTAACAGGGCAAGCGTTCTCAAGTTTCCCACTATTCCCACCTGGTCCCTGATCCATTCACTTGACCAACCTGGCCCTGTCAACATTAGTTTGTGACCCTCAATCTGGATTCACCCCTTCATCTTAAGAGTAAGAGCACTGAGGTTCAGAGAGGGCCTATGATTTACCCAAGGTCACACAGTCTCCCCCATGGACAGAGTAGGTGCCATTTACATGATGAGATTTGAGAGGTGGTAGAAAGGACTTACTTTTTCCCCACTTCCCTTCTGCTCTGTAACAGTCTGCAGTGGGTCCCAGAAAGAGGAATCTTTGGCCATATTACATTTCTGGCCTCCTTTGGGTCATTTCCCATATATATCTTTGCTGCTTGTTCTTCCTCATCCAGGCAGCTGGGCTGTGCCCCTTCGGCTCAGGTACACCAAACGGTGTCACCGTTGGGAGCTGAGTGGTGGAGCCCAAGTTCTAGAATCCTCAGCAGTAGTTCAGGCTCACAGGGTCTGAGCCCAAGTCTCCTTACCATAACCTCAGGTGGTTGTTGTCCAAATTAAAAGGAAGGAAGTGTAGAATGTATTTAGCATGGTAGTAGCCACGGTGGCAAGAAATAGCCACTCGAGGTTAGAGGTTATTATTCTAGAGAGACTCAAAACTGCAGGTGTCTGAAGAGATCATCTTGTCCAACTGGCTCGTTTTGATGATTAAGGTGATAACACGTGCTTGTGGTAAAAAACAAAGGGTAGAGAAGGAAATCAAGTAAAATGTAAGAGTCTTTCTCTCTATCACCACCTCCAGATAGTCTCATCTCCCCAGAGGCAACCGCTGTTCAATTTCTCATGTATCCTTCCAGAAACTTTATTTGCATCTGCATCATAAATAATTCGCATCCTGTATTTTGACATAAATGTGATCAGACTACTCACGCTGTTTGGATACTCACAGTTTTATTTAACAATATGTAGCCGGTCTCTTTTCAGAGCTGCACAAAAGGGTCTCTTTTTTTCCCCATTTTCAATGGCTGCTGTTTCATAGGAAGATTATAGTATAGCTTGCGGGTCAACAAACTGATTCTGTCAAGAGCCAGTATTTTAGGTTTCATGGGTCAGAGGGTCTGTACCATCTCCTCTGACTTGTTCTTTAAACAATGCTTTAGAAATACAAAGACCGTTCGTAGCTCATAGGCCATCCCAAAACAGGCCAAATGTGGTCTGTGGCGGTAGCTCTCGGGGTGAGGGGGAGGGGCAGTTAGGTTGCCACTGTAAACAGTGCTGCGAGGAGCATCTCTGTGCTTCGTCTTCTAGTGTTCGCTGAGTTTATCTGGAGAATGAATTCATGGCCGTGAAGTTGCTGCATCACATTTTTAAGTCATGGAAGATATTGTCCCAACCTCCTCATTTTTATAGATAGTTCAAGAAATCCAGTGAAAAGAAGAGTCCAGTGTCCCCCAGCAAGCCAGCGGCAGGAGGAGGACGAGAAATTACTTTCCCAGTACTTGACCTGAGCTCTTTCCACTGTAGCGCGGGCTCTGTCCCTGGCTGAGGCCTTGCATGGAACTTGTTTTGGGATGTGGAGTAGGAAAGACTCAAGTGTCCTTGAACCACAGAGCAAGGTTGCAGAGCCTGGGAACTTGAACGCTCTCAGATCTCTTTTCCTTTCTGTCTCTTATTTCTGCTGCTTGACTCCACTATTGCTCCTGTTATAGACCAACTGGTTTCCAAGATGAAGGGCTGTTTGTGATGACTGCCAGCATCTCTAGGATCCGCATGGCAGAAAGGAAAGTAACATGAATCACAAAGGAGGCTTTTGGCTGCAATTCACAGAAGACCCAGGCACAAAGTAATTTAAATAAAAAAAAATTTATTACGTCACATAACTGGAAGTCCAAGAGGCTGGGCAGGTTCTTATCAACATGGTGAGTGGCTTGATGAGTCCTTATGGACCCTGGGTCTTTCTATTTCATGTTTTTATTCTCAGTGTTGGCTTCATCTTCAAACTGTTGTAGGGTGGTTGAACAGGTTCCTGGTGTCACATGCAGACCCAGGAACAGTCTGTAGTTTCTCCTCAGGAGAGAGGAAACTTTCCTAGCCGCACCCCAAACACACTTCCCCTCGTTGGCCAGAATTGGGTCACATGCCAGTTTTTGACTCAATTACTGATAGGAGGGATGAGGTTACTATGATTGGCTTATAAAAATTACCTGAGCTTCAATGGCTGTTGGGACATCTATCATCCTGTCTATGACAGAGGGCTTATTTCTCAAATCAGCTATAGAAAATTGCAGAAAAGGATTTGTGTTGACTTGTCTTGACGCCTTGATCAACTGCTATGGTGTAAGAATGGTATAAGTTTTGAGAGTGGAGAGAGCATGAGGAGAATGTGCTTCCCCCAAAGAAATGTACCCCCATTGTGTCCACTACAACCTTCAGGAGATCTCAGATCTTAGGAAGTGACCTATGGAGTGGAGGAGTGCTAGAATTCAAGCCAGACTTCTTGGATGAATGTCCTGACTCTGTTTCCCACTGGACTCGGCTCACTGTGTTTCTGTGCTTGAGTCTTTCCATGGGGGATAATCAGGCTGAGGCAGCCTATCTTATAGGTGCCTTGTGAGGATCAATGAGGACATGGTGAAACCAAAGTCAGGGAGCCTTCAGACACATGATAACCTAAGTGAGGGATCCTGGCTGGTCCCGTGGTGTCTCTGGGAGGCAGGAGGGAGGGCTCTTCTCTCTTGGCTCTGTGTCCTTCTAATCCAGGGCTGTGGCACAGGGGTAGACTCGAACCGGACAAGGCCTGGCGGAGGCACTGAAACAGAGATGGAGTCACAGGGTGAGGCTTCCCTGGTTCTTCGTTGTCCCTGCAGAGCTGCTCCTGCCATATTGCTTTGCCTTCTCTCCTTCCCATGTCTCTTTACTGTGTTTGGGCACCTGAATGCCCTTTTTGAGACTAGACTGCTGGTTCGCAACAAATTGCTCTCCTGTCCTCCCTGTGTAATGATTGCTTTGTTAACGTTGAAAAGATTTATTCAACTAAACTCTGCTTTTGACCTTCTGATTTTCTGCTTATACATGTATGTGGGTGTGGGTGTGTGTATATATATGGTTAAAAGTTTCCTCCTCTTTTGAATGTTTGAAATGTATTTGGAACATAACTGGAGAGTTCAGATAGTTTCACTGTGCATTCATCTCATTCATTCATTGCCCCATTCCTTCATTCAGCAAATATTTGCTGATGGTCTGTGCCAGGTTTTAAGCACATAAGAGAGAGCAAACAGACATGGTTCCAAATATGTGGAGCTCACATTCTAGTGAAGTCAGTGAATGGAAGGCCCCTGCAATTCCTCTTGCTCCTGACCTAGCACTCACTGCCTTACCTGGGGACCTGGACCTGCCTTTTGGAGCCAGTCTCTGGGACAGGGTGGTACTCCCAGTACCCTCTCCCACAAAGGTGACAGGAAAGGTGACATTCCAAACCCTACCACTTGCTAGCTGTGAAAACCTGCGTAGGACACTTTCCTCCCTTAGCGTCAGTGTACCCATCTGCCGAGTGGAAACAGCAGGACTAGGTCATCAGGTCACAGTGAAGATGAAGTTAGATCATCCAAGGGAGGCTCTGCATTGTCCAGGTAAGGGCATGGGTTCTGGGGTCAGGCTGCCTCGTTCACATCCTGGCTGTATTTGTCTCTAGCATTGTGACCCCATGCAATTTGGGCCTCGGTTTCCTGATCTGCAAAATGGGAACAGTGATCATTTCCACCTCATTGGATTGTTGTAAGGATTACGTCAGTCCTGTGAAGTCTTTGGTCCAGGCCTGGCGTGTAGCAGTGCTCAGCAAAGGTTATTATTAGGTCTACCTGAGAGTGTTCCCCGCCCCCCCCCCGCCCCCCCGATAGGACTCTTTTTATAACTGGTAAGGCATTATAATGGCGTTTCTTTATTTTGCTCTTTAGAAGAGGAGACCCACAGAAGGTTATGACTCATAACTGGGCCTTTTAAAGCCCTGCCTTGTCCTGTCACCGATGTGCTGTCACTCAGTGCTCGTCACTCACGGGCCACATTGTAATTGCACCTGAACTCCTCACACCGACTGTGACTGGTGCAGGCGGATACACATGGTCAATGCCGGGCAGAGAAGGACAAGGGAAATGGCTCTCAAAGAGAGAGACGACAAGCACGTGTGACTATCAACAGCAGTAAAAGGTACCCTGGAGCTGCCCAAAGGAGGGTAGCAAAGGGCTTCTTTTTTCTTTTTTTAAATTTTTTTTAAAGATTTTATTTATTTGACAGAGAGAGACACAGCGAGAGAGGGAACACAGCAGGGGGAGTGGGAGAGGGAGAAGCAGGCTTCCCGCCAAGCAGGGAGCCCGATGCGGGACTCGATCCCAGGACCCTGGGATGATGACCTGAGCCAAAGGCAGACGCTTAACGACTGAGCCACCCAGGCGCCCCTAGCAAAGGGCTTCTGAGAAGGGAAAGAAGTCCATTTCACTGTTAGCAATATTAACTGGTCATCTGATTTTGGGCAACTCGCTAGACTTCTCTGTGCCCCTGCTTCTTCATGTGTTTAAGAGAGAGAGAGAATATCATACTTTATTAGAGATTCCAAGTTGGTACCATGGATGGGTTTTGTTTGGCTTACAGAGGTTTTACAATTCAGAATTGGTTATCAACACTTAAAACCTCAGAGGTTTCATAGAAAACTCCAGACATCCAGTTCTTTTAGAAAACCAGAGCAGTTGGCAATAGGTAGATGGGGTTGAGTATCAGCCTCCCACCTTCAGGTGAGGCATGCATGTTCCAAGCCTCCCACTCCCAGTAAACTTGGTTTCCACTCATCCACCTGGCTCGTTTAGGTTTGCGGCCTGGATCTTGTCAGCACTGGAGTTCGTGACACCTTGAACAGGTGATCTCCTTAGCATCTTTTTGTTCTGCCACGAGTTTACTAAGTAGGACCAAAGTTACTCTATCCTTTCAACTGAAGAGGAGTGAGTCGGAAAGAATGCTATTTGAATACTCAAAGAGATGGGGAGCATTGGTGAGACTTGAAAACAGGTCTCAGCTCCTTGTTTATTACTTTCTACCAGGTGCATTAACTTTCTTCTGGACTCAAGGTGATCTATTCACTCTTCTCGATGACGATGATGTTAATAATAGCTATCGTTCAGGGAGGATTTCGTATGTTTTAGTTACCTTCTATCACTTAATTATTTTGAGCTATTGATATTAATATTCCCATTCTGTAGAAGAGGAGACAGAGATTGAAGGAAGCCAAGTAATTTGTCTGTGGCTACATGTTTACTGAGTAGTGATGCCAAGATTTGAGCTCAAGTCTGTCTCACACCGACCCCCCATCCTTAACCTCGAGAGTCACACAACTGCAAAGGTAGGGCCAGAGACTTGTCTCATTAAGTAACACTGATCTGTGAATTTTAGAGGGATTAATATTTCACCCCAAATGGATGCTCATTTCACTTGCTTTAAGCATGAGACCCTCTGAATACACAAATCATCCAATGTGGTGCTCATAGCAATACACCCACCAAGGAGGAATGAGAACCCTCCAGAGAGGTCAGAGGGTCTCATTGTGGTGAGAAAGGAGCTTCTAGCTGTCAGGCTGGATATGGCAACGTAGTAACATCACTCCCAATGTCAGGGAGAGGCGAAGGGAGAGCCAGGCTGGGCATCATTCGTGGAGTCCTGAGGCTGCGCTCCGGGCACAGTTTGACTCAGCGATCTCCTGAGAGAGGGGGCTGGCCTGGCTTGTCATAACTTCACACATTTATAGGGTCTGAGGTTGGAAGACACTATAGAGGTTGTCTGGACCCATTTCTATGCTGGCCTCTTTTCTATAAAGCCCCCAACAGGCAGTTTCTACCCTATGCTGGAAGATTTCTAGTGATGGCAAATTCAGTACTCTAAAAAAACAGTCCTTTCTGTATTTGTTAAACATTTCTTTATATCAGGTTCAAGGCTACATACATGTTTGAGCTATTCTTCATTGTTTTGTTATACTACATTTGTCCCTCCTCTGTACCCATTTCTACTGTTTTCTGTCCTGTTTCCTGCCTTGGGAGATAGACCTGTCCGGGCTACTTCACCTGAGCTCCTTTGTGGACTTGGGCCATATTGGGGTTAGCCGGTAAGAAGGAGAGGCAGGTGCTTGGAAGGAGGAGGAGAGGACGGGGTACTTTCCTGCACCCTTTCCCTGCTTCAGCCTGACTCTCGGGTGGTGACTACATCCTTCCATCTCTGTAGCTCTTGCTGGCGGTCCCTCCTGTAGGGATCTGGCTCTCACTGGAATCTGAAAACACTACTTCCTCCCTCGCCCTTTCAGCTGTATGGGAGAAATGGCTTTCCCCTGTTGCCGGTCTCCAAGTGCCTCAGCGTCCCTTGCTTGTCACTTAACCCTGCCTGTGCTTCTATCCTGGTGGCTTCCCCTTGTTCAAGTTTCCATTGCTGTGGATTCTGTTTCCTGCTGTGACCCTGAACTCTCTTGTCTCCTACTGCTAAGTTTACTCGTGGGTGCTCTGTATTTGCTCTTCTTCTTGTTGATTTCTCAACTGATCAGGCCTGGCACAGTTGCCAAGGTCATTGCATACGCTGTTAGCCGCTGCCACACATTGTCGGCTCACCCGGGTTTAACTAAAATTGTTAGGTCGTTTTTATGGGATCAGGTTTCAAGCCCATCTTTGGAGCCAGGTTATCTGGCTTCAAATTCTGACTCTATATTCAATAATGTGTATGAGCAAGTTACTTTCCTCTCTGGTCCCCAATTTCTCCTCTGTAAAATGGGATGATAATAGTTTTCATCTCCAAAGAATTGTGAGGATTAAGTGATTTAATACATGCTAAGCACTTAGAACAGTGCCTGGGGGTGCATGGGTGGCTCAGTTGGTTAAGCAACTGCCTTCGGCTCAGGTCATGCTCCTGGAGTCCCGGGATCGAGTCCTGCATCGGGCTACCTGCTCAGCAGGGAGTCTGCTTCTCCCTCTGACCCTCCCCACTTTCATGCGTGCTCTCTCTTTCTCAAATAAATAAATAAATAAAATCTTAAAAAAAAAGAACAGTGCCTGATGCATGGAATGTTACTTTCATTATCAAGATAATCATCTTTTACATACACAACTGGACATTTTAATCTAAATGCAAAACTTTTCATCTTTACCTGTTTTTTTTTTTCAGCTTTCCTTTACCACTACATCATTCTGAATGCCATTGGTATTGCAATCTTGATACTGTCCCCTAAAACTTCATTACTTAAAGGGTGGGCTACCGACCAGCAGCATGGGCATCACCCAAGAGCTGGTTAGAAGTCAGGAGTCTCAGACCTCCCTCTAGCCCTACTGAATCAGAATCTGCTTGGTCACAAGACACCAGGTGATTTTTGAGAAGCTCTGATCTCCCACATCTATTGATCCTGAGTCATTGCTCTCAGCTGGGATGGAGAAGGTCTCCCGCCTCTGACAGGGAAGGCAAGCCACTCTCCACTTCTAAGATTGCCAAAGACATTGGTGCTGTAGCTCAAGCAAGCCAGGCAGTGCATCCAGGAGCAAAATTCTCCTGGAAAGAAATCTGGAGTTGTGTTTTTACTCCTGGGGTCTGGAGTCAGATTGAATAGGTTTTGAATTCTACTCAACCACCCTCTCTGTTAAGCATGTGTGTGTGCGTGCGTGCGTGTGTGTGCGTGTACATATAAATCATACGTGACAGACGTATTTACCTTGCAGGTTTGTTGTGAGGATTGAGATAACTCTGTGAAGCATTGAGTGCATAGTCTGGCACACACGATGCTAACTTCCTTTCTCCTTTCCATGACTCAACATGATTTATGTCCAAAGGGTAACCCATTCCTTGAAGGAAAAGCTCTACTTGACATAACAGGAAAATTTGCTTCAGATAGATCGGAAAGATTGGGTTCATTTCAAAGCTGCAGCAAATGCCTCACGGTGACGTCAGTGCCACTGCTCATTTCTCTGGCCGTGTGTTTCTGAATAAATTGTATTTGACTTGATAACTGTAAATGGAAGCATAGTGTAATTAAGAAGTGAAGAAAAGATTACTGGTGTAGAAATTTGAATTAAACACCACTGGCATATGTTGTATACATGTAAGTATTTGTGTTGTGGCTAAAGTCCCAAAGAGGATAATGTTGAGGTTGCTGATGAACCTTGACATTAACTAAAATGCACCAATAATAGAGGAAGTGAGATGGCTTTTCGTGATCAATAGCTGAAAGACGTTACTCTTTGGGCTCACCCCGATGCAGCTCAGAGGACATGGTATAGCTGGCCTTTTCCAGAAGTCGTGTACCAGGTCAGAGTATGGCTCTGGAGTCTGGGGTCAAAAGCCGTCTCCTGCCGCTTACTACTGGGCCTCTGGACAAGTTACCCCACGTTTCTCAAGGCCTCAGTTTCCCTTTTTATTTTTATTTTTATTTTATTTTTATTTAAAGATTTTATTTATTTGACAGAGAGAGACACAGCGAGAGAGGGAACACAAGCAGGGGGAGTAGAAAAGAGAGAAACAGGCTTCCGGTGGAGCAGAGAGCCCAATGTGGGGCTCGATCCCAGGACCCTGGGATCATGACCTGAGCCGAAGGCAGACGCATAATGACTGAGCCACCCAGGCACCCCTAGGCCTCAGTTTCCTTAACTGCAGAATGTGGAAGGTAATAATTTTAGCTAAGGGATGCATCCCTGAAGACCATGTGTGCTCCAAAACTCACATATTTCAAAATCAATTTTCCCGTAAGACTGACAAAGAAAGAAGAAGGTATTTCTGTCTGTGATACTGTGATTTATATCAAGATATCTACATTTGGTCTTGTTCCTGGCACAGAGCTCCTAAAACCCTTGGATTCCGAAGTGATGAGAGTTATAAAGGTATCTTTTGTTACGTTAATGAGGTGACTTGTGGCCCCACCTGAGGATGGTGGCTGGTTGTCAATGGAGCCAACTGTGTGATTAGAGGGTTAGGACTTTCAATCCCACTCCCAACCTCTAGAGAGGAGAGAGGGACTGGAGGATGAGACAATCACTAATGGCCAATGATTTAATCACCCACGCCTATGTAATGGAGCCTCCATAAAAACCCCAAAAGGACTGGGTTCACAGAGCTTCCAGGCTGATGAACAGGTGGCAGTGGGGTGCTCTGAGAAGGCATAGAAGCCCCTTTCCCATACCTTTCCCTAAGCATCCCTTCCATCTAGCTCTTCCTGTGTTATATCCTTTTATAATAAACCAGTGATCTAGGAAGCAAAATGTTGCTTTGAGTTCTGTGAGCTGCTCTAGCCAGTTAATCTAACCTGAGCAGGGGTTCTTGGAATCTCTGATTTATAGCCTGTTGGTCATAAGTACAGGTAACAATCTGAACTTGAAATTGGTACCCTGAGTTGGAACTTCCATTTGTACCCCTGGATCAGAAGCTCAGATGATAATAGCCTGGGCTTGCGACTGGCACCTGAAGGGGGTGGGAGTCTTATAGGACTGATTCCTTTTTTTTTTTTTTTTTTTAAAGATTTTATTTATTTATTTGAGAGAGAGAATGAGAGAGAGCACATGAGAAGGGGGAGGGTCAGAGGGAGAAGCAGACTCCCTGCTGAGCAGGGAGTCCGATGCGGGACTCAATCCTGGGACTCCAGGATCATGACCTGAGCCGAAGGCAGTTGCTTAACCAACTGAGCCACCCAGGCGCCCATGTAGGACTGATTCCTTAACCTGTGGAATCTGATGCTTTCCTGGTAGATAGTATCCGAATTGAGTTGAATTCTTGGACGTCTTGCTGGTGTCTGAGAATTGCTCGGTGTTGTGTGGGAAGCTCCCCCAACACACACACTGGAATGGGTGCTCAGGCACCAAAAGTCTTTGAGCTAAACTGACACCACTGTCATTTTAAGACTTAAGAAAGAGCATAAACATAATTTATAAATCCCTCAGTTCATAAACTTTAAAATTATGTCATATTTGACCAACTTGGGGAGGAGTGGAGATTGGCATTCTATTACATTTGTGCATAAAGTGAGATTTTATCCCTTTATCACAGTATTTCAAATATGTATCAAATGGGGCTGTCCTATACTGAACTCATGGTTTGAGAGATAAATGAGATTGTACATATGAAATACTTTGCATGGTGTCTTACCCATAATATTAGCGGCCACTGTTGACTGTCTGTTAAGTGCCAGGCACAAAATGCTTCAGGTATATCATCTCCTTTACTTTTTTTTTTTAAAAGATTTTATTTATTTATTTGACAGAGAGAGGCACAGCGAGAGAGGGAACACAGGCAGGGGGAGCGGGAGAGGGAGAAGCAGGCTTCCCACCGAGCAGGGAGCCCGATGTGGGGCTCGATCCCAGGACCCTGAGATCATGACGGGAGCCGAAGGCAGACGCTTAACAACTGAGCCACCCAGGCGCCCCATCTCCTTTACTTTTCACAACAACCTAATGAGATGGGAGGATTAGTTATTTATTACTGGGTAACAAATTACCCCCAAACTTAGAATCTTTTTTGAAAAATTTTATTTTATTATGTTATGTTAATCACCATACATTACATCATTAGTTTTTGATGTAGTGTTCCATAATTCATTGTTTGCACAAACTTAGAATCTTTAAATGACAAACTTTTATTCTCACAGCTTCTAAGGTTTGAGAAATCAGCGGGGCTTAGCTGGGTGGTTCTGGCTTAGGATCTCTTGTAAGGTTGTAGGCAAGCTGCTGATGGGACCACCATAGTCATCTCAAGGTTCAGCTGGGGCTGGGGAATCTACTTCCAAAGTTGCTTGGGTGGTTTTTGGCAGGTGTCAGTCTTCACCGGCTGTTGACAGGAAACTTTGGTTTCTTGCCAGGTAAGCCTTTCCATATGGCTGCTCACAACACGGTGGTTGTTTTCTTCCAGAGCAAGAGATCTGAGAGAGAGGAGACAAGATAGTGTGTCCAAGATGGAAGCCAGTCTTTTATAACCAAATCTCTAACTTGGCATCCCTTCCTTTCTGCTATATGTTAGTGGTAACACAGACCAAAGCTGGTATGACATGTAAGGGGACTTTACAAGAGTGTGAATAGTGGAACAGGTTGTCTTAGTCTGTGTGGGCTGCTAGAGTAAAAATGTCATAGATCGGGTGGTTTAAATAACATTTATTTCTCAGTTCTGGAGGCTGGGAAGTGCAAGATCAATGTGCTGGCAGATTTGGTGTTTAGTGAGGACCTGCTTCCTGATCATAGACAGTTGTCTTTTTGCTATGTCCTCACATGGCAGAAGGGCCAGGGAACTCTCTGGGGTCTCTTTTGTAAGGGCACTAGTCCTATTCGTGAAGGCTGTACCCCTCATGATCTCATCACCATCCAAAGGCCCATCTCCTAATACCATCATATTGGTGATTAAGCCTCAACATATGAATTTTAGAAGGACACCAATATTCAGTCCAGAGTATAGGTATTAGAGAACTATCATGGAGGATGGTTTCCATAAATGGATACCGTTATTATCCACCCCGCTTCAAAACGAGAAAACTGAGGCATACAGAGCTTATGCAAGTAATCCATGGTTGCCCATTAATAAGTTTATAAAAAAACAAAATGAAACAAAAAAACAACCCAAGTTCCAAATTTAGGCATTTTTGTGGCAGGTCCCGTATTCTGAACAGTACTGTTCTGTCTACAGAGTAAGTAGCACATTAGCAATAGTCACAGCAACACTCCCAACAACCAGTCTGCAAATCCATGACTCTAGACTTGGACTGCATTTGACCGTTACTCCTTCCCTTTAAAGACAAGTCTGTAGTGAGCTTCTTTCTTCCTTTAACCTGATGGTGTGGGTATGTACAGAGAAGCAGAAAACAAGACTCTCATCTGTGTGAAGCATCCAACCTTGCTGGGGTGATAAGACCAGCAGGAATTTTTGCCCTCCGCACTTCTATAGCACTTGTTGCCTTTACATTGATAATAATATAATAGATATTTATTATAATAATGAATTATATGTATCATTATTATTATTATTGACACTTCATTGTCCTGTCCTGTCAATGACTTTTTCCCCATGAATTTTTGTCTCTCAACTGGATTCAGATTCCTCTGGGGTTGGTCTCTGTCCTCTACTTCATTGATTTTCACCCAGTGTGTCAAGTAGAGTTAGTTAATGATAATGGATATCCTCAACCAGTGTTTACTAGTGAAGATTATGTAAAATTATTGGGAAGCCAAGGCGATGTATGATGAAGTGGCAAAGCACACAGCAGAGACCGTGATTGCTCTTTGATGTCAAAGAAGGGAGAATTTGGAGTTTCTTCTTGAAATATATTCTTTTTTTTTTGATGCCCCATCTCTGAGCTGTCTCTGAAGCATGCCCTTCTTTCATCTACAACATAACACACTCTTCTCTGAAAATATCCCAGCCCCTGACCCACCCATACCTCTCATTCCCACAATAGCCTTGGTATTCTTGAGTGTCTGTTCCATCAACGTAAAGGTTTTTGAAAGGGGTCCCTACTTATTGTTGCACAGAAGAACCTTCAAGTTTTGAAATCTGAAATGTCGTGAAGATCCTTTATTCCACTGCCTTCCCTTTGAGGTAAATGGGCATCCATGTCAAGGAACAAAGGGTTTTGATTCTATTGGCACATTTCCCCACAGATTTAAAGAGTATAATTTCTCTTTCTCTCTCATTTCAAAGTCAAATTGCCCTCAATTTCTTACTTCTCTGGTTTGCCTTTGCTTCAGCATTACGTTCCAGATTTTGGCCATTGCTTGTAAAATCTTGGAAACTGACACAACTCATTTCTTTTCTCTCCAATCTTCTTTTCCCTAGGCCCAGCCAAATTGTGCTATTTCAATTCTAATGTTTCCTGAGGGTCACTACTCCCTTTTAAATCATTCCCCAAAGGTGGGATTTTGTTTGTTTGTTTTTGTATCTACTGTCTTCCCTCAGGAAGCAGAGACTCCTGCAAAGCAAAATGAATAAGGACTCCAGTGATAGTTCCTTGGTGTGGCTCCTCTTTTCCCTCATCTGTCGCCTCCTAATTTCTGGTACTGGTACTTCAAGTGGAGGAATGATTTCCTTGAATAGTTCTGTCCCACTGTCTAAGTTCAGAGAATGTTACACAGCAAAGGTGGGAGGGAGGCGATTGCATGTCGAAGTTCCTTGTTGTCTAGCCCGATGAAGGTGATTAGTAGCACAACTCAAGGAACCTAGACCTTAGCCTTTCCAAAATGCCAACTTTCAAAAAAGTCCTCAGCTCTGTTCTGGCTCAGCAAGCTGTGACATTTTTCTAGCTTCATTTGTCTTGTCCATAGAATGGGCAGATCCATGTGTTGCATGAACAGGTGCTTACATGAGCCATGACCAAATTCAAGGCATGGTGTTAAGAGGTATGATCTGGCCTCTGAGGTCCACTCCAACCTCATGCTCATTGACTTCACTCCTCAGGCTCTCTGTTCCATTCAGATTGTCAGTTCCCGAGAAGCCAGTGTCTTTCTTCCCATCTCCAGGACTTTGCACTGGTTCTTATTAATTCTTCAGATTTTCTAAGCTTAGATGACACTTGGCCTGGAAACCTTTCCTTACTCCTAAGTCTGGTTCAGGGTCTCTTCTATGGTCCTTCATTGCCTGTATTTGGGTATTCACTTTGTATCACTTGTACTTTTTGTAATCAATCCTTTTCTTGTCTGTGTCCCTTATTACACTGAGAGGTTCTCAGAGTGGAGATCAAGTCTTGCTCACTTTTATGTTCCCAGTGCTAACACAGCAATAATTATAAATAATATTTAAAGATCACTTTCTGTGCTATTTGCTAAGCATTTCATATCTACGACCTCAATGAGATGTTAGTCCTTTTAAGTAGGAACTGTTTTACTTCATTTTACACATGGGAAGATTGAGACTCAGAAAAGTTACATTGCTTGTTGTGGATGACTCAGCTAGAAAGAGGTAGAATGGGGATTCATACCCAGCAATCTGGCACCAAAGTCTCTACAGTATGGCTTAGGTGCATTATGGTTAGATGCTGAATGAATGAATGAATGTTTCAGTCAGCCCTAGGGATGGATGAAATAGCCATGAATTCTTGCTAAAGAAGTGCATGATGTTGTTGGAGTATGAGACATGAACACATTTAATCTCAGTGTCCCATGTAATAAGACATGAACACGTATATTCTCAGGGTCATCCTATGCTTAGAGCTCACAGACCAGCCTAGCATCTTCTGTTCTGAGTGTCTGGTCAGGGGTAATACCCTCCCTCACACTGCCCCAGCTGTGTGACTGTGTTCTGTTCTCCCCTGGGGGCTCAGAGGAATGCGGCTGTCACAGCTTAGCCCATCAGGAAACAGGGATGGTCAGGGAAGGGCAGAGGAGGAACTCGTATGTACTGGCCATCCACCAGGCAAATCTTCACCTGTGCTCTCCTTTGCTCTTTCCAACGGCCCTTTGGAGTAGTTGGTATTATCCAGATTTTGGAGATAAGGAACTTAAAGCTTATAAAAGAAAACTAACTTGTCTAAGATCTCACAGCCAATGAAGGGGAAGGTCTGGCCTTGAATTTGTGTTCCTCTAATTGCAAAGTAGATTTCCACTGGGGGGTGGCAGTTGCAGTGGTGATGTAATAGCAAGAAAAGACTAGCACCTAATAGTCCCTTCCACCCCCACTCTCATCATCCACGCTACCCGAAATTCTTGCCATGAATTACTGGTTTGGATTTTGGGGTGTATTTTTTTCAAGTTACTATTCCTTGGATAAGAAACCAAAAATCTACCAATTTTTCAGCAGAATTGGATTTTAATGGGAAGTGACTTGGAGCAGATGTGTGGTGAGAAGGACCTGCTTGGGTCTTTAGGGGAACTCTGGCAAAAATGAGGACAGGCATTCTGTCCAGCTATCCTTCAAACCTGTTTCATTGGTTTGGCTAATTCTCTAAGATAAGAAATCATACACACTACTCTCCCTGCTCTGTAACTTCCCACACTTTCTCTGGATATCTAAGCCTGAATTTGACGAGAAAAACCTAACTGCTGGGGGATTAGACCTGTGGTCTTCTCTTTGGCAAAATGCAGCCCAAAAGGGGTTAGGTTCAACAAGAAAAGTCTTGACTCCTAGGTTTCAGGGCCCCTCTCCCAGCCATGTGGTAGGGGAAGGATGGGCAGGTGGAAAGAGCAGAAGACTGTTTTTCTCCCTCCCTCATTTTAATTATGACTGAAATGTTACAACCGGAAGGAGGGATTTCCAGCTACCCAGCAATTAATTAATTGCTCTCCAGCAAGCACACATCCCCTAAGACTTGGATGAGTCTGATGGGCAGGGGGAATGCTTGGTTGGGACCAGCTGTGTGTGTCCATCATAATCCCCTTTGGTCCCCAACCTAATCTGAAAGTGCAGCTCTGAGTTAGTAGTCTTGGCAGCTAGTGGAGTTGGACGTGGGGAGAGAATGAAGGAAGAGAATGAGTAGCAGCAACACTAAAAAAATAAAGTGTAGAAAAATCACCCTTAGAATGAACTTTAGAAATTCAATAATCTATGGGCTTTTATTTTTCAGCCCATGAGTGGGCTTCAAGGAATCTACCAGCCCCTTGAAATCATATGCAAAACTCACTGTGTATGGGCATTTTCCATGGGTTTCATTTGAGTCTCAGAATGCTTCATGATCCCCCAAAGTTCAAGGCCAGTGGTCTAATCTACTTACCATTCTTTACAGATGCAGCAACTAAGGCTGAGGAAGGGCTCATAAGATGTCCAAGGTCAGAGTATAAATTAGTGGTGGGTCAGAATTTGGACCAGTATCTCCAAACACTTGATCCTGTATATTTCCTTCTCCCACCGCATTTTCTCTTTGTTCTGGCTTTAGGCTTAGAACATGAATGGTATATTTGGTGGAGGTTTAAGGATATGGGTGGCTCCAGAAATACAGTGCATTGGTATCATTGGTCTGTGATATCTGACCACGTCTCCTCTCTCTCACTCCACTCCTTTGAGGGTTTTACCCTACACTAGAACCCAGTTCTATTATTTAACCTTCTAACACCTGGTATCATTACATTATTTGATCTACCTGAAGACATGGTCACTCTAAGATTGTGGGAGTCTGCAGCCGCAGAGAAGTGGCTATGGACAGTAGGTCATGGTAACCCTTTTCTTCTGGAGAAATCTTTCCTCTTCTATCTTTGGGTCAGCCTTAATATCTTCAACCTTTGGTATCCTTGGTTATTTTTTATTTACTTTTTTGTTGAAGTACAATTTCTCATACTAAAACATATAAATTATAAGTGTAGAGCCTGGTGGATTTTTACATATGTATATATCTATGTGACTGCCATCCAGATCAAGGTGTAACACATTCACAGCAGCCCAGAAGGTTCCCTCATGCCCCCTTCCCAATTAACATAAACCTTTTCCCTCCTGCAGGCATGCATCATTCTGACCCTTTATTTTGTCAGTTCTTTCACATCATATAAATAGAGTCATATAATATATAGTCTTTTATATCCAGCTTCTTTTGCTCAACATAATGTCTATGAAAGTCATTCATGCTGTTAAGTTGGCAGCTGTTCATTCTTTTTCATTGCTGCATAGTGTTCCATTATTGCAATCTACCGTGTTTTATTTATCCATTTTCCTGCTGCAGATCATTCAGATTGTTTCCAGCTTTTGGAAATTGCGAAAAAAGTTGCTATGAACCTTGTACATGCCTTTTGTTGGATACAAGCTCTCATTTCCCCTAAGGGATGGAACTGTTGGATCATTTTACACACATACACTTAGATTCAGCAAATACTGCCGAAGTGTCTTCTAAAGTGGTTGTATCAAACTCCCCTGATTTTTAAGCCACCTTAGCACCTACCTCAGACCTTCCCCACATCAGCTGCCTGCATAGCTATCTGAACTCATTCCTGCCCTAGTTTCTGCATTAGCCCTTGCCCTAACTCCAAATCCTTTTGCCTTGGCTTTACTGAGTTACAAAAAGTTAGGTCTAGAAGAGCATGCAGCAATCATGTGGTTCAACGTCAGGGTTTCAGAGGCAGACAAAATAAAGCTTGAATGTGGCGGATGAGGAAGTTGTCCAGTGACACTGAAAGGGTCTCAGCTGACCTGGGATGACAGAGCATCATTGTAAACTCTTTGATAGCAGCAGGGGACATTTCTTACTCATCTTTTTGATTTCCCAAGCTTAGTGAAGCACCGGCTACATGAAAGTACTCAGAATATTTGTCAAAAAAAAAAAAAAAAGAAAAACGAAATGGAAGGATTCTTAGAGATCATTGAGCTTGGTGTTTGGTGGATTGTGAGACCCTGTAGGCCTGGTGCACAAAGATGATTCTAGGTGGTACCCTGTTAAATATGAGTGACTCTGTTGTGAGAAGGGTTTTCCTCTTCCATCCTCTTTTAATCATTGCAGTTAGAGGATGAGAATTTCGATTTGGTGCCGTATGTCACTTCATTAACACTTGCCAGTCTCCCTTCCCAAAACTGAGAAAGCAAGAGGCTCTAGCTAGATTTTCATGATTTTTTTTTTAAAAGTATAATTGGCATATAGCATTAATTTCTGGTCTACAACATGATTCGCTATTTGTATTTATTGTGAGATGATCACGATAAATCTAGTTAACACCTCACCATGATGCTTTGTTTTTGTGGCATTTTTTCTTTGCCTTTTACAGGGGTTACCTTCTGTTAGAGCTTTCCTATTCATGGCTGTGGGAGAAAGGTTCCTTCTTTTCACATAAAACAAAAACGAGTGGGTTCACTGAAGAGAAAGGTAAATAAACAATAGTAAATGGCATATGTGGATGTGGCAAAAAACCATGAAAGTGCTCAGGGATTGACTGAAGGCTGATTGACATTCATCTAACTCAAACTTGGTCTTGACCAGAGAAGAACCAGGTGGAAGAGCCCTGAACGGCCCTTGGAACTGGCTACGAGGGCTCTCCATACAGTGCTCCTTATGTATAGGTCTGGTTGTGGCACCTGTTCCTGGGGGAGGGAAAGAGACAGCTGTAGCCCCAGGCTCCCCATTTTATAGTAAGAGAGACTTGAAGGATCACCCGGGGGCATTTTAGAAGCGCATCCACTGAATAAACTTGTCCTTCTGCAGAGCCTCTGTAGGCAGCTTGTTGTCTCCAGAATTGACATCTGTCTGGGAATAGGGTGTGCCGTGACACCGCTGTCTCTGTGGTTTATCTGCTATGGCAGCTCGATGCCCAGGGAGACGTGGCCAAGTGCTTCCTTTAAGGTGCAGCTCAGCTCTTGCCTCGCCCCAGCTTGCACAGCTCAGGGGGCTCCCCGCCGACTTCCCAGCTGTGTTCTACTTCCTTAGCCCGGCACTCAGAGTCCTCCCAGCCAGCCTGCCTTCCCACTGTCATCTCCTGTCATTCCCCAGACCGTCCACCCGCCCCACATCCCAGCCTTGCCGAGCCGTGCATCAACCCTGAGGATGTTCCCTGTTGTCCTTCCCCCCGTGCGTTCCTTTGTAGTGTTCCCTATTTTTGGAATGCCCTTCCTTCATCTCTGGCATTTAAGAAGACTGTAATGATTCCTCCAAGTGGCTGTGATTTCTTTGCCCTCTACTTGAAGCGGGATCCTTTCTTTGCTTGAAGAGCCTACCCAAGTGTAAAATTTGTGAAGTCCCGTTCAGATGGATTATCTCATTTAATTTTCACAACAGATCTATGAACTATGAGCCATCCTATTATCATTAGGATTGTCATGTTATAGCTGGGGAAATTAAGGTGCAGGGAGGTTAGGTACCTTGTCCAGGGTCACACTGCTGAGAAGCAGCAAAGCCAGGGCTGAGACATGGGCCTTTGGAGTCCAGAGCTCACGCTCTTTCCCAGTGTTCCCTCCTGACCGCCCTTGCTGCCTGCCGCATTCCGCCTTAGAGTTGGCTAAAGAAATTCTAGGAAGCTCTCTGCTCAACTCGTCCCGAGATGTGGCAGGGGTCAGGCATCCGTCTGAGGCGAAGATAGAGCTAGTGAGTGCCTTTTTTCTCGCCGTCACTGGTTTAGGAGGCTGCGTCTGGCAAAGATGTCTGCCTTGCACCTGCCCGGGCTGTCCGTGGAGTCACTGTGTCCTGGTAAGAAAGCCACGGGTGGGGCCTGGGGGTGGCACCAGGGTACGTTCTTTCTGCTTTGACGCAGGGAGAGCTCCTGGCCCACAGGAGAGAAGGTTCCAGCCTCAAGGAGAACAAGAGCTTGGCTCCTGTCCTTGGGCTGCAGCGGCGGCAGCCTCGCCCAGACTGCTCCGGCCCACTGACGCCGTAAATCGCTGGGCCATGGACTTGACAGCCAGAGCGATGTGATCGGAAAGCCAGCAGGAGCCACGGCCAGCCTTCGGTGACTGCTTCCCTCGTGGTCCTCTCATCCATCATGCCAGACATAGTTAGTCACTGGGACAGTCACCTTCTTTCCAAATGGGGACTCAGGGGCCAGACAGTCGAGTCCCAGGTGGGCAGAGTGCATTAACCCTTTCAAAGGAGTAATCCTTTATCCCAGCAGAGCATTTCATAGGCATTATGTCCCTTAGTGCCCATTCACTTATTCCTCGAACAGACTATGACACAACCACCAGGCGCCAGGCATCTTTTTCTGACATCTGCTAAAGGAGAGGGAAGAAGGGTTCCCATTTTACAGATTAGGGAATGGAGACGGGAAGCCGCGGAAAGTACGCTAGTGCAGTAGGCAAGAGCCTCACATTTCACTTCCAGGACTGCCGTTACCATTTGAGGGAAGTTAGGAAAATCACTTCAGTTATTCACCCACTGCTTTTCATGAATTATCTATCTTTAAAATTCACTGTTAAAAAAAATTATACTTGCATATGATTGGAATTTAAACTTTCTAAAAGGTATAAAACCAAGCAAAGCTCTTCCTCATCTCTCTTCTTTTTTTTTTTTTTTTTTAAAGATTTTGTTTATTTATTTGACAGAGAGACACAGCGAGAGGGGGAACACAAGCAGGGGGAGCAGGAGAGGGAGAAGCAGGCTTCCCGTGGAGCGGGGAGCCCGATGCGGGGCTCAATCCCAGGACCCTGGGATCATGACCTGAGCCAAAGACAGTCACTTAATGACTGAGCCACCCAGGCACTCCTCCTCATCTCTCGTCTTAAACTCTAGCTCTTCTCTCTGAAGATGACAACTCTTTTTCTGGAAAACAATTTGTGAGAGAGAGAGAGAGAGAGAGAGAGAGAGAGAGTGTGTGTGTGTGTGTGTGTGTGTGTGTGTAAAACAAATGGGAATATAGGATGCTGAGCCTTGCTGTTTTAACTAAACATTATATCTTGTAAATCTTTCCATGTCAGCAAGATAGATCTAACTCATTGTTTTTAAAGGTTATTTATTATTACATTGCAAGGATATACAATTAATGATTTGACCAGTTTGCTATTTATAGATACTTGTTTTATTTTTTTCCTTTCTTGCTGCTTCATAAACAATTCTGCAGTGAATGTCCTCATACATATCTCTTGGCATACTTTTGAGTAAATTCCTAGCAAAGAAACAGCTGAGTCAAAAGGTAAGTGAATTTTAATTTTGGAGAGCTGTTACTATATTGTTTTCCAAAGTTTGCCTTGATTAATATTCCAACCAACAGTGTTCGAGGTCTATTTCCAACATCTTCCCTTTTTCTTGGCCAACCTTATAAAACCTATTTTAGAATAGAAAAGTAGAACCCTATTACCTATTAACCCTATTACCTCTGAAATCCCCCTTTCAATTTGTGTATTTGTTGTTGTTGCCTTCTGAGCTGTTATTCTATTGATGTTTGGCTTGTTTTTTTTAATTACATATGAGGCTAGAGAAAACATAATTGTTCATATGTGTAATAGCAAAGATTTATTTATTTTTTAAAATTTATCTAACATGGTAAGAAAAAAAGGTGAGTCCACATATGTAAACTTCTCTGTTGGCCAAAGTGGTAATAACCCAAATGTGTGAGGACAAAAGGGAGAACCTGGGGCCAGAGCGTCAGGAGCACTTGTCAAGAACAAGTTCCTAGGGCACTTAATTATGCTACCACGGTTTGGCATGTGCAGGTCCTCATCCTCTGTAAGCTCCTAGACGCAATGTTCAAGCCTCTTGTGGTGCTTGTCCTTACAGAACTCATTCAGAAATGATCAAAGCCCAGGGACTATTTGGGCAGATATGTGTATGAGCAGGGTGCAATAAACAAAAACTCTGTAAGTTTGTAAAGTGTTAAAAGATCTGATTTTTCTGTCAATGCCACTAACCGTGAGCCCCCCTCCCCCCACACCCCATCCTCCCTGACTCCGCACCAAGGTGATTCTGGGCACATCACTTCACTCCTATGGGTCTCAGATAATATTACCTGCAAAGCAGAGTTAGGGATTCAACTAGATCAGCTGCATTATTTGAAGTGCTATATATGACCCAATAATGGACCACAACATGATTTTTCTGTTTACTTTTATTCTTAATGTAGTTTTTATTTTTAAATCAAAATTTAGAGTCAAATAATTCTATCAAGGTTATTACAAAAAACATACCATCATGCCCAGTAATTTTACATATTTTTAGCTATTAAAAAATGTATCTCAAAGTAACATGCATATAAGTACTTTTTTTTTTTTTCAGTTTAGAACTATCTTTTAATAGCCCATTATGGAAGATAAAAAGTTACCTATCACCCCAAAGCACCACCCTCGAGGCACACAAACACATTTCCCATTCCTCTACTCCCTAATGCAGTTATGGTATAGTTAGTTGTGTGAATGTTCCAAGTTTACATTATATAAATATTCGCTGCTGAGCCATGTAGAATACTGTGATGACTTTTCCTTTTCGCTCTAATTTTCTGTTTTCTGTGGAGCTAATGAATGTCTCTCTTTTATTAGTTTAGTTTTTTAAGATGTAATTTTTCCAAAATTTGTGCTCAGGTGCATACCCTCTCCTCCTTTGCTTGTCACAATCCCTTCTCATTATGGTTTACCCATATTAAGTATTCTTCCTTTTCTTTTTTAAAGATTTTATTTATTTATTAGAGAGAGAGAGATAGCAAGAGAGAGCAGTGCAGGAGGGAGGGGCAGAGGGATAAGCAGGCTCCCCACTGAGCAGGGAGCCTGATGCGGGACTCCATCCCAGGACCTGAGGCAAAGGCAGACACTTAACTGACCGAGCCACCGAGGCGCCCCTTATTCTTCCTAATGAAATATTCTTGGAGACATCACTCTTAGAAACTTCTGACTTGGGGCACCTTGGTGGCTCAGTTGTTAAGCGTCTGCTTTTGGCTCGGGTCATGATCCCAGGGTACTGGGATCGAGCCCCACATCCGGGCTCCCTGCTTGGTGGGAAGCCTGCTTCTCCTTCTCCCACTCCCCCTGCTTGTGTTCCTGCTCTCGCTATCTTTCTCTCTGTGTCAAATAAAAAAAAAAAAAGAAAGAAAGAAAGAAAGAAACTTCTGACTTGCTTTAGCCTGGATGGTGCTCTCTGAATCTGCTATACCACTCTCACTCTGGGGTTTTCTTCCTGAGTTGTTCCTTCCCTTCTTTCTCGCATTGAATCCTGTGTCCTCCTCCTTCTGGTTTCCTCCTCATTCAGTCACTTTCTTATAAAGGATGCACAGGGTGAAAATTAAAGTAATTTGCATATCTGAAAATACCTCTAATTCATCTTTATAGTTATTTGACACTTTGGCTTGGTATAGAATTCTGGATTGGAAATAAATTTTCCTTATGATTTTGAAGGCATTGTTTCACTTTCTTTAAGCTTTTAGAGGATTGCTGTTGACAAATCTGAAACCTATCTGCTTGTTGATTCCTAGTAGGTAACCTGTTCATTTTCTTTTTCCTCTGTGGATCTCTCAGATCTTTATTCCCAGCATTCTGTTGATGTTCCTTGGCTTAGCTGTATTTTCACCTTTTGTACTGAGTTTTTTAGTGAGTCTTACAATCTGGAAACTCAGGTTTTTTGGTCATGGGAAATTATACTGAATTTATTCTTGGATGATTTTCTCTCTACTATTTTTTCTTTTCTCTGTTCCTGGAACCCCTATTATATAGATGTTGCATCTTCTGGAGGGATTCCCTATTTTTCTTATATTGTCTTCCCTGTTTTTATTTTTGACTTTTTGCTCCTCTGGGAGATATCTTCAGCTTCATCTTTGAGTCCTTTCTTTAGCTTTTCATTTCTCTTACCACAGTTTGAATTTCTAAGAGTTCTTTCAGGTTTTCTAATTCTACCTTGAATAACATTGTATTTTCCCTTTATGGATGTAATACCTTCCCTTCTCTCTCTCATGATATTAATGGCAGGTGGTGGTGGTTGTTGTTTAAGGTCTTCATTTTCCTGAATAGTGTCTTTGTCACCAAGTTGCTTTTTTCCTTGTTTGCTGTCTTGTTGTGTGTCGTTCACTTTAAAGGCTTTATTTAGATACTTAGTCATCACTGGCTATCTGCTCATATTTAAGAACGAGAACCAAAAAAAAAAAAAGAATGGAAAGCCTTGTGTGTGTGTGCATACTTGCATTTTAAGGTTACAGGTTGGGCTACTTTATGAGAAATCCTGGTGTTGGTTTTTTCAAGTCTTTTATTCTTGAGCTGGTTAGATTCCTCATGTAGGATTCTTCCAATATCTTGCCTGGAGAATATGACTGTCATGTTTTGGTAGTCCAGTTGGAGAGTAAAAGCTGGAAGTCGCAGCATTTAGGTTGCGACTATTTGCTTAGTACCCTTGCTTTGAGTATAATACCCTCTTCCTCATTTCTTCCCAATGCCTGCATATTCAGAGATCTTGAGTTTATACATTCCTCACAATAACTTTTTCATTTTCTGTCAAGATCAGTTAGGGGTAGTTTCCTCGCCATGCAAATTTGGGAGAACATCTGGAAGCCTAACCATTTTTAAACCCTCTATAATGGAAAGTTTCCAACATAAATCAAAATGGAGGGAAGAGTAAAACAACCTCCATCTTCCCAACACCCAGCTTCAACACTTGTCAGTATTTTTTCAATTTCAATACTTCAGACATACTTACAGCCCACCCTCCTATATTCGGCCCTGCCTTCCCGCTCTCTAGATGTCCTGGTACTACCAGTCCCTGAGCTTTCTGGAGTTTCTTTAGTACAAACTGGGTTGCTTTCTGTGTTTTGTTTCCCTGCACAACCACCTTAGAATTCTGCTGGTTTAGTTTTGCTAGTGCAGTTTTCACTTTTCTTTCTGCTTTACTAGGTTTTTATTGTTGCTCCCTCCAGGTTTGGTCTCTTTGCCACACTGAAGTTCCAGTTCCCCCGTACAGATCACACCCTCTCTGACAGCTGAGATGTTAGATGCCCCCACCTGGAGTCTTCCTTCCCCACCTACTTGATGGGCTCGTATGTTACATCTCACTGCAGCCTTCACGTTCTCCTAGAAACTCCCCTGACCCTCCAAATCTGGGCTCACAGCCCCTTCCCTTCCTTCTCCTTTCTCCTCCACTTTATCCCACTAAAGTGCTTCTCTCACTGCCCTGGAAATGCTGGTCTCCCTCTTTAGACGGTGAGTTTTGGGAAGACAGGCATATCTTCCAGCACAAATTATATATGCAGCAAAGCGTTACTAGATATGTACCATATGCCAGAAATGGCTGAGTGTTAATTCTCAGACGTAGGCGCTATTAGCATCCCCACTTTATAGATGAGAAAACTAAGACACCGTTTGTTCAATAAGTTGGCCAGGTTCACATCACCAGTAAGTAGAGGAGGAGCCAGGAATAGAATCGAGGCTGTCTGCTTCCAGAACCTGCCAGGCCAAGGGTATTTCAGATCTAGTTGTAGAATAAATGTGCACACAAAGGTGTGATTGAACTGACCAGGCAGGCCCAGTACAGCAAGGAGGTTAGGAAGTCCCATCTGACAGCCTCATCAAAAACAGTTCTGTCTTACCCTGTAGCACTGGATATTTTCCAGTCTGTGACAAAAGGATTGAAGGTCATTGCTATTCATAACTGCAAATATTCCTCTGCGGCCTGCCCTCTGGACACCCAAAGAAGAGAACTCAGAATCATAACACAGTAGTGTTATGAGTTAGCATATGAGCAGATTCTGTCCTCTGAAGAGTCTAGAAGAGTGCCTGGCATTTAATAGGTTCTCAGTATATGTTGAGGGTTGCAGTTAATCAGTCAATATGTCAAATCAATTGAATAATCTATCCTTCAGTCCCTAAGTGCCAAGTTAAAAGGCATTTTAGTCTACCTCATACCTGGGGAATAAGCATTAAAAAATTATAAGGTCAGAGTTTCTCTCTACCCTCCTGTTCCCTTTTATTTTTATTTATTTTTTTTATTTTTTATTTTTTTAAAGATTTTATTTATTTGACAGAGAGAGACACAGCGAGAGAGGGAACACAAGCAGGGGGAGTGGGAGAGGGAGAAGCAGGCTTCCTGCCAAGCAGGGAGCCCGATGCGGGGCTCGATCCCAGGACCCTAGGATCATGACCTGAGCCGAAGGCAGATGCTTAACGACTGAGCCACCCAGGCGCCCCCTCCTGTTCCCTTTTAGTATCTACTCTTCCTTGTGGTGGTACCAGCCTCAAATATCTAGAATACTAATGCCGTCCGTCCTGTGCCCCGCCCATTTCCTCAGGATACTCTACCTGAAATATCTTCTCTGCATTATCAGTCAACTAGTATATATTTAAAATTTTTCTATAGAGTACCTACTAAATGCTAGGAGTTTAGTGGTGAGAAAAAATGGCTGTGATTCATGGGGATCCTCAAGTTCTTGAATTCCTGTTGTGTGCTTTGTCCTGGGCTTGGCTTTGTAAGAGATACAAAGAGGCAAAACAATGTCTGTGCCCTCCAGGAACTTATAGTCTAGCTGAGAAAGCAAAACAAGCATACACAAAAAATTAGAGCACAGGTAGGAATTAAACTGTAGGAGACTTTGCATAATGCAGTAGGCTCTCCCAAAAGGGAGATAGCAATGTGAGGCAGGGGTTAGCATGTACCACAGGAATGTGTACAAGAAGATTAAGGATAGGGAATCAAAGAGTAAAGAGTTTCTTTTTAACTGTCTAACTTTTCCACTAGACTGTCAAGACCTTACCTACTTTGATATACTGTATCACCAATGACTAAGACGGTACTCAATAAATAGTTGTAGAGTGAATGAATGAATGAGTTTTAGGGAAGAGGAGGAAATGAAGGTAGATGGATGAGACAGATCTGGAGCATGGGCTGTAATTTTCTCTTCTGAGGATATTGTTCCGTTGTCCCAGATGTTAGTACATTATCTCATAAACTAACCTTTAAAAATCCCTTTCTGCCTTGAGAACCTTTGGTTCTGTGATCTTATCCCTGCTGAAATGCAAATTGTTGATAATGGCTTAATGTTGGATTCCTCTTAGAGCTATTTACATTTTAACACTGGACTCCAAAGATGCCTGCATTCCTAACTGGAGGAATTTTAGGCACTTAGACAGAACCAGGGGTGGGAGAGGTATTTATAGACTGCACGGGATGCGTCCCTGAGTATTAGCTTACATGATGTTCTCTGCTCTACCTACCCACAAGGGTGACTCAGGAAGAATGGTTTTGGCAGCCACTTTCTTAACTCAGGGGAAGTGGGAACTTTATAGACTTTTTTCCAGTTTCCTCCTCCTCTCTCCTGCCTCCCCCTCCCCCCTTCTCACTTCCTTCCTCCCTTTCTTTTCCTCTTCTTCCTTTGTCTCTGAGTCAACCAATGGGCATCTCAACTACTCAACCTTGTGGCCTTCCCTAAGTTATGTTTCCATAACTTGTATGCCAGATGTGATTTCCATCAGGGATGGGCTTCTCTCTTAGCTCCTGGTTGGCAAGTGAGTCCCCAGGTTTATATGAGAGCAACTGGGCAGGTGGTCCTTTGTAAGGTGTGTGTGTGTGTGTGTGTGTGTGTGTGTGTGTAAGAGAGACCACAGGCACACAGGTGATATGGGGTGAGGAGAGGGAAAGAAGGAGATGTGGGATATAAATGGATAGATATATCAGTTAGTTGATCGATTGTTGAATTAATAATTTAGGTCAGGGACTTGGGCTCTGTTGTATTAGGACTCATCAATGTTTAGAACAACTTTCAGGCCTCACTGGTGTTAGTGTATCATTCCCATCGTATCTTCCCATGTTTCCTCTTACCATAGGCCATGAATGTCCACCATGGTTCCAAGTAGGATCTCCACTTCCACTGTGTGCTTTAATTCATGTTGTTTTTTTCACTTGATGTGCCCTCTCTGTCCTGATCTCTGTATTATCAAATCCTGCCTTTTATGAGATCCTAGCTCCTGATAGCCTTTTCTCATCCCCTCTTTGAGCAGAAACCTGAATCAACTGAAGAGCAGGGCGCCTGGGTGGCTCAGTTGGTTAGGCGACTGCCTTCGGCTCAGGTCATGATCCTGGAGTCCCGGGATCGAGTCCCGCATCGGGCTCCCTGCTCGGCGGGGAGTCTGCTTCTCCCTCAGACCCTCCCCCCTCTCATGTGCTCTCTTTCTCATTCTCTCTCTCTCAAATAAACAAATAAAAAAAAATAAAAAAAAAAATTTAAAAAAAAAAAAAAAAAAAAAAAAGAACAATCTATGCAGGAATCTGAAGAGAAGGGTTCTAGGCAGAGGAACAGCAAAAGGGAAAGATTCTGAATCTGGAACCTGCTAGGTAGATTTATAGACCAGCACAGAGACCAATGTTTGATTCATCTTTGTATTGTCATTGACAATGATAACATTTGGTTGAAGGAATCAGTGTTATTTCAGTGTTTTCAGGGTTGAGTTCTGAGTGAGAAAGAAGACATTTATTTGGTACTGCTGAGGCTCCAAGTGTTTCTCACCTTTTCTCCCTTATTCTTAAAATATCCCAATGAGGTAAGTGTTATTCTCATTGTAGAGAAGGGATAACTGAGGCTCAATGAGGTTTAGTGACTTACTTGAGGTTACAGAGCCAGTAAGTGTTGAGAGGGGATTCTCTTTGGTGGCAAAGTCAACAAGCTAGCCTTTGGTTATGTCGTTTCCTTTGTTGCTTACATGTGGACAAGACTCTCTCTGGTCCTTCAGCGTGCAGCAGAGATGAGCTCAGTTTGCCCCGATGACATTCTTAAAATCCACAGCTGCTTCAAGCAGACATCATCTAGAAATATAGGAAGTGTCTAAAAAAAAAAAAATATATATATATATATATATACATATATATATATATATAGGAAGTGTCAATTTGTGGGTGCACTGCTCAGCTTTTGAGTCCTCTTCCCTCATCAGCCCTCATCTTAGCCTCTCCGCCTGTCCCTAAGACTTTGCACTTGGGGGTGAGGAGGGAGGAAGAGCACTGACCAACGGACTAAGAGGCTTGGGTTCAAGCCCTGCTCAGCTACTTGTTTTTTTTTTTTTTTTTTTTTTTTTGACTATTCTGATCCCCTTAAACTCTCTGGGCCTCAGTTTCCTTTCTGCAAGACAGATGCCCTATCTAGTAATATAATAAAAATATGATAATAACCACAATAATAGTCACAACTGCTACTTTTTGAGCAGTTACTGTGCAGATATTACTTTGCTAAACCTTATGACAGATTTATAAGATAGGGATGATCAGTATCTACCCCCATTTAACAGATAGAGCGACATTAGAGTTAAGTGACTTATTCAAAGTTACCCAGGTGCTGACTCTTAGAATAAAGATTCAAATCCTTACCACCACCTCCAAGGCCCAGTATTATTTCCCTTTAAGCTGCTGCCCCTCCACCCCATCCCCCATACCTCACTTTCTGTGCATCGGCCACACTAGCCTTCCCATTATTCTCCAATACGTTGTGTTTTCTTCTGCCACTGGGCTTTTCTTTGAACAGGCTATTTACAGTGGATATAATATCTCCTTCCTCTTCTGCCTGCTTAAAACTCCCTACTCATTCTCCAGTGTTAGTTCAACTCTCATCTACTGAGGAAGTCTATGGAGGTTTGAAATTAGGCCCCTACATTTTTTGACATCTTCTCCATTGAGAGAAGTCTATATGCCTGCTCATGGATCTGAGCAGTTCTGTGGCCGCTTGGAGCAAGAGCAAGGAGGAAGTGTTGCTGCATAACTTCCGAGGCAGGGGTCACAAGATACCATGCCCGTTTCTACCTTGCTCATTGGAACGGTTGTACTTGGGGCCCTGAGCCACCTCACAAGAACTCCACCTTTCTGGAGACTGTGCCGGCAAGGCCATGCATTGGTGCTCTGGTCTGCAGGAAGCTGAGCTCCCATCAACTAGCAGCCTTGTGAGTAACCCATCTTAACTACCCAGCTCAGTCAAACCTTCAGATGACCACGGCTTAGCTGATATCTGATTGAAACCCCACGAGAGACACCAAGAGAGAATTCCCAGCTAAGCCTTTCCAGAATATCTGATACATGAATCATGACCAAAATAAGATGACTGTCTTAAGCTATTAAGTTTGGGAGCCATTTATTATGTGGAAATCAAGAACTGTAACAAAGTTTTCCATGGGTACTGCCTCCCCCTTTTGTAACCGACCTGGGTCAATTTCCTTGTTCTGTGTCCTTACACAACTAAATTCCTTTCTTCAGAGCACTTTTCTCATTGGCAGTTACACGCTCATCGGTGTAATTATTTGGTCACTTGTCTCCCCCACTAGACTGGCTTCATGAAAACAAGAGTTGTAGATGTTTTTGCTTGATTGTTGTATCAGGTTGGAGTGAATTTGGCTACAAGTAATGGTGTAGTGGCTGGTTCCCAGCAGTGGTTCCAACCTCTTTGGGCTTGTTTCCCTCAGATGTGGAGGTAGGTGGCTGTTAGTTTAGTTGCTCAGGCTCTCGAGAACCCAGAAATGTTTCCCCTTCTTTTTGGCCATATTCAATGGGTTGTGTGTTCATTCTCATGCTTATCCCCTCACTGTTGCAAGATGGATGCCTCAGCTCCAGATATTACATCTTTACTCAACACCTCAATAAGCAGGAAGTAAATAGGATAGAAAAAAGGGCTTTTTCCTCATGCAGATCTATTATTTTCCCAGAAAGAAAGTTTCCAGCAGACTTCTTGTGATGTCACATTGCCCAGAACTGAGTCATATGTTATGCAGAAAAGAGTAAACATAGCAGGCCATAGTCTGCTACCTTTTCAAGAGCCTGCTTGCAAGCTTGGCCCAGGGCTTGCATCTGGGAACTTAGTATTTGACCCATTCCCTAATGGATGAGGGTGGTTTATGGCTCCAACACTGTTTGTACAGATCATGCAGTTAATGTTTAACACCTGCTTTTCTTCTTAGAGTATGGAATTTTGGTACATGCTAAGCAAAGAGTGCTGATACGACCAGCCCTCAGTAAAAGCCTTGGATTTTGGGTTCAAATGAGCTTCTCTAGGTGGAAACATTATAGACATGTTACTGATTTTTTAAAAATTGCTGGTGAAGGAAGCACACTCATGTGTCCTCTCATCAGAGGGAGATAGCAGAACATAGCCCGTGTGTGGATTTCGCCAGATTCCACTTTTGTGCCTTTTCCCCTTGCTGATCCTATTGTGTACCTTATTGCTGTCCTAAGATTTAGCCATGAGAGCTTCTAGCAGACCATCAAATGTGGGCATGGTCTTGGAGAGCCCCAGAACACATGCTCACTGTGAACCACATAACAATCAAGGGAAGGATGAGAATGCCTAGTGTAGATCAGCACAATTTACTGTTTTGGCCTAGGAAGGGACCTACGGCCCTAAGGTTCTGTGTCAGTCTCCATGCATGAGGCACACGGCAAACTTGCTTTGTCTCCTCGGAAAACGGGTCAAGTGGCACCTATTTCCACTCCATCTGGTGTTGTGTCTGGAGTGGATTGATTTGTACGGGATTTTGGTCTGTTTCCTTAAATGATTCCTGCAGCAAGCCAAAATAATTTCATTTGGAGAATCTTTGCTTTTAGAGTTTTAAAGAGCTGTTTTTTTTTTTTTTTTTCCCCATGAAAAAACAAACGAACAAACCTCAGAACTTGCAGGTAGGGTTTTCTTTGTTGATTGAGACACTGGGGATCTACACTAGAGAAGGGAAGGGGCTTGCCTCATGTCACCAGGGAAATTAGCGTCAGAGCCACAGTGAGGAACCTGAGCTGCTGAGTCTCAGCTAATGTGCTTTTCCTTACATCTCAGGATCACCAGGATCCTTATGACTTTTCAAATTTTCAGAGCTATGTCTCTATTTTAATAGTAAGGAAACTGGTGTAAGGCGTTCGAGGGAGTTACTAGGATTTGAGGCTTGCTCTAACTGAATTTTTGCTTTTTATACTACTCCGGACAGTAGAATTTCAGCAATGATAATAGCAGTTATTATAGCTTTTGCTCTTAGAAGGCTGTTGGCTACAAGGAACAGAAACTGCACTAAAAGTCATTTAACTAATAGTGACTTATTTTCTCATCTAGCAGGAGCGAGCAGTCTGAGAACAGAGCAGATCCAGGGTTGTGAAGAATTTGGTGTCTTGATGACATCATCGCTAACCCCAGGTTTCTTCTGTCTCTTTGCTCTGCCACACTTGGTCTATCAGTATGTCTTCCTCATGGGCACAGGATGGCTTAAATTAGCATAAGAACTTTAATGAGCAAGAGGCTTGCAGGTACCTCTTTTGTGTAGTTTTTTTTTTTTAGTAAGGAAAACTTCTAAAAAGTGACCCAGAAAAATTCTTCTCAGGTCTCCATGGCCATGGGTGGGTCACATGCCGTCACTGGCGAGCAGAAAAGGCCATGCCATGGAGCCCCGTCCAGATGCACGCCCTGGGACAGTGGGGTAGGGTCCGCTGCCACTGAGAAACGTGTTCAGAGATGTGAAGTGACAGGACCAAGTTAATGCAGCTAGAAAGTGGCAGAGGAAGGAATAAACCGCAGATGTGTCTGATGCTACAGCCAGTGGTCTGACCCACTACACAATTCTGGTTGTCCATATTCGCTCTCCCCTCCATAGTAGCACTTGCCAAACTCCAGCCCGCATGCCTAAGTCACTTTGGCTGGTGATTGCAGGATCGTCTCCTTGCCAGGTCAGTGTCAGCAATCAATCGTCATCTCCTGGGCGTGAAAACCAGCCGATTAGAGCTGTAAGTAGGTGTTTAACAACACGGAGGCAGCCAGCCATCCGTCAGCAGTTTTCCCCCCTGGCGGCTGGGCATTAGCAAATATGCTGAGAGAGGCACCCCTGGTCCCTGGCTGCTGGGGGCAGGGAGTGTCACCAGAGCGGATGATTTGAGAAAAGTAGAATGACAGGCTGTCAGAGCTGAAAGGTCTCTTAGGCTTGGTCTAGTCCGGCTCCATCACTGTAGTGATGGGTAAACAGGCCCAGAGGAGGGAAGGGATTGCTTAGGATCACACAGAAAACCACTGAGAGATCCAGGAAGAGAGCGTGCCTGGATTTATCCGATGGTATTTCCAAGGTTTTCTGAAGTCTAACTCTATATAGCACTGCCTTACAATTCTCACTCATGGAATCGGTTCTTTATTCAAATGACATCTGAAAAACAAAGGCTTTTTTTTTTAATGTTTATTTATTTCTTTTCTTTTTTTTTTTTAAATTTTATTATGTTATGTTAGTCACCATACAATACATCATTGGTTTTTGATGTGATCCACGATCCATTGCTTTCGTATAACACCCAGTGCTCCATGCAGTACATGCCCTCCTTAATACCCATCACCGGGCTAACCAATCCCCCCTCCCCCCTTCCCTCTAAAACCCTGTTTGTTTCTCAGAGTCCATAGTCTCTCATGGTTCATCTCTCCCTCCAATTCCCCCCCCCCATTTTTCCCTTCCTTCTCCTAATGTCCTCTGTGCTATTCCTTATGTTCCACAAATAAGTGAAACCATATGATAATTGACTTTCTCTGCTTGACTTATTTCACTTAGCATAATCTCCTCCAGTCCCATCCATGTTGATGTAAAAGTTGGGTATTCATCCTTTCTGATGGCTGAGTAATATTCCATTGTATATATGGACCACATCTTCTTTATCCATTCATCTGGTAAAGGGCATCTCGGCTCTTTCCACAGTTTGGCTATTGCAGACATTGCTGCTATGAACATTGGGGTGCATATGGCCCTTCTTTTCACTACATCTGTCTCTTTGGGGTAAATACCCAGTAGTGCAATTGTTGGGTCATAGGATAGCTCTATTTTTAAATTTTTGAGGCACCTCCACACTGTTTTCCAAAGTGGCTATACCAACTTGCATTCCCACCAACAGTGTAAGAGGGTTCCCCTTTCTCCACAACCTCTCCAACATTTGTTGTTTCTTTCCCTGTCCATTTTTGCCATTCTAACTGGTGTAAGGTGGTATCTCAATGTGGTTTTGATTTGGATTTCCCTGATGGCTAATGATGATGAACATTTTTTCATGTGTCTGTTAGCCATTTGTATGTCTTCTTCAGAGAAGTGTCTTTTCATGTCTTCTGCCCATTGTTAAAATGCCCAATGTTAAAATATGCTACCCAGAGCAATCTATACCTTCAATGCCATCCCGATCAAAATTCCAATGACATTTTTCAAAGTGCTGGAACAATCAATCATAAAATTTGTATGGAATCAGAAAAGACCCCAAATTGCCAAGGAAATGTTGAAAAAGAAAAACAAAGCTGGGGGCATCACGTTGCCCTATTTCAAGCTATATTACAAAGCTGTGATCACCAAGACAGCATGGTACTGGCACAGAAACAGACATATAGACCAATGGAACAGAATAGAGAACCCAGATATGGACCCTCAACTCTATGGTCAAATAATCTTTGACAAAGCAGGAATAAACATGCAATGGAAAAAAGACAGTCTCTTCAATAAATGGTGCTGGAAAATGGGACAGCCATATGCAGAAGAATGAAACTCGACCATTCTCTAACACCATTCACAAAGATAAACTCAAAGTGGATGAAAGACCTCAATGTGAGACAGGAATCCATCAAAATCCTAGAGGAGAACATAGGCAGTAACCTCTTTGACATCGCCCACAGCAACTTCTTTCAAGATACATCTCCAAAGGCTAGTGAAACAAAAGCAAAAATGAGCTTTTGGGACTTCAAGATAAAAAGCTTCTGCACAGCAAAGGAAACAGTCAACAAAACAAAGAGGCAACCCACAGAATGGGAGAAGATATTTGCAAATGACACTACAGATAAAGGGCTGATATTCAAGATCTATAAAGAACTTCTCAAACTCAACACCCAAAAAACAAATAATCAAGTCAAACAAAGGCTTTTTGGACTCTATTGTCTAGTCCCGGTTAGGGGTCTCCTGGCGATCGCGGAGAGAAGTGTTCATTGACATATATTTGCATGGTTTAATTGCTCCAGGTAAAGCCCTGCCAGGTTACTAGTCACAGACGGGCAGTCATGAGTAGCAAATCCCCACTCCTCTCCAGCCTCTTCCTTTCCAGCCTCTCTGGTTTGATCATTCAGAACAAGTCCTGATATTTGGAAAGATCTAAAGGCATGGGAACCTTGGAGCCTCAAGCCTTAAAAGTGAATGTTTCCAGCTTGAGGAGAAAAAGTTAATCAGGTCAGAGTGCAGGAATTCCCTGTGACAATATGGGATGGCTTGAGATCTCCACATTTCTAATAACTCACATATGTAGGTTTGGGGAAGTCATGAGAATTTCAGCAGTATTGATTGAATGACCACAAAAGGAATAGAAGCAGCTGTTATTTACTGAATCCTACTCTGTGTCTAGCACTGTGCGGGGTCCTTCACATTCATTTTTAACTTGAGACTTCCCAATACATGACATTTCTTATGTTTACTTTTTTATGTCTCTCTCTCAGAACTAGGAAGTCTGATCCATAGTTGAAAGACCCTTTAATTTACTGCTATGTTCTCAACTCCTGGAATGGTGTCTATCCCATAGTTAGTAGGTGCTCAGTTAATATATACTGAATTAATAAAGTGACAGAGGGATGAGGTGTAGGTATGCTTGTTTTTCATTTTATCGATATGACAACTGAGGCTTAGAGAAACTGATTTGTCCAAGGTAACTATATCAGCCTTCCTTGGCTGCAATTAATATAAGAACAACTAATTCTTACTTAAATGAATGGGAGTTTTGTGGTTTTCTTCCTCACACAAGAATTCTGGAGATGCTGTTATACTGATTCCATGTCAATGATGCCATTAAGGACTCAAATTTCTGCTCCGCCTCTGCTGTCTTCACTGTGTTGGCTTTTCTTCATTATGCTTGCACACTCCTGGCCACAAGATGGTTATGACCCCGAGTGCTTGCTTCAGGCAGCAAGTCTGTGTTAAAGAAAGAAGCAAGTGGATGGGGGCAGCATCAGGCATGTGTGTTTCTTTAATCGTAAAAAGAAAACATCTTCTCAAACCCCCCTACCCCCCCGCCGCTGATTTCCACTTACATCTCATTGCCCAGAGTTATGTAACATGACTACCCTTAGCTGCAAGGGATGCTGGGAAAATGAGTATTTGTCTTTCTTTGGCCTTAGAGAGGAGGCAGGCAAGGGAGGTAGGGATTGGCAGTAAATGTATGTTGGGTATGAATGTCTCTACTACAGTCAGGCAGATGGTAGTGGTGAAGTCAGAACTGGACCACAGATTTGCCTCTAAACTCCATGTTCTTACTGACCAAGCGTTAGCTAATTTGACTTTTTCTCCTGATCTCAATAGAAAATGGTCAGCTTGGGAAGTCTGGTTCAATTCTGAGTCCTTGTTCTGTTCTGAATCCTAGTTTCTTTACCTGCAAATTGAAGGAATGCGCTAAGTGAAGTCTGTACATTCTGCTGTTTACAAGGTGGTATGCTCGCATGTCTCAGTCTGGCTGATGGCCACTTTTAAAAGTCTTATTCAAAACCAAATCAAAATCAAAGTCACCATGTCAGTGGAGTAATGTATTTTCCAGGATCCAAATTCATAAAATAGAATTGATTTTTTGGTGTTTGTTTTAGTAGATGGTGGTGTGTGTGTTTATGTGTGTCCCTTTGAGATATCTGATTTGGTTTTAGATGGTGAGTAAAGATTGATTTTTGTCTCTTGTGATCTCTAAAGCCCAATTATTGTTGAGGTTCCTATTTAAATAGTTCTTCCTCTATCCTTTCATTTTTAACCTTCCTTAGCGGCCCAGTCTGTGTAGTCTATATATTTCAGGGTTTGCATTTATTTATTTATTTATTTATTTATTTATTTGAGAGCACCAGCAGGGGGAGGGGCAAAGGGAGAGGAAGAGAGAGAATCTTTTTTTTTTAAATTTTTTATTGTTGTGTTAATCACCATACATTACATCATTAGTTTTTGATGTAGTGTTCCATGATTCATTGTTTGTGCGTAACACCCAGTGCTCCATGCAGAACGTGCCCTCCCCAGTACCCATCACCACACTAACCCATCCTCCCATCCCCCTCCCCTCTAGAACCCTCAGTTTGTTTTTCAGAGTCCATTGTCTCTCATGGTTCGTCTCCCCCTCTGATTCCCCCCCTTCATTCTTCCCCTCCTGCTATCTTCTTTTTTTTTTTTTCTTAACATATATTGCGTTATTTGTTTCAGAGGTACAGATCTGTGATTCAACAGTCTTGCACAATTCACAGCGCTCACCATAGCACATACCCCTCCCAATGTCTATCACCCAGCCACCCCATCCCTCCCACCACCCCCCACGACTCCAGCAACCTTCAGTTTGTTTCCTGAGATTAAGAATTCCTCATATCAGTGAGGTCATATGATACATGACTTTCTCTGATTGACTTATTTCGCTCAGCATAACACCCTCCAGTTCCATCCACGTCGTTGCAAATGGCAAGATCTCATTCCTTTTGATGGCTGCATAATATTCCATTGTATATATATACCACATCTTCTTTATCCATTCGTCTGTCGATGGACATCTTGGCTCTTTCCACAGTTTGGCTATTGTGGACATTGCTGCTATAAACATCGGGGTGCACGTACCCCTTTGGATCCCTACATTTGTATCTTTGGGGTAAATACCCAGTAGTGCAATTGCTGGATCGTATGGTAGCTCTATTTTCAACTTTTTGAGGAACCTCCATACTGTTTTCCAGAGTGGTTGCACCAGCTTGCATTCCCACCAACAGTGTAGGAGGGTTCCCCTTTCTCCGCATCCTTGCCAACATCTGTCGTTTCCTGACTTGTTAATTTTAGCCATTTTGACTGGTGTGAGGTGGTATCTCATTGAGGTTTTGATTTGGATTTCCAATCAAGAAATGGGCAGAAGACATGAACAGACATTTTTCCAAAGAAGACATCCAAATGGCCAACAGACACATGAAAAAGTGCTCAACATCGCTCGGCATAAGAGAGAGAATCTTAAGCAGGCTCCACACCTATCTCGGAGTCCATTGCGGGGCTTGACCTCACTACCCGGAGCTGAAATCAAGACCCACCCAGGTGCCCCTCAGGGTTTGATTTAATTTACTATTGCATCTTGCTAGCAATAATTTTCTCCCATAGAATTCAGAACCAGAGGGGGACCCAAGTGCTGGTCTCATATCTTTAAATGATCAGCTCTAGGACCCTGAGGAAGTCCCTCTACTTCTCTAGGTCTCTGTTTCCTCATTTATAAAATGACCAGATTAGACAAGATGGCTTATATCTTAGGATCCCCCCAGCTTTGATATTTACATATTATCTGTGAGTATATGAGGACAAAGCAGATTCTGATTAATGAACAGACCATATTAGTTTTATTTCTTTCCTCTATAAAGTAGTTATAAAGATCAGAAGGGGAAATAGAAGATATTAAATAAATACATAAAATAATAATTACTATTTTTGTAATCATTCTTAAAATTTCAGGCCAGACTATTCTCATTTTCCTAAAAATAGCCTATTAGGGCATATTGATAATCTTAGCAAAACGTGATGCCCAGTGATGTGAAAAGAGCATTGGATGTAGGGGTTGACCAGTCTGGGTTTACATTCTAACTCTGTCATGTAATAGCTTTTTGACTTGAGTCATGTTATGTATTTCCATGGTCCCCAAGTTCCTTGTCTGCAAAATCAGAATTAAAGATATTTAAATTAAAAGGTTATGGTGAGGATAAAATAAACAGTCTTATGAACCACACTCAGCACAATGGCTGGTGCATGGGGAGGGTTCAACAGAACTTACTATTCATCCTTCCTTCTTACTGATGCATTTAGAAACAAACACAATTTTGGTAATTGTCTATTTTCTGGGTATAAATTTTTCTCTCTGGTGGTAGAGCCACTTTAGACTAGATGGGACATACAGCCTATGCATCTTTAATATATCGACTATCTGAATATTGGTTGTTTCATAAGGAAAAAGTGAATCCTTAGCAGTCAGAACCCCTAGGTTCTATTCTGTTCCCTTTAGCTTATGAGATCTGGGACACTGGGAACTTCATTTATTTTTCCAGTCTTCAGTTTGCACATGTGTAAAATGTTAATACCCATTTCAGAGGGCTTTTATTAGCCCTCTAATAATTTGAAAATGCTTGGTAATCTCTAGAGCATTAGGAAAATATAAGATATCATTTCTATCATTAATTCACCAATATATCTTCAAACTGGTCCCCTCTTTTCCTGTTCAAATTCTTTCTGAACTTCAAAGTCAAAGTCCTGCCTCCTGTTCTAGGAAAACTTTCTTCTGCCCCACCTCTCCAAAATCTCTCCCATCACTAACTTTCCATGGCCCTCACTGCTTGGGCCACTCTGTTGGCACTTAGAATGTTGCCATGTATTATTAATGATTTCTAATGATTTCTTCCTGTTTGTAGATGATTTTCCCCTGACTTGATATTGGTAATGCCTTTTGCACATCATTCTGACTCATAGCCTTTATCGTGCATCTCTCTCACACGCATGGCTTAAAATTCAAAGGATGAAATGAAAAATGGGTCTCCCTGGGGTGCTGGGGCGGCTCACTTGGTTAAGCGTCTGCCTTCGGCTCAGGTCATGATCCCAGGGTCCTGGGATTGAGCCCCTGCATGGGGCTCCTTGCTCAGGGGGGAGTCTGCTTCTCTCTCTCCCTCTGCCTCTCCCCCAGCTTGTGCTCTCTTGTGCTCTCTCATGCACGTGCCTTCTCTCTCTCTCAAATAAATAAATAAATAAATAATAATTAAAAAAAAGAAAAATGGGTCTTCTCTCCCATGTCTGCTCTCTGGTTCCCTCCCCAGAGACAACCACTATTGCTAGTTCTTTGACTGTCCTATCCAAGGCTGGTCTACATATCCCCCTTCTCCTTATAATGGTAGTCTCTCTTATGTACCTGTGTTTTTATTTACTATCTCATGGATAAGTGAAATCAGATAAATATCTGGTATCTTATTAGTATAACAACAGCAGTCTCTCTTTTTTTAATATTTTGGTTTATTTAAACAATCATTTTTTATTTGGAAGTGTTAATGAGATCATTGTAGATTTGCATACAGTTGTAAGAAATAATTTAGAGAGATCTTAGGTACTCTTTATCCACTTTCCACTGATGGGAGCATTTTGCACAACTTTTAGGTTAATATCACATCCAGAATATTGCCATTGATTCGGTCTACTGATCTCATTCAGATTTCCGATTTTACTTGTATTCATTGTGTGTGTGAGAGAGTATGAGTATTCAGTTCTATCCAATTTCATCATGTGTAGTTTTGTGTATCCCTATCACAGTCAAGACACGGAACATTTCCACCACCACAGGATCCATTACAGTCCCACCCACCTCCCTCCCACTTCTCTGTCTCTAGCTCTTGTCATTCACTAATCTTTTCTCCATTTCTAAATATTTGTCGTTTAAAAAAAGTGTTACGTAAATGGAATCATACAGTATGTTACCTTTTGGGATTGGCTTTTTTGTACTGAACGTTATTATTGGCTGTGTGTATATGCACTACGGTTTGTTTTCCTGTTTATCTGTTGAAGGACATCTGGGCTGTTTCCAGTTTTTTATTATTATGAATAAAGCTTCTATGAATATTTATATACAGATTTTCATGTGAACATACGTTTTCAATTTTCTGTGATAAATGCCCAAGTGAATGATTACTGGTTTGTATGGTAATTGCATGTTTAGTTTTATAAGAAACTGCCAAACTTTTCCACAGTGGCTGTACCATTTTACATTTCTATCAGCAGTGTGTAAGTGATCCAGGGTCTCTGGATCCAGGCCAGCATTTGGTGATGTCACCATTATTTATTTTAGCCATTTTGTTTGGTGTGTAATGATATCTCATTATGACTTTAATTTGCATTTCCCTGATGGCTAGCGATGTTGAATATCTTTTCATGAGCCTCTGTCATCTGCATATCCTCTACGTTGAAATGTCTGTTCATTGCCAATTTTCTAATTGGATTGTTTTATTTTTTATTGTTGAGCTTTGAGAGTTGCAAAATACATTTTAGATACCAGTCCTTTGTTGGCTATGTGGCTTGATAATATTTTCTTGTGGTCTGTAGCTTATCTTTTTGTCTTCTTCCCCTGGACTTCTATAGAACGAGACTATATAATTTTGATGAGATCCAATATATCAATCTTTCTTTTTATGAACTGTGCTTTTGGAGTCAAGAACTCTTTGTCTAGCTCTAGATCCCAAAGATTTTCTCCTATGCTTTTTCTAAAAGTTTTATAGTTTTACATTTTACCTTAAAGTCCATGACCCACTTTAAGTGAATTTTTGTATAAGATGTGAGGTTTAGGTTGAGGGTTTGTTTGTTTGTTTGTTTGTTTTTAAGATTTTATTTATTTGAGAGAGAGAGAATGAGAGAGAGCATATAAGAGGGGGGAGGGTCAGAGGGAGAAGCAGACTCCCTGCCGAGCAGGGAGCCTGATGCGGGACTCAATCCAGGGACTCTAGGATCATTACCTGAGCCGAAGGCAGTCGCTTAACCAACTGAGCCACCCAGGTGCCCTGTTTGTTTGTTTTTTTGCCTATTGGTATCCAATTACTGCAGCATCACTTGCTTGAAGATGCTATCCTTCTTCTAGCAAACTGCTTTTGCACCTTTATCAAAAATCAATTGCACATATTTGTGTGGGTCTAATTATGTGTTTTCTGTTCCCTTGATCTATGTATCTATCTCTCCACCAATAGCTCATTGTCTTGATGACTGTAATATATAATGAGTCATGAAATCAGGCAGACTGATTCTTTCTACTTTATTCTTCTTTGTCAAGATTATTTGCAACATTCCACATTAATTTCAGAATAAGATTGTATATGTATACAAAATCATTGCTGGGGTTTTGATAGTACAGTTGATCCTTGAACAATGTGAAAATCTGCTTATTACTTTTGACTCCCCCAAAACTTATCTAGTAATAGCCTATTATTTTTTTTTTCAATTTCTTTTGAAATTGTTTTTATTTTATTTTATTATTTTTATATGTTCAGTTAGCCAACATATAGTACATCATTAGTTTTTGATGTGGTATTCAATGATTCATCAGTTGTGTATAACACCCAGTGTCCATCACAACACGTGCCCTCCTCAATACCCATCACCTGGCTACCCCACCCCCCACCCCGCTCCCTTCTATAACCCTCAGTTTGGTTCCCGGAGTCCAGAGTCTCTCATGGTTTGTCTCCCTCTCTGACTTCTTCCCATTCAGTTTTCCCTCCCTTCCCCTATGGTCCTCCGTGTAGTAATAGCCTATTATTGACCAGAACCCTTACCAACACAGTTGATTAACATACATTTTGTATGTTATAGGTATTATATACTATATTCTTACAATAAAGTGAGCTAGAGAAAATGAAATATTATTAAGAAAATCATAAGGAAGAGAAAATACATTTACAGTACTGTACTGTATTTATAAAAAAAATCTGTGTATAAGTAGACCTGTGTAGTTCAAATATGTGTTGTTCAAAGATCAACTATAATTGCTTTACACCTGTAGATTAATTTAGGCAGAAGTGATATCTTTACTGTGTTGAATATTTGCTGTGCTCTCTATTCATTGATTTATCTCATCAGCATTATGTAATTTTCAGCAGACAGCTATTCTGTACATGTTTGTAGCTAAGTTTTAATATTTTTGGAGTGGTTGTAAATGATACTGTGGGGTTTTTTCCCCAGCTTTATTGAGGGATGATTGGAAAATAAAAATTGTATATGATTTTAAAAGATGTACAACATGATGATTTAATACATGTATACTTTGTGAAATGATTAATAGGATGGTATTGTGTTTTTAATTTCAGTTTCTACAGGTTCACTGTTAGCATATAGAGATGTGTTTTTATGTGTGTGTATGTACTTTGGTCTTATATTCTGCAAGCTTGATGAACTTACCATTGCTTATAAATTCTAGAATTTATTTTTAATAAATTCCCTGGGATTTTCTACATTAGACAATCAGGTCATCTGCAAATAGGGATAATTTCTTCTTACCTGTATGGATTTTATTTCTTTTTCTTGCCTTATTGCAGTAGCTAGAACTTTCAGCACTGTATTGAGTAAGAGTGGTGAGAGTAGACATCCATGCCTTGTTTCTGATCTTAGAGGGAAAGTATTCAGTTTTCACCTTTATGTATGATGACAGCTGATTGGCAAAAGGTGGCTTCCTTTTTTTACCAGATTACTGAATATTATCCCACTGTAAGGTTGTACTATAATTACTTCTACAGCTCTTTATCAGTGGATTTTTATTGCTATCAGTCTTTTGCTTAATAATGTTCCTATGAATATTCTTATATATAGATATCTTTTTACATATCCATGAATGTATGGCCCTCTTTTCTGTTCTATCAAGGCTTCCTCACTCGAAGATCTTGCTTGGTTTTGTGGTTTTAAGCGCCAGTACAATGACGACTCCTAAATATATGTTCCCAGCCTGATGTCTGCTCTGAATACAGATTTGTGTATTCCTTTGCCCACATAATTATTTCCAGTTGGATGTCTAAAATGCTTCTCAACATCAACAAGTGTAAAGTTGAACTACTAACTTGCCTATATCCATCTCTCAAAACCCCTTCCTTTGATGCTTTCCCTATTTTGGTAAATGGCATTCCAGCCTTCCAGTGGCTCAGACCAAAAACCTTGTATTCATCCTTGATGCCTCTCTTTCTCTGACATCCAAACTATCAGCAAATCTGATCAGCAAATTTTGTCACAACTATGATCAATTCTTTTCACTCCATGGCTACTACTTTGGTCCAGACCACCATCCTATCTTCCCTGGGTTATGGCTTCCTAACTGGCCACTCTCCTTCTGCATTGCTTCCCTACAATTCATTCTCCATACAAGAAGTCACAGTAAAAAAAAGAAAAAAAAAAAAAAAAGGAAGTCACAGTGGTTGTCTAAAACATTACATTGTATACTCCTCTGCTCAGAACTTCCTAGTGACTTCCCATCTCCGTTAGAGTAAAATCAAGGTCCTTACTCTGGCCTGGGGAAATGGTACAATCTGATTTCTAACTCGTGCATGCTTTGGGTCCTGCCACCTCTCTGATGTTTCTCACTCTGCTCTGGCCACACTTGCCTCACTTCTGCTCCTTTAATTGCCAAGTGCACTCTGACCTCAGAGCACAGATTGTTCCCATGCTTGGAACATTCTTTCCCCAGGTATCTACATAGCTCACTCCCTCATTCCCTTCAGGCATCTGCTTTGTTTTCACTTCATCGGAGTGGCCTTCCCTGAGTACCCTCATCCCACCTTGGCACTCCCTTCCTTTTAACCAGATTTATTTTTCAGCATACCATTTATTATCATCTGAAATATTATATGTTCACTTGTTTGTTTGCTGTATGTCTTTCTACCAATAGAATGTAAGTACCATGAGGGATGAAACCTTGTTTTCTTCACTGCTATATCTCCAGCACCTCCACCAGTATGCAATAAATATTTGTTGAATGAGTTAATGAATGAACTGCTGGGTCAAATGGCATGTGCATTTGAAATTTGATAGATATTGGCAAGTTGCCCTATAAAGAGCTTATACTAATAATATATGAGAGTTACAGTCCCACTCTTGATACATGAGAGCTCATTTCTTTTTGTACACAGCCCATTAAGAGATTCTCTCAACTCTTAGTTTTATACTCCAACTCCCTGAGGTAGACATAATAGATTCAACCTCCATGCAATTATCAGGATTCCAGGACAAATTTCAGAAACCTCCCATATAGTGTTGGTGGCTTCAACAAAACAACTTAAACAGTTAGGCTCTCAAGTTTCATATGTTCGCAGAATTTCATAGATAAGAAGAATCTGGCAAAGCACTCACAGCTTCTGTGTCTTGTTTACATTGAAATGTGAATAGAGCTAACCTTATTTTTCCATTGGATTTTCTCTTGAATCCTAAGTCAAGAGAGCACAGGAGAGCCCTCTTCCTGGTGGCATTTTTGTTCTTTAGGATGATTTGTAGTTTTTTCCTCATCAAAGAGCACCTTCCCAGCATCCTGCACCACTGAGGATGTTTTGGTGGGGATGGGAGTGGGGATAGGTGTGAAGATTAGACTATTTCAAGAATTAGACCAGAGAAAAGCCACCTTGTTGCTTGCTGTTAGATTCTTACTACTGACCCCCTAGTAGGCACTATGTAAATAGTTCTTGAGTATTGACTTAACATTTATGTGATTGACACATCTGCCCTAAAAGCCCTGAATATCAGTATCATGCTTTACAACCCATAAAATGGCTTTATATGATTCCCAAACAGTACCCGTTTCTTGAGCAGAATCTCAAGAAGGTAGGGCAGGAAGGATGAGGCAAAACTTGGCCATGGTCATGTTTCCCAAAGTGAGTACTATGGAATGTTAATATGTTAAACAGATTTCTTAGCAGCAGGGGTTTGATAAAGCCTCTTCAGAGACTCTTCAGAGACTCCTAAATATGCTTTGTGAATGCCTAAGAGGGGAATAGAATGTGTGGTGTTTGCCAACTTATTTGAATCAGTCTTCGATTCCCTAAAGCACATTATGGGCTTGGGGTTTCAGAGAACAGGTTTTCAGGAAGATTTGGCCTAGGGCCCTTCTGTACAGGTTAAGCACTTGGAGACAGATGACCTCTTATTCCAGGCCCGATTCTTTTTTTTTTTAAAGATTTTATTTGACAGAGAGAGAGAGACAGCGAGAGAGGGAACACAAGCAGGGGGAGTGGGAGAGTGAGAAGTAGGCTTCCCACAGAGTAGGGAGCCCGATGTGGGGCTCGATCCCAGGACCCTGGGATCATGACCTGACCTGAAGGCAGACACTTAACGACTGAGCCACCCAGGTGCCCCTCCAGGCCCTATTCTTTACTGGGCTTTCAGTTCAGAGCTTTTATCTTAAGAAAGAATATTGACATTTTGCTTTGATTTTCAGGACAAAGTGTAAAAGACCAATCTAGAGGGCCCATGATTTATTTAGGACATCTGGAGCAGTGGGACATCTCCAGAAGGTCTGAGTTACTTAGTTCTGCGGGTTGTTTGGTCTTCTAATTAACTGTCCTTCTTAATTCATTTTTCACTGGTTGGCATAGCCATCCAAGACGCGTGTTTGGCAGAACCTGTTCAGGTGAGATCAGCAGAAAACATGAAGGAGCTGGAAGCAGCTAATGAAATGCTGGGATCCTCACTTCACACTCCTTTTCCTCTCACCCAACCTTCCTGTTCCAGGTGCTGACACCAGGAGAATAATAGAAGTCAGCTCAAATATGGGGCTGCCACTGAGGAGAAAGAAGATCAGGAGTAGGGTACTGACAAAAAGTAGCAATGTTTTGAGAGCAAGGGCTTATTTCCAGCTGCAGAAATCAGGGACTGCTTCAGGGAGAAGGTGGCCACTAATTTAAAATGTCCATTTAGGAGAAGTTAGTATTGATTGAAGTTTTGAGGGCAATTTGACTATCAAATTTTAAATGTATGTATTCTACTGTATGATTCCATAGAATTCCATAACAATGCCACTTGTAGAAATTACAGAAGTATTCACATAAGAACAAAAATGCATTATTTATAAATAGTGAATGATGATACATCACCATAATAGAATCCTGTGAGGACAGGAAGAGAAATGAAATATCTCTATGTGAAAATATGTCCATTATATATTCCAAATGAAAAATCAAGACACCCAACATTTTGTGCATACCATTTTTGTATGAAACAGTTAGTAGGGGGCGCCTGGGTGGCTCAGTCATTAAGCGTCTGCCTTCGGCTCAGGTCATGGTCCCAGAGTCCTGGGATCGAGCCCCACATCAGGCTCCCTGCTTGGCAGGAAGCCTGCTTCTCCCTCTCCCACTCCCCCTGCTTGTGTTCCTGCTCTCACTGTCTCTCTCTCTGTCAAATAAATAAAATCTTAAAAAAAAAAAAAAAGAAACAGTTAGTAGCTTATAATACAGAATATAGACTAAAATCCATAGAGACTTAGAATAAAAATTAAGCTGCTAGTCGTGTTTATCTCAGGAGGGGTGGGAAACTGGCAGACATCTCATGCTCTACATTACATTTTTCTGTAATACTCATTTTAAAAATAATCATATGTTATCTATATAGTTAGAAAATAATGAAAAGGATCTTTTTTAAAGTACAGTTTGTTTTCTTTGTGTGACAAACTTTTTTCTCTTTATTTCTCGAGAGACTCAAGGCACACGGGAATCCCCAAACATAAAGGAAATGTTTGTCTTTTTCTACTTTTTCTACTTCTTTTGGTCTTCACCTCCCTTTCTAGAGCCCTCATTTCCACCTAACCTACTTTCTCTCTTCGACCCTCTCTGTGCCTCCAGCCCTCTCAAGCCCCAGTGGATAGCCCATTTGCCTTCGTCTGATGCCTGAGCTTGCTTCTCTATAGCTCCCTCTGGAGCTTTCCCATGTAATCGCACGTTCGGACCACTGAGGCATCCAGTATTTTCTTTTTATTTTATTTTTTTATTTTATTTTATTTTTTTAAAAGATTTTATTTATTTATTTGACAGAGAGACATAGTGAGAGAGGGAACACAAGCAGGGGGAGTGGGAGAGGGAGAAGCAGGCTTCCCGCGGAGCAGGGAGCCCGATGCGGGGCTCAAACCCAGGACCCTGGGATCATGACCTGAGCCGAAGGCAGACGCTTAACGACTGAGCCACCCAGGCTCCCCTGAGGCATCCAGTATTTTCTCCAGTGCAGTGGCGGATAGGCCACCTTATGGGTGAATAGGAGGGAAATAGTCTGGCATACTCTGCTCTACAAATGCATCTACTTTGTGGCGTGGGCCACTCTTTTTTCCTCATCTGTTCAAAATAATTGAATTATATTAAATAATCTCTAAGGATCTTTCCCAAGATGGTATTTTATGATCACTTAAAACATATTTACTTTCTAACTTTAAGGTTTCCTGACTTTGTGCCACTCTTACCTGCTAGAGGAGAGAAACTCTTCTCACATTTCTTTAAAATGTGCTGACAGTGAGGCAGCATTGGAGGTAAAAAAAAAAAAAAAAAAAAGTGCCAACTCTGGACTTCGCCACCACTTTATTTTGTGGCCTTGGGCCATTCGCTTTCTTTCCTTGGGTCTCAGTTTTCTGAGCTTAACAGTGGGTGTGTCTACCGAAATCCTCCTCATTATAAGGAAATATTTGGAGATGAATGTGGATATTGACCTGGCTTTTCTCCCAAGGGCATGATAAGAATCAGATGGGTAAACAGATACACAGGTGTTTTTATCAGTGTAGAGCAGGGTTTCTCAACCTAGGCACTACTGGCATTTTGGGCCAGATAATTCTTTGTAGGAGGCTGTCCTGAGTGCTGTAGGATGTTCAGCAATATCCTTAGCCCTACTTACTAGAAGCTAGCAATCTCTCCTCCCCAATTGTGACAACTAAAACTGTTTCCAGATATTGTCACATGTCCCCTGGGGGGCAAATCAACCCTGGTTTGAGAACCACTGACGTAGAGTCATATATTGATGTCAACCATTGGTAATTCTATAACTGCTTTGAGGAGGAACAAATAAAAAGGAGAAAAAGTCACATAAGTGGAATTCCAGAGAGTGCCAGAGATGTCTCCAGTGAGGAACAAGAAGATAATACACGAGTGAAGATGGTGCCAAATACAGCATCATTTCTGGGCAGTCATATTTCCTGTGGGAACAATCTGTACCCTAAAGAAGGATGGAGAGATCAATCTTGTTGAGGAACCCTTCTACCATGGCACAGGAGAGTAGGGGTTTATAGATCTTGCCAATTTCTAGTTATAGATGGGGATAGAAGGGGGATTTGAAAGAAAAATGAAGGATACAGCTTATTCCACAAGGTCAGAGACATGCAGGAATTCATGGATATTAAAGCATTTAGCCACATCTCTCATTCAAGTGCTACACTGCTCTGTGTAATATTCTTAATTCTGCTAGCTATTTGATCTTGAACAACCTACTTGTCCTTTCTGAGGGTTTGTTTCCTCCTTTCTTCTTTGGCTCCAGAAGAATGTTCAATTTGTCCAGTTTCTTAATACCATAAGTTGTGAGCAAGACTAATCATTATACTACACGGGGTTCACTGCACTTTAAATACGTGCCTCAATTAGGCACATGGTAACCCTGTACATCTTGTTATTGTCCCATTTTGTAGATGATGAAACTGAGGATGAAGAGAAGCTTTAAACCCCGTTCTTCCTGTCTCCATAGCTCACACTTGTACCTACCATTGCTTCGCGGCAAAGAACTCAATACACAGCACAATAACCTGGGTCACTCTTACTCATTTCTGTCTCATCTTCTAGACTGTAAACAACTTGAAACAACTTGTGAACATTCTGAACAATCCCTGCACCTACTCCTGGACTCCAAGGGCTATGTCATGTACATGTACCGTTCTCAGGCCACTATGCCTTAATCTTAAGGAATAAAAAACTGATAGAAGAATTTTACACATCAGGACCCAACAGGGCAGCAGGAAGGCAAGAACCTGAATAAATCAGAACATGTCAGTCTTTCTAGGCAGCAAGGGACTAAAACCTATTCCTAGGTTTATTAAGTAGGAATAAGTGGAAACAGAATTCATCTTTCTAGTGCCTTGGAGTTTGAAATAAGAAAGTACAGGAAGGTCAAGTTCTTGTCTATGCTCACACAATGTGTTGGTAGCAAACCAAGGGTTGAGACCGGGCTCTGGTTCCCAGTCCAGTTTTAGTGGGATGCTGTGCAGGTTGATGGATCAGAATGCAGCACTGGAGATATGTTACCTGAGCCGGGAACTAAGGTCAGAGCGAAGATATTTAACTTCTCTGACCCTCCTTTTCCTTATCTGCAATTAGGAGTCACGGTAATTCCTACCTCAAAAGGTGGTTGTGAGGATTAAATGAGATAAAGTACAACAAGCCCTTAGCACAGTGTCTGTCACATTATTATTTTTAAAGAGATTTCTAGCTACATGTTTTTGTGGCTTTTCTTAGAATACAACATATATTCACTTAAAAATTTTTTTTAAAGATTGATTTATTTATTTGAGAGAGAGAGAAAGAGAGTGCAGGCAGCAAGGGCAGAGGGAGAGGCACTGAGCGCAGAGCCTGACTCGGGGCTCGATCTCATGACCCTGAGATCCCCAAGTGGAAACCAAGAGTCAGACGCTTAACTGACTGCACCACTCAGGCACTCTTCCACTTTTAAATCATGCAATCGTTTTTCCTTTTTTTTGCATATTGTTCTTTGAGTTTTGGCAAATTCATGCACAATCAAGATACAAAAGAGTCCTATCATTCAAGAGATTCTCAACTTTTTCCCTTTCTAGTCAACCCCTGCACCTTCTAGACCTGGCAAAAATGGATGTTTTCTGTTCCTATAATTTTGTCTTTTTCAGAATGTCATTTAAATGGAATCATGTAGTATATAGTTTTTGAGACTGTCTTCTTTTTCCTAGCATAATTCATGAGATTCATCCATGATGTGATATATATCTATATAGATATATAGAGGGATCAATATCTAGATTTATCTATATCTCAGTGTTTCTTTCCTTTTGATTGCCGTATAGTATTCCAGTGTATAGGTATACCACAGTTTGTTTATCCACTCACCCGCTGAAGGACATGTGTGTTGTTCGCAGTATGTATGGAGTGATTATGAATAGTGATGCCCTAAACATTTGTGTAGGAGGTTCTAGGTAAATATAAGGTGTCATTTCTTTTGGGCAAATACCTAGAAGTGTGATTGCCGGGTCATATGATAAATGTATGTTTATAAGAGATTGTCAAACTGTTTTCCAAAGCAACTGTTAACATTTTAGGTTCCCATCTATGCTCTATGAGGATTGCAGTTTCTTCACTTCCTCGCCAGCCTTGGTATAGTCAGTCTTTTTGGTTGTAGCCATTTAAACAGGTATGTCATGTTATCTCATTGTAGTTGTAATTTGGATTTTCCTAATGACTAATATTCTTGAACATCTTTTCATGTGCTTTATTTCCGTTAGTATATCTTTGGTGGAGTTTTTTTTCAAATCTTTTGTTCATTTTTTAAATTGGGTAATCTGGTTACTTAGTATTGAGTTTTGAGAATTCTTTATATATTCTGACATTCTGTCAGCTAGATGTTTTGCTAATATTTATCCCGGTCACAGTTTATCCTTTCATTATCTAAACAGTATCTTTTTTAAAGTAGAAGTTTTGAATTTTGGAGGTGCCTAGGTGGCTCAGTTGGTTGAATGTCTGACTCTTGGTTTCAGCTCAGGTCATGATCTCATCGGTCGTGAGATTGAGCCCCATGTGGGGCTCCGCACTCAGTGTGGAGTCTGCTTAAGATTCTCTCCCAGTGCGGGCGCCTGGGTGGCTCAGTCATTAAGCATCTGCCTTCGGCTCAGGTCATGATTCCAGGGTCCTGGGATCGAGCCCCAGGTCGGGCTTCCCTGCTCAGCGGGGAGCCTGCTTCTCCCTCTCCCTCTGCCTGCCTCTCTGCCTACTTGTGCTCTTTATCTCTCTGTCAAAAAAATAAGTAAAATCTTAAAAAAAAAAAAAACTTAAAAAAAAAGATTCTCTCCCACTGCCTCTCCCCTCCACTCCCACTCTCTCAAATAAATAAATAAATAAATCTTTTTAAAAACAAATTTTGAATTTTGTTGAAGTAAAAATTTTGACAAAGTCAAATTCCATTAATTTTTCTTGTATAGATCACGCTTTAGAAGGTGTACCTAAGAAATCTTTGCCTTATCTAAAATCACAGAGATTTTCTTCCTTTGTTTCCTTCTGGAAGTTTTATAGTTTTAAGTCTAACATTTAGGGGGTGCCTGGGTGGCTCAGTCGTTAAGCGTCTGCCTTCGGCTCAGGTCATGATCCCAGGGTCCTGGGATCGAGCCCCGCATCGGGCTCCCTGCTCCGTGGGGAGCCTGCTTTTCCCTCTCCCGCTCTCCCTGCTTATGTTCCCTCTCTCGCTGTGTCTCTCTCTGTCAAATAAATAAATAAAATCTTTTAAAAAAAAAGTCTAACATTTAGATTTGTGATTCATTTTGAGTAAATTTTTATGTGAGATGTATGGGTTGAGAAGTTTGTTTTGCACGTGGGTATCTACTTATTAAATTCATAATGCTAGTTACATGTAAACAGTTAAGGCTGCCACTCTGGATGATCTCTCACTCACCAGTATCTTAGGAATATTGATAACTTCTATTACATGATTATGATTGTAATTATGATTATTCGTCTGTCCATCTATCATCTTTCCTCCAACAAATGAGTTAAAACCATGTAACAGTCACTGTACTAGGTAAAGAATTGTCAGTATTATTGACTATTATCTCAAACAACCCAGGCTCATTAAGAAGGTCAGTTATGGGGAGCACACATTTATAGTGATGTTAAGCAAGATGCAATGTCTATTTGTCAGTCTGATGAAGAGTTAATTTCTTGGGTCTGAGAAGGGAGGAAACATGAAACCTAACAAAGTCAATTCTCTTAATTTCATAGCTTACTTCAGAGCTTAGGGACAAAATAATCAGGTTTTAATTGAACCAAAAGCATCTCCAGAGACTTTGAGAATGTCTTGTAAACAATTTTGCTAGTGGACCAAGTGCCCAGAGGCAGAGAGAGTTCTAGGAAGAAATTGTTTACTCATCTTACTTTTTCTCCCGTATTAGCAATGCATTGTCTCCTTTGTCTCTTTGAATATCTACAAACAAAACTTTCCCACAGATAATTTCGAAAATCTACTTGAAATTTTCAGGCCTGTGTCACATCAATTTCTTAATATGTATGAAATAGTAGAAAGCACATGGGAATGAATCCATGGTCCATCTCTCAGTAGGCAAAACATACGGTATGTGATTTTGTTTCTCTTTACCATGATCCTCTTGTCTGTAAAAATAAAATAGTGTGCCAACATTCCAGGGTTTACTACCTTATAGGGTTTTCTTCTTTGGACAGTGAAGGAATTAAGACGATGACTCTTTCTACAGTATCCTACTGCAGATATGTTGGGTGCGATACTTCCCATGACATGAATTCATGCAAAAGCACCACATACGTAGTGAGTGATTTCTATATGCCAGGCACTCTACTAGGTTTGGAGATAAAACGGTAAGTTCAAAACAGATATAGTCCTTGCCCATATGGAGCTTGTGGTTTAATGGGGAGGGTGAGACTAAAGTAGATAATCATAAACATAGACTGTACAAATTACAAACTGTATTACATCCTAAGAAGCTATATGATAAATTGACTATGCTGAAATAAGTCCCCAGATCATCTGACATATACCCAATAAATTTTATGGGTTATCTCTTTTAAAATAATTCTGTGGTCCCTAGGGAAGATGTGTTTCTCACCTAGAAATGAAGAATGTTTTCATCTAGTTAAGAGTCAGAAAATAAAGTAAAGTAGCTTCAGTGAACAGTCTTTGATGGAAAGTCAATGTCATCTTGTTACCAAAAACAATAATTTAACATTTTTAGAGATCAAACATAATTTATGTTTACATTTCTGTATTAAGATTTAAAGAGAAGGAGTTAATTTGTGTTAAAAAAAAAATGACATATTCTCTCTAGAATTGATTCTCAAGAAGTGGAGTCTTCTGATGACTCAGAATCATGAGTGTTGACCTTTTGCTCTGTAGGACTCATTCAGTGGGAAGAACTAATATGCCCCTTCTTTGAATGTCTCCTGGCTATAATTTTCTGACTTCTAATACCCACTTTTATAATATTTTTATTTTTTCCATTATTGTCAGCTGTCAACCTTCCTGTTTTCAGTGTATTTGCTTTTAGTAGCTCCTCTACCCCTTTTCATTTCTATTTCCAGTCTGTTATGGTTTGGGAAACAATATAACCACATTTATTAGAATTGTTTGTGAAATAAGAACAGGCTCAGAGGAAGAGCAAAATTCTTCTTCTTTAGCACAGTGCATCGGCTTTACGCATGAAAGATTTTGTATGTTTGAATGTCAATTCTAGATAGTTTTAATAATTCACGTCACCAAAAAAGCATCTTTAAACAAATGAAGTGATTTATGTAAACCAGAGAGAATGGTAGCAATTAAAATCTATTATATTTGCACAGTGCTTTTCACTTTTTAACATGCTGTTTTGCCTTCTAGCTTAACTTCATCCTCACTAAATCAGGGTGGGGAGAGATAAGGTGAATATATAAAGAAACTCAGGTACAAAGATGTGAAGTGATTTATCTCAAGTTGCTTGGTGAATTGTTGACATACTTATGTCCAGAACATAGGTCTCTTGACTCACGATTGAAGGTTTTAGAAGGGCAGGAAAAACAAAGAGACTAGGACTCAAGAAGCAAACATTTTACATTAACCCATACTTGTGAATTTTACTGGATGAAATCTCAAGTGTTTGGGGAACAAACCTAACATCATTTTGGGCAAATATGAGTTTCTAGACATGCTTGAATCACCCATAAATGCACAGTGCTGGCTCTCTTGGCCCCTTGGATATTTTAAAGTCTTATTTTCTCTGTCAGAGCAAATTAATCAAGTGACTACCATGTGGGGAAGTTGGTGAAATGTCAGAGAGGATGAAGAATGTGTATGAAAGTGAGAGCTTCAAAATTAGTTTGCCATATCTGATAAAGAGAAATGCAACATGTCATAGTTTTGACATTAATTTTTTCTTTTCATTTATTTTTTATTTGTTCAACAAATACCTACTTGGTGACAGATGCTATGCTATGCCTTGGGGGTCTAAAGATCAACAAAACAGGGCATCTCCCTCAAGTTGCTCACACCCTAGGAAGAAGGGTGATAGGAATGTCCTAAAATTAGATTGTGGGGATTATACTACAACTCTGTAAATATACCAAAATTCATTAAATTGTACACTTAGAATGGGTGAATTTTATCATGTGTGAATTACATCTCAATAAATCTGCTTAAAAAGAGCCAAATTGCAAACCAAGAAAAAAGACTCTTAACTGTAGAGAACAAACTGATGGTTACCATAGGGGAGGTGGGTGGGGGATGGGTTAAATAGGTGATGGGGATTAAGGAGTATGCTTGTTGTGATGAGCACTAGGTGGTGTATGAAAGTGTTGAAACACTATATTGCACACCTGAAACTAATATTACACTGTATGTTAACTAACTGGAATTTAATTTTTTTTTAAGAAAATAAAAAGAGCCAAACTAAAGCACAGAGTGATTTGTGCCATAATAGACATAAATTCAGGGTGCTATGGGAACCCTTAAGAGGCACACTAATTCAAAGAGACAAAGGGCCTCTAGAAGAAGTGATATCTAAACAGAGATCTAAGGAATGAATAAGGGATACCTAGGCAAGGAGAGGGGAAAGATTGAACTGAGCAACCAAAAGAGCATGCATAAATATCTGAGGGTGAGTAAGAGCATGCATGGTCTATATACTACAAGAGGTAGAGTTGCTTAGCTTTGCTAAAGCTCAGCTTATGAGGGGGACTAATAAGAATTGAGGCTGGAGAGATGAGCAGGAGTTAAGCATTATGATCTTCTATACCATGAAGAAGAATTTGGAATTTATTTTAAAGGTAATTTGGAGCCATAAAAATTTCAAGGCATGGAAATGTCATGAATATATTTGTGCTTTGGAAAATCAGTCTAGCTGTAGTGAGGACACTTGCTTAGGAGGAGAGGGTCTAGAGGTAAGAAGATCAGCAATGCAGGTAATTTTATAAACTTGGTGAGCGGATTTGAACTAAGTAGATGAATGTAGGAAAAGGTAGAATTAGAAAGGCTTCATGACAAATTAAATGTAGGCGGTGAGGAAGTTGAAGATGTTGAGCAAGATTCTAGTTTGTATTTGGGTGGCTATGTAGTTGAAAGTACTATTCACTAAAAGAACGAATGTCAGGTGTAGATCAAACTTGGAAAAAGTAGAAAGTAATGAATTCAGCTTGGGGCACTTTAAAATTTAGGTGTTTGTAGAATATCTATCTACCATCTATCTATCTATAGAGAGAGTGAGTTGCAGGCTGAGGACACAGATTTTGGTGTTTACCAGCCCATATGTGATAATTGAAGTCAAGTGGTTGAATGTGGTTTCTTAGAAGAATATATAGCAAGAAGAGAAGAGGCCAAGGATAAAACACAAATGGACATAAAAATTCACTATGTGGGCAGAGGAAGAAGAAACTTAGAGGGAGATTTAGAAGAAATATATGGATAACAAGGGAATTATAATGTCATAGATCTAAAAAAAAGCCATTCAAGGATGAACAAATGTTCAATGTTGCACAGATATTAAGGACTGATCTTAGCAATGCCCTAAAATATGTCATTTGGATTTAGTGGCAAAGGCCATTCCTACCCTTGACAAGAGTAATTTCAATGGAGTAATAGGGGAGAAGACCATGTTATAAGATGATGAAGAGTGGGTGGAAGGATAGGAGGTAAAAGAGTAAAGATAGATAGTGTAGACAAATCCTTGACTCCAAAAGAGAAGGGAGAAATAAAATGTTTGATATTGGGAGGATAGATTTTTGTTTGTTTTTAAAATAAGACTGGAAAGACTTTTATGTGTCTAAATGCAGCTGGAGTGGATCTAGGAGACTGGAGGTGATAATACAGAAGAGAGCGAGGGGTTACTCAATAGGAATATAGGAGAGGATGGAATCCAGAGGCCTCCATTGTCTCTGTGATAGGTGATACAGTTGTCTACTTTGAGTAAGAGTCAGGAAGAGTGATGGGGTAGGTGGTTTGGGAGGTCAAAGGAGGTTTGGAACCTCACTTGCATTAAAACGGAGAGAACATTGAACAAGGAAACATAGAATAATTGCCAGGCAGCACTAGGGACAGTGGATTTTTTAGTGATTCTAAACTGGATTTTTTCCTAATAGAGCTTCCTGGATGTAGGAGAAAAGAAGGCCAACTATTGGATAGCTCAGGGCTGAGGATTTGGGATAAGCAAAGATAATTCAGAATCTTGGTTGAAAATCAAGGTTTAAGTGATGAATCAAAGTCTTCATTGAGTATGTATAGAGGAGAATATAGGAAGAGACTGGCAGAGGGGATTCCAGGGGCCAGACATTTCAGGAGGAAGAACAGGTGTGGATGGAGGCCATGCAGAACGAGGGGGGATCTAGGCATAGTGAGGAATGATTGAAGTTAATATCATTGGTGAAGCAGTTATAGGAGACTGTGCTGGCATGGCCAGGAGTATATGGCTGAAGGAGGGGAGATGAAAGTCATTGTAGTTAAGGAGCTAAACACATTAAGAAGGCAGATTATTGGATTATAGTCCAAGCTCTGACCCTTTCCATATTATCTAAACCAAGGCAGTCAATCAGCATGTATACTTTGTTTGTATACTCTGTGCAAGCACTGTGGGTGCAGCAGTGAACAAGATAGAGGCCCTGTCCTCCAGGAGTTTACATTTCAGTGAACAGAAATTTAAAAACATAAACATATAAATGAGTGAGACATGTCTGGTACTGTTATGGGCTTTGAAGAAAGTACCATCAATAAATAACATGGAGAGGGGCTACTTGAGCTCAGGTGGGAAGGGAAGGCCTCTCCTCAGGGAAGATGATGTTGAACCTCAGTGATGTGAAGTTGGTGGCCTTGCCAGGAACTGGGGAAAACGCGTGCCAAGCAAAAGAACAGTAAGTGCACATATTCTACTGCAGGGATGAGTTCAGTTTGTTTCAGTGACAGGAAGACCAACATGGTTGAGCTGCAGTAAATGACAGGGAGAGTGTTGGGACTTGATGTAAGAAATTGGTCGATTGGGTCATGTAGGCATATTAATGGCCATTCTAGGGATTTACATTTTGTTCTATGTGCTATAGGAAGCCATAGGCAGGTTCTAATGGGGGATATGCTGGTTTATGCTGCTATGTGAAGGATAAACTATAGGCTGCCAAGAGAGGAGACATAGAGACCACTAAGGAGGAGGTTGCAGTTTCTGAGGCAAGAGATCATGGTGACGTGGACCAAGTTGTTAGCACGGGAGGTGGTGAGAGAGGGTGGGGTTCAGGATAGATTCTGGAGGTGTCACTGATGAGGATTGCTAATGAATGGGATCAGAGGAATGAAGGATGACTCCTCGGTTGTTGACCTGAGAAATGAATGGATAGAAATATGGGGGGCAAAATCCATAGTTCTCTTTTAGCCATGTTAAATGCGAGATGTCCGTGACCTCTTCATGTGCCTGTAGAGTAGGTAGGTAGATATTTAAGTCTGAATCACAAGGGAATAGTTAGAAGAACTAGAGTTGTAGATTTGGGTGTCTTGGAACATTAGATAGTTTTTAAAGTCATGGCACTGGGTAATGTACGGAAATGTTGAGTCACTATATTGTACACCTGAAACTAATATAATACCATATATTAACTAATAGGAATTAAAACAGCAACTTAAAAAATAAATTTAAAACACTTATATCTTCGGGGCGCCTGGGTGGCTTAGGTGGTTAAGCGGCTGCCTTCGGCTCAGGTCATGATCCCAGAGTCCTGGGATCAAGCCCCACATTGGGCTCCCTGCTCAGCAGAGAACCTGCTTCTCAACCCTGCCTGCCACTCCCCCTGCTTGTGCTCTCTCTCTCTCTCTGTGTCTAATAAATAAATAAAATATTAAAAAAACACTTATATCTTCAAAAAAAAAATAAAGTCATGGTACTGGATGAGATCACATAGGGAGTAAGAATAGGGAGAAATAAGAAGGGTCTGATGACTGAATCTTAAAGTACTACATTTAGAATCTTGGAAGAGAAGGAAGATCATCAAAGGAGACTTAAAACAGCAAGTGAGTCTGGAAGAAACCAAGGAACATGTAGTATCCTACAAGCCAAAGGAAGAAAATGTCTCAAAACTCTATAAATCAGATTAACTGTTTCTCTTCTTTGGTTGGGAGTAGAGGTACAGATTATGCATAAAATCGGGGATTTGGGGCTTTCTCCCTTTACATCCTTCCTTGCATTCTCTGTGAACCTGCTAAGCTTAATAGCCAAGGCTGTGAAGAGTAAGCCACCCCTGTGGCCCTCACCTTTAGGAAGAAGATCAACATATCTCAAGAGTGTCTTGTATAGACATGAACCGAAATAATTCAAAGTGGAGGGTAATGTGTCATCAAAGAGCTTCAGATGAAACATCCTGGGGGTTTTGTATTGTCTTTTTGAAAGGGAAGTTAAGGAAATCTTCATGTAGGAGGTTATGCTCACATATACATAGACACACACACAAAAGCAGGGTCTCGAGCATATGGAAATAGGCAGGAAAGGTATCTTAGCCAGGGGGACTAGCATAAGTAGGCCGCAGAGGAAGAAACTTGCAGCCTGTGTGTCGAGGATCCCAATCAGTTCAGTTTGTTTGGCTCAGAAATTGGTTGGTTGATTGATTCTGTGCTCCACCCATGCCCAGAGCTCACACAGGAGACACGCAATGCCATGGTTCTTTGCCACAGATAAAAATGTAGATAGAGGGCGCCTGGGTGGCTCAGTCGTTAAGCATCTGCCTTCAGCTCGGGTCATGATCCCAGGGTCCTGGGATCGAGTCCCACATCGGGCTCCCTGCTCAGTGGGAAGCCTGCTTCTCCCTCTCCCACTCCCCCTGCTTGTGTTCCCTCTCTCACTGTCTCTCTCTCTCTCTCTCTGTTGAAAAATAAATAAAAAATCTAAAAAAAAAATAAAAAAAATGTAGCTAGAGCCAGAAACTCAAAAGATTAGCTTTCGGTTTCTAGACTCCTCCACTGACATTGTTCCCTCTCTGACCTTTAATCCAAGTTCGTAAAAATCCCTGAAACTTCCCTGGTCTCCAAAGGGGAAGGATAGCAATGAGATTGTATTGAAATCCTAAATCCCCAATGGCCCAGCTTAATCGAATGGACATATTTCATTAAACAAATGCCTCCACCATCTGCTATATTCCAATTAGGAATGCATGAGGAACATATTTCTCAATTATGTTGGAGAAGCTGTCTGGGCTCAGAGGCCCTGGCAAACAGCCTCTTCTCAGGCAGCGCTCAATGGGGAGAGCTGCCTCCAGCTTGTAGGGGCCCTCGTGTGTTTTCATGTCGTTTCTCAACTCCACCAGTAACTTTGTATTACGGCATTCTCTTCTGGGTTACAACTGATCTGATCCAACACCCCAAACATGCTGCATGCTGGGTTCAAACCACTGCATTTATTATAATAAATAATACTTGCTGAGATTTTTGTTATGACCAGGTGCTGTGCTCAACATTTTGCATGGATTACTTTATCTATATCTTAAAACTTCTCTATTAAGTAAGTAGGATCCCCCTTCTATCAATGAGGAAACAAAGGCTTAGCAGTCTTACAAACTTTTGCCAAGGTTCCACAGATTGTGAATGGTGGAGCTGGGGGTTGAATGTAAGCAGCCTGGCACCAGAGCTCATGTTCTTAGCAGTGAGTGTTACTAGAAGAACCATACACTGACAATGTGCAGAGTGTGATGTGGGTACTGTCCCATTTCCAGGGACCTCACAGTTTGAAGTGGGGGAAACAAGGAAATTAATCAGGATGGGTGGAGTCAAAGGAAGAGCCGAGTATTGGCTGGAAATGGAAGAAGGTACCCCAGGATTCCAAGTCAAAAGACTGGTACAGTATACTCACAATTTTATATCCTAACCCACAACTGTTGACTGCAGAGCAACCTACCACATCTACTTATCCACCTATTCCCTCAACCCCCAATCCTGTTTCTTATTTAACCAGTCAACTCTAGGCTATTCTAGGCCTGGCTCACACCATCAGGGTTGATGATGATATAGGAGAAAAATTACACAGCACTGTCATTTTCTAGTTCTACACATTTATGGGTGCCCACCTCAGATGCCTACCTCATACTACACAATGATCCTTCTACTTGTCCCTAGTCCCTCATTGCTCAGGGAAAATAGAAGCCATCAAATGGTGATGTTTCTAGCTATGGGTACTTCTGACCAGCTTCTACCCCTCGCTCATTCCCTGCCATCTCAGACCAATAAAAATTAACCATTGACATTCATTTAGCATATTTTATAAACTGGAAAGTATTGAATGTCTACATGTATTAGCTCATTCAATCCTCGTCACCAAACTGTTTGAATCTTCATTTTACAGACAAGAAAAATGAGGCTCATAAAGGTTAAGTAAGTGTTCCTCAGGATTACATTCTTACAGCTTTTGTCTTCTCATTATCATATATATTGTTCCTACAAAACTGCATCTTCTTCTATGATGTCAGTCACCATCTATAGATTCATGACCAAATCTATATTTCCAGCCCAGAATTCTCCTTGAGCTCCTGTTTACTCATCTGCCCAATAGATGTCCACTGGCATCTCAAAAGGAAATTTAACCTCCACTGCCATTACTACCCATCACCAGAATTGTTCATTTTACTGCATTTCCTATCTTCATGGATAATACCACTATTAGAGGTCATGGTGAGATTAAGATAATAATATGATGCTGTTTGATTATGTGGGTAAAGAAGGATCCTATCCTCAGTGGGCCACCAGTCCCTACAAGATCCTCAGAGAAGATTTATGTGAAGCAAAGGGAATAATCTAATTATTAGCTGTGGTTTTGGACCCCATACCTGGCCTAGAACTGAAAGTGAATCAAGCTGGACTTGTGAAGGATTTGTTTCTCCATCTGATGAATTTGAGTGGTCTTGAAACAAGGTAGTTTGAAAGATTTGTTCTATTTCTAGCCCCAAGGCCAAACTGGAATCCCTCTTCTCATAGGGTAGCACAGAAAGCTAGAGATTGTGTGTAAAAATTTGTAGTCACTTGCCCTAGGTCCCAGATGCTCTAGAGACAGAGGAAGAAAATATACTAAATCTGGGTTTTCTTGTAGAATAGTCTTCAGCAGATATTCCTTTCTATAGGCTCTTGGGCAAAAACGGATTAGCCAGACTCTAGCTGTGTGGAAAGAGACAGAAGGAGAAAGAGTCCATTTGTTTATATAGCAGCCTGTCCATCATTTTGTAAGCTGACACTGGAGCACCATACAATGTCCTGGAATTTAGCAGTGCAGACCAGCATTCCTCCTCTTTGGGGATGGATTAGCTCATTCCCGATCTCAGCCCTATAGGAGAAGTGAGGTGGAGGTTTATGTGAGGAATTGCAAGAGACTTTGAATTCCTTCTTTTAGAAATCCCCCCCTTTTTTTATTAGCCGTGTGACCTGTTTTTTTTTTTTTTTAACCTCCCCAAGCCTCAGTTTCTTCATCTGTAAGATGGGGATCATGCCTCTACTTGGTGCGTAGTAAACCATCAGTAAGCGGGATGTGTGGTGGTGTGGGGGAGTGGGAATGAGACTGCTGAGGTGCTGGTAGCAAGAGAGGCATTTGTGGTTGTGGTCAGGGGGTTGTAGATGAGATGGAAGTGGTCACAGTGGTGACAGTGATGGTCCTTGTGGCGGGTGATAATCATCTACTGGTTAGAATATGGAACTGTCTGATTTTTACTCCTCTCTTCTGCTTATTCCATTTAACCCATCAACATCTATAAATATTTTATTAATTTATTTTAGGCCTCATAGTCATCATCCTAGTTGGAACCTGTGCCTTCATTTCTTTTGGCCCAACAGGTAAAATGACTTTCCCAGGGTCACACAATGAAGATCCAGTGCTGGTCTAAGGTTTTCTTATTTCATACTCTTTCCCCTCACTCAGGGGCAGTAGAACAGAACAACAAAGAGCCAGGATGACTGGGTTTAATTGTGGCTCCTACTCTATTATCTGGGCAAGTTACTTAGCCTTTTCTACCCACCAGCAAAGTGGCCAATGATAGTAGCTCCTACCACGTAGGATTATTATGAGGATTAAATATGGTGGTGGATTTGAAGTATGCATTAGCTTCCTAAGGCTACTATAACAAAGTACTACAAGCGAGGTGACTTAAAACAAGAGACATTTATTGTCTCACAATCCTGGAGGCTAGAAGTCCAAAGCAAGGTGTTAGCAGAACTATGCTCTTTCTCAGGGCGCCTGGGTGGTTCAGTTGGTTAAGCAACTGCCTTCGGCTCAGGTCATGATCCCGGAGTCCTGGGATCGAGTCCCACGTCGGGCTCCCGGCTCAGCGGGGAGCCTGCTTCTCCCTCTGACCCTATCCCCTCTCATGCTGTTTCTCTCTCTCTGTCAAATAAATAAATAAACAAAATCTTTAAAAAAAAACAAAAAACAAAAAAAACTATGCTCTTTCTGATGGCTCGAGGGGAGAATCTGTTCTTGCCTCTTACAACTTGCTGTTGCCAGCAATCCTTGCCCTTCCTTGGCTTATAGATGTCACATAGTTGTCTTGTCCCTCTGTGTTTACATCATCTTCCCTTTGTGTGTGTCTGTCTCTGTGTCCAAATTCCATTTTTTATAAGGACACTATTCATACCAAATTTGGGTCCACCCTAATTACGTCGTTTTTACTTGATCACTTCAGTAAAGACCCTATTTCCAAATAAGATCACATTCTGAGGTACTGCGATTTAGGACTTCAACCTATCTTTTTTAGGAGGACACAATTCAGCCCACAACAGAGTACGTTACCGGTCTTGGATACAGAGGAAATCCTCAATAGATGGTCTTTTTCTCCTTCTCGCCAAGGAGCCTCTTCTGTCAAAGGAGAGCTCTGTGCTGAGGAACAAGACTGACAGCTTTGGCTCAGCAACTGCTTGCATCACACAGTTACACATTCAGCTCTGGAGGCAGGCGGCCCCTGGGTTCCCAGCGAACATCATCAATATTGTGACACTGCGACATCTGTCAGCCACAGGGTTCTCCAGGTCTCCTTCTCTGGGGATTCTTATAAAGATGGAAACTGAGCCTCCAATCTTGGGCAGCGTGAGTGATGGCCTGCCCAGAGGCGGGAGGGTGAGAGGGTCAGAGTGTCAGAGCTGCCGGAGACCTCAGAGACCTCAGAGACCTCAGATCTAGTGCACGCAGCCCCCTCACTTGAGCGATGAGGAACCTGCAGCGCTGTCCACAGCCCCCCCCCCCACCAGAGACACTCACCTGGTGCACGTGACGCAGAGCCAAGACCAGAGCCCCTGGTTCCTAATTTCCACTCGATGCTCTTTCAACCATATCCATAACCCACTGCCAGCATTGTCTTTTTTCTTTTGTGGTTTACTTTGTACAAAGATTCTCTCTGAACTTCTCCATCTGTACAAGGGAGAGTTGCTCTAGGCCAGCCCCGACTGACAGAGATACAAGGTGAGCCTCATAAGTGATTTTAAATTTTCTAGCGATTACATTAAACAAGTAAAACAGGGGAAGTTAAGCTTAATAAGTTGTTTAACCCAGTATAACCAAACTATTATTTCAATCTGCAATCACTGTATGATAACGAGACATTGAACACTTTTGTCTTACTGAACCTTTGCAATCTTCTGGATCTTAGGGCACATCTTAATTTCAGCTCAGCACATTTCAAGTGCTCAGCGGCCCCACAGCCAGTGGCTACAGCAGTGGACAGCAGGGCTCTGGGTCCCTGGTTTCCAGTGCTGGTCTGCCTGTCTGTGGTGAAACTGTTGGTGTGAGTGTATCATTTCTTCTTCCGGAGGAAAGATTATTCATTCTTAAGTTTATGTTCTTTCTCTCTTGAAATTTTTGGTCAAAATGTCTCCTCCGTCTTTAAATGAAATGATGGCGATACACAGATGGAAATTTTTTTGTTTTTGTTTTTAAAATGTCCTTATTTGACAGAAAAATAGCTGGGAATGCTAAACCAGTTAAGAAAATATATACATATATTAAGAGAAAATATACACATATATGTGTGTGTACATATATGTGTATATACATATACATACATATGTCTATATATGTATATGTATAACATGCTGGTCTGTGAAATCATCATCATTAAGCCTTTAAGGTTTTTTTTCCACTCTGGTCTCCTGTAATTGTCATTAAAAATCAGGTAGAGGTAGGGGCTTCTGGGTGGTGCAGTCGGTTAGGCGTCCAACTCTTGGTTTCGGCTCAGGTCATGATCTCAGGGTCTTGAGATCAAGCCTCGCATGGGGCTCTTCACTCAGTGTAGACTCTGCTTGAGATTCTCTCTCCCTCTCCCTCTGCCCCTCCTGGTCACGCACCTCTCTCTCAAATAAATAAATCTTTAAAAAAAGTCAGGTAGAGGTAAAATGTCTGTGCCTTTGGGGACTAGGAACTGAAAGCAAAAGTACCAAGAAAGATCTACTTGGCTTTGGTTTTGTCAATTGTGGAGCATTTGGACTTTGCATCACTGAATTGAGTGTATTTAAAGGCTCTTACTAGGTCAAGCCATTGCACTGGACACTGGTTTTCTCTGGCTCTAGGAAAGATAATGAAGGGGCACTGAGAACTTAATTTTTTTTCTTTCTTTCTTCTTTCTTTCTTTCTTTCTTTCTCTTTCTTTCTTTCTTCTTTCTTTTCTTTTTCATTCTTTTCTTTCTTTTCCCTTTCTTTCCTTCCTCCTGTCCTCATTTCCTCCCTCCCTCCCTCCTTTCCCTTCCCTTCCTTTCTTTAGAGAAATTATTTCTTCTATATTTTGTCCTTGAGCACATGAACTCTCGTGCCTTCTGATCACTCCCTCAGGAATGCACCTGATGTGGGCTCAGGGCCTGGCTCATCCAGGTATTTCCATATGGGGTGGGTGGGCTGATGTTCCTTGGGAAGGCATAGTCATGATTAAAGCCCCAATTCTTTACTGTTAGCTTCTCAGTCGTGCAAACTCTGTGTTCTGCCTCATTGTCATCTCACCTCTCCACACCTCTACCCTGTTCTCCATCCATGAAGGTCTGCTTTCAATTTCTTAGGTTTTCCATACTTCTTCATGCCTCAGGGTCTTTGTGCATGTTGTTCCCTCTGCCTAGAAAGCTCTTTCCTCCTTCTGGCTTATCTTTCTGGGCTCAGCTTCAATGTTACTTCCTCAGGGAAACCCACCTTTATCCTCCAGACTTGGTCAGGTCTCCTGTTATAAAATCCCTTAACTCCTACACTTTATAGCATCTAGCCCAATTATAGTTCAGTAATTATTTGTGTGATTATCTGTTTGATGTCTGCCTCTTTGACTAGACTATAAGCTCCAAGGGAAGTTTTTGTTCAAAGATGTTTGCCTGGTACCTAACGCCATACTTGATTCAATAAACACTCAATAAATAAATATTGGTTGAACAACTATAGGAATGTTCTCCATGTATCATTTAATTGGGGGTAGTTATTTCACATACTGAGAAAGGAACAAGCCATATCCATTTAGTCCTTTTTTACCTGGACATTGACTCGTACTAGGCCAAAACTGGCCTCTCAGGCTTGTGATCCCTTGGTATTTGGAAGCTCTAGAAGATTCTGTGTACTTTCTTCTGGGCATACTTAACAAAGAAGGTGTCAGGTGAGTCTGCCATTATTCTCACACTAGGAATCACATGGTGTGACCTGGTCACATCTGCACTATTCATTAGCTAAGAGATCCCTGGGAAAGCCACTTAAATTTCAACTCAGTAGACTAACTAGTTGTATTTCCAGTTGGTGGCTTCAGCCTGAAATAGGTTTGTCAAAATCTGTCAAATGTAGAGGGCCTGGATCTGTTATCTCTGGAGGGCTCATATAGGTTTTGGACAATGGGGAAATCTTGTCAGAAACTGTGTTGCTTGTGACTCTGGGTTCTGAGAAATAGAAACTTGTCAGAGGAATAAAGGTTACCTCTTTTTTGTCCAAGGTCGCCAGTGAGTCACTGACTGTGCCTAGAATAGCAATTGGCTGAGGAACACAGTTCTGACCATTTTTGAATGTCACCCAGATATTTGTTAGACAATAAATATTTTCCTTCTTTTATTATTTAAAAAAATGGATATGGACTATTGGCACTGAGGAAAGAGGACCAAACAGTTGGGGAAGAAGAGTCCAAACAAAACCTAGGAACATCTGGCTGGGTCTCTGGTCCCTCTGCCTGGGCAAACCATGCTAGAGTGGAGGGAGCACTGCAATGGGAGCCAGAAACCCTGGGTTTTGTTCCAATGCTAATGAAATGTGAGGCCTAAGCTATCTGGACCCCAACCTCCTTTCCTGCAAGGTGGAAAGAGTCCACTTTGATCACCTCGATGGAACGTTGCAAAGTTTCAATGGTGTTTGTGTTAATTGATTTCATAAACACAAAGCCCTCTACAAACAGAAGGATTCCAGTGATTGTTTTTGTTGCCAATGAGGATATCCTATGCGTTAGATGGAGCCATGTAGGGTGTGAGCCCTCTGGGCTCAGTCATTTGCTGTGAAGAGCAAGTCATTCACTTTTCTGGAACTCAACTTTCCCATCTGTGAAATGGGACAAACAAATCTTTCTCTGCAGGCTCACTGAGTTGCTATGAAAATGAAATAAGCAAAGTGATATGAAACACTCTGAAAAGTGTAAAGCCGTTCTTCTCTTGCTTTCTAATCCTTTGCCTTCCTTCCTTCCTTCTCTCTCTCCCTGCTACCATCTTTACTGGACATCTGCTGTGTTTCAGGCACAGTATTGGTTATGGAGGACACAGGTGTAAGACACTTGACTCATATCATGCCTTCAAGGGATTTTAGAATTTATTGGGAGAGACACGGACATGCAGGAGTGTAGTAGAGTGTTTTGTAACAACACTGAATGAACACTTACTATGTGTAAGGCACTGTTGAAAACATTCCAATAACTCTAGTCCTCACACTAACTCAGTAGTACTCAAGGGTACTACTATTTTCCCCAGGTTTGAAGAGGAGGAAGCCAATGCCGAGAGAAGCTGGGTATCTTGCCCCAGGATGCAGAGCTACTATGACTCCAGGTGCTCTGGCTCTGGAGCCGGTTCCCTTACCCATCAAGCACAATATGTACCAAGTATGGGAGAAGCAGGAAAGAAGAGCGTCGTTAGTTGAAACCTAGAGGAATCAGGGGAAGCTTTACAGAGGAAATTACAAAACCAAGTTTTCAAGGTGGCAGGAACGGGAAGGGCATTCCAGGCAGATGGAACAGCTGGAGCAAAGACACGGTGGCGTGAAAAAGCCTGAGAAACCGCGAGACCCTCTGTGATTTGTCTCCTGCCAACATTTCTGAGCTCATCTCCTTACTTCTGCCCTACTGATTCTGCTGTAGCCACACTGTCCTTCTTGCTGGTTTTGCTCCATCAGACTTTTCTTGTTTCACGTCTTCCATGTTTGCTCTTCTTTCCTAGGACCCTCTTCCCCTTCTTTGCGTGGCTGTTCTCCTGAAGCAGATGTCCCCTCCTCAGAGGGGCCTCCCCTGATCACCCTGCCAATTACAATCACTTCCCTTCCCGCGGCTGGCAGCTCACTTTTTTGCTTCTTTTGCTTTTCCTGCTAACATTTAGCATTACCTGAAATAATCTATTTATGAGTTCACGTTATCTTTGCCTGCCTTTCCTGACTTCATTAGAATGTCCACAAGGGTGGGGACATTGTCTTTCCTGTTCACCGGTGTGTCTCTAGCACTTAGAATGCCCCGTGGGTGTTTGTGGAGGGGGTGAGGTAGAGTAGGACATGGGGCATGATGGGATAAGACTATTCCAATGCACAGGGTCCCTGCGATGAAGATCTTGAATAGCTTGTAGACCATTCTTACTCCTGCTGTCCTGGCAGGGTTCTTCGCCAGGGTATTCTTGCCCTCCCGACACCGGGCATCTGGAATTGTTGGAGCCATTTGGTTGGTCACAACAGATGGGGGCGTTGCTGACATTTCATAGACAAGAAGTCAGTGATGCCAGGGGCGCCTGGGTGGCTCAGTTGTTAAGCGTCTGCCTTCGGCTCAGGTCATGATCCCAGGGTCCTGGGATCGAGCCCCGCATCGGGCTCCCTGCTCCGCGGGAAGCCTGCTTCTCCCTCTCCCGCTCTCCCTGCTTGTGTTCCCTCTCTCGCTGTGTCTCTCTCTGTCAAATAAATAAATAAAATTAAAAAAAAAGTCAGTGATGCCATTTTCCTGTGATGTATGGAATAATCCTGCCCTATGCAACAACAACAACAGGTTCCATCCAAAATGACAATACCCCCAGCCCCCATTAAGAAACACAATGAATATTTAATAAGAGTAGCCTTTAGGGGACTGGGCAAGAGCACCACTCTAGTCTTCATCTTTGGCCAAAAGAAGGGCTTGAAGTGGAGTTTGGGTTTATTCATCTGTAAAGTACAAATCTTTTTCTTTGCTGCTGTGTTACCTGTGCTAATGAAGGAGAGAGAGCATCATGAACTGCAAGATGTTTTGATTTTTAGTTAATTAGGGGCTCATATTAAGCATCTCTTCACAGGTATAAAGCTTATTATTATTACCAGTTGCATGAAAAACATCTCAGCTATGATTTCATTTGAATCTGATTATTTCCCCTGTGAAGTAGCAGGGCAATAAAATAAAACACATTACATATCTGTAGGTCTGTTTCCTTCCTCCCTTCCTCTCTTTTCCTTCCTCCCTTCCCCACTTCCTCCCTCCCTCTCTCCCTTCCTCTCCCTCCTTCTCTCCTCCCCTCTCCCCTTCCATAATTGCCATGATGAAAATAAAACAGGAGCTGGTGTCTGTGTGTCAGGGGGAGGAAGGACACTGTTTTAGATTCATAGAACCCATGCACTGGAAGTTGATTTTATGGGGATAGGAATAGAAGTTTATTCATTTCAAAGAACAATTTAGATGTTAGCAGGGAAAATATATAAATGCATATATATTTTTGTTCAACCTAGGCCTTGAATGGGTAGAGCTTAATTGAAGGTGGCCAAAACATTTCTCCACAACCCAAAGAATCGTAACATTCATTCAGGATTTCAAAAGGCTTGGGTGAGATATTTTTAGTGAACGAGGACTGTGTAATGGGCGCTACGTGGCATGGTGGGAGCAGAGTGGGGTATAGCACAGAATGTAGGTTTTGCCGCCCCCCCCTCCCCCAGTCTCTGCAGTGCAGTGCAGGGAATTCCATCATCAGTGGTGCAAGATTAGACTCGTGGCCAGGATTTCATGCACAATTCTTTTTGTTTTATTTTAAATGTCATCAGATGATTTGAGATTCTCTCTCCTCTCTCTCTCAACAGAAGGGAATCAGTTTTTACCTCCAAGGAGCTAGCATTTTCATTTAGGGGATTGGTAGGCTCAGGGCTTTGGGTTAGATGAACCCCGTTTAAACCTGACTCTGCTGCTTAAGTCAGCCACTTCACCTTCTAGGAAATCAGTTTTGTCATTGTGAAGTGAGGCTAATTTGACCTCTGCTTTGGGTTCTAGGAAGAAGGAGTGAGAGGATGCGTGGAATGCTCTCATGATGTCTGACAGAGGCAGGGTGACCAGCCTTCCCAGTTTGTCCAGGACTATCTTGGTTTTGGCAGTGAAAGTCCTACATCTCAGAAACTCCCTAGTACTAGGAAATCTGGAACAATGAGTTATCCTGGAGCAAGTAAGTGTTCCAGAAGTTGTAGTTATTAATAGCAACCACAGTAATAATTTCTTTCCTAGTAATGGGGATGAACTCTACGAGGCCCTTGTTCTCTGTTTCCTGACCTCCCACGGATGGCCGCACTCTCATACTTAATGGAGGCCCATTTCTTTTAAAATTTCTGTTCCAAAGCTGGTAAGTGAGTTCTGATACCCAATACTGACACATTGGGTAGAAATCATGTCTCTTGTTATTACGGAATTTATAGCTTTTTGATTTAGGCTAACAGCAACATTAGACCTGGCTCAACCTTTACTTTGGCTCTAATTTAAACCTCTGTAGCTTCAGTTTCATCTGTAAAATGAGACTAATTTCCCTGTCCTTCTGGTTGCAAGGCAATAGTGAAAATCAAATGAAATCGTAGGAGTGAGTCTGCAGAGTAAGTTGAAAAGCGTATTATAACAATAAAGAATTATTTAGCTGTGAATTCGAGGACCGGGCAGAGTCTCTGCATTCCTGGGCCCCAGCACAGTTCTGTCTACAGGAGGTCCTCAGTGTGCTTACTTGGTAAATGAATGAATGAGTGAGTGAGCAAAGGTGTGAGCCAACACATGAGTCTCCTCTGGTGTCAGTTGCTCGCAGGAGGGGAGCGGACATGACCTGCTCCCTAACACCGGCTGGTGGGCACCAGTCCTGCGATGGCCCCGCCTCCCACCAAGAACAAGTGTGCGTCTCTGTGACCTGCTTGTCCCAGGGGGGAGCAGAGGCAAATTCTGCCTAGGGTAAAAGCTGGATTAACAGCCCATGAACGTTTTATTTCTCTGCTGGCTGAGCACAGTTAACAATTGATGGTAATATAATGTTCTTTCTCATTGAGGGGAGAGTGAGGGAAACAAGAGAGGAGGGATTGACCTTTTAGCTCTGAAAGGAAAGAATACTGGGGAGACAGTGGTCCATCTCACATGCATACTCAGAGTTGGCAACACCTCTGGGGTAATCTTCTCTCAGTGGATCAGGGGTTTTTAACCTTTTCTGGACTATGGAGATCCCTAGAAGAGTCTAATTGGAAACTCTGGAGCTCTCCCCAGGAAAACACATATGTGCGCATATGTATTAAGTTTGCCATATGATGTCCTGGAACTCCGAGACCCACTGAAGAGTTTTTCTGAATTCAGTAAACAAGTATCATGATGCACATTTTGAATTTAGTTTGCAGATGTCTCTTGCTTGGCTGAAAGGTGACTTAAAATTGTACTAAATTAGTTGCCAAGAGCTTAAATCAGAAGATTTCCATGTAAAAATCCAAGTATCTGTCTTCTCTTAAAAAGCCGAAATGTCTGGTATTCTTGGGCGGACATGGTGGCTATCAGCTGGGCTGCTTTTTTTTAAACAGGGAAAAAGGCTTTCTAGTTATTGACAGTCCTTTCTTCTCCCCCTTTTAGGCCTTTGAGTTTTGTCCCCTACTCTAAGAGGGGTTAAGATCAAGAAAACCCTGCCTCTTAAAAGTTCATGTTTAGGCTTCCAGAAAGAGAGATCTTCGGGAAGCCATGAAGTCAAGTATTCGTGGAACCTGCCCTCAAAACAAATCCCACCTGACACCCAGTGTATAAAACCAGTAAAGGAGAGGGTGGTCTGTTTAAATGGGGCACGTGGGCCCTACCTCCTGTCAGTTAGTTTGGCCTGCCCCGTCTTACTTCAGGGCCCCGAAGGCACCATTAGGGAACTTCCAGGACTCTTCAGGGTGAGTCTGAGAACTTTTTATCAGTCAGAGTTCTTTCAGTTGCATGTGACACAAACTGGAGCTAGCTTTAGCTGAGAAGATGATTTACGGGCTTAGGCAACTTTGGGTGTTTGTCCTCAGGCAGGGCTGGATCCAGGAACCCAGATGATGTGTTATCAGGGATCCCCCATTACTCTTTGCTTTCCTCTGAGTTGGTATCATTCTCAGGAAGCCTCTTCCCATGCAGGAGACAGATGACTACCAGGAAGACTCCAGGTTTGTATTATCGCTATGTTTTATAATCCCTTAGGAAAAAAGCTTCTTCCTAAGAGTTCCAGCAGAATCTGGGATATGGTTTCAATGAACCATTTTGGGTGAATGCGCATCCCTGGATCCTGGCCAATCACTATGGCCAGGAAAATGGAACCAGCATTGGTCAGGCCTTGATTGTATGTCCCAGGGATCATGGAGGTCCAGGGACTGGGATTAGTGCCACATGAACCACATGGATGAGGACTAGGGCAGGGCTAATTCTCCAGAAGAGCAGTGGGAAGTTATCACAGAAAAAGGCATAAATGCTAGAGAGGCATAAACAGCAAAGGTCTGTTCCACTGTGATTTAGCCCAACTTTTCTTTTTACTCATGAAGATGTGGAGACTTGGAAAGAGAAAGGAACCAGCCTAAGGCCACAGACCTAGGGACTGGCAAACCTGAGGTGCAAATCCAGAACTTTTGCCTCGAATCCTAGTGCTTCTTTCATTTTAGGCATTCATCTTTCTTACCTATTTTTCTGTGATCCTGACTGTGATATGTTGTGGGGTAACAGTAATCGTATTTGACAATAAATCAATCCTTGAACTATAGAATTTTAGTGATAAAAGAGGCCTAAGTGGGTTTATTACTTAAATAAGAAAACAGGCCCAGAGAGACTGACTGACCTTTAGAAGGTCAACTGACAATTTACATAAGACTATCAAAGAGCCCTCACATCTCTTATCTCATTTGACAGTAAGAATAATCCTATGACATGTTTAACTTGGGTTTCTTTTTTTTCAAGTATTTTCTCATCAGTGAGATCATTTTATCCCCACAACAATCCTGTAAAGTAGGAGAGGATAAGAATTATTCACCTATGTTTATATAAGGCACAGGGTCATAGAGGGTAAGAGACTAGCTCAAGTTCCTGCAGACATATGAGGGGCAGACCCAGTTCTAGAATTCATTTGTCTGGCTCTAGGTACTTTTTCTGTGTGACACTTGAATCGAATAGTGAATTTATACTCAAGGACCTTCTACTTAAGTCATAATCTAAAGCAATTGGACAACTGATCACTGTTAAGGTTTTCAAATCTTACCATTATAAAAGTTATATTTGTCCTATACCAAAGACAAATATGAGGGCCAGAGAGCTTTAATTCATAAGAATAAAATTTAAATAAAAGAATTTGGGAAAAATAATATAAATGGCAAGATGAGATTAAATATAGAGAATTTTAGATCTGGAAGGGATTATAGAATAAAAGAAAGAATAGTTCTCTTCTTTATAGGTAAGGAGACTGTGGTTCAGAGGCACCCGGCTGGCTCAGTTGGTAGAGCAGGTGACTCTTGATCTCAGGGTCGTGAGTTCAAGCCCCATGTTGGGCATAGAGATAACATAAAAAAAAAAAAAAGAGAGAAAAAAACCCCTGAGATTCAGAAAGTTGATATAATTTGCCTCAGATCCTATCACTGGTGCATGGTAGAGACCAGACAACAATATGGGTCTCCCAACTGCCTATCACTCTAAGGACTTTGGTCATGGTGACTCAGAGGGAATGTATTGTTGGTAAGACACTGCATGACTATCTAAAAGATTCTGTGGCACTTGAGTGTGTGAGGAACATCAGCCACTGGTGATACTCAAGGTGAATTTTGGCGTCACCCAGACATGGAATTAGGTAACATTGATTTGAGCTCCAAAAAAGTAATTCTCTTTAATTTTCTTTCATTCTTCTGATTCCATTAAAGGAAAAGTCTCTGTTGGATTCTAATTTGACCTTAACACCTCTCTAGCACTTGTTTGTGTCCTTTTTTTAGCAGAATGTATGGGTCTCAGGGTCAGAGCTTTTGGTAGGCAAGAGTGCCTGGCCAGAACTTAATGACATTGTGTGCTTTCCTTGTCTATATTTTGCACATATGACAAATGACACTCATTTTCAATTCATGAATTGATCTAAAATTTCTTCAAAATTTTACTTCAGTTCTACTTAAAATTTATTTTTAAAAAATGAATTGATTTATAAAAGAAATCTTACGTATATAATAGTGCAGATTATGGTAATGGTACACAGATCCAGCAAAATCAAGATGACGTTAAGTAAATGAAGTTGGAGAATTACTGCTGCAGGAACTAGGTCCAAGGCTGTCATCTGGGGCATGTTGAAGAGTGCACCATTTTGACCTTAGAGGAACACAGATTTGACTCCTAGTCCTACCACCAAAGTGAGCTGTGTGACCTTGGGCTAGACACTTCACATCTCTGAGTCTTAGAGAGTCAAAGCAAACAACAGTGCTTTCTTTGCAAGGCTGTTATGAAGGTGAAGAAATAGATATGACAAGTACCAAGCACAGTGTCCAGCACTTGGTAGGTGCTAAAGGAATGATAGCTCTGAGGAGCCCTGTGCTTTAGGTCCTAATGAGTGAAAGAGGAGAAAGTGAAAGGATGGGGGAGGGTCCCAAAGCAGCAAATACTGTCTTGCTTTGAACCTCCCACCTCCTCTTTTGTTTCTCCTCAAATGGCCGGGCAACATCACAGCCGGTTAAGGACATCTATGCTCCAGGAGGTCTGTTTTGTCACTTCCTGAAAAGGCAAACTCTAATCCTTGAGGCTGCTTTATCACTAGAAGACTGACTGCAAGTTTTCTTGATGGAAAAGCAGCCTTCAGGGCATGCTGGGAGGTGGATTCATTTGTTATTCCAGCGTAGGAAGCCTTAGCTTCTGGGTTGTTAAAGAACAAACAAAAATATCCCTTAAAAAAATACGCTATGGTTTGGTGAAGCTTGAAATGTAATCCCGTGGTTCAGCCCTAAGAGAAAATCTTCATTAAGCTTTTTGAGGTTTGCCCTGGTGGGCTGTGGTTTGCTCTGTGGGCTGTAGTTTGCTTATTTGATTTCTGAAAATATTGCGTGAAGATACTGTTTGTCTTGTTTACTGGGTTTTTGCCTCCTCCTCAGATATGGCCCCTGAGGCAAGCCACCTCACTCACCTCAGCCTAGTCCTAGCCCTGTTTCTGTTCCACCATGGCCAACAGCAACCCTGCCATGAGGAAGAGAGCGTGTCATTATACTGTGAGGTCCTCTGCTAGGCCTAAACGTAAATATTAGAGAAAGGGATTTTTTGTTCAACATAAGCTGGACCACAATGAAATAGTTTGCCTGATGAAATGATGATTGTCCTGCTGTGTGCATATTATATATTTGTTATGGAAATAAAACGTACATATAGTGAAATCCCCAAATCATATGTGTACAATTTGATGTTTTGAAAAATATATGTATATACACGCATGTAACTGTGATCCCAGTCAAGAAATAGAAAACGTTTCCACCACTCCAGTAAGTTCCTGTGTGCCGCATGCCAGACAGTCTTAGTTTTCTCAAACTCAGCCTCTGCTTCCCTCTCTAATACCATATAATAGTTTTGCCTGTTCAAAGACTAAATCTATGTGAAATCATAAAGTGCATTAGAATTTGAGTCTGGTTTTATTAAATCAGCATTTTTTTTTTTTAAGATTTATTTATTTTAGAGAGAGTGTGAGAGCAGGGGGAGGGCTGGAGGGAGAGGGAGAGAAGCAGACTCCCCGCTGAGCTCGGAGCCCAATGTGGGGCTCAATCCCATGACCCTGAGATCAGGACCTGAGCCGAAATCAAGAGTTGGATGCTTAACCAACTGAGCCACCCAAGCACCCTTTAAAAACAGCATGTTTTTAGGGGCGCCTGGGTGGCTCAGTTGGTTAAGCGACTGCCTTCGGCTCAGGTCATGATCCTGGAGTCCCTGGATCGAGTCCCGCATCAGGCTCCCTGCTCGGCAGGGAGCCTGCTTCTCCCTCTGACCCTCCCCCCTCTCATGTGCTCTCTCTCTCTCTCATTCTCTCTGTCTCAAATAAATAAAAAAAAAAAAAAAAAAATCTTTAAAAACAGCATGTTTTTAAAGATTCATCCATATTATTGTAGGTTTTAATACCTTTATCTTATTGCTGAGTAGTATTCTACTGTATGAATATGCCACATTTTTTTAAACCATGCACCTGTTGATAGATAGTTGTTTGCAGTTTTGAGGTATTAGAAATAAAGTTGCTTTGAAGATTTTATATCATCTATCTATCATCTATCATCTATCTATCTTTTGGTTCATATGGGGTTTCTTTTCTGCTGGGACTTGAAGTGAGACTATGTTTAACCTTTTAAGAAAGTGTTGAATAGTTTTCCACCAACAGTACATGAGAGTTTCACTGGTTCCCATTATTGCTAGTATTTTTTGGTGACGATATTTTAAATTTTAGCCATACTAGTAGGTATGTACTGGTATCTAACTGTGTTTTTTTCTTTTTTTTAAGTTATGTTTTAAAGTCACATATAGTAACTTTTTTACTGGTGTATAGTTCTATGAATTTTAACTACTATAGATTTGTGTAACCACTCCCACCCCCCCAATCAGGATACAGAACAGTCCCATCACCTGAAAAAACTTCCTCTTGCTCTCTTATAGCTAAATCCTCCTCTCGCTCCAACCCTGGCAACAGCTGATGTGTTCTCTCTCCTTATAGCTTGCCTTTTCCAGAATGTTATATAAATGGAATCATATATTTAATTTTTGAGACCAGCTTCTCTCCTTGAGCAAAATACCTTTGAGATTCATCCATATTATTGCATCAAGAGTTTTGCTTATTATGAATAAAGTTACTGTAAGCATTTCCGTAGAGGTTTTGTGTCCCACATAAATATTCATTCTCTTGGGTGACTAAGAGTAGGGTTGCTAGAGTCATATGGTAAGTATATACCTAGCTTTATAAGAAACTGCCAAATTCTGTTGCAAAATGGTTGTACCATTTTGCATTTCTACCAGCACTCTCTGAAAGTTGTAGTTGTTCTGTGTTGTGGGTTGAATTGTGTCCCCCAAAAGATATGTTGACAGCCTAACCCCTGGTACTGATGAACATGACCTTATTTGAAAATAAGGTCTTTGCAGATATAATGAAGTTCAGATGAGGTCAGACTGGAATAGAGTGGGCCCTAAATCCAATGACTGGTATCCTTCTAAGGAGAGATTTGGAGACACACAAATAGAGGGAAGACACTCATGTGAAGATGGAGGTAGAAATTGGAGTCATACAGTGACAAGCCAAGAACACCAAGAATTGTCAGCAATGATCAGAAATTAGTAAGAAGCGAGGAAGGATTCTTCTTGAGAGTCCTCAGAAAGGACATGTCTCTGTTAACACCTTGATTTTGGACTTTTAGCCTCCAGACTGTGAGAGAACAGATTTCTGTGTTTTATACCATCAAGTTTGTGGTGATTTGTTATGGCAGTCCTGGGGAATTAGGAACACTCCACATCCTCTCCAGTACCTGCCTCTTTTTTTCTCTTTTTCTGTGGGAGGGTATTATTCTAATAGATGTGTAGTAGAATCTTTGTATAGTTTTAATTTACATTTCCTTCATGGCTAATGATGTTGAGCCTGTTTTCCTGTGCTTAGTTGTCATCCACATGTCTTTTTTGTTGAAATGTTTATTCAAATCTTTTGCTCAATTAAAAAAATTGGCTTGTTTACTTTTATTGAGGTTTGAAGGTTCTTTATATATTCTGGATACAAGTCTCCTGTCAGGCATGTATTTTGCAAATAGTTCCCCTGTCTGCCCTCTTTCATTCTCTTGCCAGTGTCTTTTGCAGGGGAGACATTTTCAATTTTGATAAAGTCCAATTTATCAATTTTTTTCTTTTATAAATCATATTTTTCTTGTTTTGTCTAAGAAATCTTTGCTTAGCTCAAGTTGCAAAGATTTTTTTCCTGTATTATAGTTTAAAATGTAAATCTAGAATTCATCAATTTTCTTTTAAAGAAATTAGAAGAAGATAAACATCTAAATTTTATTTTGACCCACATATTTACCAATCTGGTATTCTATACTTCTAGAAATCTAAGGTTTCATTCAGTCTTCATTTCCTCTGTCTTCAGCCTGAAAAAATTTCTTTACCACTTGTATGTATAGATGTACTAACAATTAATTCTTTCAACATTTATTTATCTGAATAATGTATTTTATTTTACCAAGAGTTTTGAAGGATGTTTTCACCAGATATAGATTTATACATTAACAATTTTATTTTTCTCAACTTTAAGATGCCATTCCATTGGCTTATAGTGCTTCTATTCTCTCTAATGAGAAATCAGCCATCATAATATTTTTATCTTCTGTATGTAATGTGCCTTTTGCTTTTTGTCTTTGGTTGCTTTTAAGATTTTTCTCTTTATCTTTCACTTTTAAGAGTTTAACTCTGACATGTAGTTTTCTTTATATTGATTGTACTTGGGGTTTGCTGCGATTTTTTATCTCTGATTTGATCTTTTTCACAGTATTTGGGAAGTTTTCAACCATATTTCTTCAATTACGCTTTCTTCATTTTTCTCTTTCATCTCCTTCTGAGTTTCTAATTATACACATTAGGCTGCTTAGGTCATTGAGACTCTGTTCATCTTTTTCCCAATACTATTCCCTCCTTTTTAAAATTGAATAATTTCTATTGATCTCCTTCCAAGTTTGCTAACCCTTTTGCCTGTAGTTTTCATTCTGCTGTTAATTTCATTTAATGAATATTTCATATCTAATATTACATGTGTCATTGCTAGAATTGTCACTTGGTTATTTTCTATAGCTTAAATTTGCCTTTTGATAATTCCCCCTCTTTATTCATTATGACTATATTTTTTCATTTAAGTTTTTGAACACATTTCTAATATTTGTATTAATATCTTGTCTGATAATTACTTCTAGGGCACTCTGGGGGTCTATTTCTATTACTTGCCTTTTCCCTTGATTTTGGGTCATGTTTTTCTCTTCTCACATTAAGTAATATTGGATATTGTGGATACTTATTATTTAAAAAATTTTCTCCTAGGAAGTTACTGAGTGATCATGTTGAACTTGTGAAGGATTGGTTTTATATATCTTTAGAGTGTGTATGTTTCTGATTTGCTCTTAATCCTTGTGAGAATCCCTTAATTCTGAGAGTCTTTACCATATGTTATAGCTCTTCTGGAGCATTAATGGAAAGCCCAAGGTACTTATTTATTTTTATTATTATTATTATTTTTTTTTTGTTAAAGATTTTATTTATTTATTTGAGAGAGAGAGTGAGAGAGAGCGAGCGAGCGCACAAGCAGGGGGAGTGGCAGGCAGAGGGAGAAGCAGGCTCCCCACTGAGCAGGGAGCCTGATACGGGACTCAATCCCAGGACCCTGGGATCATGACCTGAGTCGAAGGCAGATGCTTAACTGACTGAGCCACCCAGGCATCCCCCCAAGGTACTTATTAGGCATTTCTAACATGGTTAAACCCCCAAGCACTGTCTCCTCTGAAGTGGGCAGTAGCTGAAATCTCACCTTAGGCCTGTTGCCTTCCATGGTTGATTTCAGCTGGGTTCACTGAGCCTCTCCTCACATGTTCTATTCTGGAGTTGGCCAAAGATTGGAGAGGTATTTGTACTAAGGTTTTAGTGCTTCCCACTCTGTAGGTATCTTCTTTCATGGATCTTTTCCATCAGGTTTTAGCCACTCTGATAGCACTGAAATCCTCTGGCACATTTAGCCAATAAGACTGCAGGTTTCTGCTGGACTACTAGAATCTGCACTGTGTGAACCAGAGATGCCCTCAGGAAAAAAAGCTAAACAAACATGGATCTTACCCCTGTAGTTTCCTTCTTTTTTTTATTTTTTAATTTTTTTTTATAAGATTTTATTTTTATTTTTTTTATTTATTTGAGACAGAGAGAGAGAGAGAACACAAGAGGGGGTAGGGTGAAAGGGAGAAGCAGACTCCCTGTTGAGCAGGGAGCCCGATGCGGGACTCGATCCCAGGACTCCAGGATCATGACCTGAGCCGAAGGCAGTCGCTCAACCAACTGAGCCACCCAGGCGCCCCCCTGTAGTTTCCTTCTTTCATGGAGTCAATACGCTCCAGTTACTGCCTGCTTTTGATCACTCTCAGTACCTTAAAATAATTATGTTTTTAAAAAAATATTTCATTCACAGTTTATTATTATTATTTATAGCTGGATTAGTCCAATACAAGCCACTTATTATTACTGGAATTAGAACTTCTCTTTATAATTGTTATATTTTTCCTCATAATAAGATAATAATTAGCAGTTATTGTTACCATTGTTTTCCTGATGAGCAAAATAAGGCTAAGAGTGATTAAATGACTTTCTCAAAGTTTCCAGCTTGCAAGTGGTAGACTTTGACTTTAAACCCTTTAGTTTTAGTTACAAATCTATGGTACTGCACATTTATAGGAATTTAGGGTAAAGAAGGAAAAAAAAAAAACATCCCTTGATCTCAGGGAAAAACTCAGTATGTTGGTGGTAGACACATTCTGTGCTCATTTAATCCATACAATATCCAAAGAGGGAAGTTATCATGATGATCCAGGTATTTTACTCATGTCAGTATTGATAAAACATATGCATGGCTTGCAGACCAGGTGTCTTCCTGACTTCACTTACCTGGATGTGTTAAACCACTGATCCTTCTCTTACTAGGCAGATGAGCTAGCATTAGATGACCCAGGGGTGGAATGGTATTTTATAGTCATCAAACAGAAAAATAAGTCCTGGAAGAAAGGTAAAGACCTTGAAGATTCTATAGCTAATGTATTCATCAGCATGGGCTGCCATAATAAAATACCATAGACTAGTTGGCTTATACAGCAGAAATTTATTTTCTTACATTTCTGGAGACCAGAAGTCCAAGATCAAGGTTCTGGCCAATTTGGTTTCTGATAAGATCTCTGCCTGGCTTGAAGATGATTGCCTTCTTGCTATGTCCTCATATGGCCTTTCCCTGATATGTGCATGTGGAGAGAAAGAGTTCTGGCATCTCTCCCTCTTAAAAGAGAGATATCAATTCTATCAGACCAGGGTCCTGCCCTCAGGACCTCATCTAACCTTAATTTACTTCGCAAAGACCCTATCTCCAAATGCCATCACACTGGGGGTTAAGGCTTCAACATATGAATGTTGGGGAAGACAATTCAGCTAAACACTGGTCTCAGTGTAATACCTGATATGACTGAGGCCACACAGTTAGAAGCAAATCTGAGAGAGCTTCTCAACCTTGCTGAGTGCTTTTCCACCAAAGGGTAATTCATTGAGTTTGTCAATGAGGAGGACTCTTCCTTACCTGTTAAGTAGTCAGGAGACTTGTGTAAGAATTGTCTTTGCTTATGAGTAGAACAAGTGATTACCTATCCAGAATAATTTGGCATATACCAACCACTCTAAAATATCCCTAACTTTGTGCCTGAAACTTCTACCATGAAAGGATTTCCACTGGATAAATGCATGGCCTTTAATAGCATAAATAGCCTGGTTAGAGGTAAGTCATTTAACATTTTAGTGTAAATTAGCTGATATAATCTTTTCTGATATGAGAGCTTCTATGGATAAATATTAATTGGAAAACCGTCCACCATGTGTGTTCTCTTCATCATGTCGTTAACTTGAATCTGTTTCCTCATCTGTCAATGGGAGTATTGGCAGCATAAATTTCTTAGTTGCTATAAAGAGAAATTGAGAGGCTGTACCTAAACTTCATTCTAGAATGTCAGACAGCGTGTAAGCTTACAATAAGAGATAGCTGCTAATAATCATGATGATGATGGTGATGATGATGATAATGAAAGAGAAAGTAGCTGAACTAGGGGGCACTGATGCTATGAGGAAGACTATTTGGAGCCAGTTGGGTATTCAGGGATTAGTGTAAATGCATTGAGAATATGTGATCTGTGAGGGGAAAAGAGAGCCACGTGCAAAGAAGAGAAAGACAGGGGCATTAAAAATAGATTAGAAAGACAACCAGGATGGGGTGCCTGGGTGGCTCAGTTGGTTGAGCAACTGCCTTCAGCTCAGGTCATGATCCTGGAGTCCCGGGATCGAGTCCCGCATCAGGCTCCCTGCTCAGCAGGGAGTCTGCTTCTCCCTCTGACCCTCCCCCCTCTCATGTGCTCTCTCTCTCTTCTCATCCTCTCTCTCAAGTAAATAAATAAAATCTTAAAAAAAAAAAAAAGTCTCTCTTTAAAAAAAAAAAAAAAGAAAGACAACCAGGATGGAAGAAAATATTTGCTAATCATATATCTATTTAAGGGTTAACGTCCAGAATATATAAAGAACTTCTACAACTTGATAACAAAACCAAAATAACCCAATTAAAACTTGGGCAACAGATTTGAATAGACATTTCTCCCAAGAAGATATATGAATGACCAATAAGCACAGAAAAAGATGTTCAACATCACTAATCATTAGGAAAATAAAAATGAAAACCATAGTGAGATAGTGCATCACACCCATTAGGATGGCTATTATAAAAACAAAACAATAACAACAACAACAACAACAACAACAACAACAAAAGACCCAGAAATTAACAAGTGTTAGGATATGGAGTAATTGGAACCCTTGTGTGTTGCTGGTAAGAATGTAAAATGGTTCAGCTGCCGTGGAAGGCAATTTAGTGGTTCCTCAAAAAGTCAAACAGATTTATCATATGGTCCAGCAATTTCACTCCTAGGTATATACTCAAAGTAATTAAAATCAGGGACCTGAACAGACACTTACATTACCCATGTTCATAGCAGCATGATTCACAGTAGCCAAAAGGTAGAAACAACCCAAATTTCTATCAGCGGATAAACAAAATGTACATGTATTGTACATACATACAATAGACTATTATTTAGCCATAAAAAGGAATGAGAACAGATATATGCTACAACATGGGGTTTATTTATCCCAACCTCATGAACTTTGAAACATCATGCTAAGTGAAATAGGCCAGATACAAAGGACAGATATTGTAAGATTCCACTTACATGAGGTACCTAGAATAGGCAAATTCATAGAGACAGAAAATAGGTAAGAAGTTACCAGGGCTTTCGGGGAGAGAAGAATGAGGGATTATTGTTTAATGGATACAGAGTTTCTGTTTGGGATCATGGAAAATTCTGGAAATGGATAGTGGTGATGCACTGGATTGTGCACTTAAGAAGTTAAAATGCTACATTTTATGTTATTTACATTTATCGCAATAAAATATTTTTTAAACATAGATTGGAAATATTAGAGTTGAATTTTATCTGCACAATTTTGCCTAGGAGTGGTATAGATTATTCAGAAATTTGAATTCCCATTTACAAGGTGAAATTACAAGAGGTCCAAGATAGCAGCACAACATATTGGGGTAACCTAGAGAGAAGGGTGAGGCCAGTACTCAAACTCCATGTCACTGGTATATGCATTGAGTCTTACTATCTAAGACGTAGTGTTATCAGTAACGCATTTTAGCAGATATTTTTTTGAGCTCCTACCCTGTGCCAAGCTCTGCTCTGGGTATTTCTGGGGGTTGTCTATAGAAATCCAAAGCATAATTCCTAATCTCAAGGATTTTGCAATCTGGTTAGGAACAATAGTTTAATTACACATAAAATGACTTTTGAGAAATGCAAGATTAAAAATATATGAGCTGGTTTGGGTAATGTAAAACTGTGAGGATGAGATTCAGCAAGGGCTAGTGATGTCTGGGAAGTCTCAGACCCTCAGTGGGGTCTTGGTTTCGGCTAATGTGTTGATAAGCCTGACAAGTGTCAGATCTCCTGCATTATTGATGGATATCCTCATGAATGCTGAGCTGTTCAGGGAACTGTGGTCCCAGCAAGAGGCTAAAGGATTTATCAAAGCTCCCCATGAAAGCTGTACTAACTGGATTAACTGCTAACATGGATTGAGGCTTTGAGTGGGATTAATCCCAATTGCAGTGAATTAGGTTCTCTTTTTTATCCTTTTCCTGCTTTTCTCTATAACTGGACTCTTTGTTAGAGCCAAGTGGGACAGTGGGTACAATACTCAAGGTGAGTTTCTTGGAGTTAAAGGAATCTGGGAAAGGAGCTTAGGAAGTGACCTTTCCCTGGTTTTCACACCCTGATGGATTCAATTCAGCAGTGAGGAGGACTTACCTCTCAACCTTTCATCATGAGTTTGTCTATCCCCCAACCTCGTAGGCTCAACTACTGCTTTAGTAACCCTGAACATTTGGGGTAGGGATGGAGGTCAAAACAACAACTCCAGATAGTTCCAGCGTGGAGGCTGTAGAGTTGCTTTTTATGAGACAGTTCAAAGTTGTTTAATCAATGAAATCTATTTTTAGAGTTTTCCAAGTTTTTGAAGGTACTGTCATGGCTTCATTGATGGAGAATTGTCAGCAGAAACTTCTCATCATCTTCTTTTGCCTTTTCCTCTTCCTTGACTCCCCTTGTTCATGTTCCTTCTGTGTTAATTGAGTATTGCTGAAAGATTAAATTCTGGGTATATAAAAATAAATAAAAAGGTCATAGCTGATCCTTAAGTGTTTTCCAAACTGAGCTGAATGTATAAGCATATTCTCTTGCTATTGGGAGCCTCTGCCTGGCGTTTAAGTCTGGCCATAAAATGACCCCACTCACTCTTCCATATGCACCTGCTCCCATAGTATCCTCTAATCCAAACATGGCAATCTCATCTATTAAACACAGTGTGAGCATTCTACACTCTACAGCCTGACATGCTGATCTCTGTGTGTGGAATTCCTCTTCTTGATCCCTATTTTGATGCGTCAAATCCCATCACCTTCCTAGACAGTTTTTCACGCATAACTGTCTCCTCTAGTTCTCTCTGTCCTCTCCCTCCATATCATTCTCTGTATTCTGTTAATAATTAGTGTGCACACAGCAGACTTTATCACCCACTCCTGGCCAATGCTACTAAACTAGAGTGTTTCCACGTGTGTCTGTCTCTGTCTGTTTCAATATCATTGGGAAATTTTATTGGCTTTTCTGCACATCACCACACACTGAATGACTGCTTTTGTAGCTTGTCAGGTCTTTATTGGGCACCTAATCCGAGTATTGCCTGAAGTGGTTCTGAGAAGCTCTTTCTGTAATTCCTCCAAATTTTTATTTGGCATAGATACTCAGTCTTGGCTCTGGCTCAGTTTGTGGCTGGAATTAAGACTCAGTTTGTGCCTGGGGGTTATGAGTCAATCTGTGACTATGTCTTGAGTCAGTTTGTATTGGAGTTAAATCATCACAGCAAATATGTACAAAAATTGTACTTGAAATTCAACTTTTTGTCTGTCTTGCATGAATATTTTATTACTTGCCATATCCCTATGGCTCAGCAGAGAGCCTGGCACATAGTAGGCACTTTAATAATTGTTGACTAATAATTAATGAATAGCCTCACTCTGTGGCTGATGTGGGCCCAGTATTGGTTGGGGTTAAGGCTAATTCTGTGCCTAGGGTTTGGATGGCAATCTGTGGCTAGTTTCAGGAGTAAGTCTGGTCATTGTAGCTGAGGTCAGGTTTCATTCTGTTAGTGGGAGCAGGGCACAGCTTGTGGTCACATTCAGAGGCTGAGGGGGAGGCTAGGGTTAGGGGGCAGTGCCCCATCAAGGGACATATTGGCATACTGGCTCAACTGGGATCAAATTTTTTTTTTTTTTAAGATTTTATTTATTTATTTGACAGAGAGAGAGCGAGAGCAGGAACACAAGCAGGGGGAGTGGGAGAGGGAGAAGCAGGCTCCCCGCCGAGCAGGGAGCCTAACGCGGGGCTCGATCCCAGGACCCTGGGATCATGACCTGAGCTGAAGGCAGACGCTTAACGACTGAGCCACCCAGGCGCCCCTCAACTGGGATCAAATTCTTGATCTCAGGCTCATTGTTATTGAGAGCTGAACCCCTGCATTAGCTATCCATTGGGAATGGGAAGTTTCACACTGGGCAAATCTGCCAGAACACACTATGTGATCACAACCTAGGGTAGTAGATGGACTCTACAACGTCTATACCACGTTCTGCATGGACTTCAGAGAATTTTCAACTCGATTTTACATGAGGAGATTTCTGACTTCATCATCTACTGAAGGCTTTTCTTCACAGTTTGGAAATGAATGGCCTGACTTCAAGACCTAGAATAGGGATTATCCTACAGGGATGGTTGGGTAGGGAAGGAGTTGATGAATTATGATTTTAAATTGTTCAGTGGTCCTATGTGCTCACTTGCTCACTGTTCTATTTAAATGTCAGTCCCTGGCACCTCTATTGAGGTGTCTCTCTGACTCTGTTGCTGTGTCTGTCTTGAGTTCCGCTGGCTGGCTGTCTCACTGCCCATCTCCAGTGTTTTTTTTTTTTTTTTGTCCTCTCTCGGTTTTTAGCAGTCACCTTGTTGGGTTCTTGCTGAAGCAGCACTGCTCCCAAATGATTAATAACTTGGAAAATGGCTCTGAGTCTAGTGATGGATTAATCCCAGTGGAGAAGGAATAGCTGGGAGGCCAGATGCCCTGGAAAGGAAACAACCATTGGAAGCCTTTTACCCAGATCTGGGCAGATTTTCTCCCCAACCGAAGCAATTGCTTGGATATACAGAAACTTCTCTCTCACTTCTGTACCTTCCTATATAGCACCTCGGCTTCCAAGTCCTATCACTATTTCATGATCAAAACTTACCAGTTTAGGGTCCTATGCTCTGATCTCTCCTTTGAACCAAAATACCCAGGTTTTGATCTTGGATTTTTCATAAATCAGCTCTTATACTTTACAAAAACCATTTCATCTCTCTAGACCTCAGTTTCCTCATTTGTGAAATGGAAATGCTAGTCTTTGTAAGGATGAAAAGGAGAGATATATTTGTCAGTGCTTCAGAAATTGAAAACTTCTGTGCAAAGGTAAGAATCAGTTTTATGGATTATCCTCCTATATAATTTTTTTCATCTTAGAAGAGAGATTTTAATATGATAACTTGGAGTCATGAAGAAATATGAGATATTATAGGCACCAAGAGAGCTCAGGGAGATATATATATATATATATATATATATATATTTATATATTGGCTGGGATATTGGGCACTTTTCAGTTATTTTTATCAGAAACTGATTTTTGCCTACATGTGTAGATACTCCCTCTCTTTTGGTTGAACACACACACATTTATTCATGTATGTCTATATACATGCAAACACAATGCAGACTTATACATGTCGGAGGGAATAATTTGAGGATAGAATCTTTGATCTTTCCTTGAGAGTACCATTATTCTTAATGAGGCACATTTTTCTTTGCTAGAAATTAATAGAAGGAAATACAGGCCTATTTGATTCTGCTCTGTCATTACTCTCTTTGAATCTATTGTGAGCAAGATGCTTCGCCCATGCTTATTGATCAGCCATCTTGGATGAGGGGCCCATGCCACACAGAAAGTATTCCATGCTTGTGACCCATCATCTTGGATGAGGAATCTTTCTCAGAAACCTCATTCAGCTGATACTCTTGGAGCACTACAATATTGCCATTGGGGATCAGCTAGAGCAAAATAGACACACTCTCTGCCCTCATGAAGCTTAACTTTGCCATTCTGACTACTTGCTAGGTGCTATTCTAATCACTGTGAATGGAGTGGTAAACAAGATAGACAAGGTTCCTGTTCTCATGGAGTCAGATAATCCACAAATAAAAATAGGTGAGTTTCATAAAAAGAATCAAACCTGGTGATGAAGCATAGGGTACCTGGAGGGCAATTATAGGCAGTTTGGTCAAGAAAGGCCACCTCAGATCATATGCCATTTAAGTCCAAGCTTGGATGGCAAGAAGGAGCAAGTCATGCAAAGATTTAGGACAATGAAAAAAACAGAACAAGGTCAGTGTAGCTGGTGCCCAATGGGCAAGTGAAAGGGTAGGAGAGGGTGAAATTCATAAGGTTAAAATTGTCTAGAATGTTGGAAGCTCTTGATTCTAAGTGCAGGAATCTACTCATTTTAAGCAGCTAAAGTGATATGCTCTCATAAATGTTTTTAAAAGAGCAGTTATTTATTCTGGCTATTTGTGCACAATGGATTATAGGATAGAAATGATAGCAAACTCAGGGAGATGTGGTAGGAGGTATTTCAGTAACCCAGACGAAAGGTGATAGATATTTGCCCTGGGGAATGAGTAGTGGAGATAGAGAGAAGAGGAAGAAGTAAAGGTATATGTCACATTTAGTGGAAAATTGGATGTTGGGGTTAAAGGGAAAAAGAGGAATTGCTGTCATTGTATTTTAATGTATTTACTCATCCATCTCTGTAGACTGTAAGCTTCTTGAGGTCAGAAACTGGCTCTTTCAATATCCCTTGATCTTAGCACAATGTTGGGTATAATGAATATACGTTGAACGATTGAGTAAAAGCCCTCATGCATGGATACAAGAATGTAAGTAGGAACAAATGATCTTAAAAGTTATCCTTTTCCTACTTAAATTTTAAAAGTCCTGTATTTGTATTTGCTATGTCTTTTGTTTTGTTTTTCCTCTTTGTAACTGAATTTTAATAATATCAGAGCAGCAGAATGATATTTATATTAAAGTCAACTAACCCATGACTGTTCAGTAGGAATTTAAAAGCCTCAACTAGCGGCAACTTGACTTCACCAAGGTAGATTCCGTGAACTTCATTTTCCGTTTGTCTTTTATTCTGTTGAGGCCTGTTCCTCCCAGAAGCCTAGCTTCTGGGCACAGGCCAGCTGTAATTGATTAAAATTGAATGCTCATTGAGAAATGAGGGCTAAGTAATCAAGACTGGAAATTCGAGCTGTAAGTTCCATCAAGTCAGACTTTTCGGCAAAGACTCCTCAGCCTAGGGAGCACAACTCATCCAACAGGAACTGGTATGGAGGAAGATTTAAATTGGAGCTGCTTTTCCATAGCCTTTGGAAAGCTGCTGATTCATCTTCTAAACTGGGCCAGATCAAAAGCAAAGCTGAAGCAACTTTCTCAGGCATTTGCCCTAGAAGAGGAATGAGAGTCTGGCCTTCCACATAGAAAGAAAGTGGTTTGCAGGTTGTATCATCTCATTGGGAGCACAGAGATCCTAGTGACTGCCTCTGGCCCTGCGAGGAACATTGAAATGCCCATTTCTTCCTTGATTGAAAGCATCAAAGTTTCCCTTGGAGATGCCAATGTTATGATGATGTTTGATTCAATGATCTACTGTCTGTGTCAGTGCTGATATTTCAGGATATTACAATTCTTAATCTCTGAATAGAAGTCCTTGGAACTGTAGACCCTTCTCCAAGTTAAAGTCGGGTGTAGGCAAATAAATCCATTCCAAGTTCTTCCAACACCAGCCGTGGTTCTTCCACGGTCATGGTCCTGAAACAGCTGTTCAGCCAGAGGAGAAAACCTGGTCTTCCTGAGACGTGGAGCTGATAGCACCTTGGAGGTTAGCTACGTTTATTCTTTATGTGTGCATTCATTCCAGCATTCATTCACAAAAAGTATCTATCCAACATTTCAGCTGTCTGGATGGAAAAATCCAGGCCTAGAGAAAGGAAAGAGACTTGCCCGAAGTTAGCCATTTGGTGGCAGATCTAAGATGAGCTAGAAACTAGAGATCTTAATTCTGTTTTCTTTTCCCAATTCTTGCACTAGCAAAAAAAATGCCCCTTTGTTTAATGCAGTTTCATCATGATGCAACCATCTTCCTAATCACAGAACAAGGATGTACCAGCACTACTCTAATGAAGAAAAACCATTTTATAGTCAGTCCCCCATTATTGGCTTCGTAGAAGCTTGGAGAATTAACAGTAAATCACCTTTGTTTACATCTGATGGGTTTAGGATCATCAGAGTAAGAAGCAGGGGAGACTCACAAATCTGGAGCTAGCTAATTCAAATTAGTACCTTCCACGGACATGTGAAGAAAGAGTTTGCTAAGGCAGTCGACATCGTATATTTAATTCCAGGACTCTCCCTCCTCTAAAGATTTTTAGAGCAATTTCACACTAAATGAGAAGACTAGCCCAAATTAGGAAACACAGAGACTTTCAGTTTTCTATTACCTACTAAAACCAGTCTAAATAAGTGGATATCCGTAGTTAATTTCATTGAAGTAACAGACGAAAATGTTATGGAATGAACATATAATTAAAAATATAAGTGCATGTGCACCTAATTTGTATGAGAATGTGTGAAAAATAATTTTAAGGTTTGTTAAACATTTCCTCTGAAAATGTTAAAATGTTATTTTGTTTAATAAACTTGGCTTTTATACAGGAGGCATTTTAGCTTATGACTTAAGTTAAATTGAAGTCAGAATGATCCTGTTCCAACACTTACCAGCTATTTAGCCCTAGGAAATTTTATCAATATTGTGGAGCCTCACTTTTTTCAATAGTAAAATTGGCATAATAATACCAGCTTTGGTATTTTAGGTATTTTACCAACTTTGTAGGATTGTTGTAAGATTTTAATTAGGCGATACATGGTAAGTGTTTAGTGCACTGCCTCTCACATAGGTGTGAAACAGTGCTCAATGAAAACCAAGATGATTATTATACTTATTAACACTAATATCTAACATTTCAAATATTGACTTCCCACTTTCGCACTATCACAAATTTCCTATTAGCAGATGACAAGAGCTAAGTAAGTGAAGGATGCCATCACAGTAGATATTGATAATGGTGAGCCTTGTTAGGAAAGGAACATACAACTGTTACACAACAGCCCCTATCCCTAGCAAAGTCTGGAGCAGTACTCACTAATTAAACACAAATTTTTCTTTGCAGACACAAATCCAACTCTTTAAGTGAGAGACTGGATTTTCATTCTGTGAATTTTGAATTATTTAAAACCACTTACCTGAAAGGACATGAGTCCCTCATTGACATCTTAGGCCATTATTTTGATATACAGCTCTTTCCAAAGCTCTGTCTCAGTGTAACCTGTGTCCCAGCCAGCCTGCAGGCTAGTCACACTCTCGCCCTATTGACTTGCCAAGGAGAATTATTTGTTTGGCACCAATTATATGCTCTGTACTGTATGGCACTTGGTGATAATAATAGCTTGGGTTTATTTGGTCCCTTTCCTCCAAGGAGTTGAGAGGACGTTCAGATGCACGAGGAGGGATAAGCTGCCATATTGCTCCTTCTACCTGACAACACTTGGCCTCCTACAAACCACTTCGGGGTGACGATAATGTGGAGATGCACGTTGGAGAAAAGGACAGTGGGAATGCAGATGAAGAACAGAGGAAGAGAAAGGAAGGAGAGAACTGAGAAGAGGAGCAGGGAAGGGACAAACAGTGAAAGAATTCTATTTTAATTGCTGCAGGGAGGCAAAATGTATCTTTCACTGATGTTACAGGGAAACTGCAGAATAAGAGATATCTCAAAAGTATAGTCACCCTTATTTCCTCTGGGAGCCAAATCCTCATCCTGGCATTCAAGTTTCATCCAACCTATAGAACTTTCTCTCTTTTGTCTTCAATCTTGATTGAATTAGACCGCCAACTCCAGGGCCTAGAATTCCCCATCTTGCAAGGAAAACTTGAATTAAAATGAACTCCAAAATAACTCATCATAATCTCTAATGATAAAGTATCAGCCCTGGAAAGGAATGCGAGTGGGTGGCAACAGTCTTGTCACCACCCCAAACAGTAATGGCTTCTCAAATAAGTGAGATATTTGGTTCTCAAACACCTGTGGCTGTGGAAATCTTGATACCTGTTAAGAGGCTCTGGCTGTAAGAAAGATCTTCTTTACGTTGTACTTGAAATCTGTTTGTTTCCTGTAACGGCTAGTGTTATAGAAGACTGACTAGCCCTGTTCTTTGTGTTTCACATACATAATTTCCAAGCCTCCGAATAATTTTGAAAGATAGATCTCTTTACCCTCCTTTCTTTACATAGGAGAAAATAAGGCTCAGGGAGGATAAATGGCTTGTCTAATCTCACACAGTTTATAAATGCTAGAGCCATATTCAAAGCCAAGTCTGTAATTCTGTAAATATTCTCTTGCCACTTTTTTTTTTCTTCAAATTTTTATTCAAATTCTAGTTAGTTAACATACAGTGCGATATTAGTTTCAGGAGTAGAATTTAGTGATTCGTCACTTACATACACACCCAATGCTCATCATAACAAGTACCCTCCTTAATGCGCATCACCCATCTAGCCCCTCCCCCATCCACCTCCCTCCATCAACCCTCAGTTTGTTCTCTATCTTTGAGTCTCTTACGGTTTGTTTCCCCCTCTCTCCCTCTTTCTTTTTCCCCACCCCCATATGTTCATCTGTTTTGTTTCCTTTTTTTTAACCCGTTTTGTTTCTTAACTCCTACGTATGCATGAAATCATATGGTATTTGTCTTTCTCTGACTTATTTTGCTTAGCATAGTACACTCTAGCTCCATCCACTTCGTCGTAAATGGCAAGATTTCATTCTTTTTGAAGGCTGAGTAATATTCCATTATATCATCTTATCTATTCATCAGTCAATGGATATTTGGGCTCTTTCCATAGTTTGACTATTGTTGATAATGCTGCTATAAACATCGGGGTGCATGTAATCCTTCGAATCTGTATTTTTGTATCCTTTGGGTAAATACCTAGTAGTACAGTTGCAGGATTGTAGGTAGTTTTATTTTTTAACGTTTTGAGGAACCTCCATATTGCTCTCCAGAGTGGCTGCACCAGTTTGCATTCCCACCAACAGTGCATCTCTTGCCACCTTTTAACTGTTGGCATTCCCTTCCTTTTTAGCTATCAAAACCCCACTTGCTTTTAAGTTTACCTTAAATCTTGTTTCTTCTATGAAATCTTCTTTTGACTACCCCATCTTGTGGTGGTCAACTTTCCTTATGAGGCACCTCAGCAATTTAGTTCTATAAAATTCTTATGGCAGTTAGCTGTAAGATCATGCATCATGAAATCTCTTCTACAGTGAGCTTAAACTTTATTTAAATATTGTTTGATTATTTAGACTCATGGAATACCAGAAGCAGAAGAGACATAAGGGATAATAAAAATGACAATAGTTGGTATTTATGAGTAATTACTATGAAAGATTACTCTAAGTGACTTATTTGCGTTAATTCATTTAATCCAAACACAGCCTTATAAAGTATGCACATATATTATTTTCATTTTACAAATGGAAACAAATACAAAGATATTAGTTAAATTCCTCATGATTAACAGCTACAGATTCAGTTAGTTAAGTCGACACAGATTTGAAATGGAAAGTTACTTTTTTCTTAAATTTGTCAGCAAAACCTCATCTAACATGTACTGATTTTGTGGCAAAGCTTGATCTGACCTGAGATCAGACTATAATTATTTTACTTAAGGTTAATATTCGTATATTTTGCTGCAGAAATATTTGTGTTTCATTTTTGAGCACTGCTCCAGACCTTGCTAGGGTTGGGGGGGGGGGTGTTATATTTGTATATTACTTTCCTAGCCCTGCCCCACAGCCATGCATATCTGACATTTGGAAACACATCTGCCTCTAAAGCCCTTTGTGTTTTTTTTTTGGTTTTTTTTCTGTGCACAAGGTGTTTTTATTAAAGCATGGGAACAGGACTTGTGGGCCGAAAGAACTGCACAGGGATTATGAGGAGGGATTGATATTGATTATATAGTTTTATGTTGCGGGGGAGCTGGGTAGAGGTAAAGGAAGTTTCCAAAAGGATTTTCATATGTTAAAGAAGACTTACAGGATGCTGGAGGTCTGGCTATTGTTCAGCTAATGTTGCTTTTTGCCCCTAAGGGCTTTTGCAGAAAGAATTCAGATCTGTATTTAGTGGTAAAAGAGCCACATTTCAAATCAGACTATTAGATACTAGAGCCTGGATTCATAACAATGACACAAACTTTTTTTATTGTTTTAAAGATTTTATTTATTTATTTGACAGAGAGAAACACAGTGAGAGAGGGAACACAAGCAGGGGGAGTCGGAGAGGGAGAAGCAGGCTTCCTGCCCAGCGGGGAGCCCAATGTGGGGCTCGATCCCAGGACCCTGGGATCATGACCTGAGCCGAAGGCAGACGCTTAACGACTGAGCCACCCAAGCACCCCGACACAAACTTTTTAACACTTCCCTGCAAAATATAAGAAAACCAAAAGTCAAGGAAGAGCAGAGAATTGACTAATACATAGGTGATAAAATATGTTTTTCATATTTCAGCAGCCTCTCAAAGGGTTCATGTCTTGTCTCCCATCTGAACTCTTTGCTCTTTGGGGACAGAGGCAGAAATGGAGATGCAGACATTTCCTTCTGGGACCAACCATGGCACAGTGGTTAGGGGAACCCAAGCTTTGTGGTCACAGGGACCCGTGGTTGGATGGTGGCTTCACCACTTACTGTCCATTTTGTGTCTGGGGCCGTGTCCCCGACCATAAAACACAGTGAAGACAACATTATAGGGGCTGAGGGAATGATGGATTTAAAAATGTGGACAGAGCAAAGAGTAAACAAATGGAAATTTTTCTTCTTAATGAGTTTTTGATGACTGAGTGAACATGACCAGCTTTGGTATTCCGTTCTCTTATACTCTCCTGGTATTAGCAGGGACACCTTGGGGCCTCACCTTTCACTACAATGGGAAGGGCAAGGCCTTATGAGGGCTCTTTGTTTTGTTGCCAGCTAGCGGCTCATCATCCTAATTCAGTGGGGCAAATGGAGTGAAAATGATTAATCCTCCATTCCAAAAAAGCATGAAGTTTGGAGCTTGACTTGAGAAACATCATTTTTGACAACCTTACAGAAAAATCATTCATAGTTATAGAGAATGAATATTCGGCCATTGATGAACTCACAACTATCCAGTTATTCTCAAAACAGACCTGATATTTATGTGAGATAATTCTTTCCTATCCTTTTAGGTAAGTCATCTCAAGATTGAGTCACATCACCTGGACTAAAATGCCTTTTGCTTTCCGTTAGATAGAATGTACTAGGTATAAACCAATGGTTTGGCTTAACCAGAATGATGAACATCAGTTGTAAGACTGCCTAAATTAGAATCACCAGGGAAGCTTTTTAAATATTGGTTCTTGGCCCACTCCTAGAGATTTTAGATCCAGTAGCTTTGCTAGGATCTAGGCATTTCTATTCTGTGTTCCTCAAGTGGTCTTGAAATATAACTAGGTTCTAAACAACTTCTCTAGACAAAATACTGGTCTGGGGATGAAAGCTGAGTTAGTATTTAACTTATTAATTTGTTATTGGGCCTTATTCAAGTCTTGCCAGCTTTGGTTCTCAGGTTTCTCATTTGTCAAATGGGAGATTAGTTAGCCTGTCTCTTAAGTTTTTTCTAGTGTTGGTGGTTTATGATTTTATTCCTGAAAGCATAGCAATTGTAATATATGACTCTAGACTTTTTAGAAAGATAGCTTTTGTTGTTGTTGTTTGCCAAGATAAGCATTGTACTTTAGCACAAGACATAATAAAGTGTGGATAATTGATCCCCAAAATGAGAACAGCTGTGGAGAGGGCCTTGTTTTGTTTTGTTGTTTTTTGTTGCTGTTCTTTTTTAATGAGTTTTTTGTTGCTGTTCTTTTTTAATGAGTGGTTAAAAGCACATGATGTCTACTCTCTTGAATTTTAGAGGGAACAGTATTGTTAACTACAAATACAATGTTGTACAGATCTCTATAACCTTCCATCTTGCATGACTGAAACTTTATATCTACTGAACATCATCTCCCCTTTTCTCCTTCCTCCCAGCCCCGGACAACCACCATTCTACTTTTTGCCTCAGTGGGTTTGACTACTTCACATACCTCATGAAGTGGGGTCATGTGGTATTTGTCCTTCTGGAGACTGGCTTGTTTCACTTAGCATAATGTCCTCCAGGTTCATCCATGTTGTAGCACGTGGCAAGATTTCTTTCCTTTCATGGCTGTATCATATTTCATTGTATGTGTTTGCCGCATTTTCTTTATCCATTCATCTGTTGATGGACATTTGGGTTATTTCTAGCTCTTGGCAATTGTGAATCATCCTGTTAGGAACATGAGAGTGCATAGATCTTCTCAAGAACCTGTTTTCAGTACTTTTGGATAAATACCCAGAGGTGGGATTGCTGGATCTTATGGTAGATCTATTTTTAATTTTCTGAGGACTCTCCATACTGTTTTTCATAGTAGCTGCACCCTTTTACATTCCTACCAACCATGCCCAAGGATTTCCTTTTCTCCACTTCCCCACCAACACGGTTATTTATTAATTTTTTTTTTCTGTTAATGGCCATTATAACACATATGAAATGATACATTACTGTGGTTTTGCCTTGCATTTCCTTGATGATTAGTGTTGACATTTTTCATAGACCTATTGGCTATTGGAGAAATGTTTATTTAAATCCTTTGCCTGTTTTTAAATTGGGTTATTTGTTTTTTCACTATTGAGTTGTAGGGGTTCCTTATACATTTTGAACATTAACCCCTTACTAGAGATGTGATTTGCAAATATTTTCTCCCATTCCATAGGTTGCCTTTGAGGGAGTCCTGGTTTTGAAGCAAGAACACCTAGTCTTTTCTTCTTTCTTTCTCTAAAACCTTATGGTTAGTAGTCAAACCCTTAACCTTTGTTGTCTTAGTCTTCATATCTGCCAAAAGGAATAGTAACACCATTCTGAGCTGATTTGTTATCTTGTGAGTACCACATACATGACTTACCTTTACTAAAATGCTCTGCACCATTCACTTAAATTATTGACATTTTATTTACCATTATCACATTTCAACTCGTGTAGTAGAGTTTATAGAGAGTTGGTTTATCTTAGATTTCTCCATAACAAGAGTTACCGAGAAGATCTTTTCATATTCTCTATTAGATGGTAGGGAATGTGCTTGTGTGTGACTTTTGCAATGCCCTATCATTCATCTCTCCAATTATTCATCTATGTATCCAACCTCCCAGTTAAGAATATTTAACTTACCATAATTATTATTATCATAATAATCATAATGGAATTTTAAATAATTATAATTGTAATAATGATTTACATGGACATGGTGCTTTACAGTTTACAAAGCACTTTAGTACACATTATCATAGCAGTCTTGAGGGACAATGGTTTCTCCCTATTATATGGCTCTTTACTGAAGGTGGCCCACAGAGCCAAAGTTTTAGCTGTATCTTTGCTAATGAGAAGCAGAGATGGTTGTCTTAGTAATTATTTATCTCTCTAATGCATTAATCATCTAACTTCTATCCTCATGTTAATATCATCTAGGTAGTTAGAGGAAGTGGTTAATTACTTAGGAGGTACCCAAGGCCCAGAGAAAGTCCATGACTTGACTAAAATTAAATAAAAATTTCATTTCTCACGTCTGAGTTTCCTGATGCTGTTCCTCTCCAGACTCTGAACCCCTCTACTCCTGATGAATCCCAGCATCCCCAGTCGCAGAGGCGTCCTTGTTTACCTCATGCCAGAGAGCTACCTGCACTGGCTCCTTGCCACCTCCTCCCCAGCAGGGCCTCAGATGAAAAAAACCATGTCACTCTTCTCCACGTCCTAACCCCATTCTGTCACTCCTGCCTGCATGCTGGTGAAATATGCTTTTGGCTGGGGGATGAAAATTTGCAGGCCGCCAACCCAGAGATGGTCCTATCGGGGGCTGGAGTCAGGCATTTGACCGGATTCCAGGGGGGAGAAACCGTGCTCTGGGGAGAGCACTTGTCTCAGTGGTCTCCGTACCGAGAAAGGCCACCCTGTTTTCTGTGACGGTTTCCTTAAATCCGTTTGATAATGGATTATATATACACACATGCGGTATTTATGTATACTCACAGGTATAAGAATCAGTGTAGTAAACATACAAGGATCATAATGTAATGAAGACACAGTCACGTGCATGAGTGCAGCCTTACCATTTCACAGATAGGCAAACTGAGGCCCCGTAAGTCTGAAGGGACTTGCCCAGTAGAATAGTCATACATTTGATCCAGGGGCAGAGCCAGCTCAGATCTCAGGGCAACCTTGCTTGATTCTGCATAGAAAACGTACAACCACCAAACATTTTCCCGTCAGCTTGTGTGTCTCCTCCATAGCACTTAGAAAAACTGAAACTGCATCATCATTCACGTTTTGTTTATCATTTTTCTCTTCCACTGGATGGGGAGCTCCTTGAGGGGATGAACTGTGTTGGTCTTGTTTACTGTACAATCCTTAGTGTTTAGCGTGATGCCTAGCACACGGAGAGCTCTTAATAAATATTCGTTGACTGGGTGAACAAATAGATGAATATATTAATGATAAATTAATAAACAAGCCAGGAATAGAGCCTAAGTTTGGAGATTTCAGAGTAGTAGTCTCCCCTTAGAGCAAGCTGTCCCTCCATATTTTATATCTTGTAAGATATTTTATATTTAACGATGGCACAAATGCATTTTTCATTCATTTTGTGTGCAAAGGCAAAAGGTCCCCTTGCTTTTAGGATGACAAATACAAAGTGATTTAAAATTATATCGTATATTCAGGACTGGAACAAGACCAAGGGTTGGTCCAAAGCTGGTGACAGGGTCTGACAGCACAGCTGACTGACTCAGGAAAGTTGGCTGTTCCCAAAGATTTTTTTCTATACTTTATAAAATTCTCCATCCCCACTCCTGTTCTATCTTCTGTCTTTCATCCCTTCTTGTCCTCTTTATTCCACTCCTCTCCCACCGAGTTAGACAGACCCTTGGCTAGTTTTCCACAGAAAGGGCAGGAGGACGGATTCCCAGAGCTTGGCTACACTCTTCACCACTGGGAATCACCTGGGTGTTGAACACTGGGTGTTAGAGCTAATGTTTGTCCAGCTGACTGAGTCAGAGGAATCCTTTTTAGGACCGACAGTCAAGCCTCTCCCCTTCCCCATCCCCAGATGTTAGTGATCAAAGGCAGCCACATGGCCTGGTGACACGTTTCTGCTGTTTTGATCACTCCTAGGTCACTAGGTTCGGAACAGGAAGATCGTCCTCCTATGTTACTTAGTCCAGGTGAGCATCCTGGAGTAGCAGGCCTTAGAGGTATTTAGATAGTTTGTGAGGGACTGTCTGACCATTGGCCAAATTTTGTCTTTTCATCTTCTTGCTTGGATCATGGGCTGATAAATTCCTCTGGTTTAGATTCTTGCCCTCTGAACTATGCGGCAGCACTAGCCCTTACATCAAAGGGTGCTGTCTTAATTTAAGCACTGGGATTTGAAAATTGGTTCATGTTAGTCTGACATAATATCCTATTTCTGACCTAAACCTACTTATAGTTAGAGAAGTAACAGACCAAGAAAGGAACTTGGGCTTCACTTTCCTTGCTATTGGAAGAGCAAACTGAGGTGTAGAAGAGGAGCATGACTTTGCCAAGTTCCCACAGCAAGTTTCCTTATTCCAATTTGTGATTTTCCAAAGCCAGCTGTGAAAGTAACAAATTATGAGTAAGAGGCAGGCATTTGGGAAGGTGGATAAGAATCACCTGGGAGGCTTGCTAATATATCCTGTTTGGGTTGATCTGTGGTAGGGCCCAGGAACGTACATCCCCTGCCCCTAACGATTCTGTTGTAGATTATTTGAGGACCGCATCTGCATTGGTGTGGGCCTCTTTGTTGCTACAAAGAGGTGAGAGTAACTTTCCCACAATCACTCAGCACATGAGGGCACCCTGATTAGTAAAGCAGGGACAGCCAGGCAGAGAAGTGGCCACTGAAGTTGCTCGAGATGATTAAAGAAGAAATGGACAAGGAGAGGATGAAGAAGGTTGCACGAGTCGTGGTGGAGGTGGAGGAGGATGTGTTAGTGGTACGGCTTGAACAGGGTTCGTAATAACAAGCAGCAGAAACCAGCTCGGGCTGCCTCTCTCCATTTGCTGGAGCTTCCATAACAAAGTACCACAGAATGAGTGGTGCGCGCACATCCGTGGTGTCTCTTTGCGTGTCCAAATTCCCTCTTGTTGAAAAGGCACCAATCAGATTGGGTTAGGGTTCACCCTAAAGGCCTCATTTTAACTTAATCACCTTCTCAAAGATCTTATCTCCAAAGAGTTACATTCTGAAGTACTGGGGGTTAGAACTTGTGAATTTTGAGGGGATGTAATTCATCCCATAACACTGCTCTAGGCCCACGGGGTTGAGAGCAGGGTGAGAGATCAAGCTCAGTAATGGGTAAATCTGAGTGGTAGAAGTAGAGAGGAAGGTGGTCCTAGGGATGGGAGAGCAATCTCGCCTGCTGAATTTAAGGATTTTGTACTTTTCATTTCCCCTTCCTGGAATGATGGGCACACTTTCAGTCCTCCCATGTGTCCATGAAATGAGATAGAATTAAATGTAAGCCTTTCATCCAAGGTCAAAAAACTGAACAGATCCATGTTGAAGACTTGATTTAACAATAGTAAATGAAAGATCATTATTGTTATTTAACGCTCTCTGAGGCAGCCATGAATAGTACATAGGGGCGTATACTGAGAAATCTAGACTTAAGTCCTTGCTTCTACTTTTTTACTGTGATGTGGATACACAGAATGCAGACAGAGGAAAGCGACCAAAAAATTAAAACTGATAATACGATAATAGATACAATAAATGTACCAACTATGTGCCAGGCACTGTTCTAAGTGCTTTATGTATACTCACTAATCTTTACAGCAACCCTGTGAGGTACACACTGTTATTATATCCATTGTCCAATGAGGAAGTTGGTGCAAAGAGGTTAAAATTACCTTCCTGGGATCATCCAACTATTCGGTAGCACAGCTGGGAGTTGACCCCAGGCAGTCTGACCCTAGAGCTCTGCACTATGCTGCCCCCCAGGGAAGAGTTCAGGAAACTGGAGACTTGTCTACAACAATCAATTTACAGATATGCCATAAGTTACCATTTGGAAACATGCTTATTCTGTATGAGGCATCAAAGTAGATCTAGGTGGCTGAGGAGATGTGGTGTTAAGCAGTTACAAACTCAATGTTATGCGATGCTTTGAAATAATTCAACAAAGGATCGGGCTACCATAGCAGATATAGTTGATTGCCTATACCTAATAGCCATGTTCCCTTTTTCTTTGCTTATAAAACTATCCTTTGTTCAGAGTCAGTGGGTCCAACTCTAAGGCATGGCTCACAATTGGCCAAGGCCAGTTTGACAATCCTATACCCCTCTGCCAGTGATTGGTTTAAGGGTGGGCATGTGATCCTTTTCTGACATATGAGATGCTAGGGAAGTCTTCTGAGTAACTTGAAAACTCTGAAACCTGAGGAAGGTTTTCCACTTTGATTAACAGGGAGAGACACATGAGGAGAAAGCCTCTGGTGTGTACCACTTTTCTGTTTGCTTTGACAGTATCAGATGAAAAAAAGATAATTGAGCCCATGAAGAAAACCATCACTGATTTCCTGCAAGATGGAAAAGGCCTTGGCCCTTGGTGACTCTATTGAGCCACTAACCAACCCTGGTGCCACCTTGCTTCAGATTTCTCACTAAGTGAGATGTTAAAATTTGTAGTGCTTACATACGCTGTTTCTTGGGGCTCAAATCATCCTGATATAGCTACCTTGGAAGATAATGAGCTCCATGTCTTTGGAGATCTGCAAGCAGAATCTGGAGGCCCACTTATCACAGATATTGTAGCAGGGCCTCAGGCATCTAATGGTTTTTACTAGAGGACAATTAAGGTCACTTCCAGGCCTAATAGTCTGTGATTGTCTTCGTGACCCTACCAAACCCTGGCACAAGTCACTCTGCATGACGCCCCAAGTCTGTGTATTGAGCCGGGCTGGCATCCACACTTGACATTCTCCATGAGTCACTTGTAGGGCCAGGCCCTTGTAAAAAAGGCAGAGGCTGTGACGTCACACGTCCTCCAATGACACAGCATCAGGGGACAGCCAGAAATAGACATGTAGAAGCCCTTGCCACTGGCGCGCTCTTGTACCCTGACACGGTCACATTTCTCTTAGCTCAGACACTAGGCTGCTGGAGGATGGGAGAACCAAAATAGACTGGGTGTCTAGTCACCCTCCTAGAATCCCCCATCTGCTCTGACAAAGTTCTGGAGACACCCAAGGTGAAACTCATCCAGTAGAATGTTGAGAACGTGGCAGACATTTAGCTGGGCTTTGATTCCTAGTCATGGTGGCCCACTCCCATATGAAAACCCTGAGAAAATGTCTTGTGTCAGCTTTGTCCTCAATGCATTCCTGCGATCTGACGCTGGGAAGTTGGAGACTATGGTCGGTTTCATCTCTGGCTTCTTGGTGCTGCGGGCTGTTGGTCGTCACTGCTGAATGGAACAGCCAAACCCTGCAGGATCGGGTCAGCCATCTGATGGAATGCAAAGGAGCTGTAGACCTCTGGCACTTCTGCTTAGAAATCGTTTTTGCAGAATACTGATTATCATGGAGGCCGCTAATATTTGTTGGGATTTCAGGGGGTCAGTAGATAGTACCTACCTTCTTCCCTAAGGCTGAACTAACTAAGAGATAGATGTAAGAATCAGAAAAATGGATCTCAAAATGTCATATCTATTACTGATGAAAGTGAGGTTGGGGGATTTGGCTTAGGAATGAGACAACAATGGCTATCTTTATCCTGCACCCTAGAAGAGAACGTTCTCAGACTGGTGTGGTTGTACGATCATAGGCCTCCTCTAAATAGAGTGGGAATCTTCTTTTTTTTTTTTTATAAAGACTTTATTTATTCATTTGAGACACAGAGATACAGAGAGAGAGAGAGAGCATGAGCAGTGGGAGAGGCAGAGGGAGAGGGAGAAGCAGACTCCCGGCTGAGCCAGGAGCCCGATGTGGGGCTCGATCCCAGGACCCCGGGATCATGACCTGAGCCGAAGGCAGACGCTTAACCATCTGAGCCACCCAGGCGCCTCAGAGTGGGAATCTTCTTTGTAGAGCCTGAGAACCTCTCATGCATGGCTGAGAGCAGACCCCAAAGGACCACTCCAAGTGCACTGTGATAAATCTCTCCTCTCCCTTGGGAAGTGTAAGTGAGAGCGGGAAGAGAGGCCAAGAGCGTTGGCCTAGCTGAAGTCCCTGCACATGGAATCATGATGCATGAGAAGTGTTTCTCCCATCCACATCGGCTGAGTCCTTAACATTTGCTGGTAGGGTGCCAAGTATCTGCAGAGCCTGTATAGTTTGACTGTCATTCAACTTTATGGGGAGGGTACTTCGGATTATCTTCATCCGATGAAAAAAAGGTCAGGGGCTTTCCTCAGGTGACGCAGCCAGTATGTGGTGAGATAGGACCCAGATGGAGGTTGGGATGAGGCCAGAAGCTACCTCATAAGCAGCAGGCTGCAACACCTCCTCCCCATTACTGCTGTGAGGAGATGGAGGAACCCAGGGTTCCTGATCGGGAGACTGGGGTTCTGGCCCAGGCTCTGCTACTTCTTAGCCTCCACAGCTACGGTGTTCTCACCTGCAAAATAGGGATTGTGGTGCCTCTTCTGAGAAGCTCAGCAAGCCCCTGTGAGGGTCAGGTGAGATCATGCGCATTAAAGCGTGTTGTGACCGGCCAGCCCAGGGCACTGGTGTGCATCAGGGAGCAGGATAGCTGAGTTCCATTCCTGCCTCCCATAAAAACTTTCTCAGGCGTGTGGTCCAACCACTTGACCTCCAGTACCTCAGTTTTGTCATCTGTAAAACGAGAGCACTAGTCCTTGGCTTACTAACCTCTCAAGTGTTGTGGTGCTTAAAGGGGGTTAAAGTAAAGAAAATGCTTTCTTTGTATAGTGTAGAAATGCAGAAGAATGTTGAGGGCTGTTATTTTGCTTGAGACGTGGTATTGTGGACAGTTTTATTTTTGTGATAAAATTGTTTCTTGGGTTCTCGTAGACTCATTCGTGTAAAGAATTTATTTATTTTTAAAGATTTTTTGTATTTATTTGACAGAGAGAGACACAGTGAGAGAGGGAACACAAGCAGGGGGAGTGGGAGAGGGAGAAGCAGGCTTCCTGGTGAGCAGGGAGCCCGATGCGGGGCTCGATCCCAGGACCCTGGGATCATGACCTGAGCCGAAGGCAGACGCTTAACGACTGAGCCACCCAGGCACCCCTGTGTAAAGAATTTAAATCTTGATATATTTAGCTTTGCATCTCAGAAATTTATTATTGAAAATAAAATAATCTTCAGCTAATTCAAATAATTCCACTTGGAAGCAATAACAAATATCAGCTTTGTACTCAGTCTTACATGCTAAGGGGCATGAAGTAAAAATGCCAAACCCATGCAGTGCTTACCATGTGTCTAGTACTGTTTTAAATGCTTTGAATATATTAATATATTAATTTATTTAATGTTCACAACAGACTGAGTAGGCATATTACTGTCTGCATGTTAGAGGCAGAGGGCAGGGGGAACAGAGGCTCAGGGAGGTTAAGTGACATTCCCAGGATCTCAAAAGCAGCAGAACCACAGTTGGAACCTAAGCGGTCTAGTTCACAATCTGTGGTCTTCACCACTAGAACAGGACTTTGGAAGCGCAGTCCCTGCCTTCACACAGCTTGCAGAGTGGCTCACAGATTAGCTGAGAGTCATGACCTGCACAGAGAAATTAGAAAGCAAATACAAGACATTGCCGTATTAGATGAAATGTCAAAGGATGCTGTCTGGACTACAGGTTAATAGAAAGGATTCAAAATAGAGCAAGGTAGTGGAAGTGTTATGGGAGAGGGGATGTGTGACCTGGGCCTCTTAGGGCAGTCAGATCTGAATAAGGAGGTGAAATGGTAGGGACCATCCACGTGGTACTCGGCCCAGTCTAATGGGACTCGTTACTCGAGAAAGCATTGGTTAGAAAACAGCACTAAACAAAGAAAAGAAATATGTACCATACAAAGAAGACAGCTCTAGGAATAAACGAAGGACACTATTCCAGACCACTTCACTGATCGTATGGCAATTTGTGCCTCAGTGTCTTCCTTTGTGAGATATGGCTATTAATTCCTATTTTGCTTTCCTTACAAAGTAAACTCATTCTGGAAATCAGAACGTATACATACATATACAATGGGATAATATTTTAAACAAATTATTCATATTCTTATCTTTTGTCTTCCCAATGATATGAGCTTTGCCCTAGTTGCCCAGAGAAGGGAAGGGGGAGGTGAGGGCTGCCAGAGGAGGGCTACTGACCAAAAGGAGCATCCACACCAAATCAAGTTGTCAGTCTTTAAAGCGGATTGCCTAAATTCCTTTCGCTCCTGTTTAGCATATCGGGGGCAAGCTCTATCTCAGGAAGGCCACTGTGGAAGAGCCTGCCCCTTTCTGGCTTCAAAGTTAGGGGGATACAGGAGAGCGAAGAGACAGGGTCCTAACCATCTCATCCCTGTGCTAGCTTTGGCACAGGGGGCAGGGGGCTCAGTAGATAAATTGGGGCAACACTGAGAGTAGGTTTGCTTTGTCACCAGCCTGGGACACAAGATGGACCTGCTCAACCCTCATGGTGCGGTTTGTTCCCCAAAGTACCTGAGAGTGTTGGGGTCTTGCTCCGGGGGGTTACAGTGGTTGGGGCCAGCTGGCCCTGCAATGAAGATGGGAGGTCAGACTCACCAGGTGGGGAGAGTGGAGTTCCAGCCAAACCTTAGAAAAACCAGCTGCTAGCTGTAAGCAAGGGGAGGCCCAGGTAGGCAGGGCCCCCCATTCTGTGTCCTGGTGGAGACAAGAGAGCAAATGAGAGTGTCATGCCAGCTTCCATTTCTGCTGTGCAGGCCAGAGGGGCAGGCAGAAACCACATGGACATGGGATGTGATCCCTGGACAAGAAGGAGCAGGAGGCCATCCCCCTACCCTGCAAATCACTGTGAATACTTATAAATCACATATTCCTTTCTGTCTCCACACTTGCCTCATACCCAGAATTTATCTTGATGGAGAAGCAGGGAGAGGTTATTTGAGAGATTAAAAAATTTTTATTCTAGGGAGACTGACGCTACCTGAAGTGACTGTTTAGATAATAAGAAAAGACAGAATTTAAACTAGATTGATCATTTAGTTCATTTTTCTACCAACTGTCAGATGGGAGTTATAGACCACTGAAAGCTCAGGTATAGACAAAATAAATTCATTTTCTGTATTTATCTAGGTTGAAGTGTGAATGAAATTGTGTGATCCAATTACGTACAATGTTATTGTTGTTAAACATTTCTGACTGAGAGTAGCATGTCTACATACTGTGTTCTTAAATATTTAAGGGACATTAACTTTGCCTGGAACAAGGTAATATATGTAAAAGTGCCTGACACATATTAAGTGCTAGGTGAATATTAATTATTTTAATGTTGTTTGCGGTCAATGTCAGGAAACACAACAACCATGTTCTTTGGATCACAGCTCTGGGTTCTGCATTTCGAGCCTGGGTGTGGGGCAAGATGGACCCAGCCTAGCATCAGTGTTTTTCCTCTGTGTGATGATGTAAGGAAGTGTGGTCCAGAGCAGAGGTTCCCAAACATGGTCCTGCATTGGAATCATCTGGACAGCTTATTTAAAAATATAGATTATTTCTCCTCGGTTTCTCCTTGTGATTATGATTCAGTATTTCTGGGGAGGTGCCAAGGCATCTTTTGAAAACCATTAAAAATCTGTTCAGATGGCATTGTAAATGCCAAGAGGTGCTATGGTACATCTTTGGTTATTTCTTCTTTCTTTGTTGTTGACTCTTACACACGTATGGGTAGACTAGAGAAAGTCAGGTTTAATTGTTATTTTTTAAGTTTCTGTCTCTAATAAAGTTCTGTGTCTAACCAGCTCAGCTCTGTAAATTCCCCAAATTTCAAAACAAAACAGATGTGAGAGATGATGAGGGTTTTTTTTTTTTTTGGGGGGGGGGAGAGGGGGCAGGTCAAAGAAAACGGCATCTCCTCTTTACTTGAGCAGGACACTAAGTCTCCATGCCAAGAGCAAAGATTAGGTGGGAGTAAAAATCCCTAATTTCGGCAGAGCCATTTTCTTATTTTTCTCTCCTTTTTATTCCTGTTTTCAGGTCCCAGAGGTATATTGCTCCTATCAGCTCTCGAACAGAGCATTTTTACTACAGCACAAACTGCCAAGCAGGAAAGGTGTGTGCTCACATTCCTTTAAGAAAATCTTCTTTCTTTGGGGTCCTAGCACTTTTATCCCACTTTTAGGGTGCTGTTGCCTTCATGGGGCCTCCCCAGCACTTTCTGAGTCATCCTTTTCTGTTGGTCACCTGACCAAACGATGCCCTGGCTGAAGCTGGCAAATGGCCATGGTGCTGAACATAATCGTTCCAGTAAAACGTGGCTGATTAGCATAGAAATCTCCATAAGCCTTTCTATTCTAATTTTGCTGTTAGAATTCTGGCCCCTCTCGGAGGTCATGCTAACCTAGTTAAGGCTCTTGGAGAAAATACTGTTGTTCCAGCTCATTGCATTTGCATTAAAATATATTGTCCTTCAGCTGACATGCTAACCAGCAACCCAACATCTGCAACTTTGTGCAGAACCTAAACTGCAGGGCATCGTCCATTGTTTAAGTTGGAATCCGGAAAGCTCAGTGGAAATATATGATGGGGCACCAGGACATGAAGGTCCTTAAAGTTCTGACTGTGCCTACTTCACTCTGGATAAAGTGAAAAGATTTTGATGAAAAGCAGGTTATTGCAAAGTGAAGGATGCTGACTGCAGGGGTCCCCTCCAGTGTTGAAACCCACAGAGACAACATGGTATTGTGAGAGCATGGATGCCAGAGTCAGACTGTCTGGTTGAAATTCCTGCTCCACTGGGTATGAAGTTTGGGGATTTGGGCAGGTTACTTAGCTTTTTCATGCCACAGTGTATATTTCTATAAAACAGGAGTGATAATATGTTATATATGCTCAATCAATGTTAGCTGTTATTATTAATAGTTAACTATTAATATTACCTACATTCAATCAATGTTAACTCTTTTTATCAATAACAAATAACAATAACAAATCTATGGAACGGCTAATCCTTCACATGTCTCATTGCTACAACTCTTAAAAATCTATTTGAGAAAAGATATCCAGGTGCTGGGACTACAGTGATAAACAAAAAGGGATGATTTCTACCTCTGCAAATATTACATTCCAGAGAAAAAGCCTGGAAGTTAATGAGTTACCTATGATAGGTCCAAGAAGAGGGTGGGAAATTGTTTTTCAAGAATGTTACAGATTTGTTTTTATTGGTTGGGAGGTTGTAAATTGCTTAGAACAATACCTGACACCACATAATAAGTGTGTAATAGTGTACTTTATATTGTTATTATTACTATGATTTCCACCTGTAATAACTTGTATTATCTTGCTTAAATCTCATGACTTTTTGAGAAAGGTATTATGATTATCCCATATTACTGATGAGGAAATTAAGGCTGACAGAGGGTAGCTAATTTCCTCAGTGTCACATAGCTTATATGTGGCAGAAGAACAATTTAAAACAATTACATAGGCTCTAATTCTTATTTGCTTGACTTGATTTGTCATAGCCTGTGTCTCTCAAAGTTGGTTTCTTTTGACTTGTACACTTGAGATCATTTCCTTTTTTTAAGGGAGGATTGGACCTCTCAGATGTTTAGACATGGGCAGTGAGTTTTGGAAGATCCTTGGCTATGACACGTTACAATGGACTGAATGTTTGTGTCCCCCTCCCGCCTCCAATTCATTTGTTGTACTCTTAACCCTTGACATGATGGTATTTGGAGGGATGGGGCCTTTATGAGCTGGTTGGGTCATAGAGGTGGAGCCCTCATGAATGGACTTAGTGACCTTGTAAGAGAAACCCTGAGCACTCCCTTAACTCCTTCAGCTACATGAGCTTATGGCAGGGAGATGGGTATCTATGAACTAGGAGATGGATTCTCACAAGACCTCGAATTTTCTGATGCCTTTATGTTGGACTTTCCATCTTCCAGCCTAGGAAAAATAAACATTTATCACATAAGAGCCCCAGTCTGTGGTATTTTGTTAGAGCAGCCTGGACTGACTGAGGCTCAAAGCCTGGTCTAGGAATTCCCTATGAGTTCAGCTATCACTCTTTATTTCTTGACCTTGAGAACGTACCCACTTCACTTCCAGTTTCAGGCAAGACTATGTCTAATCTTTCCTCAAGAAAGCATCTAGTTTAAAAATATTCTCACAGGGGCACCTGGGTGGCTCAGTTGGTTAAGTGTCTGCCTTCGGCTCAGGTCATGATCCCAGTGTCCTGGGATTGAGCCCCACATCGGGCTCCGTGCTCAGCAGGGAGCCTGCTTCCCCCTCTCCCTCTGCCTGCCTGCCTGTCTGCCTACTTGTGATCTCTCTCTCTCTCTCTGTCAAATGAATAAATAAAATCTTTAAAAAAAATATTCACGCAGAGGGACACCTGGGTGGCTCAGTCGGTTAGGCAACCGACTGTTGGTTTCAGCTCAGGTCATGATCTCAGGGTCATGGGATTGATCCTCACATCAGGCTCTATGCTGAGCATGGACCTGCTTAGAATTTCTCTCCCTCTGCCCCTCCCCTGATTGAGCACTCTCTCTCTCAAAAAATAAATAAAAATAAAAAATAAAATAACAAAACACATTTAAATAATATTCTTGCAGAAAAGGGAAAATCTATACTTTAAATAAAATTAGGCTAAAGAAAAGATCAGAGTTGGAAGAAACTGTGAAGATCATTTAAACTAACTCCTCCATTTTGTATTTGAGGCAGAGACCAAGGGAAAGGATGAGAATTGCCAATGTTTACTTGACTAACTATTGTCATGGTGGCTAAGGGTGTAGATTCTGGAGCCAAATGGCTTGGGTTTGAATTCCAGGTCTATTACTTCTGGCTTTGTAACCTCCTTATGCCTCAGTTACCTCATCTGTAAAGTGGTGGTAATAATGGTCTCTACTCTTGGGGCCATGGTGAAGATTAAGTTGACAGCACTGGGGATTGAGTCCAGATGGCTTAACTCCCTGACTAGTCTTCTTTTTATTTCCCTAAATTTTTTTTCCATTAAGATCTTCTTTGTATCTATCTGAGGTTCATCCGGCTTTAGTTTGACACAGGCCCACTTACTCTATTTTTAGTCTGGATGTCTATGTAATCACACATTATGATCATGTAGACTGGGATTGAATTCTAACTTTACAGCATATAGGTAGTTAGCCTCTTTGTACCTGTTTTTTCATTTGTAGACTAGGGTTAGAAAAGCATATGTACCAAAGCTTCTGCACAGCAAAGGGAATAATCAACAAAATAAAAAGGCAACCTGCAGAATGGGAGAAAAACATTTGCAAACCATATATTAGATAAGGGGTTATTATCCAAAATATATAAGGAACTCCTACAACTCAATAGCAAAAAACCCAAATAATCCAATTTAAAAATGAGCAAAGGGACTGAATAGGCATTTCTCCAAAGAAGACATACAAATGGCCAACAGGTACATGAAAATGAGTAATCAACATTACTAGTCATCAGGGAAATTCAAATCAAAATCACAATGAGCTATTACCTCATACCTGTTAGGATGGCAATTTTATATATAAATATATATATAAATTATATATAATTATATATATTAATATAGTATAATATATATAGTGGAGAAAAGGAAACCCTTGCACACTGTTGGTGGGAATGTAAACTGGTACAGACAAAATTTATAATAAATTTGGAAAACAGCATGGAGGCTCCTCAAAAAATTAAAAATAGAAGTACTCTATGATCCAGCAACTCCTCTACTGGGCATATTCCCAAAGGAAATGAAATTAAGACTTCAAAATGATATCCGTGCTTACATGTTCATCACAGCATTATTCACAATAGCCAAGATATGGAAGCAACCTAAATGTCTGTCAAGAGATAAGTGGATTTTTTAAAATGTGATATATAAAATGGAATATTACTCAACCTTAAAAAAAGATGGAAATCTTGTCATTTGTAACAATATGGATGAACCTTGAGGACATCATGCTATGTGAAGTAAGCCAGTCACAGAAGGACAAATACTACATGTTAGCATTTATATGATGAATCTAAAAAAGTCAAACTCACAGAAGCAGAGTAGAATAGTGGTTGCCACAGGCTGAGGGCAGCTATCTGTCAAAGGGTATAAAGCTTCAGTTATACAAGGTGACTAAATCCTAGAGATCTGCTATACAGCGTAGTCCCTGCCTTAGTCCCTTCAGGCTGCTTTAACAAAGCACCAGAGAGGGGGTAGCTTATAAGCAGCAGAAATTTATTGGTCACGATTCTGGAGGCTAAAATTCTGAGATCAGGGTGCCAACATGGTCAGGTTAGGGTCCTTTTCTGGATCACGATTTCTTGTTGTATCCTCATGTGGTGGAAAGACTAGGGATCTCTGTACCACCTCACACCAGTCAGAATGGCTAAAATTAACAAGTCAGGAAATGACAGATGTTGGCGGGGATGCGGAGAAAGGGGAACCCTCCTACACTGTTGGTGGGAATGCAAGCTGGTGCAGCCACTCTGGAAAACAGTATGGAGGTTCCTCAAAAAGTTGAAAATAGAGCTACCATACGATCCAGCAATTGCACTACTGGGTATTTACCCCAAAGATACAAAAGTAGGGACCCGAAAGGGTACGTGCACCCCGATGTTTATAGCAGCAATGTCCACAATAGCCAAACTGTGGAAAGAGCCAAGATGTCCATCAACAGATGAATGGATAAAGAAGATGTGGTATATATATACAATGGAATATTATGCAGCCATCAAAAGGAATAAGATCTTGCCATTTGCAATGACGTGGATGGAACTGGAGGGTATTATGCTGAGCGAAATAAGTCAAACAGAGAAAGACATATATCATATGACCTCACTGATATGAGGAATTCTTAATCTCAGGAAACAAACTGAGGGTTGCTGGAGTGGGGGGTGGGGTGGGAGGGATGGGGTGACTGGGTGATGGACACTGGGGAGGGTATGTGTTCTGGTAAGCGCTGTGAATTGTGCAAGACTGTTGAATCTCAGATCTGTACCTCTGAAACAAATAATGCAATACATGTTAAGAAAGAAAAAAAGAAGAAGAAGAATGTAGCAGGAGGGGAAGAATGAAGGGGGGGAAATCGGAGGGGGAGAAGAACCATGAGAGACGATGGACTCTGAAAAACAAACTGAGGGTTCTAGAGGGGAGGGGGTTGGGAGGATGGGTTAGCCTGGTGATGGGTATTGAGGAGGGCACGTTCTGCATGGAGCACTGGGTGTTATGCACAAACAATGAATCATGGAACACTATATCTAAAACTAATGATGTAATGTATGGGGATTAACATAACAATAAAAAAATTAAAAAAAAAAAAAAAGACTAGGGATCTCTGTGGTGTCTATTTCCTGAGAGCGCTAATCCCATTCATGAGGGCCCTATCTTTATGACCTAATGACCTCCCCAAGGTCCCACCTACTAATACCATCACTTTTGGGGGGTTAGGATTTCGACATATGAATTTTGGGGGCCACATTCAGACCAAAGCAGTTCTTATAGTTAACAATATTGTGTTGTATACTTAAAAATTGGTGAAGAGGGTAGATCATATATTAAGTATTTTTATCACAAAAATAATTTGTTATTAAGAGGGTGGGAAACTTTTGGAGATGATGGATATAGTTATGGCACAGGTGTAGTAAATATACCACACAGATGTGGTATATTTATGGCATAGATTGTGGTGAATTGTGCTAATACAGGTATATAATTATCTCCAAATTCATCCAGATGTATACTCTTAATAGATACAGCTTTTTGTATGTCAATCATACAATAATTTTTTTTAACATTTAACAAATGTTAAAAAATGTTTGTTTTTTTAAACAAAACTCTTATTTGGTTGCTGATAGTATAAAATAAGCACATATTGATAAAGGACTTAGCAAAATGCCTGATACTTGTTTAGTACTTAATACATGCCAGTACATTATTAGTATTTATTACAGCTCCTTGTGGAGATTTCCAAGTTATAGGAGTATTTTCCTTTTGTAGGTTATTTGAATAGGCTGAGCCATCAGTGAAAAGAGAGGTTTGGCATCTCACAAATAGGACACTGGGGAGTATGAAGCCAATGTGACACTCAGGTGAGTTAGATTTATAATTCCCAAGCAGATGTTTAGGCATCCTCTGGGAGATTCTGGGGGAAACTCATTAAAATATGGATCACTGGGTCTCATCTCATAACTGTTGAATCTGAATGCGATAAGGAAGTAGGTCCCAGGAATATATATCTTTCAAAGCTCCCTAGGTATACTTTATGGGCTACCAGATTTGGGAACCACAGAATTAGGCAGCCACCGAAATGGAGTGACTTAAGGAGAGCCCAAAGATTTTCTTTTATACGATTCATTCCTCTCATGACCTTCCATTCCTAAATCTGTTCATCCACCAACCAAACACGTGTTGGTGCTCAGTGTTTGCTTCGTGAGCGGCTGCTGCTATGATTGGTGGAATAAGGAATGATCAGTGTTCTTAAAAAGTTGATAGTCTGGGAGAATGGGTAAAATAAGTATAAATAAGATGTGATGAGCTGCAGAGTGGGATGGGGAAAATGAAACACCCCTTGCAGGGTGTGGTGGGAGAATCAGGAGAGGTTTCATTGTATCCAAGGGCATCACCTCCCCTTGGGATGCTTCCCTGATTCAAGCTTCTTTTGCTCCTGACTGCATTAGCTACCAATCCTATGGGTTTCTACAGCTTTCTGACTTACTCTTCACATATTAGATTAGTTATGTGGTTGCTTATATGCTTTCTTAGGAGCTGAGAACTTGATGAAAGTGATGGCTGCATCTTAATCATCACCTCCCCCTGCCCTCCACCTCCTAGCTAGGTGCCCGGCTATGACTGAGCATCTACAGTAAGTGAGCAGTAAACATCGAAGAAGTTGGGTTGTCATACTGGTTATGTCAAAAGAGGAAGCAGTGGGAGTAAGCTTGGAGGGGCAGGGCTGGGACCAAATCATGGAGCACGTGGAATTTGAATCAAGTTTGGGCTCCAGTTTTTAGGCAATGAGCCCAAGACCATTTGGGAAGTCATATCCATTGTCTACAAAAATGGTGAAAAGGGCAAGAACTGTATCTCAAAGTGGGAGAAAGTACAGAGATAATTTTAAGTATAAACTATGATGGATTACATCAAATTATGAAGTGAAACAATTATTTCCTTCCTAGGTCCATTTCAATCCACCTGATTACTTCAATGAGACATTCTCAATTAGGTGCTAGCAGTTAAAAATCTCTCTAATTCTCTCTCTCTCTTTTTAAAAGATTTTATTTATTTGACAGAGAGAGACACAGTGAGAGAGGGAACACAAGCGGGGGGAGTGGGAGAGGGAGAAGCAGGCTTCCTTCAGAGAAGGGAGCCCGATGCGGGGCTCGATCCCAGGACCCTGGGATCATGACCTGAGCCAAAGGCAGACGCTTAATGACTGAGCCACCCAGGCTCCCCTCTCTCTAATACTTTCTAATCTGCCTTTTTAACAAAGAGAAAACACACTTCAGGTTCAGAACCTTGGCAGGTGTATTAGTTATCTGCTGCCATATTAATGTATGTAATAAACATTCAGAAAAACCTCTGTGCCTTTCAGCAATAAACCTTTATTTAGCTCAGGAGCCTGCAAGTCAGCCATTAAGGTCAGTGGTTCCTTTGGTCTTGGACTGGATTTGCTGTCAGATTTAACGGTTAGATTCTCAGCTGACCCTTAGCTGCGGTAACTGGACTCTGCTTCGTGTATTTCTCATATTCTTCCAGCAGTGTAGCCTGCACATCTTCACTGCAGAGGGGTAATTCCAGTCATATGAGAGCTTTTCATGCCTCTGTATGGGTCAAGTACACAATGCAACATTGGCCAGGGCAAGTCATATGGCCGGATGCAGAATCAAGGAACGGAGAAATGGACTCTGCCTACTTAGAGGAACTCAGTCCTGTGACAAAGAGACATGGAGACAGGAAGGGATGAAAGAATGATTAACGGTCTCAGTGTATCTAATAGAGCAGGTAAGATTAGCTAGAGTTTAAGCATGTTTTTCCTTATTATTTTTAAAAACTATCTTTTCGTGGCAAGTGATGTAAGTTTTCAGTGAAGGTAGTAATATAAAGTTTTCTTCTAAAACAAATGTATTTGAGACAAATAGAAGTGGCTGTAAAGAAAAAGTATTTTCTAAAAAGTAGCCCATATGGTACACAGGTATGGGAAAAATCATCAAAGGAAGTGGCAAGCTTGGAAAACTCTGAGCCAGGATGATTGCAGTTGGGACTCTGAACAGAAGATGCATGCAAAAGATGCTGCAGACTCAGCGAAATAGATTTAATAACCACATGCTTCCAGTCGAGTTTGGTTAAATAAGCGTATATTATACGTGTCAGCAAGCTGCCTGACAGAATGGCAGGAACCAGAGATACAGAGATGAAAAACTCCAAGGATGGGGCGCCTGGGTGGCTCAGTTGGTTAAGCGACTGCCTTCGGCTCAGGTCATGATCCTGGAGTCCCAGGATCGAGTCCCGCATCGGGCTCCCTGCTCGGCGGGGAGTCTGCTTCTCCCTCTGACCCTCCTCCCTCTCATGCTCTCTGTCTCTCATTCTCTCTCTCTCAAATAAATAAATAAAATCTTTAAAAAAAAAATAAAAAAAAAAAAAGAAAAACTCCAAGGCTTTGTTCTAAAGCAGTCCATAATTGAGTGGGTGAGAGATGCGTGACAGATAACTTGGACACCCTTGAGTAAATTGCATAGGTAGTTGATGTGCTCTGGGTGCCCACAGAAAGGGCACTACACTGAGGCTGGGAGTGGGCATTGGAGAAGAGCTCCCAGCCAGCCCCCTGGAGGAGCCTCTGGAAGGATGAGTAGAGGTTCCCCGGGTAAGAAGGGTGAACAGAGGCATGGAGACTGTGAAATTCTCCTTGGAAAAGCTCATTCTTCTTGAAGCCTGAGGTTCGAGACAGGAGAGGAGTTGGAGGAATTGGGGACAGTTAGGTTGTAGACAGTTCCGCAAAGCTAGACAGTTTAGAATTTACCCTGCTATGGACAAGGGCGGGGGGGGGGGGTGTCAGTGAAGGTTCTCAAGCAGAGAAAATACATATGTGTGTGTGTGTGTGTGTGTGTATATATATATACATATATATATATATATATATTTATACAATATGCACACACAATATATACACATTTTTTCTTCTTCTCTACAGTAATTCCTGCCAGGTGGTTTTGCAGTTTCTGTCTGCAAACCTTCAGGAACAGAGGGCTCATTATTCCACAGTCGAGGCTATTATAGACCTGATTATAGCCAGATACAAATAGACTTGAGGGACACACAACTGGAAATGGGAAGTGTGCAGCAATAGAGACGAGGGACACGAAGGGACTGAATAGAGTAGGGAGAGTCCAGACGTAAAAACAGAGAACTTCTTTGGTTAATGCTAAGTGCTGTAAAAATGTGAACTGTGGTTGTGCTCACTTGAGTGCCCAAACTTACTGCACAAACAACTCCCAAACCACACAAATAGCTAGTTTTCCTTATAATTGGGCAAAGCAATGCTGACACCCAGTGGCTGATTCAGATTACCCACAGCTCCCAGAGAGGATCCCTAGGTGGGGGGAGATGGAAGTCAGCTTGCCCAACCTGGCCGTGAGAGCATCCCAGGATCCTTAGCTGAAAGGGCAAGTCTAAATTCAGCTAGAAACGGCTGACCATGTGATGTGCTTGGCACCACACAAAGAATAGTTCCCAGTGAGTTTAATGCAGACAAAAGAGCTAAATTAAACCTGCAGGTGAGAACTGCATTGCATCAAAGTCAGCCCCTTCTAAAGCAGAGGCAAAAGCAATTACCCTCAGAGTTCCCTGGAGAGTTCTTAGCCAAAGCACCAATAAGAACATGGAATATTTGAAGGTCAGTTTCTTAATCAAATCAATACTGTATGTGTATGGCTGTGTCCCAGACTCCCTGCTTTGGGTGGAAGTTACTCAGCCCCTATTCTGACAGGGTCACGACATGTTAGAGCAACAAGGAACTTGACAGATCAGATGAGCAAACAGATCCAGGGAGGAGAGACAAGCTTCCCAAGGTTTCAGAGCAAACTAATAGCAGAGCTGTCTGGCCAGACTTAATGGCTGGAGCTCCTGCAGCCATCCTGGACCATGTGATGGGCCACATTCTACGGATGGTGGAGTAGAAAGGTGGAAGGAATCTGGGTCATAGACAACTTCAGGGAGCTGCCAACCGACCCTGGATTGCAGACCTTCAGATTTTTGTGAATTCTCATTCATTCCTGCCTTAGTTCATTCAGGCTGCTATAACAAAAACACCATAGACTGAGTGGGTTAAATATTTATTTCTCACAGCTCTTGAGGATGGGAAGTCCAAGATTAAGGTGCCCTGGTGAGGGCGTGCTTCCTGATTTGCAGATGGCTGTCTTCTTAATGTATCCTCACATGGTGGGAGGGGCAAGGGAGTTCTGGGGTCTCTTATAAGGGCGCTAACCTCACTCAGCAGGGCTCCACCCTCATGACCTAATCACCTCCCAAAGACTCTAGCTCCTCATACCATCCCACTGGGGGTTGGGATTTCAACATATGAGTTTTGGAGGCATATAAACATAGTCTATAACAATGCCCCAAACTTCAGTTTCTATATCTGTATGTTGTTGATGCCCATCATCTACTCGGTATTACTATTTTAGCATCACATAGAAATGAATGTTTAGAACCAAACTTAGGATCTTCTCCCCACAAACTTGGTTTTCCCACACTGCCCCCATCTTAGTAAATGACACCTCCATCTATTGCACAAACCAGAAAAAAAGAGTTCTCCCCGACTCCTTCCTTTTCCTTATCCCCGTAACTAAAACATCACAAGGCTTGACTAGAGATTCCTTATATTAACCCACCTCTTAACACCCTTCCCACCATTGTTTCACCCCCTTCATGCTTTATTTTTCACTATAGTGCTTCTTACCACTTGATGCATATTCTATTTGTTTGCTACTGTCTCTTTCCTTCCTACCAGAGTGTCAGCTTCCATGTCTTCCCTAGTTTATGTCCCACTGCCCCTCTTCAAATACGCTCTGTTGTATTATATCCTATTATTTTTTTTTTTTTTTAAAGATTTTATTTATTTAACAGAGAGAGACACAGCGAGAGAGGGAACACAAGCAGGGGGAGTGGGAGAGGGAGAAGCAGGCTTCCCGCAGAGCAGGGAGCCTGATGCGGGGCTCGATCCCAGGACCCTGGGACCATGACCTGAGCCGAAGGCAGACGCTTAACGACTGAGCCACCCAGGCGCCCCTATGCTATTAGTTTCATCATAGCCCTTATCCGCTTCTGGAATTATATTTATTTGCTTACTTATGAGAGCAGGAAACTTGTCTGTCTTATTTACAGTTGTTGACTATTTTAGCAAGAAAATAGTTTTATATGTTTGGCTCACTACCGTATCCCCAGTACTTAGACCAGGGCCTAGGACAGAGTGGGTGTTTAGTAAATGCTTGTTGAATGAGTGAATGTGTGCACATGTATGCATCTCCCATCCCTCTAGTTCTTGGGCAGTGGCTGTTTCTAGCAGAGGGTTAGCAAGTGCCTGGTTACTGACTCAAACGCAGCTACCTGTGCCTTGTAATTTTTGTAGTTTATAATTATGAAAGCAAATGTGGCCTATCTGACAAGGACTTAAAAAGGCAATCTTGTCTGATGGAGAAAAAAATTATTTCTTTTAAACCTGGCTTCTGAGAAGGGAGGTCGGATATTGTCTGGAGGGTATCGTCTCAGACGTTATAACCTGGTCTGCTACTTTTCATGAGAGCCAACATCTGCGAGGAAGATAGTTGGTTATGGGTTCGTACCATAGTTTAGCTGGTCCTTGACTGTGTCCACTTATTTACTTAAAAGAAATTACCCAACTCTATTCAAAACCCTGTGAGGGATGCAGATAGAAGGTCTCCTGCTTCCACTGCTTATTCTCAGACTCCACATTCCTATTTTTCATGTAGCTGCAGGAATATTCTCCCTTACTCCCTCCCCACCCCCTTCTCCTCTTTCCCTCTCCTCCTTCTTCCCTCCCTCCCTCACTGGCTTAATACATAACACTTACTTTTACTCCATAACAATCCAACATTAGTGTTCCTGGTCCTGGACACCTATGAGATTATCGAGGGACCCAGATACCTTCTATCTTGTAACTCTGAGCCCTCCTAGGGCTCTGGGGACTTCGACAAATAGGGAAAGAACAGAAAGGATCATGCATGGGAGGTTTTAATAAGTCAAGCCCATGATCTCTTTAAAATGTAAATTATACACTATCTTACCTTGCTAAAACCTTCAGTGGCTTCCCACTTGCCTTAGAATAAATTCCAGATGCCTCACCGTGGCCTACAAGACCCTCCGTGATTGGACCCTGCCTAGTCTTTGATCTTATCTCCCATCCTTTCTCTCTCCTCACTTACTCTGCTCCGAGACACACAGGACTTCTTTCCCCCCTGTTTCTTAACGTACTAAGCTTTGATCTGCCTCAAGGCCTTTGTGTTTGTTATCCCCTCTGCCTAGATGCCCTCACTCAGCATGGCTGGTTTCTTTCTTGACTGGGGAGAACTCAGCCCAGAGAGACCCTCTCCATCTGCCCCAGTTAATGTCCCTTTTACCCTTTCCTCCAAGACACTCTATTTTATTACATTCTATTATTTTCTTCATAGCTCTTATCAGCATGCGGGAGTATAACGTATGTGTTTACTAATGAGAGTAATGGATTTATCGGTGTTGAATGTGATTGCCCATTCCTGTAGCTTAGAAGAGTGCCTGGCACCTGGTAGGTGCTTACTCCATGTCTCCAGAGTGCTTCCCATGTGGCAAACACTCCTTTATATACCGCATAGGCATCCACGCATTTTATTCTCACAACACTCTATACAGTCACTACTGTTATAGTCTCCATTTCATAGAAGAAATTGAAGCCCAGAGAGGTTAAGTAACTTGTATAGGGTGACACTTAATAATAATTTGGAAAGCTGGAATTCTGATTCTGTGACTTTAAAGCCAATCAGAAGTCCAGCTTTGGAATAGAATTTGCTGTCATCTGATTATCTCACCACCATCAGATGCAGAGATATGCTCTGTGACCTTTCATCGCAGGTTCCCTAACTTTTCTCGAGGATTCTGGGGCACAGTGCCCACTTCCTCTTGAGTGAACCCACTCCATTATGGAATAATTTCCCCTTCATATTGAGACACTATCTGCCTTCCTATAGATTCTCCCCAAATGTTCGGTTTCCACGTGCTCCCTGTGCCCGAGGGAGGCCCATCAGCAGTGACGAGGTCCTCCTCCTGACCCTTCTCTCCTCCCAGGTGGATGGTGCCAGGTTCTCCATGGGCATGGTTTCTCTTCCTTTCCTTGCAAGGGAGTGCAAAACTTCTGTCTGGACAATCTATGGCTGAAACCATTCTTTGCTCCTGGACCTCTTCCGGGAGGCTGTGGGTCAGCTGTGAGTTAGCAGCGTTTCTAAGCCCATCACATCTGATTTCTCTGAATCTCATCTCACAGCCAGGATGGTAACAAAACAACAACAACAACAACAACAACAACAACAACAAAACCCATCTGGCACAAAGGCAATTCCTCTGTGGGACCGTGGGAGCTGTTATCTGCCGCTCCTTGGATGATGCTATTAGCATTACTTACAGTTCCTGTTCCTCCTTCATGGCCTGAAATCACAAGCATGGGAGAGGCAGATAAAGAAACTGGCTTATATACGCCTTTCCTTTCATTGCTGATAATGCTTGTCCCTTGTGGATTTCTTGCCAAATAATGGATTTGTGAAATGAGGAGAAAAGTTATCACTTTTGGGTTGGGAATATGGAGATCCATTGTGATGGACTTTCTGGGGGTTACCGATTCAGGGGATGGAGGTAGGCAGCATTTATAGGCAAAATAAAACATTTGCCAACAAAACAAAACAAAACAAAACAAAAAACAGTGACACTGTATAGGTGAGACTGGAGGACCTGTGCAGAAACACCAGCTCTATTTGTTTGTTGTGTGACTCAGGCAAGTTACTTTACCCAAGTCTCCTTAAAATAGGGAAGCAATAACTACCTGTCACAGCTGTTATAAGGCTTAATTACACTTTTGTGCTTTATACGCCGTAGGTCCTCAATACACATTAGTTCAGATCAGTTGGACTCAACTGAGGTTTCTTTTATTTGTCAAAAGTCTGTGTTCGTGGGATTTAAATCTCTATTCCAGGCATCTTGGCTAAATCTGCATATTAAACAGGGTGGCACTACAGAGCAGTAAGAAGAATTTCTAGTAACAGGAATTGAATATGCTGAGTGCTTTACAGTTTTGTAAAATGCTTCCCCATTTGCTATTTCTTTTTTAAGATTTTATTTATTTGACACTCAGAGAGAGAGCGTACAACAGGGGGAGCAGCAGGCAGTGGGAGAAGCAGGCTTTCTGCTGAGCAGGGAGCCCTATGTGGGGCTTGATCCCAGGACCTTGGGACCATGACCTGAGCCGATGGCAGACGCTTAATGACTGAGCCACCCAGGCGTCCCCCCATATGCTATTTCATTTAATTCCTGTGGCAGCCCTACGAGGTGAAGATAATAATTCTACATTTTGTAGATGAGGAAACTAGAACACAGGGAGGTTATTTAACTTGCCCAAGATCACAGTCAGTGATTGATTGATCACTATTGTTGGCCCAGAAGACCTGGATGAGGAATTTGCCTTGAACTTAGGTTTTCTGATTTTTTTTCTTTAAATTTTAGGCATTTAACACGCAGTGCAATATTGGTTTCTGGAGTAGAATTCAGCGATTCATCCCTTACAAACAACACCCAGTGCTCATCACAACAAGTGCCCTCCTTACTACCTATCACCCATCTAGCCCATTCCCCACCCACCTCCCACCAGCAATCCTCAGTTTGTTCTCTATTGTTGAGTTTCTTATGGCTTGTTTCCCTTTCTCCTTTTTTTCTTTTCCCCCTTCCCATATGTTCATCTACTTTCTTTCTTAAATTCCACATATGAGTGAAATCATATGGTATTTGTCTTTCTCTAACTTATTTCACTTAGCATCATACCCTCTAGCTCCATCCATGTTGTTGCAAATGGGAAGATTTCATTCTTTTTGATGGCTGAGTAGTAGTCCATTGTATATATATACCACATCTTCTTTATCCATTCATCTGTCAATGGACATTTGGCCTCTCTCCATAGTCTGGCTGTTGATAATGCTGCTATAAACATCAGGGTGCATGTACCCCATTGATTCTGTATTTGTGTATCCTCTGGGTAAATACCTAGTAGTGCAATTGCTGGATCAAAGGGTAGTCCTATTTTTAACATTTTGAGGAACTTCCATACTGTTTTCCAGAGTAGCTGCACCAGTTTGCATTTCCACCAGCGGTGTAAGAGGGTTCCCCGTTCTCCGCATCCTCACCAACACCTGTTGGTTCTTGTGTTGTTAATTTTAGCCATTCTGACAGGTGTGAGATGGAATCCCATCATCAGGTTTTTTGAGTTTAAACTCTGTTCTGGATTTCCTTCACTGAACATGCTGGGCTTATAGAACTTAACCTTGGGGCACCTGGGTGGCTCAGATGGTTAAGCATCTGCCTTCGGCTCAGGTCATGGTCCCGGGGTCCTGGGATCGAGCCCCACATCGGGCTCCCTGCTGGGCAGGAAGCCTGCTTCTCCCTCTCCCTCTCCCCCTGCTTGTGTTCCCTCTCTCACTATGTATCTCTCTGTCAACTAAGTAAATAAAATCTTTAAAAAAAAAAAAAAAAGAACTTAACCTTGTGTTAGTCTTCGCTGTATCTTCTGCTTTAATGCCTGGCATACAAAGGGCACCAAGCGGGCATTTATAGAATTTAAGCAGTTTTAAGCAATACAGATAATAAATGAACTTGCAGGAATGGAGCTTGATGGGCCCAGTGTACTAAATAAGACAATTTATAAATGAGCTCCTCTCCACCCACCCCAAACTTTGTAAAGGTTAATTCTGCTCCCATTTCTTAGCTTATTTGTGTCTTGGACTGGAGCATTTTGAAACATCTACTATGACAACAATTATGGGAAAAAGTGTCTAGTCCAGAGAATCTGTGTTTTTACAAATAAAGGAAGAGAAATGTTGTGAGGATCAGACATTGCTTAGAGGAGTGGCATGTAGTAACAGCAAAGGCGTAGGTTTGGGGACAGTTCTGACCCAAGCCATATAGATCTTTATGGATTATATATCTTCATGCAGCCAGCCCACCCCCTACACTGTGGGCCTAGCATGTCCTTAGTTTATTATCTTAGTTATTTTACTTTCTCTTCTTGATCTTTCTGGCACTTTGCTTCCTTACCTATTCCTAATCTCCACAGCTCCTGACCCCTGGCCTCATCTCCCATTCTTCCCTGGGCCTGGCCCTTCACACTACTTCTCTGGTTCTGACTTTTGGCATCCCTCATTGACTAGGATGAATTCTGTTTTGTTTTGTTTTTCCTGGCTGCCCTGAGCAACACACATTCTCGTGACGATAATTCCCTTCAATTGGCGCCATTACTTCAAATAGGAATTGACCCCATAGAATCTGTTTATTCATTCCTGTACTCCTTCACTCCATCTCGGTCCTTTTGGGCTGCTATAAGAAAGTATCATAGATTGACAACAGAAATTGATTTCTCACAGTTCTGGAGTCTGGAGGTCCAAGCTTAAGAGTGCCAGCACATTCTGGTGAGGGTCCTCTTCTGGGTTGCAGACTGCTGCCTTCTCTCTAACCTCACACGAGGGAAGGGGCAATGGAGTGATCTCAGGCACAAATCCCATGCCAAGGGCTCCGTCCTCCTAATGCCATCATCCCGGGGGTTAGGATTTCAACATCTACATTTTGGGGGGGACACAAACATTCGGTCTGTGGCACCTTCATTCGGTCAACCAATACACCTTGAGTATTACGTACCTGCCTGGCACACCACTGCTGGAATATGTGAGTGGGACATGGTCTGTGCCCCATGGAACCCAGCACGGAGCAGGGAATGTGTTAAGGGCATGTGGGTAGATCCGGCTTCTAAACACAGCTCTGCCACTTGCTAGATGCATAACCTGTGTTACCTTGGGCAAGATGCTTAAGTTCTCTGAGCCGGTTTCTCCATTTGTAAAATGGGGATATTACTTTATAGAATTATTGTGCCACTAAGTGAAATCTTATGTGTTAGATGCTTCGTGCGGTGCCTCACACAGATTCAACATTCAGTTGACACTAGCTGCTGTTTTTATTAGGGAAGGACAGATAAATAAAAACAATTTGAATATAGTGTGATCTGTGCTAGGATAGGGAAAGTATAGGAAGCCGTTATGCAGGTTTTAGAAGCCTTTCTGGAAGAAGTGACACCCAGATCATACCTTAAGGGTGAGTATGAGTTAGTCATGTTAAGCAAATACGGAACATTCCGGGGGGGAGGAACATCATGTGCAAAGATCTGGATACAACCAACAAGTCGCTTAGTATGGCTAGAAAAAAATTTTGAGAATGAGTGGCGAGAGATGAGTCAGTGTCCTGCTTGCTTCCTTTTTCTTGACTCTTCCTCCTGTCCCTTTCCAAGTTATGGCCTCATATCTTTACCTTACTTTTCCTCCTTGCACAGCTGTGATTTGCTAGGGCCAAAGGATGCCCGAGAGAAAGTTGCTTCCCCTCCGTGACTTACTTACAGAATTGCTGATGCAGGTACCCCATGGAAAACTTGGAGCCATATTCTATTTAGAGACATTTCAGCCTTACACAGCAGATCCAGCTGCGGCAGTTTGCCTCATTACCCATTAAGGGGACATTTGCATGGAAATAAATGGTTTCTTCACTTTGTTCCCCTGGCAGATTTTGTCCTGCAGGGGGGCACGTTGGGGGAGGGAGTAAGAGGTCACTGAGGTGTGCTTCCAGCCAGCCCCTGGTAGGAATGTCAGGCTGGGGGTCACTTTATGAAGCATTTCTACTTTACTGTGACACAGAGAACTGTGAACATTCCTATCCTCGACCCCTGGAATGACAGGGTGTAGGAAATGGGTGGGGCTGGTGAGAAGACCGTGATGGTGGTGTTGACCCTGGGAGAGTAGGTGCGAGACTGTGAAATTGGCCTCTCTGATCTTCCATCAGTGGCAAACACATCTCCATCCCTCCTTTATGCACCCATGGCAGGCATTACTAGCTGATGAAGGCACGTATCTTTTGAGCCCACACAGGGCCTCTGAATCCTTCTAAATGTGGCGCTGAGTGTGTGGAGTTGGGACAAGTGATAGAACACACTACCTGCTCTCATTGCCTCTCTTTTGATATGCAGGGAAAGTAAGCCCATCAAAGTGAAGCATTTTATCTAAGGTAAATATGCAAATTAATGGCAGAGCTTAGCTCACAGTCCTGTGCTCCTGACCTGGACCCCTGAAAGGATTTGCTCTCCCTAAAGGCATCATGAAGCCCAGTTAAAGAGCCTTCTTTGCCAAAAATATGCTGTTAACATGCTACCCCCCTGCTTGGCATCCTCCAGTAGTTCCCCATTGTTTCTGTTTTGTTTTGTTTTTTTTTAAAGGTCTAAACAACACAGTGAATCATTCTAAGTTTTCCATCTTCTGAGCCCAACTTCCGTCAAAATGGATTCCAGTACCATTGTTTATACCTTCTCCATCCCATTTGTCTACATTTATCCTCCAAAGCTTGGGTCAAGCCTTTTTGACCTCTCTGAAACCTGCCAATTTCAGTCTTACCTGATCTTCTTCCCCTGAACAGCTTTTAGAGTTATGGTTCAAGCCACATCACTTATAGGAGTTTTGGAGATTCTGATGGTGGAAAAATGACATCTGGCCAATAATGCTCTAGATCTCACTCTGGCCCTAGATGAGAAAAGAGAAAGCTATACATAAGGGCTGACCTTTTAGTGTACATAGACCCTTTTTTATATGCAAACAGCCTAGCTGGGGTCCCAGCATCAGGCCAATCTGATTAAAGTTCCATTGGTTTGAGGCTGATGGAGAAGGGGTCAGTGGGTGTGCAAGGGGCTTAGAGAAGTCCCTTTTTCTCTGGAGGCCTTCTCTTCTTTTCCCTTTATGTTCCCTTTTTTCAGTCTATCTATAAGGCAGTATCTCATTAATGAATTAGTTAATTAAATATTTATCAAGCACCTTCTATTTGCCTGGTACTGTTTGGAGTTGGGAATATAAAAAATAAGACAAATTCCCTTCTCTCGTGGAGCTGGTATTCAGATAGGGGAGACAAACAAGACACAAGTAACAAATAAATAATGCTTTTCTTGTCTAGCGCATTCTAAGGGAATGCATTGTGTACTCAGCAAACACCAGTTCTCTTGGATTATTTGATATCTATTTGGATTGGTGCCTAGATGGTACACTTGGTGGATGTGTGTGCTCATTTATCCAAGTACATTTACTAAATGTTGGAATATCCAGCAAGAATCTCTTTAATTAGATCCGTGCCTGCAGTCAACCAAATGGTCCAGAAACATGGACTGTGGGATTATGTAGTCTTAGAGTCAGTACCATACTTCTAAAGGCACCTGTATTTAGAGTACTGTGCCCCATGATGGACACCACATTGGAATCTAGAGCGTGTCTGACAGATTTGGTGACCGATTTGGTATGAGGTCTTGGCATCATGTTACCTGAAAAAGCTTTGAAGGAACTGGAACTATTTTGGAGAATAGTCTAGGACTTTGGTTGAAAGGTGGGCAATGGTAATAATGTAGACATGCTGTAAACACTTGAAGAGCTAATATATGTAAAAATGACTATATTTTTGTCTGTGCATCCCAGAAGATAAAATCAGGACCTCTGAAAATGCCAAGAGGCAGCTCTTAGTTCAACTTAAATTTTCCCCAAATAGGCTATACAGTCTTTGCGGAGGGAAGCTCCTTGAGACTGGAGAAGTTGAAGCAGAAGTCACAGAGTTTGTGGTGGGCATTCAAATATTAAGACAATGTTTGTACCAGGCTATATCTCCAAAAGTTCTGTTAACTTTGTATCTGATAATGATTTATTATAGGGATCATTATTCTGTTTTATGGTCTAGAAAGCATTTTTATGTAAATTTTCTGATTTGATCTTCATAAAGAAGAGATTTGTACTATCCCCATTTTACAGATGAGCAATCAGATCTTAGGAGTCCAGTCATCCCTGGACAAGCTGAAACTGTGATACACGTTTTATGACCCCACAAACAGTACTCTTCCTATAATGTTTAAACATGCTTGTTGATTCATCTTATCAATCAGAAATGATAGGATCATGGTTGACAGTTTCTTTGTACCCCATATATTCCTGCTTTTTTTTTTTTTTTTTGAGACAGCCACTGTTGTACTATTTCTAATTTTCTGTTCTAATGCCCATTTTTTTAACCTTTCAGTTTTTAAAAAAGATTTTATTTATTAGAGAGAGAGAGCAAGTAGGGAGAGTGGCAGGCAGAGGGAGAAGCAGGCTCCCCACTAAGGGGAGTCCAATGCAGTACTTGATCCCAGGACCCTGGGGTCATGACCTGAGCTGAAGGCAGACGCTTAACCAACTGAGCCACCCTGGTGTCCCTAATGCCTATATGTTTCTTGCTGCTTTTGACTTTTCCTTTCCAAATTTGAAAAGTATATGTGTGTGTGTGTGTGTATATATACCTATTTCCTCTCTACAAGTTACCAGGCACATTAACTGGTTGATCTAAGACGTAGTTCCTAAGGGGCCAAAGGTTATGGAATTATTTACATATTTCCTAGAGAATTTCATCTTTGTGTTTCTTTCCATGTTGTTACTCCAGTATCTTATTTATCCAGTTTTAGCCCATCCTTCAAGGTCTGGCCTAAATCTTATCTTTTTCTAGAAACCTTCTATAACCTTCTCAGATCATGGAGTTTTTTTGCCTTATTTGCCCATGTGTAGCATTTATTATGTATTCTGTTCATTTCAATTCCTGTAAATTCTATTTTTAAAATTGCCTTACATTTGTCAGTTACTTGTTCCTGCTTGGATTATGAAATCCTCAGTTGTATGTTTTCCTCTTGCTTTGCATACTCTGAATCTCTTACCACAACGTTGGGTACCTACCCAGGAATGTTGAATAACTACTTGATGACTTTGAAATTACCTCTGTGGGGGGCGCCTGGGTGGCTCAGGCGATTAGATGTCTGTCTTCGGCTCAGGTCATGATCCTGGAGTCCTGGGATCCAGCCCTGCATCAGACTCCCTGCTCAGTGGGAAGCCTGCTTCTCTCTCTGCCCTTCACCCTGCTCAGGCTCTCTCTCACTCTCTCTCTGTCAAATAAATAAATAAAATCTTAAAAAAAAAAAAGAAATTACCTCTGTGGACATCAGTCTTCTCATTGATAAAATGTTAAAACATATTTTCCGTTTGCCCTCAAAAAGCAGAAGTAGCATATAGCTTTGTCTTTAGGACCCAATGACCTTGAATTAGAATCTTGGGAATTTCTTTACTCTTCTAAGCCTTATCTGTAAAGTGGGGGTTGTGATAGTGTGTACCTTCAGGGGACATTGTGAAGGTTAAATCAAGGGATGAGTGAAATTCTTAAGCACAGTGCCTGGCACATGGTTAATGCTCAGTGAATGTTAGCAGTTATTGTAAACGCTGTTGTTATTCTTACCACAGGATCTGTCAGATAAAATGACACGAATTTGTTTAAATGATTTGGTGCTCTGACTCTAGGGATATATACTAGTAAATCAAGAGCCCTATTTTAGGTATGTATGTATACATTTGTGTACTTATTTATTTATACCTAGCCTTGTCCTAAAAAGGATTTAAGGCAGCTTATTAAGATGCAGAGCATATAGCAAGGTAAAGTATATTTTAAAATAAGAAAAATGATGCTCAAGGAAAACCAGGAAAGAGAAAATCAAAAGTTAGAAATGAGGATCGCATATAAAATACATATTGTGAAGTATTTTACCTGTGATGGAAGTGGGCTACAAATCTGGTTTAAGTTTCTGAGGAGCAAAGAGTAAAACAAAATCAGCTATCCAATTTACAGGGCACAGGAGGTAAAAACAGTCAAGCTGCTTATGAAAAGTGTTAGGATTTTTCCTGGTGGCATTGGAGAAGATGCTCTTTTTTTTTTTTTTTTTTTAAGATTTTATTTATTCATTTGAGAGAGAGAGAGAGACAGAGAGCGTACAAGCAGGGGGAGAGGGAGAGGGAGAAGCAGACTCCCTGCTGAGCTGGGAGCCAGATGTGGGGCTTGATCCCAGGACCCCAAGATCATGACCCAAGCCGAAGGCAGACGCCTAACCATCTGAGCCACACAGGTGTCCCTGGTGAAGATGCTCTTATGGCTCAGGTGGTGGCCGTGCAGTGGAATGGACAATATCCTTGTGGTGGTTTTAAAATAGGCTCACAAAATTTTTGAGACTCCATTCTTCCAGAGGGGGGCGCTAATTCTCCTCCTCTTAAGTGTGAGACTTCTGACCTAAGGACACAAAAGGCATCCTGGTCTTCTTGCTCTCTCTCTCTTTCTCTGGGATGCTCACTCTAGGGGGAACCAGGTGCCATGTTGTGAGGACACTCGAGCAGCTGTGCGTGCAGAGAAGTCCTTGTGCTGAGGGATTGGGGCCTCCCGCCAACAGCCATGTGAGTGAGCCACCTTGGAATCAGATCCCTCAGCTTCCGTGAGGCCTTCTTGTCTGCAGCTCTGCCTGATAGCTTGACTAGAGTCCTAGAGACCCTGAGCCAGAGCTGCCCAGCTCAGCTGCTTCCAGATTCCCAACCCTCAGATCCCGGTGAGATAATACTTATGTGTTGTTTCAAGCTGCTAAATTTGGGGCTATTTTGTTACACAGCAGTAGATAACTAATGTAACTCTCAACACCTCCTGCAGAGATCCCAGTGAGGAATTTCAGGAGGATACTTCTCATGGTGACCCTCAGTTTATGAGTGCCTGCTATGTGAGCATGGTCCAGTGAGACATAAAAAGACTGAGAGCAGACAATTCCATGGAGGGGAGGTGGATACAGTCCATCAACCATAAAGCGAGGAGGAATGGATAAGTTACATGAAGGTACAGTGATATGATCTGGGAGCTTAGGAAGAAATACTTGTTGAAGCTTGTATGCAAGAAGTGGCATTTGGGTTTGTTGGTGTTATTAGGTAGGACTCCTTTGGTTACAAATGCACAAACCCACTGTCTTAGATAACATTCCCCAAGAAACAGACTCTGAGATGTAGCCTTGCAGGCAGGGCATTTACAGGGGACTGTTCTTGGGGACAGCACCTGCAAGGGAGCAAGAGAAGTAGGACTAGGCAGAGGGAGGTGTTGAACTGCAGTTTACTTGTGACAGAGGCCTCAGCCAATATCATGGGGAATTCTGGAGCTGGGGTAGCATTTCAGAATTGTGTTGAATTCGGACAGGGGTCTGCACCTGAGTACCTGGCATTGATCAATCATCAGGTGTGAGCTGCTTCTGGGGAGGGAACATAGCCTTGGGTGAGACAGTTTCATGCAGCTAAGGGCACTGCTGAACCATCAGCAGGCAGCACTCATGGCTACTGAAAGAACAAATGCCTCATTTCTAAAGAGGGATGAGGGTAGCACACCACAGACAACCATCATTATTGTTTAGCATCATTAGCAACATTTATTGGGTCACAGATCTGAAGAGCCAGTGGATATGGCTAGTTTCAAGCCTGGCTGGATTCAGAATCTCAGAGAATACTATCAACAACAGGTCTTCTTCTCTGGACTCTACTTTTCCTTTCTGTTGGCCTCATTCCACTCTTGGGTGGTGGCCGAGAAAGGTACTGTAGGTCTAGGCTTACCTCCTGCCACTCGAGCATCTCACTGGAAAATGCTGTCTTTCTCATCATTCCTAGAAAAAGTTCTGGGCTGTCATTGGCCTCCTTGAATCACCCGCACATCTATTAACCAATCATGGTGGCCAGGTGACTATAGGCTCTGACTGGACAAGGCCGGATCATGACCCTGTCCCAGTGCTGGAGGGTGCTGTCACTCCAACACAAACCACATGACCTCAATCACATGAAAGAGTGGGATCTCAAGGGAAAATTGGAGTTCTGTTACCAAGGGCTGATAAATAGAAGACTTCCATAGGTGGGTGTGATGTCAATAGGAAGTAGAGGAAAAGAAGGTCCTTCTAAGCCAAGGGACTAGCTTGAGCAATGACATGGGAGTGGTAAAGTATATGGCTAGTTCAGTGACTGCCAAGTGGCATATATTTACACACAAAGACATTCAATATGTAAAAATCTGTCTCCCCTAACTCAGATCTAGATCCAAACCCCTTCAGTCAAGGGAGGAAGAATACATTGGCAGGGATAAGTTTTGCAGATATATTTCCAGATGCACACAGAGCCCAACCACAAGAGACACTGAGCTCCCCTGGGAAACTTATCTGAAAGCCAATGGGCTAGGAGAAGGAAGAGCGCAGGAAGAAAGAAGGAGAATGAGGTCTGGCAGGTTTTGCTTGCAGCTGGAACAAGGCTGAATGAGCCCACGATTTTCCCCGAGGCTGTTCTGTCAGGACCAAAGTGGCTTGGGCTGGCTGTGGCAGCCTGGGCAGTCATCTCTGAGGCACATGATGACTGAGTGTGGACCTGATAGGAATTTGTGTCGCTCTCTGAAGGGTGGTAGCTTTGGTGATTACCACAGCAGCTGGGAGTGAGGAATCGGTTGGCCCAGTCAAAAGGCCATGGTGCCTAGGAGAGGGTACTGGGCAGAAAAAGGGGCTATCTGTGCTGGGCGACTCATGTCTCGTAACCATGTGGGCCAGTCATCTTGAAGACTGTCCTTTGTGAAAAGACAGCAGGGCAGCCTCAGAAGGACGACTCCTGACTCTCCATCTGGTTATGAGGAGACATAGAAAATGTGTTTGGATAGGTATCCGGGTGGCATACCTCTCAGGGGCAGTGCACAGTGTCCCCAAAGGGAGGGCATGGGCATTCAGTGGGGAAGTTCCAGTTCAGTTAAGTCACTGACCTGTTCTGACCTTGCTAGGAGAGATCAAAGAAACTTTCACCATGACACTGACTATACACATAGAGCTGGAAGGAGAGATGATCTGGTTATACTGAGAAAAAAAATTAAGCCTTAGCTGGGTTATATTTTTTTATGATTACAGTAAAAGATATTAACAAAGCTGGGGTTTTGCACTCAATCTTATAATTCTACTTTCCTTGATTTGAAAATCACTTTCCCCACTAGGGGATCAGAAGTGCAGACCAGCCAAGTCTGAACTACAGGAAGTGATAGAAGAAAAATTAAAGGGAAAAGAGTTAGTTAGAAAAATATGTGGGCTCTAAGAAGGTTTTCTGAGAGAGGCACAAGGTGGGGCATGTCTGCTCAGAAGATGCAACTAATTCACTCAAGTAATGAGAGGCAGTGTGATCCAGGGAAAGAACATCGGACACCCAGTTTCCCAAAGTATTTTTCATGAAACAACAAATCCTAAAAAAATTCTCTACTCCTTGTGAAACATGTTCATCTCACTCTGGAAGATTTACAGGGAACATCAGTTTATTAGAGGCTCTGAGAAGTCCTGCAGCAAACAAAGCTGCTTAACTATTCAATCAAGTGTTTATTAAAACACATTTAGGAATCTCTTTTCTTCACTTTTTTTTTTTTTTATTGCACAATACCTGTTAACATCCCACAGAAAGTACTTTGAAAAATGCTACGACAGATAAATTGTATGAGTTTGGGAATTTCTCTTACCCTCAGCCTTTCCCCGTAAAATTACATGATTAGGTTAAATGTGTTCTCTCTTCCCTCTGAGCTCCTTTGATTCTAATTATTGCACATTAGTGTTGTGATTAAAACGAGCAGCCAGGAGGCAGGGTGAGCTTCTCTAAGCTACTGTTACCTCTTGCCTGGATCACTGCACTAGTCTCCACCCTGGTCTGCCACTTCCAATCTCTCCTCCCTAAAACATTCCCACCACTGCCGCACAGACGCCCTCTAAAATGCAAATAAGATCATGTCCCATCTCTGCCCCCAGACCTTCAATGTTTCCTCCCAAGCTCCAAGGCAGAAAGTCCCTAAGAATGCATTATACCAGAAAGCCTTTGCTAAATATCTCACTAGCCACACAGTGAAATCAATTTTTAGGTTAGAAACAATACTTATTGTTTAAAAGAAATGGAGGGCATCAGAAAGAAAAGTTTTCTTAGGCTAGCTGCCGAACGTGCAGTCTGCAGACCCCACGGCAGCTCGTCAGACGCGCAGGACTCAGGCCCTAGCCCAGACCTTCTGAATCACAATTTGCATTTTAACAAGATGGTTTGTGTGAACGGTACAGCTTGAGAGGCACTGTCATAGAGATAATCCAAGTCGCTGTACGAGCCACAGTGAAGCCTCAGGGGTCAGGATAAAGGCACGGGCTCGAGAATCAGGCTGGGTTTTGAGTCCAAACTGTGTTGTGCCCTTGACCAGGTACTGTGGCACCTCTGAGCCTCCGTTTCCTCATCTGTAAAATGGGAGATAAAAATACTAGTACCTAGCTCACTAATTTATTGCGAAGATTAAGTGATACCACATTAGGGGCAGCCTTTATCAGTGCGTTGGCATACAAACCTTAATACAAGCTAGACTAATATACCGGTCAATTCCTGTAACTCACAGAGGGTCTCCAGCCTGCAGCAGCACAGTCCAGGGGTCAGAACGTAGTAGGGGTGAGACAAAGATAGGAAACGGGTAAGATTCATGAACTGGTCCAGGGAGTAATGGAGCACGCAGGGTGGGCTTGGCCCCGGAAGGAGCTGGGCTTACCCCATGCTCGCCCTCATGGAGCCCACAGCCCGCGGTGTCAGGGACATCATTAGTGGGGAACCTAAGTGCCACTGAAAATAGACCTGGCTGTTCTCTGTCCTTGTTTGGCCCCAAGCTCGCTGTAGTAGAGCTGTGGTCCCAGCTATTCCTTCTCTCTGGGGAATTCATAAAAGTCTCATTTTGCCCTGTTCTTCAAGGTATTATTTTGTCCGTTTGGAGGGGGAAAAACACCCATCAGCTGTTTTTGATGGAAAATATGTTTTTCTTTTACCTGTATAAGACCGTATTTTTTTCAGGGCTTTCTGGGTCACTGAAACCTCAGAGTGTGTCTATTTATCCCAGACTCTTGGGTGACCCCTTCATTTGCCGAGCAATCTCTCCTGTTTACACAGGGCTTGGCTGCCTCTGGGATGATTTTTCTAATGAAGACATCTCTCTGTCCTAGCCTGGCGGAGCTGGAGGCCCTCCATGGTAAGGCTTGAGGCTTGACTAGAATTGGTGAGTGAGGTAAATGCAGGGATGAGGTAATTGTCAGATCTCCCCCACCCAGCTGGCGCCCTCCACATTACCCGCACATTAGAGAAAGTTCTGGGAATGCTCCTAATGCAACTTTGATACAATAATTCAAAATACTGGTGTGGGGAGGCTTCAAAGAACCTGCTAACTCATTTCTCTAATTGTGATGAACTTTAAGTGTTAGTATTTGTATAGGAAAGCTTTGTTGGAATTTTCCAGCAAATAATTTCGGGAAAGTAGGGACTTTACCTGTCAGTTGAAAATGGTGCTCGGTGCCATCTGACTCGGGGTGGCAAGAAACAGCTCTCTGAGTAAGCCAGGAGAACAACAATCCTTAGTCTGGGAGAAGCCCCCCACCTGCCCCCAGGCCAGAGAAATAGAATTCTCTTTTAAGTGAAGCTATCTTTCAAATTATCATCTGAGGAAATCCTGTGGAAGACTTGTGATCAGTTAACACTAGCTACACATTCTTGTTCCCATAAAACAAAAGAGCAGCGAGGATGGGATTCAGAGACTGATCTGAGACTCGGTGACCTCTTGGAAATGGGGAGTCAGTGATTGTTCACTTTACTGAGATGGAAAACACAAGGTTATGTGAGTGTCCTGCACAGTGTCTGCCCAAATGTGTTTCTGTTCTTTTCTTCCCTTTCAATGTTTTTCTTAAATCTCTGGTTTGTCTTTTGTTTATAAATGCTAATGATACAAAGTTCTTATTTGTGTAATTTTAGCTGTGAGATTTGAGAACAAATGCTTAATCTTTTAAGCCTTGGTTTCTCTATCTGTAAAATGATTCGTTTGGATCAGATTATTTCTAAAGCTTCTTCCGACCCAAAAGTGTTATTTGATGACACTTGCAACAAGTTGGCAATTAACAATTAGCCAGCAGCTAAAGCAGAGCGTAAAGTAGAAGATACGGTAGCTGAGATCTTAAAAATACCTGTGACTGGGGCGCCTGGGTGGCTCAATTGTTAAGCGTCTGCCTTCAGCTCAGGTCATGATCCCAGGGTCCTGGGATCGAGCCCCGCGTCGGGCTCCCTGCTCAGCAGAGAGCCTGCTTCTCCCTTTCCCTCTGCCTGCCGCTCTGCCTACTTGTGCTCTCTGTCAAATAAATTAATTAAAAAAAAAATCTTAAAAAAAAAAATACTTGTGACTTTTTAAAACAATGTGAGCCATGTTGCACTTTTGTCTAGGGTGTGTGGGTGTGTGTGTGTGCACGTGTCAATGGGAGACACTAGTGAAAAGTCTGCATGGATTTAGGGATGATTATGCAGTAATATAGGGCAGGAAGGAAGAACACCTGGCGTGGTGCCATTATTCCTGTGGGCCCTTCTGATGCCCAAGGGCAGATATCGCTAATCAACCTTATCACTCATTTTAGTGCTTCAGGGAGCCGTTAACAAAGCTGTGATGGAATCTATTTGTCTCTCCTAGCAGAAGGCATAGAACCCGTAACACTGGCCCGCTCAGCAACATTCTCTGTCCTTTGAGATACTGAAGGTTCTTTTCATTTGAATATTCCTCTGACACATATTTTTAAAGCTGCTACTATGCGCCAAGCACAGTTCTTGGTAAAGTTTATAAGCAATGAAAAAAGCAGACAAGAAGTCCTTGTCCTCGTGGACCCGTCATTCTAGTGGGAGCAGGGGAGAAGAGATGGATAATAAACAAGTAAGTAAATAAAATATACAGTATGGTAGGTGTTGGTCAGTGCTATAAAGAAACCAAAGCGGGGGGGCTCCTGGGTGGCTCAGTCGGTTGAATGTCTGCCTTCGGCTCAGGTCACGAGGGATCATTGAGTGAGCCCCGTGTTGGGCTCCCTGCTCAGCGGAGAGCCTGCTTCTCTCTCCTCTGCCCTTCCCACTGTTTGTGCATGCTCTCTCTCTCTGTCAGATAAATAAATAAAATCTTAAAAAAAAAAAAAATAAGAGCAAAGGACTCGTAATGTTAAAAAAAAAAAAAGAAACCAAGCAGAAAAAGGGTAAATGGACTGAATGTGTATGGGTTGGAATTGGACTACAGTTTTTTTTTTTTTTTTTAAGATTTTATTTATTGATTTGAGAGAGAGAGAGAAGATGAGCAGGGGGAGGGGGAGGGGCAAAGGCAGAGGCAGAGGGAGAGACGTGTGGCTCGACCCCAAGACACTGAGATCATGACCTGAGCCGAAGGCAGCCGCTTAACCGACTGAGCCACCCAGGCACCCCTGGCCTGCAGTTTTAAATAAGATTGTCACCAAAGTCTTCATGGAAGGGACATTTGAGGGAAGACCTACAGGGGATGAGAGAGGTTGGTGAGCATGAGAGGTTATCCAAGGCCATATAATGTTGAGGTTGCACAGAGAAGCAAAAATTGTCTTAATGTGGAAATATTCACTGATGAATGACTACTTGTAAAATTAGCCCCACTCAAGCATTCCTCTCTGCTTAGCAATTGTTTCCTGACCCATCACGTCAATATTTTTGTTGGCAAGTTGCTGATAATTAATAGATATAAACATCAAATAATATAAGCAAGATTAATTCAAAGTAGTTGTAAAGTAAAATTACCAATTATAGTAAAGATGATGATTTCATGAAGCTGTTAAAGTTATGTTGGAAAAGTGCTTGATTATAAGCAAATAGGATCTGAGTTTTTACAGCAGTTTACAACTGAAGAAGAGAGAATCACTGAGGATTAAATGTGATTAGCTTTTTCAAAGAACATGTTTAATTGAAGGACTGTTAAAGGATTTTGGGACAATTTTTATTATTCTTAAACATTTTTGAAAACATGACCCCGTTAATGAGCACCTGTGGACGTTAAGCAAAGAAAAGGAGGTTGCATCTTGCTTTGTAATGTTTTTGAAAAAGTGTGCCCCAAACTCTACCATTCTTGATTTACTCTTTGTTGCTTTTTAGAATTACCATGGAGTTACAACAATATCCTAAATATGAGCTAGAAATAACTTACTTTAAATATTTTGGTTTTATTTTTCAGTTGAAGTCCCAGTAGTACCTCTTCTACCCGTTTAGCATGACATTTGAGGATTTGTTTTAAGTGGATTCACTTTAAACTGGCTGATTTCCGTCATTACCAGTAAAATTCCCCTGAGGAGGCAAGTTAAGTTTGGAAGGATGAAGGAACTCACTCAAGGTCACGTGGCTAGAAGGTGGCAGAAACAAAGCAATACTTTTTTCTTTGCTTCCCAAAGGAGATCAAAGTCATATTCAAGTAATCTTCTAGCTGATTTGTGGTTTTGAACCCACATGGGAAATTAGGGCTTCTAGACAATTCATTGGAAAATCAGCATAGTGACTTTTTTTTTTTTGAGTTTTTTCCCTTTTAATACAAATTTATTGGCACCTAGAAAAAAGTAAGTGTGGACGTGATTCTGATTTAGAAGACATTCCTCATAGCTTATGGCAGTCTTGAAGAAGGAACGTGGCTTCCAAGGCCTGAGAAGGAGGATGAAATGAACATCTGCAGAATGTTATAGTGATGTCTACTTCTCTTAGTGTATAGGTAGTATAAGGCCTCTAATTTTGAGTAGGAAACAGAGTACATACTGCACGAAATAATGAACAAGCAATTTTAGGAGCCATATTTTTCCTTTTACTCTTGGGCTCTTAGAGAAGAAATAGATACTTTCTTGAGTTTCCAGCCTGTTTACTTTGGAAACACCCTGCATTTCCTCATTTGACGCCAGAGCTTGAGATCCTTGGGGTTTTGAGGAGTGCTAGGGGATTTTTGAATTTGCATGTTGCTTAAATCCCCATGAGGAGATACTTTAATTGCTATTCACTTCTAACTATAGATTTATAGATGGATAGGATTGAATTCCCGCGAATATGTAAACACTTATGGAACTGACATTAGGGATCATCTCATTTCCTTTTTTCACCGTACACTGAGGTTGTACACAAAGGGAAAGCAACATACCTGGGTCACACAGCAAGGCAGTGACAGATCGCACACCAGAATAAATATGTTCTAAATTATGGTTGGGTTCTCTGGTTCATCCCTATATGAATGTCATTCCTATATACATTTATGCATGACTAGTCAGCATATCTGTATTTAAGATGTCTGCTAGAACTATTTTTTTCTCCATTAGTCCCAGTACCCTAAGAAGAACACACCATGTTCTGCAGTTGCACCCAGAAAACTGGTCACATGGGGTGGTAGTTCAGAGTATGTCATATAAAGCAGTACTGAGAGAGCCGACTAGCTGTGTGACTTGGGGTGAGTCTTTAAAGTCCTCTCTACCTTGATTTCCTCATTTGCTAAATAAAAGTAAGAAAAGTGCCTTCACAGGCTTGTTTTGACGGTTAACCGGGGTAATTGATATAAAGCAATGAAGTACTTGAAAATGCTTATCATCAGGTAGGCTGCAGCTCAAGAAATGCTAGCCATCCTTGCGGTCATCATTGTGAGTTCTGGGGGCGCGGCATCTTCATCATTAGTTTTGCTATTGTTATTGGCAAGTTGAAATCAAACCAGTGAATTGTCCTTTGAGCACATCCAGCCCAGCCTTGGTCTGACCACTTAATCTTCTTTCCACCATCCCTGCTGCGGGACCAGCCAGTCTTGACTTGAATACCTCCAGGGCCAGGGAGCTACTTTCTTAGGATTTTATTTTATTTTATTTTTAAAGATTTTATTTATTTATTTGAGAGAGAGAATGAGAGACAGAGAGCATGAGAGGGAGGAGGGTCAGAGGGAGAAGCAGACTCCCTGCCGAGCAGGGAGCCCGATGCGGGACTCGATCCCGGGACTCCAGGATCATGACCTGAGCCGAAGGCAGTCGCTTAACCAACTGAGCCACCCAGGCGCCCTCTTAGGATTTTAAATACAACTACACTGGGCCTTAAAAGTCTCTAAAATTGAAAATAAATTGCCTGTCCTGGTATCATTACTCACATCTGAAATGATTCATATACCATTCATGTAAAGAATTTGTTTTTGCTGTTTCTCGTAAAGATTATGGATCAATTAGGGCTTGTTTTTCCCTTGTGAAAGCATGATGGTCCCAGGCCCAAACTCGGAAATTGGCTGACCAGAGGAGGAGGCAGAATGCCCCAGCGGTCTTCGTTTCCAACCTGACCTTTGTTACTAGTTGTCCTCTGGGCTGAGGAGCCCCTACTGTTCTGTCAGATCACCTTTCCCTGAGCCTGTCACTTTTGTCACTTCCTCCGGCTGGCTGATGGTGGGGGTTTGGGAATACCTACTATGTGCCCATTATTGCTTTTGATCCTAAGGATACAAAGGTGAACAAGATAGATAAACAAGCTATGTGGTCTCATAAAATGTACAGCCTTCTATGGAAGACATGGCAAACGAGTCAATACAGGACGATGATAATTTCAATGAGTGGGTTGTGCTATGCAAAATTAAAACTGAGCAATAGGACAGATGCCATGTGGGGGTCAGGGAGACATTTAGATTGAGCAGTCAGCGAAGGGGAGACATTGAAGTGGAAGTCTTCATAATAAATAGAAGACAGTCATGTGAAGACCTAGTAGCACAGTGTTCCAGGTGGAGGGAACATCAGGAAGGAATGAGCTCGGTGAGTTAATGAGCAAAACGGTTGGAGGGAGCTTTCCAGGCATGAGGTTGGACAGGTAAGCAGACCTGAAGGCCATGGAGAGGAGGTTGGGTTCTCTTCTAATGGCATTGAGGTACATCGGAGTGTTTTAAGAAGTGGAGTGATACTATATGATCGACGCTTTTCAAAGATTATTTTGGCTGGTAGATGGATAAGAAAGGGTCAAGAGTGAAAGCAGGAATTCAGTTAGGTTGTTGGAATCATCTAGGTTAGAGACAATGGTGGCTTGACCTGGGGTCTTAACAGTGGTGATAGAAAGAAGAGGACAGACTCAGGGAATAGTTTGGAGGTAGAGCTGACAGCAGTTGCAGGGGGTGAGGCAAAGTGAGAATCAAGGAGGCCTTCAGGTGTTGGGCTTCAGCAGCTGGATGCCTGGGTGGTACCATTTACCGAGCTGGGGAAGTTTGGGGTTAAACACACTGGGGCATGAAAATGGAGAGTTATCTTATGGACATATTCCATTTGAGATGGGTCTTGGGCCTCTAAGAGGCTAGATAATGCTATCGCTCAGCATACAAGCCAGAGGTAAAAATACGAACTGAGAGTTATCCACCTAGGATGCTATTGAAGGCCATAGGACTGGAGAGAGTGTTGACAATGTGCTATAGCAAAAATCCACTCACAAACATTAGCTGACAGCAGTCATTGGATTAGCAAGTGCGCCATTCAAATTTTCTTACTTTGTCTTCCTTCAATTGAGAAAACATACCCAGAGGGCCAGGAGGGAACAAGATGTTGGCTAGGAATAATTACAGAGATGCTCTCTCCTTTCAGCTCAGTGAACTTGAAATCATCAGATGAAAGAGAGACGCACAAGTTGCTAATTACAAAACAGAGCAGGTTGAAACGGGTATGAAGTGCAGGGATCTGCAAGCATTGGGCCAGGGGACAGGGAGGGGCGGTTAGTTTGGTGGGCATATCAGGAAAGACTCCACAGGGAATATGCAATTGGTAGGGAACCTGAAAGATAAAACACATTTTAGAGGTTTAAAAAAAAAAAGGGTAACAGCACATTACTGGCAGAGGGAGACTGATGGAGAATGGATTGGGGGTGGGGGAGGTACAGAAAGGGGCACAGAGAAGGATGACATGGTAGGATCTCAAAACAGATTTGTGGAATGAATGCACAGTATCCCACTGATGCCATGTCTGGGGATGGCCATTTCTCCTCTGCCTGAAGTCAGCCCTTGAAATGCATTTGGTCCCGTGTTCTGAGATGTAGATCTCGCATAGCCCAGGGAAAGTAGCAGGAGCCTTTCACCTTGTGCTGAAAAACCAAAGGGCAGGGAATAAACAAACTTCTTCCAGAAGGCCAATAATGATGACACTCAAGACTGTAGATGGCAAGCTTTTTCCGAAGGTAGCATTGGGTATCCAGGCCACCTTGCAGTAAATCACACCGCACCGGGCCTCACGGCACATTACGGGCTGGCTTCACGCATCCTCTCCGGGGGGAATAAGGACAACAGATTCAGGAGGTGAAATGCAGGTCCTCAGAGAATGCCAGAGCCAGACAGGCACCTGGCGTTGCCCATGCCCTCACTCACGGGATAGGGGGAACTGAGGCTCTAAGAGAACCATCTCCCACCTAGCTGACATAACAAGTTAGGGGCAGTATGAGCACCAGAGTGTGGTTCCCCTGATTCATGACCTTGAATGAATTTTCCACTCTGCTTTCCACTTGCTCTCAGGAGGAGGCAGGTTGAATGCTGGAGAGAAGCTTGATTGTTTTCCCTCTGCGAGGAATCATGACATTTTACAATAATGAGGATGGTCAGTACAGGGAATGGTGGCCCTTCAGGTGTGGTCATTGTTGAGCTGTCTTTAAAGTCCCCATCTCTAGGCAAGTCTTCTTCACGCCAAGTTTGACTGGAAGGGACTGTAGGTATCCTTGGAACTTGATCGATTTATGTTATGCCTCCCCAGAAACCAGAGCATCCTTTCTGCCCCTCCCCCCGCCCTGCCAAGCTGCTGTCTGACTTGCTTCCCAAATGACCTGAGGGCAGACTGTTGGCTTTGGCTCCTGCTCTCTCCCTGGGTCTCCCTTGGAACCTCCTCCTCTTGGGGCTGGAGTGGTTCTTTGTCTTGGAAATGGAAAACTAAGATGCTGTCAGACCACAGGGAAGCTGGGGGTGGGGGCCTGTGTAGGAGAAATGAAAGGGGTGTTGGGTGAGGGCATGTGGCTGGGACCACAGGGAGGATAGTGGTGGGAAGCTGGCAGAGAGTTAAATTTAAATGCAAGACAGTTAGGCTGATGTATGACCGTTGTAAATCCACGAGCAGCTTCTAGATGCCTGGCAGACTAGTTTCTTCAGTGTAAATGCCTTTTTTTTTTTTTTTTTTTTTTATGAGTCTGGAAGAGCGGCCCTGCAGTATATGACAGCAGGCCCTTTGTTTGCAGGCGAGTAAGGTACTGAGGATGAGAAAGAAGGAAGAGAGTTGCTACTTCTGGGAGGTTCCAGCTCCTTGACACCTGGGATCCAATCCATCCTGCTTACTGCTCTCTCCTCACTAACACATTACGTGGCACATCGTAGGTGCTCAGTAAAAATTTGTTGAATGAACAAATGATCTCTTAGAAGAGAATTAGTCCCTAAGAGCACCCCACATCCAAGCTTATCAACCCTGAAATTTCTAGTTATCAGAAGCTTCTGCATAGTATTACGTGGAGAAGGAACTCAGTAATAGTTTATATCCACATAGCATTTACCCAGGTGTCTCACGTTCATTATTCTTCTTGTGCTTCTCACCGGATCAATGGTTTTTAAGGTCAGGCATCTGTCCATTTCCTCTCCGTAGTGCTGGCGGCCTCCCGGCACTGGGGTGGTGACTGGCATTCGCTGAGAACCCACTGGGTGCCGGGGCTATAGTGGGGCCAGTGCGGACAACAGATGCACATAAAGTAACTTACCAAATAGACTGTGACCCGTGCTAGGCGGGGCAAGAGCAACCCTGAGAGAGAATGGCAATGGTTGTAATTTAGACTGAGATGGGGTCAGACAAGGTCTCTTTGGTTCTCTGAAACTTCACCTACCTGAGATTTATATCCTGTACCACCTTCCCATTCTCCTATCCCGTCCATAGCACCGGGAACTGAGAAGGTGTACCTGCAAGGTGTTAGGACATTGAATGAGCCTCCCTGATTGGCGACCTGGCTTGTTGCCCTCTTCCCTCCCCACCCCCCTTCCATTGTTCATTCCTTGTATTCATTTGTTTACTCATTCAGTCAACCAATGTCTATTCGGTACCTATAACTTTCAATGCACTGCACCGGTATAGGGAATATACCAATGAGCAAAACTGACATGGTTCCCACCTTTCTGAGCTTATGGTCTTCTAGGGAAAAGCACATGAATCAAATAATCCCCAAATGTCCTATTATGGACAGTGAAATTTCCGAGAAAGATGGATTCCAAGGTTCAGTGAGTATGTTAACATGGAGACTTGATCCAGGGTAGGGGTTCCAGAATGGCCTCCCCAAGGAGGTGACATAGACTGAGGTCTAAAGGGGGCATTGGACATATACTAGACCCCTATCAGGGGAGGATGGGGAGCACTGCAATCGCTTGTAGGTAGGCCCTGAAATCAGGGTGGGGAGATCAGTGACCTTCATGTCAACCCCGTGAAGTGGGCTGGGCTGACTCTATTATAGGAATATATTTGTATAGATGAGAAAGAACGGTGGCTTGAGAAAGCTTAGTAAGTCACCCAGTCTCCTGGAGGCAGAACAAAATTGGGATTTGGGCCCAAAGGTGCAGACTCCAAGTCTCTCTAGCATTTTCCACCCCCTCCTGGGCCATAGTCATCTGGCTATAAAGTATCTGATGCCCAGTTAGTTCATCATCGCTGTGCAGGCTTCCGGCAAATGGAGCACATCCTAAATCATGGTTAGAAATGTCACCTTCAGGCTCCATTACCTTTTATCCAAATGAAGAAAGAGAAATAGTAGTAGTCTTATAATCCCCAGAACTGAGGGTCTAGCCCCTGCCTGTTTGGTTTTTAAGTCTCTGTATCTTATCACTATATTAAGTGTCATGTCCAAGGTCAAACTGACAGTGACACAGTTGAGAGTCTAGGCTCCTTTCACCTGTTCTTGGACCTAGCAAATATTTAGGCAAAAAAAATCGAGGCCTACTTAGTATCCCTGGCTCTCTTTCTGTAAAGTTAGGGTGAGTCTCTTGGGCAAGAAGGAGCTCAAATTAAACAAAAGTATCTTATTCAATGCCTTCTCTTTCTTACTCTTCCTTTCAGCTTTCTAAAAAGCATCATCTCCTAAAGGCTAATGCATCATCCAGGGGAAACTACAGTTTCACACTTACACCTCCTGATCCTGTGGAAGTTTAGTCCCCACCCTGCCCACCCAATTCATTATATGGGTTTCCCTGAGGACACCTGTTCGGACTGGAAAGGCAGCAGGGGTGAGGGCTTTGCGGCCAGGCACTCCGCTGCCCCGCTCTGTGCCCACAGGCCTGTCACTGAGCCATTCAGAGCTTCGGACCTGTCCTCCATGCCGCTGATGTGGTGGCCGGGAATGGAGTGGGATCAAAGGAAGAAACCGCCGCAAAGCACTGAGCTGAGGCAGGCCTGGGACGCGGTCGGTTCTCACTAAACTTTGGTTCTTTTTTTTCTTTTTTTTAAAGATTTTATTTATTTATTTGACAGAGAAGAGACACAGTGAAGGCAGGATCACAAGCAGGGGGAGAGGGAGAGGGAGAAACAGGCTTCCCGTGGAGCAGGGAGCCTGATGCGGGGCTCGATCCCAGGACCCTGGGATCATGACCTGAGCCGAAGGCAGACGCTTAACGACTGAGCCACCCAGGCGCCCCTAAACTTTGGTTCTTACATCATCATTGTCTGCTGTCACGGATGAAGCAGTGTGGGGCCCAGAAAGCAAAGGGGACGTGCCTGGGGTTGCACAGCTGGTTAGATCCTGAGTTTGGGGCAAAGCCCATGTACCAGGCGCCCTGTACTCTGTACCTCCATTCAACTACGTATTCCTCAGTCAAAACACAAATCTCAAGTGTCATTGGGACAACAGCATTCGTCCCATTGCCTGCTTGTGACCTGAATTCCTGGGATCTCAAGTCCTTCTCCCTGCCCCCCAGCCCGGCCCCTCTCTGCCGTTCCGGGCTTCTGCAGCCTGCTGTGGTGTGCAGTGATATTACCAGCGAGAACATGCTCATCACGTTTCCCCTCTTCCTTCTCTCCTCTGGGGCAGCCCGTTTTCATGAAAATAGGACGGGGAGGAGGAGGAGGAGGAGGATCAGTATGATCTTTATCATCATTTATCTGGAACAAACTTGAATTGGTTTCTTTGAGAGGAAAACTTCCTCTGAAGACCAACAAGGAAGCAGAAGATAGTACAGCTACTCAGGCAGCCCAAGGGAGGCTGGAGATAATAAGAATCCCTTACATTCCTGCCGGCTATTGAGCTCTCACAACTTTTCATTTATATCACCTAATTTGATCCTCTCAGCAATCCTGTGAGCCAGGCAGGATAGGGAGTCTTTTTTCTTTTTTTTTTTAGCTAGGTAAACTGAGTCACTGGGGAATCCTGTATGTCAAATCACAACAAAACCATTTGTGCATGCATTCACTCAGCAGATATTTCTTGGGTAGCCACTGTGTGCTGAGCCCACATTAGGCATGGAGAAAGATACCAGACACCAACTCCTGGCTTCAAGAAACACACATTAGTGGAGAAGACCAGCATCAGCACATAAATAGGAAATTAAAATAGAGTATGGTGAGCACAATGATAGAAACATGCCAGGAAATTAAACGGGGAAGGGGAATACCCAGTGTGGCCTGAGGGGGAGTGGTATCAGGGAAGGCTTCCTGGAGGAGGTGATGCCTGAGATTTGAAGGCTGTAGAGGTATAATCCAGGTGAAGGGGTTGGGGAGACAGCACAAGCAAAAGCATGGCCTGGAGAAATGGTTTGAGAATAGAAACCCAGGAATGAGAAGTCAAAGAGATCACACAACTTCGATTTAAAAGTACCCTGTATGCATTGCTAATGACCTTGATGTTATCCTCTGGTCAATGGGGCAGGGAGTGGGGGCAAGGCCATTGAAGGTGTTTAGGTAAGGGGATAACAGGCCTAGTGCCGCTTGGGCTAGAGGAGCGATCTTTATTTTCTGGTACAACACGCTGGTGCTCCAACTCCATCTCTTTACAACTAAGGCTAGTTGTTCAGTCCTCAGCACTAGCCTAAGCCTTCCTCAGGCCCCTGGAACCCACCAGCCTCTAGTCAGAGAACCCAGGGTGGGCCCAGGTAGAAGACAAAGTCTCTAAGACCCTGTATCCTCCCTCTGATCTTATGCCTTGGTTCTACTTATAGGACCACTGTCTTCTTGGGAGCCTCAGCTCAGCCCTTAGCAGAGCCCTCTTGCGCGCCCAGTCCTTCTCCTGCATCCGCTCTGAGGCTCTGCTTTGACACCTCCCTTTCCTTTAGCCCCCGGGGGTGCAAGGCCTGGAGCAAGGAGGCTTGCATCGCACCAGCCTGGACTCTGTACCTTTTGCACATTCCCCCTTCTCTGACTTTCTGGTTTACGCACAAATCTAGCTCCTCTAAAAACCCCTGAGCTTGGGATGTGCTGATTGTGCTCTGTTGTGAAGAATGTGAGCTGCTCTTGGGTCTTAACGATTACTAATGGTACAGCCTTATGAAACCTCTACAAGCCTCATTTCCTCATCTGTAAATTGGAATATTATTAATACCTACATCAGATGATTGCTGTGAGGTTTAAATGAGATAATGCATGTGAAGCGCTCACAAAGTACTTAACACAATAAATATGCAATAAATCATTGTGGGTTTTTTTTCTCATTATTATTGTACTGACTTTATAGGGCGTCTGACTCAGGCAGTAAGGAAAATGGAGCAGTGATCAGTCTCTCTTATGGCAGCAAGGGCAAATACCATTTAATTCATCCGAAGGGGCTTTTAGGTAGGTAGAAGGGAAGGTGGGACAGCTTCAGAAAGAGGGGCGTGGATGTCATTTGTCAGATAACCTGGGCTCTGATCCACCTTGGCCACTGACTTTGACCTGCGCTACACAAAGCTCCCCCCACCCCCGCTGCCATTTCTTTCTCCTATAAATGAATGGAGTAGTACTAGCTGAACCTCCCTGCTCTCCTAGTCAGTGACTCCGCTACTGGAGTCTACACCAAGTCTACTTTCGCCTTCTGCAAGGTCTGGAGACATTCAGGGCTGAGATGTGTGGGATCTGCAGTGTCCACCTGCCATTGCCCTGGGAAAGGAGCTGATGTGTCCATTGCCTGTCAGTCAGATACCAGCCCTTTGTCCCCAAGCTGGTGACCCCTGTGCTGTCACTGGAGGCTGGCGCTGGGGGTCTGGCTCTGTGGTCCTTTTTTGCAGTCCCAGATACTTTTCTCAAGCTCCAGACCAATCTGGGACATTTGCCATAAGTTTTGCTGGACTCGACACTCTTGTTCCTACTTTAGCTCCTTAGAGGGATTTTATGCCTGATCAGCCAGCAGTTGGCAGGGGCAGAAGATGGTCCAGGGTAGGGGCCCAAAGAGGGAGATGGAAAAGAAGTAGGGGCTAAGTGCTGGATGGATGAATGGTGGGGTGGAGAGAGGTAAAGGAGAGGCAGTGGGGAAGACCAGCACAAATGCCTTTAACTGCAAGGCAATGAATAAATATGTGCTAAGTCAGTGTTAAAAGAAGTCAGAAGAGAAAAAAGAAGATGGAAGACTATAAAGAGAAAATAGAGTTGGGGCGCCTGAGTGGCTCAGTTGGTTAAGCGACTGCCTTCGGCTCAGGTCATGATCCTGGAGTCCCGGGATCGAGTCCCGCATCGGGCTCCCTGCTCAGTAGGGAGTCTGCTTCTCCCTCTCATGCTCTCTCTCTCAAATAAATAAAATCTTTAAAAAAAAAAAAAAAAAAAAAAAAAAAAAAAAAAAAAGAGAGAGAAAATAGAGTTGGGGCAGAGGAGAAAAAGATTGGAGAGAAAGAAATACAAAGAAAGAAAGGAGGACAAAGAGAATGATGTTAATAGGAGAGGAGGGGGCGGGAGGGGCGGGAGGGAAGAATAAAGGTAGATTTGGTAGACAATAGAATGAAAGACATAGACAAACTCTGGGAAGTCTCCTGCCTGTGGTTTCTTTCAGACCTTTCTCTAAAGCTGCTTGAGGTTCCAACATTGGAATTAGAAAGTGTGTGTGTGTGTGTGTGTGTGCGTGTGTGTGCGTATAAGCACTGCCCTCTATTAAAATCCAGAATTTATTGAGCTGGGACAAAACAAGAAGCTGCTCTCCATCAGTCCTTCTCAGAACCCAGCTGAGAGCAAGGTTGGGATGGAGGTGCCCAGGAAAAGATAAGTAAGCAAGCCTAGGCCGACTCTGGCCTGCACGGCAAGGGCAGTGGTGGGAAAGGTGAGCCCAGCAGAGAACTAGGCCCTGCAACCAGGAGGTGGGGACTTCAGAAGATTCTTGTATGTGTGAGACCCTCTGACTTCTGCCCATTCCTAAGAGCTGTAGTGTGTTGGAACTGGAGCCCCAGAGATCATTTAGCCTGGAAGTCTGAGACAAGACGGCATCACTAAAGTTGGGGAAATGCATTTCTGGTTCAAACTCCTCAAATACAGATAGGTGAACAGGGCCCAGGGAAGGGTAATGGCTGGCTCAAAACCAGGGGCAGAACTGGACTGGAAACCCAGGTCTCCTCCTTTTTACTCTCTGTGCTTTCTACCTGCCTGTACTGCTTCCATAATCCTCCTCTGATAATCCTTCTTAAAGTCCCCAGAAATTGATCTGTTAACTAGGGGTCTGCTTGACAAATTCTAAACCTCCTACTGCTTCCTTTCAAGGATGAAAATAATGTATTTGCCTCATGATTACTTGTCATGGTAGCTAGCTTGGAACTATACAGCTATTAGACATGGTGTGATTGCTGTGGGTGTCCTTGATTTATAGAATGAGTAAATGTTGAGAAAAATGGCATATAAATCAAATTTGTATAAATCAAATTCCATTTTTCTATTGATTTACTTTATCTCAGAGGTGTTTTATCTTAGGTTTGGAACTCTTTTCAGTTGGTAATTGCTCCAAGACTTTTTCCTTCCTTCCTTCCTTCCTTCCTTCCTTCCTTCCTTCCTTCCTTCCTTCCTTCCTTCCTTCCTTCCTTCCTTCTAAAGATTTATTTATTTATTTGAGAGAGAGAGAGAAAGCATGAAGTGAGGGGAGGGGCAGAATCTCAAGCAGACTCCCTGCTGAGCTCAGAGCCCAACTCAGGGCTCCATCCCAGGACCCTTAGATCACAACCTGAGCTGAAACCAAGAGTCAGACGCTTAACCGAAGGTGGCTCGGTTGGTTAAGTGACTCTTGGTTTTGGCTCAGGTCATGATCTCAGAGTCGTGAGACGGAGCCCCATGTCGGGCTCTGTGCTCAGTGCAGAGTCTGCTTGAGATTCTCTCCCTCTTGCCTTAGTTCAGTTTGCCATCATGTCATCTGAATTATTCCAACAGTTTCCTAACTGGTCTCTCTGCTTCCTGAATTCTCCTTAAATTCACCCTGCACACAACTGCCAGAGGGATCTTTCTGGAATGCAGAGCAGAGTGTGTCACTCCCCTTCTCAGAATCTTCCAGTGGTCCCCTCACTGCCCTCAGGATATAGATGGGATGGTGGGATGGCACACAGGATCGGTCTTCATCGGGTTCTGCTGCTCTAATCTCTCACTCCCTCGTACCAAGCTGCTTACAGCTTCCAACATACAGCGCGTTGCTCTGTGCCTTCTTGCCTTTGCTTATGCTGTTCACTCCTCTTGGAATGACTGTGCCCTCTCCATCCACCTAACTTGTATTTATCCTTGAAGACATGGCTCCCTCCAGAAAACAATATTGCACTCTTGGGCTTCCCAAGCATTTGTTCCACAAAACTCATCTCTGTGTGTTCTTGCATTTGCTTTTTATTATTAAAAATCATATTATAATTCTAAATAATGCTTATTGACAGCTGACTTGGTACACTATGCTGAATATCTTATATAGTTGATCTCATTTAATTCTCAAAATTACCTTATGAAGTTAGTATTGTCATCTCTATTACATAGATGGGCAAGTTGAGCCTTGATGGAGTAACTTGTTTGAAGTCGTGCAGTTAGTATAGTTGGAATTTGAAATCAAGGCTGTCTGATTACAATATTCTTATCTTTTCTTTTTTTAAAGATTTATTTATTTTACAGAGAGAGAGTGAGCATGCGTGTGCAAGCCAGGGAAGGGGCAGAGGCAGAGGGAGAGGGAAAAGCAGACTCCCCACTGAGCAGGGAGTCTGATGCGGGACTCAGTCCCAGGGCCCTGGGATCATGACCTGAGCTGAAGGCAGCTGCTTAACCGACTGAGCCACCTGGGTGCCCCAGTATTCTCATCTTATTAATCTTTTAACCTCAGTACTCAGAATGGTATCTAGTGCATAGAAAATACTTTTGAACTAAACCTGGCAGAGTGACTAGATCATGGTTTGTTTCAATAATTGATTTTTTCCATCGTATAAAGTATGTTGAAGTAGGTTGAAAGTTATAATAGCAGTAACTACTGTTTGATATAATTTTAACCAGTATAAAGGAAAGCAAATGGAGGCTTTTAATTTGTTTAAAAGAAAAAGCCAGGGCTAGAGACCACAGAGAGGAAGGACACTAAGATTTGGCCTGGAATTTCATTTGTTTTTCATCTCAGCAGAGGTGACACGATGCCTGTTTGTTTTTTCATATCAAGATCGGTCCTTATCATTTCTCTTAATTTTCAGGTCACGAACAGATGTAGCATCTTCCCAAGCTGGCAGGGATCCAAAAATTAAAGAAATAGCAAACACATGTCAAGTGTCTCCTATAATCCCCTCTTACCTCCCCCAACCTCCGCAAGGTATTATAGGTTTTATCATCTTGATTTTACATTTTTGAAAACAGAGGCTCGGGAAGGTAGAGTGACTGGATCAAGGTCACATAGCAATGTGGAGGAGTGTGGAGGAGTCAGGATTCAAATTCGGGTCTGTCCAACTCCAAGCTCTTTGCTTGGCCATCACCCTGCAGTCCTGCCCACCTTTGTTCCTGAAAAGCCGGGCTTGTCCCCAGAGATCTGGATAGCTTCTAATGGGTGCTAATGTTCTCAAGCATCTTCAATTGCTGGTGCAATGACCCCCTGGGGGAAGGAGCTGCCGGTTGTTCGCTAGCTCCTGTGATTTTCAGTTACGTAATTAGCAGGTAGCTCCCTGGGGAGTCAGATGAAAATGCTGTGGCAGAACCTTGAGTAGAAAGGGAGCTGTTGCTTTCTTTTCATTTCTTTTTTTGTTAAATATTTTATTTATTTATTTTAGAGAGAGCTTGCAAGCTGGAAGGAGCAAGGGGGGAGAGAGGGAGAAGGAATCTGAAGCAGACTCTGCACAGAGCGCAGGGAGCCCTACACAAAGCTGGATCCCACAACCATGAGATCATGACCTAAGCCAAATTCAAGAATCAGATGCTCAACTGACTGAGCCACCCAGGTGCCCTGGGAGCTGCTGTTTTCTGAAACAGCGATCTTTCAAGGGTCTTTTCAAGAACATTATGCAAGAGGGAACTAAGAGAGTTTGCATAATCCATAGGGATACAAAGTAGACTGAGGGTTAACAGTAGGTTAATGGAGGGGAAGGGTCCTGGGGAGTGACTGCTTAATGGGTACTAAGGGGTCTTCTTTTGGGGTGATGGAAACATGCTAGAACTAGGTAGCAGTGATGGTTGTACATCACTGTGAGTGTACTAAAGTGCCACAGAATTGTACATTATAGAATGGTTAAAATGGTAAATTTTGTGTCATGTGTATTTTACCACAATAAAGAAAAATGTCCATAAACATCCAGGCCAGACTGTGGACCATTTGCAAACAGGTGCAGTTCTCCCACCCATCGCTGTGTCTCAGATGATTTCTTACAGCCACTTTGGTAGTAAAATACAACAGTGACATCCTGCTATAAGTGGGCCTGTTGCCCGAGTGTTGGTGTGGCTGGCTTTCACCCTCCACTCCTGCTCAGAGACTTCTTTCCATTCATTGAGGGAGGTAGCGTGACATGGGAGAAAAAGCATGGGCTTTGGAGAAAAAGCATGGGCTTTGGAGTCAAGTGGACCCATGTCTGACGTCCAGCTTGCTATTTACTGACGTGCCGTTTGAGAGCATTACTTTCTTTCTCTCCGAGCCTTGGTTTTCTCATCTATAAAACAAGAATGATAACAGCAGTTTCCTCCTAGGAAGTTGGTGAATTACGATCTATAAAGTCTGGCTGATAGATGATGATCACTCACTGGTAGCTGCTTCTCCTCTTCTTTTTCTTCTTATCCCCCCTCCTCTTTCTTTTCCTCTTTTCTCCTTTTTTTTCTCCTTATTTTTTCTTCCCATCCTCCTCATTATTATTAAACAAAAAAATCTAGGGCTAGGAGAAAAGGAAGGGCTTGGTAAAACAGAATACTCTAAATCCTAAAGCTCATAGAGACAATAGTATTCATTCTTCCAATGGACATAGCACTGTGAGGTCTTTTTTTTTTTTTTAAAGATTATTTATTTATTTATTTGTGAGAGAGAGAATGAGAGAGAGAGCACATGAGAGGGGGGAGGGTCAGAGGGAGAAGCAGACTCCCTGCTGAGCAGGGAGCCCGACGCGGGACTCGATCCAGGGACTCCAGGATCATGACCTGAGCTGAAGGCAGTCGCTTAACCAACTGAGCCACCCAGGCGCCCTGTGAGGTCTTGAAATCTTCCTTCCATTACTATCTCCTTTATTCCTCACTATTATTTGAGTAATTTAGCATAGATTTCTTATCCCATTTGGCAGGTGAGGATACTGAGACACAGGCAGCTCTGATCATTGGCTCTGAATTTCACCAGAAATGGTAGAGCCAGAATCAAAACAAGAGCGAGTAGCTATTGGCTTCCAGCTTGCTGCTTTCTGTAGCCAAAGCTGCTGTCAGAGTTGTTGAAAGTGTTCACAGCATCTTTCATAAAACACCGTTGTTGAGTTTTGTCTTACTAGGAGTCTGTCTTCATGGGGCACCAAGAGATTCTGTGGGAGTATCACACACAGCCCTGAGACCCTTCACCAAGTGGCATAATCTGAGTAGAGATTATTAGCGTTGTCATCAGGAGTCCTGAGTTCTGGTCCTGGCTTGGCCATTAATCCAGCCTTGTCCTGAAGCCTCCAGAAGACAGCTCAAAGTCATGGCAATGTCATCCACTTTCATTCATTCATTCAACAATTCTTTAATAAACAGGTATTCAGCTAGGTACCAGGAATAAATACAACAATGAACAAGCCAGATGCATTTTTTTCCTTCCCTTGTGGAGCTCATATTCTAGTGAAGGAGAAAAAGAAAAAAGAAAATAAACCAATACATAAATAATTACATGTGGTATTAAATGTTAGGAAATAAAAGGGGCCAAGATTGGACATGAGAGGGAGAGATCTGTATGTAGGGTGATCAGAAGAAAGAGACAAGAGCTCTTTAAGCTGAGAGCTGAAGACCCACAAGGAACCAGCCAAGTGAAAGAAGCCAGGTGAGGGGGGGTGGCATTTCAGGTAGAAAACATCATGGGCAGAAGTGCCGGGGCTGGAGAGGATTCAGAGCATTCTAGGAACCTAAAGAAACCAGCATGGCCAAGCTTAGTGAGTAAGTGGAGAGTGGCCTGAGCTGAGGTTGGAGAGCAACAGAGCCTAGACCATTCAGAGCCTCTAGTCCTCAGTAAGGAGTTTGAATTTTAAGGGCAATAGGAACCCTTTGAAATCTTTTCTAGCGAGGGTGCTACATGATCTGATTTGCATTTTAAGAATGCCAGTCCAGCTGCTATGTGGAGAATGGACTGGAGTTGGAAAGCCAGAAGCCTAGTTAAGAGACTGCAACAATGACTCAAGGAGTTGAGTGGCTCTGAATAGGAGCAATGCTAAGGAAGATGGCAAGATGTGGGCAGATTGAGGAAATACTTTGGAGATAGAATCGAAAGGACTTGCTGCTGGGTTGGCTGTAGAGAGGGAAGGGCACAGAGCAATCAAGGATGACCACTGTAATTTTGGATAAGACCACTGGGAGTTGGGGGAGATGGGGGTGGGAGTAGAGGAAGAACTAGTTCTGCTCTGGATATGTTGGGTCCCAAAGAAAGAGCAGAGTGACAAGGAGGGACAGTGAAACCAATAAAGGGACATGGGGTTGAGAACCTCGTATAAGGTTCTGGAGCCACCATCAATTCACTGAGTGGCTGTAAATTCTTTTCTCTCTCTGGGTCCCAGGTTCTCTGTCCGTAAGTTAGATTAGATGATGTGCTGATGTCTTTTGCTTGTCCTAGTTTTGACATTCCATGATCCTGATAACACGTTTACTTGTCATTCATGGGTCTCTCTAAAGTCCTATAAATCTATTTATATTTGGAGTCTCTTCTACCTCTTATAGGTTGGTGAATTCCTGCTGTAAGTACCACTTCCTTTAATTTGTCCTGAAAAATTTTTTCAGGTCTTTACATGGGGGCCCTTCATTCAACTTTGCCAGGATTGGGTGAATGCTCCACAGAGTTATAAGCCAGAACTTTGGTTCTGGTAGCCCACCTTTTGTTACCTCTGTGTTTCTGGCCACCACCTCCATCTCACTTGCTTAGATATTAGCTCAGTGGGTCCCAAACTTTGCACATTGGAATCACCTGAGGATCTTTTAAAACCAGCGATGCCTGCCTCCTACCCACAGTCATTCTGATGTACTTGGCATGTGACCTGGGCATCGAGAGTTCTAAAAGCTCCCTAGATGATTGTAATGTGCAGCAATGTTTGAGGACGACTGTGTTACTGATACTTAAGATATTACCTCATAATTAAGGAATGAATAAATGGCAAGCTAACAGGAAAAGAACCAAAGCAATCACTCTTCTCTCTGGAATTTAGAACTTCCCCAAAGCTCTAGTGGTTCAAAGTAAAGAACAGAAATGGGGGGAGGGGGCGGGTGGTAGGACAAGGAAGTCATTATTGTAGGGAAGGGAAACAGCTGTGTGCCTTGTTCGGCATGTCAGGTTGGAACCTCCTCAGGAGCTTCCCAGGTATAATCTGAAACTGGCCCCCAAAACTGAGGGCACGGAGAGACTGAGGAAAGAGGCAGGCCGCTCCAGATTTGTAGGTGGCAGCTTTCATAAGCAGGGGAATTTACTATAAGGCTTGTCTTGGGTGGCTATGCGAAAATCAGATCTCCATACCTGCCCCCAGAATCTTAAAAATTTATATAGAGGCCACAATGGGGTTCAGTCATATATCCTGTCCAGATGGTCTCAACACCACATCACTATCTCGAGGCTATGTCCTTGGGGCAGCTTCTAGGAGCGAGGAAGGCACTTGGGATGCACATTCCAAGGATAAGGGACGGGTGAGAAGCCCTTCTGTTGCTGGGGTCCAGCTCACTCAACCAGCTGTTATGACCTCCCCCATAATGGTGACAATCAACTATGCAAGTCTACTTTTCTGTCGTTTTCCCTCCCTTGACTCTTAATGGATCTGAGACTCTGATCTTAATCTATTTTGAATCAGAATCTTGCCGTATTACCCAACATGTAGTCAAAATATATTCCAACATTCCTGTGGCCACAGCAAACTGTCGGAATCACACTGGAGCTATTCCTTCTGGACTCCCAAGCTGTCCCTACTCAGTGATTCAGAGAGTCACTGTACCAGTGGGCCAGAGTTGGTAGGAAGATACCTATTTGTTATCTGGACTCTAAACTAAGGAATCACATGGGTGATGCGTGCTCATTTTTTGGGGGGGGAGGGGGTGTCTATTTTCATATTAGAAGGTGCCGTCTTCCTGATGGTTAATTTTGACAAAATACCTCTACCTTCTGGTTTTAAGTTTTCTTATCTGAAATAGGATATTTGGATCCTTTAGTCTACTAGTTGGGAAAGCACAAGAGGCCTGTCACTGCAATGGAATTTTCTGTGGCTCAAATGAATGAGAGACGAATCATAGATTCAATTGAAAGCTACACACAGAAAATTCAATATTTGAGAAAAGGGAACCTCGAGGCCATTCATCCTCACCTCATAGGAATGAAGCAGAAATAAAAACCACCTTTCAAAAGGAGAGCTATAACTTCCAGCTTTTGGAGGTGGGTTTCAGATTTTTTCTCTCCTTATTCAACCTGGTTTCTTTATGGAACACAAATAAACCTTAAGGAGTGGAAGCATTGGAGAGGATTGAAGTGTAATTGCATTTTCTCTCCCTCCCCAGTTTTGGAGTTTAAAAGTCATAATTGCTTTCTTCTTTTTATTTATCAAAAAGCTATAAACTTTAAAAGCTTGGTAAAAGTAACCAGAGGTATGAACTGTGTTTAGTGAAGGGTGAAGTCTCAATACCCCCCATGTATCCCTGAGGTTCCTTCTTGGTCTCCAGGCTCTCCGCTTTGGAGGGGATGATGCTGCCTAGAAAGACCAAGGCAAACATTTTGATTCAAGCCCTCAGGATTCTGGGCCTTGCCACATCCAAGCCTGGAAAACATCCCTGGTCCTTTACTCTGTTAATACAGAGTACAATGAATAGGGTCAGACTTTGGAGCCAAATAAATATATGTTCAAATTCCAGTTTTGCTTCTTAGTCACTCTGTAGCCTTGAACAGCTCACTTAGGCTCTTTGAACCTTGGTTTTCACCTGTCCAGAAGGGGTTAATAATGCTCTCTCAGAAGCTGGAAAGCCAACAGAGGGCTTGGCTCAGGATAGATGTTCTACTGGGAAAAACTACACGACAGTGATGACCTAACTATTTCAGGCCTGAGAGGACAAACTCTAAGCCTTTTCCTTTCATATTAACTGGTAGACAAAATCTCACAGTTTGCTGTGCCTTCTTGGTAGAAGTTGAATTTGTCCAGTGGACATCAGGCTACAGAGGGACTCCCTTTTGTTGGCCTCAGGAAGACCACCCTCCTCTCCTTCATATGGCTTTGTGGGGTTGCCAATCACAGGACCCTATGCTTCCCCACAAGAGTGGACAGGTTGCCCAAAACACACTGATCAGATTCTCCTTTCTCAGAGCTTAAATCTTCATGGAGACATGTAAGAAAGGCAGGAAGTTGGAACCAAGTCATTGTAAGGCTGCATGGGAGAAAGACAGTGCACAGATTCTTTCCATGGAAAACTCTAGACTCTCCTTCCCTGACTTCACAAAGCCATGACATTCATGATAGTCACTATCCTCCTTTAATTCTGAACACTACCCAGTGCTGATCTATTTAACTTCCTTTTTTTTTTTTCTATGCAAGAGTTGGAGCAGTGTCTATCACTGCCAAAGAATCCAACTGATATATGACAGAAATGTCCCAACATGGGTTGGGGTCTCCACTTTTAATGTAATACAACTGCTTACTAATTAACTTACCTTGAAGAGCAAGTGACTTTCTTTTTTTTTTTTTTAATTTTTTTAAAAGATTTTATTAATTTATTTGACAGAGAGAGCGAGCACAAGCAGGGGGAGGGGCAGAAAGAGAGGGAGAAGCAGACTCCCCGTGGAGCACGGAGCCTGATGTGGGGCTCGATCCCAGGACCCTGGAATCATGACCTGAGCCGAAGGCAGACACTTAACCCACTGAGCCACCCAGGCGCCCCACAAGTGACTGTCATACAAGCATTGGATCCACTAATATGGACACACAAACTTTGGGCCAAAAGGGGCCTCAGAGGGAGTCCAATTGACTGTTTTCATTTAATATCCAAGAAACCTGAGGCCGAGAGATGAAGTGTGACTTGGTCATTATTCCACAGTCATGTGATGGCTCAGTCCAGAATTCAGATCCTGTGACATTGTGCCTAGTGTTATTCTGCCTCCCCCCTTCCAGCATCCTTAACTTGTGCTTGTGGACTTAATGCTTTGAGCTCAGCCTCTGCAAGGCCATGAGAGTATTTTTCATCCTCACGAAAGCTACTGGGCTTTTTCTTGAGTCACTGTCCACACCTGCACCCCTGACCGGGTCTCTGGCATTGCCGGCTCCTGGTTGAGAAGAGGGTTTGGAGTGGGCATGAGAGAGAGGCTGGATCCCGCAGCCCTGACCCACTACTCAACAGACAGACCCCAAGCCCCACCAAAGCACTGGCTTTGCATGAGGGGTTGCACCCTTTGCCTTTCTTCTTTGCCATGAAGATTCTGACCCTAATCAATAACTTTCCTACTTTAGAAAGGTGGAAGGGTTCCACTTGTGAAATAACAAAAACTAGGAGAGAAGTCCATTGAACACTAAAGGATATAGAGAAAACTGTTTGCTTTTCCCTCTAAAGATTTTGGAGAATCCTGAAACAAAGTAAAACAACAAAAAATACAAACACAAAGACAAACACTAGTCCTTTGTGAGAAGCAGGAAAGAGGAAGGAAAATAGCTTGGGTGGTCCTTGTTCTTACAGAGTGAGAGGAGGTTCTTAGTGTGGCTCCTGTAACCCAGGGAAGAGAAGAAAAACACTGGCTAAAGTATACCGAGCACTCCTGTGGGCCAGGGACTGGATTCCATTATTTAAGACCTACAGCCTGCTTGGAAGGAAGTATTCCTGTTCTATAGATGAGGAAACATGCTCAGAAAGGGGAGTCCCTTTGTCCAATGTCATACAGGCAGTAAGTAGGGGAGCCATGGTTTAAGCCAGGATGATTTGAACCCCAGACCCTTATTCAGTATGCTTTACAGACTCCTACCCAGAAGGAATCAGTCCCTAACACATGTTTGAAGTCTGCAACAAGCCGCACGGTTCCTTCTTTCTGTGTATACAAATTGGGAGAGAGATGCGACTTTGAACATTTAATCGTTCCTTTCTCCTCCTCCCCGGAACCAACCTTTACCAAGTGCTTGGAAAGGGCCACTTAAATCCATAGCCCAAGAAAAATGTATCTTTGTGATTAATATGTGTTAAAATGAGGAGTGACACAGTAATAAAATGGGAAAGGTTTGGGGGTCTTTGGGGAAATCCATCTGACTTCAGGCTGTGGTTCTAGTAATGAGGCTGCTACTTTGCGGTCAAGGAGGTAATGTTTTCTGATGCAGGTAGAATGATTAACAAGGTGAATATATCTGCCTGGAGGAAGGAGGGGTGGAGAGGAAGTGCCCGTGGGAGAATGAATAGCTCAGGATGGAAGGCCACACGACTTTTCTTCTTTGTTTTTGGGAACTCTGAGAATTTCTTAGTCTTTTGTCGTTCTTTCTTTTTTTTTTTTTTTTAAGATTTTATTTATTTATTTGACAGAGAGACAGCGAGAGAGGAAACACAGCAGGGGGAGTGGGAGAGGGAGAAGCAGGCTTCCCGCGGAGCAGGGAGCCCAATGTGGGGCTTGATCCCAGGACCCTGGGACCATGACCTGAGCCGAAGGCAGACGCTTAATGCCTGAGCCACCCAGGCACCCCGGGAACTCTGAGAATTTCAAGTAAGCTCAGATGGCCAGGAGTAGTTTGTTCTCTTGCTTCTCTTTTGCTCTCAATCTAATTCATTCAGTGTTGTGTGGGGCAGGGTGCTGGAAAGGGGGCAAGAAGAACATAAGAAAAGAGGCAAGAAGAAATAGAGGAATGCATTTCCTTAATCCATTGTTCCCATCATCTGGAAGTTTAGGTCAGGTAATTCTTCCTCTGTTTACCTGTATGGCTGGCTTGCCTGGCAAGCGGAGTATAGCGGTTAGGGGATACTGGGGTGTCATGAAGGGGAGGCGCTATGATTATATTTGACCAGGGGACCCAAGAGTATACAAATCCTGCTTTGGTCCAGCTATTCTTCTTCCCACGACCTTCCTAAAAAAGATATAAGCAAAGTAACTAGGTGGGGCTTTGGCCTTAAACCCCAAAGTAAGGATAGGCTGGATCGGGTGTTAAGTTTCTTCTTGTTGAGGCCAGAGGCAGTCCAAAGGGCAAATGACGTCCAAATGGGCTACTCTGCCCCCAAATTCAGATACCTGTCAGTTCAACACACTATAATACCTCATACCTGCTGATAACAAAGAGGAAGGAGATAAGAGAGATGGAAAGGTGGCATCCTGCTCCCCTTGTCACCTGAAGCTATTCCAGGCTAGATAAAGCTAAGGCCTGGCTACTCTTCTGGAAGAAGAGAGAACGTCCTGAAATGGAGGTGGCTGACCAGAGGTCCCCCAGGAAATGGGGAAGCCTGAGTGTTTCTTGGAGAGTACCAATCTTAGAAAAAGTAGCCCAATCAGTTTTCTGGACTCTGACCAACCAAATAATCATGACTCTTTCTCTGTGTACATGTGGGGGTGTGATGGCAGAGATGATGCTGGGTTCATACCATTCATCTTGATTGACCCTTGGGAGGTTGACAGCAGCTATGGAGGCACCCAAAAGACCAAAAGGGACAAAGCTACTGATGCTCCCTGTGTTCATCATCTTCTGCTTCAGTTATGTCTTTCTAGATGAATGCAATGGTCTTCCTCATCCCTCTCTTCTTTATTTGCTATCAGAATGATTTTCCTGAAGCACAGCTCTTAGCATGGCACTAAATACTCAAAAACATTCCATGGCTCTCACTGTCTAGAGCAGCAGTGGGCAATCTGGCCCAACTTCTGTTTTTGTAAATAAAGTTTAATTGGAAAAGCCACACTTGTCCATTTATATATTATTTATGGCTGCTTTTATGCTACAATGCCAGAGTCAAGTAGTTGCAGCAGAGAGCTTATGGCCTACAAAACTTAAAATATTTACCATCTGGCCCTTTACTTAAGGAGCTTGCCGTATCCTAGTCTAGAGAAAGGTGCTGAACATTCCTGGCATTTGAGGTCCTTTTCAATATGGTCCCAACCAATTCTTGTTTCATTTACTTCTACTCCCCTTGAAGCATCTCATGTTCCTGCCAAAAAGGCATCCCCTACTTCATGCTTTTTGAGTTGTTTTTGAACTTTTTATTGAATTATTACATGCCCAAAAATATCAAAATTCTATGTATATAGCTTGATGAATTTTTAAAATATCAACATATCCTTATAACTGACACAAATGTTCTATAACTAGACATCTATGTTTTGTGACTAGAACATTAATTACTAATAGTCCAGAGGCCCCGGAGGCCCTTGTCATTCTTTCTTTTAACCTGATTTCTAACATTATATATCACTTTTAGCTCTTTATGAGTTCAGTGTATGTACACAAGTAAGTATTCCTTTTGTCTGGCTTCTTTTGCTCAAATTACATTCATGAAATTCAACCATGTCATTGCATATAGTTGTAGTTTGTTTATTCTCATTGCTAAAATCCATTTTGTATATTATACCACAACTTATTAATTCTACCGATGATAGGCACCTAGGGTTTCCACTTTGGAGCTATTATTAATAATGCTGCTATGAACATCCTTTTGCTTGTTTTCTGGTTAGCTTATGTACATACTGGTGTTAACTTAATACCTAAGTATGTCATTGTTGAATCAAAGGGTATGTGTTACCTAATTATTTTCCAATGTATTTAATACTGATAGATACTCTATCAGGAGTGTTTGAGAATTCTGAATGCTACTAAATGTTCTTGTCAACACTTGGATTTTTGTCAATGCTGATTTTTTTTTCTTTCTTAGCAATTCTGGTAGGTATAATGGTGGAATCTCATTGTAGTTTAAATCTGTATTTCCTTAATGACTAAGAGGTAGAGCACCATTTCATACGTCTATTGGCTATTCAGGTGTCCTCTTTTGTGATGTGCTTGTTTTAGTCTTTTGTCTTTTTTCCTATTGAATCATCTGTTTCTAGTTTTTTTGTAGAAGTTCTTTTTATATTCCGGATATGAGTCTTGTGTCAGATATGTATCTATGAATATCATCTTTTATTCTTTGTTTTGTTTTAAAGATTTATTTTATTTATTTGAGAGAAAGAGAGAGAGAAAGAGAGAGAGAGAGAGAGAGACTATGAGCGGAGGAGGGGCAGAGGGAGAGGGAGAAGCAGATGCTCTGCTAAGCAGGGAGCCCGACGCTGGGCTGGATCCCAGGACCCTGGGATCATTCATGACCTGAGCCGAAGGCAGACACTTAACCAACTGAGCCACCCAGGCACCCCCATCTCTTACTCTTTGGATGGCTTTTTCATTTAAGAGTTTTTCTTGATGAACCGAGATTTCTAAGCTTACTATATTCCAATTCATTATTTTTTCTCCATGGTTAGCGCTTTATGAGCCCTATTTCAGAACTCTTTGTCATCTGTAAAATTATAAAGATGTTCTTGTAAATTTCCTTCTATAAGCTTTATTGTTTCTTTTTTTCTACATTTAGATCTTAAATCTATCTAGAAACGATTTTGTGTGTGTTTGTATGGTATGTATGAGGAGGGATCAAGATTTGTTTTTTCCCTATATGGCTATCCAGTTGATTGACTTTTTCTTTAATTAAAAAAAATCCTTTGCCCACTAACCTGCGGTGCCACCATTGTGCTATATTAGTTTGCTATTTCTTGCATAAATACTGTGCAAAGAAATCACTATGTATATATTAAAAGAATACAGCATTTATAATAGCATCAAAACCCATCCAGTTTCTAGGAATCAATGTAACAAAAGTGCGCAACCCTCTGCACTAAAAACTTTAAGCAAAAGATAAGAGAAAAACAAAATTGTAGTAGAGTTGTATGTATTTTTCCTACTCTTACGCCTTTTTGTTCCTTGCATTATTACAGTAGCCAGGACGAATACAGTGTTGGATACAAGTGGGCATAGTGGGCAGCCAGTTTCTCCCCTGCTTAGGGCATGTGTCACTCAAACCAACATGACTCATTTTACTGATGTGCTCTCCATAAATCATAGAGTGAAAAGAATTAATGATCTGGTAACTGTTTGCAAGGGTCTCTTATGGCTGGGCAGAATAATTTTTTTCTTTTCCTGTGCAGTATTTTGGAACTATTCTTCAACTGTACCTGAAGGACCAAAATCTACTTATTAGATTATTTTGGGTTCAGTGAATGTAGAGCTCTTTTATTGGTCGACAAAACAAAGATATGATCATAACTTGCATCTATTGAATATTTATTAAGTGTTGATGGCTTTGTTTGCATTAGTTTCTTCGGTGGTACCAACAATCCTATAAGGTAGCCATCATTATTTCTTCTGTACAGGCAAGTAGTCTGGGGATTAGAAATTACAAATTGACCCAAATCACCCAGTTTGGAAGTAGCAGAGCTGCTTTTGAACCTAGTCAGTTTGATTCTGGAGCCCTTTACCACTGTGCAACACGGATTTGCTCATACCAAGTTGAAATGTGCCTTTTTTATAATTCCTTTGTGCTCACACAGAACAAGTGTGCCTTCTTTTTCCTGTGACTCTCCTGCAGTTGCATGAAGATAGCTTTTATCAGCCTTCTGAGTGTTCTCCAGATTCAACATTCCTAGTTTCTGTCATTCCCTGCATGACAAGGTTTAAAAATCTCCTTTGCTTTTCCAGTTAGCAATTTTCTTCTTGAAACTCCTCTTCAGGCATGGTGCTCAGTGGGGGAGTACATTGCTGTGTTTGAATGATTAGCACTGTAATGACAGCAGAACTTTGCCCTTCTTTATTATGAGCCCTATGCTCCTTCTAATGCATCCTAAGATTGAAACAACTTGGTACGGACTTTGGAGTTCGAAGATCCCATTCTAATCTTGGCAGACCTGTTTACCAGCTGTGTGATGTTGGGCAGGTCACTGGATCTCCCCAAGCCTGTTTTCTAACATAGAAAATATGGGGCCATAACTGCTACCCTGGTTACCCCCCCAGTGAATGGTAAGAGACTCATTTGAGATAATGGATGGGAATGTTGTTTGCAAACTATGAAGAGCTCCATCATTGCCAGTTATTTTTAGCAGACTCATCATGCTGTTGACACGTACTGAGTATTTGTACAGAGTGAAGCTGAATTCAGCCATTAAAAAAGTGAACAAAAGGGAATGTTAGTGGCATTCAGCCAACATTAGGAAATGCTAGTTGGGCTGCTTAGGAGAGAGACTGGGGGGGTGGAGGGGGCGAAGTTAACCCCAGAAAAAGAGATACAGACCAGAATATTCCACCGAGATTTGGGAGAAGCTGCCGTGGTCCTTAAGGTTAGTTGGGACCAGGAAATCATAATCAGATCTGGTGACCTGTGATGCTGATTGTGTTTTTCCTTCCAGTGAAATCATGAGGCAGAACCATTCCCTGCCTCCCTTCCCACCCCCCATCCCACAAGGCTAATTATTATAAAAATTCTCTGTCATTGCTTTGCAACGGTCCACAGCCTAACTAATTTAAAAATGCAAATGAATGCTAAATTACAGTCAGGTTTGGAGCTCATTTCCTGCCTATGCACCTAGAGATGGTAGGTGTCGTGTCTACAGCTGGAAATCAATCTCAGGCACCCTGGGTGATTTGATAACGGCCACTGGCATCGCTGCTGATGTCACAAGATGCCCAGTTGATGGTGGGTTTCAGCAGCGCTGTGGCCTGTCCATCTTGGGCCTGCCTCTGCCTCTGCAGTGACATGCTGCAGCACCGTGTTACTCTTCCTGAAAACCAAGGGGCCCTCCCTCGGCCATCTGTCAGCTCCATGATGGGCCAAGTGATGAGCCTGATTCTGGTGGCTGGAGAGCTCTGCCTTAACCACCTAGCTGTGAGCTTGGGGTCTGAACGCCTGTTTAATGATTATGATGATGATGAGAGATGGAGTTCTGCCTGTCGGCTAATCCTTAGGGTAGAGTGCCTCACAGTGTAAGCCTAGGACCTGCGGTGTTTTAAATGCAGATTCCTGAGTCCGTCTCAAACCTATGGAATTGGAATCTCTACACATGGACCCTAGAAATGTATTGTTTAACTCAGCCTTCCCAGGTGATTCTTATGCATATTAAAGTTTGAGAATTACTATCTTATATTGTAAAATTATTGTATATTGGGGCTGAAAGAAGCCCTAGAGATCTCCTAGCCCCGTGGTTTTCAAACATGGATGTTGTACATTAGAATTATTTGGGAAAATTTTATTTTATTTTATTTTATTTTTTAATAAAAAATTTTATTTATTTATTTGACAGAAAGTGAGAGAAAGCACAAGCAAGGGGAGCAACAGAGGGACAGGGAGAAGCAGGCTCCCCACTGAGCAGGGAGCCCGATGTGGGGACTCGACCCCAGGACCCTGGGATCATGACCTGAGCTGAAGGCAGACGCTTAACTGACTGAGCCACCCAGGCACCCCTATTTGGGGTAATTTTAAAACTCCCAGTTCTAGAGGGCTTACCCCTCACAAATGTCATCACAGTCTCTGGAATTGGGGCCAGGCTATCAGTGCCTTTTCCTTTTTTTTTTTTTTTTTTTTCTGTTTATTTAAAGCCCCCCCAGAATTCCAACATACAACCAAGGTTGAGAATCACTGCTGCACAGTCCAGCCCATTGGCTTTACAGTTGGGGGACCCGTGGCTTTCCACAGAGGTACTGTCTCAGAGGGGAAGCAGGAACCCAAGAGAATCAGTGGCCCACACAGGATAGGCACTCAGATTTCCTGACTCCTGATTGGTGCTGCTTCTACCGTATCAGATTGTTTTTCTTTGTTGAGCCAATGACAGCCCTGTTTCCCCATGTTCTATTTTATCCTAAAGTAAAATAACACCAAGGGGTTTGATTTCCTTATAAGCCAGAGATCAAGCCAGAGATTATTCCTCTTCTCATGAGGTGAGCCTGTGGCTCCAGCCGGATTAATGGCTGTTTCAAGCTATGGCCTAAAGCCCAGCCCCAGCTGAAGACCCATTCTCGCATCACTCGAAGTATGCTGTGTCACCTCCGTCAGCAGGAGGAGGTTTGCTGTTTGCTGGGAAAACAGGCTTCTAGTTTTGGTATTAGCCATGCACATGTGACTTTTGAGCAAGCAACCAAACATCTTTGGGTGTTCATTTCCTTGCCTTATACAGAGTGCACGTAAACAGACCAAAGCACTTTGCTGAGAAAGGGACTGTGTTTCAATAACATAGCCTAGTGCTAGACACAGAGCAGACAGCCAGGAAATACTTGATGAATTAAGTAATTAATTCAGAAATGCAGGTAGAAGCATCACATAATCATTTTCCCCAGCTTATCTTCTCCCAAAATGATTTACATATGAAATCTTATTTCAAAAGATTAGGTTACAGTGAAAATTTCTGTATGGTGCATCTATTTCTAACCCTAGTAAATGGCTTAATGATACCTAATACAGGTTTTTCCCCGCTCTCTGAAAATTTGCTTCATGCCACTTTGCTTTTATAAAAGATCTACATTCGTTCCTGTTTTTCACTAACTGAAAAAACCCAAAGAGGGTTCTCACTTTTACAAAATGGTAGTTGATTCTTGGCTTTACGTCATTTTGGCTTTCAAAAGGTTTCATAGGAACACTCTACTTTCAGATAGTGGGGCAAACCTGTATTTGTCTTTGGTGAACAAAATAATTTTAATGCTCCTTTACAATTCTATATAATGACATTTCCTTTAGACAGGTTGTAAAGCAATCATGTCTTTACTTACCAGAAGTCCTTTTGACATTATGTAAGAAGAGCGGGAATGAAATTTAAAGGATGAGGAGTATGCCAAACCAGTGGAAACATCTCCTGGGTTCCATCGATACACGAGCTGAAGTTCTAGATTTTTTAACCTAGTAATAATGTACTGTCTTTCATGTAGAAAAATCATTCACTATAGGTAGGACCTACACCTTGAATCATTTCATGATTTTTGAACTTTCACTCAACTATACCAATATACTTATGTGTGAGCTTTGAACCATAGGAATTTCCAGTTTGTGGCCAGGATGAAAGTTCTGTGACTGTGATTAGGGCATGGTTTACACATTCACTGACTAATGTTTTACTTACAAGGCAGGTGCTTCTCTGGATAATGGGGATTCACTGTTGTCCTGCAAGGGACATGCCCCCTTCGGTCCTAGAACATACGGTCTGGCAGGAGAGACAGGTGGAGATACGGACTGTGAAATAGAGATGTGGCTCTGGAAGAGTGTTTAGTAAAGAAACCTGACCCAGACCAGAGGGTCCAGAAGGCACCCCCAAGCAAGTGATAGCTGAATTGATACTTAGATGAAAAGGGGCAGGGACATGGCTCAGGCAGAAGGCACAGCCTTTGCAAAGCCCTGGGGGTGGAACGAGCTTGAGTTTGAGCTGTGGAAAGAAGGGTTTTCAGCGGGGCAGGGTCACAGGATAAGACGCATGGAGGGTGGTGAAGAGTTGGCCTTTGACTGGAATCAGGTGGTCGCCTGACTTAGAGGGTTGGTCTAAAGTTGTGATTTGGATTATGTGATCCAGATTCGGGCTTAATCTGTGCATAGGGGTCAGACTAGGGGAGTAAGTATGAGGCCATTCATTCATTCATTTCTTTAACAAACATTTAATGGGTGTGTACTATGTTCCAGGTAGGTTAGAGGTGGGCCAGGTGAGTGGAGTCAAAGTCAGTTTCCAGTAGTGGTTAAACATCTCAGCTATGGGGAGACAGCCTTGGGATTGCATTGGGACTACAAAATATGAGAATTTGTTCACGTCATTTCATTTCCCTGAGTTTCCGTTTGCTGACCCATTAGGTAAAGAATAATAACAGACTTTTCAAAGGATGGTCATGAGGATCAAAGGAGTTACCATGTAAAAAACACTTAGCACAGTGCTGGGCACATCATAGATATTTAATGAATATTTTGCTATATGCAAACCAGCTAGAAAGGATAAGAAAAAAATCAATCTTTGTTTCTAAGTCTGGCTTTAGACACTGAGAAAACCTCTGGAGCATCCCAGGGGACAGTTGTGGGGACAAGGAGTGGTTTCCTGCTAGCTGCATCATCCATGCAAGAGACTCGGCTGGCTCCTCTCTTGTCCCTTTAGACAGCTTGCTCCTGGCTGGGACGGCAGCAGTGGGCCAGTCACTGAGTTTAAATAGAATTTTCTTTGCAAATTGACATAGCAATGAAATTACCAAACTGCTGTGTTTATCTTTCCAAATAAAAAACAGATTTTAGGTACATTATACCAGTGTAATTGAAAATCAGAAGCAAATGAGGGGGGGTGTTCTGTAACTTCTGTGCTAAAGAAGGTGTGCTTGCAGTATCCCTGTGCTCGGAACTGGTCAGATGCGCTGGATTCTCGGAGTGATAGTGGCTCCCCATTTGGGGAACCTGAAGGCCCCAGGTTCTCCCTAGGGTTGCAAATATAGCAACTTGGATTTCAGTTAAGATCCTGCTATCCCCAAGACAGAGTCCTCTTAATCCTTCTTCAGAGGTGCTCCAGGCTGCAGGTGGTTTTGCTTAACCCACACTTCCCTGCTGGAGCTCTCTGAGACAGGCTCGCCGGCTTGGGCTCCCCGTGCCACCGCTCTACTGTCTGCATGTGGAGAATTGCAGCGCCTTCACGTGGTGCAGGAGCGTGGCTGAGAACAACAAGGTACAAACGGTAATGGGATATCCCAGGACGGGCTGGCCACCCGGCTTCATGTTTTGGGTCTTTTTCCTTTGCCTTAGTGCTTGGGAGCTGACCGTGGCCACGAGGGAGGTGGAGGTGGGCTTCTCTCCCTAAAACCTCATCTTCCTCCCACTCAAGTCACCCCAAATTAAAATATTTTTTTGATGTGAACAACTGCTGATATATTTCTTCAACTTTAAAAATGTGAAAGAAAGCAGCATCTTAAAAAAAAAAAAGAAAGCAGCATCTTTTTTTTTTTTTTTAACTTTGCTTTTTAAAAAAAACTTGTCAGGCACAAACTAGGTAAGATAAATGTAGTTTAAGACAAGTGCTGGGCAGATTACCACCCTAAGCCTCTCCTATGTTGATTCTTCCCCACTGACACCTGTTCATCCTTCTTTGCTTATTCAGCAGCATTCTGTGCCTAACTGCTAAGCAAGAAGGGGTACAGTTCAGTCTAGAGATACAGATCATCCTCACATCCAGGCAGAAAACAGGCCAAAAAATGAGTATCTGTGACAGAGGGTTGGTAACTGTGTGCCGCCTGAAGAGAGTGCGTAATAGAATTTTGCTTGAAGGACATTGGCAACTGAGTATGATTTGCAGACTATTGACAGTTGAGTGATGTTAAGGCAGCTTTGTGATAGAATGGTTTGGTGTAGCTCATCTTTGGGCTTTCACTGTGGACTTTCACTTGGGTTTTTTCTTAGGCCAACACCACTGATGGGCAGCAAAAGGTGCTGACTTAGGGTCCCTTTGGATTCCCCTGTCCTTTCCATGTTGAGTTGAAATTTTCCGCCCTGGTTGTCCTCACTTAATGAGGACCTCAGGGTGACCTAGAGAATCCAGCGTGTCGGTTTTTATTGGGGAACATGCAGAAGTGAAGTAATAGTCAAGATAAGACCCAGCTCTCACTGCAAAATGCCTTTGGTGCTGAAAGAAGTCAAATGATGTGGGAGTTATCATCCGTGATGTGGGTGGGATGGTCTCAGACAGAAATGCAATAGATAACATTTCCTTTTTTCTTCAGTGAAAAGCAATGGTAATGAACCTTTGTCTTTATACTGAGCACCCCTGGGCTGGGTGACCTGCTCTCTTTGTGCCTCATTTAGCTCAACTATAAATGAGGTGTTGGACCAGATGCTCTCTGAGATTCAAATGTAGTGGAGAGGGGCTTGGAGTCCTGGGGCCCGGGCTGGAATCCCATATTTAGCATTGACTGGGCAGGTCCTTTCCCGACTCTGGGCCTCAGCTTCCCAGAAGACAGGGAGTTTGGACAAGATGTCCTTAGGATCCCTCTCAGTTTTAAAGAGTAGAGGGCCCATCTCTGTAGCAGGAAGGCAATGACTAGCCCTTGAAACACAGTGATGTCATGGTGAGAATCTAATAGAATGGAGTTAACTTGTAACAGAGAGGCTGGTTCACCCTGTTCCCCAGTAGGCACTTTTCCCTCTGTTTCCTTGGACTACTTTGGGCACACTCAGAAGCTCAGCCCATGCTCACTGCTCAGTACAGCCGAGCAAATGCAGACAAATGAAATGACACAGGGAACCCTATTTCTGCCTGCACCAGATGTTTTGAAGTTACCATATCCTGCAGGAGAGGAAGGGGATGTGTACAGAGGGAGACAGATGTGATAAAGGCAACCTAGTTTGATAGCCGATCAAATGAAAACGTTTTGGGATGGGGTAGCAAGCTCACTTAAATGCATTGTAAAAATAGGTAATGGGGTCTCAGCTAGATTTACCTGTTATCAGTAGAGAGAGGGATGGTTATAGCTCTTTGTAGGAGGAAGAGGTGCCTTACTCTGAACAGGTGTCCCTGGAGATGGGCTTCAGTTTTGTTTGGAAGGGGGAGTATTAATGTAGTAGGGCACATCTAGGAAAAGAGTTAAGAAAGGACGTTGGTTAAAAACACATGTTGTATAAGGAATAATGGAAGATCCTGGGGGGTGGGAATGACCAGCTGAAAGTGGTAGGGGAAAAACCCATGAGGAGGGGCCATGTGGCTCCTAAGAGGAGAAGGGAGAAGATTTAGGATAAAACAGTAGTCAGTTGTGAGGAGGCAAATACTGGCTTAGGATAAGGAAAATCATTTGAGTTTTACAATGGTGGAAGGGGTTTTTGTGTTAAGCGTGGACCTTCTTATCACTGGGGGGCTTAAGGAGAGCCTGGGTGGTCTACCTTCAGAAGTGCTGTGTTAGAGGGGAGGTTTAGCAAGGAAACTTTTTTTCCAGTTCTGTTATTTTATGGTGATCATCACTATGATTAAACCGTGAAGTTCTAGTCGTGGTGCCTCTACTAACTTGCTGTGTGACCTTGACCAGGTCATTTAAACTTTCTGGACCTCAGTTTACTCATCTGTAAAATGGAGACAATAACACCCATCCAACAATATCCAGTGATGCTCTTACAGAGAAGCCTTGCGAGAGGGGAATAATGCATGGGAAAGTGCTTTAAAGAACGGGATACACTGTGTGTAAATGCCACAAGATCATTCTCCAGCCATTGTCTGGCCTGGCAGTGCATCATGGTCGTGGAGAGTGGAGGCTAAAGGGCTCGACCCCCTGGGTTAGAATCCTGGCACTGCCCCTTGTTGGATACGTGATTTTTGGCAAGTTATTAAACTTGCTGTGACTCAGTTTTCTGGTCTAAATAATGGGGCTGATAAGGATAATACTGATTTTAGAGGATTGTGAGGATGAAAGACATAATACCTGTGAAGTGATTTCTACAGAGCCCGGCACAGAGTATCCCCCCTTTCCCCCCACGAAAGGCTTTGTTCTCCTCACTGTTACTGTTGGCCTCAGGCAGTCCTTATGCCTCTTGCAGTGGACCGTGACACCAGCTGGCTGAGTTGCTGGCATTTGTTCCAGACATGTCTTAGAGGGACGTTAGCCCTTTTCCAATGTCCAAGGCTGCAGAGAATGCCCACATAGGTCCCTCATGGGAGATCTAAGCACAGCTACCAAAGTTTGTCAATTTGGCGACCCCAAATGTTTTCTTTTATTTGGAAGCTCATAATATTCCATCATAAATGTTTCATAATTGCACTCATGAATTATTCACCTGCAACTTAATAACCTTAAATTTTATGGGATTATGGTTTTATGGGAGAAAAACATTACCAACCTGGGACCCAGCTGTGAAGAGAAAGTGCTGACGTTACCAATTTATTTTCACTATGCTACATGTAGAAGAGTTTTTTTTTTTTGTAACTATGAAATATAGAATATTAATGAAAGAGCAAATAAACTAAAAAAGGAGCAAAAAATCCTTACGTTGCTCTTTCTAAAAAATTTAATCTCAAAGCTACGTTTGCAATATTTTTTCCTATTGCCAAGAAGCTGATCTACATCCGTTATGGTTGGTGTCATTTTCTTTGGTGAAACCAAAGAAAAATTATTCTTTGTTTCACTTTCTTTCTTATCTGGGCTTTGGCCTTCCTTATACTTTTATCCATTACACAATTAATTTTTTAGTCTGTATTCATTAGTAGTTTTTAAATTAGTATCACATTTCCCTATCTTGGACTGTTAGAATATTAGTTTTGGGATGTCCCTGGAGTTGTCTAAGCAGAGTGTGGTAATAGAGTGGAAAGAGCAATGGGTGGGAGATTTAAGCATGGGTCTAGACTGCCATTTAATTGATGTATAACATTAGCAGTTTAGTTTTCTCAGCCTCACTTTCCTTATAGGTAAAATGAGAATAATCATGTCCATTCTGCCTACCTCCCAGAAACCTTGGGAAAGTTAATGGGTGAGGAAGCCTTTTATTTTTTATTTTTTTTAAGTTTTTATTTTAATGCCAGTTAATTAACATAAGTGATATTAGTTTCAGGTGTACCATATAGTCATTTTACACTTCCATACATCACCCTGTGCTTATCACAAGTGCACTCCTTACCCCAATAGGTGAGGCAGCCTTTTAGAGAACAGAACACTACATGAATGTAAGGAACTGGCCCAGCAACATAGCGGAGGGAAGGCCAGCGTGTGGCTAGCACTGCGCCCCATGAAAGGATGAGCAGGAAGGTCCTAAGAGGAAGCTGGTTCATATCAAGCAGCTGGCAAAGAAGCTAATTCCTTTATTCAGGTTGGAGGTTTCACTGGGAGCGGAAAAGAATAAAGCAAGATCATCTTGTCCTTTAACGCTAGGTAGGGGTACAACTGTTGTTCAAACTCTTGTTGCAAATCATGGGGTATGAATACACTTTCTAGAATCAAAGACTAGTAGAGATAATGAAAGGTCCAATGTCCCCATTTTACAGATGAGATCTAGTGGGGAATGTAGATTTTGATCAAAGTTCCACAGTGGATTAAAGGCAGAAGCTGGGACCAAATGCCTGGTTCTCTGATTTCTAATACCGGGCCCTTGTCTGTCACAGAAAGTGCCATGGATGTGAAGTAGTGCCCTCTGCAATAGAGGGCGGGGGTCGCTAATGAAAGTGGGACGGGGCAGGTGTTGGGCAAGGTGGGCGCTGGAGGAGAACAGCTAAGAAATGTGATTCTGCTCTAGGCAAATGAGCCTGACAAGCAAAAACCTAGGAATCAGTGGGGCATTTTTTTTAGACCAGCTAGACCTGAGTCATCCAATTAAAACAGGAGTAGGTGCCCCAGAGACTGCACCTCCTCTCCTCCCCACAGTTTGTGCTGACTTCTAATAACATTTTATTAAAATTCTCTGGGTCCTGATTAATTTTCTTGGCTGCTTTCTTTATTATTGCTCTCCTGGCCACAAGATAAGAACAGTGAGTGCTCTAATGAATGGAGTGAACAGTTGGGCTCAACTCATTTGGTTGGTATGGCTCTCTGTCCTCTGTCTAATGAAGCTTTGGGGGATTTCTCCCCTTGCATTCTGAGTGGATGATGGGACATGACACCTGCTGGTGTCTGAGAAGACAAGCATTACCTAGAATTTACCCTCTAGGGTAAATAAAGATTATTGATTTGATTACTGGAGGGCCTACCTGTCAGCTCAGGAAGAGAAGTCGTACTTGCTGAGTGCCCGCTGTGTGCTGAGCATTTTTCTGTCTTTTCTCTGGGTTCCTAGAGCATCCTGTGTATTCTTCTAACACAGAGTTGCCAAGATATGTTTTCCCAAAAGCACTGTGGGTAATTTGAGGGCAGACACTGTATCTTTCCCTTAGATGCATTCTCAGCCTCACCGTGATGGCTAACTCACAGCAAGTGCTCAGTAAACAGATGTTCAGTTGATGAATGGCTGCTGGGGATAAACATAGGCTTTCTCCTTTTGGTGCTCACCCCCACACTTACTCTCATTCTTTTTTTTTCTTCACCCCCACACTTACTCTCATTCTTTTCTTTTTTTTTTTTAAGATTTCTTTTTAATTTATTCATTTGCCAGAGAGAGAGAGAGAGTATAAGCAGGGGGAACAGAAGCAGAGGGAGAAGTAGGCTCCCCGCTGAGCAAGGAGCCCAATGCGGGACTTGATCCCAGGACGCTGGGATCATGACCTGAGCCAAAGGCAGACGCTTGACCAACTGAACCACCCAGGCATCCCAACACTTAACTCTCATTCTCAGTTCCATTTAACAGATGACTAAGGCAAGGCTCAGAGGACTAGCCTAAGGTCACACATCTATAATACATATAAGTCTTTGTGGCATGAAAAAGACCATGATCTTTCTACTGATTAAACATGCTGTATACTTTTATAGACAGTGCCTTATCACTGGGGACCTGCTAAATTTCAGCTAAATTTTGGACTTATCTTTATGGCAGACAGGATGCTATAGATTCAAGCTTGCCCTGTCCTGAAAGTATCCTTATGAACTGAGAAGTGGCTTTAGAAATGGCAAAAGTGGAATGGTGGCATTTAAATTAGAGGTGTAGAAATCGTGGTTGTTAGAAGGGGCGATAATTCAGGATCTTTTCTGTACGGTATTGCAATTCTCTCTAGCATTGCCAATGTACACTTAAAATGTATGTTCCCAATTATTTTGATTCTTAGTGGTTAGGGACGTTGCCATTGGATGAAGAGCTATGTTAGTTAATAAGGGATGGAGGCAGGCAAGAAAGGGAGGCTGAGAAACTCTTGCATGTAGAAAGAATCAGAGAAAACCGGGGGGAGATAAAGATGGAGCAGGAAGATGCAAGGCTCTGGGAGCCAAATCATGGATGGACGAACTGAAATGGAAGGCAAAGAATTGTAGCCTGGTAGGCATGGCCAAGGATGGGCTTCACAGGTCAAGGTAGTCCACTGAAAAATAGATGTAAAATTTGCATATGTATATTTCACTGGGAATAGGGTATATAGCTTTCACTTTTCAAAGGGATCAGTAACTTTCCAAAAGATTAGGAACCACTGGTTTGGGTTAAATACAAGCAAGTCTGGGTGATGGGCATTAAGGAGGGCATGTGATGTGATGAGCACTGGGTGTTATAATGCAACTAATGAATCATTGAACACTATACCAAAAACTAATGCTGTACTATATGTTGGCTAATTAAATTTAAATTAAAAAAATATATGAGCAAATCAAGGAGTTCTAGGACCAGAATTCCAGAATGGGAGGATGGGGCCCAATAAGTTTTAGACTTTTACACTTGGAGGATGGTCAGGCTGTAACAGTTAACAGTTAAAGAGGGAGGGGGAAGGGGCAGTGGTGAGAGAGAGAGAGAGAATCTTAAACAGGATGTGAGCCTGACACGGGGTTCGATATCACAACCCTGAGATCATGACCTGAGCCAAAATCAAGAGTCGGATGCTTAACTGACTGAGCCACCCAGGTGCCCCAAGTGTGTTACATTTTTACAGTATTACTTTAATCCCCCTTTCAGGCCTTTTTCAATATTATTTTAGTGAGTCCTCATGACAGTGCTTTGAAGGGGACCTGTATCATTTCCATTGTACAGATGAGGAAACTGAAGCACATGGAGATTATGTAAATTGCCCAAAGTCACATCATTAACAAATGACAGAGCCATAATTGGAACTGAGCAATCTAATTACTGAAACTGTCATCCTAATTATACCCATAGGGTCTCTCTAGAGTAATAAATGGAGAATGTCCATCAGGGATGGTGAAAGACTTAGCATTTTTTGCATGGCTTCCTAGGTCATGTGACTGTATGACTTCATGGGTGCAGTTTTCCTAAATGGCCTCAGGTTGGGTGCTTGAACTTATTCTGTGGGAAGGACTCTAGCGAATAAGGGCAGAGGATATTGATAGTCCCAGAGAACCACTGTGGGGAAGTAACCCCACAGGGCAGCATCAGAAAGGTCCTGGAAATTTGGGTGCCTGGGGGAGCCTTGTGTTCATGGAACAGCTTGAAGGATTCATCCTTTTTGGAGCAGGCTGTGGAAAAGAGTGTGGATGTCAAGGACCCACCTTTAGAATTTACCCAAGAGAGTTCCAAGGACGTCCCTTTCCACCCTTAAGGTGAACCAAGTGCCTTCCCTGGGTATTTCTCTGTTGTGTGAGCACCAGCACAGAGAAGTGGGAAGAAGTCACACAGGCCTAGGCTCTGCTCTCAGGTCCTGCCCCTCCTGCTTTCTATTCCTAGACAGATTTTGTATATCTTGGAGCCCCCTTTCCCTCTTCTGTGAACCTGGGGCAAGGACCACCTAGGACCACCTACTTCAAAGGGCTGTTGTGAGGATTACAGGAAAGCATGGGGGTAAAGCACATTGCATGTAATGAGCACGCCATCTGTGATTGCTGCTGATTTCCACTTACCCCAGGGAAGATCCATGTCTACCGCTTGCAGAAAACTCTCATCCCAAACAGATTCCATTCTCTTACCAGCCTTTCTTAAACTCTTTTCAAACCTGTTTCTTCTAGAACCATGAGAGACGATGGACTCTGAAAAACAAACTGAGGGTTCTAGAGGGGAGGGGGGTGGGAGGATGGGTTAGCCTGGTGATGGGTATTGAGGAGGGCACGTTCTGCATGGAGCACTGGGTGTTATGCACAAACAATGAATCATGGAACACTATATCTAAAACTAATGATGTAATGTATGGGGATTAACATAACAATAAAAAATTAAAAAAAAAAAAAACCTGTTTCTTCTACAGAATATGAGCTTGGCTTCTCTCAATTCTGCATGAGCTCCACTCCTTCAAGGGACCAGGAAGACATCTGCGGGCCATCTCCAGTTAGCACTGAATGACCGGGGCTTTAATATAGGGCTTTGCTGGAGCTGGCTTGTATCATCTCAGGAAAGCTGATTGTTAAGTTTTTAGGAATTTTGTGAGCTGGTTGGCTTTACTTTGATAGCTTGACATTGGCCAAGATGACATTTATACCACAGAAAGTGTCAAATACTATAATTAGACTTATTTTGCTGCTTTAGGAGCTGGTTTTAAGACATTGACCAGCATGCCACTGAATAGCTAACAGTTATGAAGTATATTATCTGTCATCTGTTATTGGAATAGTTTTATGTGTACTAACTCAATCCTCACAACCTCCTTTGGAGGCTTTATTATCCCCCTTTCACAGACTGAGAAAGTGGGTTGCCAGAGGTCATGTAGCTAGTTAGTGACAGAACTGGGATATCAAGTAAGGCAGGCTGGCTCAAGAGCCTGCATTCATAGTCAGTGACCCTGCCTCTGGTGGGTTCTCGTGAGGATCCTATGATTTACATGAAGGACTTGGTCCAGTGCTTGGTACCTAGTAATTGGTTGATAAATATTAGCTGTTATTATTTCTATCAAGGATTCTTAAGTTTTTTGATGTCCAATGAGAATCTGATGAAAGCTGTGGATTCTTTTCCCCTAAAAGATGCACAATACGTACAATTACACACATACACATACACGGTGAGGATATAATAGTGAATACAATATTCATGGATTCTCCAGCATTCAGCAATCCTAAGTCTACCTTCTTGGGAAGGTAGATCCAGAGAAAGGGATCAAATTCCCTTTGTGTTTCTCTTTCTAGCCAATCATTCCACGTTGTTTCATTTCACCTTCATGGACTATTTGTGTACTTTTCCCAAACCATTCCTTCCCCTGTGGATGTGCTCTGATTTATTTTGTGTCTCTCACAGCGTGGGGTCCAGAACTGTGTTAACTCATAGTCTTCCTCCTGTTTCCTGATCTCTCTACCAACTGATATTTTTTTCTAGTCTCATTTTGCCTCTGGTGTCCTACCTGCAGGGAACTTTATGTCTGAGATCTGGGATATAAATCTGACCACTAACATTACACACACACACACACACACACACACACACACACCATTACACACCCTAGAAACACACAACAGGGAAAGGACTCTGAATATGTGCACAGGCATGTTGGGGTTTCTTGACTTGCTTTGTCTGGACACTGATGAATTAGCGACATCTACTTTGGTACCTCCTGCCTTTTAAACTTCCCTTGTACTCTTATTCCTCTTCTTAAACTCCCAAACTCCACAATTATGTTTGTTCTCCAGGCCTTAAATTCAGCTCCTACTTTGACCCAAGAAAAGAATGATAACTAATAAAAATTACTTAGCCTGTTTATTGTGCAAAATTTGTATATGGCATCTCATTTAACTAAACTCACGCAACAAACCCATGAGGTAGGGGTTTAAAGGAAACTGAAGCTCAGAGAGGTTAAGTAGCTTGCCCAAGGTTCACAGCTAATAACTGGCTAACCTAAAATTCAAACCCACATCTGAGAACTCCAGGTTTGCATGCCTTCCCTTGTTGTGGTCTGATTTCCTTTTCTGCATAACAGCATCTAATAGCGGCCCCCCATGCGGTGCCCTCCCTGGATATCCACGTGTATCAGTGGGCTTTAGACGTTTACAGTATGTATAAGACTTAAAGGGATTCCAATCGCTGGGCATTGGGGACATTCTTGCAGGTGGAGATTCTCCCCGGATTTCCCAAATGCTACCACACAGGTGTTTTTTTCCTGACCAGCCTTGTGGCTCACTGACTAGGTAGGAGCAGGCTATGGCCCATCTTCCTTTCCCTTCAGGAAGGAACCTCAGGAGGAAATGAGGCTCACACCCTTATAGAAAATAAAGCCATCCCTCCTTGCAAGGGTCCCTGAGCTAGATTTCTGATAACTCAGAAAAGCCCCTTAAATAAGAAATACAGTGTTTAAAACCTGACAGGTAAGCATCCTTCCAGCTTTCTGTGGCTCACCAGCGGCCTCTAGTGGCCAGCGCCTCTTCGTGCCATGAGCTTCAAGCCTTGGCTTCTTCCAGGGATCTTTGGCTGCGTGCCTTGCAGAGTTTTAAAACACAGCATTAATTCCCAATCAACATGTTTTGCAATACTGGGACAGAAAAAAAATGGTGGAATCAAAAACTCTGGGTAAAGAGAGTTTTACAATGGGTGATCGAATCCATAAAATCTGGAGTCAGGTTTTCAGTAAAGCCTCTCTCTTTTTAATATTCCAGGCTACAAGCCCTAGAAGGTAGACGATACTATTATCTCTGTTTAGCTGCTAGGTAAACCGAAGTTCAGAGAGGTTACATAACTAGGCCACACACTGGTCAGTGGGAAGAACACCCAGGTCTGCGTGAGCACAGGCTTTAAACTTGCCCAGGCAGGCTGAAGTCAGCATGTGCCGAGTTGATCGGCATGGCAGTGGTCTGGTCTTGGGAAGAGTAGTGGCAGCTAGCATTTAAGAATTCATTCTGTGCCAGGCATGTGCTCAGTGCTCTTATGTGGAATACTTGATTCACTCATTCTAGCCACCAGGTAGGATAAACATCTCCAACTACACATGAGAATGTAGACTTAGCAAGGTCAAAACTGCCGGAGGTCATACAACTTAAAGGAGAAGAGGGGAGTTAGGACCCAGTTTGTTCAAATCCAAAGCAATTGCTTTAATTTATCTGAATGTATTGCATGCGTGTCCTTGTGGCAAGGCTAACTTGTTGGTCTTTGGTGCTCACTCACCTGAAATATTCTCTTCTCCTTCCTCATCTGGCTCCGTGCTAATGAGAGTTTTGGCCAAAAAGAGTGTAAGGGACTGTGGAAGTCTATTGGTCAGTGTCCCTCAGAGCAAAGACTCTAGTTGGGAGGAAGTCCACTCTTTTGTGTGTGTGTGTGTTCCATACTCTGACTGCTGGCAGGTGGTGGCTGGAGTGAGACTCTGTCATTTCCTGGAGCCTTGGAGGCTTTCAGTAGATGGAGACAATATAGTGTAGCGCTCATGAGACAGGCTTTAGAGTCAGGAGACATTGCAACAGTTCCTCCACCATTCAAGACTCAGTTTCCTCATCCAGGAAATGGACACAATAGTGCCTACCTCATAGGACCATTGCAGGAATTAAAGAAGACAAATGCATATGATATTCTTAGTATAGCACCCGTCTCAGGGTTAGTCTTGCTGCTGTGTTCACGAGGAAGGGAACACATGGTGACTTGGTATGGTTCTCTAGGAAGGTTATCACCAACAGCACTAACCATCGAGGCCCTGGCCCCTTGTTAAGTCTTAGCAGGTGCAATCAGGTGTGCTGTTCCCCTTGCAACATAAACAGTTCACTTAGCACTTGAAGCAAGAACAATGTGTTGATGGAAGACAGCCAAAGCAATGAAGTGCCCCCCGCCCAGGGATAAAAAGGGGGAGAGGAGGTCACGAAGCCTTTATAGAGAGCCGTGCTAACCAAATCCCTTGCCAGGAGAATATTGAGTCTTGGGAGCCACAGGGGACACGGCCACGGAGGAATTAATTTACCTCAAAAGGAATCGCCGTGCCTTAATGGCTTTATTGAATCCACGGTTTTTAGCCCGTTGATTCCCGTTGACTTGAATTCAGGGCTGTGCCATTACTTTGCCTGTCCATATCGATTAGCCAGTATCCCTCCTCCTCTGGCCTTGCCTTCGTCCTCCTTCACATATGTCACTGTTCCTTTCCTGCCCCCTGCTTTCTGTCCTCATTTCCCCCATCCCAGTGACTGGTCTGGACATACGCACGTGGTCCAGGCAAACCCTCTGGATTCCTTGCTCATTGGAAGTAATGGCATCAGGCAGATCGATGATGCTGCCTTGCATTAGGGCTCTTTGTGCTAGTTATCACCATGCTTTTGCTCTAGGATTTGTTTTCTTACAATTGAGCTTTGGAAAACAAAACAAAACCTTAACTTTTGGGCTCTTTTGGATGATTGTCTTATTTAGCTGTCCTGGGTTTTTTAAGGAATATTTTCAAACTTTAGTGTACACCAGGATCACCTGGGATCTCGTACAAAAGGACATTTCTGAGCCCAGATATTTTGACTCAGTAGGTGGTTGGTCTCCCTTCTTTTTTGAGACAAACTTCACATGACATAAAATTAACCATCTTGACGTGAACAATCTAGAGGTATTTAGTCCATTCACAGTGTTGTGCAACCATCTCCTCTGTTTAGTTCCAAGACATTCTCATCACCCTCAAAGGAGACACTGTGTAGTAAGCAGTCACTCCCCATCCCCCAACTCCTCCCCAGCTCTTGGTGATCACAAATCTGCTTTCCGTCTTGGTGGATCTACCTACCCTGGATATTTCATATAGATGGAATCATCCAGTATTTGTCCTTTTGCATCTGGCCTGTTTCACTTTGCATAGTGTTTGGAGGTTCATCCATGTTGTAGCATATCTCAGTACTACATTTCTTTTTATGGCTGAATAATATTTTATTGTAGGCACATACCATATTTTGCTGATTCATTTAAATAAGGACTTCCTTTTGTTCTGTAGCAGGTGACCTTTGGTCCACACTTTGGGAATCACTAGCAGTGGAGATTATTGGGTTTGCCCCCAGGCAGTCTAATGCCTTGTCAAAGTAGTTTGGAGAGTGCCAGGCCCCAGCTGCCCATTGCCTTTGGAGAGGGTCCTAGCAGTAGATGACCAAGGAATACCTAGTCAGGCAGGACAAAGCATTGTAGCAGGGCACACACAGAGACCCAGGCAAAGAGGATAGTGAATTGCAGGTAAGAGAGATTTGCATTTGTGTCCTGGCTCTGCTGTCTGATTGTCAGAAATTCTCGGATCCTCCTGCTCCTTATTTGTCGGTTAGAATAACCACAGTTATCACTCCCACTGCATTGCTGTTTGGACTCCATGAAATCATTTATATTAAGTGCCTGGTATAAGGCCTGGCACAGAATGAGTAAAGCGAGGCCCGAAGTGGTCATGATTTTTATTCCTTTTCCAGAACAGGAATAATATGCAGGTGGAGTCCGGCACAGGTAGCTTGCACAGACACAGGGAAATGCTCTCAGCTGGGGGGGCTCTCCCAACACCCTGTGGCATCTCCAAGGGAACTCACAAGAAAAAGACCCTGGTATGGGAAAATAAGACTCAGTGTGGGACTCTTAGTCTCAACAATAAGGCAGAGACCTTGTTTTTAAATTGAGACATAATGTCAGAATGGAAGCAGTAATAAGGCTAAACTGGTCAGTATTGTCATTGCTGGTCTGATTTCTCTACTAGGATGTGAGTACAGGGAGGGCAGGAGTTATGTTTGTCTTTTTTACTACTCTGTCCCTAGCACATGTGTAGAGTACGCACTCAATAAATATTTGTTGCATGCATGGCTGGTTTGACGGCTGGCTGGCTGGCTGGCTGGCTGGATAGATGGATACTGTGTTATCTCTATGAGCTTAGGACTCCTTAAATTCTTCTGAATCAGTCTCATGTACTGTTGGAGGAAATACTCTACCCAAGGTACCCTTCTATGAGACTCTTTGGAAATCGGCTCCGTAATTCTTAAAAATATGCACATCTTTTGATCCAGCTGTTCTATATCTTAGTATTTAACCTAAGAAATCCCTGGAGGCTCAGAAAGATGATGGCTCAAGGACATTAATTGTGAGACTATTTAGAATAGCAAAACAGTAGAAGTAACTTGCTATCCAACAAAAGGGGGATTGGTTAAATATGTTATGATTCTTCCATTCAGTAGAGATTTCAAAGGCACAAAAATAATGTAGAAGATTGTTTATAACATGAGAGAATGCTCAAATTATGTAGTGAAAAAAGCAAGTCACGCAACCGTATTTTGATATACTACCACTGTGTATGTATATGTTTGTATGTGAGAGTGTAACACTGGAAAAATATATGCTTAAATGCTATCTTGTTCCGAGTGATTTAATTAGAGGTAATTTTAGTTTTGAGCTTTTTGAGCTTTTCTGTAATTTCCATTGTTTTTACATTGAACATGTAATCAAATACAATAATATTAAATATTATTAAGGATTATTTCTGATAAAAATTTGACTCTTAGATTTCTTACATGTGTCTGAACCTGTGCAGGATATGGAATGGCTTTAGTTATGGGGATTGGAAAGCTATGGGAAAGGGCTGGGGACAGTAAAGCATCAGGCAAGGCTTCTGCAACTTTTCAAGAGTAGGGCATGTTGTTCTCGTTTTGCCGGAAGAGAGGATGTTCTGCACCCCCTTTCATGCCGTGTACTCTATTCTCTCCTATATGCCACTATCAGAGGTAAACTGAGGCAAGCTCGAATGACCAAAAATTGAGTTTATTTGGGAATAGCAGAGGAGTTGCAATTTGAGAAAGTCATGCAGTAGCAAGCTATAAGCAAGTCCACTGAGGGTTTGGGGCACACTATATTTATGGGCAAGGAGTGCAAAGAGAGGAAAATCCAACCAGAGTCCAAGCTGTAAGTTCATTGGCTTGAGGAAGGGGAAAGGTTCTTGATAGATGGTCATTGGTCAGGAGGTGAGTCTCAGTCTTCTGTAAATCAGGCATTCATGAGAAATGAATCTCTTAGTTCTTAAATTCTGTTCTTCTGAGGGTACATGCATGACATTCTCCATTTTATATCCTCTGGTTCCATTTTAGATTGACATCCCTTCACATTATCTCTGAATACATCCAGGCTGTAGGAGTCTTTTGGTCTACATGGAGACTGGATCCATGTTGTGAGCTTATAACTACTGAGATAACCAGCCACACACTGGTTTCAAGAGGGTAAGTTGAAACCTTGCATGGGCTGAATTGGTCATGCAAATTAATTCTGTCGCATGTTCCAGGAAGTTAAAAGAAGGAAATCTGGGCTGAGAAAGTGCAAAAGGAATAAGTATTTCTAAGGAAAGTAAGGGAAATAAGATGATAGCTCTTGACCACTGGCTTTTTAGATTTTTAGGTAAATATGAAGTTAATTGTAATACCCTCCTTTCCAGGCCTGAGGCTTTGTTCCTGGGTCATCTTCTTTAAGGTTAGGTTCTCCCCAGAGGCTCCTGGACCCCTTACACTAGCATGTGACCTCTGGGTGCTCCTCCAGAATTCTTCAATGTTTTGGCATCCTAGATAGGGATGATTTGGACTCATGCTGGGACCTCTACAGGATTTGAAAACCAGCAGTGATGTTGGACTATGGAGTGTGCTTTAAAGGAGACGGAAAGGTGCTAAAGGGAACACGTGTAGAGGAGCATCTGAAGTCACATAGAATTCAGTTGGACAGATGAAGAGGAGATTTTGGGGAATACAAAGAGAACACACATCATCAGAGGCAGAGGTGTGGTGTCTGAAAGCCCGCCAAGGTGGGAGGGAACTCAACGTGTGACAGGAAAAGACCATGTCAACATGACATGCAAAGGTATTCCAAGGACTAGATAAGGAAGGGGCTTGTATTCCATACTCAGGAGTCAGCTGTTCTATCCTGTAGCTCATAGGTTGCCATTGAAAGATTTTAAGCAAGAGAATAACATTTAGTAATATGCACACCCTATCACTCCTATTAATCTGTGAGGTCCCTGAAGGCAAATGTTTGATTTTGTGTCATCTCGGTGGTGGCCTCCTCCGAGGCCTAGTACAGTCCCTTATTTATAAATAATTGCTATCCTTGAATTAGGTGCTCAGTATGAGTCTGACACTGTGCTAAATGCTTTATGCGCTGTATTAGTTAGAGTTCTCCAGAGAAACAGAACCAGGGTCTCTCTATATCTATCTATCTATCTATCATCTCTCTCTCTCTCTCTCTCTCTATCTATCTATCATCTCTCTCTCTATTCTGTCGGGACACTGATTTATTATAAGGAATCAGATTATGCAATTATGGCAGCTGAGAAGTCCCAGATCTGCAGTCAGCCAGCTGTGGAGACCCAAGAGAGCCGATGCGTTGCTCCAGTCCTATGCAAAAGTCTGAGAACCAGGTAAGCTGATGATGGAAGTGTCAGTCTACAAGCCAGCCATCTTGAGAACCAAGAAGAGCAGATGCTTCAGGCCAAGTCTGAAGGCCAGACAAGGCCATTGTCCCAGCTCAAGTAGGTTTTGTTTTGTTTTCAGGCGGAAGGAGCTCCCTATTATTTGAGGGAGGGTCAGCCATTTGTTCTATTCAGGCCTTCAGCGGATTAGATGAGGGCTACCCACCTAAGAGAGAGCAGTCAGTTTTACCCAATCTCCTGATTGACATGTTAATCTCATCCAAAAACATACAGGACACACCTGGACTAATGTTTGATAAACTATCTGGGTACCCCTTCCCTCCCTCCACCACCATGGCTCAGTCAAGCTGACACACAAAATTAACCCGCTCACATGGATATCATTCAATTTACACAATGATCTCACCAGGGTATTTCGATTTTCATTCCTATTTTAGGGAGGAGGAAACTAAACCTTAGAAGGTTTGTGTCATATCCATGAATAACAACAGCTGGTGAGTGAAAAGGCTAGAATTAAAACCCAGGCAACTGACTCCTGGGGCCACATCCTTAACTACTATGCTAGAGCAAATGTTTTAAAATTGTTTCTAGAACTCTCATACAGAAATTTAACAAACATATAATCACTGATAATAGGTTAATTATATTAAACATCCATTAATTCCTATGTAATGGAGTAAATAAATGTATTGTTAACACCTGCCTTCCAATAAATCCATGTTTTAAAACTTTTTTCTTGTTCTGGAGAAGAAAGACAAGATACAGCGAGGAGAGTGTTGTTCAGCAAACACTGGTGAGTCTGGTGGAGAGTTCAGATTCCCTTTCACTTCGAGTGTCCTAGGTCGTCCTAGCTGCATTTCAGTAAAGAAAGAAATCAGTCCAGTAAGAGGTGGAGGTGGCCAGGACTCTCAGCATGCAGTCAGCTGGGGATTGTCTTGAATGTATTTGAATGAGGTTAGTCAGCTAAACTCATTCCAGAGTCTCAGGAGTCCTCTGCTCTGTGGGTTGACCATCACTAATAAGTGGCATGTCTTGGAAATCTATGCAAATCAAATCCTGCTTTCCTCTTGATTTTTATGGATTATGAAGGTATCAGTAGGCACCACTATATTTCTCACTCTGCCACTCCATTTTCCTGAGCAGTTCTTATCTTTGAAATACATGCTTACACGTAGGAGGAGAGTGCTGCGAATTTGAAGAGTTGCTTTGGAAAAGCAAATTTACCCTCATCATTTATTGTAAGTTGCAATGTTTGTTGTTATAAATTTCCTTAGATCAGGGCACATATGGATTTATAAGAAAGCGTGGTGGAAAATTCTCAATTAATGTGCTAGGATGCATTTTAATATTCTGTTTACCCAACTATTTAATACTTTGTCAAATAGATATTGACTGATTGTTTTAATACTTTTTCAAAAGTAGCAAAAGAATAACAAAGCTATTTCAGTTTAGGAGTAGGACAAAATACAAAGTAAAATCAAACAGATGATCTTGTTGAAATATTGGCATGATTAGTATTTGGGAGGACATCACCAACATGACAACATGGGAAGCTCCTGAATTTCCCTCCTTACATGGATTCACTGAATATTTGGCTACACACCGGTCAATTTCCTCTGAGAGAAATTTAGAAACCAGTTGAATGACTCCTACACATCAAGAATCTGAGAAAATACCCACATCAAAATGGGTAGGAAAGGTTGAGACAGACTCTTGCCATAAACCTCACCCCTAGCATGGCATCCTACAATTAGGAGGGAAATCCCAACTCCCAGCTTCTCCCTGACCGCAAGGATGTGGACCACACATCTAGCACCCCAATTTTAAGACTACCACCAGAGGCACAGGCCCCCAAATTACCTACCTCTGAGAGACATGGGGGCTTGCATTTATGAGCCCCATGGGACTATAGAAAACAAAGAAGCAACTGGTAAGTGGGTACACAGTCACTCCCCACAGCTATCCCCTCTAGGCTCAGTGAAGAGGGAGCAGGTGAAAATGCTGATTCAATGCAATTCTTAGCAAAATTTCAATGGCACTTGTCAGAGAAATAGAAAAAAATATAAAATTCATATGGAACCACAAAAGACCCTGAATGCAATCTTGAAAAAGAAGAAAAAAGCTAGGGGCATCACACTTTATGAGAGATCCTAAAATCTTCTGTTCTAATGAGGTGACTCTTGGGGGGGGGGACTCCTGAATAACTTCAGGATGGGAGCCAGCCACCAGAAAGACCAAATCATGATTAGAAGGTCAGAACTTTCATCCCTATCCCCATCCTTCAGGAAAGGGAAAGGTTCTGGAGATTGAGCAATGATTAATCATGCTTTTGTGAGGTAGCCTTCATAAAAATCCCCAAAGTACTGGGTTCAGAGAGCTTCTGGTTGGTGAACATATGGCAACTGGGGGAGACTGGTGTATGGCGAGAGAGCATGGAAGCTTCTCACATCTTTCCTACATACCTTGCTCTATGTATGTCTTCCATCTTGCTGTTCCTGAGTTACATCATTTTTAATAAGCCAGTAATTGCATTAAGTACACTTTTTTTTAGTTTTGTGAACACTTCTGGCAAATTAATCTAACCTGAGGAGGTGTCATGGGAACTTCTGATTTATAGCCATGGGTTGAAGCATAAATAACAACTTGAACTTGGAATTTGCATCTGAAGTAGGAGGACAGTCTTGCAGGATTGAGTCCTTAACCTCTGGGATCTGATGCTATCTCCAGGCAGATGGTATCAGCATTTAAACTGTAGAACACCCAGCTGGTGTCACTTAGAATTGCCTGATGTGTGGAAAATCAACACATTTGGTATCAGAAGCAAAGTGTAGTAGTGTGAGAGTAAAGGAGAAACACAGAACGAATGTGTTTTTCCTACTCACAAACCAAATTACAAAGCTATAGTAATCAAAATGGTATGGTATTGACATAAAAACAGACACAAGGCTCACTGGAACAGGAGAGAGCGCCCAGAACTAAACCCACATAAAAATGGTCAATTAATTTTTTTGACAAAGCCACCAAAAATAAACAATGAAGGAAGGCTAGTGTCTTCAATAAATGGTGTTGGGAAAACTGGATATATCCATGCAAAAGAATAAAACTGGGCCCCTATCTTATACCACACACACAAATTAACTCAAAATGTATTAAAGATTTAACCTAAGACCTAAAGCCCTAAAACTCCTAGAAGACAACGTAAGTGGGAAAACTCCTTGACTTGGTCTTGGCAATAATTTTTTGGATTTGACACCTAAAACAAAGGCAACAAAGGAAAGAATAAGCAAGTTGGCACTACATCAAACTAAAAAGCTTCTGCTCAACAAAGAAAACCATAAACAAAATAAAAAGTCAACCTATGGAATCAGAGAAAATATTTGCAAACCACTTATCTGATAAGAGGTTAATATCCAAGATACATAAGAAATCCATACAACTCAATGGCAAAAAACCAAATAATCCAATCAAAAAGGAACAGAGGACCGGAATAGATCTTTTTCCCCCCAAAGAATATATACAAATGGCCAATAAGTACTTGAAAAAGTGCTCAACATCACTAATCATCAGTGAAATATAAGTAAAAACCACAATGAGATATCACTTCACACCTGTTCATTGTCACATTATTCACAATAGCCAAGAGATTAAAAACAAACAAATCAATGGATGAATAGATAAAGAAAATGTCATATACATATACATATATATACCTACTGTATATTCCAATAAGGTGTGTGTGTATTTCACACAATGGAGTATTATTCAGTCATAAAAAAGAAGTAAATTCTGCCATTTGCAACAACATGATGAACCCAAAGGGCATTATTTATACTAAGTGAAGTAAGCATGGAGAAAGACAAATAATGCATGTTATTACTTATATGTAGACTTCATAAAAACAGGATAGAATGGGGGTTGCCGGGGCTAGGGGGTGGGGAATATGGGGAGAAGTTAGTAAAAGTGTGCAAACTTACAGTTGTAAGATGCATAAGGTCTGAGGATCTAATGTCCTACATGGTGACTATGGATGATTGTACTGTATTGTGTAATTGAAATTTGCTAAGGAAATAGAGCATAAGCGTGCTCATAATAAAAAAAAAAGATAAATATGTGTTGTTATGGGTATGTTAATTAGCTGGATGATGTGAATCCCTTCATAACGTTCAAATCATCACATTGTATACTTTTAATATGTTACAATTTTATTTGTCAGACATACCTCAGTAAAGCTGGGAAAAAAGAGAAATATTTGCATAATTAAGACTGACTCAGCTGGGAGTAATGTTGGGGCTTTATTGACCCAGGCTAGTAGGGCAGGATGTCCTAAGTCTGAATAGTAGTCTGATTTGCCACACCCAAAAGGAAGCTCCAGGCTAGAACAAGACCAGTGTTCACCACTTAAGGGAATTCAACATAGGAATTTTTTTTATTTGCAAAGAACTGAACTCACTCTAGCTGGTTCAAGTAAAGGAGAGTTTTGAAAGTTTACAGGGACATTTTACAAAAATGAAAGACAACTTACTTTGCTTCAGAAAAGCATATAGTTTGCTGTAAAGGTCCTAAGGATTGAGTTTTCTCTTGTGTCTGTATTTTTACTCTCTAGCTGCATTAAAAAATGTTGATTGGTTTCTCTCAGTAATACCACTAAGACAACTTGTCTGTAAGTGCGTGGCTAAAAATGACCATCCTGTCAACGACTCACATGACCTTACGAAACTAATGAATCATTCAACACTAAAAAATAAATGAATAAATATTATGTAATTTCATAAACAAAGCAAAAAAAAATTAAAAAAATAAACATATCCGTGTCTGGTTATACCCCCTTTTTTTTTCTTTGTTCAAACTCTCAAGGAAGAGCAGATTCTTTCCTAGCCAAAGAGTGGATTGGCTTTTCTTGTGTTGCTTTTTTATGTGTGTTAGGTGTGTAGTTGGCTATGGCTTTCAGTAGATCACATGCTGAAACACGCTCACCCCTCAACAGGTTTGGGGAGGAAATTTTTCTGAGAAGGGAATGTGGGCTTACTGGTATCCCAACACTGTATTCCAAAGTGAGTCCCAGCAGGACCTCTTTTTAAGCAGTACAGAGGTATCAAGTGTCTTTCCCCTGTCATCTCTGTTAAGCAGAACTCAAACCAGTGGCTGGGAGTTTGACTGACAGGATTCATTTACCAGAACAAAGGGATTGGCATGTGTGTGGTCAAGGCTCCAGCCCAGTAAGCTTAGGTTCAGAACAGAATCCCGATCTCAGAACAGGAGTAGGTATGCAAATCAGGAACCAAGATACAGGTATGTCAACTGGATGGGACAACATGACATGTGTTATGAGATGGCTTATGACTTCGAGCAATGTCTGCGTAAGCTACATGATACAGCGGAATCTGCTGAGGAGCTTAATTTCAGTACACCTGCCCAGACCTAGTGATCTGCTAAGAGAATTCTTTGGACGATATCAGGTGGTGAATGTAGTGGAGGGTTAGGTTTGGAAACCTGTGATGTACTGGGCTCTTAGATGCCTGCATGTACCTGATTCTGAGACAATCTACAATAGCAGCAAGGATATAGGTCCTCTTACTTCCAGGCTCGGGCTCTTTCCTTTGTATCCCATGCTGCCTTTATAGTTGAGACATCACAACACTCTTCTGTATCCTAGAAACAGGGTTTGTCTTGCTGTGACTATTAGACTTTATTTTATATGATCAGGGTAGGTAGGACTTAGGTGGGTATCATGAGATTGAGTTTTGAATATATGTGTTCATAACAACTGGACTCTATCAGTCAGAAAAGGTTAGATTTTAATATTTTTTATCAGTGACATACGATAACATATAAAGATGTTACATATCTATGCTGGATCTTCTGGGGGGCTCTCCTATGAGCTTTTCTAACTCTAGGATCTAGGCTAATTACTGAGGCAGAAGGAAAGGATAATGTGGCAAAGCATACCTTGACTTTTAAGCTTCCACCTCAAAGTGATACACATCAGTAAGTTCATAGTTCATTGGCCAAATCGAGCCCTTACTTCACATAGGCAGGGAAGTGTGATCCTATGATAGCCTTGGAAGAAGAGACCCATTTATAAAGTCCAGCATGGGGACTTTTGACTTGTTTACCACTACGTCTGCAGCATTTAGAACAGTGTCTGGTATGTGGTAGGTATGTAAAAACATGCATTGAATGGACAAAGGAAAGAATAAATATATGAAAGTAAAATAACAATTCACATCACCCAGGATTAACCTTGGCTCTTGGACACAGTCCTGACATTATCTTTGCTAGAACCTTTTAGGGAAATAGCTACAGAAAAAACTATATTTGGGAAAATTGTCTTCAATATAGATTATTCATGATTGGGAAGCCCTGAGCTGTGTGAGTCCCTAATTGCATTTTATATTGGTATAGGCGGTCATCTTTTCATGTTTTTTCAAAGGGTGTTTGGCAGGTCAGTTTGAATAGTTGTCTGATTCTCAGGGTATGAAAGTGTGGGATGTGGAATTGGAGGATCATTCAGAGATTTCACTACAGAGCTGAGAGTAAAACCACCATATTGACAATTAACTTTGCAGAGGATGTCATGGGGATTCCCTTTTCTCCAAAATGATGGCTCCTCTTGGGGTTAACATTGGTTCTTACGTGAAATGGCCAGAAGACTGCACTTAAGTGGCTCTCCTGAGAGGCCTGGTTCCCAAATCTGTAGGCACATTAAGATTAATGGCCACTTCCATTTCCCTGCTTTGTCCTCAGTAAGCATGGGTCCTTAGAGCCACTTTATGCCAAGAGAACAAATGTCTGTAAGTGCCGCTTCCATTTCTGGGCAATATAAAACCTGCCCATAATTTGGCTAATTTGTAGTTGATCATGGGGAAGATAATGAGTAGGGAAAATTGAGGGAGCAGGGGACAGAGTTGCTAGGAAACAGATTTACTTCTTACATCTAGACAAATAAACTAAAAAAAAAAAAAAATGGTGTGAATGAGTCCGGTTACTAACAATTTCAGTTCCAAGGAAGCACAACTACGAAAATCGCGTTCCCATGAAAAAGCACCAGTCAGAGGCAGAGGCTCTGGGGAAAGGAGTGGAACATGGAGATTCAGAACAGAATAGTACTTCCTAGAGTAGATTTGCTGATTAAATGAAGTACTTGATGGAAAGGCCTTAGCACACTATCTGCACCAAGGAGGTGGTCAATAAATGTTAGTCAAAATGATTATTGGTATTATAAATACATATGACATCGATTTAAGTTAGTATTAGTCTCATCATCTTCTTACGGGTTCTGGTTCTATCTCTTCCAGCAACTGCTAACATGTCTTCCATTACTAGTTTAAATCATTTCTGAGTCTTCGTCTCCTCATTTCACCTCCTGTGCATCGATTGCTGGAAGGGTCAATGAGGGAAGGTGTGTGTGAGCAATTTATAAACTTCAAGGAATTTTATGTCTGCAAAGGGCATAATTTGTCAGCTTCATTATTGCTAACAGCAACTCCCTGGACCCAAGAGGGATTTTGACATAGATCTTTGGGGTTCCGTTTCTGCTCTTCTCTCCTTTCTCTGCACTTCAAATCCCAGTCATTTTAGCAGCTGTGAACTCTGATCTCTGTTTCCCCAACCCAGCAGAAATGCTGCTGTCTGCTTGACTCTATTTTTCTGCATCGTGATTTGGGAAATGCCCTCACAAAGAGAGCTGGTGTGTGAATTGGGAGGGTTTTACGTCACGTGCTTCCCTTCTCTTGAGGCTCATAGCCTTACATTGGTTATTGTTCAGTGTCTGAAAACAGTTGTTTTATATATTTTCTTTAGCTTTTACAGCAGAGATTAAATCTGATAGCAGCTACTCCACAAAGGCTAGAACTAGAAGTTATTGTAGCTTTCTTAAAGCTTTTATTTTGCTGGGTGAGAAAACAAACAAAAATCCTTCAAGTAAACCAATTAATAAAATAAGTACAAATTGTGATATACTCTATGAAGAAAAACAAAGGCACTGAACTAGAGGTGAAAAACAGGGAGGGAGGGCAGGATTGAGGGTATGGTGGTCAGAGGAGGCTGCTTTGAGGAGTCTGAAGGAGTCTGAAGGAGTCTGAAGTTATAAAGGATGAGTAGGAAACAAAAATAAAGGATGAGGGCGCCTGGGTGGCTCAGTCGTTAAGCGTCCGCCTTCGGCTCAGGTCATGGTCCCAGGGTCCTGGGATCGAGCCCCACATTGGGCTCTCCGCTCAGCGGGAGGCCTGCTTCTCCCTCTCTCACTCCCCCTGCTTGTGTTCCCTCTCTCGCTGTGTCTCTCTCTGTCAAACAAATAAATAAAATATTAAAAAAACAAAACAAAACAAAGGATGAGTAGGAAACAAAAATAAAGGATGAGTAGGGCCTTACTTATGTGGAGCAGAGGTAGGGGGGGAAAACAAAGGAGAATTCTAAGTAAAAGTATAGATTCTGAATAAATGATGCTTGCCAAAATTTACGCTGCACAAACAAGAGCCAGAGTATTGCATTAAACCTGAGTGCCATGATTTAAAATAGATAACTTGGAAGTGTTGTTAAGCTGGAGGCCTCCGGGGACCATGAAAGGGGAGAAAGAAAGAAGTCAAGGCTATAGCTGGGGACTGGGTATGGGGCAGCGTTTGGGGGTATGCTACTCTGAGTGCTACCTTCAAATACCCAAAGAGCTGTGATAAAGAGGATAAGCAACACTCTAGCACAGGGGTTAGCAAACTACAGCCCAGGGGCCAAATCCAGCCACACAGCCTACAAACCAAGAATGGATTTTTTACATTTTTAAATTATTACATTTGAAATGGTTGTATTAGTACCTGTATAATTGCTTTGATTTTGTTGCTTGGCCCACAAAGCTTAAAGTCTTTATCTGGCCCTTTAAGAAAAAGTTTAATGACCTGTGCTCTAGAACAATCGCAGGAAATTAATTTCCTGTAGCAAAGGAAATGAGCAGTAGATTGGGGATACAGATTCTTTAAGGGAAAAGTATTTCCTAGATGGGGTCCTGGAGGGGTCTTCCTCATAGGCCTTCTCCTTACCCCTCATTTCACACTGGCTAGTTTTCCACCTACTCAGCCCACGCACGAGAGGACATTGTTTGGCTTCTTGAGAAAAATGTGGAAGTGCTGGATCAATTGGCTAAGAATTTGAGTCTGTGAAATTGGACGGTTTTCTATTTAGCTGAGACAATAGTTTGATTTGGAAACACCCAGTTAGTGACTGTAACTAATATATTGTATCACTAAATTAAATTATTTTTATTATCCTTCCAATTGGATTTAAAGCATAAAGTCCTTGAGTAACAGATGAGTATCTGGAATTAATCTGTCGTAAGTCATCAACAACCAGGGGAAGACTAGTTCATGGTATAATAAACCAGGCTAATTCTCCAGAAACTAGGCTCTGGGCCCAGGTACTTCAAAAGGAAAATACTAATTTCAGAGCAGTCTTTCCTAGCAAAAACCAAACAGGTGATGGAATATCCTGGAACACAGTATAGGTATTGTTCCTTTACCTAAGAAGGAGTATAGTCTGATGGGGAGATAGAAAATAATAGGATGTATATAGGACATTCACTTAGTTTTTTTATGTATAGTGTTATGTCCATAGTGCTGTAAAATGTAGGCCAGACATGTAGCTTGGCTTTGAAGGAAGTTAAAGACAGTTTTCTAGAGAAGATGACACCTAGGTGAAAAATTTTCCCTCAGTTTTATTGAGAAAGAATTGACAAATATCACTATATAAGTTTAAGGTATACAGTATAATGGTTTGATCTACATATAAGTTCAGCTAACATCCATCTTCTCATATGGATAAAATAAAAAGAAGAAAAGAAGAAAGGAAAAAAAATCTCTTTGTGATGAGAACTCTTAGGATTTAACAACTTTCTTAACAACTTCCCTGTATATCACAACAGCAGTGTTAACTAGATAGTCATCACATTGTAAATTGCATCCCCAGTACTTATTTATCTTATAACTGGAAGTTTGTACCCTTTGATTCCCCTTTCTCCAATTTCCCCCTCCCCTCCCCCCATGCCTCTGGTAACCACAAGTCTGATCTCTTTTTCTATGATTTTTTTTTAGATTTCGTATATAAGTGAGATCATATAGTGTTTGTCTTTCTCTGATTTATTTCATTTAGCATAGTATCTTCAAGATCCATTCGTATTATAACCGATATTAGGATTTCCTCATTTTTATGGCTGAGTAATATTCCATTGTGTATATATATATATATATATATATATATATATATATATACCACAAATTTTTCATCCATGCTCCCATCAATTGACCTTTAGGTTGTTTCCATGTGTTGGCTATCATAAATAATGCTGCTATGGGGTGCAGATATCTTTTTGAGTTAGTATTTTCATTACTTTTGGATGTATTCCCAGAAGTGGAATTTCTGAATCATATGGTAGTTCTATTTTTCATTTTTTGAGGATCCTCTATACTGTTTTCCACGGTGGCTGTACAAATTTACAATCCTACCAGCAGCGTACAGGAGTCCCTATCCTCCAAATCCATGCCAGCATTTGTTATCTCTTATCTTTTTTTTTTTTTTTACAATTACCAGTCTAACAGGAGTGAGGTGATATCTCATTGTGGTTTTAACTTGCATCTCCCCGTTGACTAGTGATGTTGAGCATCATTTTATGTACTTGTTGGCCTTTTGTATATATTCTTTGGAGAAAATCTATTCAAGTTCCTTGCTCATTTTTTAATTGGGTTCTTATTTATAGTTTGCTATTGAGCTGTATGAATTCTTTATGTCTTTTGGAATTAATCCCTTAATCAGATACATGGCTTGCAAATATATATTTTTTCCTATTCTGTAGGTTGTCTTTTCACTTTGTTTATGGTTTCCTTTGTTGAGCAGACACTTTTTAGTTTGATGTAGTCCCACTTGTTTGTTTTTGCTTTTGTCAGCTTGTGCTTTAGGTGTCATATCCAAAAACTCATTACCAAGACCACATCAAGAAGCTTTGTTCCTGTGTTTTCTTCTAGGATTTTCATGGCTTACAGGTCTTGCATTATATCTTACAAGTCTTACATTTTATGGCTTACAGGTCTTACATTATATCTTACAGGCCTTACATTTTCAGGTCTTACATTTATATCTTTAATCCATTTCAATTTAATTTTTGTCAGGGGTGTAAGATATGGATCCAGTTTTATTCCTTTACAGATGAATATCTAATTATCCCAGTACCATTTATTAAGGAGACTATTTTTTTCTCCACTGAATATTCTTGGCTCCTTTGTCAAATATTAGTTGATCATATATGCTTGGGTTTATTGCTGGGCTCTTGATTCTGTTTCATTGGTCTGTTTGTTTCTGTGCCACCATCACAGTTTTGTTGACAGAACAAACAAAAAAATGGCAGGGCCATTCTATACTGAGGAGTTTGAATTTCATCCTGAGGGCAGTGGGGAACTACTGAAAGATATTAACCGTGACATGATTATATTTGAATTTTAGAAAGATTGTTCTGGTAGCACATTGGGGAGTTGAGTGGAACAGAGTAAGACCAGAGCTTGGGGTTATGTTAAAATTGCTGTTGCAGTTACCCAAGTGACAAGTGACAGTGATGCAGGCAGTGGTGGGGGCAATGGGAAGAGGGGAATGAAATACCAAGGGAGTGAAATTATAGGATTAATTATTGCTTGGATGTGTGCAGTAAGTGAGAAAAGAGAGGTCAAGAATACCATTTAGATATCTCTGGAATAAGATGACCACTGCAGGAAAGATGCACAGAAAATTAAATGCCAAGGAAGGAATGATTAGTAGTATAAAATAGTACTGAGAACCATGAGAGTATTGACTTGAAAATTGGGGAAGGCTTCATGGAAGAAGTGGTATTTGAGATAAGCCTTGAAAGTTGGGTAAGTTTTTATAAGGAGAGTTGGTTGTGCTCCTTATGAGGAGGGTGACAGTGTTAGAAAATGCTTGGAAGAGAGTGATGTGTCTAAGAGAGCCATTCTTTACTTTCATAGGTAGGTAAGTGTTTGTAGTTCAGTGTTATTGCCATCCATCTCTTTATTTGACTGTGATGATGTTCTCATGAGAAAGCCATGGTAAGTAAAATGATCTCCTTTTCAGTGGTAAGATGCCAACTCTGGGGTAAAAGGATGCTTCCAAGCTCCCCACTTTGTAAGGAGAAGAACCATGGCTTGAACCCACACGGTACTGAGTACAAGGCAACATGAAGCTGGATCCAAATGGAAACCCAATCAATTGCTCCTCACCTGTCAGCAGAAATAGCTCTCAAACAAGAGACATTTTAGCAATAGAATCCAGTCATGCTTGAACTGTGTATCAGGGAAGAACAAAACCTGAGATTGGGATAGCTTCGTGGGAGTTTTAGAAGAAACTTCAAGGGCACTGTGAACCAAACAAAACCACTGAAGGGCTTGAGTGACCATTCTTCTGCTTCTGGGAGGCAGTTGCTTGCATATGGTCATTTGGAAAGATATGCCATGAATCCCGGTATTATAATTATAATTATTATTATAATTAATTATAGTACAATATGATTTTATTTTGTTGCTCAAATTATTCTACCTTTGGCCATTGGGAACTTTTCAAATTGTCTTCTGTGTTCTTTTGACATACCTTCATCATTGTGGATATTAATTTTTTTTTTTAGTACTTTCTTACTTTCTGGCACTACAGGATGTTTCAGGCTCATCTTATAGATTTCCTGCTTATGTATGTAGTTCTTTTAGCTTTTGCTCTTATAGACCCCACTAATTTCTAGTTGGGTTTATCCCATCCTCATACATTTGTACCACAGTTAGTTTCCTTGGCCACATTATGCATTCCATCCTGACATTCCCTGATCCTAACTCATTTTTTTAAATTTGCATATATTAGTTTCATTCTTTGTCCTATAAAGTTTTATAGGTTTTGACAAATGCATAGTATCACATATCCACCAGTATAATACAGAATAGTTTCACTGCCCTAAAAAAAAAAAAAAATCCACTGTGCTTTAACCCTCCTCCCCAGACTTCAGGAAAGAAACAACTTACATGTTTACCAACTCTATGATTTTGCCTTTCCGGAATGTAATATATATTGGGGTCTCTTGGACCATCCCTAGGTTTGATGATTCACTAGGAAGACTCACGGAACTTAGCAAATAGCACTCACAGCTAAGATTTTATTACAAAATACAAAATAAAATCAGCAAAAGGAAAAGGCACATGGGAGCAAAGTCAGGGTAAAAGGCACAGACCTCCAAGAATTCTCGCCCAGTGGAGTCACACAGGGTGTGCTTAATTCTCTCAGCAATGAGTTATGACAACATGCATAAAATGTTGTCCACCAGGCAAACTCGTTAACGACTCTGCCCCCAAGGTTTTTGTCAGACGTTGTATAGCATGTGCCAAAATCCTGGACACCTGGGAGAAAAGGTGTCCAGCTCACACCGTATTGTTTGCACAAGAAGTTTAGACACAGTGATCCACTCTTACGGATTCTTGGAATGGTGGGAACCCCCCTGAAATCCAAGTCCTGAAACACCAGCCAAGCAACAACTTGCAAGCAGGCCTTTCTAAGGACAGCAGTCTTAGAGGCCTTTGTTAACCCTTTTATGTACCCCCTGTGAACGAGGTCATACAATGTGTAGGCTTTTCAGACTGACTTCTCACACTTAGCAAAATGCATTTAAAATTCACTCATGTCTTTACATGGTTTGATACCTTATCCCTTTTGATCACTGAATAGTATTCCATTGTTTGGACATACCACAGCTTGCTTACACATTCACCTATTGAAGGATATTTTGGTTACTTCCAGGTTTTAGAGATTATTACCAAACTTCTCTAAACATTTGTGTGTAAGTTTTTGTATGGACATAAGTTTTCTAACCAGCTGTGTACCTAGGAGTGTGATTGCTTGATTCTGTGATAAGACTATGTTTAATGTTACAAAAAACGACCATACTATTTTCTGAAGTATGTAGCATTTTGATTTTTTTTTTTAAAGATTTATTTATTTATTTGAGAGAGTGAGAATGAGAGAGAGTACATGAGAGGGGGGAGGGTCAGAGGGAGAAGCAGGCTCCTCGCTGAGCAGGGAGCCCGATGCAGGACTCGATCCCGGGATTCCAGGATCATGACCTGAGCCGAAGGCGGTTGCTTAACCAACTGAGCCACCCAGGTGCCCGCATTTTGATTTTTTACTAGTAGTCAATGAGAGGTCCCATTGCTCTGCATCCTTGCTAGCAATTGGTATTATGTATTTTTAAATTTTTGTTTTAACTATTTTGATAGTGCATGATAGTAACCTTGTTTCAGTTTGCACTTCCTTAATGACAGGTGATGTTGAACAACTTTTCAGGTACACAACAAAGTGTGTACCTCTTTAAAACCTCAGTGAAGTGTATATTCACACATTTTGCTCATTTTTAAATTAGGTTGTTTGTTTTTTTTTGTTGAGTTTTAAAATTTTTGTGTGTTTTGAATACAAGTCCTTTACTAACTCTCCTAGTCTTTGGCTTCTCTTTTCATTATCTTTTTTTTTTTTTTAAAGATTTTATTTATTTATTTGACAGAGAGATAGAGAGCACAAGTAGGCAGAGAGGCAGGCAGAGGGAGAGGGAGAAGCAGACTCTCCACCGAGCAGGGAGCTTGACGTGGGGCTCGATCCCAGGACCCTGGGATCATGATCTGAGCCGAAGGCAGCCGCTTAACCGACTGAGCCACCCAGGTGCCCCTCTCTTCATTATCTTAACAATGGTTTTCATGGATTGAAAGGTTTTAATTTTAATAAAATCTAATTTATCAATTTTTCTCTTTTCTAGATCATACTATTGGTGCTGTATCTAAAAACTCATCACCAGACTCAAAGTCCCCTATATTTTCTTCTAGAAGTTTTATAGTTTTTCTTTTACATTTTTATGATCCATTTTGAGTGAATTCTTATGTAAGGTATAAGGTTGTAAATTCTATGTGTAGGTTTTTTTGTTGTTGTTTTTTTATGTATAGGTTTCCAGTTGTTCCAGCATCGTTAGTTGAAAATACTATCCTTCCTCCATTGAACTGCCTTTGCGCCTTTGTCAAAAATCAGTTGACAATGTTTGTTTGGATTTATTTCTAAGCACCCTATTCTGTTCCATTGATCTGTGTTTCTATTCTTTCACAAATAGCATACCATATTGATTACTATAGTTTATAATAAATCTTGAAATAGGTTGTATGTCTTGAAGATGTTCTTCAGTATTGCGTTGGCTACTCTAGGTCTGTTGCCTGTCTATGTAAACTTTAGAATTAGTTTGTTGATATCTAAAAAATAGCTTGCATAAGTATGTTTTTTTATTACAGGTCTTTGCAGAACCATTAGTATACTAAAGTGCATTCTGAATATCTAAGAAGGATATATACTTTGCAGCATTTCCCAAACTTATTTGACTTCAGTATTCTTTTTTTCTAGACTTAAAGTTGCATGACCTCTATGATAATTCCCTTCTTTTGACAAAAGGTTAAGCTCATAGAGGAGAAAGTATCTTGCTCTAGACTAGGATAATAATTTTATTACGATCAAGGCCTGGACTAGAAACTTTTTTTTTAAAATTTTGTGGCTATAATTATATTTTGGTCACATCCATACATGACATACATCTCTACCTTCAGATAATTTTGTAGTTAGTATAAAAGCTCAGAGAAGCGTAAGATAGATATTCTCTGTCTTGAAAGATTTCAATGCTTCATGCTAGATGAATTTTTTTTTAAAGAGTTTATTTATTTATCTGAGAGAGAGAGAGAGATAGCGAGAGAAAGCACGAGTGGGGGCCGGGGAGAGGGAGAAGCAGACTCCCTGCTGAGCAGGGAGCCCAAACTGGGCTCAATCCCAGGACCTAGAGATCATGACCTGAGCCAAAGGCAGACGCTTAACTGACTGAGCCACCCGGGCACCCCACAGATGAATGGGTTTTCATTCAACTTATTCTCTCAAACAATAGTGAGTAAATGTGATTATATATTATATATAATAATTTTTTCTCATTCAGATTGTTTAAAATTGTATAATTTAATAGTAGGGATAATAATAACAAATCTTAGTATCTCATGCTTTTAATGTCTATTGATACCTATCCAATAAACATGGTGGGATTGGGGGCACACTCATTGAAAATCATAAATGGCAGTGGATTGAAAATACTAAAGTGGGTCTGAAGCCCACCAATCTCACAGAGCCTTTATTGGGTTTGAAATTCATTCTGTTGACACTTCTCACTCTCCTCAGGGTCATGGGTTATGTTTTGTTCCTTTGTTTACTTAAATAGAGCTGTACTAATGAGTGATTCTGAAAGGATTTCCCTAAGAGGGTTAAATATTGCTCTTCTTCTAAAGCTCCATCAGCTTATTCAAGTACTTCTGAAGGGTCACTGAAGTGATCCTCAAGGTCCATGGGTTAGTGGTTTACAGAAATGACAAAGTGTGTACCTCTTTAAAACCTCAGCTCTCTGCTTGGTTTATGTCTTTTTACATTAGGTTTTGGGAGCAACTTGGGGGTGGTACCAATGGTTGGTTCTGTTGGTGGACTTGTAGCTTTATTTATATAACTGTATTAACAATACCTGATCATATTATGAGCAGGTGTTCTGTCATAAGTTGAATGGTGGCTCCAAAAAAAGGTATGTCCAAGTCTAAACACTTGGTACCTGTGAATGTGAAAAAGGAAAAAGGAAGGGTCTTTGCAGATGTAATTAAGTTAAGGAGCTTAAAATGGGATCATCCTGGATTATCCTGGGTGGGCCCTAAATTCAATGTCCTTACAAGAGGTAGAAAAGGAGAAGGCACCAGGGAAGGTCATGTGAAGATGATGGCAGAGGTTAGAGTTACATGGCCACAAGCCAACGAATGTCTGGGGCCAACAGACCCACAAGGATCATAAGGTGAGAGTCAGAGCTCTGTGGGGTCAACAGCATGTGCTTTAACTCTGCATCATGCCTACATGCCTGGGTAGATATTGGTGTCATCATAGGTGCAATATTATGATTTTTAAGAAATACATTTTTGGTCAGTCAGATGACCAAAATACTTGGTCTTTGTCCATGGTTCCTGGCTCACGGATCCTAAAACCCTTGGAATTTTTCCTGCAATAAGAATAGTGAGGTGCCCAAAAGTCACCTAAAAGCCCTCAACTAACCTCAGGATTGGGGCCTGGCTCACAGGAGAACCAAACTTGTGATTAGAGGGTTGGAACTTTCAGTCCCTTTGCCCCTACCTCCGGGGAGGGGTGAGTGTCTGGAGATTGTGTTCAATTGCCAATGGCCAATGATTTAATCAACCATGCCTATGTAATGAAGCCTGCATGAAACCCAAAAAGGGCAGGGTGCAGAGAGCTTCAGGGGTGGTGACTAAGTGGAGGTGCAGGGAGAGTGGTGTGCCTGGGGACAGCAAGGACGTTCCCTACCCTTTCCCCATACTTTGCCCTATGCATCTCTTCCATCTGGCTGTTCCTAAGTTATATCCTTTTATAATAAACTGGTAATCTAGGAAGTAAAGTGTTTCTCTGAGTTCTCTGAGCTGCTCTAGCAAGTGAATTGAACCTGAGAAGGAGGTCTTAGGAAACTCTGATTTATAGCCAGTTAGAAGTACAGGTAACAACCTGGACTTGTGCTTGGCATCAAAATTGTCTGTTGGAGGGATAGTCTTGTGACTTAACCTATGGGATCTGCTGCTATTTCGAGGTGGAGTGAGTTGAATTCTAAGACCTTGAGAATTGCTTGTTGGTGTGGGGAAACACCCCCTTCCAGAAAGCAGACATGACTTACCTATATATATATATATATATTTTAAGATTTTATTTATTTATTTGACAGAGAGAGACACAGTGATAAGAGGGAACACAAGCAGGGGGAGTGGGAGAGGGAGAAGCAGGCCTCCCGCGGAGCAGGGAGACTGATGCGGGGCTTGATCCCAGGACCCCGGGATCACGACCTGAGCCGAAGGCAGACGCTTAATGACTGAGCCACTCAGGCGCCCTTACCTATATGTTTTTAATTTATTTATTCATGTTGCCCAATTCTTGGGTTTATTTATTTATTTATTTATTTTTTAACTTGATCATTTTTACAATGGAGAGCAACCCATGGGTGATAAAATATCCACGTCCATAAGTGGCTGATGACAGGTTTTACTTGTATATGTGAAGTGTATATATTATTTTACATATTCTTACCATTTAAAATTCTTGCCCCTAGCACTTTGGAAAGAGATTTAAGAGCACTCTGCTGAGGGGCACCTGGGTGGCTCAGTCCTTAAGCGTCTGCCTTCGGCTCGGGTCATGATCCCAGGATCCTGGGATCGAGCCCCGCATCGGGCTCCCTGCTCAGCAGGGAGTCTGCTTCTCCCTCTCCCACTCCCCCTGCTTGGGTTCCCTCTCTCGCTGTGTCTCTCTCTGTCAAATAAATAAATAAAATCTTTAAAAAAAAAAAAAAAAAAAAAGCACTCTGCTGATTTTAACTCTCAGAGGCTGAAAACAAACTCTAACATCATAAGAAAATCTTGTGGTTTTTGTAAATATGCTGTTAAAATACAAAAATAGCATTAGATTTTATTCATTACTTTCTCTTCATTTTATTGTCATGATACTATTTCCTGCACTTTTGCAATAGCTGAGTAACTGTCTACCTTTTTCTAGTTGACTTTCAACCATCTGTTCTACACATAAACAACTGAATCTTCATAAATCTCAGCTTTGATAAAGTATTCCCTCCACTTAAATGCTTTATCCTATCTGCAAATGTCTACAAAGGGAAGCCTACTTAAACTGCTTAACCTGGCCGTAGGCAATCTTTTCAGCTGTATTCTGACCTGCTTATTAAAAGTGCAGAGAGATTCTCCTGACCCTTAGACAATGCTTCTCAAACTTTAATGCACATCTGAGTCACCTAGGGGGATCTTGCTATAATGCAGATTCTGATTCAATAAGTCTGTGGTGGGGACTTGGATTCTTGCCTTTCTAAGAAGTTTTCAGGTGATGGTAATAAAGCTAGTCTAAGAACGACACTTTGAGTAGCAAGACTGTGAATAGGCCCTTCTGCTATATGCACTCATCATATTTCATTGTTATATGTTTAGTAATTGTCTTTTCCTTACTGGTGATTATGTCCCAGAGGACCATAGACCATATCAGACCTGTTAGTTTCACTGTTAAATCCCTTGGCACCTATCAAAATGAACCTGAGATTCTTAATACTCTACTTTGGACGGAACCTAATCTCCCCCTTTTCTTTAAGCTGCAGGAAGTGAATTGAATCCAGAGAAGTAAAGTGACCTCTCCAGGATAATACTGTGAATTTAGTGGCAAAGCTGGGATGAGTAACTGGTCTCTGAAATAAATACCTACTGTGGCACAAAACTTCAAGTAAAGTTCTTAGGACAAGTAGCACATTATTCAGAACTTGCCCCCCAGATATTGGATACTTAACATAGAACTCCCATTGCAAGCCCTTTGGCAAATTGCAAATGTCTGAGAGAAGACAAGAAATACCTCTGGGGCATTTCTCAGAGTCCAAGGAGGCTCTGCAATTAGACTAACAGCTTATAGCATAAGTAGAGTGTAGCCAATTGAGAAGGATTGACCTAATTCTTCCTTTTTAATTACCTTAATTTTATGCATCAGGTAATTAATTGAATGACTTAGTGATTACAGATGTTTTCTCTGTCTCCAGCCAGGAATGAAAACAAGTTGCATCAGAAACATAGGTGGGGATAGGAAGAGCGATCAGGGCCTGGCCCACTTGATAAGAATCTGCATGGACCCCCATGCTGTAATAATAAAAAACAAAACAAAACAAAAAACACACATACACACATACTGTTGTATTTTATATCTATCTGAGCAATGTATTTGTCTGCCCGGTAGGAGGAAAATACAGGTAATGCCCAAAAATAGCTTCCAGGACTAGACCAGGGTTTCTCAGTTTTGGGGCCATATAACTCTTTGTTTTAGGGAGCTATCCTTTCCACAGGATGTTTAGCAGCATTCTTGACCTCTACCCACTAGATTCCAGTGTCCATTCTCCCCTACACGCACACACACCAAGTTATGGTACAAAGAAAAATGTCTCCAAACATTGCCAACTGTCTCCTGGGGGAGAAAAGGAAAAAAATCATCCCCGGTTGAGAACAACTGGACTAGACCATTGGTCAGGCTAAGTGTGTCTACAGGGCTGTTGCACACAAATATACAAGTTGTACAGTAACAATTCCAGAGTGCCATTCTCACAGATTTCAATAATGTTTGGCGCAACTTTTTTTCAGATTTTGATAATATCTGCAACCCAAGGTTTTGGCCCTTAATAATGAATCTTTATAGAATAAGAGCTTCCCATATTTATTTATTTAATTTAATTTAATTTTATTTTTTTATTTGACAGACAGAGACAGCGAGAGCAGGAACAGAAGCAGCGGGAGTGGGAGAACTCCAGAGAGCAGGCTTCCCACCGGGGAGGGAGCCCGATGCGGGACTCGATCCCAGGACCCTGGGATCATGACCTGAGCCGAAGGCAGACGCTTAACAACTGAGCCACCCAGGCGCCCAAGAGCTTCCCATATTTAAATTCAATGGGAAGAATTTGCAAAAACTATCTGCCTATCAGAATATCTGGGGACTTTAATGTCTAAGAAGATAATCCATCTTGATCTCCACAAATGTTCTTGTCTTCCATCTCACCTCATTCTAGTCCTTGTTATCATCAGTAACCTCTGAAATTGTCATTTCAAACATCTTTCTCTCTAATCACCAACCTTTGTGCTTCTGACTTATCATCTAATTCTCCCAGCAATATTTAGACACCACCTGGCTCTCCAATTTGACATCAACATTTTGTCTCTTATGCTATTATGCTATTTGTCTCTTTACCCAGTTCAGACTTTCTTGTCCATCATGGTAATTATTCCCTGTGAAAACCCTCAATAACCTTGCCTTACCAACCCCTGCAATGTGTTTGCCTGGCTAAACCCAATGCATATTGAATCTGATTATTTACCTTGTCTGTATCTGTATCTAAACAGATAAACATCTGCACCTAAATGGAAAAGACACACACAGTATAGTGATGAATCCATTGTAGTTTAAATTCAAGACCACAAACCTCAAAGGGGCAATCACACTGCCTAGAATTCCCATCCTGATGACTTTGTTTTCTCCTGAGACAGCCCTTTTATATTTCACTCCCTCAGATGTCTTACCACACCTGTGCTCTCACTCTTATCTAATAACTTTGTCTGAAAAATAGAAGCAGAGGGAACTCTCATATACATGTTATCAAATCTGGAACATAGCTTTCTTTGGACCCCAATTCTCTGTCTTCTATCCTTTCACTGCTTCTGTCCAAGGGCCAGTCTCCTATGCTCTCTGTCCCAGCTCCTCTAACTTCCTCAAGCACATCCCTTCAGTATTTCCCCCATCCCTGCATCACAGTTTCTTCCTTTTATCAAAGTCATTCCCATTGCATATAAATACACTAGTTTCTCACATTTTACATTATCCTCTCATGATCCAAATTCTATTTCTTCATATCTCTCTCTTCTTCAACAGTAAATCTCGAAAGATTGGTCAGTACTCATTGGATCTGGGTCCTTATCTCCCACTACTTCTTCATCTACTCCAATCTGGCTTTTACCATCATTACTTCTCTAAAACCATTCCTAACCATGATCATCATGTTGCCAAAACTAATGGAAACTTCTCTGAACTTCTTACTCACCATTTACTGTAGCCAGTCTCTCCTTTGTGAAACTCTTCTCTTCGTGTCTACTATATCACCCTCTCATAATATTTTTCTGGACTCTTTATATATCCTCCCTTATTTTTATTTTTATTTTTTTGTTCCAATTCTACCTTTAATTGTTAGAGTTCTCTACTGGTCCTGGATCATTCTCTGCCTACACATTCTCCTACAGTGATCTCAACCACCCCATGGCTTTAAATATCAAATGGATGAAGATGACTCTCTAATCTTTATCTGCATCCTGTATTCTTTTCTGTGGTCCAGATTTATATATCTATCTGACTCTTTACTATTTATAATTGAGTGTATGATAGGCATGTCAAATTAGCATTTTCAAAACAGAGTTTTTGAATTTTCCCTTCCTCTCCTTCCATGCCCCCCCCAAGATTTTCTTATATCATTAAATGGCACCCTCACCCACCCAAGCCCACTCAGAGCTCACTCAGGCCCCAACCCCAGGAGTCAACCTTGCTCTGTTCCTTACTTTCTTTCCTGACTTAACAATCCTTCATCATGGTTTTCATTCTATTTCTGAAAAATATCTTCTTTCTCTGGTCAAAGAGCAACAGCACCAAAAACTTACTAAAGGTAGCAAGACAGATTTTATTCAGCCTTTATTCAGTAGGGGATAGAGACTCTAGTATAAACTGAGCTCAACTCCAATTAAGACAAAGGTAACAGATTTTTAAAGGGAAGACAGAGAGGAACAAGAAGGGACTATGGGGAAGTGAAAAGGAGGGAACAAAAAGGGACTGGGGGCTGTGGGAAATGGAAAATTACAGAAAGGAGTAAATGGAGAATTACCCAAAATGATTTGGCAGTGTGAACCGGAACAATGCACATTTTGTGGTTTGGCAGCATTGCTTTTTTTTTTTTTTTTGAGCAAAGACCCAGAGCTATGGCTAGGGTCACCTTTAGAGACATGGCCTAGTACAGTCTAAAGTTTAGTCAAGTCTCTTAGCACAGTGTTTGTTCAAGTCTTTTGTGCCATATGGCTGTTTACAGTTCACACCCTCTTCATTATTACCACCTTGTCCATCATTTATCATCTAGATTTTTGAAGGAGGCTCTTCAGTGGTCTCTTTGCACACATTCTTGCCCAGTGCCAATTGAATTATGTGTTCATTAGTCATTAAGGACATGCGAGTCAAAACCACAATGATATACCACTGTATACCCATTCCAGTGGGTATGAAAAAGACAGACGATAACGAGGGTCAGTGAAGTTGCAAAGAAACTGTAACCCACTACTGGTGGGAACATAAAATGATACAGTCACTTTGGAAAAGTTTGGAAGTTTCTTAAAATGTTAAAACATCGAGTCACCATGTGACTGAGCAGTTCTATTCCTAGATGTCTACCCAAGAGAAGTGAAAACATATGTCTACACAAAAAGTGTACCTAAATTTTATTATCTGTCCATTGTGGATCAGCAGAGGGGCTCTACTCTTGCTGTCCATTCAGGGGTAGAATGACAAAGCAGCCACCGTTCCAACCAACAATTGTTAGTTGTTCTAGAGGGAAAACATAACTCTAGCAGATCTTCTATTAGTAATTAAGTCATACACATTACCTCTGCTCACAATTTAGGGGCTAGAAATAATCACACATCCCCACCTAACATAAGAAAAAAGAAGTGCAATCCTGGGAAGTGGAGAACCAGAAATGGTCGGCAAGCATACCAGTGTGCCCTCGGCTTGGTATAATTTTTCTTCATCTCTGTGCAGAGCTGTCTCCTTCTCATCCTTTAGTTCCCAAGACTTCCCTGAGAGAACTTCTGTAAGAAGTTTATCCCAAGCAGTGCCTCTACCTCTTGTACAATCCTTTTAAGCTCTTTATCCCATCCCCCGCAAAGTGTTATGACACTGCTTATTTTATGGTCTGAAATTGCTTGATATATTTCTTTGCCTATTTGACTATTGACTAACTCTTCCCACTACAACATAAACTTTTGGAGGCTGTAATTTGTACTCTCTCTGTTTCATTCATTACTGAATCCCCAGCTTTTAGAACAATGCCTAGCAGGCTCATAATAGAAAATCAATGAATATTCATTAAATGAATGAATGAACAGCATTTTCATGCTGTCCTTTTTTCTTCTTCTTTCAAACAAAATACTATGCATTCTCTAATGTTCAGCTTAATGTCATCTGCTCTGTAAAGCCTTTGCCTAACCAGAGGTAATTTCTAACTTAACCATGCTCTCAAAAAATTTTACTTATTTCTTTTTTTTTTATAGCAGATACCCTGACTTATATCTTTGCAATCGTATGCATGGCTCTCCATTATTTCCTATTCCATACTTTGAATTAGATTTAAGAACCTTATTAAAGCTAAGTATTAGGTCTTATAAGTAGTTTCTATCCCAGTGCCCAGCCCATTTAACAAATATTTACTGAATACCTGTGTTCTAGGTGCTGGGGATAGAGTAGTAAACAATACAGAGTCCCTGCCGTCATGAGACTTATTTTCTACTGCAACAGACAGATCAAGCAACAAATAAATATATGACATTATTAAGATGTGATAAGCATTTTGAAGAAAATTAAAGCAGAATAAGGGAGATAGCAAAGAAGGAGTGTTAGTCAGGGAAAGCTTTTCTGAAATGTGATATTTGAATAGAGAACTGCATGAAGTGAAGATGTAAGCCATCAAAACATCTGTGAGAAGTATGCTATAGGCAGAGAGGACAGCAAGCACAAAGGCCATGAAATGGGACTGAGCTAGAAGAAGACTGTTATGGTGTGGGCAGAGTGGGATTGGGACCACATTTCTTGCAGGGCTTCTATAGGCTGGGGTAGTCATTTTGGGTTTAGTTCTAAGGATGTTGGCATGCATTAGTAGATTTTGAACAGATCAAGGCTTTTTTAAAGCATCTAATCAACTATCACTCCATCTTCTGTGTAGAGAATAGTCTGTGGGGGAAGAAAGTGGAACCAGGAAAACTGGTTAAGAAGCTATTTGATAGATCAGATAAGGGAGATGGCTTAGATTTGAATGATAGTGAAGAAATGTGTGGTAAGCAGCTGGAAGTGAGTATAGCCTCCAGGGAGCCAAGTGAAGAAAGTGCTCCGGTAAGGAGCAGGACCAAATAAATCAACGCTTTGGAGAGGTTGAGCAAAAAGGGACTTGATAATTGACACCCAGAGTCATTGGTGGGCTTAATAAATGTAGTTTCCCTGGAGTAGCACAGACAAAATCCTGACCAGAGTGATTGCAAGAAAAGATGGAAGACGAGAAGTGGAGGCAGAGAATATAGACTGTGATGGAATTTGACTATAAGAAAGGAGCAGATAAATGGAGGGAAAGTGTACGCTTTGCATAAAAATGATTATTTAATGGATCAAAATTCAAAACCAACACTCAGAAGGAAAGATAGAAGGGAATGGATTTATTTGTAATTATTGGTCACTCACTCTAATCTTAAGTAGAAGCTTGAGGTCTTCCATTTAAGAAGACCTTCGCTCTGTACTGTCTTCTCTCTCTGCTTCCTCTCTCTCTCCCCGGGAAGGAGAAAGACCTCACTATAGGTCAGAGATGAAAGGGACCCTAAGGACCAGCCAGTCCATCTTGCTAATAGTAAAGGTTCTAGAGGAAAGCATAAAGGGAAAACCTATAGCTATGTCCTAGGCAAAGGTTTTCTTGTCCCTTTTAATTGCCCCTTCTTATGCCCATCCTATCTTGGCCATGATACTCTTTTCTTTTTGGGTTTCTGCCCAGTGTTTTTGAGTTTCACTTTCCAGAAAGCCAGTAGTCCTGGCCAGAACTCTTAATTGAAGATAAAAAAAAAAAGAGAGAGAGCGAGATAGAGGGAGTGAGGGAGAGGGGGTGGGAGAGAGGATTAAAACCATAAAAAAAGAAATTAAAAAACCAACTCTAGGGCGCCTGGGTGGCTCAGTCGTTAAGCATCTGCCTTCCGCTCAGGTCGTGATCCCAGGGTCCTGGGATCGAGCCCCGCATTGGGCTCCCTGCTCAGCAGGAAGCCTGCTTCTCCCTCTCCCACTCCCCCTGCTTGTGTTCCTGCTCTTGCTATCTCTCTCTGTGTCAAAAAAAAAAAAAAAAAATCTAAAAAAAAAGATTAAAAAAACAAAACAAAACAAAACAAAAAAAACAAACCATCTCTAATTGATTTAGTTTAAAATGAGGAATCAGTTCTTTTTGTTTTTTTTTTTTCCCTCCAATATTTTTCCTCAGCGAAGAAATAAGACCTTAAAAAAACAGTATCAGGTTGTGGACCTAGGAGAAGATGCCAAAAAAAAAAAAAATCCTTTGACTGTTTTTGGACTTTACCAGGGGTCAGCAAACAATAACTCATGGGCCAAATCTGGCTTATTGTTTTTGTAAATAAAGTTTTATTGGCCCACAGCTATACTAATCCATTTACATATTGTCAATGATTGCATTAATGCTACAATGACAGTGTTGGGGAGTTGTGAGAAAGTTAGTTTAAACTATTTTTTTTAGTTCAAAAGCCTAAAATATTTACTATGTGGCCCTTTTTTTCAGAAAAAGATTGCTCATCCCCAGGTCTATACTAACATTTCCCAGAATGTGCCTTCAGTGACATTCCCTCAGTGGGATACACTGAACATGCAGGCATGGTAACTCCGAATTGAACACCATTAAGTTAATTTCTTCACTGCAGGACTTTATAGAGCCTTTAATATTTCACTATGAATGTGAGTCTCTAAAGGATAAAATGTGCTTTGCAGGTCTAAGAATAAAATCTTAGAGAATTAAGATGGTATAATGGTTTTGATTTCTAAAAATGCCCAAATTCTGGCCTGAAAGACAGTCTAGTTTACATATGGTCCCTGGACAAGTAATATTTACAAGGAAAAATGGAGTGACTTCTTTGTAATATCTACAAAGAAAAATAGCTGCTCAAGTGTCCAACTTCAATGCAGGGCACTCCTGTAAATGGTCATGTCGAAACACACAATTTAGAGCTTAAGATACATAAAGTGCTTCCTATCCTCCCCCTGATTTAAATCTTGGGGTATTACCATCTCATGTCAGGCTCATGGATAAAGGGCATTGAAGGGGTCTGATGGGGAGCAATATGGCAGTTCTGCAGATCAGGACCTAGCCTAACTTACGTGCTTGGAGGAGGTGGAAAGAAGAGAGTATGATCACAGCCATGCCTGCACAGAAGCTGCAGTTTTTAAATGGAAGTGTAGGAGAAGGAGTGGAATCTTGTTTGTACGTTTATGCTTTCAAGGCACAGTGTTTAACAATGGTCCAGTCAATATTCCAAAACTCTGAACCATTTGATATGTAACCGCTTCCTACATGTAACTCCTCCTTCTTTGCTGTTGGTGGGGACAATGAAAAGTGTCTTGGCATGGTGAGCGGATGCCGTAGTGTGTCCTCTCTCTGTAATTTGTTGATTTTCCCTTTTTCTTTCATATTTTTTGTATTTTACAGAATTCATAGTGAGACCACTGTTCTAGGAAAGTTGGCCTGAGCCAGTGGTCCTCAGACTTTAGTAGGTATAAGAATTCTTGGAGATTCTTAATAATAATTCATATTCCTGTATTCCACCTCAGAAGTTCCATTTTAGTAGGTTTAGGAACCTGCATTGTCTTAGAAACTGCCCATGTGGTTCCAAATAAGGTAGTCTGCTGGTCATATATATTTTTTTCCAGGATTTTATTTAAATTCAACTTAGTTAACATATAATGTAATATTACTTTCGGGAGTAGAATTTAGTGATTCATCACTTACATATAACCCCCAGTGCTCATCCTAACAAATCGCTCCTAATACCCATCACCCATTTAGCCCACCCCCCAACTCCCCTCCCCTCCAGCAACCCTCAATTTGTTTCCTATGATTAAGAGTCTTTACATAAGAAACTCTTAACTATAGAGAACAAACTGAGGGTTGATTGAGAGGAGGGGGTTGGGGGCATGGGTAACTGGGTGCTGGACATTAAGGAGATCACGTGATATAATGAGCATTGGGTATTATATAAGACTGATGAATCACTGGCCTCTACCTCTGAAACCAATAATACATTATATGTTAATTAATTGAATTTAAGTTAAAAAAAACAAAGTAAAAAAACAAGAAAAATCAAAGTTTGAGAAGGAAAAAAAAGTCTCTTATGATTTGCCTCCCTCTCTTTTTATCTTATTTTATTTTTCCTTCCATATTTTGAGGAACCACTGTCTTGACATTGGCTGGAGAAGCAAAAGAATCCTTTTTTTTTTTTTTTTAACTTTATTGTTTTTTAAGTGGTTTCCCTAGAGTTTGCAATATAATTTACAATTAACCCAAGTACACTTTCACACTCCTTTATCCCTGATAACTTTCCTTACTTTGAAGTCTGTTCTGTCTGAAATTAATATAGTTATTTTTGCTTTCTTTTGATTGGTGTTAGCATGGTATATTTTTCTCCATCCATTTACTTTTAATTTACATGTGTCTTTACATTTAGCATGGGTTTCTTGTAGACAACATACAGTGGGGTCATGTTTTTTGATCCACTCTGACAATCTCTGTCTTTTAATTGCATTTAGACCATTGACATTTAATGTGATTATTGATACATTTGGGTTAATATCTACCATATTCCTACTGTTTTCTATTTCTTGTTCTTTATTCCTGTTTTGGCTTCCATTCTTTTTTTTTTTTCCTTTTGTGATTTTAATTGAGCATTTTATATGATCCATTTTGAATTTTTTTTTAAAGCATATCAATTATATTTCCTTTTTTTTAAAGATTTTATTTATTTATCTGACAGAGAGAGAGTGAGCATGCACACCCAAGCAGGGGTATCAGCAGACAGAGGGAGAGGGAGAAGCAGACTCCCCACAAAGCAGAGAGCTCGATATGGGGCTCGATCCCAGGACCCTGGGATCATGACCTGAGCCAAAGGCAGCCGCTTAACCGACTGAGCCACCCAGGCACCCCTCAGTTATATTTCTTTTTTACTTTTCTTAATGAGTGCAAAAGGAGAGTCCTTAAGCTGACATGTAGTCCTGCCCAACTTAGCAGAGAGTAAAACTCCAGGCTTGGGGACTAAGCTTGAATTTTATTCCACAATCAAATATCTTTTTGGGAAACCTCTGACACAGGTAGGCAGTTGGTCTAGACTTATAGTTTGAAAATTGGGCAACCTGAACTCTCAGAGATATGATAAACATATTGGACCTAGGAAAATTTGAAAGTCTTAAAGGCTATAGTGGTTCTCTGTATGTTAGGAACAGTTGAGTCATTTTCATAAAACAAAACAAAACAACAACAACAAACCCCCCCCCCCAATATTTGGAGGAGTTTTGAGCATACGACCTCAGAAAGCCTAAAATTCAGTTCTCTGGGTTCTTTGAATATGCTTTCTGGAAAGTTATAGCATCTCCTTTTCTGGAAATTATTAAGAACATTATGAATAGCATAGACAACATGAGAGAGCTCTCTTGGTTTGCAGACTGTTGACAAGAGAAATGAAGAATTACTAGAACAACAAAAATGGAGCTATCTGCAAAGAGAATGAGCTGCCTTGGCAGGCAGCAAACTTACATAACTAAAATTTACAAGTGTAAGATAGGTTGTGGAGGGAATTCAAATATCTCAGCAGTTCTAGGGTTTTAAACTTTACAGTTCTAAATTTTAAAGCCTTCATCAACTCTGAGATCCTGAGTCTTATGTATATCATTGAATGCCATTTTTTGTTGTTGGAAAACATGGCAGTTTTATATTTTATTTCTGTAAAAATAACGTATGTGTCCACTTGGGGGTAGTAAAGTATTTTTTCAGTATCTCTAGGGAGTCTTCAGTATTTACTCTGCAAATACATTAGAGGTAGTGAAAACAGTACCAACTAGATGTTGTTTTATGTCTTTTATTTTGTAAATGACAGTGTCTTCTTCTGTATAAACATATACAATAGGAATTATGAGCAAGCACAGATTTTGTTTCCTTTTTTCCTGTAATACCCAGAGAGTTAAAAACATACAGATTGAAATTGTTTTTTTGTTTTTTTTTTTTAAGATTTTATTTATTTGAGAGAGACACAGCGAGAGAGGGAACACAAGCAGGGGGAGAGGGAGAGGGAGAAGCAGGCTTCCCGCCGAGCAGGGAGCCCGATGCGGGGCTCGATCCCAGGACCCCGGGATCATGACCTGAGCCGAAGGCAGACGCTTAACGACTGAGCCACCCAGGCGCCCCCAGATTGAAATTGTTTTATCAGCAACAAATATGCCCAGAGGCTGAATGTCATTTGAGTTAATTCTATAATGGTGGTTGCATTATGTTCAATTCAATTCAATTCATTTCAATAAGATAGTCCCAAGATGGTTTGAAAATTCCTGGGTTATAAAGATACTCTAACACTTGAATTATTCTCCTCTTCTTAAACAATTTCAAGATTTTTACTATAATAACAGTAACATAACAATTTTCTGTAAAACTTAGTGGATTAAAATGATGCATCTTTATCACCTCCTAGTTTCTGTGGGTCAGGAAGCTGGGGTACAGCTCAGCTGGATACCCCTGGCTCAGGATTTCTCATGAGGCTGCAGTCAGGGTGTCCACAGGCCTACAGTCCCTTCAAGGCTTGACTGGGATAGAATCTGCTTCCAAACTCACCGGCAGCTGGCTTCTCCAGAGAAAGCTATCTAAAGAAAGAGGAAGAGCATGCCCAGCCAAGGAGCCAGAATCTTTTTGTAACCTCCTCTTGAAGTGACATCCAGTCATTTCTGTCATATTCTATTTGGTAGAAACAAGTCAGTAAAGTCTAGCCCACACTCAAAGGGAGTGGGATACATGGGACATGAGTACCAAAAGATAGGGATCATGGTAGGGGTCCATTTTATAGGCTGCCTAACACAGAGGTATATGTCACATTTTAAATTATTTCTCTTTTGAAAAGTGACTCAACAGCATTCAGTAGTTACTCAGATTTCTATTTTTTGGGTGGAGTAGCCAGCATCTATCTTACACTGGTGTCAGTAGACATGGTTCTAGTCCTTCCTGTGTGCAGACCAGCTGTGGCACCTCAGGCATTTAAATCCTGAACTGTGGTTTCCTTGTCAACAAAAAGAGGCAGTTTGAGTATACTCTTTAAGATCCCTTCTCGTTTGGACATTCTTTGCCAGCAGATGATCAAATTCTGTTCTAAGGGGGTCCAACTCTCTTTTCTTTAGACAAGAGTTTCTCAACTTCAGTGCTCTTGACATCTTATGTCTGAGAATTCTTTGTTGTTGGGGGGGAAGCAGTCTTGGACATTCTAGGATGTTCAACATGACCCCTGGCCTCTACTCACTGGATGGCAGGAACGGCCCCCTGTTTGTGACAATAAAAAATGTCTCTGACTTTAAGAACCACAAATCTAAGCAGAGCTATAGTTTATCTAACATGCAAAAATTATTTCCTTTTCTGTGATATCTTGATTTTTTTTCCCTCAAGGAAAAAAAATATATAAATTAACAAATATACAGGTGTTAATAACATACAAGGATTTGTAATTTAAAAGAAAAGTGATCTTTTGAGGTAGAAATTTAAGACCTAGAGATAAGGTGTTTCTGGTGACTGTGTAAAAGGGTGGGTGGGGGACAGGGGGAGGACACTATTCATGCTAAAGCATGAATGATACTTATTCTACAGAAAAAATGAAACTGCTAGAGAATAATTTCCAGGAACCACAGAGGTGATTGTGTGAAAGTACTCATGAGTCCTGTGATGGCTAATTTTGTGTGTCAACTTGACCCGCCATGCAGTGCCCAAACGTTTGGCCAAACATTATTCCGGGTATGTCTATGAGGGTATTTCTGGACGAGATTAACATTTGGATCCATTTGAAGGAGCAGAGTGAGGAAAGCAAGTTGCCCTCTCTAACGTGGGTTGGCCTCATCCAATCGATTGAAGACGTGAATAGATCAAAAAGGCTGAGTAAGAGGGAATTTTGCCTATTTGACTGATTGAGCTGGGCCACTGGTCTTCAGCCCTTGGACTGGAAATTATGCTATTGGCTTGCCTCTCCTTGTTCTCAGGCCTTCGGACTCAGACTGGAACTACAGTACCAGCTCTCTTGGGGTTTCTAGCTTGCTTACCACAGATCCTTAGCTTCTCAGTCTTCATAATAACATGAGCAATTCCTTATGTTAAATCTCTCTCTGTCTCTCATTCTGTGTGTGTGTGTGTGTCCATCTTACTGGTTCTATTTCTCTGGAGAATCCTGACTCATACAAGTCCTGGGGAGTTTATAATAAGAGAAAAGATGGTCAGGGGAAGACTTCTGGGGAAAAGAGTTGAAAAGACGATGGAAGGGAGAATTTCAGACAAGTCACAACTTTTCTAAGCCTCATATGCCAGGCCCCAGTACAATGTAACACTTGGGAAGTTCTCTTTTTGCCACAGGTTCCTCCTATGCCAACCTGGACTCCTAAGCACCGTTGACAAGGGGTCTCTCCTTGACCAAACTTTAGTCAGGCTCCTTTGAGCCTTTTTTGTGATATAGACCTCTCCTTGGCCCCCATTTTTGGCCTGTTCGAGTCCAGTTTTAGCAGAGCATCCTGCCAAGCCAGTTTATAGAACATCCTTCTTCCTATTGATAACCAATTAAGTTATTTTCCTCTATCCTTTATCTAATCAAGTTCTGCTTCCCCTCCCTGGCCCTTGATACCCAACCAGATTCCTCTCAGTAATTTTGCATCCACGCTCTCACCCTGGCCACTGGCCATAAATCCCCTCTGGGTCCTGTTATATTACAGTTGAGTTCAATCTCCCTCCCCTATTGCAGTACTCTATCCCTCATTACAAGGGTCTTGAGTATAGCCTTCCTCACCATTTTTAACTAGTGTCTGCGGTGTTTTATTTTATACCACAATGCAATGACAGCTTCAGTGAATAAAAATCATAGGGGACAGATTAAGACTAGATTCTTAGACATTCCTCAATTTGAGGCAAAGTGTGATTTAAAATTCTTTTTCTACTCAGCTGAACCATGTAACACTTACCTAGGTACTTTTTTTTTTTTTTAAAGGTTTTATTTATTTTTGAGAGAGAGCACAAGTGGGGGGAGGGGCAGAGGGAGAGGATCTCAAGCAGACTGTGCACTGAGCATGGAGCATCATGTGGGGCTTGATCTCATGATCCTGAGATCATGACCTGAGCCAAAAATCAAGAGTTGGACACTTAACCAACTGAGCCACCCAGGTGCCCCAACCTTGGTTTTGTTTTAAAGCTATACCTTCCTGTCAAGAATTGGTCTGTATGTAGGGGATATAAATTAATTTTATAGTTAATCAAGTAGATATAAACCTATTGATGAAATCCTCTTTAGTGAGGCCCAAAGACCAATATTATATGCTTAAGAATTATGCTGTTTTTAGATTATGCTTCATTTTCTGAATTACCCAGATTTTCAGTTCTCTTCATTCATTCAAATGTAGTGAGATATAGGAAGCAATATGAGAGTCAGGAGAAATCAGTCCAAATATCAACCCTGCCACTCATGGTTTTATCTTGGACAAGCCACATTTCCTTTTTGTGCTTTAGGCTGGTGGTATAGATTTGTAGCTAAGAGCTGGAGGTCTAAACTTAGAACTAAGTTAAACCTCATCTTCAACATTTCTTAGCTGTGTGACCTTGGGCAAGTTACTTAACTTCTCTATTTCAATGTATTTTTCTTCTATGGAATGAGGATTATAATAGGGCCCATCTCTTGGGAAGTTCTTGGGAAGGTTAAATCAGATGATAAATGTAAAACTCTTAGTACAGTAGCTGGAAAAGTCTCAATAATTATTGCTAGCTGAAAGGCATATTGGGCTAGATGATCTTGAAGCCTTCTTCATTTTCTCAATTTCTATAAATTTTGTAAGTTACATAGATGTTCAAAATAGGCTGCACACCTCCATTCAGTCAGGGCCAGAGTTAAGAATAGATAATGAAAGAATGAATATGAATTTCCTTTTAGTTGGTAAATCTGAATACCCATGGATTCAACAGACTGAGAATAAGGACATACTTGTTATTGTCTGTGTTTTTAGATCTAGATCAATGTCTGCCACTTGGTATATATATATATATACCAGTTACTGGGAAGGGAGAATGGATAGAAGATAGCAGCATGTGGAGCAATTAAGAACAGGTTCCAGGCCAGACTTCATGCCTTGACCCCTAGTCCTCTCATTTATTTGTATAAATGGCAACTCAGTTATCTCCTCAAGCTTCAATGATCTTATTTGTCAAATGGGAATTGTTACAAGCTTTACTTGATGAAAATGTCAAGCACATGGCCCACTGTCTGCCTCATATAAGCGTTTAATAAATAGCCCTATATAATCTAAATTTGATATTGAGGTTCAGGCACAGGATATAGCTAAGCAATCATTTCTACATGTGCTGGAGACAGTGTAACCATCAGTACCCCTGAGGCTTGTCTCCTTGTTCCTCTTCAAGCTTGGTGTCTGTGCTAGACTGATCCCATTACTTGGATCCTTAGCCTCTGTCTTCTGATTCTGAGAGCCAAAAAATCAGACATTTAATTCCCCAGATGAAGAGATGCCAAAGGCCTTTTAAAACAATTAATATGCTTGGTCATCGTCCCTAGCCAGCCTGGGAGCCTGTGGCTTTGCTGACTGCCCCATCATAATATTGATTAATCTTTCATGTAACAGAAAAACAATCTTTAATACATATTCGTGCCTTCATTATTAATGAAATCCTACCAGTTGGCGATGGACTCTTGGGCAGCTTGTTTATCTGGTGGAAATGACTACAAAAAACTCCTGACACACTTCCTGGTACAGAACTCATTGAAATCATCTTACATTTGAATGCTGCCAGAGAGAGTAACATTCTCTAAAAACCGTAAACAAAGTGAAATGGTATCAAAAAATCTTTCTTCGTGAAGCAGTAAATGCCTCCATTCGTATTTATCATTTTCCCACAAACACTTATTCACTCCCTAGAGTGTTACAAATGGTATATTCACTTATTTACTCCTCATATAACCACTGTGATATAGATACATATTACCATTATGTCCGTTGTACGGATGGCAAAACTGAACTACAGAGAGATTAGGTAACTTGTCCAAGGTCACACAGTTAATTATGGTTTAGCCAAGATTTGAACCTGGGCATCTGGCTCTAGTGTCCTTGACTTTGACTACTGTGTTTGCTCTCCAATCTGTATTAATGATTTAGTGGGAAATAAGTGAAGAGATAATATTGGGGGATGGCATTCAACTGGAAGGCTTTTTTAGTGATGTCAGTGAGATAGAGTCCCATGTAGAATCCATGTAGTAAAATGGGGGAGCTCAGACTTTGGACTCAGATAGTTCCAGCTTCAGACTCGCTATACCATTCACTAGATGTGTGTCTTTAGTATCAATACTTCATTACCTCTGGTAGTATTATACATCTCATCCCTGGTCAGACCGTGGTCTCATGGTGAGTGTAGTGTACTTCTAGGCCCCCCAGCTTTGGGATTGGCCATGTGACTTGCTTAGCACGGGAAGCACACACTGCAGGTGGCCCCTGTGTTTCCTGTGAGTGCCCCAGCCTGCGTGGAGTGGAGTTGCCCAGCTAACCTGCAGATACACCAGTAAGATGTAAATGCTGTTGGGGGTCTCACTCAGCCTTTGTGCTTGCTTGTCTATTTTCCCAAGTGTAAAAGAGGACGAACCTTATTTTGTCAACTGTAAAGTGGGGGGATGATAACTCCATCTTAGTGAAGCTGTGAGAACTTAGACAATAATGCACACGAGGTAAAACTTAGAGTTTCCATTGTTAAAGAATTGGTAATACAGTTAGGATCAACATTAAAATTTTTAACATTTACAAAGAGAAACATGGAATTTTGATAAAGATATTCCTTCTGTTGGTATAATATTCAAATAAACAAGCTTTACCCAAGCCTAGTTGAGACCTAATTTCAAAATATCCATATACTTACAAATCATTCTTACCTATGCATTAACATAGTCCTTAACATACACTATTTTTTTGCCTTTGAAAATAATGAATTGCTTTTCTTTTTAAATAATATTTTGTTTATCAGCTCAGTCTAACCATTCTAGCTTACTAAATTCACAGTATATATTTTTCACAATGTATATATTTCACTGGCAATGGTATCATTTAGGTATATGCAACAAGTTCTAGGCCATGTAGAGATTAGTTAAAACTTCCAAACATTGACATTACCTAGAAAATGTTTCCAAAGTAAAACATACACATATGTCTAATGTAGAGCTCAAATGTGATTTAATGATTTAAAGGGGGTGGAAAAGGGGAAGGAATAGATTGTTAGGATTTGCTTGGCTTACATAAGTTAGTATGACCTCAAGCTTCCTTATAATGTTTATATGGTACACTTCTACGTATTTAAAAAAAATGAAGTCAGGGCCCCTGGGTGGCCCAGTCGGTTAAGTATCCAACTCTTGATTTCAGCTCAGATCGTGATCTCAGGGTTGTGAGATCGAGCCCCACATGGGGGTCTGCGCTGAGTGTGGTGCCTGCTTAAGATTCTCTCTCTCCCTCTCCCTCTGCCCCACCCCCCCAGATCATGCGGTCTCACTCACTCGCACACTCTCTCTCTAAAAAAAAAAAAAAAAAAAAAAAAAAAAGAGGTCTCCAGCTAAGTAGAGAGAATGTGGAAATCTTGCATCTTTTTACAATGAAACCTGTGGGATATTTAAAAACAGATGTATAGGGAAGATAACATGTAGAGCTGTTCCTATTTTCTGCACTGATATTAATGGACAGCATCCGAGGATAATTCCTGCATTCTAAAGTTAATTATAAAATGCTGATGAGGCTTTCATGTCATAATTAGCATGCTTTAGCTTATTTTATCTCATACCTCTGGGTCAAAATCTGGTCCAGTGACAATTTTTTTTTCAACGAGTTAACCACAACTTTAAGTGGTCTGTAATTACAATGGTGTTATTGGGCTTCTATTCTATAAACAAATCATGTATATTACAGAAAGATGGCATATTGATGGTTAATGGTGTGCTGATAAGATAGCTCTCTCGGGGTGGGGGGGAAGAGCCCAGAGGTAAAATGTTTGCCAATTTCTATGGTGTAAATATTCCCACTGTGGCTGATTTCAGGTTACCAATCATGTAACACCAGGCTCTCAAAATTCCTAAATATGTAATAATAAACTTTTGTAAGCCAGTCTGAGCTAGCAGCAGCACAGCACTGAACTGCTGATACTTACAAACACTAGATTTTTATGTTGGAATAATGAGACTTAAATTCTCCTACAATGCCTTCATTCAACTATAACTCATTCATTAAGAGAGTGTCTTTATGTAAGACTGTTAAGGGTACTTTACAATAGTAATTATAATAATTTAAGTCATAGACTACTTTGAGGAGCTAATCAAAGCTATAAACCTTCTCTACAAAAAAGTACACACTAAGAATTATGAACACAGGGGCACCTGGGTGGCTCAGTCGGTTAAGTGTCTGCCTTTGGTTCAGGTCATGATCCCAGGGTCCTGGGATCGAGCCCCATATCAGGCTCTCTGCTCAGTGGGGAGTCTGCTTCTGCCTCTCCTTCTGCCACTACCCCCTGCTTGTGCTTGCTCTTTCTCTCTCTCTCTTCCTGTCAAATAAATAAATTTTTAAAAATCCTTAAAAAAATTATGAATACAATTTCAAGGATTCTTGGACTTCCTGACACTTGTTCATGGATCTCAGATTAAGAATCTCTGCTCTCTCAGGGGTGCCTGGGTGGCTCAGTCGTTAAGCGTCTGCCTTCGGCTCAGGTCATGATCCCAGGGTCCTGGGATCGAGCCCCACATCGGGCTCCCTGCTCCGCGGGAAGCCTGCTTCTCCCTCTCCCACTCCCCCTGCTTGTGTCCTCTCTCTCGCTGTCTCTCTGTCAAATAAATAAATAAAATCTTTTAAAAAAAAAAGAATCTCTGCTCTCTTTATGGGCTAGACAATTAATTGGGCAAGCAACATTCTGAACATCATTCCTTCAGTTCACTAAATTTATGAATTACCAGAGAGCTCAAAAGTCACTGTTTAGTTGCAAAATAGTTAAATTACCAGTATTTTAGTAATTGTGTTTACTACCTGGCCTCTTCTGTCATTATTCCAAAATGCAGAGATCACAAGGAAATCACAAGGACATGATGAGGTCAACTATTGAGTAGCATTGAGCAATTTAGTTTTAGTTTTTCCCTTTATTCTACTAATTGTGTGTGAGCCATTACATCAGCTAACTCTAAGACTTGGGACATTTCAATCTTCATTTTGAAATATAAGTTATATATATATATATATATATATGCCTGTGTGTATGGATATGTATATAGACCCGATCTCAACACTCTTTTTTCCCCCTTCTTAAATGCTAGGCTTAATTAAGTCTATTGCCCCTGACTTGACCAAACACCTTTTTTATATAGTCCTATAGCACTTGTATTTTTATTTTGTAGCACACTTCACAAAAAAAAAAAAAATCATTTCTTCTATTAGATGTAAACTCTCAAGGCCAGAAAATTCATAACCTGGCATAATGCACATCACCTAATGGGTACTAAGTGATTTGTTGAAAGAAATAATTAATGAGAAAATGATAACTTTTATATACATTTTGAAGAGAAAAAAGGTAAATAAGGAGAAAACAAAAAAAGAGATCAAAGTTATAATCAAGTAGCAAAATTACTAGCTTCAATTTTAGTGTTGTTTCTTTTCCTATCCATCCACCTACAACAGCAGCATATTTAGTTCTGGTCACTAGGAGTTGATGTTAAGGCTGATGACTTTAGTAGATCTTCATTCGAGAATGCCTCTGAAAAGTGAGAAGGAAATTCATTTCTCCTCCATTTCTGAGGTTTTGTTTTGCTGAGTCTTTACTTTTTTTTTTTTAAAGATTTTATTTATTTATTTGACAGAGAGAGACACAGCGAGAGAGGGAACACAAGCAGGGGGAGTGGGAGAGGGAGAAGCAGGCTTCCCACCGAGCAGGGAGCCCGATGCGGGGCTTGATCCCAGGACCCTGGGATCATGACCTGAGTCGAAGGCAGACGCTTAACGACTGAGCCACCCAGGAGCCCCTGCTGAGTCTTTTCAACCTAATCCTCAAATGACCCTAGGATTCTGCTCATCAACATAAACCATCACTGGAGGATTCTGATTCATTCAAGTTGGCTTATAATTAGCAAAGAGATTTAAAAATATATATATTGAATCACTTTGAAGATGATTCAATATATATATTAGGAATATATATATAGTTAGGAAATAATGATGTCAGGGACCAGTACCCCCATTTATCAATAGGATGGTCCATTCAATTTAGGAAAAATTCAGAGACTGAAAGCTGGAACTTGTATGTTTCAGCATCAGTAAGAATCTGGGATCGGGAAGAGCCTTCTCGTACTGCAGGCACTGCAGACATGCTGTTATAATCACAACTGGTTAAAAGGCCAACTGAAGGTCAGATATCCCCATCAGAAACAGAATCTTAGTCTTTTGGCTCTTAATGTTCCATGTGGAGCTGTTCTTTGACTCAGCACATTGGAATGTGAAGTCAACTCACTCACCACATATTTATTGAACATCTACCATTGTGACAGATATATTGCCAGGGTTCCAGCAACAGCAAAAATGAACACAAGATACTTCATGCCTTTGACAAATTTACATTCTGACAAAACAAGACTATAAATCCCTGAACTGCAAAGCAGAGTGAGGAAGAAACTTAAGAGAGAGACTGACAGAGAGGTCAGATACCACATCTATTTGAATAAATCAAGCAGGGTTTTATGGAGGTACCACACTCAGATGGACATTGAAGGATGGGTAGGAGAACAACAGATGGAGCCTGGAGATAAAGAGGGCATTTTCTAAGTAAATATGTGCTGCTGGGACAACTGGAGCATGTTTTCATTAGAAGAGCAAGTAATCCATTTTGAATAGAATATACATTACATGTGATGACATAACAGAAGATGAGTCTGGAAAGTTGATTTTTCTCATATGTGTGAAGACTGTTATATAGGTAATGAAAGATTTAGTAAGTAAAAGTCATGGGTTTGAGACCAGTAGTTACTATTTGACTTGGGTTTTTTCCCAAGATAGTAGACCATGTTTATGGTCTATCTGTTTATGGAGTAAGAATTTAGAAATCTATGTCTAGAGCAAACTATGAAAACAGCTAAGTTTGTGTTTGGAATATTTTATGCCTCTTTTGACCCTCTACCATAGCCTTATCCCACTTTCCATTCTTCTCTAAGTAGGACTTGGATTTGATCCCATTCTGGTGAAGAATGACTGAGAATGAGTTGGGGATCAGGAAGTTGGGAATAATAGTTCTAAGAAGCATCCCCATATTATCAGGAGGACTCTTTGAGTAACAGGCTTCAAAACCCTAATGAATCACATTATAATGACAAAATATGAGGCAGTAGGATAAATATGTTGCTGTGGAAGGACATTGACATGGATCCCTCAAATCAGGTAAAGTAGCATATCATCTACGTGTCTCCCTTTTATGTCGCACAGGGGCCATCGGTTGTGAGAGTTACAGCCTATCTCAGAGTGTGGATGACTCAGGACAAATTATTTCCCAAAGTGAAAATTACTCAAGGTATAGGTATCATACTTTACTGGTCATCATTTTTTTTTTCGTTCCATGAACTAGTGAAGGGGCATGAGGCAGTTAGGATAATGGAAAGGTAACTAAAAATCATGAGGTTCTGGGTTTTAGATCCAGTTTTAGTAGCAATTTGTTTAACAAAGAAAACCCACACACATTAGAAATGGGTATATAAGTTCTAAGACTCATTTTATCTCCCTACTCTCATATCAGAAGCCATAAATTATGGGTGTCCTTCCCTACAGTAAGGCAGCATAAAGGAATGTCAACTCTGAGCATTCCTTTTATGGTGCCTGTCCAGCACAGAGGGTTGTGGGCAGGTGAGAGCTGCGGATAGACAACTGACAAGGAAACTGGGGATCTGCATCTTCAGTCAGGTCCACAAGGTGACATTCTGTCAGGAAGATGGTCCGCTGGGCAGGTGGCCCCTGTGGGTGGTGCTGGGAGTGCCCCTGTTTGCAAGGAGAGATCACATTCCAGAATGCTGCCCGGAAGCGGTGAGAGAGTAGGTTATAGATAATGGGGTTGACGGCTGAGCTCAGGTAGAAGAAGACACCTGGAACACAGGAGATTAAAAAAACAGACACACTGAGGAGAAATTGAGTGAGAGGCATGATAGAGAGAAGCATAAATATTTAACAAAGGCCTCGAATCCCTGTGACTGCCTCTTTTGGAAGTAATAATATAAAAAAGACTCTAATTGAGAATACAAAATGCTCTGAATGGATCTACCGCCTGTGTATTTAGGAATCAAACACAGAAAGATTAAAGAGTCTTGCAAAAAGTTTAGGCTGGCATGGGATCTCTCTGAGATGCTTGGCAATTTCCTTTGATCCCCACTTCTTTAATTAAAGAACATGCTCTCATAGCATTAACAAGAGATGCTTAAGTATCAGAGGAAATAGAGATGTTTTTATCTCATTGGAGCTTTGCTTAAACTTATAATTTGAAACTGCAAGTAATAGAGGAATGGTAAATCAGTTAAGGCATAGTCCCTGCTGATATTTCTTATGATGCTAACTATCTCTTCAAAAAAATATTCCCCAATGCCCCTTTCCTACCTAGCCTTTCCCCTTGATGGCTCTTCCCACCTTCCAACTTTATTAAATAATTGTATTTTGCCATTTGTTTTCTTCACCAAATGCCTTGCACACTGCCATTTTCCTCTTTGGTATACACACTTCTCTTATTACTACATCCTATTTTATTTCCCCAAGGCCCAAGATGGGCCTGAGGTTGAGAATCGGAGGACTTCGTTTATGATCTTGGCCCTTGCTTGTTCTGTGACCTTGGATGGATCTGGCATTACAATTCTTTTCTCTGCCAAATGGGAGCGGGAAAACCATCCTAACCCACCTCCCTGGATTACTATGAGGATAAAGTTGAGATGCTATCCACAGAGGGACTGAGAATGGCTAAGAATATAAAATAAGTGATAGGTACTGTCAGTAACATATTCATGGTTGTCCTCATTTACATAGTTCAGGACATACAGAGTGGCATATGCCCTATGCACAGAACTGGGCAGGGAGGAATACAGAAGAAGAATATTTCTGTGGACTGTTAATTCATTCAATAAATTCTTATTTTGTGCCAGAAACTTTGAGGCACATTGGTAGGTAGTAGATTTAGAGTTTGTTCTCTAAGGATAGGGAACAGTATTACAGAGAAATAATCTATGCCTAACTTAAGCAGTTGACAAAGGAACAATACCAAACTGTTTCTGTTAAGAGCAAAATATGTGATACTGACAGTCATCCTATGGAAATTCACATGATAGCATAAACACAAGGACTATACTGATCATGAAGGATTTAATGGTAACTAGTGATTGAACGCTAACCAGCCCCTGAAGCAGGCAGGAGATAGTTGGGGAAGAGAGGAGAGAGCACTGCAGGTAGAAGGCATAGCCTGTGCAAATGTGCAGAGACAGGAATAGTTACATAGGGCAGGAATAATGCAGAATCTGCAGAACTCTCTAATTAACCAGTTTGACAAATGCATGGCTTATGAACGGAAATACATAACTTGATCAAAAGGCAAGTTGGAGGCCTTTTTTGGGTAGCATTTAAGAGGTGTAGACTTCAGCTGGTTGACAATGTGGGGAAGAGAGAGATGATATTTTAACAGGAAAATGTTAATATAAATGCTGTAATTTGGAAATCTTAAAATGGTTGTCTTGATGCATCTGGAAATGTAGAGTCAACTAGTCAAGTCTCATGTGATCTCGTGCTGTTCTCCAATTTATTTTATCACTTCCGTTTTTCTCAGCTTAATCACAAAGATAAGCTAAGAGCTATAAATATTTTTGAGATTTCACCCAGAATTCATAATTAATTTAACATGGAGGAAAGTACTAATGTCCAGGTATAAACTGTCCAGGTATAAGCCCTGCTGAGTACAAAAGAGATGGTGATTGAAAACAGATAATATAGATGGCGTTCAATACTCCTATGAACATTGTGGTCTTTGCTTTATGCACACGTCGAGCTTCCCGCACACAAGTTGCTCTTCTCTTTCTTCTCTGGTGATGTCTCTGATCATCTAAAGAGCTTGTAGAACCAGCCAGTGACTCACCGAAGTAGGGGGACAAGGTGGTCTGCCCCTAAGTCTAACAGTCACACTAGCTAAGAAAGAAGGACTTGGGTGACCATTCTTTGTTCCACTTTGGAGTAAAAAGCCCTGAACTTGAAGTTGGGTGACTTGGGTTGGAATGCTGTTTTTACCATTTGCCAGCCAAATGACTTTGGGCAGGTGAGTTCTTTTTTGTGGAACTGTTCTTTCAGCTGTAAAATGGTGATGATAACATCTACTTGTTGTGATGATTATAGAAAGATATGTAGTATTGTGCAGCTTAAAAAGCTTTTATTTCATTTACTTCTTACCATCAGCCTATGGGTTGTATAGAGCAGGCATTATTGCCATTTTACAGTTGAGGAAACTTTGACATGAAGGAGGCCCCATTCTTCAGATCACTACAAATATTAATGATGGGAGTGAGATGCAAATCCAGGTCCTCTGATTTAATGACCTTTCCACCACTCTTTCCACCGAATTCCACGGTATCCTTCACAAGCAGCATTAAAGTAGCCTAAAAGAAGACCTTGATACCTTTGGTTGGCTTTCATGAGGATCTAACACTTGCTGAAGATAATATGAGATTTCAGGGATTAAACATGGATGTTTAATTAATAAGAACCAATTCAATCATGTGGTCATTGGAAGTAAAACAAAGGAATCACCTCTTAGACCATTTTCCTGCTGTAATCATCATGCTTAGAGTTGAGGTCTTCAATAAAGTAGCATCTAAAACACTGATCTGGTATATTTCTTTTGGACCCATAACATACCTAATCGATACATGAATAAAATAAAAATCAAATGTGTTCTTTATTGTATGGTGGGTCCCCATAATCATAGTATATCCAATAGAACCTATTGCTCTAAGCAAGATGATGCAGCTGCAATTACCTGAACACGTGTGATGCAACCAAACCAGCCAAAATTTTACCTGACACCACATGGAGGAGATTGAACGCAGCAGCCAGGGATTCAGTCCACTCCTCCACAAAGCTGAAGAAGAGCCGATCAATGTGGAATGGGGCCCAACAGAGAGCAAACACTAAGACCAAGACAACTGGAAAAGGATGATGAATGAGAGAGCAAAAGACAGTCAAAGCAAGGATAGGTATGCAATGCCCACTCTGAGTCCGTCCATTCCTTCTAACATTCCTCCCCACCCCGCATCTTTCCTAAGCTATCATTTTAATGGACCATCTAGATAGTGATGAGCCTTTACATAGAATATTTACACACGAGAATGAATTGTACAGGATTTAGAATCAGTTTTCCATACGATTGTACAAGATTTCTTGTATAATTTAAGTTTACTTCGGAACACTTAAAATAGTATTGACTTTATTCAAAGTTCTGAAAACATTCTATTGTGGAAAATATGTTGCAAGAAGATTGTTGGAACCACATAAACTGGTTATAGAAATAAAGTGATTGGGTTCAAGCAATTGGTGTTTTTTAAAGTCATAGATTAATAACAACTATTAATATAGGATGTAGTATAAATGTTGTATGAATTTATCTTGTTACTCTAGAAATAATTAGAAACTTCTGTGATTTCAGTCATTCTGTAAGGGGTGGGAGGGACATAAAGAAAGAGAAGAATCATGAGCATAATATTGCTTTACAAGCATCTTTTGATTGGGATGGGGATGTGTCTATTACATTATAACTTTCTAGATTACAGATTTCCTTCCAATACTTTTTATTTTTATTTTGAAATAATTATAGATTCACAGAAATATACTATTGCCCAGTTTTTGTGTTTTTGTTTTTTTGTTTTTTTTTCCAGCTCCCAAGACAGAGATTAGTGCTACCATAGTTTCTCTTCGGGGCATTCAATCTTCACCAATATAAATATGTAAATATATTTTTTCTCTTCTGAAGTTATATAATACTTTTATTTCCCAAGACATGATGCTGGAGATTTGCCTCCGAACAATCTTGTAGGGGCTAAGGAAGAGATAGGAATATAGATGAAACAAGATTAGCTATGAGTTGATAATGTTTGAAGCTGGGTGATGGATGTTTATTTTACAATTCTCTGAACTTGTGAGCACATTTGAAGTTTCCAGAGTAAATGGTACATATAGTTGCTGTTAGCAGTAAACATATTCGGAGTAAGCAGTCTGCCTGTCTGTTATGGTTGCAAGAATACCTGAAAGATTCTTCTGAGTTTACCCCCTAAAGAAAGGTCCCTAATCTGCTCACTATTGCCTACTATTCCCTTTAGTTAAAAATTTAATTAGTGTTGGGCTGCCTGGGTGGGCTCAGTAGGTGAAGTGTCCAACTCTTGATTTCAAGTCAGGTCATGATCTCAGGGTCAGGAGGTCGAGCCCTTCATCGCTCAGCAGGGAGTCTGCTCTGGATTCTTTCTCTCTCTCTGCCCCTTCCCCTCCTCCCCCCAGTGCTCTCTTTCTCTCTCTCTCTCTCTCTCATAAATAAATAAATCTTTAAAAAAATGTAGTTACTGTTAAAATCGAACTCTACCCCCCAAAGACAAATAAATATTGTATATTTTATCACTGTGACTTTAATGTGAGTGTACTCTTTTGAGAGCAGATTATGATCAAGGAGAAAGGGAAGAGGGAGATAATGAAGACATGGGATTTCTTAATAGGGAAAGTCAGATGCCAACAGAAGCTAAACAATTTCCGAGAAGATGACTATTAGACAAACTTTAGTGACTTCACAGTTTTTTTGTTCATAAACACCACACAGTTATAGTGAGTGCTTTATATGCATATTAGCCTGAAGGATTTGTTTCTTCCAAACCTTAGGTTTTGACTTGGGAAGTTTATTATAAATCTCCTTTCTAATCAATATCTCTCATACCCTAGTGTAGGATCATATATTTTTATAACATTCTTTTGGGAGAGTGTAGATCAGTGCCTGGATTTTTAAAATATCTTATCTATGCAAAAGAGTGTACTTTTTTATATAAAATGATACAGTAGTATAGGCGGGATGACTGTTTACTCTTGGCCAGATGTTCTTAATCTGGAATTAAAAGATCCCAGGGAGTCCAAGGATGGTTGTCAGGAGGTGCATGATCCCCTGAACTGGATTATAAAATGTTTTGTGTATGTATATTTGTACATTTTCTGAGTGTAGAGTCCACGGCTTTCATCATATTTTTTTAAAAAAAACTTATAACTCAAAATAGGTTAAAAGTCACCTGCTCATTTTATTTTATTTTTTTTAAGATTTACTTATTTATTTTAGAGAGAGAGGTGGGGGAGGAGCAGAGGGAGAGGGAGAGAGAATCTTAAGCAGACTCCTTGCTGAGCACGGAGCTGACTCGGAGCTCCATCTCATGACCTGAGCTGAAACCAAGAATCAGACACTAAACCAACTGAGCCACCCAGGCGCCCTCACCTGCTCATTTTAGAGAGGAAAAGAAATGCTCAAAATCTCAGAGAGTGAGATTTACAGAGTGAGATTTATGGAATACCACACAGAGCGTATTACAAGGATGCAATTTAGTGCATTGTTTGAGGGTTGAAAACTATAAAATAGAAACAAAACAGGTCCTAGGAGCTTGGGAAAAACCTAGGTTTTGATGTTACGTTTCAGGAGAATTTTTATTCTGATCCCAGCAGCACTTTCTCAGTACTAAATGCAACTCCTTTGCTTTCACAAACAAACAAACAAACCCGAACAAAGTGGAGGACTTACACAGCATTTTGGTGACTGATTTTCTGGCTGGTCTTTGAATATTTGCAGTCACTTCATCCACCCCAAGGAGTTGGTCTTTCTTTAGCTGCAAGGGAAGTGGAAAAAGATACTAAGGGAGGGAAACATTGTTTCCTTCTGTCAAGATCCCAGAAGTGTAACTCTAACGCTCATTTTGCAGACAAAAATCTGGGAGTTAAAGAAACGTAAGACTTCGTCAAATGTTTAACAGTAAATTGGAGGTGAAGTTGGATCCGAGTCACCTAACTCAACTGGATTGATGGTTGTGGCTACCTTGCAAAGCCACCATGTATCATATGCTATTCTATAGAGCCCTAGTTATGCAGTATATTAATAGGTATTCCATGAAAAGTGTGAAATCTAAAGTAAAAAATGTTAGATAGGCTTTTTCATTCATTCATTCATTCATTCATTCAATAATTATTAGAATGGAATCCCTCTGCTATAGGGTGGGTAGGCACTAGAAAACAAAATGGATATTGTTTTTGCTTCATAAAGTTTATAGTCTTTATTGTGGGTCTTCTCAGAGCCTTTAATGTGCTTGATGGACATTATGAACATCTTCTTGGGGGTTTGTGTACTATCCTTCCCCCATCCCCACTTTCCACACCCCACATCTCCCATCTCAACCTCAAGGGAGATAGTGCTTCTTTGACTCAACAATATCCCCTCTGACCCAACCCTTTTCAGTGGAATCTCTAGTATATCTTGAGGAGCACAATTTGGAAAAATCTGTGTTACTAGTATTACTGATAAGAGTGCCTATGTTTCCGAGTTTAGATGTTAAAATATACTCATCCTGTTGCAAGATGTGGTGATCCATGAAGAAGTATCTAAAAATATCAAATATTAACACTACATGTGCATGCAATTTTCCCTGCCCTGTTCAAGTCCCATCTACTCTTGAAGACTCTGGTGGCCACTGTAGCCCATTTTCTTCTCCTTCCTCTGAACTCCCATAGCACTGAAGATCTGCATCATTCACCTAGCTGTAGAATTTTCTTCTCTTTAATTCACATATTTTTAGTTTTGGAGGATATACAACCAGATGAAGAAAGCTTTAAGGACTCATGATAAACTACCATCAAGCATCTAGAAGATAGTACAGTATGTATTTGTGATTGATTCTCTAGTATTGATTCTCTTCTTCTCCTACCAGTGGTACCCTGATTTTGCTTTAGGGAATTTAGTCCGTCTGCATTGCTAGTCATTAATTTGGATGGGAATGATCCCATCTCCAGCTCCAGGTTCGGAACATGAACAATGTAGCTACGATCCATCAATCACAGTAACTGCATAATTGGAATCAAAGCGATTTCAGATACTTGCTTGTACTTCTAGGAATGGAAGTTTTATTTCTCTTTCACTGGGAGCCTTCTTGTTCTCTGCATGTGAGTTCTGGAATACAAGAGCTACTTTTTTTCCCCACCATGAGGAAAGTGCTTGGAACCACCAATGGCCTTCTGTGAGGATCTTGAGGTTAAAATCAACAGTATAAAAAGAAGAGCAAAGAAACAGAAATAAAGCTAGGTCTTTGAGAACACTGTGTGTTTTATGGGATTAATCTTCATCAAGAGCCAGCTCTACCTCTTGACTTCTCAGGTCTCTACTTCCCATCATATTTTGCCAGATTGAGTTGGGGTTCCTTCATTAGCACTGTAGAAAGTTCTGACACACTGATCAAGGGCATCAGGTGGAAAGAAAGCTCAACTTACTCTATATAGTCTTGGGTAGATATACGGAAGATGTATTCCAATTCAAGATAAAAAAGAGATTGATGTGGTTATGTGCAACAGTAGAGCAAACCGCTTTAAGAATCAGGGAGCTTCCTGGGCTGGATGGCATTTTTACAGAATACTTTAGAGAAGGTATTTAAAATTAAATAAGACTTGGACGGGAAGGTCATTAAAACTTGCCTCCAAAGTTCAACAAAGGAATATCTTGTCTGTCTAACAAACATGTTAGCTCCTAGAAGTCAGGTAGCTCTCGGGAGCACACCAGTCCTGAAGCATCCACTTGGATGATTAACAAACCTGACCATCTGTCTCTGAATATACTGGTGCTCTCTACATACACCTGTGTCTTCACAAAGTGAGGGATTAAAGTTCCTGTGAGATTTGACTCTTCAGAGGTCACCTAGAACTTGGAAAGAAAGAAGGGAAAATACTGTGCAGTTATTAGGAATAGATGGGATGAAACTGAAGATAAGAGGTTATAAACATAATGTAAAACAAAATAATTCAGGTGGAGCATTCATCTCAGCGCTTGGCACGTGATACTCAGTAAGTTATATATAACTATGGTCATTCTGATTATTGTCTTCCTTTTACTCGAAAGACATTATAAAAACTGAATTTTGAGGAAACTGTTATTTATTTATATCTGTGGTCCCACTCATGTGGATTACTGAGTCCCTTTCAGAAATTCTCTTTCTCATGGTACTGCTCACCCATAAGCAGCACTTTTGTTGAGACAAAGAAGCAGCCAGATGCAGAGACGAAAACAAAAAACAAAACAAAAAACCTTTATATTTAAGGTAAGAGTAATAAATCAAACTGCAAATCTTATTAGCTCATCATCAATTAAATCTACTAAAGGTTCTAATTGTTTCATACCATTTTAAAAAATTTGTCACTGTTACAAGATAGTTATCCCAGTATTTGATTTCAGTCCATAATTAAGAACAATGAAAAACTATTGGGATCTCTTAGTCCCTTCTGTGGGTGGGTTTAACAGTTTTCCTTGGTAATTTCTCTACTTCAAGGAACAATTTCCTTAAATCAAACATAAAGCAAACAGTCCATACAGTTCTTTCATGAACAGGCTTTCTGTACAGTATAGTTTGCAATGAAAAGAAAATTATAAATGTATTAATCATTGCTTACTTTTCAGCTTCTGTAGGTTTTAGTGATACAACTAGCCAAAGAGAGGGAGAGTGAAAAACTGAATATTTATTCATGGTATACATTATTTCAACAGAATCTGAAGCCCTCTACTATTCTAGTAGAATAGAATCCAAACCATTGGTCTAGCCAATATTAAATACTGCTTTATGTTTGGATACTTTTATTTCCCTTCAGATGTTTAGCAAAGTAGATATTCAACTGTTAAGTATTCTCTCCACTTCTGAACTTTTATTTTAAAAGTGAAGATACAAAAAGAGTGAAAAATTGTGGTTACGTATAGGAAGCTCAGAGATCTTCCTACCCCACTCTCCTTAGCTGTGTAAGATAAAAGGTGAGGGGGGAGGTCAATGGGGCTGACTTAGGTTGATATATTATGCTGATCAGTTGTTTATATGATTATAATCATTCCAGCAGATGTTTAGTGTGTGGAGACTAAGCTTCAGAATACCAAAATATAATCCTAGCTTTTGTGTAAATATTTCTACAATCTGAACAAAATCTGTTTATTTGAAAAAATTAGTGCAACTCTGTTTGGCATGGCTGGATTCTGCTACAATTCATAATCCATCTTCTTCGATTCAAGTGTTAATGCTGCATGCAGAATTACAAGTACTAGGTGAGAGCTCCAAAAGAACTTCCTCTCAGAGAGAAAGAAACTTGCCCTGGGATTGTCTGTTTTCCCTCTCTAACATGTTCTAACCTTGGAGAGCAGCTTAGTGGATACTCATGTGCTGGAATGATGAAGCAGCCCTAAATGCTCAGCTTTGAACACACATATGGGCTCCCCTCCTTCCTTGGTCCTGGGATTTCATCAGTCTTAGGGTTTTTTTGCCTTCTGAAGGCAGTGAGTGCCAAAGGCAATCATAACTTTAGATTTGCCAAGGGAGTCAATAACTTAATAATCATCAGATTTGCTTAGTCTCTTTTAAATCTCTTAGGTCAAAAAGCTCTTCAAAATAATGTTCCCAACTCTCTTGCTTTCGAAGGTAGAAAAGCTAAAGTCCAGCAATGAGTAAAATAATTTAACTTCATTCATTCATTCATTCATTCAGATTACAGTCTAGTTGGAGAGAAATAAATTAAGGAACCCACAAGTAGAGATTATAAATTGTAATAAATGCAATGAAGGAAAATCACCAGGAATCATACCACATACACAGGGTCCAGGTGCAGCTAGAGAGTCAGGGAGAACTTCCCTGAGAAAGTGTGGGTGAAGTATGATTTAAAGGGTAAGTTAGAGTTAAAAAGCAAAAGGGATTGTGACGGTCAACATTAGGGATATTTCAGGCAATGATATAGCAAAAGGTACAGCATTTGCAAAGGCCGTGAAGCCAGTGCCATAGACTAGGGCCTATTTCTTCTGACTGTTAGTCTACAGATCTTTAAATTCCTCTAGCAGTGACTTACTAAGCAGATAGTTCATTCCCTGGTGTCCCCTGGGTAACAGTTCATCCTTCCTGAGAATAGGAATGTTATAAGTTGCACTATACACACAAACCAAACTAGGTAGTTGCTAAGCTGTTGTCTGAGCTCTCACTTCGCTCCTGATACAAGGTGCCTATAGGTTCATGACAATAAAACAAAGTGAAACACAAGGTAATTGGTTGGGGGTAGAGGGTGTGTGCTTCCTACTCAAAGTTAAATACTTCTTCCAAATTACCCAAGATAAATGATTGGTTGGTGTTGGACAAAATGGTATTGGTCAGTTTGGGGTGAGATTTCTCATAGGGCTTATGATATTTGGAATCATGCAGAAGTCCTTTCCCTCCAGTGATATACACAGGGCATCCTAAGACACTGCAAGCTAGTCTGGGGTGACACGCGTCTCTCGGTGTAGAGGGCCCAGCCCTCTAAGAGGAGATTGGCAAAACTCTCTGCCTGATTAAATTCACTCCTGTGTTCAGACATCTGTGGTTCTTGGAACTTGTTCTTCCTACTTGGACTCTGCTGCTCACCTTGGGCACAGCAGATATGGAAAAGGACCATTGCAGGGCACTTGTTTCTGACATTCCCCTTCCCAGAGATGCACTGAGATGGGAGTACATTAATTGTCACAGAATACGTGGTGGCAGAGCCGTCTGGAAGCAGATGATGTGAATGTGATGTATGATTTGTTTTCCCTTCATTTATAATTCACGTTGCTCCTGCTCACAGATTTTTTTTTTCCTCCTTTTTTTAAGTTATCACAAACTGTTAGAGCTATCAGGAGCCTTAGATATAATCTAATGTGACCTTTTCATTTTATAAATGTGAAAACTAACTCCAGGAGAGAATTGTGTGGCTTGCCTAAAAGTGTGTTTTATGTGGGCTTTAGACCTGGGAGTCTAAATGGTCCCAAGACTGCTTCCTACACAAGCTGCCTCCTTAAATGGGCATAAAGCTGTCACAGATTTCATCTCTATGAATTTGGATGCAGAATATACCAGGAGAGGAATTATATAGACTCACTACTACCATCACCAAAAGTAGTTTCTCTCAGCTAATTTAGATCCTAAAAAAGGGGAAAAAATCAGTTTACCACCATGAGTATAGGAACCTCTAATTATTAGGTATGTTGCAAACTAAGTGATAGTTTTTTATTCATCTCGGCTATCATTTATTCCCACTTTCTTCTACTCTATCTAATGTGCTCTGTTCACGTCCTTGTCCCTCAATTTCCACCTGATCAAGAGAAATCCAAGTTGGTCCCTCTCAAGCCATATTTTTGCATTTTAGCCTGGTATTTCAACCAAAGGGTCAAAGCAACCATAAGGGACAGTCTGACTTTAAAATTGTATGTCTGTCTTGGAGTAGAAGATAGGCAGAGATAGCTTATGTTATACTCTGGCCAAGTTGGTCCAGAGGAAAATTTCAATGCAGGCAGTATGTGGGGGCAGGAGACAACAGGATGTGGAACAGTCCCTCCAGGGGTGGCCACCTTGCGCTGTTTAAAACAAGGCTCCACCTCAGACCTACTCAATCAGAATTTCCCTGGGGCAGGGGCCTGCACACTGATAGGCACAGTAAGATTTCTAGGTGATTTGTAGGAACTCCTAGGTTTGAAAGCCACAGGCACAGAGGAAGAATAATGGAAGGTGAGTTAAAGGAAATGGTTTATAGTTGTGGTTAGTATTTGCCTAATTTTGAGGCTACTCCTTTAACTTCTGTTTCCCCTTTAGGCTCATTCTGTTTTTCTCTATACTTCCTTCCAATTCTGAATTTCTCCAATTCTAAGTTTTTCCTCTGAACTTCGAGTCAGTGAGAGAAGAAGGGATGCTGCCCTAAGCCAGCGAGCTTGGATACTCACTCTGAGGCCCATAAGGTAGTAGAGGACACTGATGACAATCATGGGGAGGATGTAGAAGAGGAAGGAAGTGACCTGGATGATGAAATTGTAGATCCATATGGGCTTGACGACCGCACAGGTGGCAGAGCCTGGGACCATGGACCCGTTAGGGAAGTAGTGGACCTTGATGCCGTGAATGCTGGTGTTGGGCAGAGAGAAGAGAACGGAGAAGCCCCAGACGACGCCGAGGATCCTGAGAGCCCGCCTCCGGGTGCACTTCAGCTTGGCGCGGAACGGGTGGAGAATGGCCACGTAGCGCTCCACGCTCACCGTGGTGACGCTGAGGATGGAGGCAAAGCACACCGTCTCAAAGAGGGCCGTCTTGAAGTAGCAGCCCACGAGCCCAAACAGGAAGGGGTAGTTGCGCCACATCTCGTAGACTTCCAGGGGCATCCCAAGGAGCAGGACCAAGAGGTCGGAGACAGCCAAGCTGAAGAGGTAGTAGTTGGTGGGTGTCTTCATAGTCTGGTGCCGAAGAATCACCAGGCACACCAGGAAGTTACCAACGACCCCCACTACAAAAATCAGTGCATACACTGCAGTCACTGGGAAGAAGAAGTGGCTGCGGGGAGGTCCATACAGGGAGGCCAGATAGTCCTCGGTGCTGTTCAGGTATTTCTCGGATGGATCTTCCAGTTCCTGCTGGTGGATCCAGGAATCATTCTTGTGTTTTTCCATCACTGACATTAAAATGCAAGACCTGAGACTCCTCTGATATGAGCCTTTGTCCCAGGCTGAGCCAGAAAAGAAAGAGAAAGCAGGCAGGAAAGCACAGACTCAGGGGAAAGAGGGTGGGAGAGTGTGAGTACTTCAGTAAGGTTGGGCTGTTCAGACCCAGATCCCTTTTGAAGAGCTAGAGGCCCCGCCCCTCCACAGTCTGTGGCCCAATGAGTGTGTGTGAGACGCCCAGCAAGAAGACCGCTGGGTCAGAGAGCTGGCTTCGAAGCAGGGAGCTGGAGAGGAGGGGGAGACATTTCTCTGAATTGGAAGGAGCTGGGAAAACAGCTGACACAAACGGTGATGCCCTACCTTAAATACGCTGTTTGAGCAATGCATTTTGCAGAGTTGTGGGAATCCGGGTGGAAATACAAATTAAAGTTGCAGGGTCTTGGGCAGGAGAGTACAAATTTCCATTGATCCTTGTCACCTGCCCAGCATGACAAGAATGGGAGATCAATAGATTTCTCAAGTTATCTTGTTCTGTTGGAAATTCAGGGCTTTCTGGGGAAAGCATGATCAATGTGCCTTTTTTGGTTTGATTGCATCCACAATAGAATCCAAAGCCTGTAAGAACACTTGCACATCACCTCGCCCTGCCTGTTGTCAGTCACTTCAGTGTCTTTTGGCAATGCCCTTCCTGTCCCAAAAGGCAGTGGGGTTTAGAATCAGGTACATCCATAGAAATCCTGTAAGACATTGGGAATGTTACTCAAATTCTGCCAGCCTCATTTCCTTATCTGTAAATTGTAGATTCATTCACTCTATTTCATTCAACAAATGCTTCTTGAGGATTCACCATGTACTGGGCAATGTTCTAGGCTTTGTAGAAGCATCAGTGAACAAGCAAGACAAAATTTCTGTCATATGGAGCTTTTCTTACAGTAGGGAATTCTGAAAATATACAAGCAAATTAATAATATGATTGAAGATAATAATTTGTGTTGTGAGGAAAAAGGAAATGGGATTATACAAACAAAAGGCTGGAGGTGTTCTCTTATCAAGGGTAGTCAAAGAAAACTTATCTCAGGAGATGTTATTTGGGCTGAGTTCTGAATGATGAAAAGTCAGTCATAAAAGAGCTAAGGGAAGTGCATTCCCAGCAAAAGTAATGGCAAGTGCAAAAGTCCTGAGGCAGTCACAAGCCTGATGCATTTCAGAAACATCAAGAAGACAAATGTAGATGGGACTTAATGAGTAGACAGGAGAGTATGAGTGATTAGCTTGAAGCGACTGGTGGGGACCAGATCATGTAAATTTTTCTAGGATGATATAGAGTGTCAGTCTGATGCAGACTGCAGAGAGAAATCTTTGGAAAGTTTTGAGCAGAATTAAGAAGGGTAAAGTTTTAATAGGATGTAGGCAGGAGGCTGATACAGTATTCTAAGAAATAGTAATGTCTCGGATTATGGCTTGGAGTACTAAGATAGCAGTAGATTTGGGAGATATCTGAGTTTGGGAATATTTTTGCAAGGGATGGTACCTTATATGATTGTTGAGAAGTTTAAATGAGAGTACTTATGTTAAAGCACCTTATACTTAAGAGATGCTCACCAAATGTTAATTATTTTTCCCTTTTATTTGTTAAATTGAATGGTAAAACTGAGACTAAAGAGGTCAAGAGGTCAAGTCCAAGAATAATCTGTTGGTCAGGTTGGGGCAGTTTATGCTGCTGTAAGAAATGATATCTCAGTGGTTTAAAACAGTAAAGATTTATTTCTCACACTACGGATTTATCATTGGTCAGCTGGAGGGTCTGTCCTGTGTTGTACTCACTCTAGGATCCAGGCTGGTGGAGTGGTCACTAACTGGGACTTCGCTGATCATTGCGATAAAAAGTGAGCTCTGGAAGGTCTCAAGTAGGTAATCATAAGCCCCAGCCCAGAAGTAACACATGCCACCTTTGCTCATAGCTCCCAGCTCTTTGTCCAGGGCTAATCATGTGTATCCACTCAAACACAACACGGGCAGGGAGTACTCTCTTACCATATTCACAGAAGATAGAGAAGCAGGAAAATTTGCTGAACAGCCTTAACAATGACATACATAGAAAGTCATGGCAGAGCCAGAATTGGAGCCGTCTCATTCATGATGAGCTCTGACGTTGCAATCACTATTAGCAAACTTGAATATATATTTCTGATCAAGTGTAAGTATTGGGATGCAGTCTCTCATCGAGATGCAGGGCCATTAAAATCATAAGGGTGACAGTTACAGATGTGAACTCGAGACTGGGACAACAAATTAAAGATTCAAAGGCATCTTTATTGTGACAGGGGAGGTTTAATCAAATAGAACGGTGTCTAGTAAGGGATGCGAGAACAGGCTTGGTGCAGGGAGATGATGTAGAAGTGATTAAGGCGTGGACTCTAGTGCAGGGTTGGGGTTCACATCCTGGGCATGCCTCTTACTCGCTGTGTAACCACAAGAAACTTATTTAACCTCCTTGAGTCTCAGTTATCCCATCAGCAAAATGAGTAAAATAGCAACACTGCCTGATAGGATTGTTAGTAGAGTGAAATAGCTTCTGATGAAATGTTTGAGACAGCCTGGTGATGGGTATTAAGGAGGGCACATACTGCATGGAGCACGGGTGTTATAGGCAAACAATGAATCATGGAACACTACATCAAAAACTAATGCTGTAATGTATGGGGATTAACATAACATAATAATAAAAAAATAAATAAAATGGCACAGTATTTTAAATAAGGATTTAATAGTAAGGTATGTAATAAAATAACAATTTAATAGAAGTGTATTTTTATTGGGGTCAAAAATACTTGAAAGATTTAAAACTGGGAGATGTGTTTGGGAGTGTTCATGTGAAAAGGACTTCTCAGTTTTAATGAACTATCAGTACAGGAGAGCAAGTCAAAGTTGCTGATAAGAAATTATATGCACATCTATTCCCCAGATTACCTGGGTCTGGATCTGCACTGTCTAGCTATGTGAGGACGGTGAGACTGAGGAGGGGTTCAGTATCCCAAAGGCAACATTTGACGCAGATTGGGAACGTTTGGCCTAAAGAAGACTCAGAAGAGTGAAGTGCGATATGAGGGTCACCTTCAGATGTTTGACAATAGGTTTGGATGACACCTAAGGAAAGAGGGGGAAGCTCATGTGGAGAAAACCCAAGGAAGCCACAAAAGGGAGTCAGTTCCCCTGGAATTTCCTGATAATCAAACAGAAAACCTCTTAGAATTGTTTACCTGAATGAAAAGAAGCTTAAGTTTTTATCCACCAGTTCCTGTCCCCCGTTGTTTAAAGGTTGCTCCTGGGGGCAGTAACTCCCCTACATCTCTAGGCTGTTCTTGCTCGTGGGTTGAACAAGCTTCCATGTTGTCAGAGAAGGTTATGGGTTAGAGAAATAGAAATGTAGCACGAACTTATGGCGCAACTCTATCAGCAGAGGTAAGTCTGAGCATGCACAGGGCTACTCTTTGTAGCGGTGGCTTCAATCAGGTGGGCTAAGGGGATGTGGTGTGAGGGTACCAGTAGCATCTACTAAAATCTATAAAATAAAAAAAAAATACAATAGCTGATATTTGTTGAGCTGTTATTCTTCCCAGGCACTACTTTAAGCATCTTACATATATTAGCATATGTAATCTTTACAGTAATCCTGTGAGGTAGATTTGCTTTTCATCTTTGTGTTACAGGCGAGGGAACAAAGCCCAGCGGTGTGCACTTTGACAGATTTATAAAAGAGAGAGAAGAGATCCTTGATTAGACTAATTTTCACAGACACCTCTCTGGATTCACAATTTCCCAGAAAGTCAGTGGGGACTTCTGTGGCAGGAGATGTCACGTATCCAGGAAGAGAATCATGGCGGCTGTTGATTTCTTTCAAAGCTCTTTGATGGAAATAAAATCAGTTTCCACTCCAGTCTCGATGACTTATATTGACTGGAAACAGAGAATGACTAAGGGTGCTTAAACCACCAACAGACGGAGACTTCTAGTAATTACATCTTTATGAAAGTAGGTACCTGAGCAGCATCCAGAATAGACAATTTTCTTTGCAGATCAGAATGTGACTCAGTGAAAGTCAGCACCTGACAGATGGCGTGTTTTCAAGGGAGATAAAAGTCAAAAAGTCCTGCCCCAATAATGTTTAAAACCTTACTCCTTTAAGCTTCTCTCTTTTCTGAGGGCAAAATATCATCATCATCATCATCATCATCACCATCATCATCATTAGCGGTGACAGCCATGCTAACTTCCATGATTGAGTGTTAACTCTGTGCCCGGAGCTGTGCAAGTGCTTGTTGGTTTGCACACTGGTTTCCATATATGGAGAGCGAGGAGAGACTGAAGAATGAGGGAGATCACTCCAGATTGGTAGGTAGCATGTATGTACAAGGCTTGTTGTGGGTGGCCATAAGACAAGTAGATTTCTGCACCTGCAGCCGGAATCTTAAAAGTTTATAGAGGGCCTTCATTGGCTTCAGTCACATATATTGTCTAGATGGTCTCAGCAATGCCTTCCTCTCTCAGTGCTGTGTTCTTGGGACAGCTGTCAGTGTGGAGATGGTGGGCAGAACATATATTCCAAGGACAAGAGAGGGGGTAAGGAGCCTCTTATTGCCTGGGTCCAGCTCATGGGTCAACTGGTGGTCACATCCTCTTGACAACCTCTTCCAATAGCACTTTATTTGAATTCTTTAATCCAATCCTTGAAAAAACACATTGAGGATGTATTTTTATTATTCCTCTTTTACAGATAAGAAAATCCAGGATTTAGAAAGGTTAGATGCCTCACAAACTCACATAGTTAATTATTATCAGTTCCAAGATCCAAACGATCCTGTTTGGATCCAAGCAGACTTGACCCTTTGCTATCTGAGTGCAAGGACTTTGCCCTGAGTCACGACTCAGAATTACCATGTAACCAATTCTATTTTATTCTCATGTGAATTACTGAGCCTTGTATTTCAGGGATATCTACTTTTAAATAGAGTGTTCCTGTGGACACAGTATATCCACCCAAAGGTCAGTTCATAGATGACGTGCATGCACTCAATTCTGAGAATCGTGTTTTAAGGGACCCCTTATTTAAGTTAAAAAATAAAAATTTTATGCACCCAAGTTAATAGAACCTGTCAAAATGCTTTTACATAGCTTTTACATATTGTTCTGGTATAAATTAGTTCACGGAATAAAGTAAGTGGCAATTTGCCATATTAGTGTTATTTATATAAAGGGTTACTTGTAGATGACACCATTCAGCATGCTAGCCACTATAGAAGGTAATTTGAATAAAAATAATCAGAGGTTTTTTTGTGGTCCAGTTGGAGAGACAAACTAATAACATAAATAATATAAAATCATAGGGTTGCACGAAAGAGGTACTTTATAAATAAAGCTACAAGATGCGATTTAGTTCTGAGATCTGAGAGATAAGAAGAAACTAACATGAAGTCTTAGGGATGGAGGTTGGGAGAGGAGCATTCCAGGCAAAGCAAAGAACATGTGCAAATGTCCTGCGGTGGTGGGGTGGAGGGAGTCTAGTACCCATCAGGAGGAGGTGTGGGGGACATATTGTGAGATGGGGCCCATGCAGGGACCCATAGGCCACACTGAGGGCTTTGTGTGTTCCTTCTGCTATTAAAAAAAGCCAATGAAACAAACATTCTAAGCAGGACAAAATCCTCAGAAAGATCCTTTTTGGCTACAGTGAAGAAATGGTTGGAGGTGGAGAAGATGAGGGGATACAGGCTATTTCATTAATCCAAGTAAGAGGTGATGGTCACTTGGGCTTAGATAGTGGCAGGGGGGGTGGTTGGAGGAGATAGAGGTAGGAGATATGGTCAACAGGACTACTGAGCGCCCAGGTCCGTCACTTCCTGACTATGTGACCTTGAGGAGATGCTGGACCTTTCTGAGTCAACACTTCCACCATTGTAAAAATTGAAACAATAGCAGTAGTTACTTCAAGGATCTATGAGTTCACCTGTGTACCTGGCATATGGTAAGTGCTCACTAAGTGGTAGCTATTATTAGTATTCCTCATGGAAGAAGTCCTCATAGTAGTTACGGCAACGCTATCAAATTTAGGATAAGGGAGAATTGACTAAGATGAAAATATTTCCAATAACTAGATACATATTAGTAGAGGTCCTGGGTCAAAGAGATAAGATTAAAAAGAATTAACCCTAAATATGCTTTTTTTTTTTTTTTTTTTGGTAACTCCCCCTTTTAAGCCTGTGTTAGAGACATAAAAAAAGTTAAATTCATCTTTCACTTTCTAGTTTTCCAAAAAGGCTACTTAAATTTACAGTTCCTCTGTGGTGACTGAGCATGCACATGCCCCCATAACCTTGCCAACACTAGACATTAGCAAAGTTTCCTTTTCAGGGTACAGTATTATTTTAATTGGATTTAAGTTCGACTTTTTTTTTTTTAATGTTTAATGGTCATTTTCTATTTTTTTCTTTGAAATGCCTTTTCACACCGTTTGCCTAATTAAGTAATAAACAGCAAACTAGTTTTTGCAAATACCACAGAAACAGACACTAAAAGTTGACACCCCAGTAAATTGTTGGAATTTTGCAAAGAGTCAGATGAAGGCAACCAAATAGTAAGGAGATTAGAAATCATAAAAGTGATGGCACAAAGCCCCAGGAAAGATAGACCTTGGGGAGCTAGCACTTCAGTAGGGTGCAAGGATTAGAGCAGTTTACACATCTCTAAGAGACTGTCATGTGAAAGATGAATTAAATGTTTCCCATGTTGCTTCTTTGAGCCAAGTAAAGATGCTACAAACAGGTTAATATTGAGTTAAAATAAGGATGAGATTCCTAATGGTTCTTGAGTTCTCCGAATAAAAATAAAGGAAGCTCTGTGAGAGGTAGGGACCCCTTCGCAGGGAAGATATTTAGGGAGACTGGAGACCTTTCAGAGCTGCTGGAAAGGATTATAAGTCAGACAAAGATGAATGAACTTCTTGCTACTCAGTGTTCCCCATAGACCAGCAGTGTCAGTGTCATGTGGGAGCTTATTAGAAATGCAGAATTTGGAGCCCAGGCCTCCTGAATCAGAGTATGCATTTTAAGAGGACTCCCAGGAGATTTGTTTGTACATTAAAGTATGAAAATCACTGGACTAGCTGTCCTCTCTAGTTCTCTCTTAATCAGTATGATCCTGCGAGTCTAGAAGTGATCGCAAGTGGAGGGGACTGGTGAGGGCCCTGGGGGGAGATGCTGGATGGGTTGGCAAGGCTTTTAGGGTTTTTCCAAACACTCCAGCCATTCCTGCAAGAAGTTCACAGCAATACCTGGGAAGTAGGCATTGCTTCATACAGAGTGAATTTTGAGCTGTTGACTCTCTGAGCTAGAAGAAACCCAGGGATCCTGATTGCAGGGACTGATTGCAGTGACTTATCCCAATAAAAATTGATAACTTCTTTATACTTTAATTTCTAACCAGGTTTGTTCTTTCCCTAGCTTGCTATCTTCCTCACTCTCCTCCTCCCCTTGCCACCTCGGACACACACACACACACATACACACACATGTGCACATGTATGCACTTCTTAATTTAAACAGCCTGCTTTTAAATTAGTCTGGTAGCTTTCCTTGGGGCCAAATACCAAAATCAAGGAGAGGGAGAAATGTAATATCTCCGAAGGACTCTTCCAGGAGTAGGAAAGCAGGCTATGAAGAGCAACATAAACAGCAGTTGAAGTTGAAAAGAGTATAAACTAAGAATGCCAACACTCTTCAGAGTGATATATGCTCTTCATTACTTCTTCCTCAGATTCTCCAGCTGAGGTTTGCCATTGGTTATTTCAATAAAAAGGCTAGCATCATGATTTAGGCCAGAGAAGAAAATGGAGAACAGAGGAGCAGTGGATGGAAGACCCAACGTCAGCAGTCGGAAGACGTATATGTAAGTCCCAGTTCTACCATCTAAGAGGACTATGTTTGGTCTAATGGGTCCTTGAGCAAGTTATGTTATATGTCCATACTTTAGTAGGCTTATGCATAAAAATATGGATTATTCCGGTATCAATTACCGGGTATTTTGAGTTCCGATAATACTTTGTAGTTTCCAGGAGATGTTTGTGGTTTCTTGTTTAAATCATCACTCTTCCCAATAAAGATGTTAAGATTAATTATGGCAGGCAGGGTGCTGTTTTACTTATTCACCCTTCCATTTGTGTGGCTAGCACAGTGCTGCTGCATACAAAGCATGAAGAGTACTCAATCAAGTTGTGCTGAATGGGTGGGTATATATACATGAAATAAAGAAGGAGGAGGGGTGAAAAATGGAAAGGCAGCACGTTTGCTGCTTGTGTGACATTAGTCTTATTTGTGATCATCAGGTTTCCCAGTCTCTTTCTGGTCACCTGGATTGATGTTTCTTTCACAGGTTTTGCTTTTTAGTGATGGCACTAAACTGGTTAATGGTGTAGTGAGAAAAACTAAAGTTCTGTGGTCATGGTCAGGCAGACCTGAGTTTAATTTTGCCGCTTGAAACTGTATGGAGTTGAGCAAGTGACATGCCTGTCTAAACACCAGTTTTCTCAGCAAAGTGGGACTAATACGTTCTAATTCAATAGGATTGTTGCGAGGATTACATGGCAAAATGGGTGTAAACAGATTAGCACAGTGTTTGGCATACAGTGAACATTCAATAAATGCTATTTTCTTGCACGAAGAGTTTAAGGAGGTTGATCTAATAAAAAGCTTTGATCAATGGCTGGTATGCTGGCACATGGTGGGCATTCAATAAATGATGTAAAGTAGAATCCATAAATGCGATATTGATTTTTGTCTTCAATCACATTTTAGTTGAAGGTGATTTTTAAATTTGGGATTAATCTTTTACATCATTAAATGTTAGGTTTTTTATCATTTGTTTTAAAGTGTTGACTGTACAACTTTTGCCTTTTGAAATTATTGAGATTTTTTTCTTTATTCTGATCTATGGTTCATTTTTATAAATGTTATATGAAAACTGGAAAAGAAGATATATATTTGATATCAGATTCAGTCTTAACTGTATTTGTTAATTTCATCTTACAGACTATATCAGTTAAGTTTCTATGATGAAGAACATTAATAATGCTACAGAAGCACACAAATAAATAAACATAACTTGCTTAGTTGTAACAAACTGGGTAATTCAGAAAATTAAAGGATGAGATAAACAGCCTGGCTTCAAGCAGGACAGGAACTGTATTAGCTCTGGAGAGCCAAACAGAGGATACTCATGAGCAGTGTCTTCAGGTCACTGTCATCCGATGATTTATTCCAACTACATTCCGTACTTTTGGATCTCTATTTAAGAGTCAAATTCCTCGGGGCACCTGCCTGGCTTAGTCCGTTAAGCATGCAACTCTTGATTTCCACTCAGGTCATGATCTCAGGGTTGTGAGATCAAGCCCCATGTCGGGCTCTGTGCTGGGCATGGAGCCTGCTTAAGGTTCTCTCTCTCTCCCTCTCCCTCTGCTGCTACCCTCTCTCTCTTTCCTCTCTCTCAAAAAAAAAAAAAAAAAAAAAAAGAGTCAAATTCCTCAAAGAAAGAATGAGATTGGCTTAGCTTAGATTTCTTGCCTAATGCTGTGAATTACAGAGGAGGTCCATTCCCAACTAGGATAAGGGAGGAGGAAACCAGACAGTTAATAACATAGGTTCACTACCTGAATTGTGAAGGTAACATCTTTATATCCTTATCAGTGGTTCTCCTTGGTTTGCCAGAGCAGGCCATAGGTGTATTTAGGACTCAGAAAAATGGAAGCATGATTAGCTACATAAAAGAACATGGCTGGGCTTGGGTTCAGAGTACTCTCTTTCCCTAGATTTGCTTGTCTACAGAGAAAGAGTTATGGCTCTGCTCTTACTATTATTACCACTACCACCATTTATCAGGTACTTTATTCATTTATTTATTCATTAATTAATATTTAAGCTATAAGATACCCTACTAGGTTCAATTCTGTCCCCATAGAACTTAGAATCTAATAGCAAGACAGTCATTTAATCAAATAAACACTTAAGTTGATCAAATGAACACGAGTACAACTAGAGTAATTGTGATGAAAGAGAAATACAGTGTGTGTGCTTAGAGAGTGTGTGTGGAGACTTGGTCTTGTCTGGAAGGGCAAAGAAGTCTGAGTTGGTAGTGATAACAGAGGGTCTATAGGAGTTAACCAGGTGATGGGAGCTCAGGGATAGAATTTAGGCAATGAGATGAATATGAAAAGAGTCCATGCCTAGCAGAAGCATGGTTTATCTGAGAAACCAAATGAAGGGCCATGTGGCAGGGTGCAGAGAGCAAATGGACATTAGATATGAAAAGAACCTGGAAAGGGCAGTACAGCCACCCTTACGGGCTTTAGGGGTCATTTTAAGTATTCTGGCATGCGCTAACAGGGATATGAAGCTATTGAATCATAAGCATGGGGATGATATGACCAGGTTTACATTTTGAAACAGTATTCCAGCTGCTGTATGAACAGATTTGAGGGGCTAAGAGTAGAAGTAAAGTATATCAGGAAATAACTGTAGGAGTCTATAAGACAATGAGGGTGGCTTACACTGGTGTTATGGAGTAGAGATGAAGAGAACTGGATTTGAGATCTATTTAAAGAAGTAAAACAAACTTGATGTTGGGTTGGATATAGAAAGTGTAGGAGAGGAAAGTGACAACCATGATTCCTAGGTTTAACTGGTAATAATGGAATGGATTACCCACCCATTGAATCATTTATTGAATAGATGTTCATACATTCAATTGTACCAGTCAAAACCTAGGTCTATTCACACTAACTTAAGCATCAATATAGGCCTGAGTTGAGGGGGAAAGATCATGAATTTAATTTTAGACATGTGCTGACTTTGATATGCCTTTATGGTGGCTATGTGTAAAAATCCAGAGGAGGTTGGATATAGGTGTCTAGAACTCATAGGGAGACCTTGACTAGTGATAGAAATGTGTGAGACTTTGCTCATGGAAGATAATTAAAGCTGTTGGCATGGGTGAGGTTGACTAGGGAAAGAGTACAGATGAGAAATTCAGATTGGAACCTTGAGAAATTCCAACATTTAGTAGCAAGATAGAACCTCCCCAAAGAGCATGAGAAAAGAAGACTAAAACCAAGACAAGGTCAAAAAGATCCCATTCTTTAAGAAGTCAAGACAAAATCACTCATGATTTTATGAAAGGTATATAATTAAATGATGGGGGTGTGCAGATTGCACTGATCTGGGGAGTTAGAAAGAAGTGAGGAAATAGAGGATTTATTAATAGGATTGTAGAGATTATTTTTGAGAAGTTTGGCTGAGAAGGGGAAGAAGAGACACTGTGACTGGAAGGTAATTTTGAATTGAGGGGAAAATTGTGATTTTTTATGAGACTCATTTAAGAGCAGAAAGGATCCCTCTGAAAGAGAGAGGAAGAGGTAAGAAAGATGGGAGAGAGGGAGAGAAAGGGGGAAGAGAGGGAGGTCATGGGGATGAATGTGAGTGCATATGACAGAGTGAGGGAACACTGTGTGTGTAAGATTCCTGAGAAGGGGGAAAGGGAGCCTACAAATCTCAGCTGGTAGAGTTGGACTTGGATAAGAGGAAGAGACATCTCCTTTATTGTGAGAGATGGGAAGATGGTTTCTAGATTTTGTAGCAGGAAATGGAGGGACTCTGGCCTTTGTCTGATGACTTCCAGTTTCTTTGTAAAGTACACGGCCATTGTTTCTGCTGAGAGCCATCAAAGAGGTGACAGGGAGAGGGAGTTGGGATGGAGCAAACGTCAGAGGTAGGGCTGGGAATTTGAAGAGAGTGGCGATGACTCAATTAGGCTTATCAGCAAGTAGGAAACTGAGTTAATAAGAAAAAATTGTAAGATTACTGGAGGTGATAAGGGCCCACGTTAGGCTGGCCAGTAAGTCAGTCAACACACATTTATTGAGCCAGGCCTTGTTCTGGCACTCAAGATACAGTAGTGAATAAGAGGAGCCTACTTATTAGTGACGGGGTGGTGGGTGATGTAAGCTCCTATCCAGGCACCAGTTCTTACCAAGTGCAAGACTTTGTGCTTCATGGTGGGAATAGAAAGATGAAGTAAGACCATTAGTTTTCCCCAAATGATACCATCTCCGCACAACACTGAAGACTTCCAGCTCTTTGATTCCTTCTTAGTTGCTGCGAATGAAGAAAAGACAGCCTTGGACCTTGCAGAAAAATAAAGGTCCACAGTCAGAGGTCTGCAACCATCAAATGAGCTCCCCCACACCGGCACATTTAGCATGTGAGTGCGAAACACACGTTTGGATGATCAAGATGCAATTTACAGATCACAGGGGCCAAGCCTGATGAGAATGTCACAAATTATCAGCAAAAATGTCTATAACATTCAACTCCAAGTCTTGACGTAAGAACTGTATAATCCATTTACCTCTCCCAGGGAAACCCTTCTGATAAGGCCCAGTATGCAAGCCCTTGTTCCTTCCCCTCTACCCTTCCGAGGCTCTGCCCTTGTTTAGGCCCAGCTCATTATACAGCAGCTGTCTTCATTACCATGGCATTTTTTACTGATGGGAAGATGTTGCCATGGTGATGCTGGAATATAGGCCTGAACACAGACCAACATGAACTTATCCCAAGTTAGAGGCACTGGAGCAGTAAGGAGTCATAAACCCATCTCCGTTCTTCCTTATGTATGTGTTTCTTCAGAAGGGGTATTGGAGTTCATGGAGATGAGCCCTGGGCAGTAAATGGGATGGATGCAGGTCCTCACATAGCTATATTTTATTTGATTATAATTATATTGTTTCTCATAAACATATTCGTGAAGCTTCCCAGGTTAGCAAAGACATAGCCCAGGTGAAGAACTGACAGTCTTGTTTGCTTTTTTCTCTGCACGGTCATAGGCTGTCGAGCATGCACACGTGTACAGAGACGCACCACTGCTAGTGCAGACAACGGGGAACTACATGCATGTCTTCCTATAAACCCTCTGTTGTCTCTAGAGAAACTCAGATTCATGACCTATTGAGAATAGTTAATTTGGGTGTTTGTATACAAAATTATGGATTATTAGAGCTAAAGAACCCTTAGAAATAATCTAAGCTGACTCTTCCACTTAGAGATAAGGAAACAGGGCCTAGAGATGGGTCACCTCACATCTGTTGGGGACCCAGTAAGTGAGAGGCAGGTAGATTGAGCTGGAATGAGAAGCATCTTTTTTTTTTTTTCCTATGTCTTTGTCTGATATATTATTCCGCTATTCTGCTTCCAAAGGCTTTCAGAGAACAAACTTTATCTTCTTCAGCAGAAGGAAACTGATGGAAATGAAAATAAATCCAGAAGATGCCCCATCCCAAATATTAAATTTGACTTAGTCATTTAAAACCGCTTACCTGAACCTCCTAATAAAGCCTGGCTCACTTTGTGGGGGTATTATGAATGGACCTGAAGCCTTGAGGAGATAAACAGAATCAGTGCCCAGAGCTGACTTCTTAGCACATGTCCAGTCTAGCTATTAGCACGACCTCTTATCTTACCCTGTCTTTGCTTTCTTAGTGTCCAAACCCATTAGTATGAGGCATCATTTGATATATTTCTGTCTTTCCTAGAGCTCAAGTACTATTTACAATGGGTCTTGGTGACTTCATATCATAGGATGATATCAGAGGATTATTGTGACACTGAGTTAGCTGTAAATTGCCTGGAGACATTGGCAAATCTTGGCAGAAATGTCTATAAATTTTCTTAATAGAAGGGATGGTTTGGAACTTTGTACTGCTATTTTACGCACTGTCAAAGGCTGAAGGTCTTTGACAAGGGTCTTCTTGTTGGGGAAGAGACTTAATAAGAAGTAGAGTTAATTGGGATTTGGGCTAGACACCAAGAGTCTTAGAAACAGATTCTGACTTGTATTGATGGAGAAATTCAAAGGACTGTTTTAACCCCTCTCAGCTTCAGTTCTTTTGTATACAAATCAGGCTGAGAATTATATATCCTGTTGGCATTGTTGTGAGGAAGTGGGCAGAAAATGCAAGAGAACTGGGCAAGAGCTGTCATCTTCTCCAGCTTTTCCTGAGCACCCTATGTGTGCTGGGACACTCCTTACTCTTGGAGTTAATTTGGCTCTGCTTGCTTCTTCAGATGGATTTTATTTTATTTATTTTAAGATTTTATTTATTTAAGAGAGAGAGAGAGACAGAGATAGCGACAGAGATGGCGAGAGAGAGCATGAGCAGGGGGAGAGGCAGGGGAGAAACAGGCTCCCCGCCGAGCAGGGAGTCTGACTCGGGGCTTGATCCCACGATCCCGGGATCGTGACTTGAGCTGAAGGCAGACACTTAACCAACTGAGCCACCCAGGCGCACCCAGAGGGATTTTATATCTATCAACTCCCTTGGCATCCCCACTGATGATGTGAGGTGAGCATGGGAGAGAAAATTGACTTGTTCAAGATTACCGTGCACAGAGTTGGGATTCCTGAGTTTTAGTCCTTGTTGGGTTTTAATGGAGCCCATCTGATCTTGAGAAAGTGATCTTCATAAAATGCAAAAAGGATCATGTCATTCCCCAACTTGAAATCCTCCATTAGCTTCCCTCTTCTGTTCAAATAAGTTCCAACATCTTCACTCTGTTCTACAAGGCCCCACACCATTTGGCCAGTCCTCACTTCCACCTCATCCTTTTCCATTCTGACTCTTACCCACTGCATTTCAGCAACAGAAGACCTCATTCAGTTCCTAGACTTAACTTCCTGTCCTGCCTCAGGCTTTGCCTATGCAGCTACTTCAGCCTGTAATGTTTTTCTCCTGGGACTTCACAAAACTGCTTCTTTCTGATACTTCAGTTCTCAGCTTAAATGTCACTTGCTCAGAGACTTTTCCTGAACACCTTACCTAAAGCAAGTATACTCCATTATTTTTTATTACAGTCTTTAGTTTGTTACCTTCATAGCAATCCCAATTTGTAATATTTTCTTGATGAATAATTACTTTGTTCTATTGTGATTACTTGATTTATCTCATGTGGTTTGTCTGCTCTTCTGGAATGTAAGCTTCATGAAAGTAAAGACCAAATCTATTTCACTTATGGCTGTGTTTCCAGCACCTGGCAGACACTCAGTAACCTTAGCTACATGAACAAATGTATGAATAGATATGTCACTCTCTGAGTCTCCAGTTCATCATAAATGAAAATATGCTGTAACCGTACCTATTTTATGTATTCTCTAAACTACAAATATGAAAGGATATGTGACTCTTTCCTTTTGGGGTAATCATTTCCTGGTCTCCATTAGACATGTTTTTTTCTCTTTTGTTTTTTCTTTTACATTTTTTTCTCTGCTTGCTTGAGCTATATATAGAATTTACTAAACTAAAAGTTATAGTGGTGAGAACACTGGATTGGAAGTCAGAAGATCTGATTCTAGACTTAGATATGATTCTGCTCATAGTATGATCTCGGGCTGGTTAGATGCCTACGTTTGGACTTCAATTTCTGCTATGTTTACAATGAGGAGGTTGGAACAGATGAGCCAAAGAGATCTTTTCCACCTGGACTATTATCTAACTTAGATTGTTTGTTTCCCTTGCATCAATTAACCTGGGCAGCCTCATACAGTAATTGCTTTTAAAATAGCAATGGTCATCTGGATTCACGTTTGGGTAGATTGGTTAAAAATAGAAGTCCATTAATTAATTTATATTCATGCTATAAAATTTACAATCCCTGAGGAGAAAGCAACTCTCAAAACACCTTGCCAATGAACAAAATGTTCTGTGCCCTTGATGCATGCTAGCTGCAGTGTGCTGGGAGCCAAGGGTGCTGGCAAAACAGAAGGGAACAGTGTTATGTCCTCATGTTGTTCTCCATCTGCCGTATTTTGTAGGTCTGCCAGAATTTTCCCAGCATGACTCCTTCAAATTTCCCATTTCATCCCAGATTACACACATCTCAGCCCTGGCAAGGAAGATCCATACTTAGAGCCAGTTTTGGAAATGTTTGACATATATTCAGTGTTCAGTATTCACTACCCTGTGTCCAACAGCAAAACAGGAGTATAGTCTTCTGATTAAGAGATTAAGCTAGGGGACCAGAAACCTGGATTTGAATTCAATATGACTTGCAATAATGACTTAATCATTCTAAGATGAGTCTCCTTGTCTATGAGAGAAGCATAGTGATAGTAGCAAACTCATAAGCTGTTGACAGGGTTAAGTGAAATAATAACATAAATACTTAGCATATCCCTGGCTCATGGAAATCACTCAGTATGCATCACTTGCTGTTTTACTTTCTTTTATTACTTGAGTAAAAACTGGAGAATTCCAACCTAGATCAGGAGGTGCTATTTGTTTTCCCTATGTCCAATATGTCGATCTTTTGTGTCATCATCTGAAAAGTTGATATTTGGACTATGATCTTTAAGATCCCTTTCTGCTCTGAAATACTAAAGTGAATAGGAATAAGGCAAATTTGGCATTATGGGAGGATAAGCGATAGCCATTTTAGTTTTTCTAAATCATCTAAGAACTCTTCCGCATTAATCACCACATTTCTAAAAATAGCTATGAGTTTGTCAGTTAGAACATGCAAGCCAGAATGTGGGTGCACAGTAAAATTGTGCAGTAGGTGACATTTTTAGGAAATCCAGACCTTCCCAATCTTCATCTTTCCTGAAATGTCTCTCCTGACATCCTAACCTTTTCCTTATGCTCTCCTTTCCCATCCCTCTCCTTTCCTGAATCCCTGAATTATATTTCTTATCTCTGGCTGCAAAATGAAAGCTCTTGTTTCCTCCTATTAAATAATTTCATGCTCTGAGAAGCAGGGAGGAGGCATATTTCAGATCAAGTTCTGTGATTGGACCATGCTTTCCTGGGCCCTGATATAGTGTCAGATTGGTGGTTGCTATTTTCTCATTTGACAGATCAGAGAATTATGGTGCCTCCTCTTGCAGCAATGATGTAACTAGTTCTTTAATCTTCACACATTACTGGTTCTGGCTTTAGCCACTGACCAACAATATATTGCATTCTAAGGATGCCTAGAGTTTCTCTCTCATACCTAATTAAACTACCTTAGACTTTTTCTAACTCTAACCTCCTCATTTTACAGATGAGAGATTGAGGTCCCGAGAGATGACATGACTTGCTTTATGACTTCACAGCTTATAAATGGCGAAGCTTTCTGTCATAATACCTGAAATTCCATTACAGGATTTTATTCCTCAGAGTCTCGTTGCTTTTTGATTATTTCTTTTTGTTTTTTAATAAGAACCTCTTACTAAGTTTGCATCTCTCTAGGATAAGGAGCATGTTAAATTGGAAGTAATTAATACTTCCTGGATTAATTGAGAAGCAGTTCTTAGTTAGAACAGGACCCAGCAAAATGCCTGGGGCACAAGAGAGCCGCCCAGAAACGGAGGGAAGAAGTGCAGAGTACAGATTGTAGTAGAGAACTCTGGTTAACAGTGGCTTCTGCATGGTGGGGAGAGAAAAACCTGCCCAAAGTGGGTTAAAGAGAGAATGCAATATGAGACAGTAAAAGAATCTTCATATTTCCCAGAATTTTTTTTTCTGAAAGTGAGTAGATAAACGAAATAGCTGGAGAGAGACATGAGGCCACTGGAGGGATCTTTTAAAAATATAGATGAAATTGTAGTGTATTTGTAAGCTGTTGGGAATGGTCCAATATTTAGGGAGAAATTGATAAAGAGGAGAAAGAGATGCTGGTCATAAGAGCAAAGTCATTTTCTCAGTGAAATAAAAAGTAAGTCAAGAGCTGACAGTGAGGAGAAAGGAGAGAGTGTTGAGGATTTTAGAGGAGATGAAGGTGTGTGAACATTCACCTCAGAAAATGGAAGAGTGAATTAGTTGGGGAATAGAGTGAAATTACTGGGTAGTACTAGCAGCCCTCTTGAGTTTGGTGGTAATAGATTTAAAGAGACACAAGTTAGACCTATAGTGAGTTTTCCTCCAGTCCCTCTCAGATGCTTGAGTGTAGTTGCAAAATAGGTGGATGACTGAGTTAAACTACAGTTGGGGTTTTGCCAAACTGGACTGAAGGAGGGAAGAGGATCCAGGGTTTTGGGGGTAAATGAAAGGAGTGGATATAGAGGTTGACCATGGTATCTAAGAAGCATATGGGAGGAACAGAGGGCATAAGACAGGTAATGGGCAATGAAAAGTGATGGGCCTGGTGCGTTGGAGGTCCTAATGGTAGTTAGAGAAATTGTGCAGGAATGTATGGGAGATTATAAAATTAACTTAGTTGCAAAAATAAGAGCAGATGTTTGAAAACATATTTCACAAGCAATGCAGTTATTAGGGATAGCAAGGTCTAGTGTATGGCCATGGTAGTGGGTGGCAGAAGTGAGGTGAAGGAGAAAATTGCAGCAGAAAGGGCTGAGAAGCACAGGGTTGGATGGTGACCATGGCATTGGTGTGGAAGTGGTCAGGAATGCTGACATAGGTGTAGAGTAGAGGAGGAAAAGAGATGGTAGTGTAGAAGGGGTGAAGAGTATGACAGTGATTTTGAGACTAAGTCTTCAGTGATTACGGAAGCTAGGGAGAATAGCAGGTGACTGCAACAAGGCATGATAACAGGTGGTAGAGCTTGATGGCCTCTGTTTCAAAAACAGCAGGATTTTGGAAGGAAGAAGGAAGAAATGGTTGACTACAAGTGATTGCAAGGATCAAGGAGAGCACTTAGCTTTACCTCCGCGTTCTTTGCAATGTTGGGCGTGGAAGGTAAAAACGATCTTCACTTGAGAGGCCTGCAAAGGAAGCAGGTTTCATAATCAACACACAACTCATCATGTGATGGAGGAGCTAAAACCAAGTTTGAAGATAGAGAGGATTTTTCTGGTATAGACCGTAAGTTCTAGAGTGTCCAGCAGAAGAGCTGAGATGGGTGGTAGTGGTTAATAATAGCTATGAAATCATATTAGAGAATGCACAAAGCTCATCTGAGTCATGATAGGTGATCTAGAGTAGTACTTCTCAAACTTTAATATACACACAAATCTCCTTGGGATCTTGTGAAAATTCAGATTCAATAGGTCTTGTGGGGAGGAGGGGCATAGGGCTGAGGCTGAGGTTCTGCATTTTTTTTAATTAAAATTTTTTTTAAAGATTTATTTATTTTAAAGAGAGAGAGAGTGAGTGAGTGAGTAGAGGGGGGAGCAAGAGGAGGAGAGACAATCCTCAAGCAGACTCCCCGCTGAGCATGGAGCCCAATGCGGAGCTCAATCCCAGGACCATGAGATCCTGACCTGAGCCGAGATCAAGAGTTGGATCCTTAACCAACAGCCACCCAGGCACCCCGAGGTTCTGCATTTCTAGAATGCTCCAAGGTAATGCTGATACTGCTGATTTAAGGATCACACTTTGAGGGGCAAAGCTTGGACTAGTGTCAGAGTGGAGCCTGGAGATGGGATGCCAAATGTGCATTTGATGTAGAACATTTGGAACTCTGGAGCTTCCTTTGTTCCAGGAATATTTAATCATTGCCACCATATTTGGAAGATCAGTTTTTATACCTCGTTCCTTCTCTGAATCTGAAGCGCCTGTGTTTAATATCTGTTTCCACTAAGTGTCTTGTCTTTGTTTCATAGATGTGCATGCATTATTCCAACAGGATCATTTGCTCGCTGGAGCCGGAGACTGTGGGGAATGGTGGAACATTATTGGATCATGAGTCATAACACCTAATTTTAATTCCCATTTCTGCGATTAACTAGCTATCAGAAGCAGTGGAAAAAATCATTTACCTTTCTGATCATTTTTATATGTGAAGTGGGGATAATCATGCCTAGCTGCCAATGCTATGAAATTCAAATGAGATACTTGATATAAAAATGTCTTATAAACTATAAAACAATACAATGATATGATAATACTTATTACAGGGCTGGCATTTCTTTGGTATATACCAGTATAACATTCTGGCCTCTGATTGGTGCCCATGCCATGCTGCTGGTTAAATATTTTTAATATAAACACTGAATACTATGTTTTATTATTATTTATTCCATATTTTTATACCAAGCTAGTAGAAAACTGGACACGAAATAGTTGCTGAATTAAAGGTTTGATATAACGAGGTGGGTAGAATATTTGAACATCTGCCCCCACGGCACAGTGAGTGAAAAGTGAAAGTAACCTCCAGACTCTGGAATGAATTCTTTCTAATGATGATTCTGTCGCTTTTACAAGGAAACATTAAGGTGTCAATTCTTGTTCCCTTAACAAATTTTAAAGTGCCCTCACCACGATTCCTTACATCGTCTTCCTTTTGAGATTATACCTTTCACATTGCTGTTGATTGATGGAAGAGTCATGCTGGTGCAGTCAGCCAAGAGAAGAGCGTTACGCATGGCCAGGCTATGATTAACCTTACCCATTTATTTTGTTCTGGGACAGAACTCGCTGTTCCAAAATATATTATGGGACTCAGGTCAAAACTTCTTCAAAGACTTCTTAGGTGAGTTCCTATATGGGGAAATATTTTTATAAAGACAGCTTATTCTCTGACAGTAAAAATAGTTCTATTTAAAAAAAATTTCTTGGAGGGTTTGCTTTATTTAGTGAGGACTGATTTTCCTAGGTCTCTGGAGAGGACATAAAAAAGAATGGATTTTGCAGTTCAAGTTCTGGCTCCACCTCTTACCAGCAGTGAGATCTTAACCAAGCTACTTAATCTCTGTAAGCCTTACCTGTAAAGTTTCTTACCTGTAGGACTGGGATAATTATAGTATCTTGTTCATAGGATTGCTGTAAGTATTGAGACAAGGTGTGTGAAATAAGCAGCACACTGTTAGCCCAGAGTAAGTGCTAGTTGTTGCTGTTATTATTACTACTGTATAAACATCTGGATAAAGGGCTTGAATCCAGAATCAAGAACTCTAAATTTGACTGTAAAGAAACAAACAACAGTGGTGCCTGGGTGGCTCATTCCTTGAGTGTCTGCCTTCAGCTCAGGTCATGGTCCCAGGGTCCTGGGATCGAGCCCAGCATCGGGCTCTCTGCTCTGCGGGGGGCCTGCTTCTCCCTCTCCCACTCCCCCTGCTTGTGTTCCCTCTCTCGCTGTGTCTCTCTCTGTCAAATAAATAAATAAAATCTTAAAAAAAACAAAACAAAACAACCCAATTAAAACGGGCAAAAGATTAGACCACACACTTTATAAAGTAAGGTATGCTGATGGAAAACAAGCATGTGAAAAGATGTTCAATATTATTTTTCATTAGGGAAATGCAAATCAAAGCCACAGTGAGATATCGCTTTACATCTATCAGAATGGCTAAAATTGTAATATCCACACCAATACTAATGACCGTGGCAAGTGTTGGTGAGCATGTAGAAGAACTGGAGTTCCCTGTGCACTGCTGGTGGCATTGGAAAATTGTAAAACCATTTTAGAAAAGAATTTGACAATTTCTTAAAAAGTTAAATATACCACGACCTCATAAGTTTCTTAGAAAGCTAAACATACCACACTACCACATGACCCAACCATGCTTCTCCTAGGTGTTTACCCAAGAGAAATAAAACATATGTCCATATAGTGCTCTATATAAAGATGTTCATATGTTCATTTATAACAACCAAACACTGGAAACAACCCAAATTTCCATCAACAGTTAAATGGACAAATTGTGGTGTATTCCTACCATGAAACATTACTCGGCAGCAAAAACAATTTAATTACTGTTATACACAACGATATAGATGCATCTCAACATAATCATGCTGAATGAACAAACCAGACCAAAAAAGCACTTACTGTATATTTCATTTATATAAAAATTAAGAAAATCTGAACTGTAGTGACCAGAAGCAGATCAGTGGTTGCTTGGGGACAGGTGGAAAGATAGTGGGGAAAGGCAGAAAAGAGGAATTACAAAGGGACATGGGAAAATTTTCAGGGGAATGTATATGTTCATTACCTTGATTGTGTTGATCATAGTAATGGTTTCATAGGTGTATACATTTGTCAATCTTATCAATTTGTACTTTAAACTGTGGAATTTAGTGTATGTCAATTATACCACAAATAAGCTGTTAACAAAAAAAGAACATGGTGGCTCCCACCTTCATTGCCTTCCCTATGCCTCTAAGCCTAGAAGGCTTTTCATAATTTGTCCCCATCTTATTGACTAGTCTCATCTATTACTGAACCTTCTCCACTGAGACCATTTCCTTCATCCTCTCCCCTGTAAGGTCACATGCCTCCCTGTCTCTCTGTTCATGGTATTCCCCCTATGTAGAAGGCCTTCCCCTATCCTATCCAGGTAATTATACCCCTATCTAGGAACTACCCCCAAAACATTTCTTTCATTTGTTCATTAAACATGCATTTACAGGGTACTTGTGTGACAAACCTTAGGCTAGGAGTTAGGTCCCTTCAGGAACCAAGACAGCCCCAGCTCATGTTCTCATGGGTCTCGTAATCCACTCAGAGACAGAGACACTCAACTGATGTAGTTATGCATACATTTATGCTACTCAGCCTTTGAATACTCTTCATGTTATGGGGGAATTCCCCACTGGGGGTTTTTGGTGAGAAGTAGGACCCATTTCTTCCTAAAGGTATTGGGAATGCTCCCTACTCCCTAAGTATAGGCATATGATTTAGGATTGCTAGCTTAATGCTCCTGATTGCTACTTAGAAATTTTGAAAGAGTAAAGCAGAGACATAAGTACAATTTGGCAAGTGCCCAGTGGGGGTTTTTGACAGTGTCAATGTCCCAAAAAGACCATGCCTTGGCGGGGGGGGGGAGCATTTTGGTTCTTGCCCATTTTTAGATCCTTGTTCTCTAGGCTTTCTCTAGATAGCTACTGTCTAAGTCTGTTCAGGCTGTTACAATAAAATACCACAGACTGGGTGACTTATAAACAACAGAAATTTATTTCTCACATTTCTGAAGACTGGAAGTCCAAAATCATGGTATGGTTAGTTTCTGGTGAAGGCTCTCTTCCAAGTTGCATACTGCTGGCTAGGCAGCTCTGTGGGGTCTCTTTTATAAGAGCACTAGTCCCAGCCATGAGGCTTTAACATCCCCCTCTATCACTTGCTGTCTGCTCAACCTCTCTTAGTTTTAGCTTTCTGGGCCAAATAATAGTGTCTACCCCATATGGTTGTTGTAAGTTTCTATGGGATAATCCAAGTTAAATGCTCTGCACAGTGCTTGGCATATAAAGATGCTCAATAAATGTTAGCCATTGCCATTACTCTGGCTTACTAAAGTGGTTTGATACAGATATAAAAACCACTCTAGCCAAACGTGGTCAGCTAACTCATCCTCACTGGAAAGCTGCACTGATCCAGAGCCTTGGACAATCCTTAGATCACCGAGGAAAAATGTTCTTGCATAGATTACATTATCACACACCAAAAGAGACAGAAGTTCAGAGGATCAAGCAGATGAGACAAAAATACACACAGTTTGGAACCCCAGGATAAGAGGCAAATCAGGAATTCAGATAGTCAAAACTCACCTAGACCACAGGCGAGTAAAGCAAACTGAAAAAGATTCTGCTTTAGGACAACTAACTGTGCTTAATTGGGGTCATAATTATGCAGACAGAAAAGCTGGACCACAAGCAACATCAGTCTGAATGCTAAAATGTCAATTTAATTGAGATGTGTTGACCCCTGCCATATTTTGCTCTCGACCAGGTAGCAGTGAATATTGTGAGACTCCGGTGGGTAGTGAGAATGACCGCCATGGTGGAGAAGGCCATGAGAGATGTGGTGTGTGACAGATCGAAACACACAGAAGTACAACCGTATAATCGTCTTTTTCACTCTCTCTTTGTTAGCTCATTCTTATCTTAAAACTTAGGATCTGATAGAAATTTGGATACAGAAAGAAGTGACTGAAACAGTATTACTCATTCTTTGAAAACGTATTAACTTGGTTGATCATTTAAAGAAAATGAAATATGTAAAGGGCTTGTAGTCAGAGACATTACCCATAGTGCAATGGTGATGCTTTAAAAGCCATCACGTAGAACATTCAATGCTTAAGGAATTGAAGGATAATGGAAAATCACTGTTCCTCTTAATGAGCACAGAGCCAGAGCAGACCTTGTGTCACCATGCAAATCATCCTCTTGGCACGTGGACCGATTGGCAGTGTTTTCCCCGCACACTTAATGGCACATAGGGCATCTGTGTGCAAAGCTCTTTTAGTGACAAAAGATTGAAGAAGAGCAGTGAAGTGAAGGAGGTAGACTGTTCTATGCAGCAGGTTTTGACTGCAATTGTAGACTTCCCTTGTTTGCTAAATCCCAACTAAAGCTTCCTGCATCAGGTTCTCCCCATCTCGAAACTCTTGCCGGGAGGCTGGATAGCAGCAGACAGTAGAAAAGAGTGGGAAAGAAATCGGCTTAGGCCTGGAGGAGAGTGCTGTCAGAGAAAATCATTAATGCGGAGGTTAGAACAAGATCTGGACCTTCCACGTGATCGCGGTTGCTCAGAGGAGACTATGGAATCCTCTGGGGTAGCCTCTCTTCTTGCCTTGGGTTCTCCGTCCTTTACTCCCTCCATTCATCCTTTCCTTCATTCCCTCCTGCGCCCCTAGAGCACTAGGCACTTGAGAGATTGCAAGATGAGTTAGAGTCAGTTCCTGCCGCTAAGGAGCACCGTAGGAGTTAGCGCAGCAACTCCTAATGATTTAGTGACTTTGAGCAAGTCTCTTTACTTCTTGGTCTCTAGCTTTATCTTATCAAAAAAAAAAAAAAAAAATGAAGAACTAGAGATGGTTTTTTTAGGTTTCCCTAGCTCTCAAAGTTTACTAGCTTTTAAATATTAGCAGTTATTACGGGCTAGACCTTCAGCTAAAAATGTGATTTCATTCTCATGAAAATGAAGCAGGCAAGAACAGTTGTGACATCTCCCATTTTACAGATGAGGACACCAGGGCTAAATAAGGTTAAATAAACTGCAGAAGATGGCTCCGAGAGCTCATGGGTGGAAGACAGAATTTGAACCAGGAGGTCTGACTCCACACATAGCTGCTGTACGATACGGCCTTTTGTGAAGCCAGTGGTTTTGTTTTACAGGTGGTGTGGCTGGAACTAATAGAAATTGCCTAAGTGCCTGGACTCTGATGTCAGAATTGCCTATGTTCAAATTAAAACTCCATTACTTTCTAACTGAATGCCTTTGGGCAAATTACTTAATCCCTCTGTGCCTTGATTTCAGGCTATTAGTGCATTAATAACACATTTTGGACCAGAAATCACTGCCATACAAAGCACTAGGATCGAGGGATTGTACTCTGCCAGGCAAAATATACAGCACTTTCCGCTCATCGTCTCCCTTATCCCTCATGACAAGCATATGAAGTATGTCCACACAGCATATGTGCAACAATTATTCCCACGTTACACATGGGAAAATGAGGCTCAGAGCGATGGCCAAAATCACATAACTTATAACTGGTGGGACTGGGATTCAGTCCAGCTCTCTCTGATTCTAGAATGATGCTCTTAACCATTCTACCATTCTGTCACCATCCGATATGCCTGGAAGAATTGGAACAGTCATTATTACATAAATATGAATTCATTTGTTTCTCCTACCATTCCCCCCACAAGAGGAGCAATTAAAGATTTATTTATTTATTTATTTGAGAGAGAGAGAATGAGAGAGCACATGAGAGGGGGGAGGGTCAGAGGGAGAAGCAGACTCCCTGCCGAGCAGGCAGCCCGATGCGGGACTCGATCCCGGGACTCCAGGATCATGACCTGAGCCAAAGGCAGTCGCTTAACCAACTGAGCCACCCAGGCGCCCAAGAGGAGCAATTAGAACAGCGTGAAGAGCACAGCCGTGTGGGAGGAGTGGCATTAAAAAAGAGAGAAAAGCCTTGAAAAACCAACTTCCCTGGGCTGAGGAGGGCTGGTTATGGAGATTAATTTGCCTTTTCTGGTTTGGTTTTGAGCTCATGCTGGGATTGCTGCTGGGAAACAAGGCAACCCTAATTCTAATTAGAATTACAGAGGCTCAGGGCGGGAAAGAATTTGGAGCGTAGCCTTCAACCCTTGTTTAATGCAGGAGCCCTCTCTATAACCACAGGAGCCATTGGGCCTTCTTCCCCCTTTGTTGTAACGCCTTGTTGAACATGAAGTCACAACCGACATCCTTCAGGTCAGCTCTGTTTCAAAGTCTTTTCCTTATCTCAATCTCAACTTTTCCTTGTTTTGTTCTTTCCTCTTGATCGGCAAAGAACAAATGTTCTCGTTTTTTCCATACTATTCCTGTGTAACCTTTTGGAAGCAACCATTACAAATCACAGACTCTGCTTTTCAGTCTTGCTGCTGTCCATTAACCTGGTTACTCCCACCTAGTCTTGGGGTTTTAGGTCACACATCACTTTCCTGAAAAGACCTTCCCTGATGCCCAGACAAGGTCAGATCCCCCCTATTTTATGCATCCACAGCACCCTAAATTCTCTTTGTAACATGGCATATGCTTACAATTATCTAATATATTGAATGTTCGTATTTCCCACAAGATATAGAATCTAGAACTTGTTGGTACTGTTCGTATCTGTATCTCAGGCACTGTGCCTGTTCATTCCATTCATAGCTTTTATGGATCACCTCCTGGGTACCAACCATTGTACTTGTGAACAAGGGATTCAACCCCTCACCTCACGGAACTTAGTCTAGTAGAATTTTTCATTCTTTTTTTTCTCAACTTTTATCTCTTCTAGCAATTGGCAATGAAAGAATTTTGCTGTGTGATTCCTCTATGCAATATTTTTTCTAACTATAAATTGGGTCAGAGTGGTGGTTCAGATGTGTGTTCACTGTCTTGATTTAGTTTATGAACCGCACTTGTCCTCATTTTGCAGATTAAAAAACTGTGGCTAGGCAGTTCAACTGATACCTGCCCAGTTGGATGACATCAGTGACTTCATTCATTCATTCATTCATCCACGCATCCATTTAGCCCCTGTTTTCCTTTGCAGTTTTGATTCCACTCATCTCAGCGTTTGGGACCACGAAAACTATGGCCATGGCATAGGCATGGGGTTCTAGGCCTGGCTTAGGTTCGATAACACTTTGCCACTTACTAGCTGTGCAACCTTGGGCTGGTCAGTTAAACTTTCCAGTTCTCAGTTTTCTGAGAAATACCAACTCATGCTTCATTTTTTTTTTTTTTTTTAAAGAGGACCAAATGAGAAATAGAACAGCATCTAAGAATTATGTGATATACTTATTATAAGCCAAGAGCTCTTCTAAGGACTTTACATATATAAACTCATTTAATCCAACCTACGAGGTAGGTGCTGGTATTATTTCTATTTTGCAAACAAGGTAAAAGAGGCACATAGAGATTAATGAACACATCCAGTGTCACCTAGCTGGTAGGTAGACGCAGGGGAGAAAGCTCCGTGTCTGACTGCAGCCTACACTCTCAACAACCTGGCTGTGATTGCCTGTGGATGATATATACGGAGCACTCAGCATGGCGCTCAATGCAAGGTGTCTCTAGTTGGCTAATGCAGGTTTGTGACAACTCTGAATTTGCATGCCCCACTTTTCCTAGGAGAGCTCATCAGATAACAGAAGCATTGTGAACATGAAGCACTGCTTATCCATTTTCTTGCTCAAATGAGCCCTAAACCCAGGCTTATACCAGCTCTAAGTGGTCAGACTGACAAAGTAAAGGGAATAAATACATAAAAGAAGGAGCAAGGCATGGAATCTAATGAGGGGAAATGAGCTTCTTATGTGAAAATTGTCTGCAGGATAATAGAGTTGATTTCTAGGTCTTCCACACAAGTCCCTTGACTCTGAAAGCAGCAGAATTGTCCATCAGTGTCAGCGACTAAACTATTCAGCGCCTTCTTGGTGCCAACCACACTAAGAGCTCTGAGCATGTTAATCCCCTTGAAGAGAGGACAAATGTACCCCATGTTTACAGGCTCCCACTCTGCATCTCAGTTGTCTTTTCAGAGTGGAATAGGGAGGATTTTCTGTGCATTCAAACCTGGTCTGCTGTTCCCTGTCTTGCAGGGAGGATGAATCCTCATCCTGCTTCTCTGCGTCATCTATGGAACAGCGTCGTCCCTCTCCCTTTCCAGTCCTGTTCCAGCCTGCTGTGTTTTCCTTTAAGGGCCAGAGCCAAGTTCCAAGTCATAGTTTTCGCTCCTTTCATTCACTCTCATTTATTTCTTCAACAAGTATTACCTACTCTGTATTAGGCCCTGGGAGCAGATGCAAGACTGCACAAAACAAGCATGGGCCCTGCCTTTTAGGTCACATGGAGGAATTTGGATTGTAGGTTCAAAGGAAAGACTTTAAAGGGTTTGATGTTGGGATGGTGATCAGATTTGCATTTTGAGATCACTCAGACTGCAATGTACAGGTAAATTGGAAGGGACAAGAGTACGTGGTTTTATGCTAACAGGCAAGAGATGATAGAAATACTCTGTCCCTCAGCTTCATATTTACTTTCTCTCATGAATCCCCTGTCATATTAATATTCCTATAATTCATTAAATTCCCTAACTGTTACATCCTGCCCGGTTAAGTGGTGAGCTCTAGGCTGAGGGTCCATGACTGATTATTATCCTCTGAGTCCGGCACAGAGCCTTACACATATTCAATGCTCACTATAAAGAGTTTGCATCTTAGCATTTCAGAGTTGAAAGTGCCCTTAGAGGAAATCTAGGCTGACCACTTTATTTTGCAAAGCCCAGGCAGGTTAAGCAACTTGCCTAAGATTACGCATTAAATTAGTGATAGAGGTTAGATTTAATATTAGCATTCTGCCTGACTCCAGTTTATGAATGATTCAAAAGATTAGTGAATAAAGATTTTTTCTCTCTTGTTTACAGTTGGAATCCTATAGTGAAATAAAGAGAGGAGCCAGGAAGTTGAGAAGAAAACAATGGAAAGAGAAGGTATAGAGTTAAAATGAAGTAAAAATCTGCATTTGCTCTTCACCCAGGATCAGTTTATATTCTGATGGCAGTGAGGATCCAGTATTTCTAGACTGGCCAGGTCACAGCCAGAGGGGCAGGGACAGAGACTGTGATCCCTTGGGAAAAGTCTGGGGAGGGACCACTGGAAATTGTGATGATAAGGAAAAAACCTCCTTTTCATCCTTCTTTCTCACAAATGGTTTCTTTATCCTTTTGGTTTCACCCATACACACAGTTGCTTTCTCTAATACAGCAATGTTTTCTTTTATACTCATGTTATAATTCATGCACAATGAGCTTTTAATGTAAATGTCTTTGGATTTGGGATCAAACGTGTGGTTTTTGAAATCTAGCTCTCACATAATATGTAAGATCTTAGGCAAATATCTACATCTTTCTGAGGATTAGTTTATCTTTAGTATCTCTAAAATGATCAAAATGTAATAATGAGCTGACCCAGTTATGGTCAAGCTTATATAAGCCAGAGTTCTTCTAAGCTTGGTCCGTAGACCACCTGCATCAGGCTCCCCTGCAGGTGTTTGATAGAAATGCAGGTTCCTGGGCCCTGCTCCAGATCTTTCTATTCAGAATCTCTGGCAGTGGGTTATCAGAGTTGGCATGTTTCCAAGTGCTTCTAATGTGCATTTAGGTGTAAGAACCACTAAATAATTTGGAAAAGTGCTTTATACATCATAAGACATTGTATAAATACAATTTTAAGAAAATGTATTTTTGCACCCAAACTGTCCTGGTTTTTGCCTCTATTTGCTCAAAAATCTTTTTAGAAAACCACCTCTACAATGGTCCTTGGCAGCATCTAAATAGTCTAAGGACAAATGGATGAAGGCAAATGGCCACCTGACTGGAAATTTTGTAGTCTGCTTTAGGCTTGACTCAGCGGCCTTTTAAGAAAATTCTGTAACGTTGAGTGTGTGTAATAACCGGATGGGGATTCAGGCAGGAAGATTTAGACGCGTGGCTGAACAAAGGAAAAATCTCTGCAGCTGGAAAAAAGCAAAATGAAGTTGAGCCCAGTGTTTCATATAAATGCAAGACCTGTACTATAAGATTTAAAACATCTAGTTTGCTCATACATAGAAAGTGAATATTAAATCTATACTTGTATCATCTCTTGCCTAGATTTCTATAATCCCTCAGTTACTGTCTAGTGGGATGATCTCTTGTATCTCTTTGTACCTTAAGGGGGTGGAGCAGAACCCTAGTTAAATCATTTCCTTGCCCCCCCAAGAGGCTGTTGGCTTGGTTGATGTGAGGTATGCCTTATGTGATGGCAGTAAGCAAAATACCTGGGCTGAGGCCACCATCCCCTGATCCAGCACTGCCTTTCTTTAGGAAAGTACTGACCTCAAGATTTGGTCAAGTTTTATGCCGCATGACAACCTGGGATACTCCCAGGCAGGTTATCTAAAAGCTCAAGAGATATCCATATGGGTTTTTATCCATATAGATAGCATTCTCTTGAAAGAAGTTCTGACTTTAAGATCTACTTTGCAGTCTGTACTTTTTTTAATACAGTTTCACTAAAGAAATTGAATTTTTTTTTTTTTTTTTGAACAAGCACAAGAATAGAACAGGGGAAGCTATAAAATAGCTGGGATTTATGGTCTAGCTCAGAGGTGGTTTTTTTTCCAACTCATCTAGGCTGAAATTACTGCAGTCTTCCCCTTAGAGCTTCTTTGGAATTTATTTTCAATTTGTGCTGCATACCTGTAAAAATGGGATGCAGAATGATACTGCAATTTCTGAAGAAGGCTCTGGAAGCCTAGAGTCTGCCATGCTTATAAACAAATTCATACATATTTGTGATAAAGCCTTACTTATATTGAGAATCCAATTTTCTAATCACTTTACCCAAGGGCTATGTTATTAACCCTTTGTTTAGTGTATCCTACATCAGCTGTCTTAATAGACCCCATGCAGCTTTTTAAGACACTATTAGGAGGCCTAAAAGTGAAGTATAAAAGAAGGGTAGTTATGAAGAGACCTGACTTTTAATTCTGATTCTGCCTTTCTGTATGTTTCATCATAATGAAGTCATAACCTCTTGGGTCTCAGCTTTCTCATCAATAAAATGGGAGGCAGCTGAACGAGATCAGTGTTTCCAAAGCAGTGTTTCCCAGAACACAACTAAAATACCTAAAACTAATTGCATGCATGAATCATTCCAGGATTAATATTTAGAAAATCTGTTATTTCCCAAATCATAGAACACATGTATTCAAAAGCTTGTTATATGGTAGCTAATCAAGGGACTAAAGTAGGAACAAGGAGATCTAGATGTGCAGAAAATCACTGCGTAACCTTTTAGGTGTCATTGTAACTCATTTCTGGCCTCAGTTTTTTCATGTGTCATCTACTCCAGGAACATCTTATGGCTCTCATAAAAGTCAAATGAGGTTTGTACACTTGTGAGCTATCTTAGTGACATTATTTTGATAGTTATGTACAAGGAGATTGCAAATGAATGTGACTTTAAGTCACTTTAACTTTTACTGTGAAATATTATTGGGATGGTCAGTTGGGGTTGAATCAACGTAAAAAGAGGAGAGTGACAACGTTCACTTAAGCGTCTTCTTGTCCTGAGCAGGGCCCGGTCTGGACTGGAAGGTTGGTTTCATCTGTAGGACCAATTCCAGTCCATTGTAGAGGCTGTCCAATGTGAAGAAAGCTAAATGTAAGAGCTGGGATCTGTTAGCTGTGCCTGGCTTACAGCTGGGAGCGGAGGGATGGCAGCGTGTGGCCCACAAGCAGCCTGACCTGAACATGACACTCACCTGTTTGAGAGCATAAATGTACACTGGTGGGGCTGGATACAGAGCTTAAGATATTTTGTTTGTTGTGTGTGTCTTTGGGGCATTTGGAAGGTCCTCAGCCCAAAACTGTGAAAAAGAGCCTAGCTGAAATTTGTATCTGTGAGAAACATGTATACCATGATAGAATTAAACACCTGGCTTGAATCTTCTTCCTTTTCTAATTCTAAGATTTCTTGTCTCCTCTTTCTTATATATATATTAAGATTTTATTTATTTATTTGACAGAGAGAGAGAGAGAGAGAGAGAGCAGGACCAGGGGAGTGGCAGGCAGAGGGAGAAGCAGGCTTCCTGCTGAGCAGGGAGCCCGATGTGGGACTCGATCCCAGGACCCTGGGATCATGACCTGAGCCAAAGGCAGACATTAAATGACTGAGCCACCCAGGCACCCCATCCTCTTTCTTTTATTTGAAATCTTTTCCTTGATCTCTTTCTTTCATGATCTAGTTCATGTCTTAGCTTTTCCATGAATCTCTTAGAGACCATAGTTAGCTTTCCTTTATAGGTCCCATGGCATCTCGCATGGAAATATACCCATGGTAGGTCATCAATAAATAATAATTGGATCAACCAGTAGATGAATCACTAGCTATATCTTAGGAAATAAATAGTGTATATGTGTATATATACATATACATATATAAACATATACATATATATACATATAAAACATATACTGTAGTCTGTAAAAGAGAAAAGTAACCTTACAGAGAGACATGAATGAGGACTTTGCTAAGCCTCATCAGGAAATGCTGATATCAAGAGTTTGCTTGTTAGCCAACATACCATTTAGAGATCAGGGCAAGAATTTCTTAGCACAGAAGTGTGGATGCCCAGGAAATTAAAATTGTGCATCAATTAAAAGAAAAAAAAAACTAGAGTCAGGAAAGCAAAAATACTTCAAAGGGAAATGGGTCAAACAACAGATTTTGTTTTCAAACTCATTTTCTGATCTTACAGAGAATTGCTACATTGACTCAGACTGGACCTCTGGAGGAATAATCAAACAATTCCGCCTGGACTGGATGTACTCCCACTTCCTTCTATTGAGAGAATTCATGTGGGCATCCTAATCTGTCCACTTTGCTTCTTTTGGTTTCCTTTGTGTTTATGTTCAGTTTTTCCCTCTAGAAGATGAGGATAATAACAAGTACCACGTAGGACCGTTGAGAGAATTTAATGAGATGATGAATGTGGAGGTGCTTTGTAAACTAAGAATATAAAATACTATACAACTATACTGTATTATTATAACTTTTCTCATTTGAATGTGGATTAAATAGAATATCTCCTCCTAGGAAGATGTAGACAAGGTCAGGAAAAGGTATGGTTATAAAGGATAGCCTAGTTAAGTACGAATCAGGGAAGAAAAAACCCATAGTTCAGCAGGTTTCTTTTTTAATGTATATGAAGTTGATTGGTTTTTACAGCAGAGTCGCATCTATTAGAATGTACCAGTAAAGAAAAGAAATATGGAACAGCCCTCCTTTCCTTTTTCCCTTGCCAAAGACCTAGAGATTCATTTCATACCTTTTTTGAGCACCTACTATGTGCCAGGAAGTGTTCTGGGTAATAGGTTCCAGTGATGAATGAGACAGCTAAAACTGTACTCTTGTCAGTCATGATGTAGGAGGGGAGGAGACAATAAACACATTAATAGGATGCTATCAAATATTGATAGTGCTATGAAGAAACAAACAAAGGGATGAGATGGAGTATGACTGTAGTGGGGGGGGGTGGCAGCCATGAACATCTCCTACTGTGGAAATCGTTGGCTGATGGCCCCTTGCACCCGGACCATACGCCATGCCCATGCTGAGATCACCTTTAGCAAGGGCAGCTCCCAGCCAGTGACTCAGCCTTGTGGGGCTACTAGAGCCAGCTCACTGCTGTGGGGTGCAGGATTCCTCCAGTGGTGACTCTGGCTTGAGTACTTGGCATCAGCCTTGCCAAAACTTTATCAGAACTGTACCACAGTTGGAGGTGATTCTTAGCCAACCCTCTTTTCTTTCCTTTCCTTTTACAGGGGTCAGACTTACTATCACAGAGTGACAGCTCCCCCAGCACCCCACAGGCATGCCTCCCAGTACATTCCATGCATGGCTCATATCTCTTGGGGCTTGTTTCTTAGAGGACCAAGGAGCTAACTCAGGAGAGGACTTGGTAATTTGTTTGTGTCAGACAATGCCGGTTAAAGGAGGAGAGAGCCGAGCTGAGATCCAGAGGAAGAGCATTTCAGGAAGAGAATGTCAAGTGCAAAGGCTATAAGGCAGGAATATGCTTGGCATATTCAAGAAACAGGGAGGAGGACACTTAGCTGGTGAGTGAGCCAAGGAGTGTTAGAAAGGAAGTTCAGAGAAGGACACAGGGACCAAATCCTATAGGGTCATAGAGGCGGTGCTGATGAAGTTGGGTTTTGTTAGTATGAGGAAGCTACAGGAGCATTTTAAGCTGGCAAGTGAGATGGTCTGAGAGAGAAGGTACTTTCTACAGCTGTATTCTCTGAAAACATGTAGTCCTTTTGATGCAGAAAGCAATGGGTAAGTACAGTGACATTTTGTCAGGCAGATCCTATATCTGCCGGTGCCTTAGCCACCACAACCTCTTCTCCCTCTTCTGTCTGGGAAGGGGAGAGAAGAAAGTAAGTTTTCATCTTGATGACTGGAAGAGTTGAGAAAAGATACCACAATGACTTTACTCAGACACTATATATATATTTTTTGAAGTACAATGAACATACAGTGTTCTGTTAGTTTCAGGTATACAATACAATGACTCAACAATCAATGCTCATCATGATATGTGTCCTCTTAATCCCCTTCACCTATTTCACCCATCCCCCACCCACCTCCTCTCTGGCAACCGCCAGTTTGTTCTCTGTATTTAAGGGTCTGTTTTTATTTCTTTATTTTAAAAAATATTTATATATTTATTTGAGAGAGAGAGCAAGCGAGTGAGCATGATCAGGGGTAGGGGCAGAGGGAGAGGGAGAGGGAGAGAGAATCTCAAGCAGACTCCCCGCTGACCATGGAGCCAACTCTGGGCTCCATCTCATGACCCTGAGATCATGACCTGAGCTGAAACCAAGAGTTGGGTACTTAACCGACTACGCCACCCAGGCACCCCTAAGGTCTGTTTTTAGTTTGTTTGTTCATTTGTTTTTTAGTATGGTAGATTTGTTACAATTAATGAGCCAATATTAGTGGACTATTGTTAACTAAAGTTCGTACTTTATTCACATTTTCTTAGGTTTTACCTAATGTCTTTTTTCTGCTCCAAAATTCCATGTAGGATGTCACATGACATTTAGTTGTCATGTGTTCACAGGCTCCTCTTGGCTGTGAACATTTCTCAGACTTCCCACGTTTTTTATAATCTTGAGAGTTTTGAAGAGTACTGGTCAAATGTATGATAGGATGCCCAACTACTGGAATTTGTCTATTGCTTTTCTCATGATTACACAATGACTATGGGATTTTTGGAGGAAGGTCACAGACATGAAATGGCATTTTTATCACATCATATTCAGGTTACATACCAGCAACATGATTTATGATGGTTGGTTTTGCTCCTGATCACCTGGCTGAGGTGTGTTTGTCAGGTTTCTCCACTATAAAGATACCTGCTCCCCACCCCGCCCCAAGCACACAAGCCCTCTTTTTTCCTACCGTATTCGTGGGAAGGAAGTCATTATACGCAGGTCATACTCAAGGTGCAGGGAATTATGTTCCACCTCCTTGAAGACTTGAGTCTATGAATATTTAGAGAAAGCATTTGAAATTTTTCTGCATGGGAGGTTTGTCTCTTCTCCCCATTTATTTATTCAATCATTTATTTATGTCTGTATGGTCTCATGGATATTTATTTTATATTTTGAGTTATAATCAAATACTATTTTATTTTGATACTCAAATTGTTTCAGCTTTGGTCATTGGTTGGCTGTTATGTTCCTTTGGCATAACCCAGTCATGGTGGACTTGTCTGTTTGTGTCTTCCTTTTAGCATTTTTTTACTTTGTAGCAGTACAACATATTCCACACTTTTCTTGTATATTTCCTGCCTCAGTCCTAGAATTTGGCATTTTTTCAGCGAGCCCTCCTTCTTTTAATTGGAGAATGGTATTAGAAAACAAGATCTGTACTTTTTTTTTTTTTTTTTTTTACCCATTCACTTATTAAAGGACATGTTGGTTGATTCCGGTTTTTTGAGATTATGAACGAAGCCACTGTAAACCCTCACATGCAGGTGTTTGTGTGGCACTTAAGGATTGGAAGCATTTCTACATTAATTCTTTCATTTTCATTTTCAAAACATTTGAGGGTAAATAAAGTCATATCATATCTGTGTTCATGTTGGGAAAGACTCAGAAAAGGTGAGTTTCTTGCCTCAGTTTATACAATTCATAAAGAGCGGAGCTGAGCCTTGAAGACGTGTCTTCCAACCCCAAAGCTTGTGTTCCTTTATTCATACTTCATGCATTGTCTCTCAGTGAATTACTTGAGGAAATAATTGAAAACTCTCTTATACTATGTAAATATTAGTTATTTTATTACACCAGAACTTCTTGTTTTTCTTGATTGTCTTTGTTGTTACACTCAACCCCACACATAAAGACAATAAAAACGTAATCTGCTATAATATAAATGAAAAGGGAAATAAAGAGATCACCCATATTCTTTGCTACTTCTCATTTTATTGCTTTACTTAGAGAATGCTGCTAAGGCACCCCTTCTTTATGTTTTGTAATTTTCCTTTAACACCTTTTGCCATTGTTTTCAATCATTTTGCATAATATATAAAATGTATTTAAAATTAATAATCATACTTATACGTAGCAATGGCGTGTTCACCATATATACAGGGCTCACTTGTTGCATTTGTTCTTCACAGCCTTCAGAGGTAGCATCTACTATCCATTTTACAGGTGAAGAAACAGGTTCAGGGAGAATTCTATAACTTGCCTGGGGACCTGCAGTTAGTAATTGGCAGGAGTGGGGCTCAGAACCTGTGGAAGTATTCTTTTTCCACTCCCTTCTAAATGATTGCCAGAGAAGCATTACCTTCAAAATCAAAGTTGTTAATTTAGAGATACAAACTTGATGTCAAGAGTTTGAGAGAAAGAAAGCTAAAGAGAGGGTTTAACTATGTCACCAGATGCAGAGTGGCAAGCCAGACAAGTGTGTCCTGTAAAGACAGTTACTGAACAAAAGACGTCGAACCTTGGGAGAGAGAAAATAGTATTTCCCCCTGGTGACACCATGTAATAAGAACAGCAGCTGCTCTGGGGCACTGGCCCATTATGTTGAAGTGATAATAGTGCAATTAGCTCTTTCTTCATTTTCCCATGTTAACCCAGGGGTAAAATGGCACACTGAGCAAATATACTAAATTGCATTAAACTTAGTGTTCAATTTGAAAATCTTAGCTGCTGGCTGCAGAGAGATTAGCAGGCCCTAGCAAAGTTTTGCTCATACTCCACCCTCAGCCTAATGAAAAACCTCAGCCACAGCACTGATGTTTTTATCAGATGCAGCATAACTTTCTGCAGACAACTCCAAGTTGGCTCTCTGAGGGTTCCAGAGAGAACTCTTGGCATGAGTTAGCAGAGTGAGTCTCATGCAGTCATCAATAAATATATCTTAGAAAGAATATTTGCATCGTGCTAGTCATGAGGATGATGACCATCTCTACCAAAGAACATTTGCCTCTGGGATCCTGATCCTAGTCAGCATTGCTGGTGTTATGAAGATAGTGCTGGTCAGGAAGACATAAGAGACACTCCAGTACTTTGGTGCCCTGTTAGCTGCAGAAATTCAGCTGGCTTTTAGTTCAATGGTGATCAGTGAGCCCCAGAATTTGCCAAGTGTTTCTAACATATGGCTCTGCTGATAAAGCCAAATTGGAGAGACTGAGGTCTTGGGGCCGCTAAGGTCATACTTACATATTTGACAATTTTTTACTGATGACTTATTATTTGTTGGGCACTGTACTAGGTTCTGGGTTTATGAGGAGAAATAAACAAGTAATATAATGGGTTTAAAAAAGAATGTCAAATCAATGTATTGAAATATTCTCTTATTATGATCTTCCAGCTACAAGAAACAAAAAATGAGGGTGTGTGTGTGTGTGTGTGTGTGTGTGTGTGTGTGTGTAAGGGGGTGGAGGGATAATGTGTCCCCTTCCCACATGCATAGAAGCCTTGGAGTCTGCCCTTCTTCTTGTCAAGGATTTGATAAAAACTTGTTTTTCAGGACTCTAAGTAAAAGTTGTCAGACATAGAGTGGGACCGGCTTGTCCCAAAGAAAAGAGGTTTGGCCTTTCCTAGAATGAATTGATAGGGCAATGGACCATGTGTGTCTAAATTGTGCTACTGTGTCTTTTCTCATAGCACCTGGTGAGATGACGGATCTCTGCAGAGGGTGTGCACTGGGTGGGGTGGGTGCTATCTAAAAAAACACTGCACGATGCACCCACATTTAACACTGGTCCATCTTCACAGAGAGCAGATAGTCATGGACAATGAGCAATGTAATGGCAGTTGTAATGGACTAAAGACCCAAGATCTCTCCTCTACTTTTCTGGGAACATGTAAGTACCCCCCTCCTATCACCACCTTTATAAATATAGGATGCCAGGGAGGTACTCTAAAATGTGACAATTTTGAATTTTTTGTCCCCCCCTTGACATTTGAGTGTGACATTTAAAAAAATTAACTTTGTTTTGAAATGATTTTAGATATACTGAAAAGTTGCGAAAAGAGTACAGAGAGTTCCCATAGTCCCTCACCTAAGTATGTATCACCTGTTTAAATTTTCCTTAATGTTATCATCTTATATTATCTTGGTACATTTGTCAAAACTAAGAAACCAACAGTAGCACACTATTAACTAACCTGTAAACTTTATTTAGATTGCACCAACTTTTCCAGTAATGTCCTGCTTCTGTTTCAGGAATCAATCCAGGATACCACATTTAGTTATGTGTCCTTAGTTTCCTCTAGTCTGTGATAGTTTAACAGTCTTTCTTTATTCCTCATGACCTTGGCAGATTGGATGAGTCCTGTTATTTTGTAGAATATCCCTCAAATGGAGTTTACCTGATCTTTCTCTCATGATTAGACAGGGGCTCTAGGTTTTTGGAAAGGATACTACAGGGGTGAAGTGCTCTTCTTATTACATCATATCAGATGTGCATGACATCATTGATATTAACCCTGACATCACTAAGTTCAGTCCATGCTCAAAAGGTGGGGTAGATGAAGCACTGCCTTCTGGAGGAATTATTTCTAAATTTATTTGGAATTATTCTATAAGGAAGATTTGTCCCTTCTTTCCCATTTATTTATTTGACCAATCATTTATTTATGTCAGTATGAATTTATGTGCTATGATCTAAATGTTTGTATTTCCCCTAATTCATATGTTGAGATTATAACCCCCCAAAATGATGGTATTAGGAAGTGGGGCAGGAGGTGCTTAGGTCATGAGAATGACCTAAAAAAGAGACTCCAGGGAGATTCCCAGCCCCCTCTACCATGTGAAGATACAGCAAGAAGGTGCTGGCTATAAACTAGAAAGGGAGTCCTCACAAGAACATGACTATGCTGTTGTCTTGATCTTAGTCCTCCAGGCTCCCCAAATTCAAGAAATAAGTTCCTGTTGTTTATAAGCTACCCAGTCAATGGCATTTTGTTGTAGCATCCCAAGCAGGCTAAGGCATCATGTATATTTAGTTTATAATTTATGTTAGGAACCGATACCCTGTTACTGATTTTATTGTGTAAATTGTTCCAGCTTTGGTCATTGGGACTTCCATGAGTTTAGCTCTCATGTCCCTTTGAGATGCCCCCATTGTTTCATGAACACTTCCTAACTTGCTGGTACTACCAAATATGCCACACTTAACTTTTATTTTCCCTGCCACAGTCCTAGAATCAGCCATTTTTCCAAGGAGGCTTGGTTTATTTCATTGGAGGATGGGATTTTGAAACCAAGGTCTGGGTACTGGGAATGATGGTTGCTACCAGGGTGACATTGCTTCCAGGACCTCTCAGCCAGCAGAGCCAGCTAGTATATGTACACACACTAACCCAGACATTCACACTTACCTACAGTGGTTTCTGTGTCTGTCCATCTGTAAATGCATATTAAACGAAACATGAATTCATGCTGATGTCTCTAATCCAATACCACAAGGTTATTTTAGCCTTCTAGTCTTGTTTACATGTAGCTTTCTGGCACCTACCATCTCCCATCCATTAACTTCTTTGTTCAACCCCAGTATACACATAAAACAGTTTCAGAATTCTTAATCTGTGTCCCCATGACAAACAAGTTTAACAACTATTGTGTTTATCTACAGTTTCTGTTTTCTTTGCCCTTACAGTCTCTAATCTGAACACAATTTTCCAAAGTTACTTAGGTCATCTCCTTTTCCCCCTAGCTCCTATACTGCAGTTACATCAGACATTTGTAATATAGTTAGATTGATGTTGTCACAGTCTGCATTTCATCTTGGGATCCCTCAACATTCTGGTTGATTATTTTTTATTTTATTGTTTGCATACATTAATGTTTACTCTTTGTGATTGTAAAGTTTTATGAGTTTTGGCAAATGCATGGAGTCATACATTCACCACTCCAGTATAATAATAGAATAATTCCCTAAAATTTCCTCTATAGAATACAGTAATTTAATACTGTATGTAACTTAATATAGAAAAAAAATTAAGTCTTCCTGAGACAGATACTGTATGTTGGCTTACTTTATACCTATCCAATCCCTCCATATCCCCAATTCCTCTTTGTACTCAACCACTCCTACCTAGACCATTCCCTAACTGCCTTTGATCTGTTTTCCATCCATGTAGTCTTGACTTTTCTGAAATGTCATATGAATTGGAATTATACAATATGCAGCTTTTGGGGTCTGGCTTTTTTTTTTTTCACTTAGCAAATGCCTTCAAGATTCATCATGCTGTTGAATAAATCATTGAGCAATTTAATGGCAGCCATAATGGATGGATCTTTCCTCTCTTTTGGTATTATATACCTCTACCTCTATCCCTACCCAACACTTCAACAAATATAATGATTCTAAGGAGGGACTTCAAAATGTGGCTGATTTTTAAGTTTTCATGACTCTCACAAGTGAAAGTTTTAAGACATATCTAAAATAAACTTGATAAAAGATTATATAATAATTTAATATTTTATGCAACTTAACATAGAACAAGTTCATCACATGTTTCTGAGGCAGATACTATATATTGGCTCACTCTATACCTATCTGATCATTCCTTATCTGAATTCCTTTTCTTTGTTTTCTTTATAACAACAGAGGTTAGGTACCTTATTTATATCTATATCTATCTATATCTATATATCTATATCTATATCCATCTATCTATTCATAATCCATGGATAGATGGATTTGTAGCTACTGGTGGCCAGTAATAAGCTCTTACCCTTTGGTTATTTATACATCTCTCTGCACTTTTCTTTCTGCCTGGAATATGGACATGCTATTGTGGACACTGGCTTAAGTTTCAACAGCCACTTTAAGACAATGAAAACAAAAGATGGAGAAAGAAGATGGAAGGAAACTAGTTCTCTTATGTCATTGTTGTGCAGTTATACAAGCCCTGGGCAACTGCAACTTATTCCCATTCTTTTCTTGCATGAGATGAATAATCTCTTATATGTAAGCTACTGTTACCATGTTTTCTGTTGCTCATGGTCAAACACAATCCTAACTAATACAAACTGCAATAGTGTATATGAGGTACTCTAGGACATCAGAGGAGTGAATAAAGATGACTGGAAATTCAGCAAAATAATTATTTCTATTTAATTATAACTTTGAGTCTTTATTAATTGAAAAGTACTCTGCTAAGCCCTTCTTTAGAAAAAAGATGACTTAAAAGTATCTTCTGGTATAAAGAAGCTTATGACATAAGAGAGTTTAATGCAGGGTATCTTCAAAAAAGCTCTGGATTTGGAGTTGAGATATGGGTTCAAAATAGTCCTTTTAATCAGCCACATAACACACCTTATTTATTCATTTATTGCTACTGTTTATTAAGAAATTATTTACATATATCTGTCACTCTATGGTAAGATCTTCACAAAATACACTTGATCTTCACAACTATAGGAAGCAAAAGTTAACATTATTCCCCATTTTATAGGAAACTGAGGCTCAGAGCAATAAAAGGAGCATTCAAGGCCACACAGTTCACAGCAGAGATGGAATTCAGATCTAGGACTAACTCCAAGCTTTTCAAGTCTCTGGGTCCTCATCTGTAGAGTGAATATTGCTATATCAGTCCTTCCTGCCTCAGGGAGTTTTGTCAGAGCTGAGAAAAGAATAAAATTAGGTGTTGGAATTACTTTTTTTTTTAAACCATAACATGCTGAGGATTATAAGGTGTTATTCCCATACCTGTCACATAGAATATACTAAAAAATGCCTTTCAAATGAATAGTGGGAATCAACAGATATGCATGTGCCCAACCAGCTCTAAATCAGTATAGACTATGATGAAACAAAGCAAAGAGAGAAAGAAGAAGGAGAGTTTAGTTCCAAAGTTGGGGATCTGGGGAGAGTTTCTGGAAGTGATAACAACTGAATCACATCTTCAAAGATGGGTGAGACTTTGAGCATTTGTGAGGACAAGTGGGCATCAGGTGTTTGCGTGCATTTCCTCTTCTCCAGCGACACTGAAGTTATCAATGACAAGCCACATCTCATTCCTTTTTTCAGTGCTCACTGTACATAGCACAGGCCTTGGATATTGTGTGTGATGATGGTGTTTTAGCTGTATTATTTTGATTAGGAATGCTTGGCAAGATTTCTTATTTTCTTGAGGACAAATTGGCAATGCTGTACTTCTTAATTTCTTACCTAGAAACTCCTTGAGTACTTCTCCTAGAATCTCAAGAATCAAATTCCAATTCTCCAAACACTACAAAGACTTAAGAGACATTTTGTCAAGTGCTGTGTTTACTCCAGAATGAAATGTTACCAACAAAATTGAAAACAGAGGTCAAATTCAGACTCTCACATTGTATTTGTGTTGTGTTAGTTCCAGTTGTGTCAAAGGCATCAAATACAGGGCGCCTGGGTGGCTCAGTTGGTTGAGCGACTGCCTTCGGCTCAGGTCATGATCCTGGAGTCCCTGGATCGAGTCCCATGTCGGGCTCCCTGCTTGGCGGGGAGTCTGCTTCTCCCTCTGACCCTAACCCCTCTCATGTGCTCTCTCTCATTCTCTCTCTCTCAAATAAATAAACAAAAAATAAAAAAATATATTTAAAAAATACATGGAGAGAATGGGAAAGAGCCATAGAAATAAATGGTTCAATTCATTCATCCAGGCATCTTGCAAAAATCTATTGACTGGCTCCTATGTATCATCACTGTTACAGGCAGTAGGGGTACAGCAGTAAATAGAACAAAGTCTTGATGGTTGGGTATATGATTATCAAATATCTGGATATTTTTCTCTTACTCCTGCTTCCTCACCCATTCCTCACAAAGGCTCATTGCAAATCACATTTAGTGCTTCTACACAATTTACTTTTTTTTTGAGAGTAAGGACCATGGTTCTTGACACATCTGAATATCACAACATGCCTAGCATAGAGTGTGTGTGTGTGTGTGTGTGTGTAAAGCAGAGGTAGTAGGGAGGAAACGTGGAGAGGTGAAAAGAAAATGGGCTCTGGAATCAGACTGAAAAGAATACTGGATCCAAACCCTCATTTAATGACCTTCACTTGACAAATTTTTAGTAGGTGGCTACTATGTGCTAGGCACTGTGCTAGGTATGGGAGTTGCAGTAGTGACTTCTGTGAGACAGACTGGGCCCTTTTCTCATATGGCTCATACTCCATTGAGCAGAGATAGAGAATCACATGAGTATGTAAGTTCTAGGCCTCTGAGAAATAGGCATCAAGAGATTTCCTGGAGAACATATCTATAAAGGAAAATGGAGAGGGAGCTGGGAGAGGTTGGGAGAGTATGGTAGAATCATCAGACCACAATGCATTTCTGTCCCTGTGGAGGAAAGAAGGAAGTAAGAAATATGTGTAGGAAAAATCTGTGCTAGTCTCATAAAGTTTTGGCACAGCCGATGAGAGTCTTCAGCCAAGTAAGCAATCAGAGAGTTACATCTTCCAGGAATGGACCTGCCTTCCTCTGGGCTCAGTCATGGGCTGGGAGAAGCTGGTGTTAAGTATGGCTTCTGTGCTGGGGTTACTGAATTATATACCCCTTAGTCAGATCTGAGAGGGAATTTTCATCGCCACCACAACAAAATGTGTTGAGCATTGTGAAAGGGAAAGTGTAAGTGCTGTGGGGATATACAGCATGAGGGAGGGGCGCCTGGGGGCTCAGTCAGTTAAGCATCTGCCTTGGGCTCAGGTCATGATCCCAGGGTCCTGGGATTGAGCCCTGTTTTGCTTCCGGCTCTGTGCTCAGCAGAATGTCTGCTTGTCCCTCTCCTTCTGCCCCTCCTCCCCACTTGTGCTCTCTCTCTCTCTCTCAAATAAATAAATAAAATCTTAAAAAGAATAAAAACTATACACCATGAAGGACTACAGGCTTCACTGAAGAAGGGATACCTTGGGGCAGTAAGTCAAACTTATCCAAGAGAGAGGAGGGGACAGAGAATGGAAGCATTTTGGGCAGAGAGAATTACATGACAGAGAGAACACAGAATTGCTGAAAGAAATAAAAGGAATTTGCACCCTGAACACAGGGCGCAGGGAAGATGCTACTGGCACCTAAGTTGGTCGAAGCCAGGAATGCCGCTAAGCATCCTGCAATGCACGTCCTACACTGCTCCACCCCCGGCAAAGGACTATCAGACCCAACATGTCAGTAGGACTAATGTTGAGAAACCCTGGGCCAGATGACTGTAATGAAGCTGGTAGATTAGTCTGGAGAGCCAGGTGTCTTCAGAGGTTTAGAAGCAGCAGCTACTAGTTTGGGAGTGAAGGCTCTGAGCAGGTATCCTCAAACTAGACATCCTCAAACTAGAGTAAAGCGTGTGGACTCTGGAGTCCAAATGCCTGGTGTGATTCCCAGCTCTGTCTGTCCCATGCTATGCAATCTCAACCAAGTGTAGAAGTAAGTAAAGACCAACCAAATGAGAACAAGTAAAGGCTATTTGTTCTGAACTTGCCACAGCAAGGGAGTCAGCCATCATCACTTGTGTTTTCACGGACACTTAAAGGCAGGCAGAGGAGTGGGAAAGTTTTGTGGTGGAAAAAAGGGAAGGCTCCAGGTGTTCCTTGATTGGAGCCTGTTGACTAATTAGAAGTGGAGCATCTATGTGACTGGTTAGAAGAGCATATTTGGCTTTCCCTGGTTGGTCCTAAGTTGGAAGTGGGGACAAAATTTAGGGAAATTGTCACTTATTGGTTAAGTCCTGGCCATTTGGGGTGGATTGGTACAGAAGTTATTGTTTTGCTTCCTGTATTGTTACTGACTATAGCAATCAGACTTCTTAAAAGTCTGACTCATAGCAGGCTGGCTTCCTAGGCTGTTTATCATAGATAAAGGGGTGAATTTCCTGGGAAGATTGCCGCAGGTTGTGGGTCAGAGTTTTGTTTTTATATATAGTCCTGCCATTGTCCATTTATATATTCAGTCGCTCACAACTTTTAAATTTCTTTAGGCCTTAGTATTTCCTAATGTACATAGCAGTAATAATAGGGTCATAGTAAGATGAAATAAGTTAACCCATGTGGGGCTCTTAGAATCTCACTAACAAGAAGTGAGGGCTGAGTAGGTGTTTTCCATGATCATCCTCTACAGCTGTCTTGGGGGGCTGTGATCCCATGCAGCTACACTGAAGGGTCTGGACGTCCCTAAGAACACAAATGAGCAAAGAGTTTAGTGGCTGCCAGGCTTGGGGTCATGACAGGATTCAGTATTTTCAGTGATTCCGAGGAACATTACCAGGGTATGAGGGTTACTGTTAAGAGACATCAGACCCTTGAGTCAGACCAACAGGAGTCCATCCTAGTTTTACTTACTTACAGTTAAGTGGCATGTAACAGCCCATCTAGGCCTCTTTAATAAAATGGGGAGGACGTTAGCATATATTGGTGAATTAAACACTCCTATCGAGCACGCCACACAGTGCCTGGCAGCGAGCAACCTCTCTGTAAAAGTTAGCTTTATTATTGTTAGTATCAGTGACTCAGCCGGGAGCCAAAGCTGCTCTTGCCCTGGGAGCAGAAGCCCTTTGTGTGGTAAAAAGTTCTGTGGGGGGGGTTGCTAATTGTGGTTTTAGAGCTGCTGCTTTGGTGCTGGCAATCCATATGCATTAGGCAAACCCGGAGTACTTACCATTGAATAGACTCTCCGTGACTGAGCCCTAGACAAGCACATTTTCACTGTCCCCACGTGATTCTTATATACTAGGGTTTTGAAGACCAGCCCTACAATTTCCTATTGGTCCTCTCTGGGTGCCCAGAAGCAATCCCCAATCCTCCTCACACCTGCTTTAAGTTACCAGGACATTGACAGCACCCTTCTCCCTATATAATCAGGACAGGGCAGTTGGGAGAGCGCAGCTAAGAACTTCTGAGCTGGAGATGGCTGTTTCTTCTCTCAGGTTGGGGTAAGTAACGGCCCACCGTGTTCTGGGCTCTCTGATGCAGAAGTCTTACAAAGATAGCTCACTCACCTTCGGGCGGTCAGGTGAAGGAGATACTGAAGGTCTCTGGGAGCAGACTGGATTTTCAGTGAGATGCCTTGTTAACTGAACAGAATTTCAGAAATTTCTTGTATCGGTGTGTCCTTCAGATTTGGCAAGCTAGTCATGGCTGTGGTAGAAGGTCCACTGCTACCAATGAGGACAGAGGTGGTTGCAGCCAGAGGCCTGCCTTGGACTCGACTGAGAAAGTGAGGTCCTCGGGGCTATGTCTGAGTCTGACCTCCCTGGACTCATGTCAGATTTGCTCTGGGGAGCAGGTAGCTTGTGTGAATCCAGACTCAAGGGAGCAGGTATTTAAAGCATAGCATTAGCTCAGGCCTATTTCTACTGATTTCTGGCCACCGAAGGTCTTAACACCATCTACTAAGTCTTCCCTACCTGTTTCCGCAGGAGCCCTGGGGGAGTTAAAATTGTCTTTGTCTCATGCAGCCACATCCTGAAGTTTTGATTGATTAGGGACATCTGGTATCAGCGTGTGAAGGTTGGGAAGAACGAGGCAAGCTTGGATGATCCAAGGGCTTAAGTTCGTGTTTTTGAGGGTGTTCTCCTTTCCTTGAGGTATATGCTTGAAACCTTGCAGAGTAATGAAAACCCAGCTGTTTCTGTAGGTTGTTCAGGCAGAGCATGGTAGGTCGCCCTAGGTCCCCCCGCAGGAGGATTGCACATTCCATCAGAGCTTGGCCTCAGATTCAGGCTTAGAGTCCACAGAGGACTGAGGAGGAGGGAGGGAATAAGTGGGGGCATCCTAGCTGCAGGAGGTTTAGATGGCTGCTTGTCAACTCTGAATGGAAACTGAGGGGAAATAAATGAGCAACACTGCTTGTTGAGCATGCAACCCTGTGGCTGTTCCCATTTCTCCTTAATGGAGGTGACTCTTACCTAATTCCCTTATATATTGTAAGTCCTGGAGTTGATACGATGCCCGTTTATTTTGACTGGGATAGAAGGAAAACGTTGCCTGGAAGCGTGGTCTGGGATTGCTGAGTGAAAAGGTGCCCTGTGTTCAGGCTCAGAGGAGGGGGACTCATCCAGCTTGATGACATGAAAGGTAATTCTTGCTGTCTCCGTGGGAGACTACTTGGATTTTTTTTGAACAACTAAGTAAATGAGCCACTGTTCTGTGCAGGCAGAAGGCCTGGCCATCTCTGTGGTGGAGCCTGAAGGAGTTGGGGGCCACAGCTTCAGAGACTGTTCAAAGGAGGCCCCAGTGAGAAGCGCAGAGAGAGGGGGCTAGCGCTAGAGCCAGCAGTTTCTAAAGGACACGGAGACTGAGGAGGATGAAAAATAGACAACAGTTGAACAGGGTCTGAGAAGGAAGCACACAGCAAGAGAAGGGAATATCCTCAGGATGTAACAATTCCTACACTGACACACAAGATGGTTCCAGAAACGATAAAGTAAGCTGACAGAGGGGGAAAGCCTATGACCTGAATGCGTGATGAAATGTGAATTGGAAATATTCTCACAAATCTGTATGACCATTATAATACGTGAAGGTATGAGAGACAAGATCGCGGGTTGGTATTCCGGAAAGGACAGCACTATGGCCAACAATTGGGAACAAGGGACTGGAAATAAATTCACTTGGGGTTCACTCTTCTATTGTGTTCTTGTGAGGAAAAGGGAAAAAGCAGAAGCTATTTCTACCCACTTCCTGGCTGTAAGAGAAAGAAGGGGTCTTGCTCTCTTGCATCTGTGTAGTGAGAGAGTGTTCCTGAATAAATAAAAAATGAATTTGCTGCTGTAAATCTCACTACTGGCCTCCCCCCCACCCCCCACCCCGCCCCGCCCAGGAGATGTATGCGTGGTGGGTTATTGAGCAGAAGCTTGAGGCAAAATTGGGTGAAGGAGGACAGGCTGGTGGTTACAATGTTGTGGGAGAAATTTTATTTATTTTTAAAGATGTTATTTATTTGACAGCATAAGTAGGCAGAGCAGCAGGCAGAGGGAGAGGGAGAAGCAGGCTCCCCACTGAGCAGGGAGCCTGACGTGGGGCTCAATCCCAGGAACCTGGGATCATGACCTGAGCCGAAGGCAGACGGTTAATCTACTGAGCCACCCAGGTGCCCCTGTGGGAGAAATTTTAGAAACAACGTTACCAGATATTGTCCAGACTATGTTTCCAAAAAGGTTTTTTTTTTTGTGCGAATCACATCCTTATTAGCAAGAATCAAGAACAGTTTGCCAGAGTCTTCTCAAGTCCTATCTTTTCTGCTTACTAGTGGCTAGTGGATTGCTTTGCTAGGGGATTAAGTCATGAGGCTTTCACTGCCTCTGGGGGTTGAGAATCCATAGCGTGGCAGAAACAACCAGAAGGCACTTAATTTTTTTTTTTATGCTCTTTTTATGGTACTGTTTGACTTTTAGGCTATGCACATATATCATTACATAAAAATGGCTATTTTTTTGTGAGTGTGCTGTGCTAATAAGAGCAAAAAGATAAAGCCCCCAAACAATCTTAGATGCAGGTTTGGGGCGAATAACTGTGGATGTGTCTGCCCCCCGAGCCCTGGAAAGATTTACTTAGCTGAATTCTCATTAAGTGATAAAGTCAAAGACACCTGAAGACCTACTGTACATTAATAACAAACTAAATTAAGCCAGGGAACATTGAACTGGTGGACAGATCACCCCTTAGTGAAGTGGCTTCCTTTTTAAAAATTTCTTCCCCGCAGGAAAGGAGGAAATAGCGTAAGACTTAAAGGTCATTTACAAAGATGAAGATGCAAAATAAGAGCAGCTTTCTTTTGCAACTAAACCCCTTTACAAGTGTGCTGGATAGAGCAAATGACCAATTTAGCTTATTGCCTGACAGGTGAGGAGGATAGCAAAGGTCGTGATCTTCTCTGTCCTCATGATGTATCAGAAACAAGCAGTTTGCCTCTCAGAAATGGTGCCCAGGAATAAAACTAAAGCTAGAGGGAGTGCACTGCATTAAAGACTTCAGGCTCTGGAGTTAAATTAGGATGGAGTTAAAATTAGGGTGGGGAATAAATTTAAGGGCTAAGCAGAGATTGAATGAAGATGAAAAACTGGTGTCAACTTTTCTTTGACTTTTTTTTCCTTAAAATTCAAGTAGCAATGTTTGCCCTGCTTAAACTATGCACGTGGGAATTGGATTAAAATGCCTTAAAATAACACACAGAACTTTTAATCAAAATTCTTAGCAAAAGTTACCTATTCGGGGCTTTTCTATTTTTTTCCTGTATCGAGGATGCGAAGCTTGCACATTCCCTGGCTTCTAATGAGAGCTCCAAACTGCAGGTACAGGGTCTGTGAGGAACAACCCAGCCTGGAAGGGCCGTGGCTTATAAAATGATCTTTATTATGTGATGGCTGACAGTGAAGTTATTTCTCATTTTGAAATTAATGTCTTCTAAGGAGGGTGTGAGACTTAAATGTTGATTGTAAGGGTGCTTTCATGAAATGTTTCCATTCCAAGGGTTTCTTGATCTATTTATAAATAAAACAGTAGAGACAGTAGGGGGAGAAACAAAGTGGAAGTTGGAACCACTGAGTCTGGGTTCCACATCTGCCATTTGGTTACGGTTGTCCATGGGGAACTCAGTTTTACTTTATGTTTGGGCTCTACGGATAGGTCTTTGTTTTCCCGGTGTAGTAATCACACAAAGATTCCGTGTCTCAGATGAGCAAACTTTTTCACTCACCTCTTCTCTGCTGCCCTAAAATTCTCAGTCACCCATTACTTTGATACTATAAGTATTCTGAGAACCATTACCACCCAATCTATCTGAGGTGTTGATTAATATACTTTTTTCTGGGGCTCACTCCTCTCTTCCAGGAAACAATTTCATAAGGAGCGAAAGCGTGTATGTAGGAGCCATGGGGTTTGTCTTTTTAATGAGCTACCTAGGTCATAGGCCAGACAACTAGATCGGTATCTTAGGGGAAAAACCACAGGTATCAATATGTATTAAAAAAAAAAAAAAATTCCCTGGTGATTTCAAGGTGTAACTGAGATTAAGACCTACTGCCTTTGGGAGTTTGAGAAACAATAGGTTCTCAAAATATGTTTGCTAAATGAATGTCCTCTGGTTTTCCAGAAATGTCATGAGTGTGTCGTACTAGGTTTTGAAGCATAATCTCACATTCTGTAAATCTCGTGCTTAATGAATAGTGGGAATGATAAAATTTTCTCTGATGGAAGGATACTGTGTAAACCTTGAAAGGAAGTTGGAGAGAGTACAAGAACTGGATATTTGAAGAAACAAGAAGGATGGCTTTGAGGGTAAACGTCCCCTAGGGCGATGGCATCCCGCAGCCAAGGATCTGTGTATTGAGGACACAGGAAGAGCTAAGACACCAGAGCTTCGTGGAGGATTTTCACCTCCTGTTGGGAATTACCGGATCCCTTGATCCAGGGCTGAGACGTTGCCCAGAGCCATTTGCTAAGGGAAAAGGGCTATTGGACTAAGACTTGACAGGTTTGTCCTCAGGAGCCTGAGTTACCAATTTGTTTAAAAAAAAAAAAAAAAAGTTCTGTCCTGTTACTAAACCATTTCTTGGCAATAAAGTTCACATTTTGCATGAGACTGATCGGAAACAAATTATGTGATAACATGCAACCTGAAAATTCTATTCTGCTGAGCCCTTACATCAAAATCCACGTATTTTTTCCTAGAAAATACTCCTAACCCCTCTTTTTTACTTTAGTTATATATCCCATACCAGTAAAATGTGTCCTTCGCATATAACTTATAAACCATACGAGAATATGCAAAAAAATGAAGGTACAGTTAGTGGTGAGTCTATGCCACGCCCAGAATAGAGGGCATCTATGCCCAACACTTTGAAGATGGTTTTCCTTTCTTATCTCCACCCCCATCCTAATGGTGTTGGGTGGGTGGGGGGGGTATTTCTATGCTTGGGCATACTGCCTTGGCAAGTGGGCATTAATGAGTATGTTGTGTGTGTTAGTTGTACTAGGGCGGAGAAAACCAGTACACACTGGTCCACAGATTCATGGCTCGGAGACACGTCCACATCCTAATTCCCAGAACCTGAGACTATTACCTTATGTGGCCAAAGGGATTGTGCAGATGTGAGTGGCAACCTTGAGATAGGAAAAACGATCTGGATTATCTAGGTGAGCCCAACTTAATCACATCAGTCTATGGAAGAGCGAACCAGACAGATAGCCACACGAAAAGGGCTCAAGCCGACTTCACTGGCCATGAATGCAGATGGACAAAGGGGCCACAAACCAAGAAATGCAGGCTGCCCCTAGGAGCTGAAAAAAAATATTCTCCCTTAGAGGCTTCAGGAAGGAGCACGGCCTTGTGTGTGTGACCCAGGTCACACTTCTGATTTCCAGAAGTGTGAGATAATAAACTGGCGGTGTTTTTAAGCCACTAAACTTGTGGCCAATTGTTGTAGCAGCAATGGAAACAAATAGACCCACTGTCGTAGATGAAGGATCAGGGTCCTGAGCCCAGGTGTTCATCATGTGGGTAGCTGGACTCGAGGTGCTTTTCCACTCCAGGCCCTATTGTTTCCTTCTCTGATAAATGAAGGTGTTGGTTCAGATGATTTTCCAACATTGTTACCCGTAGAACTTTTCCTCAAAAGAAATGTTAAACTGATGACTGAGCTGCTTTGTTGAGGTAAGGAGGAGGTCCTGAGCCTTGTGGGGTAGAAGCGGGGCAGGCTGCCAGGAGGGTTCATTCAGGGCAGCAGCTCCTAGCTAGGGAAGGATCTTACAAATCCAGGGTCTGTACTCAAAAGCAATGGGCTTCTTGAATAATAGGCATGGGAAAATTTTTAAGGAAAATATCCATGGGAGTATGAATCAGAGCAAGCATTCTGAAAATGGTATTGTCAGAAAACTGAAAATAGTGCATCCCTGTTTTAATTAGGCATTGATCTTGGGCAAGCACATTTTCCAGTTCCTCAGCCAACCAGGATGAAATCAGAGGAAATCTAAAACTATAACGTCAAATGTGATTTTTGCTATTCAAGTTCTTAAAAGTTCAGTGAAAGAATATTCAGTTGTTTTGAATGAGGCCAAAATGATTTGACCATATTTAGGAGCTAGCCTCTGATTTACATGTGAGTGTGTGTGTTTAGCAACCTCTGTGGGTAAACCTTAGTATTCTTATGCTGCTTATGTTTTTGTTGGTTATTTCCTATATATAGTAATGTTACTTTTGAACTACAAGCTAGCATTTGAAGGTAAATGAGGGATAGGAAGCAATAGGATTCTCCCCAGAAAAGATGGGGTGATGTTCTGGACAACCACTATGGATGTGCTAGTAAGAGATTTAGCAGAGGTTTTGAAAAGTAATGAAATGGTGACTGCAGTAACCATCATGCCCTGGATACACACACATATACAAACATGCGTACATACATGTACATGCCTTACAATGCAAAGGCATACTGGGTATGAAAGAACATCTAAATTTGTAAGAGAGCATCTAAATTAATGATGATCTCATCACCCAGAGACCCCACAATGCTTTTGTGAGTCTTCTGGCCTTTATTCTCTGCACCCAAATTCCTCCCATATTCACTCTTGGTCACTGAAAGACAATTTGGTATCATTGTCAAGATGATGGTTTTTAAAGTTAGACAGCCCTGCGTAGAGTCTGGGATCTTTTATGTTACTGGAGGCAAGAGAGTTAACCTTTCTAAGATGTCCTCAACTGTACGAAGAAGGGGATACAAATACAGCATTGTCCTGAGGATAAAAGCTAATATTAGGATTTTCAGTCTTCACTGTACATTAAAATCACTCAAGATCTCTTAAAAATTCTGCATGTGGCCCATCTCCCTAGAGAGCCTGACTGCACTGTGCTGCCCTGGCTGGTTTCGTGTGTGCCTGTGTGGGCTGTTTTCTAGGTGATTCTGATGGAGCCAGGACTAAAAAGCTCTGCAAAACCTGTACCAAGTTCTTGATACTTAAAGCTCAGCATTATTATTGTATTGTGTTGAGGAAAATGGTTTAATAAAATGCTATCACCTACATTTTTTTTTTTTTACTTTGTACATGAGGTGCAGCTTTCACTGTCCAATATGTATAGCTACCTTCTTTATCAGTTTCCAGGGCTGCATGGTATTCAGCATCATTATACTCCAATATACTTGATGAGCTGCACATTAGAAATTCATCTGAGGTATTCTCTTCTAAAAAATATTGAGTCTTATGCTTATAAATCTTCATAGTTGTTCAACTATTTCCTTGAGATAAAGTCCTAGAAGAGGAACTGCTTGCTCAGAGGGTACATATATTTTTAAGGCTTTTGAACATTGCCAAATTGCCCTGCTTAATGGAATGATCAATAGCATTTAGGATGCATTAGGGCTACAAATAAAAAACTTAGTTCAAATTGACTTAAACAATAAAGCAGATCTATTGGCTCAAATAACTGGCAAATCTAGAGACTAAGTGAATTTCAAGGCTAGTTTGATTCAGCATTTCAATGATCCCATCAAGTACCTGTCTACATCACTTAATCACTCCCCTTAGCTCTCTGCCATACCAGTTTTTTCTGTGGTGAAAATACGGCTGCCAACAATTTCTGGGGCAGCAGACTTCATCCAGAACCAGTGAGAGAAAGGGTCTCTTTAAGAAGAGTTTTCTAGAACAAGGAAGCTTCTTCCCTCAAGGTTCCAGCAAACCGTGCCTCACTTCTTATTGGTCTGGTTTTGATTGGTCAGAGATGGAAGTATGCTGATGAGGTTATGCCTGAGTCCCATGCCTCTCCTTAAAGGAAAAGTGGGGTAGGCTGCTTCCAGAGCCGATAGACTGTGGGGAGAGGTTTGGATACCTGAAAGGAAGGGAAGCATGAGACGGGAAAATACACCTTGAGAAGATAAACCACCATGCCCAGGATGAACAAAATTTGGAAGAGCGAATCAGAGCCTGATGCTGCACACAAAGTTGAAAGAGGGGAAGAAAGAAATGAGGCTTTGTGTTAGGGTGAGTGAGTCTACCGGAATCTACCATTAGCGGCTTCCGGTCCTTTCCACAGCTGTAGAGGAGAGTAGGAAGCACACCGTCTGCCTAAGAAGGGATCCCACTCAGGGTGTGGTGTGGTGTGTTACATTCACACACATCTGGTGAATTTTAGAGTAGCAGGAGAACTATCACAAGGCATTTGGATTAATATGCAGCTAAAATGAGCAGATTCAATTTCCTATAACACTATATGGTTCAAGTAAATAATTTTTTAAATTCCAATCTTAAGTAGTTAAACCATTGTATTTACAAGTCTTGTTTCTTAATGACTGCTAGTTAATGTAGGGATTGGTTATAGAGCTAAGACCATGGCCATGGTTTAAGCTACAAACGCCTTTCCTCCCTCTGGCGGTTTGTTGATAGTGTTTTATGTGTTCCAGAAGGCTTTAACATAACTGCAACTTTAGTTTTATAGATAATATCTATAAGGGAAATTTGTTTCTATAGGGAGGCAGCATTGTTAAAGAGGTTTACTTTCAGACAATGAAAGTATGGTGATGATGGGCAGAATGGTTCAGGAGAAAAAGATTGACTCATTAATATAAAGGGGACTGAAGTCTGGTGAAGCTTGAGTTGACCTTTTTTTTAAAGATTTTATTTATTTGTCAGAAGGAGACACAGCAAGAGCAGGAACACAAGCAGGGGGAGTGGGAGAGGGAGAAGCAGGGTCCCCGCAGAGCAGGGAGCCCTCTGCAGGGCTCGATCCCAGGACCCTGGGATCATGACCCGAGCGGAAAGCAGACGCCTAACGACTGAGCCACCCAGGTGCCCCTTGAGTTGACCTTTTAGGAGACTTTTTTTTTTTTTCTTTTTGGTATTATGGCCCTTAAAACCCTTGTTCCTTGCAATACCGCAGTGCAAGGGCTCTCAAACCTGTGCAGGCATCAGAATCTTCTGGAGGGCTAGTTAAACACAGATGGCTGGGCACCACCCCCAGAGTTTCTAATTCAGTAGGACTGGTGGGAATGGGGAATTTGCATCTTTAACAAGTTCCCAGGTGAGACTGATGTTGCCTGTCCTGGGATTACCCTTTGAGAAATACTGCCACAGTGCTGGGGCATTGTGGGTGAACTCTGGAGTTGGAGGGTCCTGGGTTTGAGTCCGTCTGCTTCTCAGCCCTGGGAATTCCTTAACCTGTAAGCCTCTGTTTCCCTAACACCGAAATAGGGAATAACAGTTCTACCTCATCCAGTGGTTGGGAGGTTTAAATGGGAAGAGAGAATGGACATACCATGTTTATCTTACCTCGACTGTACTTTGAAAAGCTTTGCTCACATCCACTGTTAGGTCAGTTTCTTTTCTTACATACTCAAATACAACCCAACTTTTCTTTTAAAGGCACCCACCCCAGGTCTTTTGTGCATTCATTAGTAGGATTATTTTGATTAATATCTGTCTTCCTAACCAAAGTGTGAGAACAGGATAAGTCTTTGATTTTTTTAAGCTAATTACTGTATCCTTATTACCTCCCAGCATAGGGTACCTGTTTTACATATATTTTTTAGTGCAATTTAACCTGTAAAGAAAACAATTCCTGGAATACAAGTATTTAACTTGATTTTAAAATATAAAATTACAGTTGTATGCTTTCAGTTAATTGTTTTAAGGATGTTCATCTGTTCTCATTCTTCCACCGCCAATCTAGCCTGCACATTTTTTGAAGTATGGAAATAAAATTTTGTGGGATGTGTGTGTGTGAGAGAGAAACTGGTTTGTAAATGGTAAAGTGCCCTAAAAGGTCCATGTGCGGTTTGTTATGATAACTCTAGTGACTGTTATAGGGTTAAGTATGTCATTGACTGCTCATCACGGCCAATGGCTGGACTGACTCACAATTAAGGGAGACACAGCTGAGGAATACTGTTTAAGCAAGTCCTAGGTGGTAGCTCTCCTCACCTGCTGGAGTCTTGAGGCTAGGCATTGGGAAGGTCCTGCATTGATTTACTTGAAAGGTGTTACCTGTGTGGCCAGGCTCTAATTGGATTTCATCCTATCATGAAAGAGATCTTACAATGTTTCCTCAGGTGCTGTCAGTCTAGCAATAGAAATTCTCCTTGATAACATTCTGCGTTGCTTTCCTTCTTTCAAAGCCAGACCCACAGGGGTCTGGGATGCGGCAGTATTAACATTTAGATTAATTTCTCATGGCAGTTGGGTTATTGGATTTCTCTCTCTTGCCAACCCCCTTAAACTGGTGCAACTATCCCAGTCTCCAGTGGAGCTCTTAAATAGAAAGCATTGGTGGAATAAGGTCTACTAAAAAGGATTGTATCAACTCAGATTCTATCCTCAGCGTTCGGTGCAAAACAAACAAACAACCCCACACACAAAAAACAAAACAAACCTTGCCATGTTCAGCAGCACTGAAATACTTTTGTAAAGGTATTGGTATTGGTATTCCAGGGACCTTTAAAGATCATTCAGTCCCTCCAGGTCTCTAAGTGGAACAATTTGTTGGCCAGGTCAGAAATGGAATTGTCATAACATATATGAGAAAAATTGTCCTCATTTCTGCTGAAAACCTTTCTGTTGGAATCAAATATGTATTTAATTTTTCAAATAAAATTCTTGTAAAGAGAAGGTTTGAAGAAAATTGGGAATTTATAGTTTTGTTATTGAATTATTCCCTAATGTATACTTGAAACTCATTTATGCGTGACAAGTATGAATTTTGTTCCACATATCTCAGTATAAAAAACACATCATTTCTCTGTATCAAATTGAATTCAACTCTGAGTTCAAACTTTCCAGCTGCTGAGTTTTGGGGTACCTTCTTCCTCTTTCCTTCTACTCAAGGATCAGGACCTCCTATGTCTCTAAGGCATAACTAAGGAGCATCCGTGAAATTCAATTCACCAGTCACCTCAGGGGCTGTCAAAGTTGATGGTGGGAACGTTGGGGGAAAGGGTGAATGTGTCACCGTGTACTGAGTACGGAGCCGCTGACCATTTGTGACTGTCCCTAAGCAATGATGGAAGATCATTAAAATGGTAACAAAAAGACAAGTCTTCTCTCAAGCATTTCTAATAGGGTTGCTTCTCCATTTTTAAGACCCATGACTGTCGACATATAACTTGACCACAGAATAACCAGATGCTACAACACAGTTACAGTTAAAGCACTTCAAGAGTTAAGATTGTGAGAAGGTGGTCAGGGTGCCACTAAGATTGTGAGAAGGTGGTCAGGGTGCCGCTAAGATTGTGAGAAGGTGGTCAGGGTGCCGCTTCTTAAAACTGTTCTTCCACCAAATCAACAGGGTAGGTTTTACCTGCCAACTTAGAACCTGGCTACCTCTGCCTATTCCCCTTCCCCAGTCCACCCTCATCATTCACGGGGCATCTAGTGAAGGACCGGTCACATCAGAATGGACAAGTCACAGGGGGCGCCTGGAGGGGCTCAGTCGGTTAAGTGTCTGCCTTCGGCTCAGGTCATGATCCCAGGGTCCTGGGATCGAGCCCTGCATGGGACTCCCCGCTCAGTGGAGAGCCTGCTACTGCCACCCCTCCCACATACACATGTGGCATGCTCTCTCTCTCTCAAATCTTAAAAAAAAAAAAAAAAAAAAAAAGTACAAGTCACTATAGAGGTATAAATTCTCCACTTAAGAGGGTTGTAACCCTCAGAAGAGAATCCAGAGCTGATTTTCTTCTTCCATTGGAAGAATTCAGCTTCCATTGGACATCTTGGAAACAATTCCCTAGGAAACACTCATACTCCTGCCACCAGCTCCTGATTCCTACTTGGAGATCCATGTTGTTCCAGTGAACCTGACCAAATCCCCTGAAAAGCCTTACCAATGGAGTGGGGTAGACTGATGTTGCTTGTTACTCCATGTGGGCTTTGTGATGGACAAAAAGGCTTTTTCTCCTCCAGCCTCTTAGGCAGGCCCTGTGTACTTGAACCTCAGGTGTGATGGTGTTTCTCCTTCCAGGGTTGCTAAACTGTCTTGTATTGGAGGGTCTTGTTTGAGAGCAAGTTTCCTGCTCTTCCAATGGTGGTAGTGTAGAATCCTTGACTTGAGTTTCCTGGCCCTCCATTTGTGGAAGATGGTTTGGGCCTAGAACTGGGCTGGGTGAGTTCCACACTCTTCTCTAGCAGAAACAGCTTTTTCTTATTTCTGTAAGATTCCATTTTTACTTATTAAATTGGAAGAAAAGTATAAATGTTTAAAATAGTTTTTTGTTTGCTTGTTTTGGTGGGAATATGCCAACAAAACAGGCCCTTTCACAAATTGCTAGACAGAGTACTAAAAGGTCTAACCCCCATGAAGGGGAAGTTTGGTAATATATTTGGTAATGTAAGAAGAATTACATATCTTCTTAATCCCAATCCTAAGAATCTATCCCCAAAATATGGAAGAACAAATACGAACATATGTACACGATTTTTTATTGTACCATATTTATAAAAAAAAGAACCATCCATTAATAGAGATATGATTGAATAAATGATATATCTATATAATGGAGAGTTATACTACCGTCTAAAAAATGAAGGGAGAAAAATATTTATGTACAAATAGGGAGTCCTGGGGCGCCTGGGTGGCTCAGTTGGTTAAGCTTCTGCTTTAGGCTTAGGTACTGATCCCAGGGTCCTGGGATCAAGCCCTGTGTTAGGCTTCCTGCTTGGCGGGGAGTCGGCTTCTCCCTCTGCCACCTCCCCCAATTTGTGCTCTTACTCTCACTCAGTCTCTCTCTCAAATAAAATCTTTAAAACAGCAACAACAAAAAAGGGAGTCCTCCCCAAGCTATATTGTCAAATGGAAGATCAAGAACAGTAGGTAGTAGGTAAAGGTGATAGTTAATCTTAGGTGTCACCTTGGCTAGGCTATGGTGTTCAGTTGTTTGGTCAAACACTACTCTAGATATTGCTGTGAAAACATTTTGTAGATGTGGCAACATTTACAATCAGTTGGCTTTAAGCAAAGCAGATTGTTCTCGCTAATGTGGGTGAGCCTCCTCCCATCAGTTGGAGGCCATCAAAGCAAAGACAGGTTTCCTGGAGAAGGAATTATGTCTCCATAGACTGTCACATAGAATTGCTTCCTGAGTTTTCAGACTGCTGGCCTGCCCTACAGAGTTCAGATTCAAAACTGTAACATCAACACTGACCTGAATTTCCAGGCTGCCAATTTGTATAGCTCTTATTGGCTCTGTTTCTCTCAAGAAACTTACTGATATTGTAGAAAAATAGATTGATAGAGTATGCTGCCTTTTGTTTGAGATGAAATACCAGAAGGATAAACTAAAAACTGCCCCTAAAAATAATATTAAAGATCACCTACAGGAGACAATGGGAATAGATAGAAGGAAAATGAAAATGAGACCTAGAAGTATACCTAATACACTTGACAAACTTGCTTTTTATTGAAATGTAACTTTTTTACTTTTGACTTTGGAATCATGTAAAATTTCATGTCTTGATGAATTTAACTTTTTTTAATAGCCTTGCATAATTATGACTAAGTAATATACTAGCTAGTTTTACAAATCTTTGACTTTTATAAAAACATATCCATACTTGATTGTTTTGCAACTTGCTTTTTTCCTCTAAAGCGTCTTTTCCTGATATCCATTCATGTTGATTCCTGTATATTCTTTTTTCTCTAATGTATAGTATTGCATTGTGTAAATACTCCACAATTTTTCAGTTGTCCCATTGATTACACTACTGTAAAAATTCTTGAGTAGATACTATTGCACAGGGCAAGAGTTTTTCTGAGGGGTTTTCTTCTGAGCAGAATTGCAGAAATGCTTGGGGATAGAAGGGTGTGAGCATCTTCTATTTACTAGGCAATGCTGACTTTTGTTTTCAGATGGTTGTATCAATCTGCCCTCCTAGCCAGGAGTATGTAAGTTCCCATGGCTCTGCATCCTTACCAGACTTGTTGACAGCTTTTCTAATTTTGGCTAGCACGGGGATTTAAATCTGTTGAATTTTAAATTTCAGTAATTATATTATTTATCTGTAGGTATCCCTTTAGTCACTGATTAAAAATCTAGTTCTCTCCGTTTCCTGTTTTCTATTTCCTAATGGTTATTTTTTTAAATTGTCTTAGAGTTATTTTACATTCTTTATGGTTCCCTATTATCTGAAGTTCTTGGGGTTTTAGCCATCCAGTTATGTCTATGAATTCTCACTAATGGTGTAGGGTTTCCTTGTGTGTGTTATGCTTTTTCTTACTAACCTTAGCCAGTGGAGGGTGCTGTGTTTTTCTCTCCTGTGTTTTCACATTGGCTTCTTTTTTTTTTATGTTAATCACCATACATTACATCATTAGTTTTTGATGTAGTGTTCCGTGATTCATTGTTTGCGTATAACACCCAGTGCTCCATGCAGAACGTGCCCTCTTTAATACCCATCACCAGGCTAACCCATCCTCCCACCCTCCCCTCTAGAACCCTCAGTTTGTTTTTCAGAGTCCAGAGTCTCTCATGGTTCGTCTCCTCCTCCAATTTCCCCCCCTTCATTCTTCCCCTCCTGCTTTCTTCTTCTTCTTCTTCTTTTAACATATAATGTATTATTTGTTTCCTAGGTACAGATCTGTGATTCAACAGTCTTACACAATTCACAGTGCTCACCATAGCACATACCCTCCCCAATGTCTATCACCCAGCCATCCCATCCCTCCCACCCCTCACCACTCCAGCAACCCTCAGTTTGTTTCCTGAGATTAAGAATTCCTCATATCAGTGAGGTCATATGATACATGTCTTTCTCTGATTGACTTATTTCGCTCAGCATAATACCCTCCAGTTCCATCCACGTCATTGCAAATGGCAAGATCTCATTCCTTTTGATGGCTGCATAATATTCCATTGTATATATACACCACATCTTCTTTATCCATTCATCTGTTGATGGACATCTTGGCTCTTTCCACACTTTGGCTATTGTGAACATTGCTGCTATAAACATCGGGGTGCACATACCCCTTCGGATCCCTATATTTGTATCTTTGGGGTAAATACCCAGTAGTGCAATTGCTGGATCGTATGGTAGCTCTATTTTCAACTTTTTGAGGAACCTCCATACTGTTTTTCAGAGTGGCTGCACCAGCTCGCATTCCCACCAACAGTTCACATGGGCTTCTGATGAGGCCTCTAGGAACGGGCACTCCAGCAGCCTGCAACGTGTACACTGGGTTACTTGAGTTGGGAGCTTCAGAATTATTTGTGTAGCTTGAGTTTCAACCAGAAATCCAAGGTTTTGGTGCTAAAGCTGTAGTAATGCTATAGAAAAAGAAAAATGGGGTGCCTGGGTGGCTCAGTCATTAAGTGTCTGCCTTTGACTCGGGTCATGATCCCAGGGTCCTAGGATCGAGCCCCGCATCTGGACTCCCTGCTCGGTGGGAAGCCTGCTTCTCCCTCTCCCACTCCCCCTGCTTGTGTTCCTGCTCTCGCTATCTCTCTCTCTGTCAAATAAATAAATATAAAAAAAAAAAAAAAAAGAAAGAAAATGTTCATTATACATGTACTGTTTACCTAGAACTGTCCCGGCCCCATTCTGAGAGGAAGTCCTAGAAGAGTTTTGATCCCAGTTAAAAACAAAACAAACTAGTGGATCTTGTAATCTGTTTCTTTAAATATGTATTAAAAAGCTAGAGCTATATAAGACTTCAAGATAATTAATTTGTACTGATTTCTTTTTATTTTGTGTTCCCTTTATATGTCCTGTGAGTATTTGCTAAATATTGTAGACATGAAACAGATACTTAAAATGCTTGCTACCTCACTAATTTTATTGTATTTTTTTTATCAAAGCATAGAATTGAATAAATCAGATTTTTATTTTCAGTGACTGAAGAAATGCTGGACAATTATATCAAAATTATAACCCAGTAATTCATGTAGTGGAAGACATAGGAAATATAAATCCTATATTAATTGAGTTGAATTAAAGCCAAAAACAATAATCTAAAATGTCCCCAGGGTGACTGTTTTCCAAACCCAAGTGATTGGTATGCACGTTGTAGTCAAGGCAGGCTTTGTCCTTTTCCTATTTATTCCCTTTTGCTGTGTTTCTGTTCTTTCTTGTCCCATTCTTGGTGAAAATTACCACTATGACTGGCCATGTAGATGTTTCTCTTTAAAAGCAAAATTCTACCTTCAGTGATAAGAGTCTTAGCATTTTTTTTTCTTATTTGTATTAATTCACATTTTAACTAAGTTCATAATATTTCCAGTAGGCATGAGTGTAGAACATTGTACCAGGGATTATGTGTAAGGAATATTTTTCTCTACTACATGTTGGCTAACCGAACATAATAAAAAAAAAAGGTGTGTTTCTGCAATTTTTTTTACATAAAAAATACCTTTTAATAATGGTGTCTAATTGCTTTCCTCAGTCTCTCCCCCTATTCTAAAAAGAAAAGAGGTGCGTCTGGGTGGCTCAGTCCGTTGAGCGTCTGCCTTCGGCTCAGGTCATGATCCCAGGGTGGTGGGATCGAGCCCCATGTCTGGCTCCCTGCTCAGCAGGGAGTCTGCTTCTCCTTCTGGCCCTCCCCCTGCACATGTTTGCTCTTTTTTTCAAATAAATAAATATAATCTTTAGAAGAGAAAAAAGAAAAAAATGCAAACCCTTACTTGGGGGTCAGTGATCTGAAGTATAGGGAAAACACAAACTTTTTTTAAAAAAGTCAAACAAAAGTTGTCAAATAGCCAAAAAAAAAAAAAAAAAAGTTTATCCTTACAACTCCTTTTTTTCTAGAATTATACAATTTTAAGAACATTAGTCATTTGATTTCATTACCCGCAGCAAATTACATGTAACAAATTGTGACAAGGGTCAGACACAGTCCCGTTCACAAGAGACAGCTGGTGAGTGAAGGTCAAGGAAAGGAGGGGTAGAGCAGACCTAAGAACAATAATTTGGGTCATCTAAAGAAAGGGGCAAACAGTCGTCTGCATAGTGGTTATCCCTGGGTTTTGAGAGCAACTCGTGTATATCAGCTGGTTTTTAGTTTAGGTATTCTGCTAGGAGGCCAGCCCTGAACTCTTTCCACCCCCTCCCCCACCCACACCTGAGGTTCCCTTATTATAGCATTTGTCACTGTATCATCACTTTGTGGTTATTTGCAGTTGCCATCATTACGTTCCTGGCAAGTCCATGGCATTCTTTTCAATGTGGCTTTCCCAATCTCTGATAGTTTTTATTACAATAAATGTGTCAAAAGAATAAACGAATCTTCCCTGATGTTCACCATGTTGACTCTGAATAAGATTTCAGTTGAACTAAGGGAATTTTAGAACTGAAAGATAACTCAGAAAAATTGGTCTGTCCGCTCACATATATGGATGAGGAAATTGAAGTGCAGAAAATGAAAATGACTCAACCCCAAAGAAGTGGTTAATTATCTGAGTGAGAATAAGTAGCTCCTAAATCTTATTTCAGGCTATTTCCATGACCCTCTATAGTTGCTGAAGATGACAATGAATTGAATCCTCACGTTAAATCAGGCATTTTGCTAAATGATTGACATTTGTTACTTTGTTCAGTCCCCAAAACAGCCTGACAATGTTGTTGCAAGTATTATCCACATTGTTACAAGTTGAGAAACTTGCCAGGAGATGGAAGCAGGGTGTCCATCTCCAAATCCAAAACGCAGACTCTCCATCCACCTCCTACTCCCCACCTGGAACTCAGGACTCCTCCCTTATATTCAGTTTCCTGTTCATAAAAGGAGTGTGTGAGAGCCCACTGGGCTGGCTGTTTAAATGGTGATTGGTTCATAAATCTACAAGCCAAAATTTCCAAACAAATGGGGATTTAATTGAAAGTCAGGAAGAAAGAAAACTGAGATAAGGAGAGGATTACCTCAATGGTACTAACAACCTGAAGAAATGACTTCGACAGGATGCCATATACTTAGTGTAATAGATACAATCTATTCTATAAATATGAAAAAATATAGTGTCTATGTTGAACCATTGAATTCTCTTAAGTGTGCATGGAAGATTATTCATTTCACATATTTAAAATATTTCCAAATATTTGGGACATGCTTAAAAGTATTAATGTCATGCTGATGAAACTGGACATTTTTGTTAGCAGTTTTTTCAAAGAAGGAGCAAGTCCTCAGGTAGTCAGGTATGTAGGGTATAGGGTTCTTAAAGTAGGGTCTGGCGGCTTGTGCCTGGTTAGTGAGTGGCAGGCAGTTTAAGGGAACAGGTGATCTTACCGTCTAGATAGGAAACCTATCCTGAGACTTTGGAAATGAATATGGCAATGGCCTAGGCCTTACCTCCTTCTTTGCATACCCCGCAAGTGGTGTGGACCCTTCTTATGATGGCATTTCACTTCCGTGACTTCTGAAATATGTTTTAAATGACCCATTAGTCTAGAAATTATGGAAATGGGAGGGGGAGGAAGGAAGATGGGGACACAAATATGGTATTGTTTTCGATCTTGTTTCCTCTAGGAATTCTGCTGGTTGGGTATACCAAAAGGTAGTCAAGAAAGAGGGAAGAGCACCTTTTCTAAGTGAGGTTCTTAATGTAATATGAAAATGATGGTAAGAGCGAGTTCTTTTTGAGGGGCTTGTCATGTGTGCATGGCTTCACTTAATCCTGATTAGTTGATGAAGTAGATTCCTTGGTGTCTCCATTTTACCATGCAGGAGACCCAGAAAATTTAAGTAATACGCCTAAGATTATACAGCTACTAATTTTCTTTCTAGAATCTGTTTTAGCTGTAGCCTGTTTTTATGATATATTAAAATTTTTTTCCATTTGGGTCAGGGGAAAGCGGGAATCTTCAGCTGAGAGAAAGGAGCAATGAAGGAGAAATAGAAAAATGGGGGTCCACTATGTGAAAGACTAGGACTTAGGAAAGACTGGCAGGCGGGGGATGTAGGAGGGGCTGCAATAGGACTAGTCTAGATCTGAAATAAATTGTGTAGGTGTGTGTTTCCTTTAAAGTAACATCTAGATGAGGGAGGCAATATACTGTAGTGTTTGAGAACTCTGTTACTTACTAGACTCACGAGAGAATGTGTATGTTTTTTTGATGATCTCCTTAAAGATTTTGTAAGTTCTCCTAATGGTTGCTATAATCCAGTCACTGCAGCCTATCATGTTTCTCTATAGACGGACTACAGAAAAGCCCCTAGCACTAACTCTTGTACAGTGGTATTAGAAAGTACACACAGAGATAATGGAGGAAGAACATGGCTGTGATAACAAAGTGTCTTCGGAAAAGAACAGGCCGATTTGTTCCTGAGATGATAATTAAACATTATGATGATGCCATTAGAAGCAATAGGAATTTGACAGATTAATTTTTGTGTGTGTGATTTTTAAGTAATTAGAATACTGAGGAGCATGGTTGATGAGCTGGAGCTGCTGGATCAAGCCCTTCATGCATAATTGATTATACATAGGCTGTGGAAAGGCGACACGCTGATGCAATTTATGGATGAAAAACATTTTGTTAGTATTTCAAAAGAATGGGTTCCTAGAACTGAAATAGTGGAGTAAAAGAGGATTTTCAATGCCATTTTGCTTAATCCTGCCAAATTGCCTCTCCATAAATGTCATTCTGCTCTATTATCCTACCAATCGTGAAAGAAATGTTTTTTTTTTTTTTTTAGAAAAATGGCTAAAATGTCTAATTTTCACTAAAAACATAGTGGTTTCTTTACCGCCAAGTCACACTGGTTTCTTTTTTCACACCTTTGTAATTGTTTACATAGGGCAAGCATAATCGCGGTATCTAATTGAGTCCTAAGTGCCAATGTTTCCTGCTGGGAACCAGGTCTGTACTGGTGAAGGGGGACCATGGGGGAAGCATTGCTCTGGGTAACCCAGGAAGCAGACTAGCTGAGGACTGCTGCATTCAGTGACCTGCATCCCATCCTTCCTATCACATTGTTCCTTCTCAATATCAAGTTTCTGCTTCTTAAATCCATTCCCATTCTTTTGAGGCTCTCTTTAAGTGTGCTGGATCCCTGGTTCTCCTTAGAAGTGCAGCTCATTTATTCGGTTGCTTTGCTAGTACTCAAGCATACTAATAAGGCTTTTATGAAATGTCAGCAGTCACCGACCATCTCTTTGGTCTCATCTTGTGACTAGTGAGTTTGCTGGCAGCCTTCATTGTTTGTTTTGGGGAAAAAAAAAATAAGTGTTACAGTAACTGAAGTGGCATTTGTAGCCATGGACCAGGAATTAAGGTTATTGATTACTGTATTGGATTTAGAAACTTCTATGTGAATTTATGCATGTTTTGTAATGTGTTTCTTTCCTATGGTATAAAAGAATTTTTAAAATCCCATATCTACTTCTTCTGTAGGAAAGAAACCTGACAAAAATGAAAGTTCTTATAGTCCCCCCTCACCCCCATCAGAGCCATTTCAATTAAGAGGTATTGAAAATCTATAAGCCAATCACTAGAGAAATATCAAGATGAAACCCTGTCTCTGTCATCAAGGAGCTAGTCTAGTAGGAAAGACAAATGTTTCAGCTAAGATTATAATATGGTATATGGATAAAAAATGGGCAGCAAAGGCAGGGATATAACTACATCCAACTTAGAAGTGGCAGAATGAAAAGATGGCTTTTCAAGCATATTCAAAAATTTTGAGACATGAGGGTATTCTGTATAGCATCGTAGAGAAAAAGGCAGAGATGATCTTTGGCAGGTATGTTTAGGTTTTCTTTTTTTTTTTTTTTTTTAAATACTTGGGAGAGAGAGAAAGAGAGGGAGAGGAGCCAGGGCGGGGGGGGGGGGTGGGAAGGGGGAGAGGGGGAGTGGGGAGGGACAGGGGAAGAAGCAGACTCCCCGCGGAGCAGAGATCCTGACCTGGGACTCCATCCCAGGACCCTGGGATCATGACCTGAGCCTGAGCCGAAGGCAGATGTTTAATGGACTGAGCCACCCAGGTGCCCCAGGTGTGTTCATTTTCTAATGCTGTGTGCCAAGTTACCACAGACCTAGTGACTTGTACAACGCCTGGTTATTATCACGGGTTTAGTAGGTTAGAAGCGGAGACGTGGTTATCTGGCTTCTTGGCCCAGGCTCTCCCAAGCCTGAATTCCAGGTCATCCAGACTCTACACACTCCTCTGAAGCTTGAGTTATCTTCTGAGCTCATGTGGTTGCTGGCTAGAACTCAGTTGCATGTGATTCTAAGACTGAGGTTCCCACTTTCTTGCTGATAGTTAGCCAATAGCTCTTCTCAGCTCCTAGAGGTCCCCACAGTTCTTTGCCACATAGCTTTGTCCCTAGGCAATTCACATCATCACTGTTTGATTCTTCCCGGGAGCAGGAGGATCTCTCTGCTTGGAATTCCCAGCCCTTTTGAAAGGACTCTACCTGATGAGTAGGTCCACCCAGAATAGTCTCTCTCTTGATGAACTCATAATCAACTGTTTGGGAGTTTACTTTCAACTGCAAAACCTCTTCAGCTTTACCATGTAATATAACATAATCACAGGAGTTATGTCTCATTACTTTTGCCATATTCTGGGATTAGAAGAAAGTTCCTGCCTACAGTCAAGGGGAGAAGATTATACAAGATATGGGTTACTGTGGGTCATCTTAGAATTCTGCCTATCAGGGTGGGTGGACTTGAGTAGTAACAGGGTTGCATCATAAGAGATCTTGTTCAAAATGATAAGAGGCAGGGATCCTATAGGTAGTGTTGAGTTATTGTTGGATTTTCATCCAAGGAGACATGAAATTTAATAGAATAAAAGATAATTTCTTTGGCTGTGTGAAGAATGGTTTGACAGTGAAGTTGGATGAGAGGCAATTCGGAATTAAATAATTCAGTCAGGATGGCCTTAAGAGTCCAATGTCCACAATGGCCAGAGAGACTGGCAGGAGAGACAATTACTGGAAATATTTAGAAGAGAGAATAGGAGAGTAATTAATGAATGATAAGATGGTGGCCAACACCATAACTGCCTTTAGCTGCCATTTCTCAAAATCAAGATTTGATTCTAAGGAACCAAATGGGGTATGAAATGTAGTCTAGAGAGGATACTGATATATCTTATAATATTATTAGATTTTAATTAAAAATTTTTAGCATGTGGGGCACCTGGGTGGCTCAGTTGGTTGGGCGACTGCCTTCGGCTCAGGTCATGATCCTGGAGTCCCGGGATCGAGTCCCACATCGGGCTCCCTGCTCAGCGGGGGGTCTGCTTCTCCCTCTGACCCTCTCCCCGCTCGTGCTCTCTCTCATTCTCTCTCTCTCAAATAAATAAATAAAATCTTAAAAAAAAAAAATTTTTTTTAGCATGTGTTTAATTAGGCTGTATTTATGTAGTAGTCTATATTCCCAAAGCGGTTTTTGACATGGGTAAGTAAAATACATATTGTTAAACTGTGACAGCAAATAGATTTTTCATAACCTTTAGATCAATAAAATTTCAAATTACATAAGAGTTGCAAGAACAGTACAAGAAACTCCTGTACACTCGTTATCCACATTCACCAGTTTGCATTTTGCCCTATTTCCTTCATCATTCTCTCTATATGGTGTTAGAGATGTGCATTTATTTTTTTAACCATTCAAGATGGTTAAAATAAATCTAATTTATAGACAGCATGCCTATTCACCCCTAAATACTTTAGGGTCCGTTTCCTAAAGACAAGGTTTCAATTTGCTAATATTCTGTGACTCTTTTCATCTATGTTCATGAGAGATGTTAATTGGCAGTATTTTTTTTTTTCTTTAATGACTGTTAGATTTTTGTATCAAGGCATAGTAAGTTGGAAAGGAAATTTTATAAACAAATTTGTGTAAGATAGGTATCGTTTTGTGCTTAAATGTTTGATAGTATTCACTAGTTATACAATTTGGGCCTAGAATTTTCCTTTGGAGAAAGTTTTTGATAATGAATGTGCTTTCTTCTAGACAAAGGGGTCTTCAGGTATTTAGTTTCTTTTGTGTGTGTTTTATCAGTTACAATTTTTCAAGGAATTGGTCCATTGCTTTTCTGTTGTTGGATTTGCATAATTTTTCCTATGTTCCTTTGTTAGCCTTTTTAAACTTTGTAATTTGAGAGAATTTCAGATTTAAGTGAAAGTCACAAAAATAATGCAAAAAATATCTGCATACCATTCATTCAGATTCCCCAAATGTTAACATTTTAACACATTTGCTTTGTTTTTCCCCCTCACTTTTATGCATGCATACTTAAAAAATGTAATATAAATATTGTAAAACATACTTTCCTGAACTCAATACTGTGCACTAAGTTACAGTTATGATAGCCATTTATCCCTAAACACATTAGTGTGTGTTTCCTAAAAACAAGGATCTTCTCTTTCATAACCACAATGCAATTTTCAAAATCAGAAAATGATACAATACTATTATCCAATATACAGACCTTAATCAAAGTTCAACTATTTCACTAAGTATTCTTGATAGAAAAAGGCAAAAAAAAAAAAAAACCCCAAATTCTGTTAGAAGTTCTAATCCAAGATCACACATTTCATTTAGTTGTCAAATCTCTAAAGACTAAAATCTCCTTTAATGGGGAATAGTTCCTTAGTCTTTGTCTTTTGTGACCTTGAAGTGTTTATACAATGACTCAGTTTCTGTCTTAAAAAAAAAAAAATAGTTTTCTTGTTACTAGATTTCGGTTACAAGTTTTTGTTAGGAATGTCTCAAATGATGTGTCCTTTTCAGTAAATTAAATCCATAGGCATGCAGAATCTACTGGAATCCTTCATGGTGTTGCCAACTTCGATCACTTGGTTTTGTGGGAGTCTGCAAATTTTCTCCATCAAAGAGTTACTACTTTTCCTTTAATAAATGATTGGTGCTAAAACTAACAGGTGGATGTTTAATACAAAGCAGATTATTGAGACTCTAAAAATCTTCTGCTTTGTATTAAACATCCACCTGTTAGTTTTGGCATGAATCAATGATTCTAGCCTGAAACTGTTACTACTATGTCAATTACCCAGTGGGGGGTTTTGGGCCCCATCATTCCCTCTACATTGTAGTTGGCATGGTACTGTAAGTAGAGTACTTTTGCATCTCCCCCATTAATCTTCACATTTCTTTATGTGTGCAGTCTCTTGGATTCTAATATGTTGGGTAAAATCTAGTACTCTAACTTACTGGTTTGCTCACATTTTCTCAGGTTTGACTGGGAAAAGTCCCTTTCAACTAGTTTCTGTGTCTTTGATATATACTCATTTACTTTGCCTTGGTAACCCTGGAGTCAACCCTTTGTCCCAGGTCCTATAGTTGAGAATAGTATTTAGAAACTAGGATCTGGGCATGACCTGTTCTTTGGATGTCATGGATGCCACTGCTTATAAACCTCTTAAGGAGGTAGATGTATCTGGGTATGTACATACATACCCAGACACGCCACATCTATATCTAAATTGAGTTCATATGGATACTTCTAATTCCACAGGACCCATTCTAGGGGTAAGCTCCTTCCATATTCCTAATTACCTTCTTTGACATTGAGAAAACTGATTCTCATTATCCAAAATACATTTACTTACTTCCTCAATACCACGATATATGTAATTTTAGTATGGCCAACTAGTATTAGTATTTAGTAATGCCCAATTGAGCAAATTTGGTCTTGTGAAAACTGAAAAATGTATCTATTGCCTAGAGTTTAACATTTGTTTACTGTTCTTGTTTTTAGCTTGAGCGTATAGACTGAAGTAATAATGTATTCAAAAGTTAATTGGGACAGTTCATTTTTCTTCTTCAGTGTGATTGTGTTATGCATTTGAATTACAGGTTCATTTATTGCTGTTTGTATTCCACTTTATTCTCCCCCCATCTTGGTTGATTTTATTTATAAGTATATTAAAAATAATATGGTTCTAAAGCCAGGACTATACAAAAAATTATACTTAGAATGTATCACTCCTCCTATGTCTGCCATCCTTTCCCTCCAGTTTCCATCCCCCTATCCCTTCCATCCTGGACCTACACCGTAGGTAACCAATCTCTTTCATTTCTGGTTTATCTTTTCTATGTTTCTTTTTGTACAAAAGAGATTTCTATAAGTCTTATTTCCCCTTCTTTCTTACACGAAGGAAGTCTACTGTAGCTTCTCTGCACTTCAACTTTTTTTTAAGTAACACTATTCTTATCCTTTCTATTAGCTACGGGGTTTGTAGTGACGTTTCCTCTTTCATTTCTCAGGTTGTAATTGGGCCTTCTTTGTTTTTCACAGTCATTTCGTGAGGAGTTAATCAGTTTTCTAAGTCTTTTCAAAGAACCTGCTTTGGGCTTTAATTTCTACTATTTGTTCTTACCTATAGCATTTCCTTTCTTCTACTTGTGTTGAGTTTAATTTGTCTAGCTTTTTAGGATGGAAACAGATTGTTGATTATAAATGTATCTCCCTTTCTCTAAGCATTTGCGGTCACACGTTTCTCACTATCCCTGCTTTAGTTAAATTCAACAAATTTTGATATTTTGAAATACTTTTTATTTTATTTTTTTAAAGATTTTATTTATTTGAGAGAGAGAGAGAGCATGAGAGGGGGGAGGGTCAGAGGGCGAAGCGGACTCCCCGGTGAGCAGGGAGCCCGATGCGGGACTCAATCCTGGGACTCCAGGATCCTGACCTGAGCCGAAGGCAGTTGCTTAACCAGCTGAGCCACCCAGGCACCCTTGAAATACTTTTTAATTTCCCTGTAATTTCTTTCATCCAGGGATTATTTTTATGTGTACCGTTTAATTTTCAAATATAGAGGGCTTTTGACTGATGAATGTGTAAAGAAAATGTGTGTGTGTGTATATATATATATATATATATATACATACACATACACACGGAAATATTTCTCAGCCATCAGAAAATGAAATCTTGCCATTTTGCAAGGACATGGATGGAGTTAGAGTGTAGTATGCTAAGTGAAATAAGTCAGAGAAACAACATGCATGTACAACAAATACCACATGATTTCACTCCCTATGTAGAATTTAAGAAAGAAAATAGATGAACATATGGGAAGGGAGAAAATTAAAAAAAAAAAAGAACTAAGCCATAAGAGATTCAGAGAACAAACTAAGGGTCAAGGGAGGGAGGTGGGTGGGGGAGGGGCTAAGTGGGTGATGGGTATTAAGGAAGGCACTTGTCATGAGCATTGGGTATTGTATCTAAGTGATGAATCCCTGAATTCTACTCCAGAAACCAATATTGCACTGTATGTTAACTACCTAAAACTTAAATAAGTAAATATATATAGGGCTTTTTTTTTTTTTTAAGATTTTATTTATTTGACAGAGACACAGAGAGAGAGGGAACACAAGCAGGGGGAGTGGGAGAGGGAGAAGCAGGCTTCCCGAGGAGCAGGGAGCCCGATGCAGGGACTCAATCCTGGGACTCCAGGATCCTGACCTGAGCCGAAGGCAGACGCTTAACGACTGAGACTCCTAGGCACCCCGAGAAATTTTTCTTTTATGGCCCAACGTATACTTTTTTTGAACATTCTATGTGCACCTGAATGTGTAGATTGCAGTTACGGAATGTAGTGCTCTAGGTCAATGTGATTAATAATGCTCAGATTTTTCTATGCTATTCCTGATTTTGTTTTGATTGCTCTGTAAGTTACACAGAGAAGAATGTTAAAGTTGCTAATGAGTATTGAGGATTTGTCTTTTTTTCCCTTTAGGTCTTTAAATTTTGCTTGATGTTTTGAAGATCTTTTAATAGGCACATAAATTTATGATTGTTGTCTTCCTAGAAAAATACCAGTTTTATTACTATGAAATAGTCTTCATTATCTCTTGTAGTACTCCTTGCCTTGAATCCCATTTTATCTGTATTAATATAGTCACTCCAGCTTTATTACGTTTATTTGCATGGTAAATCATTTTTCATTCTTTTACTTTTATATTGTCTATTTTTAATTTAAATGGCATCATTTGTAGACAGCATAGAGTTCTTTTTATATATGGTCAATCATTTTTCACTGTTAACTGGAGTATTGATTCCATTTTTGTTTAACGCAATTATTGATAAGGTATAGTTAAGTGTATCATTTCTGTTTCCATTAGTTCAGACTAGCTGGCTTATATATTTGTTTATGGTTTCCCTATTCTTTCCTATTTTTAGGCTAATCAAATAGTTTTAGTAGTCCAGTTTATTGGCTTTTTAGCTATGTATTTTAGCTATATGTTTTTGATAGTTGCCCTAGAGAATATAGTATGCTGTTTTAATCTATCACAGTCTATTAGAGTTAGCTCTATTTTAGAAATCCGTGTAAAACTTGAAACATCATTGGTCTATTTGACCATTCATCCTTGGGGATATCAACATATATAGTACACCTATCATATGCAGTATGATACACATCTGTGATTCAGCACTGTATGTAGGGTTGAAGTGTTAAAATTGTTCATTTAAATAGTCACATGTCTTTTAAATAAATTAAGAGAAAAATACATACTTTAATATTTACACACACATTTATGATTTATGGTGATCTGCATCAGTTTCTGTAATCCTAAATTTTAATCTGTCATCATTTTCCCTAAATCTGAACAACACGATCTATTCCTTGAAGTGCAGATCTGCTGTAATAAATTCCTAGACTTCCAATTTATCTGAAAATCTTTATTTTGCCCTCATTTTGAAGGTGGTTTTCTCTGGGCATAGGATTCAGGATAAACTAAGTTTTCTTTTAACAGTTTAAACTTCATTCCCTTGTCTTCTAGCCTCCTTTGAGGAGGTACCAGCTGTCCTTCTCATTGATAGGGACTATAATGTCTCCTGCATGTCATTTATCTTTTTTCTCTGGCTACTTTCAGGATATCTGCTTATCTTTGGTTTTCAGAAGTTGGATTATAATGTGCTTAAGTACGGTTTTCTTTGTAATTCTCCTGATTGGGATTTGATGCGTTTCTTGGATCTGCTAGTTTGTTTTATTTCCCAATTTGGAATATTTGACTACTTTCCCAACCCTCTCCCCCCATATTTTTCTGTCTTGTTTTCTCTTCCCTACTGTGGAACACTCCTCCCCATCTAAAAATGGTAAACTAAATTATATATATATTTAGTTTATATATATAAATATATATACATGTATACATATATGTATATATACATATATGTGTATATATGTATATACACACATATATTTGTATATACATTTATTTCTATATATACATATATAGATGTATATATCTACACATGTATATATACATATATATGTGTGTATATATATATTTCTATACATATATAGAAATAAAAATTTTATTGTCTTTATAATAAAAGGTGACGCTTAGACTTGGGTCACTTGGACCTTTCTTTTCTTTTCTCTTTCCAACTCAAATGTTTGAGTCTTTTAATAGCCAGCATTCTCTTAGATCTACAGTTGGGTTCAACACCCTCAAGCCTCAGCACAATCTTCTTTGTAGTTTGTCTTTTTCCAGAAAATCCACCTTGCCCACTCTAACCACTCTACTTGCTGTCATAATGTCACTTTCCCTAGGCATAGAGAATCCTTGCCCCTAAATGTGTTCATTTTGTGGGATTGGTATTTGCCACACTTCTTATAGAAAGTCCAGTGGGTTTTAGGAATGTTCACAATATTTGCAGGCATTGGATGGATGCCCTTACGTATATTTTATACCTTTGGATATTGTCCCATGAGCTTCTGAGGTTATGTTGTTGTTGTTGTTTTAATCTTAATTCTCTTTAATCTTCAGAGTGGATAATTTATATTGATAGGTTATTTATCTGCAGATAGGTTATCTTCTGACCACAATCTACCCTGTTTCACCGATCCATCCTTTCTGCTGTCTCCAGTTTGCTCTTTAAGACTTTCCAAGGAAATTTCATTTCAGATATTTTACTTCTCAGTTTCAGAGTTTTCATTTTATTATTCCATTAAACTTTTCTGCCTAGTTTTCCTATCTCTTTATTATGACATATTTTACTTTACATTTGAAAACATAGATTTAATAGATCCTTTCAAGCCTTGTCTGCTAATTCCAACATCTTGAACATTTTAAGTTTGGGAGCTATTGACTTCTTTTTCTCTTGAGTATGGATTACATTTTCCTGTCTCTTTGTGAGCCTACTAATTACATTGCATATACTTAGTGAAACATTACAGGGACTCTGATTCTGTTTTCTTCTAAAGAGTGGTCATTTTTGTTGTAGTAGACAGTCCACTTAAGCACCAAACTGTCTCCCTTGCAGTGGGTAACAGGTGAGATCTCTGTTTAGTTCCTTTTAGTTTTATAGCTATTGCTTTATACTGTAAAACTTGGCATTTCACAAGCATTTACAGGGGAGCCAAGGATTTGAGTGGTATTCATATGCAGATTCAGAGGCTTTCCCTCCACCCCTTTCCTAGATTTTCCCCTTCATTTTCTAGCTGCTCTGGCAGCTCTAAACTCCATCCTCTGACTTCTCAATTCATTATGACTATGACTTCTTGCATGAATTCTCTCCACCCAATTCCCTGCAGATTAGGGAATGCCCATAGGTGCAAAGTTTAGTAAATGTGAATCCTTTCCAGGGCAGTTCCCTTCTTTCAAAGGCCAACTTCCCTCAATTTCTTCCTGCTTTTGATTGCTTTCTAGGCCTTCTAAAAAAAAAAAAAAAAAAAAAAAAAATTGTTTTTTTTTTTTCCTGTTTTATCCAGTATTCACAAATGTAAGCTTCAGTGCATTACAGGAAGCAGAACTAGAGTAACTAGATATTTCTAGAGTGCCAGAGCATTACTGTTCAATAGAAACATAAACTACATAATAAAAAATTTCTAGTAGCTACATTAAAAAAGAAAAGCTACTGTAGTGATACATTTTATTAACGCATGTTTAAAACATTACCACTTCAACAAATAATCAACATAAAATCATTAGTAAAATATTTTCCGTTTTTGTTTACTAAGTCTTTGAAATCTGATATGTGTATTATACTTTACAGCTCTATTTGGATGCTAAATTTTCAACAGTTAAAAAGGAATGTAGTATTACTGGAATCATAAAGTTATGTTTAATGGAAAAGTATCTTACATTGCTTCAGTTTGTAAATTTAAATAATTAAAAATAATACTAAAAATCAAATTCCTCAGGTTCACTAGCCACATCTGAAGTGCCTAGTGGGTACATGGGGCTATTGGCTACCATACTGGGCAGTATATAGATGTCTAGCTGATAGTAAAGGATTTCTGTATTTTCACTGAGGGAAGTAGCCTTGTAAGGAATAAGTACAATTTTATAGGAACTTAAAATAATTCATATACAATTACCTCTATTTTGGAAAAATTAAAAAAAAGTCTTTGTCTTTCAATATTTACAGAGATATGAAAAGAAAAATTCCTAAACTTTTGGCAAAAAGTTTGGTAACAGGAAAGCCCAATTGGTTTGCATAAAGCACATCATTTATGTGCAGACTTTGTCAACAAATTACTGTTTTTTAATAGAACACATTGTTCATTCTTCTATGAATGTATCCTTCTGGGTTTCATATTTAATAATATCCTGGCTATAAAAACCTGCTACTTTTAAAGTGTTCCTTTCTGTTGGCTAAGTAATTATAATAATGATGTTGATTATTTAAAAAGTAGTCTTTTGGTATTAGTGTAATAATTGCCTTGATTCCCAAGGCAGAAGTATGTCTAAATTGGCTTATGTAAAATTCCAGCTGTGTAAACTAGTATAAAAATCTCATAAATGGTAATTGACTTGGTAGAAAATATATCTACAACTGGAGTCTTGTTAGTACCCTATTTGGGGTGGTTGTGCAGTGAAAGCCTACGTTATAATTCTAATGACTCATCAAACTGCTTACAGGTTTTACTACCATAGCTGTCTGATTCTGCCTGTGCTGAATTCCATCAGTGTCCAAATAAAACTAGAATCTACTTAACCTCCCCCAGATCAAAGCCCTAAAATTTGAGGATCATAAGGCAGGAATCTTTGAATATGACCAGAACAGTGAGGTCAAATTGCACCATCTGGATTGGGACCCAGTGGTCATGCATATGCAATAAATATGGTTAAACTATATAAAGGCAGATGTAAAAGAAAAGGAGCATGGTAGGAAAAGTGATGCGCTCTCTCGCTCTTTTTTTTTTTTGATCTACTGGTCAAAGAGGCAATTAGAGAAGAGGGTCAGAAGCCTTCCTTATTGTGGGCAGCTCAGGTGACCTTAGGGCATATGCAATCATTTATTTGAAAGTTTCTTGGGGCACCTGGGTGGCTCAGTCTGCCTTTAGCTCAGCTCATAATTTCAAGGTCCTTGGATAAAGCCCTGATCAGGCTCCCTGCTCAGCCGGGAGTCTGCTTCTCCTTCTCCCTCTGCCCCTCCCCCCTGTTCATGTGCTCTCTCTCTCTCTCTCTCGCTCGCTCGCTCAAATAAATAAAATCTTAAAAAAGTTTCTTGAGTACTCGCTATGTACCATGTAAGGACTGTCTTTGGGGAATACTGTTGAAGAGGATACTCATAGTGCCTACCCTCAAATAGCTAAGAATCCAATGGGTAAATTCGTAGGCAATGTGCTAAGAATTTTACGATCATTACCTCATTTGTCATTAAAAACAAAACAAAAACAATTGGGTGACCCTTTTTAGGGAAAGAAAGAGAGGCCTGGAAAATCACTTCAAGATCAACAAAAACGCATGTGGCAGGGCATGGATTTAAACTCAGGTTTGATCACTCTATATGCCGTATTCTTAACCACCATCCATAGTACCCAATAGAGATCATCTCTGCGTTGGCATCTTTTGGGTCTTTGTGAACATCCTCTTGCCCCAACCTAGGATATAACTCTTGAAATTTAGAAAGCCCTGATAGCCTTACTCATGACTGTACTGCTCTTGTGAAAATGTATTATTTCTATCTGCTCGCAACAGTTCATTATGTGAAGTGACAGTGTTATATATTCTGTATTCCCCAAGTTACTGTTATAGATCTTATACCCTGGGCTTCAGGAAGTTTTGACCTTTTACGAGTGATCCAGGCTTCCAAGAAGCAGGTCATTTTACTTCTTTGAATTAAAATAATAGGTCTCTGAACGTGAAAAGACACTTAGATTATCTTTCCTGGTCCCCTTGTATTTTAGACTTGGATGCTAATTCTGAAGAGGGGGCAGTTTGTTCAAGACCTGAAAGTGTCAGTCATTAGACCCAAACACCATTATCTTGATGCTCAGGTATTGTTTCTTATGTATTACAGATAACTTTTGCCTGTTAGAATCCCTTTCTTCGAATTCTGGACCAAATAGGAGTCTGATTGGAAAATAGTCTTGGAAGAATTTCTGGAGTATTCTAGAGTTATAATTCTTTATTTGTTTGTTTGTTTGTTTGTCAGAGAGAGGGCACACAAGCAGGGGGAGCAGCAGGCAGAGGGAGAGGGAGAAACAGGCTCTCCGCCAAGCAGGGAACCCAGTGTGGGACTTGATCCGAGGACCCTGGGATCATGACCTGAGCTGAAGGCAGACGCTTAACCGACTGAGCCACCCAGGCGTCCCAGGAGTTATAATTCTTCCATACCACAAAGATGCTCAAGTTTTCAGAGCGTTCTTATGTGTGTGGGCTGGGAAGTGGGAGTGTGAGTGAGGGCCACTCAACTTAATTATTGCTGAAACGTGCGGTACTCACAAAGGGAGGAATGATTTGCTTACTTGGTTTGTTAGCCAGGCTTTTTCATTAAGCATTATGCTTATACATGCTGAAAGGGAAATAAATACTTTGCAGTCGCAGAATCCCAGGCTGTTTATCACGACCATCCTTTCCTCTTTCCCCATCTAATGATTAAACCCTACTTTAATATCCCCAGCAAACAGGGTCACCTAGCATCTCCACTGGGAAGTCTTTTATGTGTATTTTCTTTTGTTATTTACAACTCCATTAGATAAATAGTAAAACTAACCCCGTTTTACAAATGACGGCTTGGCTCATAAATATTAAGAAACAACAATTCGAGGGGTGCCTGGGTGGCTCAGTCGGTTGAGCATCTGCCTTTGGCTCAGGTCATGGTCTCGGTCCTGGGATTGAGCCCCGCATCGGGCTTCCTGCTTGGCGGGAGGCCTGCTTCTACCTCTCCCCCTCCCCCTGCTTGTGTTCCCTCTCTCACTGTGTCTCTGTCAAATAAATAAAATCTTTAAAGAAAAAAAAAACCAATTTGTAATTGTTAGAGCAAGAATTAGGACTTAGCTCAGTCAGAATCCTGAACTTGTATTCTACATTGTCATGTCAAAATTTGCTTGCCTACCTCCAGTGATAGGGGACTCATTGGTATCTGGGGCATTTCTGCATATCTTTGGGTTGTTATTGCAAGAAGGCTTATCCTTTAATGAGGCTAAAATTTGTTCTGTTGGGCTTCTGCCAATTAATCCTACTTTATTTCTTTGATATAGCAGGGCACAAGTGCAATTATCTTCTTATGTATGATGATTTTTTTAGAGGGGGAGGGGCAGAGAGAGAGGGAGAGAGAGAATCTCAAGCAGACTCCTCCCTGAGCACGGCCTGAGGTGGGGCTTGATCTCACTACCCTGAGATCATGACCTGAGCCAAAATCAAGAGTCGGATGCTAACCGACTGAGCCACCCCGGTGCCCCTCGTATATGACGATTCTTAAAGACTATGAAGAGAACTCCCTCTGGTACCTTTTTCTTTTCTTCTTACAGTTGTGTATCCCCATGTCTTTCAGATGGCCCCTCCTGGGACATGATTTCTAGTTACCTTGCTTTCCAGTGCCTCACCTCTGAACTCCTTTTCGTTTAAATAGCCTTAGAGCAGGTCTCCTGCTTGACTAAAACCTGGGGCCAGGTGGAATTTATTAGGTAGGGGGCAAAGAGATTATCCAATACAGTGACTCAGGTAATATGGAAGTTTTTTGTTTTTTTGTTTTTTTTTCCTGTTGCACATAAAGATCAGAGGTGAGTGGTCTGAGGTTAGTAGAGTTGCTCATTGATCCTCAACCCAGGCTTCCAGGGTTTCAGTAATCGCCATTTCCCAGCCAGCAGTATGGAGGACAAAGAACATGCAAAGAAAGCAGCTCCATCTTTAAGGACGTGATTGGAGGTGTTGCTTTGCTTCCAAACTTGTTTGGGTAATTGCACCTAGCTGTAAGGGAGATGGGAAAGAGCGCCTAAACCTGGGCTGCCATATTCCTAGTGAAAACTCAAGAGATTCTGTTACTAAAAGAGAAAATGAACCCTGGAGGCAATTGCAGATTCTGCCACCTAAAGTACGGTTTAAGTAAAAAGGAAAGGGCAAGGGAATGCATCTTGTTGACCCTAGTATGGAAATAGGCACCAGGGAGTTTTATTATCCTATTTATCTGTCCTCTAGCCAGTCACTTATTAACTTTACTTTTAGTTCTAAAAAGAATGTGAATTTCTTTCTTTTTTTCTATTTCACAAAGCTATTGCATTGTAGTTATAAAAGTGATTTTACATGAATTAAATGACTTTATAATGGAATTATAGCCAATGTGATTATTCCTTAAATGATATGTTTGGAAAGAACAGATTATTAGGACCCAAAGAGGGAGAATTATAGAAGACAGAAGATTCTCAAATTCAAGAAACGGCTGTGAAGTTACTGAGAAGAAAACCTCTCTATGTGTTAAGTCTCTTCAGCACCTGTCCTTAAAGTTTTATGTAACTTTGCGGGGGCAGTTTGGGGTTAACGTTTTTGTTTTATATTGTTCAGAAATTTGATGTGATTATTCCCCCCATCCTCATTGACATTTTTGGAAGATGCAAGTTGGTTCTGCTAATCCTTCAGGAAAGATTTCATTGATAAAATAATTGGTTGTACTGTGGTTGATTCTGAGCATTTAGAAGTTGCATAGTAAATAAACAATAAGCTCTGTGGAGCCCTGGGCATTTTTGTTAAGGCTTGATACCGTGACTTCTACTCACAGCCTAGAGCACATGGCTAGAGGGGGAGAAAATGTGACTTAAAAAATGCACCCACTCTCCATCTGCCCGAGTTTTCTAGAGATGAGGCTATGTGAATGCATGAAAAGGTCCTAGACTGTCCCTGCCTGGGTTCACATTTATTACTTCTTTACTTCTGCTAGGCATAACTACTCTTAACCCCATGCTTCTTGATCATTTGACTCTGGTGAAGTGGTCTATAAGGAAGTACTATTTGAGAAGGTTTGGATCCCCTTTCCAAGCCCCGTTATCATAGTTGGGATCTGTTACAGAGACTGCTAGACTGTCTTTCCTACTTCCTTTCTAACAGACTTTGCTACTGGGAGTGCCAATATGCCTAACTCAAAGTCGACATTTTCCGGTGTCTTTTACAGGTTGGGGGCAGGGGGGCACTCCATGTGAACAAAAGTCCTTGGATAGTGCCTCCCTGAAAGCTGTTTAGCAGGGTTAAGCATAGTGAGGTGCACTCTTGAGCTTGTATCCCTCCCTCCTTTCTTCATCCTGAAATGTGGATGTGATGGTAATGTGGTGGCAGTAGCCATGAGCTAAGGAAGAAGGGCAAGAAGGACAGAAATAGCCTGCGTCTCTGATGACTTGCACCTACCATACTTGTAGCCTGAGACTGCCTAGTCCCAGCCTTCTAAATGAGGGTCAAATAAGACCTACACCTTGTTTTTAGAGTGTCTCAGGATGTGTTGTGTAGAAACATAGCCTCTGGCAGGGATTCAGAGATAAACATAAAGGAGAGACTGATACATGTTAAGGAAAGGGGAATTAGGAAAGCAAGAGTGTGGTCTTGGGCAAAGTCTAATCATGGTCTGATCTATGGAGACCTGGGGTATCTCTGGAACATAAGCTGCCCTGAAGAGTTGTCCCATTATGAGGCAAAAGGGCTAGCCTCTTAGATCACATATAAGGTAGGCATTGGCTATGGGCTACCTCCAGAAGGGGGTATGTGCATAACTTTCTGGGTGAGGCTGCTTTTGTCAACTGAGAACAGTTCTCCAGAGAAGAGTGACCGAGTGAGCAATCAACCAATGCCTCCTACTCTGGGATCTGGGTGTGCCAGCCCTAAAGTGATGAAGACAGGGCACTGCAGTGTCTTTTAATAGTCCACCTTTTGTATTGCTCACATGCACTGTTCACTTTAACTTGATTTTGTCCAGCCAGATTCTCCAGGATTCTGGATTCAAGATTCCTGGGGAAATATTCAAGAGGAGAATTAGTGGAATGAACTCCAGCGCTGCCACAGTTGGTCCTGAGGCTGTGACAGACACTCTTCATTCCCCTTCTCTACCACCTCGTTCTAGATGATTCTCACTCCCAGCCAGGACTTACCAGATATAGGTGGCTTGTCTTTGGATAATTCAGACCCTCTTCCCTTCGAGCTATGAGCCCCCTGGTTATCATTCCCTTATCAGGCCGTGGTTGCTCTCCTTTCCCATTTAGAGTTAAAGTGGGCATGGGAGTATCAAGAGATGACCCAGCAGATAATCTGGGTGTCAAACCTATGCCTTTCTGCTTCCCTGAAGTGACAGCAGTCCTACCTCTCATAACTGTCAGGGTTCACTGATAGGAAAACTCCATTCTGTGGCTGCTGGTGTATTGACAGTAAACAAGTAACACTTTAGCTTTAAATTTAATGGTTCTTTCGCTGTGTCTGATGCCAGAAGTGTCCCCCTCTGGGAGCCAGCACCCCCTAGAACTATAGCCTAAAGTTGTGGATATAGGAAACACATACTCTCCAGCTGGTCACTGAGAATGATGGTGAGAACTCTTATTCCTTCTTTCTCTCCTTGAAATACTGTGATTCAGAATCATGTTTTGGCTATAAAAGTAATTTTCACCTGTTGAACAGAATGGTGTTTTAATGTGAATTTAGCCAATGTTGTTATTCCTTAAGTGATCGGTTTGGAAGAAGCCGATGTAAAATGTCTTTTGGTTTAATTGTAGAATGAATCCTGAAAGATGGTCCTCCATCCTCACAGGGTGGCATCTCTAAATAGCACATTAGTTGTGTGTTTAATAAGCCATTTCATCATTCTATTGAGATGGCAGCTTCTGGAAGTATGTGGTAGGATTCGTGGAACCCAAGGCCATAAGCTGCATGGCCCTCCTACTGAATATGGGGAAGAATTCATTCACTGCCTACCACATATACAAAGCTGTGCTTATCTGTTTTAGTGCATTTAATATTGCTGTTTAATCCACTGCTGTTTTACCATGGTCCACCCATTTCTTTTAAGGTGCCAGACTGATTAATTATATGAGATTATGATAAGGACTGTTATTCCTGCATCCTTTGTTTTTGAGGGTGGCCCTCATCTCAACCATTCTACCTAAGTGGAATACTGCTTTTTATATACCATCTTAGTTAGGCATGGGGAATAGATCTTGTGGCTGCTACTTGGTCTTCCTACTAGTAATGTTCTTACCCTGTAGGTAAAAGAATCAATATAAAGCCTCTACCAGCTGCTAGCTATGTTCATTCTAATAATATGTTGGGGGTCTGGGGAAATGGCAGTTGGTCTTCAGGGGGAGGTCCTGGGAAAGAGACCTGGGCTAGAACTTCATAGGGCCATAATGGTGCTTTAGTTCTTTGGATATCCTCATTAACTAACTTAGACCCTATATCTAACAGCCCTTGAAAGAACTGAATAGTCTGTCTTCTCCAGTATAATATTACTCAAGAAAATGGCTATAGGTGTTTCTGGGGAAGGCCCAGTTGAAATCACTGCGTCCACTTGCCATGGTGCTTCATGGTCTGTTGCTCCTGGGGACCTGGCCTCTTCTTGTCAGTGGGTTCTGGGCCTGAGAAGGCACGGATCTGGAAACCGGGCAGGGATCATGACTTTCCATTGGGTTGCCCAATTATATTGCCCCCAGGAACGCCTGTTCTGTTAGCCATCTCCATAAAATCCTGCAGGTGAGGCCATGCCCTACCCCTGAGGCTGCCTGTTTTAACTTGCTGTTGATTACTGTCCTTAATGCCCCCTCTGCTTTTGGTGTTTCAGTGCTGCCACCTAGCCATGATAGCTGGTACTCTACCATCTCCCGTTGCTACTAGAAAGCCCAGTTCCGCTGCAGTATTTCCTACTGTCAGTGTCAGCCTGCAGAAGCCAATCATCAGTGAACAATGAGTGATAAATCACTGTTAAATCTCATTAGAGAATATTGCCCCATACCAAAAAATCCTACCTTACCCGAGGCTGTATTCAACCCTTCCCCACCTTGATCCAGCACTAGATCCACTTCCAAGCATATTGTCTAGATAGCTACCTGCAGGATATGTAGACCAGCTTTATAGCTTCATTGACTTAGAATCCCTCTTCTCTTTTAGCACATCTATAACTTTGCCAGTTGAATCACAATAAGATGTGACTTTAGTTCTTGGTCTGGTGCCCAGGAAGTGGGTGAGAACAGATTCTGAGAAAGACCGACATAGTCTTATAAGGCACCTGCCCCATTTAGAGTTTCTTCAAAGTCCTCTAGCGAGGGAATACTTGCCATTTCTACAAGCCCAGACAGTACAGGGTTATCTGGGGGTTCAAAATGTCCAAGAACATCTATGTAGATAACCCTATCCCAAGTGGAAATACCTTTCCTTATCAGGGACCTGAGTTTGGCATAGAGACCTAAGATAAGAATTCCATTTTTTTTCTGAAATTCTACCTTTACAATCAACCCCTGTGCCTCATACTCAGTTTTGTGTACTCTTTAGCTACAGAGTATGGGACTCTTTTTCTAATATATAATGTTATTAAGGCATAGTTTACATATCCTATAATTCACTCATTTTAGTTCACAACATTTACACAGTGAAATGATTTTTAAAGTAAATTTACTGGCTAGTAAATTCACATCATCATAAATCAATTTTAGAACATTATCATCACCCCCAATAAGATCTACCATTCTCTTTCCATTAACTGATTGTTAATGGAAAGAGAAGTTCTCTTTAAAACGTTCTGGTCCTATTGTGGCCTTTTGTCTAACACCTCGGAGAACAAATGTCCTTCCACTTAAATGTGGTTCCAGAACCAGATTGGGGTGGATGGAGCAGTAAAGACATCTATGAATAGGGCAAGTATAGGGGTACCTTTCTGACCAAAACAGCCAGCAAATGGATAATCTAGGTCATTGCTCTCACTGGAGCAATAGTCCTAGCCATGATCCATAAGCATAGAGCTGCTCAGCTCGTGGTTCCTAAATTGGGAGGAACCTCAGAATCACCGAGAAAATGTATCATGAATGCATATTTTGGGCCCTGTTGCCAGAGATTGTAATTCACCAGGTCAGGGGGTACAGATTTCCTTTCTTAGCAGGATACCTTGATAATTCTAATAACTCACCAGATTTGGGAGTTACTATTCTGGATAGTGTGTAAATTTGCTTTTTTAGTAGTATTCTTACATTTTTTTTTTCTAGGAAACACATATGTGGTTTTGGGTCAGAAAGTATTGGATATATATTTTTTTTAGCCCAGCACATTGGTTATTTCATATTCTTGTGTGTAGAGCTGTGTATCTTTTTTTTCTGAAGTGGAGAAAGTATTGCCTTTGCCCTCAAGGAATTAGGCCTGTAACACTGAGGTGTGTTTAATTAATGATCATAAACTTAAGGCCAGCAAGGATGACTTGTGAACAGGCTATAACCCAGAGGTAAAGAAGCTGAAGTTCATAGCATATTGGAAGCCTAGAACGGGAGTCATTGGGATTTCCAGAAAAGTTGTCACTTCTGTAGAATTTCCACAAATGAGTCCAGGCCATCTTGTATGATTCTTTCTAGCTTCAGAATCTCACAACTCTGATTAAGTAATGTGATTATTTAGAATGGAAGGGGATATTTGATCATAAAATAGGTCAAGTATTAACAACTTCACCCTTGCTTTCTGGAAATGAGTCAGGGGTCACTATAGGGAAATCTAACTCTTCAACCCATGTCAGATTTCTCAGCAAATCCTCAAATCTCTACCTTTAAATTACTTCCAGGATTGGATGATTTTCCACCTACCCCCCCCCCAACCCCTCATAACAACTTTGGACCACATTTCCATTATTTCTTTTGAATTATCACAATAACCTGTAATTGGACTCTGCAGCCCTTGCCACTTACTAAACACGCATGCACACATTCTATTTGCTTTACAACAGACTAATTGACTCTGTGAAAATACGGTCTCTACTAGAAATCTTCTAGTAGCTGTGCATCAACCTCACAGTAAAAGCCAATGTCTTTATCATGGCTGCAAGGGCCCTCCATTACCTCATCTAGCTCACCCCTACTACTCTTTCCCTTCCTCATCCTGCTTTAGCCACAGTGGTGAGCTCTCTGTTGGTTGAACTGCCTCAGGATATTGATACCTGCTGTTTCCTCCATCTAGAGTGTTCTTCCCCACGGGCGTGCATGGCCCACTCTCTGTCCTTCCAGGTCTTAGCACAACCATCATTATCTCAGTGAAGCCTGCCTCGGCCATCCTATTCAAAACTTTATCCTGCCCAGGACACATTTTTAATATTTCGCCATGTTCTATTTTATATCCTTAGCACCTAACATTAGCTATTTATGATGTATTGTATTTACATACCTTACTGTCTGTCTCATCAATCAGGGTAATGAAATCTCTGTCCAGACAGAGCAGTGCCTGGTTCTAGGTGCTCAGTAATTCCTGGCATTAGTGAAAAAAGATCTATTATATAATTGTTGGTTAATTCTCCATTTTAGCCAAGGAATTTCGTTTATATTGTGAATGTGATGAATTGGAACTCTATTCCTTAGAACTCAAAAAAGAATGGACCTCTGAGAATTAGAGAACATTGGATATTATAATCAAGCTGATTCGTGTCCTAAACCTCTGACTTCGGCAATCAGACTATGAAGGCTTCAGTGGGTCTTGAGTATCGTTTAGTCCAGTCTTGTATTTTACAAATAAGGAAAGTGAGGCTAAGAGCAAAAAGAATTGCCTAAGGTCATGCGAAGTGAGTGGCAGCACTGAGGTAGGATTCTGCCTCCTCAGCTGCAGTACAATCATGCCTTTCTTGGGTCTTTTGTTCACAAGCGAACATTTTCCGTTAACTTTTGAACTGAAATGTTCTTAAATAAACAACTGTTACTCTTGAAGAAAAATATTTTGGGTTTTAGCAAAACTTTGCTCAGCCTCTCATACATAATTGTTTCATACCCAGTAAATGATTGTTAAAATATGCCTGGAAATTAACATGCATATTTTTACTATGCGTAAACTTTATGAACTATGTGCAGTTTTGACAGGGTGCCTGTGTTCTGAGAACCCTGAAGGGCAGAGTTGTCATTGTATGTATTCGGTTATTTAATAAGTACTAATTGAATACCAATATGTGCAAGAAATTATCCTAGGCACTGAGATTCCAGTGACAAATAACACAGTTGAGGCCTTTGTAGAGGACATGGATGATAAAGTGATGATAACAAAAATAATTTCAGATAATAGTATGTGCTTTGAAGAAAACAAAACAGATATGCAGTAGAGATGGGATCTGAAAAAAAATTCCAAGAAGGCGACATCTGAACAGAGGCCTGAAGGAAAAGAACCAATCAGCCACTTGATATGGGGACGGAGGGATCAGACACCAGTAAGAACAGAGGTTTTATGATGGAATAGGCTTATCATGATCAAGGAAGAAAAGAAAGGACGAGCTGATTGTGGCACTGCAAACAAAAGGAAGGTTGGTAGAAGACGAGGTCAGAAAAGGAGCAGGAGTTTGATCACCAAACCTCATAGTCCCAGTGAAGATCCTGGGAAACAATAGTGGGAAGTGGTTTAAAGTGGGGAGTAACTACTCTGGCTAAGATTTTGAAAATCCCACAATGGTTGATGAGTAGAGAATGTGTTTCAGAGGAGCAAAAGTAGAACCAGTCAGATTATAGGGGGGAAAAGTTAAGAGAAGACGGTGGCTTGGAGAAAGGAGGTTACAGTGGGGATGGAGGGATCCCATCATGTGGTGTAGGTTCCACACTAACCACTGCTCAAGCAACCAGATCTCATAAAATGTCTGGATACGTACAACCCCTTCTGGAAGGACAAAGTCAAAATGGTGGATAGGTTTGGTCAAGTCCATCAAAAGGGGATACATGGCTGCATATGGTTCAAAGGCACACTTCACGGATTACTGGTTCAAGATGTTATTTAAAAAAAGATGCAGAGAGGATTGTTCTGTGGCCAAATAAGTGTGGGGAACAGACCCAGTAGATTCCCATTTAGAGATTCACAGTGCACGTTAACTTATTCTGAGAGGTCTAGCAGGAAAGACCTACAACTTCCTCTTCCCCACACTTCCAAAATCCTTTGATCAAGGAACCCTGTTTTCTTTTCTGCCTTCCTCCTGGAACACCCACTAGTAAGCTGAGGGACACAGTTTTGAGCAAGCCAATGCAGTGGAATAGAGACATTATGCTTTACTGCGATCACTGACTTCATTTCATGTGCTATTGGGACACCCCACTTTTCCTGCTGGAACCTCGGTGTCCTCATCAGTAAAAAGAGAAGGTCAGAAACATTGGTCACTAACGTCACTTTCTTTTATTCAGCTGTTTTGTGTAAAGTTGTTTTTCCTGTAAATCCTCAAAGGGTAGTTGCTTTAGATAAAGCTGCCAACTCAGTTAAATGATAGTTTGGCAGTACTGCTTCAACCCACCCTTATCTCCCTGAGCTGATCATGACTGGCTTTCTTTATACCGTGTTGAGCATTTTTTTTTTTTTTAATCATCATCACTTGCAAAGAAGGCATTTAATAACTGGATCAGAACTGCTGCTAGCCCAAAGTCTGAATCTCCTAGGAGAAGAGTTACAACACTGTGAAGGTGGGTCAGACCGAATGGATTTACAGAAGAGCTGGTAATACTCAGTTAGATGTTACTAGGCAACTGTGCAGGGTGGGATGGAACAGATATTGATACTCAGACTGTGTCTTGTAAGCCCATTTGCTTCAAATCTCAAGGGATGCATTTCTTAGCAAAAAGAGCAGAGTATTGGGGTGCCTGGGTGGCTCAGTCATTAAGCATCTGCCTTCGGCTCAGGTCATGATCCTAGGGTCCTGGGATTGAGCCCCGCATCGGGCTCCCTGCTTGGCAGGAAGCCTGCTTCTCCCTGTCCCACTCCCTGTGCTTGTGTTCCCTCTCTCGCTGTGTGTCTCTCTGTCAAATAATAAAATCTTTAAAAAAAAAAAAAAAAAAAGGGCAGAGTATTGAGAAAACATTCTTTTGTTCAAAATTTTTCTGTACTCTGGAAACAAAACATAAGGCATGGTTTTGCATGTTGAAGGCTGCATTAGCTCTTTTACCAAAAGATCCATCCTGCCTTCTGTCCTTCATTTTTTTTCTTTTGTATTTAGAGGATGAGTCACCAGCCTCTTTCTTGGGACCTTGAATGTCCATTAGCTGTGCCTTTGGGAACCATAAGCAAGCCTGAGGAATAAGCAGGCAGAACAGAGGAAGACTATCAGGAGTCTGGTGGAGGGAATGGGGTTACAAAGCTATGGAATCATGGAGGTAGGAGAGGGGAAGAGAATGAGAAAGGATAAGAAAGGTTGATGGAGAAGTACACTAGATTTGGAGAAGGAAAGATAGAGGAAGCTTTTTCAAATTGCTGTTACTTTTTTGGTTCAAAGGGATATAAGGGCAGCTAAGCCAAGTCCATTGGGGTCTCTCTCCCTTTCTTTGTTATGGTAGCAATAGAATAAAACGTATTAAACAATCTATCCCTAACTAGGTTTGGTGTCAATTCCAGTGTATGTGGGGTGGGGTGGGGGATGAGGTTCCCTGTACCAACAAGCAATTCTTGGGACACCACCAGCCTCTCCTCCAATTCAACTCCATTCTGACACTACCCAGAGAGAGCATCAGATCCCACAGGTTAAAGATTCAGTCCCACACGATGCCGCCCCCCCTCGCCCCAACTCCCAAGCCCTCAGATTCGATTGCCAGCCTAGGGTATTACCTGTGCTTCTGACTGACCTGCTACACATTAGAGGTTCCCATGATCTCCTCCTTGGACTTCAGATGTCAATCATAAGTTGAGGTTGTTACCTGTATGTCCAACTGACTATAAATTAGAGGTTTCCAAGACCCCTTCCCCAGGTTCAATTAATTTGCTAAAGCTGCTCACAGAGCTCAAACATTTTAGTTACTAGATCACTGGTTGGTTAGAAAAGGCTATAACTCTGAAACAGCCAGAGAAAAGAGATGGATAAGGTAGGGCATGAACAGGGGCGCCTGGGTGGCTCAGTCGTTAAGCGTCTGCTTTCGGCTCAGGTCATGATCGCAGGGTCCTGGGATTGAGCCCCGCATCGGGCTCCCTGCTCAGCAGGAAGCCTGCTTCTCCTTCTCCCACTCCCCCTGCTTGTGTTCCTGGTCTCGCTATCTCTCTCTGTCAAATAAAATCTTAAAAAAAAAAAAAAAAAGTAGGGCATGAAGAAAGGGCGCTGAGCTTCCACGCTCTCTGCAGGCGCTCCACCCTCCCAGCACCTCCACAGGTTCACCAACGAACCCTGTCCTTTGGGTATTTATGGAGGCTTCATTATGTAATCATAATCAATTAAACTATTGGCTGTTGGTGATTGATTCACCCTCCATCCCTGCCCCACTCCTGGAGGTGGGGGTGGGTATGAAAATTTCCAGTGTTCGTTTTCCTGGCAGCCCGCTCCTCCCTTAGTTATCTAAGGCTTTCCGAAAGTCATTCCTTAAGGTAACAGATGACACCTTTATCTTTCCTATCACAGGAAATTGCAAGGTTTTATTTTTTTTCTCGTTTTTTAAAATTTAAATTCAATTAACATATAATGTATTGTTGGTTTCAGAGGTAGGGGTCAGTGATTCATCAGTCTTTATAATACCCAGTGCTCATCACCTCACGTGCCCTCCTTAATGTCCATCACCCTGTTACCCCATGCCCCCTACAACCCCCTCCCCTCCAGCAACCCTCCGTTTGTTTCCTATGGTTAAGAGTCTCTTATGGTTTATCTCCCTCTCTGATTTCATCTTGTTTTATTTTTTCCTCTCTTCCCCTATGATCCTCTGTTTTTGTTTCTTAAATTCCACATATGAGTGAGATCATATGATAATTGTCTTTTAAGAAGCTCTTTGCCAGGAACAGAGAATTTTGTCTTTGGCAGCTCTGTGTCTGAGCTTTTCCTCAGATCCCAGTAATCTGTTTTGGGAAAGGAGATAGATGTGGCAAGAGAAGCAGACTGAGTATAGTGAATCGGGGAGAGAAAACCGATCAGGGATAGAAGAAACTAATTTGTTGGGTACGCAAGGATGGGGACAGAAGAATATAGTCATGAAGGAGCTTAATTTGGCAAGAGTTTCAGAGGTTGAGAGTGAGTTGGGTCAGAAAAGAGGCTTTGGAGTAGGAATGGGTATAGGAAAAATAGTGTGTGAAGAAGGGGAAAGAAGATTTCCAGGGAATGTAAATTGGAACTCCTTGTATGATGTTACTGAGGTAACACCAGTAAAGATGGAGGTCACTTGTAATTACCTCTGATCCCTGTCTACTGCCTATGACACAGATCAAGAACTAGATGACATGCAGCCATGGTTGATACCGAGGATGGAAAGGAGGGGAAGAGCTGAGAGGGGTAAGTGGGATGATCCATACACAGAAGTAAGTGCATAGTAGAGGAAGGGAAGTATTTCCTATTTTCACCAAAGACTCAAAATTCTAAGCAAGAAAATTTAGATTAAATTGCAATGCACTTCTTGATTGTACAAGTGTACTATGAATTTTTTTTTTTGATATTCACATAATTTGACAAATCTGATTCCTGGCGTTTTTAAGAAAATGTTGACTGTGGCATCTTTCTGGCTTACCAAGAGAACACCTCTTCTCTGAAGAAGAATACATTGAACAGATTTCCTGGTCTGAGCATTTGTGATTTAATGATTCAGTACCTCTGAAATGAATTTTAAAATAGTCAACGCCAATTCTGAATACTTATCCTAACACACTATTTTCACTGGCTTTGCCCTCTTGAGATTTATTTTCCATCAATGTTCTTTATATCCCTTTTGGCTTACTTCCGCATTCAGAGAGGCTGGGTAGAATGAAATCACCATCCTATTTCTACTTATGTAGATGTTCAGCAGGGTTTTGCGGTGCCAGCAATAATCACCCCAGAATTCTGTGGTGGTCAGTGTACCAGTTACACTGACAAACTTCAGTGTTAAAAGCATTGGCATAAGGAATTATACTGCCCATGTGTTCCATAGAACATGGAGCATGCAAGATACTGTTTGGCAAAAGTTTCACAGTCAAATCAGTTTGCACACTTCAAGCACTGCTGGTTTAAGATAAAAGCCATTCGGTTAAGAGGGAAGGAACTAGATATCTAGTATTAGGCCTGCACTTAACATTTTGTGTTACCTTGACTAGCCACTGAAACTCTGCAGGAGTAGAGGATGGGGGTTACACTCTTTGTCTTCTCCACACAATAGGGTTATGACCTATCATTTAGCTGTGGTCTGTAGGCTGAAGCCTTGGCTCTATGGTCAGAGTTTATGTTAGAATTCTAGCTCTACCTCCTAAAGCTGTGTGACGAGGCCAAGTTACTAAATTTGCCTGAGCTTTAGTTTATCCTTAGGTGCGAATAATAGTATATTTATCTCACAGGGCTTTTAGGCATAGGTGAGCTAGCCAATCTGGAAAAGGGAATTGTCATCATCGTACCACTTAAATCGTTACTAGGCCAATCATAATGAGTAGCAAGATGATCATTAGCAGTAATGATAATTATGGAACTTATTTTTTGAAAAAAGGTAGTAATAGTCACAGGAACAGCAGTAATAACTATTGTTGATTGAGCACTGAGTTTTTTTCTGGCACTATTCTAAGAACTTAGAGGATTTTTATGAGAAGTATAAGTTAGGTATCTAATTATACCTGTTTTTACGGAGAAGGATGCTGTGGTTCGGGAGATTGAACCTGCTCAGTCTTGTAGCTGTAAATGGTAGAGCCACTGTGCTCCTGTCCAGTGCCAGAAGATTTTTTTTTTTTCTCAAGTAATCTTCACACCCAACGTGGGGCTCAGACTCCCAACCCCAAGATCAAGAGTCGCATGCTCTACCGACTGAGCCAGGCAGGCGCCCCAGCGCTGGAGGATTTTCACCTAATTTCTCTCCCAAGTTAAATGACCTTTTCACCTGCCCCTTGGTGCTGTTAGCCTCTCTGTTCTCTAGCTCTGTGAGGGCTTTAAGAGGAAAAAAACCATGTGATTCTTCACTTCACAGTTCACCAGCAATCATTACGAGTGGAAATTAAAGAAGTACAGATGGGATAAGCACTGGAGGCACTTAGATTTCCCTCCTGGTTTTTCTTTCTCAATGGCAATTATTATTTAAATGTGTAATTGTAATTGAAAGTGTAGTGCTGTATATTGTATATAAAAGAATTTTTATATGTTGATTATTTCAAAAAAATAAAAAGTGGATAGCAGTGAGTTCTCAGAGCGTTTATTGCACAGTGAATCCTCAAAGGCAGGAGCTGAGCTCTCTGTATTGGGTTGGACCTATAGCACTGGTTCTGGAAATGTTGAAGAGGGGGCCTTGCAGATCTTAGAAGAAAAATGGGCAAGATTGCCATCTAGTGGACTCTGACCTAATTTCAGCTTCCAAAAAATCAGCTGTGTTTAGTGAAACCTGTCCAAAATAAGTAACATGAATGGGTACTTGGATTAAATATGTAATGGAGAAATGTAAACTGAGTCAGACCAATACTCAAGCTGAATTCTGAGTTGGTCAATAGAAGACCAAAATGCATGTTAGAGGTTCAGATGCGTAGGATTTTAGCACTAAAGAGAACCCAAGATTAACATTTTCAACCTCTTCTTTTTGCAGCCCAAGAAAGGGCAGTAACTTGCTTAGGGTCACATGAGAATGAGGACTTGTACTCAAGGCTTCATAAATCCATGTTCCAGGCTCAGACTTTTATATTGTGTAGAGAGCAGGGCACTGTCCTTCATAACCTAAACAAAACGGGAATCCATCCCAAATTGAATAAATCCAGCTAGCCATCATAGATTCATATTTACAAAAGAAGACGGGTGTTATAAGCAGGAAATTGTTTGAACTCTTTTTGGAAACCTCTCTGCATACCATGGAAGCCCTACTTACGTAACATAAATGGAAAATAACAGTATTTTACTCAGTGTTCAAAAGCATTTCTCTGTGTCTGCTATTTAGGGATTTGCTAAATACACATAACTGAAGAGTATGTTAGGGGACTGTTATGATAAAAGTTTGTGGACTTTAATTCTATCTCCATTCAGCTACCAACTTTTGACTTTTGTGCCCATGTTTCCCATAGAAAGAAATTAAGGGGAAAGGAAGGACCAAGAGTTTTACCACTTGTAAATGTCAGTTGAGATATTTCCGAGGGAGCAGGGGAGTAACTCCTATTCTGAGTCATGGCTGTGCCCCATCCAGGCTGTGTTACCTGGAGTTTTTCTTTGTTCATCTCTGAAGTAGAGATCATGATAATGTGCCCCTCAGCTCAGGGTCCTTGTGAGATTTAAGAGAGAGGAAGCATAATAAAATACTCTCTAGGGATTCTTCATCTCTTTCTCCCCCTCTCTCCCTTCCTCCCTCCTCTGTGGAAAGTTGTCATATTTTTATTCAGGTTTCCTAGCCTTTTCTCCTTAAATTCCAAACCAAACCTGCAGAAATCCTGAAAGACTAGTTCACTGGATATCCAAATATCCTTCCGGTCAATTCAGCAGTTGTTAATATTTGAAAGTTATATCCATCGTGTCCTCTGCTTCTCAACTCTTATGTATGCATCACCTAAAAACGACATTTTCCGGTATAACCGTCCTGCCATGAACGCCACTAAGAAAGTTAATAATTCTGTAGTGTTGTCTAATAGTCTTTTTTTGAGTTTTTTAAAATTTTATTATGTTAGTCATCATACATTACATCATTACTTTTTTTTAAAATTTTATTTTATTATGTTAATCACCATACATTACATTAGTTTTTGATGTAGTGTTCCATGATTCATTGTTTGAGTATTACACCCAGTGCTCCATTCAATACGTGCCCTCTTTAATACCCATCACCAGGCTAACCCATTCCCCCCACACCCCTCCCCTCTAGAACCCTGTTTGTTTCCAGAGTCCATAGTCTATCATGGTTTTTCTCCCCCTCTGATTCCCCCCCTTCATTTTTCCCTTCCTCCTATCTTCGCTTTTTTTTTTTTTTTTAACATGTATTATTTGTTTCAGAGGTACAGGTCTGTTATTCATCAGTCTTACACAATTCATAGCACTCACCATAGCACATACCCTCCCCAATGCCCATCACTCAACCACCCCATCCCTCCCACCCCCCACCACTCCAGCAACCCTCAGTTTGTTTCCGGAGATTAAGAATTCCTCATATCAGTGAGATCATATGATACATGTCTTTCTCTGATTGACTTATTTCACTTAGCATAATACCCTCTAGTTCCATCCGTGTCATTGCAAACGGTAAGATTTCATTTTTTTGATGGCTGCATAATATTCCATTGTATATATATACACCACATCTTCTTTATCCATTCATCTCTTTTTTTTTTAAAGATTTTATTTATTTATTTGACAGAGAGAGATAGCGAGAGCAGGAACACAAGCAGGGGGAGTGGGAGAAAGAGAAGCAGGCTTCCTGCCGAGCAGGGAGCCCGATGTGGGGCTCAATCCCAGGACCCTGGGATCATGACCTGAGCCGAAGGCAGATGCTTAATGACTGAGCCACCCAGGCGCCCCTATCCATTCATCTCTTGATGGACATCTAGTCTCTTTCCATAGTTTGGCTATTGTGGACATTGCTGCTATAAACATTGGGGTGCATGTACCCCTTCGGATCCCTACATTTGTATCTTTGGGGTAAATACCCAGTAGTGCAATTGCTGGATCGTATGGTAGCTCTATTTTCAACTTTTTGAGGAACCTCCATACTGTTTTCCAGAGTGGCTGCACCAGCTTGCATTCCCACCAACAGTGTAGGAGGGTTCCCCTTTCTTCGCATCCCTGCCAACATCTGTCGTTTCCTGAATTGTTCATTTTAGCCATTCTGACTGGTGTGAGGTGGTATCTCATTGACGTTTTGATTTGGATTTCCCTGATGCCGAGCAATGTTGAGCACTTTTTCATGTGTCTGTTGGCCATTTGGATGTCTTCTTTGGAAAAATGTCTGTTCATGTCTTCTGCCCATTTCTTGATTGGATCATTTGTTCCTTGGGTGTTGAGTTGGTAAGTTCTTTATAGATTTTGGATACTAGCCCTTTATCTGATATGTCACTTGCAGATACCTTCTTCCATTCTGTTGGTTGTCTTTGGTTTGGTTCATTGTTTACTTTGCTGTGCAAAAGCTTTTTATCTTGATGAAGTCCCAATGGTTCATTTTTGCCCTTGCTTCCCTTGCATTTGGCAACGTTTCTAGGAAGAAGTTGCTGTGGCTGAGGTCGAAGAGGTTGCTGCCTGTGTTCTCCTTTAGGATTTTGATGGACTCCTGTCTCACATTTAGGTCTTTCAACCATTTTGGTCTATTTTTGTGTGTGGTATAAGGAAATGGTCCAGTTTCATTCTTCTGCGTGTGGCTGTCCAATTTTCCCAGCACCATTTGTTGAAGAGACTGTCTTTTTCCCATTGGACATTCTTTCATGCTTTGTCAAAGATGAGTTGACCATAGAGTTGAGGGTCCATTTCCGGACTCTCTGTTCCATTGATCTATGTGTCTGTTTTTGTGCCAGTACCATACTGTCTTGATGATGACAGCTTTATAATAGAACTTGAAGTCCGGAATTATGATGCCACCAGCTATGCTTTTCTTTTTCAACATTCCTCTGGCTATTCAGGGTCTTTTCTTGTTCCATACAAATTTTAGGATTATTTATTCCATTTCTTTGAAAAAAGTTGATGGCATTTTGATAGGGATTGCATTAAATGTGTAGATTGCTGTAGGCAGCATTGACATCTTCACCGTATTTGTTCTTCCAATCATGAGCATGGAACATTTTTCCATTTCTTTGTGTCTTCCTCAATTTCTTTCATGAGTGTTTTATAGTTTTCTGAGTACAGATTCTTTGCCTCTTTGGTTAGATATATTCCCAGGTATCTTGTGGTTTTGGGTGCAATTATAAATGGGATCGACTCCTTAATTTCTCTTTCTTCTGTCTTGTTGTTGGTGTATAGAAATGCCACTGATTTCTGTGGATTGATTTTATATCCTGCCACTTTACTGAATTCCTGTATGAGTTCTAGCAGTTTTGGGGCGGAGTCTTTTGGGTTTTCCACATAAAGTATCATATCATCTGCAAACAGTAAGAGTTTTTCTTCTTTGCCGATTCGGATGCCTTTTATTTCTTTCTGTTGTCTGATTGCTGTGGTTAGGACTTCTAATACTATGTTGAATAGCAGTGGTGATAGCGGACATCCCTGCCGTGTTCCTGACCTTAGGGGGAAAGCTTTCAGTTTTTCCCCATTGAGAATGATATTCGCTGTGAGTTTTTCATAGATGGCTTTTATGATATGGAGGTATGTACCCTCTATCCCTATACTCTGAAGAGTTTTGATCAAGAAAGGATGCTGTACTTTGTCAAATGCTTTTTCTGCATCTATTGAGAGGATCATATGGTTCATGTTCTTTCTTTTTTAATGTATTGTATCACATTGATTGATTTGCGGATGTTGAACCAAGCTTGCAGCCCAGGGATAAATTCCACTTGGTTGTGGTGAATAATCCTTTTAATGTACTGTCGTATCCTATTGGCTAGTATTTTGGTGAATTTTTGCATCCATGTTCATCAGGGATATTGGTCTGTAATTCTCCTTTTTGATGGGGTCTTTGTCTGGTTTTGGGATCAAGGTAATGCTGGCCTCATAAAATGAGTTTGGAAGTTTTCCTTCCATTTCTATTTTTTGGAACAGTTTCAGAAGAATAGGTATTAATTCTTCTTTAAATGTTTGGTAGAATTCCCCTGGGAAGCCATCTGGCCCTTGGCTCTTATTGGGAGATTTTTGATGACTGCTTCAATTTCCTTGCTGGTTATAGGTCTGTTCAGGTTTTCTATTTCTTCCTGGTTCAGTTTTGGTATTTTATACATCTCTAGGAATGCATCCATTTCTTCCAGATTATCTAATTTGCTGGCATATAGTTGCTCATAATATGTTCTTATAATTGTTTGTATTTCTTTGGTGTTGGTGGTGATCTCTCCTCTTTCATTCATGATTTTATTTATTTGGGTCCTTTCTCTTTTCTTTTTGATAAGTCTGGCCAGGGGTTTATCAATCTTGTTAATTCTTTCAAAGAACCAGCTTCTAGCTTCGTTGATCTGTTCTACTGTTCTTTTGGTTTCTATTTCATTGATTTCTGCTCTGATCTTTATTATTTCTCTTCTCCTGTTGGGTTTAGGCTTTATTTGCTGTTCTTTCTCCAGCTCTTTTAGGTGCAGGGTTAGGTTGTGTATTTGAGACCTTTCTTGTTTCTTGAGAAAGGCTTGTATTGCTATTTCCTCTTAGGACTGCCTTTGCTGCATCCCAAAGATTTTGAACAGTTGTGTTTTCATTTTCATTTGTTTCCATGAATTTTTTTAATTCTTCTTTAATTTCCTGGTTGACCCATTCATTCTTTAGTAGGATGCTCTTTAGCCTCCATGTATTTGAGTTCTTTCCGACTTTCCTCTTGTGATTGAGTTCTAATTTCAAAGCACTGTGGTCTGAAAATATGCAGGGAATGATCCCAATCTTTTGGTACCAGTTGAGACCTGATTTGTGACCTAGGGTGTGATCTATTCTGGAGAATGTTCCATGGGCACTAGAGAAGAATGTGTATTCTGTTGCTTTGGGATGGAATGTTCTGAATATATCTGTGAAGTCCATTTGGTCCAGTGTGTCATTTAAAGTCTTTATTTCCTTGTTGATCTTTTGCTTAGATGATCTGTCCATTTCAGTGAGGGAGTTGTTAAAGTCCCCCACTATTATTGTATTGTTGTTGATGTGTTTCTTTGCTTTTGTTATTAATTGGCTTATATAATTGGCTGCTCCCATGTTAGGGGCATAGATATTTACAATTGTTAGAGATTCTTGTTGGATAGACCATTTAGGTAGGGTATAGTGTCCTTCCTCATCTCTTATTACAGTCTTTGGTTTAAAATCTAATTTGTCTGATATAAGGATTGCCACCCCAGCTTTCTTTTGGTGTCCATTAGCATGGTAAATGGTTTTCCACCCCCTCACATTCAATCTGGGGGTGTCTTTGGGTCTAAAATGAGTCTCTTGCAGACAGCATATCGATGCACCTTGTTTTTTTATCCGATCTGAGAGCCTGTGTCTTTTGATTGGGGCATTCAGCCCATCTACATTCAGGGTAACTATTGAAAGATATGAATTTAGTGCCATTGTATTGCCTGTAAGGTGACTGTTACTGTATATTGTCTGTGTTCCTTTCTGGTCTATGTTGCTTTTAGGCTCTCTCTTTACTTAGACAACCCCTTTCAATATTTCTTGTAGGGCTGGTTTCATGTTTGCAAGTTCCTTTAGTTTTTGTTTGTCCTGGAAGCTTTTTGTCTCTCCTTCTATTTTCAATGACAGCCTAGCTGGATATAGTATTCTTGGCTGCATATTTTTCTCATTTAGTGTTCTAAATATATCATGCCAGTCCTTTCTGGCCTGCCAGGTCTCTGTGGATAGGTCTGCTGCCAGTCTAATGTTTCTACCATTGTAGGTTACAGACCTCTTGTTCCAAGCTGCTTTCAGGATTTTCTCTTTGTCTCTGAGACTTGTAAGTTTTACTATTAGATGTCGGGGTGTGGACCTATTTTTATTGATTTTGAGGGGGGTTCTCTTTGCCTCTTGAATTTTGATGCCTGATTCCTTCCCCAAATTAGGGAAGTTCTCTGCTATAATTTGCTCTAATATACCTTCTGCCCCCCTCTCTCTTTCTTCTTCTGGGATCCCAATTATTCTAATATTGTTTGTCTTATGGTATCACTTGTCTCTCAAATTCTGCCTTCGTGATCCAGTAGTTGTTTATCTCTCTTTTTCTTAGCTTCTTTATTCTCCATCTATCATTTGGTCTTCTGTATCACTAATTCTCTCTTCTGCCTCATTTATCTTAGCAGTTAGAGCCTCCATTTTTGATTGCACCTCATTAATAGCCTTTTTGATTTTGACTTGGTTAGATTTTAGTTCTCTTATTTCTCCAGAAAGGGTTTCTCTAGTATCTTCCATGCTTTTTTCAAGCCCAGCTAGTATCTTTATAATCGTCATTCTGAACTCTAATTCTGACATCTTACTAATGTCATATTGATTAGGTCCCTGGCAGTCGGTACTGCCTCTTTTTATTTTTTTTGTGGTGAGTTTTTCTTTTCTTTTTTTTTTTTTTTTGTGGTGAGTTTTTCCATCTTGTCATTTTGTCCAGAGGAGAACAGATGAATGAGAGAACAAAATGCTAACAGGGTAACAACGACCCCAGAAAAATATACACTAAACAAATGAGAAGAGACCTGAAACCGGGGGAAAAGAAAGGGAAAACAAGAAAAAAGAAAAAGGAAAAAAAAAAAGAATATAATCAAATATGATTAGGCTGGTGAGTAGATCAGTGCCACACACTAGATTTTGGGCATATTTTGGTCTGTTAGAATAAACTGCCTCCCAAAATTTTAAAGAAAGAAAAACTTATATATTACAAAAATAAGGGTAAATATGAAGGGCTGGAATATGACTATAAAGATGAAAATTATAAAAGATTTTATAAAAGGAATTGATGATTGAAAAGAGAAGAGAAATTAAAAAACAAAAAAAGGGAGAAAATGTGATCGGACAGGAGACTAGAACAAAGCCAAACACTAGAGATTTAGGGTATATTTTGGTCTGTATCCCAAAATTTTAAATAGAGAACTTATATATATATACAAAAAATAAGGTTAAGTACAATGAAGGGATAGAATATGACTCTAAAAATGAAAAATAAAAAAGATTTTTTTAAAAAAGGGATTGGTAAGATGTTGGTTGAAAAAGGGAAAAAGAAAAATTCAAAAAAAATTAACTTTGAAAGGCTAAAGAATCATAGGAAAAAAGCCATGAATTCTATGTGCAATATTCCCCTAGCGCTGCAGTTCTGCCGTTCTCATTGATCGGTAAACTTGGTCTTGGCTGGCTGTTCTCGCTGATCTTCTGGGGGAGGGGCCTGTTGCCATGGTTCCCAAATGTCTTTGCTGGAGGCAGAATTGCCCTGCCCTTGCCTGGTCCAAGCTAAGAAATCTGCTGGGGTTTGCTCTCGGGAGCTTTTGTTCCTTGCAAGCTTTCTGTACAGCTTTGGAGGAGGAGAGTGAAATGGCAGCCTCCCAGTCTCCGCCCCGGAGGAGCCAAGAACTCGGGGCCCCACTCCTCAGTGAGCCCCCAGAGAAAAGCAGTCAGTCACTCCCATCTCCCCAGTCTCCGGCTGCATTCCGTGCTCACCCGGCCTGTGACCGAGCGTTTCTATCTCTGGCACACGACCTGGTGTGGAATCTCCAAACCCAGCTGATCCCTGCGGTGCACTCCCACGCTGCTCTTCCCGGAGAAGGAAGGGGAGTCTCCCTGGATCTGCCACTTGTTGGGTCCCTGCTGGAGGAGCAGTGGCCCGACTGCCGTGGATCACGGTTTATGGCAACCCCGAGCTGAGAGCCCGCGCCTCGGCTCCATCTCTGCAGCCAGCTTCCCTGGTCCGATCCCTGGGAGCTCTGTTGCACTCAGGCACCCCCTGTCTTTCTGTGACCCCGAGGGTCCTGAGACCACACTGTCCCAGAGAGAGTTCCACCCCGCGCTTAGCCACTGGAGTGATGTCCCTCAGCGGAGCAGACTTCTGAAAGTTCTGACTTTGTGCTCCGCAGCTCTATCACTTGCCAGAAGCGGCTGACGGAGGCCCCCTCCCGCCGTCTATCTTCCCGATTATCACCTCGGATTCACTTGTTCGCACGTCCTACCTCCCAGAAAATGGTCGCTTTTCTGTTCAGAGAGTTGCTGCTATTCTTTTCTTTGATCTCCTGTTGAGTTCGTAGGTGTTCAGAATGTTTTGATCCCTATCCAGCTGAATTCCTGGGACCAGACGAAATTTAGGTCTCCTACTCCTCTGCCATCTTGCTCCTCCTCTCCTGTCTAATATTCTTTACATTCAAATTTAATTGTCCTGTGCATGGTTTTTACATCATTATTTTTTAATCCAGGATCCAGCCAAGGTTACATTTGATTGTTACTTTAGTTTCTTGTCTAGAACAGTACCCCTAAAACTAAATGTTTTATATTTTAGGATTTTGACTTTTTGAAGATTTTAGGAAGCAGATTATATAACTCTTAGCGATACCAACTGTGCTCACTTGATTAAGATGGTAACTGCTAGGTATCTCTGTCGTAAAGGTGTATTTTTCTGTTTTTAGTAAGTATTTGGGGAATAATACTTTGGGACTGTGTGAACATTCTGCCCCCAAATAAATTTCGACCCAAGGGTATTATGCATCCATTAGGGAACTGTGGCTGAATCATTGCTAGATTGAAAGTTTAAAAATGGTAATTTTCCTCCTATTTTTTTGCTACAGTGATTATCTGGCAGTCTTTTAAAAAGAAGAACTTTCTTTTTTTTTTTTCCCTCTTCTTTCTCTAAGGTGCTATTATAGACCCAAGGTGGTGGTGGTTTTTTTTTTTAATCCATTGCCATCATTTTCCTTAAAGTTTAAGTTGTTGCAAATTTGTTCAATGATAGATCCTGGGGGCCAGACCCTCTGTTCTTTCGTGTGCTTGATTTTTGCTTTCTGGTACAAGCTGCTGGAGGCTCCTCTTGTATTTTTCCTAATCCACCCCAGAATTAGGAATTAGCACTTCAAGGAATGGAGAAAGATATTTAGAATCTGAGACCTGAATGCTAGATGAAACACTAGACAAATGTTTTTAAAACCCTGGTGTTAGTGTAAAAATAAGATTTAGAGAAAAATGCACCTGGCTTTGCATATTTTGTCAAATGACCCCTCTGCTTGGTTAAATCCTCCTTCAACTTTAACTTCTCATATTTTCTGAGGAAACCATAATGTTCCAGGTCCCTCAGGATTAGGATCATTTTCCCCTAACATATCTGCCTTTGGAGCCCTAGACTTTCCTAATACTCAGCACATGTACAAATATTCAAAGTATATCTTGTCTGAAAGGGACATCTGAGAGTTCCCAGATAGCCCTCCCCTGCCCCCCACCCCAAACATGGACAGCTTCCCTCTCCTGCTATCAACGTCTGCCCCCATAGTGGTACATTTGTTATAATGTGACACATTATGATTTACACATTTTTGTCACCCAATGGTTCACTCATGGTGTTACAGATTCTGTGGGCTTTGACAAATGTATGACATGTATTTACCATTGTAGTGTACAGAATAGTTTCACTGCCCTAAGAATCCTCTGTGCTCTGCCTAGACATCCTTTCCTCTTCCTTAATCCCTGGCAACCACCAACATTTTTTTTCTATCTCCATAATTTTATCTTTTTTGGAATGTCCTATATTGGCCATCATCCAGTGTATAGCCTTTTCAGATTGACTTCTTTCTCTCAATAATATGCATTTAAGTTTCCTCCATGTTTTCCTTTGGCTTGATTGCTTATTTCTTGTTAGTGCCAAATAATATTCCATTATGTGTTGTTACCACAGTTTATCACTTACCAAAGGACATCTTGGTGGCTTCCAAGCTGCTTTAAACATCCATGTGCGGGTTTTTGTGTGCATACAAATTTTCAACTCATTTGTGTGGGAACCAAGGAGCAGCGTTGCTGAAATTTATGGTATGAGTAGGTTTAATTTTATTAAAAACAGTGGAGCATTTTTGGTTTGTATTAAATTGCATACATATGTCCTCACAATTGCCTCCTCTGTGTCCTGTATACGGAACCACAGCTAATAGTTTGGGTGTTTTTGTTACTTCTACGTCTTTTTATTGCCTTACAAATTTTCCCCACCCATTTCGCCAAGATCAGTGTAGTGATGTGGGTGCCATCTAGTGGACATAGAGAAACTGTGTTTTCATAGAACAACCACCACCGCAAAAAGATTCATGCAAAAATAAATCAATCAAAATCCCTTTTGTATTGTGCTACATAATAAAAGCATTTCAATGTTTTGGACCTGGAACAAGTGTTTGGGCTACAATGGAGTCCCAAACTTGGAGAAGTATGGTAGGAAATTAGCAGAATTAGACAGCAAGTTAATACTCTGAATTTCCAAATTTATTCACCAAAATGACTTGGGATCTTCATACATATACAGAGCTTTTGGAGAGAGCGGAATGGAGTGGAGGAGGGAATTAAAGGATAAAAAAAATGGTTATTGTCTCTAGGTCTCCTAATCTTTTTGTAGGATAAGAGTAATTAGAACCGTACCAGATAAGATGATTAGTATTAAAATGTAAATTGCCGATGGGAGGAGAGGGAAACCCAGAGGGCGGACTGCTCAGGGTAAATGTCACTGAAAAACAATGCATGGTCACAAGTCTTGAAATATGAAGAAGCTATGGTTAGGTAACAGGAGAGCATCATGAAAAAAGGATAAATTCAGGGCAGTAGGAAAAAAAAAAGTTTGAATTATAGAGATCCATGCAGAATATCTGTATCTATTTGTTCTAATTCACTGGGACTTAGAGAGGAGGCAGGGGGTAAGTGAAATAATTGAACTATCTCTAGGAGACTCTAATGAAGAGTAATGGAGATAATAAAAGATAAAGCCAACACTAAAAATGATGATTAGAAGAGCTAACACTTGCTGATGTCTCATGTGGAGTCACTGTCCTAATTACTTTTACATATATTATCTCATTTCAACTTCATAACAATCTGATGAGGTGTAGGTATTACAATCATCCTTGTTTTAATTTGAGGTAACTCAGACCCCCAATTTTTTTTATAACTTTGACTAAATTACAAAGCTAGAAAGTAGAGGAGCCTGGATTCAAGCCCAGAAGTAAGATTTCAGAGGCTGTATGTGATCTCTTGAATTCTGCTAAATTGAGTGAAACAAATGGGATGAACAGATTGAGGAACCTGAATTATGGACCTGTTCTCTTCTTGACATACCTTGGGCAAATCCCATTCTGTTCCTGGGCATGAGTTTCTCCACCTGTTTAGTGAGACTATCACACCATATTACCTCTAAGGTATCTCTGGGTTCTAAAATATGTTGGTTATATTTAGGATGCTCAATGTTTTGTTCTGGTGATTGAATAATACTAAAATATCTAAAGTTATAGAATTCCACTACTTGAGTGTTTGTTAAAATACAGGGGCAAGGTAATATACTCTTAATTGATCACATTGTGTGTGTGTGTGTGTGTGTGTGTGTGTGTTGGGTGTTATTTCTCCTCTCTCATTTGTGATTTCGAGTTCTTTTTTTTCTTGATGAGTCTGGCTAGAGGTTTATTGATTTTTTTTTTTTTTTTTTCAAAGAACCAGCTCCTGGTTTCATTGATCTGTTGTATTGGTTTTTTTTTTTGTTTCTATATCATTTATTTCTGCTCTAATCGTTATCATTTCCATCCTTCTGCTGGTTTAAATGTTGTTGTTCTTTTTCTAGCCACACTTATTTTCTGACTTCAATTGCCTATTCTGGGAGTGCCTGGGTGGCTCAGTTGGTTAAGCGTCGGACTCTTTGATTTCTGCTCAGGGTTGTAAGATGGAGCCCCGCCTCTGGGCTCTGCACGGGGATTGGAGCCTGCTTAAGATTCTCTCTCTCCCTCTCTCCCTCCCTCCCCCCCCCAAAATAAATAGCCTATTCTGTAAGGCAGGTCTTAAGATTGTCCTATGTGGACAACTCTTACTATTGTCAGCATGAGGGAAATAAAACCTACTCTGGCTTAAAATACTATAGGAGAGTCAGCTCAGCGAAAAGGGAAGCAGTGGGAGACTAGTCATCCTTGACTCGCACCCCCCCCCCCCCCGTCACTTGCATCTGTTGAGTCCTATTGATAGAACTCACAAAGCTCTCTTGAGTCTGTCTGAAGCTCCACTGAATTTACACAAAGTTGCTTTGAATCTTTTCAGAGCACTCAGTCCCACCACCTTTATCCTAACCCAGGACATCATCATCATTCCTGAGAACTCTAATGGCTCCCTTACAATCTCCCTGCCTTTGGTATGGCCTTCTTCCAATCCATTTTTCACACTGTGGGTTGAGTAATCCTTCTCATGTAATTCTACTGACACCCGTCCAGTAGCTTTTCTGTGCACTTGGGATATCTTCCCAGAATTCTCACTTCATTCACATGGTTTAGGAGGTATTTCCTGTTTAAGACATTGCTTACCTTCCAGACTCCAGGCTACATTGCTCCCTCTCTTGAATTTTTAAAGCTTAGACTTCAAGTGTCCTTGACATTCATCCTTACAGTGTGGGCTGTCTTGGCATTCTGTAGTACATTAATCCTAGCACCTACTGTACCATGATGCAGTCACCTTTATTGCCTATAGGACTGTAAGGACCATGAAGGCAAGAATCTTATCTGCCTGTTCATGCTTCTATTTCCCATTTGAGTGCAGTGCTTACATTAAAAGAGCAAATGCCTAGTGAATGAATGAATACATGAATGAACCAACACACTGAAAATCAACATTTAAATACCTAGGAGATTTACTGAAGGCCAGGGTTAAATGGGGACTAAAGATCACGTAACCTAACCCCATGTAGAGCCTGCCTGCTTTTGTGTACCGTGTAAAATGGCACTCACCATCTGCTAGTCATAGGTGAGATAAACCCTAGAGGTGTAAAAGACCTCTGTCTCTGTGCTCCACTGAGCTCCTTGACCCAGAGACTCTCCACTGTGCTGCTGAGCAACATCACCTAGACACATGAGCCCCTTCTGTTCTCCTGGACTCTGAAGTTTCCTTGATTGTCCTTCCCTCTGGTCTGTGGTCCCCTGTGTGGTAGCCTCTAGAAGGTGTCGGGCTTTGAGGGACTCCTCCCCACTCCCATCCCTGCCCTTTTCCATGCAAACTTGTCAAACCCTTATTCAAATAAAGCTCTTTGTGTGCTGCTGCTGTCTCAGGGCCATCTTACTCCTTGATCAGCTGCGAAATCCCTTGAACTCATGACAGTCATTATAATGATGTTGGGTTTTATCTTAAGGGTAATGGGAAGTAATTGAATGGGAAGTAGTCAGAGGGGTGACATGATCTAACATTGTAAAAGATTCAGCAATTGGAGAGGACCAAGAGGGGAACACTACCAGTGAAGAGGCTGCTGTTTTAATCTGGGGGAGAGGAGATGGGGGTAGGATTAGGGTAGCAGTAGTGGAGGTGGGGAGAAGGGAATGAAAGCAAATAAATGTTGCAGGTAGAGTCAGTATACTTCCTGTTGGGTTAGAAGTGGGAAAATAAGGAATCAAAAGTAAATATTTGAGAAACTAGATGGATATCAGGGCCATTTATAAAGATGCACAGCATGGGGAGGAACAGATCTGTGGATTAAAGGGGAAGTAAATTCAAAGCTCAATTATTGATGTATTAACCTTAGATAATGAATAGTGATTTTTTCTTTTCCCCCTCCCTGTTTCTGGAATCTTGTGGGATCTACTTTCTATCGTGGTGTCCTAAAATGGCATCATGTTATGATGCCTTGGAATGAGTCTATTTTCATTTTTGGTTCTGGGAATTTGATGGGTGCCCTTGATCTGTAACAACATGCCCTTTGAGTCTAAGACTTTTTCTGAAAAATTTTAATGCCTTACTTCCCTAAATGTACCATGTTCTTTCTTTCTAGAATTTCTATTATTTGGATGTTGGAATGCATGGACTGTTGATCTAATTTTAAATCTATCTATCTTTGTCTTTTTGCTCTACTTTCTAGTTTCCCTAAACTTTATATTCTAACCCTTTTGTGAGACTTAAATTTCTGTTAAACTTTTTTTCTTTCTTTTTTTTTTTTTTCTCTTAAGTAGGCTCTGCACCCAATGTGGGGCTCAAACTCATGACCCTGAGATCAAGAGTTGCATGTCTGCTGACTGAGGCAGCCAGGTGCCCCATTGCTAATTTTTTTTTACTATGTAAGAGCTCTGTTTGGTTTTTCAGAATCATACCCCTTTTTGCATCCTGTAATGTTTTATTGATGAAATATTTGCTGTAATTTCTGAAGGTATGTTGGGATATCATTAATATGTTATTTAAACTTTTCTTCTTGGCTGTCAGCTGTATTTTACATTTGGGGCTTGATATTTTCTAAAATAATTTTCTAGATGTTTGGGACCTTTGTTCTTATTTAAGAGTGGGGCACTTGAAATCTAGTAGAAGCATTGAGCATGATGTTGGTGCTGGTCAACAGTGAGCTTTACTGGGGGTAATCTGAAAGGACCCTTTTTCTGGGGTAGGAGGATTCCCCGAAATGTGAATATCTTTAGGTCTTTCCTCTAATTAGATTCCTCAGAGGAAATTCTTCTAATGTCCTGCCTGAAACAGTAGGCCTGACTGCTAGTTTTCTGAGAGCCAAAGAAGGGACAGGGGGAAGCCAGGGCTCAACATTAAGTAGTAAATTCACAACCTAGAGAAGAAGAAACATCTGAAAAGGAAAGAGAAAAGGAATCTAGTGCCCCTCATTCACAACGAAAAGGTGGTCTGCCTACAACTAGATGTAATTTGGTTCCACAAAGGGAAATAAAACTCACTTTGCCATGAAGATGATAGTGTTGGCTGGAAATTGCTTGCTACTGAGTTGAGACAAATTTCTGTGTCTTAAAAATTGACTGATATTTTACCTAAGGGTGACAAGAATAGTCTTGGAGTCTATAAGAATTTTCATTCAGGGACAGAGAAGGGTCACCACTTGAGCAGGATAAAAGAAGAAATTGCATCTTTTATGATAACTCTTCATGGTTCCCACTGACTTCAATATATAGTAATTACATATCTAATTACATATCTAAAGTTAATCAGCATATTAAACTTCTCTAGTAAAATTACAAGGACCTTAGGGTATTCTATCTCTGATCACTCCCGTTCCAATTTACATATAATTTTTGTGTAATATTTATAGGTGTTCTTCATTTTACTGTGCTTCACCGATACTGTGCTTTATACAGATGGAAGATTTGTGGCAACCCTGTGTTGAGAAAGTCTCTAGGCACCATTTTTTCAACAGCATTTCCTCACTTCATGTCTCTGGGTCACATGTTGGTAATTCTTGGAATATTTCAAAAGTTGTCCTTATTATATTCATTATGGCAATCTGTGAGCGGTGATTACAACTCACTGAAAATGCAGATGATGGTTAAAATTTTTTAACAATAAGGTATTTTTGCATTATGGTCTGTATAATGCTATTGCACACTTAATAGATTACAATATAATATAAGCATAAATTTTATATGCATTGGGAAACCAAAAAATCATTTGACTTGCTTTATTGCAGTGTTCTGGAACTGAACCTGCAATAGCTCCAAGGTATGCCTATACTCAATTTTTAAAGCCTACAATTTGGTGGTATTTTTACATTTACCAAATTCTTTTTTTTAATCTCAAAACTTCTTTCTAGGTCATCTTTCAATTTTATGTAATCATGAAATCCTTTAAAAGTTTCTTTATTAAGGTTTTGCTGGTGCCAAGCTCTTAAAAGGTATTTGTCTGGAAACATGTTTAAGTAGTTTTATTGGTTGTTTGATATTTTGAGATTGACATTTGCTCTCTGACTTTGATTTTTGCCATTAAGAACCTGCTTTCAGGTTGCTACTCATTGCAGGGAGTCCGTCTCTTCTCTCGGGCTGATTTTAAATCCTTCTCTTTAATATTTCACGGTCAGACTACAATATGCCCAGGTGTGCATTTCTTGTTGCCTTTCGTAGTCAATATACATTGGTGTGTAATCTTCCTGCTTTTGAGATATAAATGACATATAACATTATATTAATTTCTGGTGTGTGACATAATGACTCACTATTTGTATATATTGCAAAATGATCACCACAATAAGTCTACTTAACATCTGTCACCACACATAGTTAAGATCTTTTTCTTGTGATGACTTTTAAGATCTCTATTAGCAACTTTCAAATATATAATAGTGTTATTTTTTTTATTTTTTATTGTTATGTTAATCACCATACATTACATCATTAGTTTTTGATGTAGTGTTCCATGATTCATTGTTTGTGCATAACACCCAGTGCTCCATGCAGAACGTGCCCTCTTTAATACCCATCACCAGGCTAACCCATCCTCCCACCCCCCTCCCCTCTAGAACCCTCAGGTTGTTTTTCAGAGTCCATCGTCTCTCATGGTTCGTCTCCCCCTCTGATTCCCCCCCCTTCATTCTTCCCCTCCCGCTATCTTCTTTTTTTTTTTTCTTAACATCTATTGCATTATTTGTTTCAGAGGTACAGATCTGAGATTCAACAGTCTTGCACAATTCACAGAGCTTACCAGAGCACATACCCTCCCTGGTGTCTATCACCCAGTCACCCCATCCCTCCCACCCCACCCTCCACTCCAGCAACCCTCAGTTTGTTTCCTGAGATTAAGAATTCCTCATATCAGTGAGATCATATGATACATGTCTTTCTCTGATTGACTTATTTCGCTCAGCATAATACCCTCCAGTTCCACCCACATCGTTGCAAATGCCAAGATCTCATTCCTTTTGATGGCTGCATAATATTCCATTGTATATATATATATACACCACATCTTCTTTATCCATTCATCTGTCGATGAACATCTTGGCTCTTTCCACAGTTCGGCTATTGTGGACATTGTTGCTGTAAACATCGGGGTGCACATACCCCTTCGGATCCCTACATTTGTATCTTTGGGGTAAATACCCAGTAGTGCAATTGCTGGATCGTATGGCGCTATTTTCAACTTTTTGAGGAACCTCCATACTGTTTTCCAGAGTGGCTGCAAGAGCTTGCATTCCCACTAACAGTGTAGGAGGGTTCCCCTTTCTCCGCATCCCCGCTAACATCTGTCATTTCCTGACTTGTTAATTTTAGCCGTATAATAAAGTGTTATTAACTGTAGTCACCATGGTGTACATTATATCCCATGACTTAGTTATAACTGGAAGTTTGGACCTTTGACCCCCTTCACTCATTTTGCACACACCCCCACCCCTGCTTCTGGCAACCACCAATCTGTTTTATGTTATCTATGGGTGCAGTTTTTTTAAAATTCTGCATTTAAGAGAGCTCATATGGTATTTGTCTTTTCTCCTGTCTGATTTATTTCGCTTAGCATAATGCCTTCAAGGTCCATCTTGTTGCAAATGGCAAGATTTCCTTCCTTTTTTATGGCTGAATAATATTTCTCTGTGTGTGTGCGTGCGCGCACATGCATGTGCGCATGCCACCTTTATCCATTCTTCCATTGATATACTTAGGTTGCTTTCATATCTTGGCTATTATAGATAATGCTGCAATGAATATGGTAGTGCATATATATTTTTGACTTAGCATTTTCATCTCCTTTGGATAAATACCCAGAAATGGAATTGCCGGATCATATGGTAGTTCTATTTTTAATTTTGTGAGGCACCTTCATGCTACTTTCAATAGTGGCTGCACACATTTACATTCCCAACCATGGTGCACAAAGATTCCCTTCTCTCCACATCCTCACCAACACTTGCTATCTTTTGTCTTTTTATAATAGCCACTCCTACAGGTGTGAGGTGATACCTCACTGTGGTTTTGATTTGCATTTCCCTGATGGTTAGTGATACTGAACACCTTTCCACGTGTCTGTTGGCCATCTGGATGTCTTCTTTGGATGGTGCTTAGTCTTTCTGTTTGCATTGTGGTAGCACTGCTTTTAACTGTGCCTGGTGTTTATGAAACTTCTGTTTACCTTTCCAGAGAATAAGCCTTTAATTCTCTGTCCTAATAGGAGGAGGCAATGAACACTTGCCTGAATTTGTGGACTAAGAAAAGGGATTTAACCGCCAAAGGAAACAAGCGTTGGGGCTTGTATCCTGCCTGAGAAAGGGAACAAGGTCTAGGTGTAACTGGAGTCCCCTTGGTAACAGTTTACAAAGGCATGGATCCTTGGGTGTAAATACACAACCCTTAGTAGACATGGAAGTATGGAGTCCATTTAAAAAGGATGCTGCCCAAGGGATAGCCTGGCAGGACAAGGAAGCCCAGCATTAAGAGGGGCATGTTTCTCAGAGTGGAAGCTGAAAAGGAGGCTGGGAGCAGCACCCCTCCCTGAGAGGAGCTGTGGTTGGAAGGGCCAGCACACGAGACCCTGGACAACCCCAGGAAGCATCCTCCCCACCCTCAACTATGTTTTTCTTATCCCCTCTCCTCTTTGTTCTTCTGGCTTGATTCACTCCGTTAAATATATTGTAAATATCATTTTAGTGAGGCTTCAGGAGAAAACAAAATCAAATGTTTTTGTTCGCAGAAGTTCTTAAATGTTTTTCCTTAGTATTTAAATTGTATTTTATGTAGTATTTGGATTTTCTTAATGTAATATTTAATGTGCATTATGGTACATAATAACCAAAATTCTGTGATCCTACCTCGAACCTAAGAAATGAAACCATACGCTTTGTTCTAATATTTCTGTGTGGGATCCCTTGGCATCTTCTTCCCACGCTATTCAGAGAAACTTCCTCCTAAATTTGGGTTTCCTCGTTCATTTTTATTTTATCTCTTACTTTGAAAAGTAAGCATATTAAGATTTATTTTTTCTCACTATTGATAATTCCATTATTTGAAGTTCTCTGGGGTCTATATCTGCTGACTCTTATTTGTGGCTTCCTGTTTCCTCCTGTGTTTATTTCTATTTTTGCTTGTTCTCTTTTAATGATCTCATTTAGGGTTGAACTTGATCATGAAACGCTGCAGGACCCGAATTAGGGATGTTTTGCGCCATACTGTGCTTGTGTTTGATTCTGCTGGACCCCAGGGGTGCTGCCAAGCAGAGATTCCTTTATTAAGTTTTCTCTGACTAGACAGGTGTTATCTGTTTCAACTCCAGATGCAGGTGAGAGCAGGCTTAGATTTAAACTTCTCAAGGGATACTCTATGTGGAGACATTTGCATCCAGGATTTCTGGAAAGTTCGCTTTGATAGTGGGTAGACTTTTCCAACATGTAATCCATCTTTGAGATTCCTGGTTTAATGTGGGAGTTCAAGTTCAGCTCCCTTTACAAGGGCCTGGAGTTTCCCACTTCCCCTTTCTGCAGTGAACACACCAATTATAAGAAAACAGAACAGGGGCGCCTGGGTGGCTCAGTCGTTAAGCATCTGCCTTCAGCTCAGGTCATGATCCCAGGGTCCTGGGATCGAGCCCCGCATCGGGTTCCCTGCTCGGCGGGAAGCCTGCTTCTCCCTGTCCCACTCCCCCTGCTTGTGTTCCCTCTCTAGCTGTCTCTCTCTGTCAAATAAATAAAATCTTTTTTTTTTAAAAAAAAGAAAAAACAAAACAGCCTTATTGCTGATAAGGAGAAAGTTTGAGTGGTCTAGATAGATCAAACCAGCTATACCATTTCCTTAAGCCATAGCCTAATCCAGAGCAGGCCCTAACTCTCTTCAGTTCTATGAAGGCTGACAGAGGTGAAGAAGCTGCGGCAGTAGAGTTTGAAGCTAGTACAGGTTGGTACATGAGGTTTAAGGGAAGAAGCTGTCTCCATAACATCCAAGTGCAAGGTGCAGCGGCAAATACTGATGTGGAAGTTGCAGCAAGTTCTCCAGAAGATCTAGCTAAGATCACTAATGAAGGTGGTTACACTAAACAACAGATTGTCAATGTAAATGAAACAGCCTAGTATTGGACAAGATGCCATCTAGGATTTTCATAGGAGAAATCAATGCCTGGCCTCAGAGTTTCAAAGGATGTGCTGACACTCTTGTTATGGGCTTATGCAGCTGATGACTTAAAGTTGAGGGCAATCTCATTTACACTCTGAAAATCCCGGAACCCTTAAGAATTATGCTAAATCTACTCTGCCTGTGCTCTATAAATGAAACAAAACCTGGATAACAGCACATCTGTTTACAACATGGCTTACTGACTATTTTAAGCCAACTGTTGAGACCTATTGTTCAGAAAAAAAGATTCCTTTCAAAATACTGCTGCTCACTGACAATGCACCTGGTCACCCAAGAGCTCTGATGGTGATGTACAACAAGATGAATGTTTCTTTTTTTTCATGCCTGCTAACACAACATCCATTCTGCAGCTCATGGATCAAGGAGTCATTTTGATTTTCAAGTCTTATTATTTAAGAAATACATTTCATAAGGATATAGCTGCCAAAGATAGTGATTCCTCTGATGGATCTGGGCAAAATCAATTGAACTTTCTTGATGAACGGGAAAAGGTAAAAATATCCACATCAAGCAAGGGTTTGGAACTCCTTGGTTGGTTGATTCTAACCCTCATGGATGACTTTGAGGGGTTCAAGTGGAGAAATGCAGAGAAGTGGTGGAAATAGCAAGAGAACCAGAATGAGAGGTGGAGCCTGGGGCTGTGACTGAATTGTTGCAGTCTCATGATAAAACTTGAATGGATGAGGAATTGCTTCTTAGGGATGAGCAAAAGTTCTTTCTTGACACGGAAACTACTCTTGGTAAAGATGCCGTGAAGATTGTTGAAATGACCACAAAGGATTTGGAATATCACATAAATGGAGTTGATAAAACAGTGGCAGGGATTGACTTTAATTTTGGAAGAAGTTCTCCTGTGAGTAGAATGCTGCCAGACAGCATCACATGCTACGGAGAAATCATTCACGAAAGGAAGATTTGTTTCTTATGGAAACTTCATGGTTGTCTTATTTTAAGAAATTGGCACAGCCACCCCAGCCTTTAGCAACCCACCCCCTCATCAGTCAGCAGCCACCATGTCGAGGCAGGACCCTCTACCAGCAAAAGGATTAGGACTCACTGGAAGTTCAGATGATGGTTAGCGGTCTTTAGCAATAAAGTATTTAATTAAGGTATACACATTCTTCTTTTTCAGGTGTGCTATTGCACACTTAATAGACTATAGTGTAAACATAACTCTTATATGCATGGGGAAACCAAAAAGTTCACTTGACTCACTTTGTTGTGATACTCAATTCATGGCAGTGGTCAGGAACCAAACCTGCAGTATCTCTGAGGTATCCTGTACTTGAAGTTTTGTAATATAAACGCTGATAGAAGAGAGACTTGCATTTCTCTATTATTCAGTTACATTTTGTGAGTTGTCAGTATTACTATTGCTGCTGTTTTTCCTGTTTGGCTTTTGATTTTTATTTATTGCTAGTTTTATCACAAAGATTAGAAAATAGTCAGTATTCTTCCTGCTTTATACTTTTTTAAAAAAGTTTTCCTTGTGCCATATTAGGCAGTTTTTTTTTTAAGTTATATTTTGTGCTATATTAGGCAGGTTTTTTGTTTTTTGTTTTTTGTTTTTTTTTTAGTTATATTGAGAGGAGTGTGTTCTCTCTGCAATATACTTACTTTATTGTTAAGGTCCCCTAAATAACTATAATAATTATGTTTACCCACCTGAAATGTCAGCTTTCATAAGAGATTGTTACTTTCCCACCACTTTTTGTAAATTTCTCCTTCCTTGTCTTCAGATGTTACTTTATATGTGTCAGTATTTTATCTTTCAGTGCTAAAAGGTTGAGAACAATCTTTTTTGTACATCGTAATCTTTATCCACACTTTAATGATGTAAATAGCATGTTCACCACTTTAATCTCAAATGTTATATTTTGGTTTAGCTTTTTAACTTCAGACTTCGTTTAAATGTTATAGTTTATAATCACCATATTTTTATTCAGAATAATTTCTATCATATAGGTTTCTGCCTTTAGGCAATACATTTAGTTTTACACATTTTGGGATTGTATAGAAATGGAATGATATTCATTTGTTCAACACCTTCTCTATGCCAGGTACTTGAGAGACTGAATATACAAGTGGACAATGGCCAGACCATATATAAATATAGAATTCTGACTCACAACCTACAGCTGTCTGCCCAGAAAAATCAATCCTCTTGTCTACGTTAACCATCCAGGAAGCCAGCCTTCTACGAGTTAGACTTGGAGGAAGTCAGACTTCTGTCTTCTATAACATTAGTTCAAAATGGCCAGGACTTGATTAATAAATGACCATTCCCTAATATATGTCTCCTCTTCCAACTCAGAACCAACCAGTAGAAAGCCCCAAATGCTCCCCTGACCAGTCACATACATGCCCTACTTCTAGTAAGCCCACCTTTAGCTTCCCGTTGACAACAGTGTCCAATTAGGACACACCTGAAGTCTTCCCTTTTTCCATTATAAAGCTTTCCCACTGCTCTGCCTGGGAAATGCAGCAATGATGGCTGACTACCTTGCTACAGCAAGCTCAGAATAAATAGACTTCGCTTGTTCTCATTGGGTTGGTCTTCATGTATTTCCATTTACTGTTGTACCGTGAGTACTAGATCAAAGAAAAAGAGAAAATGCTGTCTTCCTGGAATTTACGTTCCAGCGGGGCAGCAATGGTAAGACACAGTAAAACATGGTAAGTTATAGAGAATATGTGAAGTTTATAGTGCCATACAAAAGAGCAGGGGAAGGGACATTGGAGCTTGGGGGCAGAGTTTGTGATTTCAAATAGAGCTGTCAGGGAAGGTTCTACTGAGAAGGTGACATTTGAACAAAGACTGGAAGATACTGAAGGACTAAATCATATAGATGTAATGCCATGGGAGAAAGCCTTCCAGGCAGAAGGAACCTCAAAGCAAAGGCTCTGAGGCAAGAGTACACATGGCAGGAAAGAAAAAAGCAGGAATTTGGGGGTGAACAAAGAGAGGGAGGGAAAGAGGAGGTGATAGGTCAGAGGCCTCAGCGTGGGGAGGGGGCAGATCATGGAAAGCTTTGCTGGTCATCAGAAGGACCTTGGCTTCTATATCAAGTAAGCTGAGAAAGAGGAGTGCAGGGTCTGACTTAGGTTTTAAAGACACACCTTGGCTGTTGTGTTGAGAATAATTACGGTGACCATATAACCTGGCTTGTGCAAGACCATCTTAGTTTATGCCTGTTGTCCTGGTGCTTTTCCCATTCAAAATGCCCTGATTTAGATGATGAAACACAGGATCACCCTGAGAGCAGACTCCAAGGATGAAAGTAACGACAGTAGAAAGCTGTCCACGGAACCAATGGATTTCTAAATAGTCAGATGTGGCACATGGTAGACAGGGGGGTGGGGTAGGGGATTGGGGAATGAAGTCAAAGATAACTCTGTTTTTTCCAAGTAATTAGGAAATGCAGTTTCATTAACTTAGGTGGAAAAACGGGGACCTAGTTTTTAGAAGAAGATGGCAGTTTGGTTTTGGAAATTCTGCTTTCCAGTGGTCTGTTAGATAATCCCATGGAGATATAAAGCAGGCACTTGAACGAGCTTGGAGTTGAAGGGAGAAGGGCAGGGTAAGTGTACAAATGTGTATTCTCCACATGTTGGGGACAATGCTCTATGAATACACAGTCCCCTGTCCAAATAATACAGCCGAACTCTGCCAACTGCTCGCGTAAACTGAGAAGTCTGGGCTTAGGTTGCCTTTCTTCCAGTAACCACTTCTTCTGTATTCTATTTTTGTGGGTTGTTTTGTTTTGTTTTTGTTGGTACTTGTTTTATTACAAGAGGGACAATAGGATGAAGGAGGATTTATTTGCCTTCCTGGGCCTGATTTTCCTCAGCTAGAACCCCTGCTCTCTGCCCTCTGCCACACTGGCCTGGCCTTGAAGCCATGCGTGCAAGAATCTGGCTCTGCTGGAACTGCTCCTCCAGAAGATGCTGATTTAGGCATTCTTTGTCTTTTTTTTATCCTATTTTTTCTGAATTGCCTCGGATCATTTTGTTTTTAAAATCTCTTCATCTTCAGGAGTCCGTTTGGCCCCCTTCTTGCAGCCCAAGGGCAGTGCATAGTGGGACCCGAACCACAGTCGGGACAGTGTGCTTCACCAGGGGCTTAGTGGGCCCAGTTGGTTATTGGATGTGTTGCAGACCACATCAGTAATCCTTGTTTTGTGTGTACAACACTTGGAGCCCCTGGATAAAGTCCCTGTGTCCAGCCTCAAGGCATGCTACTTCTTGTTGCTCCCCCCACCGCCCCGCCCCGATACAGAGAGTGTGTATGTGACAGGGGCCACTTCGGGGTTGGCAACAGGGCACCCCAGCTCCTACTCCCTCTTCTCGTGCTGGGGCTGACGTTTGTGCCAGTTGTCCTGAAAGACGCCCATTGCTCACTGCTGGCTGGAAAGGAGATGCTTTTATTTTGAAGTATAATAACTCCGAATAGATTTGGGACAATATTTTTTAATTTTTCCCGGAAACCTGGAAACTCACTGGACCTTCAGATCAACTCTTGCTTCATTTCTGAATTATTTTCTTCCAGTATATATTTGAATAATCTTTTTTTCTATTGCAATTATTGTTTTCTCTTGAGGAGAGCAATGATTAATACAGTGGTCCTCTATGGTCTCTCTCTAGGTACTTACTGTACTTTAACTATTTTCATCTTAGTCAATTTTTTTTTTTAAACTTAAGCATTGTGATTTTTTTTTTTTCCCCCCTCAAGCCTATCCTCATGCCACCGACCTAGTATTGTGCTTTGGGTAACTCCTAGTCCTTTCATAGAGTTCATGGAATGCTAACATTCTTTTGCTCCACTAATTGCCTTTTTGTTGTGTGTTACAGATTTATTTCCTGTTTCAGAGCATTCATGTTTTGTCTAATTTTCTTGACAGGGAAAAGCAGTTGTAATATACTATTTTCTTCACTATCTCTTGTGTTCCATGTCCCTCCTGTTCTCTCAGGTTTTGTGCTGGGTTGTTTCTCTTGCTTACTCATCTTTCAAAGTGGGCAATTCTATTCGAGTCCAAGACTGTAAATTCGGTTTATTGAATGAACGGGATGGGGTAAGGCTCAAATGGAAAACTACTTTATTCTTTCTCACTGCCTCTGTCACCCTGTACAATGTCAAACCTCTTTTCTATAGCCCTGACAGTACTTTGGGTTTCATAGCTTTTGCTGTCACATTCAGTAATAATAAACAGTCTCATTTTCCAGGCACAAAAATATCTGTTCAGTCTGATATCACAGCCTCAGTATTGCTTCCAGTTTTAGACTTTACACTCTGCACCCCCTCCCCCCACCCCCGTTTGAGCCTGACTTGGTCCTGGATGCCTCCAGTGGAGAAGTTGGGAATGGCAGGTTAGCTTGGCCACTTACTTAATTTGCCTTTCACACTTTGTTCTCCACTTGACCTATTGCTTCTGCTCCCATCTGACCACAGATAGGGCAGTCGGAAAAGGAAAAGGACTGTAAAATCATGGCAGACAAGGCTTCTGGTCCAATGTTGATGTTCTCAGTTATGATGGATGATCCAGTGGGGGGCTTTCTTGCGTCTCCTCTTCTTTCCCCGTGGCATCCTGGGGCAGAATGTGCAGTTTGTGACTTTCTGATGCTGGTGCTTTCTCAGCTTCTGCATCCAGCAGTATGAGGCAATACATGTACAAAAATACTTGGCATGGCATATGTTAGCTATTATTGCTGCTCTGGCAAGTATGAGTGGTACTACTACTGTTAGCATTTTTTAGGAGCATACTTTTTAACCTTTTAATTTTGGTTCATTTTGTTAAGTATTAGTGTAAAAGGTGGTATTTAAATGGGAGATCATAACTACTAACTTGGCACTTAAAATTTAGGGGAAATTTTATATATTGTAGATGATACGCTTTTATAGAAAGAAAAGTAGAGCTTGAGTTTAATCCCAGTATTAAAATATAAATATAAAAATATGTAAAAACGTATATGTTAAAACAATTATATCGTAACTGAGGTTCAAAGGGGGAATGAGGCTTGCCTATTCTCTAAGAGCTAATAGCAAGGACTGGAATATGAGATTTCAACTTCTATCTCTAAACTTGGGCCTTGGTACCAGGAATCTCTCTTCCTGAAGGAGGGTGCTCCACATCTTTGTGACTTACAGAGTATAGAAGGATTTCTGCTCATCTAATCTCACCTGATTCTTCCTGTTATCTTGGTAGGTAGCCCAGTTCTGACATATGCTTTGATGGATAATGCACTTTTCCCTTAAGGAATGAACCTGACCTGTAAGGACCAGTGAATGTTTGTGAACCTTTTAAAAAATAGCCACCAGATGTCACTCTAGACTGGCTTTTGTCAAATGAGACTACCGTATCCATTGTTCTCAAATTCGTTTAAGGGAAAAAATGAGATCAGATAAATGGCATGCATCCTAATGTTTCAAGTCAGACGGAATTTTCTAGGGCTATCTTAAGACCTACAGCCAACCATGAGACCCCTATGCAGAGGGATGCTATGGATCCTGTTCTCCTGGAATTATAATTTAGTGGGGTAGGCAGAGTCAGACATGCGAGAAATAAACATCTGTTACCCTGACCCCTCTGCATGCAAATGGTGTTGACCCAGACAGGAGAAGACAGAGTAAGTGAAGGAAAAGCTGACAACTTTTAGGGGAGAGAGTTGCAAGTCTTGAAGGATGTCTTCGATTAAGGTCAATAAAGTATAGGACTTGGGAGAGGCCACCTGGTGAGTTATGAAGTGGTGGGAGGAAATGTGGGCTTGAAAGCATAGTAGCGTGAATGAGCCAGGCAGCTTGGCCTGTGGGGAAGCCATGCTGGAAGGGATAAGCGTGAGGAGAGGGGGATTCAAAGCTAGCAGGGTCTCCTGGCGTTCAGGAGTCCGGGCTCCAGAGCCAGGCTGCCTTGGTCCACATCCTAGCTCTGGCACAAACTAGTTGTTGGCACATGGTTTAGAGCTATTTACCCTTGCTGTGCCTCAGTTTCCTTATTTATTAAGTGAGCAGATAATAGAATACCTCACTCAATGGGTCGTGGAATGATTTAAATGACTGAATATTTTTCAAACATTTAGAAGAGTATCCAGCATGTGATAAGTGCTACATTAAGTATATGTTGCATAAATAAGGTCCTGCATAGAACTAGGCCAAAGGAGTGTAAATAAGGTTAGTGATTGAACACAGACCTGGGATGTGCCCAGTTCAGCACCTGTTCATTGAGCACTGCATTCCAGTTATTGGGATGGGGCTCTGCATAAAACTTAAAGCTGCAATAGTGTTGATGATAACTTCTATGTATTGAACTGTAACTAGGTGCTAGCAACTAAAGTATTTGAAATGCGTTACTTGATTTAATCTTCCCCAAAACTTACGAGGCAGGTATTATTATTACCCTTGTTTTATAGGTTAGGGAAACAAGACTGAGAAGTAATAATTAATGTTCAAGGTCACAGAAACAGTAAATGTCAAGCCTGGGATTTAAACCCAGAGCCTGATCATTTAACCACTACGCTGAATACCTAAGAGGCATTGAAGAATATTATCAAACCATGCTGTTTTAGAGCCAAGATGGACTTTCCTGACCCTGTAGTTCAACTCTCCCAACATATGGGTGAAGAAACTGAGTCCCCTAGATACTAAGGGATTTAAGATCATTTGATTGAGGATTGACAGTATAAGAACTTACATTTTCTGTTCCCAGTTCAGTTCTGATAATGAGGTTTTGAAAATACATAGACAAAGCATCAATCCAGTACATTATTTTTATTTTTATTCAAAGAGACTGTGTTATAGAATGTCTCCTTCTGTAGGGCGACAAATGAGAATACTGTGTTTTCTTTTTGCAAAATGGCTATCTAACAGCAATTTGAAATATTTTTTTTCTGTTACGGATGTAGATTAACCTGTCCCTTGAGTCAGTTCACTGTTCTGGTCTCCTTGAGCACAATAATAACACTCCTTTTTGTATGATAATCTGTTTTGTCATGTGTCTCCCCAGGTACAAGGCCTGTTGCTAATGGCAGAACCAATTGCTAATGGCAGAACGAAGGGGAGGCTCAGGGATGTCATCTTTCCACAATTTCTTTGAACCCCGCCAAATTTTGCCCTTCAACAAACTATCAATCTGGCTGGCAGTGATTTTGCTATGCACACTCAAAATCAAGGTAAGTCATTGAACTCTCCCCAAGTCCCCATTCATCCTGTCACCCTAATTGGCCTTAATTTCTAGTGTATAGAAATTCTGTAGCTGCCATTGACAGCCCTTTGAGGCTTGTGACAGGGTCTTCTGGTTCATGTCTGTTCCTACCAAAGTGCCTGTTGTGAAGCCGACTCTCAGTGCACTCCCCAAGAAGCAATCCTTTGCTACATGAAGGGAGAAAAATATCGACCTAAGGCTGTTTGTCATTGTTTTATTTGTCTGTTTGGGGCTGGCCTTTTTATTTTGCTCCTGGGTTTGTGTAAACTCTGGTTACATTACAGAGATCGCTGTTTTTTAGGGCTTCGTTAAAGAACAGGAGCAAAGGGTAAAGAGGGAACCTGCGTGGGGAGTGTAGCATTTAATCCAAAATGTGGGTTGGGGAGTGGGCACAGTTTCCCAAATTGTATTCCTTGGGTTACTTGTTCAGTTATGCTACTAACTGTGCACTAAGGTTTGAGGAGTAACATACAGTCATTTCTTAGTGTCAAGGGGCTCATTCACATAACAAAGGCACCAAGAAATTCCGTAGTATAAAACAGAACAAATTAAGTATGCTTGAACTATATTTTCCAAACTTCCTGAAAGTATAGGCCACCACCTACTACCTGACCTCTTACAGGGAAACTGCTTTAAGGAACCCTGGAAAATGATAGTTTCATCGAAAGAGCATAAGTTTGGATATGTGGAAAAACTATTTAGCTGCAGTCAGACCTGCTTGAAACATGACCCAGGGACTGCAAGTTCCTAAACCACTTCCTACTAGAGTGTACTACATAAGGAGCTTGTACTGAATATCAGTCAATTACATCACCAAGCACTGCTGGGTTCAGCTAAGGAACCCATATGTGTGATTTCATAGTCTATTTTAAGTCTGACACTTAGAGTCGTATCAGCTTGGGTGAATGTAGGTAAATCCCTTGACCCTCTTGATCTTAATTTCACTTATTCTCAAATTATTGACTGGAAAATAAACTCTGTGTCCTATAATTTTAAACCTGGTAATTTTCCCGAGCCCAGAGTTTTGGAACAAAATTGAGTACTTCTGTTCTAAACCCCTGACATAACCTAGAAGAACCATAAGGATTTGAGCTGCATATTCATTTCCAACTAGCAAGATGGAGATGTTTAAAATTCTTATTCTGTCCTAATTGAATTACCAGTAGTACTGACCTATAGCTTTTTCCCCTATTGGTCTTGTTCAAAGTCCCTAGATATTCAAGAGAGATACAGAGAGATCATTAAGTTCAGCAATGATGCCTCGTATTTAAAGTGTGATTGCAATAATGGTGTATCTGTTTCTCAGATGATGAACAGATTTTGTCAGACTTTTTTGGCACAGTTATGATGTGAGGTACAAAATGAGGACAGCTGGAAGATTGATGAGGATTTGAAAAGCAGTATGGTACTCCAGAAGGAGTGTGCAATTTTGAGTCATGCGCACCTGAGTTTAAATTCTATCCCTATTATGTACGATCTCTGTGACCTTGGACACTGTCATTAGCCTTTATGGACATTCATTTTCTTTCCTACAAGCCTAAAGTAGCTATTAGTTTCTTAGTTTTTTTAAAAAATAAGGAAAGATATGAGTGAGAAAGAGAATATAAAATTAGAACAGAAGAAGGGTTTAAGGAGAGACCAGTAAACATCATAAAATGATAAATCCCCAAGTACTGATTTCAATGCAAAGATAGAGCCCACCAGCATTGCTCAGATAATTCAATAGAAGATGAACAAAGCTAGAGGTTTGAGGAGTTTGGAAGCTGTGTGTATAGGCCCAGGAGAGAGTCAGCAGTGTTGTTTGGGCAGGAATAAAGAGAATGTCAGCTTTATAGGATTGAAAATGGCAACATGAACATGTTCTACTCTAGCAGAGGATCAAGACAGATCAGAGTGGGGAGCTCATTAAGAGAGCTCTAAGTGACCTGGAAGGAGGTTGGAATAATGCTCAGCAGGGTGACAAGGCTAAAGGTATCAGGTGAGTCAGGATAATACTTCTCACCAGACTTGTCACCCTGCATGGTGAATTTGAGTTCCCTTAATCCTAAATGAAATAGATAGACCTTTAGGGGCCTGTAATTAACAAAAGACCTCTGAATGTTATATAGTGATTTCTCCAGACTGAAAAGTCATATTTATGTAGCACTTCTCAATATCCAAGCACTTTTACATGCATTATTTCAGTGGGGCTTTCCCACAGCTAATAGGTCTCAGAGAGGCCAAATGATTAGCATAAGGATGCATAGCTGATACTTGGAAAAGGAGGATTGATATAAAAATTTTTAAATCATGTAACTTAGCATTTCCCAGAATAATACAGTATCTTTCCTTGAAAGTGAAAGTTATCAATTTCTATCCATCCTGCTCACTTGTAGGAACTACAAGAAAATAATGGGAGAGAAGTTTCCCTGGAAAGGTCAGTAAAGGTGTAGCTGTGGATGCTCAAGTGTTATTTCTCACAATAAGCCAATTTGTTGCAATTTAGCTCTAAAATAATGGCCAAGTGCCAATACAGTTATATATTTGAGAGTATTTACACAAAGTTGTACAAGTTGAAAAATAAAACTGCAGGCCTTTATTAGTTGTGAGTGGTTTAGGTCAGAGAGGATAAGTAGATTGCACTCAAGCTACCACTTTCCCTTTCCATGACCGTGATGGACATCAATAATTGATCATAATATCCTTTCCCACTGGATCCGTAGGAGACTTCACAGTTCTTCTCAATTCGGTGTTCCTGGCAGGAACTGCTAATTGTTCAGAATTGGCTTATTTGCCATTCCTGCTTTAGGCACAGACCTGCCCAACAGTCTGCCTTAGCTTTTTGGTCCAAAGCCATATGTAAAACCCTGTTGTCTTTTCTAGGTAATATCCAAAAATAGCATTTCATTTCCCTTTATATGGCTGAGGTCTATTAACAAGATAGTCTGCATTATTTCAATCTGTGTAAAATTAGGAAACATTCCAAAGAACAAGAAATTTGTACAGGAACTGACAACTGGTACTTTGTTCTACATCTTTGAAGATATTGTCATTTCTGTTTGGTGGGAAGACAAAGTGGCCCTCCAGTATAATGATAGAGGGTGAATTTCCCTCTTTAAAAACATTATTGTTGTACACTTACCTCCTGCAATTCTAAAATTTAATTTTATTCCAGGGACCCAGAGAAGTTAATCCTTTCTTTCAGGAAGGAGATTGTTGCTAGTTCAGAAACCAGTTCTTTGACTCATAAAATGTAAAACAGGCTTTAAATTGGATCCTCACTTCTGCACCGTAATTGAGCCCATGGCACTCCATGTAACAAAGCAACATAAGAGTGTAGAGTTGTTTTGCAGCTAGGAATGTATCAGTCACTCAGAGTTTTCTCAAAGTATATTTGCTTATATTTTCACCTCTATTTCCCTTCTTACCTCCCATCTCCAAGTTTTCATTTATTATAGTTTTTGTGGGGGCAGGGGACTGTGGATGGTAAATGTATCTATTAGAAACGTTCTTCCAAGTGATTCTGAAATCTCACCCCCTTCCCCACCCCAAATGAGAACTTCTGATATAGTGAAAAGATCACCTAAATTTTAAGTTGAGAGACATTGTTAGATTTGATTCTTGGTCCTACCACTTTCCCTAAGTAGACTTGGTTATTACTCAGATCTTACTTGGTTGTAAATGACAGAAGCCCAGGTCAAACTGGCTTTAGCAAAAAGAGAGAAGTTTTTAGCTGATGTGCTTAAAATGTTCAGGGTTGATTCTGGCTGGCTTCAGGTATAGCTGAATCAGGCATCTAAGCAATATCATAAGGACCATAATTTTCTCCATCTCTTTAGCTCTTCTTTCCTCTGTATTGGTGTTCTTAGATTCTGTGTGGTGACCCTCAATCACTTTAGGATTACTTCACTCTGATAATTCAACAAACCTCCAAAGAGGGAGAAAATTTCTTTCCACAGTAAATTCTCCGAAGGCCTTAGCCCCACTTTTGGTTTTACTGGTCTCTTGTGATCATTTCTGAGCTAGTCTCTCTAGCCGGTGGGATTGGAACAACCTACGGAGCTTACTTCTGGGCAGAGAAGTCACCGCCTTGTCCTTATCTCTGTAGTTGTTACGGTTGTCTGTGGCTGACTCTATTTTATGCTGTTCTAGATGTTAAATATTTTGTATATTTTCCCTGTTCTTGGATTACAGGCTCATTGTTAGAGTTGAGAATGGGTGTGTTTTCTCCTGAACCTCATAATCTGGAATTAGTAAAGTGATTGGTTCCTCGTAGGAAAGTTACAACAGAAGAAAAATAAATGAATAATCATTTTCTAGGAAATGACATCACTGTTTTAGGCTACAGTTTCCAACACGTAATATAGGAAATATAAATCATTCGATCTTATGAGCTGCCTAATTATTTTAATTTTCTGTGAAAAGGAACTATACTTTGTATCCTTTTCTAGTACCTATTAAATATCTTATATTAAACATACTTATCTCAAAACATGTATGTGTATATATATGTCCATGTGTGCATATATTGCTCACTTTGCATATAATAAGGTAACTGAGACACTGAGAAGTCACGGGAGTCCCACTAACAAATGTGACAGAGCCAGTTCTATGTTTCCTAATGGACAGCTTTTTATTTTTGTACTGGACTATGCTAAAATATTCATGTCTTACCCTTGGCATATTAATGCTTTAAAAGGATTTTACAATGTATGAGAATCTCTTTAGAAATAAAAAGCTATAACTCAAAGGTATGTGTTTCAAATGCTGGAATTTTAGGCATTACCAGAAGTAAGCAGGGGGATCATAACATTGAGGAAAACAAACATTGAAGCAAAGACAGGGTCTGCGCCATCACTTGAGGAGGGAATAATTAGTTTAAAAAGCCCCTATACGCCTTGACTCCCTTTCTGTCTGTCTTGCCACCCTCTTGTTTTTGGCATCATTTCATGAATGGCCTCTTCACCCCATACTTACCAAGATCTTCATTCTAACTTATTATCTAAATAATAAAAATGTGCCACTTTTTTAGAACATGGCCTCTGCTACCTTCCTAGCCATTGTCCTTACAATGACAGGTTAACAGGAGTGAAAATTTAGATTGGGGTGGAGTTTCTGATCACTTTGAAATCCTACTATATCAAGTCCTGTGTATTCCACAGAAAGTTCATTTGTTGTTGTTTTGAGTTCACTGGGCTAAAAGACTTTCTCTTCCCATCTTGCAAAGGTTTCACAAAGATACTGTTAGCTAAGAATTTGAAATCCAAAGCATGGGCCCAACACAGGACACTCTCATTCATGTGAAAATCACTTATGGAGTGCTTATTCTGTGTAAGTCTGGGTGATATATAAAGACGAATTGCTGTCTTATAGAGGTAAGACCCAGGCATAAATCATTACAGTACAAGATAGATGGTAATATGTGTCACAGGCGAGGAATAGAAGAATTGCTGTGAGAGGTGAGAGGATAAATTACTGTGGTCTAGATGGACTTAGGGGTGCTGTGCTTGGGCATCTTCTGGCTACAAGTAAATGACTTACTTTGGCTGTGCTTAGGCTCAAGTCAAAAGCATGTTCACATTTAATTCTGGGAGAAAGGAAAGGCTTCAGGAAGGAGAAGAGGTTGAAGCTGAGCCCTGCAGAAGTGACTAAGATTCAGAATTAAGATGCTTCCAAGAAATCTTGCTGAGGACTCCTATCCTCCTGGAGAAGGAACACTTTAACCCATTTGCAGCCATTAGATCCTTAGCTCGGGGGTGACAGCTAATTGTCAGAATGAAAAAAGTTGACACCCTGATATTGATGTGGCTTGAAAGGGGGAAATGCTAAGCACAGCCAGCCACTGCCTGAGGAGTGAAGAAAAGGCCATGGGAGTTGGAGAGCACATCCTGTGTCGAATAGTTACTAAGAACAAGGAGAGACCTATAGATCTAAAAGACAGATCTATAGATTAAAACATTTTTTTAAAAAAAGACAAAACTGGGAAGGCAATATGAAAGGCAATGATACTAGTGAAATATTTGGGAAGTGGATGTACCCTTTTCTAAAAGTGAAATTGTCATTTCATTTTTATAGATGAAAATAAGGATGCACAAAGGGACAAACTGGTCTGTTTCCTCGCTGAAGATAGACTCCGTTCTGGGTGTTGAGAATACAGCAGCGAACAAGAGCAGTCCCTTTTGAGGAGCCCGTGTTTTAGTGGTGGTGGGGGGGAAGGGAACAAGCAACAGTTACATACGTAGTGTGTTTTATGTCAACTTCCGTCTCAGGGCTGGAGTTTGAATCCTTTCCAAATAATCTACCCCAACTATCCATTCTAGTTCTTAGTCTTAATTTAAGATTTTCCTTACTAGTAGTTATTCAGTAATTCTTTTATCATTTAGTCCATTCATTTATACATTGATTCAGCAAATATTTGAGCACCTACGATAGTCCAGGCTTTGTGATGGGCACTAGAATACAACAGGGAACAAGATGGACAGTGGGTCCTGCCCTGAAGAAAGTTATTTTCTAAAACAAGGTTATCTAATAGAATTTTCTGCAATGATGGCAGTGATCTATATTTGCACTGTCCAGTATGGTACCCACTAGCTAGTGTGAGCATTAAAGTGTAGCTAGTGTGACCAAGAAACTGAATTTATAATTTTAGGTACAGTTGATCCTTGAACAACACAGGTTCAGACTACACCAGTCCACTTATATGTTGATTTTTTACAGTACAGCACTGTAAATGTATTTCCTCTTCCTTATGATTTTCTTAACAGTTTCTTTTCTCTAGCTTACTTTATTGTAAGAATGCCATATATAATACATACAACATACAAAATAAGTGTTCATCAACTACTTACATTATCAGGAAAGCTCCCAGTCAACAGTAATCTATTAGTAATTAAATTTGGGGGGAGTCAAAAGTAATAAGTGGATTTTTGACTGTAGGGAGTTGGAGCCCCTAACCCCCTATTGTTCAAGGGCCAACTGTAATTTTAATTTAAATATAAATAGGCACATGGAGCTAGTATCTGAGTTGCACAGCATAGATCTATTGTCTATCATCACAGAAGCAGTTAGAGAAAGCTTTTCAGGGAACAGAGGAAAGAGCCCAATAATAGGGAAATGACTTGGCATGTTTGAGGGACTGAAAAAGAATGGCTGGAGGCTGCTAAGAAGTAGTGTCTATAAGAAAAAGTTGGAAGGGAGGCAAGAACCACATCATGGAAAAAACCAGGCAGCGTGTATGCTGATTCCATAAAGAGTACCATGTTATCTCCTGAGTGCCATGGTCCCTTCCTAATGGATCCTTTTCCATCCAACCCATGCGCTGGAGCACCTCACAGCATCTACTGGTCACATTTGATCAACTGCCTGCTCTGTTATGTGATTCACTATGAAAATGACATCGCCTACCATGAAACAAAAATTAGACAAGTCCATGTTTGCAAGAAGTAAAGCAAACTAAATACTAATTTAAAAATGTTGTTTTAATAAGAGTAATCAATTATAAGTAACCAAAAGTAAGAGAACTATTTTTCCCTTTTTATTTTATTTTATTTTTTTAACATTGCTGGAAGGAAGGTAACTTATGAGGTCTGAGAACACTGATTTCATGAAAGCTTTTTGAAAGAAAGCACGGGGGAGGTAAAGAAGAGAATAGAAAATTGACTGAAAATAAGTTAACTATTTTTAAAGCTGTCAATCCTTGATTTGGAGTTCCTTCTCTAAATGTATAGATATTCAGACTGTAGAGATTAGTGATCTATGCATGGGAATAGTAAATATGCAGATGCAATGCTTATGGTAGGGGTGCTGACAAAGAGCTATGTTTTCTAGCTGTCACTTTTGTGAGCCTCATTGACTTTAAAAATTGTGAAGAACTCGAATTTTAGAATGTAAATTCTGGGGAAATGTTTATATACTTTCTCTGTAGAACCATGGTACAATAGTTTGGGTTCTAGAGCCCAGGAAATTACCTTTAACTGATAGAGAAAAAATGTAAAATGTCATCATGTGCTTTGTTCTCTAGAAACAGACCTTTCAGTAAAAGAGCAGCATGTATTCCAGATGTGCTAATTATTAATCTCTAATGACTAATACCGACTCGAATGACTATTTAGACTCCTCATCTTTCCTAGTCCAACACCAAACATGTGCATGTATTCTGCATTGGCAGGTTGTTTTTCATAACGGAATGTGATACTAAATTGAGCATATAAATAAGAGCATATATTTTGAGCTAATCAACATACCAGAACTATCAGGCTTGTACACTTGCCAAAATTCTTTCACACACATCTTGTCATTTCAAGCTCTAAACAGTCTCATTGGCATAATCTGCCTCTTACTTACAGGGACCCTGAGGGACCCTCTCTCATGTCCTGGGGATTTGAATGAAATATGGGCAGAACTTGAAGTCAGAACACAAGCCATTTGCCTTCTTCTTTTTCCTTTTCTCTTGTTACCCTTCCCCACAACCTCCTCCCCCCTCCCTCCTCCCTGATAGAGCAAAGAAGAGTACAGATTCTCCTCTATACCTTCTTCAATATTTAATGTCATATGCTGGCAAAACCATGAATTGGGTGTAACAATACTTTGGATTCAGAGGAAGAAAAGTCTGTATGTCAATTAGGAATCTTTGTATTATAAATAACCAAAATGTAACTCCTAGTGGCCTAAAAATCAAAGGAATGTATTGGCTCCCATAACTTAGAAGTCCAGAGACAGGGCTGGCTTCAGGACTTAAACAATGAAATAATGACCCATCACTCATCTCCTTGTTCTCTGGATTGGTTCCATTGTCAGATAAGCCATCTTTTCACTTAGTCACTCAACTCATATTCTCAAAAGAGCATTCCATGTTTTAAAGATTAAGTAGCACACAGCAGAAAGAGCATAAGAGTGTCAGTCAGGAAATCTGGACCCTAGTCTCAATTCTGCCACTGTTTGTGTGAACTTCCCCTGTCAGAGTGGTGAGAGAAGTGCAAGCTAGCTCCTAGAGCTACATCTTTGCAGTAGAAATCAAGAGTGTGGGGTGTGTGTGTGTGTGTGTCTGTGGCGGGGGGTGCGGTGGGGGGTGGGCAGGGGGAGGTTTGCTAGGGAGGACAGCTGGGAGGGAGCGCTCCTTGGCCCCTGCATTTCCAGAAAAGAGATTTTCTCTATTTGGACCCACATATTTGATATGTCCACCTCAGACTCACTTGTTGGGGCTTGAGCAATGGAGTGCCACCCGTGTGTCTGAGCCACCTAAACCATGGAGTGAGTGGGGGAGAAGACACTTGAAACGGGGGACTATTCATTACTAGAATTACGGTGAACATGTTCTGGGTGGTTCTTTATCCAAACATTACGTTCACTGATCCTCTAAAAATCAAACTTCTAATCTCAACTTTCTCAGTATCAAGAGCCAATCTCTTTGGCTAACTGTTCATGGAACCAGAATTCATCTCTCTGCCTTGCTCTCATAAGGACTCCCCAGTCACAAGATGCCCAGAGGGGAATTGGGCTATTCCAGATGGCTTTGATCCATGCCAGTACTCTTCATTATGTAAACTTTCCTTCTGACAGCTCACGCGGAACATGTCACATCTTGAAAGAGGAGTTTTCATTAACTACTTTGCTGCTGCCAAATGGAATCAGTGTATTATGTGGCACCCTGCCAGAAAGTCAGAGAGAGAGAGATGTTCCTCTTGTTTGCAGCACCAGCCCAGCTCTCACCATCAAGCTGAAGCCTCCTGTTTTTCAGAGATCAGTGGATTTCCTACCTCATGTGGGGTGAGGCCTCTTGACTCCTTTAGCAAGGGAAGGTTACATAGCCAATGGCAAAACTGAGAATAGAATCCAAATTTTCTACCTGGCATTATTATGTCCTTTCTACTGTATACTACTTAGCCTCTAAAATCTGAAGTGTTCTTTTTAAAATATGAATTGAGTAAAGGATATGCATTTGTTTTGAAAAGAAACTTGGCCACCATCTTTTCTTCCCTCCCACCTCTCCACCATATGTGGCCAATCAGTACATCTACTTATTTTATCCCTTCAGTGCTTCAAAATATTTTTACTTTTTTGATCTCCACTATCTAGGCCACTGTCCTCTTTCTCTTAGACTACTGTATAATATCTTCAGTGGATTCTTTGCTCATGGCAGACAGAGGACATTGTCTAAAATACAAATGTAGTCCTAGCAGTCCCCTATGTAAAACTTTTCAATGGCTGCCCCTGTCTTTGCCTCAATTTTAACTCTTTAATGAGGTTCCTTCCACTATTTTTCTTGCCCAATCCCCAGACCCATTCTCCATGACAGCACAGTGATCTTGCTTATTTCTTAGAGCCAACTCTCTTCTTTTTCACCTCAAGGCCTTGGCATATGGTATTACCCTTACTTGGAATATTCTTCTCCTTCCTATCCTGACTCCCTTGATTGAATAACTTCTACTCATTCTTTAGGTCTCAGCTTAGAGGCATCTTATTCTGGCAACATTTCCCCAGCTCTCCATTGGCATAGCTGCCTCTATTATTTGCTATTAGCGTCCATAAGCATCCTATGATATTTTAGCCCTCCTCGTGAGTTTTCTGTTGTATCAGCCTCTTTGCATGCACTCCCCAGTCCCTTTACATAAACACATCACATAGGCACACACCACACAAATACACACCCTGCACTAGAAGCATGTTGTGAGTTCACTACATTTACTAAGGCTTGGAAGTTGTGGGGAAGGAGCACACGGAGCTCTACCTCACACAGGCTCTACTTTTCATCTCCCTTTCAGGTTATTGTTGACTGAAATGAGGAGTCTTCTCTATTATAAACCCAACATCTCCCAATTGTATCAATCACATTTTTGTTTCTTTTATAATCAATTTTTCCTTAGCTTCCACCTAAAAAGAAAGTGATTCTCTTGGGACACGTGTAGAGCATGTCCAACTCCCCCACCCCCCCATCTTTATCTATGACAACACTTAGTTTTCTTAGTTTCTTCATTCAGAGATATGTAAGTGACAGTTATTTGTAGAGTCTGGGCCCCAGGAGTAATTTATATCTAAACCAGAATTTAATTCTTAAAAAACAAACAAACAAAAAAAACTATATTCTGGTGGTAAAATTTCAAGGAGCCTCTTAAGAGCGACTCGAATGTTGAGGTGAGCAGAATCTCCCCTTGTAAATGTCCACCCAAGGTCTGAGAACCTCAGGCTTAGAAACTTTGAGGTCCTGTTTATGATCCTGTGCCTGGTTCTTCTTCAAAAGTTTTTTTAAAAAATTCCAATCATTTGTGTGTGTGTGTGAATGCACGCATGCCTGTGTGTGCATGAGCCGTCCTGATGTAAGTCACTGTTAATTTTCTACTGGATCAAGTAAATAACCTAAATATATTCGCTACTTTAACCCTTGTTCTGCTGTAGTTGATTCTCAGCATAGTACCTGGAATGGTATTTTAAAATGTGAATCCTATCACTCCTCTGTTCACACCTCCAAAGGCTTCCTTAGGCATGGTGTCAAGGCCTCCAGGATCTGTCGCCTGTGACTCTCCATACCTTTCTTACTACTGTGACCCTCTCACGAGTTCCACTCCAGCCACATTGTTCTCTGTGTTCCTCACATGTGCCAGGCCTGCTCCCACCTTTCAGTGGCTCTGCCTCAGCCAACCACAACACCTTCTTCTACCCAATTTCCACATCATTCATTCCTTCCTCTCCTTCAGGTCTGTGCTCACCTGCCCCTTCCTCAATGACACCAACCTTATCACCCTATTTAAATTACTACTCCCTCAGAATGCCTCTCTGATCTCCTATCATAATTCTGGTTTGTTTTCTCATAGCTCTTAACTAATCTGTATTATAATTGACCTACTTATTAGGCTTGTTATGTCTCTCCCCCAAAGAGAATGTAATCGGCAAGAAGGCAGGGTTGTTTGGCTATGTTTTTCATGGATGTTTATCTATCATCTAGAACACGTACTCAAAACGTATTTGTTGAAAAAATTAACTGAATATTGGCAACTTTATACTTGAATCAACTTATAACTTTGTGAATGTTTATAAAACCTTTTAAGCCAAACTATAAACTTCCAGTTAGCCACAGCTAAGGATGCAACAGCTATTGTTATGTTAATTCATGTTGTCAATGGACATTCTATTGTTTCAAAAACATCTCAAAGAAAGGTCTCCGCTACCTAGTAAATCTTCCTATGATTCTTTATTTGCTATTCTACTACCCATTCCTTCTCCTCTTTATATTCTTGGTTCCCAACATAAACTTTTTTTTATTTCCTTAACCAGTCTCATGTTCCTATCTAGCCTTATACCATGTTCAGCCCTGCCCTTGCAGTGTTGCTTAGACACATTTAAGAACAGACTTCTCTCTGCTTTCTCACAGTTCTCTATTTACCTAGCAACATCAACTTTTGGAACATAGCCGTAGCTAGAAAGATGAGAAAACTAGTTTTCTGAAATTCTAACTAGATATCACAGTACATTACTAAGTATGATATGCATATATTTTTTTCTTAATCCCCTTCATTTTTTCACCCATCCCCCACCCACCTCTGGTAACCATCTGTTTGTTCTGTATAGTTAAGAGTCTGTTTCTTTGGTTCATCTCTATTTTCCCCCTCTTTGTTCATTTGTTTTGTTTCTTAAATTCTATATAAGAATGAAATCATATGGTATTTTTCTTTCTCTGACTTATTTCGTTTAGCTTTATACTCTCTAGATCCAACAAGATTTCTTGTTTATGACTGAATAATATTCCATGTATAAATATACAATATCTTCTTAATCCATTCATCTATTGATGGACACTTGGGCTGCTTGCATAGTTTGGCTATTGTACATAATGCTGTAATAAGCATAATTAGTGTTTTCATGTTCTTTGGGTAAATACCCAGTAGTGTGATTACTGAATTGTAGGGTAGTTCTATTTTTAACTTTTTGAGGAAACTCTGTACTGTTTTCCACAGTGGCTGCACCAGTTGGCATTCCCATCAACAGTGCATGAGGGTTCCTTTATCTCCACATTCTTGCCAACACTTGTTGTTTCTTGAGTTTTTGGTTTTAGCCATTCTGACAAGTATGAGGTGATACCTTATTGTAGTTTTGATTTGAATTTCCCTGATGGTGAGTGATGTTGAGCATCTTTTCATGTATGTGTTGGCCATCTGTATGTCTTCTTTGGAGAAATGTTTGTTCATGTCTTCTGCCCATTTTTTATTTGGACTTTTTTTTGGGGGGGGGCTGTTGAGTTGTATAAGTTCTTTATATATTTTGGATATTAACCCCTTGTGGGATATATCATTTGCAGATATCTTCTCTCATTCAGTAGGTTGTCTTTTAGTTTTATTGATTCTTTCCTTTGCTGTGCAGAAGGTTTGTATTTTGATGTAGTCCCAATAGTTTATTTTTGCTTTATTTTCCTTACCTTCAGAGACCTTTCTAGAAATATATCACTACACACAGTGTCAGAGAAATTATTGTCTGGGCTCTCTTCTAGGATTTTTATGATTTCAGGTTACACATTTAGGTCTTTATTCCATTTGAGTTATTTTTGTATATGGTGTAAGAAAGTGATCCAGTTTTATTCTTTTCCATGTAGCTGTCCAGTTTTCCCAGTGCTCTTGGTTGAAGAGGCTGTCTTTTTCCCGTTATATATTCTTGCTTCCTTTGTTGAAGATTAATTGACCATATAATTGTGAGTTTATTTCTGGGCTTTCTGTTCTGTTCTGTTGATCCATATGTCTATTTTTGTGACAGTACCATACTGTTTTGATTACTATAGCTTTGTAATACAACCTGAAATCTAGAGTTATGATGCCTCCGCTTTTGTTTTTCTTTTTCAAGAATGCTTTGGTTGTTCAGGGTTTTCTGTGGTTCTATGCAGATTTTAGGATTGTTTGTTCTAGTTCTGTGAAAAATGCTGTTGGTATTTGGTAGGGATTTCATTAAATCTGTAGATTGCTTTAGATAACATAGACATTTTAACAATATCCTTCCAATCCATGGAATCCATGGAGAACATGGAATGTCTCTCCATTTCTTTGTGTTGTCTTGAATTTCCTTCATCAGTGTTTTATCATTTTCAGAGTATAGGTCTTTCACCTCCTTGGCTAAGTTTGTTACTAAGTATTTTATTATTTTTGGTGCAGTTATAAATGGGATTGTTTTCTTAATTTCTCTGACTTTTACAGATACACTTATTTTTACTGCCTTTGTATTTCTTACTTTTCTTACTTTTACCTATGGTCTTTCTTTTCCCACTCAAATAGTCCCTGTTTACCCTCAAATAGTCCCTGTAGGGCTAGTTTAATGGTCATGAAATCTTTGTTTTCGTTTTTCTGATAAAGACTTTCTCTCTCTCCTATCCTGAATGATAGCCTTGCTGGATAGAGTATTCTTGGCTGAATTTGTTGTTGTTGTCATTGTTGCTTTCTTTCAGCAGTTTGAATATATCCTGCCACTTCCTTCTGGCCTGTAAAGTTTTTGCTGAAAAATCATCTGGTAGCCTTATGGGATTTCCCTTGTGTGTAACTGCTTTCTTTTCTCTTGCTGTTTTTAAAATTCTCTCTTTATCACCACTTTTTGCCATCTTAGTTACTATGAGTCTTGGTGTAGATCTCCTTGGGTTGATTTTGTTGGAAGATTTCTGTGCCTCCTGGATCTGGATATCTGTTTTCTTCCCCAGATTTCAGAAGTTTTCAGCTATTCTTCACATAATTTTCTGCCCCCTTTTCTCTCTCTCATTCTTCTGGTATCCTTACAATGTGAATGTTATTACACCTGATGGTGTCACTGAGTTCCTTAAGTCTATTCTCATTTTGAATCTTTTTTTTCTCTCACTTGCTCAACTTAATTACTTTCCATTACTCTCTTCCAGGTCACTGATTTACTTCTCTACTTCTAGCCTTCTATTTATTCCATCTAGTGTAGTTTTACTTTCATTTATTGTGTTCATTTCTTACTGGTTCATTCTTACCTCTTTGTTAAGGGTTTTATTCTTGCCCACCATGCTTTTTCAAGTCCAGTGAATATCTTCATGTTCATTAATTTAAATTCTCTATCAAGCATATTACTTATATCCATTTTGCTTAGATCTCTTGCTGTGGTTTTGTCCTCTTCTTTTATTTTGTCTAACTCTCTGTGTCTATTTCTATGTGTTAGGACATTCAGCTATGTCTCCTGCTCTTGAAAGTAGTCGCCTTATGATGGAGAGGTCCTGTAGTTCCTGCAGTGAGGTGTCTCCTGTTCACCAGAACCTTGCACTTCAGGGGGTCTCCTATGTGTGTTGCTAGGACACAACACAATAGCAGGACATGCTATTGTGTCATGTTGCTTTTTCCTTCAGGCCAGCTGTCTCCTAAGGCTCTCTTTGTTGTGGGCAGTGTTTGGTCTCTGACAGGGGTGGGGCATGCAGTTTTAGCAAAGTGTGTGCAGGTCTGCTTGCAAAATGAGAGCTGCTGCCACTGCCCCTGGGACCGAGGCCCCACAAAGCACCATGGTAGGGAGACTCAGTGTGCAAGGTTTGTGCAGTCTACTGCAAGTACCCTCCTTGGGTAGGGTACTTGCAGTGCTGGGACTGAGGCAAACATGACTGGGAAGGGATGGGCCTCTGAAGCATGGGAGAGGGGGCAGGGTGCAGTGTAAGCAAGTTAAGTACTGAGTGTTGGAACTACGCTGTTTCCTGCAGGCGACTGTGTGTTTATGCTGGGCGGTGGGGAAGGAGATGGCACCTGCCAGCTCCTTTGTTCCTGGAGGACTCTCCCTGTGAATGTGCCCATTCAGACACACCGAAATTAGTAAATTACTCTCCCTCCTGTGTGCCCATGGTGTTTTTCAAACAGCTGCTTTTAACGCTGTAACTCCACAGGCACTCAGCTTCCTATTGCCCTCAGGGCTCTCCCAGAAGCAAGGCTGCTGAGTTTTAAAATTCCAGGCTTGCAGTTCCATTGGTTGTAAGAGCTCTGGAAATTCTGCCCCTCTCACTTTCTAAGTCAAATGTTATATCTGCCCTGTGTGGGCTTCCAGGTGTGATAGTCTGTTTCTCTCCCTCTCCATGGCCAGGGCTCCCTCAACCCTTCCACGCCTCCCACCCAGTGGAAGGCTACAGTTTGTTTTAGCTACCTACCACATCTCTGCCTTTCTTACCCTCTTCAGTGTGGCCTCTTCTCTACCATTAGTTGTGGACTTTGTTCTGCCAGTGTTCTGGTTGTTTTCTGGATTATTTATACTTAAGTGAGTGTTATCTAGTTGTATCCGTGGGATGAGGTGAGCTTAGCGTCCTCTTATTCTACCATCTCTAAGTATGATATATTTAATTTATAAAGTGATCTAAATGCATCTTCAGAGCTTTTTTTTTATTCCATTATATATGATTTCAAAATATTTTTACTACCCCAAAAATTATTGGCTTAAACCAACAATTATTTTTTTCATGAATCTGAGTTTTACTGGGCTCCATTGGGTGGATCTGCTTCATGTGAGCTGAGGCCATGCAAACGGCCACCTTCTCCTGGGATCTGGAATGTGGTTGTAGTGCCCATGGAGACCCCCAGGATCTCTCTGTCCTTGTAGGCTCTCATTATTCCACAGTCTGTTCTCAGCTTCTTTATAGCATGGAGGCTGGCTTCCTAGGACAAAAGTGAAGATGTCAGGCCTTGCTAAGGGTTAGGTCCAGAGCTAGCATAGCATAACCTCTGGAGAATTCTGCTGGTCAAAGCAAATCATAGGGCTGACCCAGATTCAAATAGATACACCTATTGATGGATGGGAGGAATTATAGGTAGCCATAGGTGCAGATAAACTACCATACTGTTTTCTCAGAACTTAGAAGATACAGAAGTACAATTCAGAATGTGGGGCTAAAGGCAGATACTCAAACAGTTGCAGAGATTTTGCCCAATTAGTGTATGTGTTGATGTGAGCATGTGTGTAGGTGGGTGGTGGTAGTGGAAAACATGTAAATATATAAAAGGTTCAGGATTTCCCAAAGTATAGCACTTAGTGGTATATTTAAAGTGAGGCAAAAAGCCTGGGGCGGGGGTCCCCAAGAAGATTAATGTGTCATGGCATTGCATAGTCATTTAATTACCTGACTCTAAGTTATCAAGAAGGAGGTTTATCTAGTTACATGTATATTCTGTTCAAGTAGATAATTTAATTTGTTGTAGAAATTTTACAGCAAAAAAGGCTACTTTAAGTTTCAGGACTTTAATTAAGTGAAATTTACTTATGGATGATACTCTTATTTTCCATCCACATCAGGAAAAAAAGAGGCTTCTCTAATTTTTAAAGTTAATTCTTTAAGCACAGGCTGGCAGATACAGTAGGTGCTTGGTAAATGATTGCTGAGATTAAAATCAGGCCACAAGCAGAAGCTAGAGGGATGTGGATGTTACTGTTCTATCCAAAGGCAAATTTCCTATTGAATAAAAGTTCCTTACAGCTTCTAAAAATGTGAACAATAGACTTTTCCACAGTAGTAATGGTACCTGGATGGATTAATTATCTCTTTGTTCCCATTAACTTGTGGCAAATATGCAAGGCCCATAGCATAGAGCCAGGAAAGGGAAATTAGTCATGGTTTTGTTGTAGACCATGGGAAAGAAAATTGGGTTAATGAGAGGGCATGGGGATTGAGCACCATAGCCCATCAAATAAAGAGGATTAGATAATGAGTAATAGGGTGAGGAGGAACAAAATGCATATTCTGAAAAATCAGCAGGTAAATGAGCAATTTCCAATAAAGGAGACAGAAAGTAAATTCTCAAAGGAAGAAAGCCTGTCTTCATATTTTAGAACACGACTCACCTCTGACTGCTGCTTTGCTCAGCCATTAAAGGAATACACGGAACTAAGGTTGAGCTGGCATTAAAACCCCTGACTGTGTCTGTAGAATCTACATTCTCGAAGAATGAGCCTTAGAAGTCTCCATAGTCTGGCTCCAACCTCATATAAAAATTTCACACTCAATGTTCATGACACTCATTTTTCCAGCCTCTGCTTGGACATGTCCAGTGAAAGGAAACTCATTCTTACATTATAGGGTTTGGTTAGTTAAAGATGCAGTTTCTGAATTTAGAAAGGCTTACCTCAATCCTGGATTTCTAATTTATCAAGTGCTTTCCTTGAGAAAGTGACTTAACAGCTGTAAACCTGGGGCTGAAAATGCTGAATGTGGGAGGGAGGGATAGTATTTGCATCACAAGGTGGGTATGAGGGTTAAATGAGGTAATGCAAGGAAGGGACTTATCAGAGTACCTGGCCCATATTCAGTCCTCTGTAAAAATTATTTTTCAGTTCAGTCCTACAAAGGCTCAACGTTATCTTTCCACTGAAATAGTACACTTGGAACTATTTTGCATCCTTATCTTTTTAGATGTTTGCAGTAGTTCTGTGTAGGAATCATTGTTTTTCTTAGTCTTCTAATGAGAAGACCAAGACCCAAACTCTGTGCTAGTGTCTCTGTGTGAATTCTCTTTGTTTTGCAAACAAGAAATACAATTTTATCTTGGTAGAAAGTCTTGCTAGGCAGAACTGGTCTTGGACAAAAAAGTGCATGATCACCCTTTTCCTTGTCCCATCCTACCCCTAGGTGTTAAGTAATTACATGGTATTTCTTAGCATTTCCACCTGCTAAAGGAAAGACTCTTGACATCAGTCATCTGCACTTTGGAAGATGATCCCTTTTCTGGGGGTTTTATACTTTAAGTTTGACTCTGAGGGACATTAGGGCTTTTCTCACCAAAATGAATTCTGGTTATCAGGGAGCAGGTACAAGTAGACTTCAGGATCATTAAATTTCACAACATGGAAGCAGCTAATATGTTCTACCTGCATAGACTGATGTTTCTTTTCTTAGGTATCTGGAGGCCAGGGGAAAATTCTGGCCACTCAGTAGCTACAGTTTTATTGGGGAAGAAGCCTGGAATATTGAGACATGAATAGATTTTCATGGGAAGTGGAAACGTCATAGTCTAGTACTATTAACACTGGAAGAGAATCACTTTGTTTTAATCTCATTCTCTTAGAAGGGATGGGATAGGGATTTAATCTGAGGTTCAGAGGTAAAATCCACTGTGCTCAAAATCACAAAGACTGAATGTAGAATCTTCACTAGGATCCAGAATTCCTAGCCCAGGAATCAGGGATTCCAGACCTGCAATTCAACATCACTGCTTAAAGACCCTAACTTCTCTTAGGAATGGTTTAAATTCCCTGAGCCTGTGAATGACATGCTGGGCTCATCTTTTAAAACAACTTCCTAATACTTAGGTATCATTTTCTCCAAAGGTGGTCCTGCATGTGCATGCAAGTTGAGTGGTTTTGTTTTATAAAGAGCACTGAAAGTTAGAATGTCCCTAACTCTGCTCAGCACCAAGAGGTTGCTTGGGCTGGATCCTGACCAAGGATGTGTCATTCTCTATGTTTGCATGTTTAGGTCACCCTACCTTCTGCAAAAAAAGCAGAAGACAGTGGAAATTGTGGCTGCATTTGGAGATTCCTTTCACATAATCAAAACAAGGCTGGAGTCAACAGCCTGAATTTAATTACTATCCTGACAGCTGGGAGGCAATTAATCCTTTGCTCACTCCTCCTTCCTCTGCCCCAGCTTCAAAGTGTCACCCCCCCTTCCCTCTCATACTAATTAGAAACATGCTGCAGGGTGAAAGGTGACCAGTGGGAAGCTAGCACAGTGTCACCAAAGTCCCTTTGATAGCAGAGTTTACGGTTGGAGGAGGCTGATCTCCAACATGGGAGCATCTGCTTCTGGGGCACGGAGAAGGGTTGGGTGTGGAGTTGGCCCCAAGGTCTGATGCTGTCTCGGCCACCCCCCCTCCATGATTTGAGCAAGTCACTTGATATCTCTGTGTATGTCTCCACATCAGGACATCAAGAACTCCCAACTTTTTTTTTTTTAATTAAATTTTATTTTATGTTACATTAGTCACCATACAATACATCATTAGTTTTTGATGTAGTGATCCACGATTCATTGTTCTTGTATATCACCCAGTGCTCCATGCAGTACATGCCCTCCTTAATACCCATCAGCCAGCCAACCCATCCCCCCACCCCTCTCCCCTCCAAAACCCTCAGTCTGTTTCTCGGAGTCCATAGTCTCTCATGGTTCTTCTCCCCCTCTGATTTCCCCCCCTTCATTTTTCCCTTCCTTCTCCTAACGTCCTCCATGCTATTCCTTACGTTCCACAAATAAGTGAAACCATATGATAATTGACTTTCTTTGCTTGACTTATTTCACTTAGCATAATCTCATCCAGTCTCATCCATGTTGATGTAAAATTAGGTATTCATCCTTTCTGATGGCTGAGTAGTATTCCGTGGTATATATGGACCACATCTTCTTTATCCATTCATCTGTTGAAGGGCATCTCTGCTCTTTCCACAGTTTGGCTATTGCGGACATAACTGCTATGAACATTGGGGTGCATATGGCCCTTCTTTTCACTACATCTGTGTCTTTGGGGTAAATACCCAGGAGTGCAGTTGCTGGGTCATAAGGTAGCTCTATTTTTAATTTTTTGAGACATCTCCACACTGTTTTCCAAAGTGGCTGTACCAACTTGCATTTCCACCAACAGTGTAAGAGGGTTCCCCTTTCTCCACAACCTCTCCAACATTTGTTGTTTCTTGCCTTGTCAATTTTTGCCATTCTAACTGGTGTAAGGTGGTATCTCAATGTGGTTTTGATTTGAATTTCCCTGATGGCTAATGATGATGAACATTTTTTCATGTGTCTGTTAGCCATTTGTATGTCGCCTTTGGAGAAGTGTCTGTTTATGTCTTCTGCCCATTTTTTGACTTGATTATTTGTTTTTTGGGTGTTGAGTTTGAGAAGTTCTTTATAGATCTTGGATACCAGCCCTTTATCTGTAGTGTCATTTGCAAATATCTTCTCCCATTCTGTGGGTTGCCTCTTTGTTTTGTTGACTGTTTCCTTTGCTGTGCAGAAGCTTTTTATCTTGATGAAGTCCCAAAAGTTCATTTTTGCTTTTGTTTCACTAGCCTTTGGAGATGTATCTTGAAAGAAGTCACTGTGGCCGATGTTAAAGAGCTTACTGCCTATGTTCTCCTCTAGGATTTTGATGGATTCCTGTCTCACATTGAGGTCTTTCATCCACTTTGAGTTTATCTTTGTGTATGGTGTTAGAGAATGGTTGAGTTTCATTCTTCTGCATGTGGCTGTCCAATTTTCCCAGCACCATTTATTGAAGAGACTGTCTTTTTTCCATTGCATGTTTTTTCCTGCTTTGTCGAAGATTATTTGACCATAGCATTGAGGGTCCATATCTGGGCTCTCTGTTCTGTTCCATTGGTCTATGTGTCTGTTTTTGTGCCAGTACCATGCTGTCTTGGTGATCACAGCTTTGTAATATAGCTTGAAATCAGGCAACGTGATGCCCCCAGCTTTGTTTTTCTTTTTCAACATTTCCTTGGCGATTCGGGGTCTTTCCTGATTCCTTATGAATTTTAGGATTGTTTGTTCCAGCACTTTGAAGAATGTCATTGGAATTTTGATCAGGATGACGTTGAAGGTATAGATTGCTCTGGGTAGCATAGACATTTTAACAATGTTTATTCTTCTGATCCATGAGCATGGAATGTTTTTCCATCTTTTTGTGTCTTCTTCAATGTCTTTCATGAGTGTTCCGTAGTTCCTAGAGTATAGATCCTTTACCTCTTTGCTTAGGTTTTTTCCGAGTTATCTTATGGTTTTTGGTGCTATTGTAAATGGAGTCATTTCTCTAATTTCTCTTTCTACAGTTGCATTGTTAGTGTATAAGAAAGCAACTGATTTCTGTGCATTGATTCTGTATCCTGCCACATTACTGAATTGCTGGATGAGTTCTAGTAATTTGGGGGTGGAGTCTTTTGGGTTTTCCACATAAAGTATCATGTCATCTGCGAAGAGAGAGAGTTTGACTTCTTCTTTGCCAATTTGAATACTTTTTATTTCTTTTTGTTGTCTGATTGCTGTTGCTAGGACTTCTGGTACTATGTTGAACAATAGTGGTGAGAGTGGGCATCCTTGACGTAGGAACTCCCAACTTTTCTATTGCCCAGTGTGTAAGAGAGCATAAAATGAAAGTGCATGTGCATGGAACCGTAAAGCATCACTCCAGGAGATGAGATGGAGATTTGGTGTCTTTGCCAGCTTGGCTGCGACTAAAACTTCCATGGACTGGGGGCTTAAACAACAGACATTTATTTATCACCGTTCCGAAGGCTGGGAAGTCTAAGATCAAGGTGCCGGCTGCTTTCTCTCTGTGTCTTCACATAGCCTTTTCTCTGGGTGTGCACGTGTCAGGGAAGAGAGAGATTTCCCTCCCTTCTTAGAAACCTACCAAACCTCTCTAATGGATTAGGACCCTACCCTTGTAACCTCATTTAACCTTAATTACTTCCTAAAAGCTTTATTCCAAATACAACCACACTGGGGGTCAGGGCTTTCAAGATATGAATTTGGGGGGAACATAATTCAGTCTGTAGCACGTGAAAAAGAGCTTCCTTTCAGTAAAGCCATGAACCAGACTTGAAGACCTGGGACCCAGAAATTTAGAGGATTCAGACTTTTTAAATAATGTATTTAAGTCTGGAGTTAAGTTTTATACAATGTTCTCTCTCAGCAAATTGTCCCCTTCATTTCATAACATTTCCCTGGTAGCAATGGTAGGCTCAGCTTCAGTCTTGGGCCCAGGATCTTGACAGCAGTGAATAGAGAAATTGCAGTACCCAAGGTCAAGGGCAACAGGCCCAGGGTTATCTCCTTCATGGATCCCTCCAGGGCGGCACTGAACTCTCTGTTGTTTGTCCCAGGTGCCAGATTGCTAGATATTTGTTTTAATCATTAAAAAAAAAAATTGAACAGTTTTGGAATTGAGGGAGATTAATCACCTCAGGGGTGATGTAGAGGTAAAGTGACTTTTCCAAGTCACTGGGTACTCACATCTGAAAATGGGGCTGTAACGAAAACTTTCTAAGTCCCAGTAGGAATTTTAGATTGGTAATTAAGTTCCTCCATAATTCCTTTCTCCTATTTAAAGATGATTATGGCCCCAAATCTCATTACGTTAACTGGATAACTCATTCCAGATGTAAACTGCTTGTAGAAGCACAAAAATAATAATAATTCAGCTTAAATACATCCTTTTTTCTTTTTTTCTCCAAGTATTTTCAATCCATCTGGGCTACATTTCTTACCCAAACCAGCATGCTGTTTTTCGTTTTTGTGTTTCTTTCCTGGAAAACCATAGGGACCAACCATGGATGAGAAGTCCTCTGCTTGTATCATTGTAGTTGAGACTTTTGCCAAATGCCAGATGTAGCAAGATATACGTGATAGAAAAGATAATGCATAAGAAATAAATCATCAGTACCCTTATAATTTGAGGTACAGATTAGGTGGTTGTATGTCTCTGTCTTGACTGTTGACTAACCATGTGTCCTTTGAAGAATCCCTTCCCCATTCTAGACTTCAGGTTCCTCCCTTTAAAATGTTGTTCTCTTTAAAAATTCAGAGTGGTTGGGGTGCCTGGGTGGCTCAGTCGTTAAGCGTCTGCCTTCGGCTCAGGTCATGATCCCAGGGTCCTGGGGTTGAGCCCCGTATCAGGCGCCCTGCTCCGCGGGAAGCCTGCTTCTCCCTCTCCCACTCCCCCTGCTTGTGTTCCCTCTCTCGCTATCTCTCTCTCTGTCAAATAAATAAATAAAATCTTAAAAAAAATAAAAAATCAGAGTGGCAAATGGGAGGTCTGTAGGCTCAGCACTCCTTTTCCACCTGCTTTGTTTGACCTGTACCGTGTTTTAAAAAATTGGGAAATAATATATAAATCCTAGAGTTCTCCCTTTGCTTGGAATATCTGCAGATCTGGCAAGAGTGGTCCACATTCTTGCATTAAAACACTTGGCCGGTTCTGTGTTGTGGCTGTGCTCTCAAGACAGAACATTCATCACTCCTTGGTTGATCAAGGTCCTCACCACTATGCCAGTTCACTTATGTGTGCTCTCTGCCTGGCCCATAAAAGAATGGCCCTTGGACTACGTGATCCTCAAGCTCCTTTCAACTCTGATTCTATGGTTTGGTGATTTGCCTTTCCATTACCATAAAAGTTCCCACCTAAAAGGCCACCAAGGAGTATGAGACTAACTGCACATCTGTGGTGGCCCTGATTCTGCTGTTCATTGTCACCTGGCTGTTTTTATTTCTTTTGTGTCCTTCATATGGCATCAGTTTCCCAGGAGGCAGTGTTCAAAATGATCTGGACATGACATGCTTTGAATGAAACTCTTAGATTTGGGCTACTGTTTGTTGCCCGAGGGCCATTTTAGGCAGATCTACTCAAAGTAGTAGCAGTGTAGTAATAATTATTATCATCAATTATTAATAATGACAATTATGGTCTATAATATTCTTAAGGCATGATTTTTTTTTTTTAACATTTATTGAATCCAATTATGAGTCTGTCACCTTAAGTACAGCATCAGTATCAAAATGGCAGGTATCTTTGAGTGCTCTTCCCTAATGACCTGGCATAACATGCTCCCACGATGTGGGAAAGGAGTCAAAAAATGTGATCATTTGGAATGTGCCAAACTTTTTGAAAGAACACAAAAGTACAATGTGAAACAAAAGTCACAGTTCTATTTTTTCTGCAAAAGTGTGAAAATCAGAGTTTTTTCCTCTAGATTAAAAAAAAATGAAAAACAGAAATACAAGGAGCAGTAGTTTATGGAACAACACTCTGTTGCCCCCTCTGAATGATTGCCAGCCTCCTCCCCGCGCCTACCTGAAATACCCTTCCAGTTGCTTGACTGGGCACTTGACATTTTCATCCTTAAAATTTCACTACAACACTACAACTTAATTTTGTGATCTCTATAAAAACAGAGTGTGGAAATTCAGAAAGGTGGATACTGACCCTGGAACCCAAAGTCCGTGTTCTTGATCACAACCCTATTGGGCCACCCCTGCAAATGTGAGAGTTTGCTTTATGGTCTTTTGGAACCCTTCCAACAGAGGCCGTCTGTTTTAGAATGGCAGAATGGTATAGTGGTAAGACGATGCCTTCTGCCTTCTTTTCTACATCTGGAGGGAGGATTCAATATGAACCTGGCACTTCTCTTTGCATTCAGTAAATTTAGGCCATCAGCGTTATTAATGTATATATCCCCAGCACTCATAAAATAACAGGCACTACAAGAGCAAAGATTATCTCTATTTTCCCCATAGATATACCCAATATCCAGAAAAAAATTATTTGCTATTAGTAGGCGATCAATCAGTATTTGTTGAAGAAATCTATAATGAACCAACGGAAGATTGAGTAACACGGAAGACTGTCCATGTCTAAAAGGAGCAGAGCACACTTTTGAGATTGTCGCTTTGTTAAGCTTACTACTGCCAGTTACTGCGATTGCCATATGAGCAGGGACAAAAGCGGCTTTATAAATCAGCACCACCAATCACACCAAATGGCTTGTTTTGGACCCCATTTCTAAGGCTGCCTGAGCATTGCTCCTGTTGTGTACTCTGGCCTGTGGCTCCTTGTGACCACGAGGGGGCAGTGCATGTTCACTCAAGCAGGAAGCTGAATTTGTTTTGCACAATTCTGTCTGACAGTTTTTGTGGGGTTTTATTCCTTGGCGATGTCTTCATGGTGCTTACAAATATGAGACAAGATTGCTTTCTAACTCCCTGCACTGCAAGCAAATTGTGTTGTCATTTAATATTTAAATAGCGAGGGTAAGAAGTAGGTTTGGTACTTTGGTAGGGCTGACACAGACCTAACACCATGGGGGTAGGAAGGTGGTAAATGACACGTCTTACCAATTTTACAACTTTAGTTTTGACTGGGATGAAACCTATCTGTGCATGAGAAGCTGGCTCAGACTTTATTCCATGGCTAGCACACAAGTAGCACAGAATTTTGGGGCTTATGATTTTAATTTTTTTTCAAATACAAAACAAAGGTAGAATTGCAGGGTATGAAGGAACATTAGTGTGTGTTGTCTTGGCCCTGTGGAAGCTCTTCTAGCAGCAGTTCTCAAAAAGCTTAGCTGTGGTTTCTGTGTTCTTCCATGACTTACTTCATGGCTTTTGAGGCATAACAGATGAAGAGCCTCCTCCCTTGCTGGTAAAGGGTTTGGAATTTACATTCAGTCACTTTGGGATTATTTCCATTTTTTTAGGGAAAAAAAAATTTCACTAGTGGGACCAAGGTGTTTGGGGGAATTTACTCTCACAGGAAGGATTTTAAAGTGATGCTCAGTATTAAACTTGGGATGAGATCATGAGGCCTGGTGGGCCAAGACTTGACTTACAGGTGCTGGTGCTTATGACAAATTGCTGTCTTTGGGTGCTTGAGCCCAAAGAAATCTTTGTGTGTTTCTGCATTTTTCTTGTTTTCCTATAAATATTTTTACTTTTGTTCCAGTCTTGTTCTGGTGTCCTGAACCAAAATATACGGGAGTCAGGGTTGCCAGCTTGTACAGTTCCAGGCACACCATTCATACTGACTTCGATGTAAATGCCATCCCTTGAAGCACAGCTCCAACTGGAGGTAACTGGACTCTAGAGATGGTCTGAATATGAGGCCCTGGTTCACATGTTACTTGCAAGATCTAGCCAAATGCATCTCAAACTGGGGCCCAGAAAATGTTCATTACAACAAGCTTTCCAGATCATTCTGATGCAAGGGATCAGTGAACCACTATTCAGAAAATATTGTCTTTTCCAGAACATCCCTTTCAATAAGACAAGGGAATGAAAACAGGAGACTGAACAGAAGTACACTTGTGTAATTATGTAGTACCAATTCAGCCTCAGGTATTGAACTAAGCTTCTGTGGTCCTGTTAGTTTAATTTGATTGAATTTTATCCAGTGTTTCTCTATTCAACTTAAAGGAAAAGAACCAGAACCCCATTGACTAAAACATAACTCTTCCATAATCCAGTGGTCTCAAAGCTCAAAATGCCTGTACTAACAGTCAGGTACCAAAACTGTAGCTGGCCATCTGGGGATGCTATCACTCTCTAGAGAATATATCCACATGCATGGGACTCAACTCCAGCTGACTTTCCGTTTATATATAACTGTTTGTCGTCTGACTGGAATTTTCAAAGGAAGCCAGAAAAATATATTTTTTTTAATGTGAAATTTCCTGGGTTTTAAAAAATATTGGCTACAAGTTCAAATTTATAAACTGTACATTATGGTACAGTCAAAATCCGTCCATGGGCCAGATCCAGGTAATGGGTTGCTAACCTGCAATCCTGGTCTAATCTTTGATAGCCATTGTTGGTTTTGAGATCAAAGAGTCCTCTGATTATGTTAGATTAGTGGAAAGGAGGATACAAACTATATTCAGGGGACATGATTTTAGCTTCAGTTCTCTAGAATATTAGCTATGAGATCTTGAGTAGTTTACTTCATCTCTCTGAGTATCAGTTTTTTTCTCTGAAGGGAGAAATGGGATTAATAGTGTCCTAAGAGGATTTTTGCAAAGGTAAAGTAAAATACTGTGTGTCAGCATTTTTCAAACTTGAGTAACTCACAACCTTCATAATTTTTGCTACATCTAAGTAACACCTCTACTGTTAATTACTTAATATTTTATTGATTTACTTTAAAAAAATCTAAAGTATCTACATGGCTTTCAAAGCAATAATATGGTTTCACTTATTTGTGGAACATAAGGAATAGCATGGAGGACATTAGGAGAAGGAAGGGAAAAATGAAGGTGGGGGAAATCGGAGGGGGAGACGAACCATGAGAGACTATGGACTCCGAGAAACAAACTGAGGGCTTTAGAGGGGAGGTGAGGTGGGGGGATGGGTTAGCCCCGTGATGGGTACTAAGGAGGGCACGTACTGCATGGAGCACTGGGTGTTATACGAAAACAGTGAATCGTGGAACACTACATCAAACACTAATGATGTAATGTATGGTGACTAACGTAACTTAATAAAATTAAATTAAATTAAAAAAAATAATTAAAAAAACCCAAAGCAATAATATCTGTTGAAACATGAGTTCAAGCCATATTCCCCCCCAGTCATATCATTAATTAAATATGAAACAATTTTGATATTTTGGCTATATACCACTTTACACTTCTACAGTCTTCAGTGCTTTCATAAGACCAATGCACTTGAAAATTAATAAAAATAGATAAGTGAGTATAATAGCTCCAGCAATAATTCTATAATAAATATTGACCATTATTTTTAATGAGGTAAAAATAGATTATATATTTATGAAGTAGCTATTTAAAGTATGAACTCCTGGTTTTATTTATTTTTTCATCTTCAACTTGGGGCTTGCAATTCCTCTTCTACCTCTAGTAAAAAGCAATATAGGGTCTGTAAGATCCAATAACCTATGATGTATTTAATATTATGGCTTTCATTCAGTATTGATTTGTACATTAATAAACATTTCAAGTTTTCAGCATCTCATTTTAGTGTTAAGTCAATGAACAGCAATATCTTGAAATGGATTTTTGTATTACATGGTTGGTGCGTCTTTAGGACTCTGAGGTTGAAGTTAAACAGTGAAGGGAGATAGTTACTACATTTCAATTCCTAAGGCCTACTCTGGTGGTATTTATTCAACATATATAATGGGCACTGGATTCCAGCAGCAGACAAAGCAAAGTGTTAGTCCTTATGAAGCTTTAGTCTGGTAGGTGGAAACAAGCAATTGAAAATATGTTTATTCTATCAGATGGTAATAAATGCTATGAAATAAAAAGCAGGTTGGGAAGAAAAGATTATAATAAGGATTTGTTACTCTTTCAGAGATGTTAATCTGGGAGGGACTCTTACTACATACAGTACCTGAATAAGGGGAGTCAGTAAGCCATGATGTTGCCTAGAAGAAGAGTGGTTCAGCAAAAGAGAGAGATGTAAAGACCTTGAGGGTTCTTGGTATGTTTGTGGAAAAGCAAAGAACCCAGGATACCTGGAGAAGACTGAGCAAGAAACAGAGGGTTTAGGTAATGGGGTCAGATCAAATAAGCTTTTTAAAAACTGAGCAAATGGGAAGCCTTTGGGGGTTCTGAGCAGAGGATCGACATGATCTAATATGATTTTGAACCATCTGTCTAGCTATTGTGTGGAAAAGAGACTGTAGGGGGATAAGAGTGGAAAAGAGGAGACCAATTCAGACCATTGTCATAGTCCAGTGAGAGATTATAGTGGCTTGGACCGAAGTGAGAGCACTGAAGGTTAAAAAAAGAAGAAAAAAAGTGATCAGATTCTAGACACATTTTAAAAGAGTATTTTCTGGTGAAATGGGTGTAGGATAGGAGAAAGTAAAGGGTCAAGGTTTTCAGGAAGGGGAAGAGCATCAGGAGTAATAAAATACCAATTTACTGAAATTTTTCATCTTTGCTAAGTGTTTCATACTTTTTCTATACGAAGGACTTCTTCCATCAGGCACCCTGATATAATTTTCTACCCTAAGTGTCAAAGACCACTTAAAATTCATGCCTTCTTATGGAAATGCATATGCTTTTGGGCAGTAACTGATTTTTGTTGCAATGAGAAAATAATCAAGTAAAGAGCTCAAAATAAGCAGGGCATAATACTTGATTTTGACCACTGTTCTCTACTTGGTCTTTAGCTGTATTGATATACAACTGTGCCCACAAGGAGGGACATTTCCCAAAAAGGTTGAATATCAAGTAAAATAATTCAACTCAAATTGAGTTATTTCTCTCACAGACTTTTTACTCCCATAAGCTTAATCCACTATTTTCTGGCACAATTCCTGGACATCAGTTAGGACTCTGCACTCTTTCTCTTAATTTAAATACTTTCATGGGGTGCCTGGGTGGCTCAGTCGGTTAAGCGGCTGCCTTCGGCTCAGGTCATGATCCCAGAGTCCTGGGATCGAGCCCCGCATCGGGCTCCCTGCTCGGCGGGAAGCCTGCTTCTCCCTCTCCCACTCCCCCTGCTTGAGTTCCCTCTCTCCTGTCTCTCTCTCTGTCAGATAAATAAATAAAATCTTTAAAAAAAAAAAATAAATACTTTCACACTTTAGATATTATTAACAAGCTTACTGATATGTTCCCATTGGCCCTAAGTTGGTTGTACTACCCCCTTTCACAACTGAGAAAACTGAAGTTTAGAGACCTTAACTGAATTAAATTGAGCTCACAAATCTCAAAACCGATGATGCTGAGATCTGAAGCCGGTAGTGCCTGGCTCCTAGTGCCAGCTCTTAAAAGCTTCACTGTTTCTGCTTTTGCTATATCACATTAGCAATAATCACTTTCTTTCCATTTTACTGTTTCCATTAAGATGTTATCTTAAAAAGTAGTGTTTGATATTTCTGGAATGGGACAACTGCCTCCACTATTCAGTCTTCCTTGAATGCCTCAGCATTTCTAGGAGTCTTATTTTTTTTTTTTTCCTGAAATACTGATAGTCAAATATTATCACTGGCTTACCTAAAATATCCCTTCCTTTGTGAAGGCTTCCATGACTACCCCATCAGAATTTCTCTGTCCTTCCTTTTTCCTCCTCTGGTACTTAGCCATTTCTGTGATTGTACTGATCAGGGTCTGCCTCTGTTAGTAGTAGCACTGTAGTATTATGGTGCTGTAGCATTGTAGTTTGCTGTGTTTTCTTTCCTATTAGATGTGAGCTTCTCGAGGCTGGGACCGTCTTTTTCTATTCTTCAGAGCTCAGCCTTGGACTTTGAACGTAAGAATATGATCTGTTTCTTATATGTGCTTCACAGTGCCTAGCATGTCTGAATACAATACAAAGTGGGCATTAAATATATCTTGAATGAACAAAGGGAAAAAAGAGAGTTGCTATTTTCCACATTTCCTTCTAAAAAAATAGATGGTCAGCTCCTCTGGCCTTTACAGCCTCATAAATTTCCCTTCATACAGAAGGTTTATTTTTTTGTCAAATGAGTTTCTCTAGGATGCACACAAGGCTTGCTGAGGTTCAGCTTTCTCTTTCATGCAGTAAAGGCCAAGTCAGCAGGGAGACTTGCTACCCACCCCCAGCCTACTCCAAACTTCATGCAATTTTTATTTGCCTGCTTTTGGCTAGCCAACTCAGTCTTGAGCTTACATAAAAATTCAACCCTCTGGCATTTGATGAATAAAATAACTCCTTGGCCAGAATCTACTTTTGGCAGAGGGAGGACTCAAAAGATATCCAGCTGTCCCTGTACTCAGATTTCCTCGGTGGGAAACCATTCCATTTCAGTGCCCATCAGTAATTAGCCCTGTGCCATTTGCTTACCAGGTGGGTCTTTGCAATGGGAGGCAGTGAAGTAGGATAATGAGAATACCAGCCTTGCAATCAGGAGATTTGGTCTCATATTTATGAACTTTGCAACCTCTCAGAATAGATTTACCTCGTAAAATGGGAATAATAACTTCAATAATTAACCCCTAGGTTGTTTCTAGAATCAAATAAAAGGGCACGGAAAGTATTCTCTAATCATAATTTCTTTCACAAAAGAATTCTGAAATGATCTCTCTTTGCAAGATGATTGTAAGTGAAAAAATGGAGGAGAGGGGCACAGGTAAGGATATGGAGGACGTGATACGTACAAAACACTTAGCACAGTCTCCACCCAGTACATGGCAAATGCTCAGTGCAGCTGAAGTAGTTGCTGCTATTACTGTTTTGGTTACTGTTATCTGCTTTCTTGACTTTACCCTTACCATGCAGATGATCTTATTATAGTTAATAATTAACACTTTCCTCTTTCTTCTGTTCCTCCTATTATTATTATTATTGTCATCATCATCATTTTCTGCATCGTTTTACAAATGAGGGAATTTATAGTAATAGAGGTTACAGGTAACCTGCTTAAAGTACCATAGCTTTATAAGTAACGGAGCTGAGTTTGGAACTTAGTCTAACTCCAGAGCCCCTACACGTCTTGGCTATGAAATACTGACTATTGACGAACGTAACTCTGACAAAAGAAAATACAATGGAGTTGTCTAGCTGAAATCACTCTGGAATTTTATGTCAGTAATCTGCCTTTCATATATGATGTAGAAAAGATGTATTTATCATCCTCATAAAAAAGGAAACTGAGGTTTAGAGGCCTAAAATGACTTGATCAAAGAACTGTGCTATTTTGTAGAATTCTAAAATTCATGGTGCACATCTTGTTTAAACCTATCATTTTAAAGAGGAGATTTTTGCAGGGAGTAGGCACCATTTATTTAGTATTATATATTGATCTAGTAATAGCATCCAGGTTAAAAATAAACTGAACATAATAATAAAAAAAATTCTCTTTTAATTGTATTCATGAACAAATTGACCAGGCACAGGGACATTAGTTATATATCGGATGATATTAACTTATGTGCACAATTTTAGAATGGCTAGTAGAACTTCGAGACCACCTTCTTGATTATATGCAAATGTAATGGTAGGTCAGTTAGTGGAAGAAATCCATGCTGCTTTTTCCACTCTGGGGAACTATAGATTGAATTAAAGGAAGACCTTTGAGGATTTACCGAGATTCTTCATGAACACTTTGAATGAGAAGTACACTACAAATGGACCCCTTACCATAGCATAATATACCATAGCATAGTATAAAGGATACTTTTTTCATTCATGGCCTGAAGGAAGATTGATTCCCTTCTTAAACTAGAGACACTAGAGGGGGATAGAGTCTCGTTAACCTATTGGGTCCTACTTTCTTGGGAGTGACTTAGAGTGCTAAGTCTTTGTGATCTGACAATGAGATGCCAACTTCGTATCTGTAACTATGGTTTCTGGGATTGTTTTTCTCCCTATTGAAACAAATCAGTCATCAGCAGAACACTTATTTTCACTAAAACCTTAACAACAGTTCTTTTCTCATCTAAAATCTTAAGCCTTGCCAATGGTAGTTTTGAGGTCTTTTTTTTTCTTTCTTTTCTTTGCCTCTATCAGATGACACCCTAATAATAATGAGGATGCCTCTTAAAAAAAAGACAGCAATAATGACTCATAAAAACATTAGACAAAAAAAGATGCCAAGTTTGAGATTTTCTTGATTTGGCAGAAATTATTTTTTTGTCATTGACTTATGTGCTTCATCAAAGAACTTTCTATAATAGCTTGGTGATCACTCAGAAGTCTAATGCCCATGAAATGTGGATGCAGCATCTGAAAATGTCACTTAGTAAAAGAGAAAAACATGTACTTGGTATTGTGAAAAATGCTGGACAAAGGATGCATAATAACACTTGTGGGAAGGACTTGTACACAGGCCATTGTAGATGAATAAGTGGAGCTGTCCGTGGTACTGGACAAAACCCAAAATCTCTGTAAAGCCATCTGGAATATTTAAGCCTTCCCAATGGGGGCAACAGACTTCCTTTAAGAGAACTGATTGCTAGTCTTGTTAAGAGGGAGGAGTTAGTGATCAGTGTGTTTAATCACAGCCTGACAACAGGTCCTAGTAAATAAGGACTTAAGAAAGGAAAACATTTTAGAAATGAATCGGAGTTCTATGGTGTTTGAAAAGTTTTGTGTCTTGCTTCCTCCTTAATCTCCCAATGCAGGCAGTCTTTTTTTTTTTTTTTCTATCCAACATTTGCCTTTTCTTCATAGTAAAATCCTATGGGTAAAGAATAGTTAAATCTGTAAGACACAAAGATGTTTACTTCATGGAAATGTGTGAGTGGGAATCTATAATAGTGAAGGAGACTGCGGTTAGTGCTTATATTTGGGTAAGAATAATCACTTATGCATGGTTATTTTATTTCAATGAATAAAAGTCCATTTTTAGCCGTCTCTTCTTTGGGGCTGATTTAGAGATATTTCAGGCACAGTTCTAAATTATGTTAAAGAGCATAATGCACAATCCCTGGTGTCAGATTATAAAATAATCTAAGATTTCACAAGTGCCATATTACCTAATACATGTTTAGTACAGGTGGAATAAGTTAATCCCTTTACTCAGAGGTAAAGAAGATGCAATAGGAATATAAACCAAAGAAAGAGATTATATATTTTGATAGGAAAAAACAAGATTAAATGTAAAAATGGCATTTGAGAGGATCTTTAACTAGTAGACAATACTTAAATATCAGTAATGACTCATGGTGAAGCATCATTTAACTTACGTAGTCATCTTCTATTTTAACTATGAGAGAGAAGATAGGGGCTTAACTTGACAGTGACTATGGTATGAAGTACTCAAGAATTAAACCAGGGAATGCAAACTGATGGCTTCAAACTTTTACAACTAGTACAGGTATTTTTATCTGAGAATTTTATTACATATGCCATTATGTAAGTTTTTAAAGATAATGTAACTAAATAGTGTTTTGCTTGGTTGCAGGACAAGCTGCTTAGTACACATTTTTGTATACCTAAACAAGCATTATGATAACTTTATTAACCTGCAGGCATTTGAATTTGTGACAGCTGGCCTAAATAGTAATGAGTTTATTCAACTTATTTCTTCTGGAGACAGGGCGAATGTAAGCAGAATGGGGGAATTGAATGCTTTGTGGAAAAGGGAGGGAGCATTAAAAGAAAACAAATGGTTGCAGAAGAAAGATTATGAGGCCCCTTTCTATAGACGTTCTTAGTTCCTCTTATTTTATAGAGAGAAAACTGAGGCCTATGTCTAATCATAGTTATATAGTCAGCTCATAGCTAAACTTGGTGCTTGGTCAATAGATTCTCTACCTGTTGTGTTTCTTATATGCTGATAGAAGCAGAATTCAAAGACAAGTGCTTTCTAAATTTAAATGTTTCCTAGAGTTAATCCTGACAACACTGGCTTATAGGGAAGTCTCAGATTCAGGGACAGAGCTGATATTTTATGGTGATGATAATGGTGATAACTTGAACCAAGCAAACCATCTTTTAGAAAAACAGGTTCTGAATCAGTGAAAGAAGATACCGATTAAGACAGTAACAAGTTCACTGTTTTCTAATTGTTTAGTTGAGTGAGGTACTGGGCAATCTATTTCAATTATTTAATTGGATGATATCTCATGTTGATATATTTACACATAAATATATCTTTATTATTTTGTACTGAGAGAGAAAAGTATTCTACCTACCTCCTTGTCAATTGTGCTTTGTCCTCTGACTAGCAATGGCCATTGTTTATCCTTTTTGCAGCAGGGATTTATAATGCTTAAGAGCATTTGGAGTATAGGGGAAAATGTTGACGTTAGAGATGATTCATTGAGTAAATTGACACAAATTTATTGTGACTGTGGGTCAGTGTGCTGACATCAATTCTCGCAAGCAAAATTTCTTCATCAAAATACAAATCAGTGAAGAAAAACTCCCTATTTTTTTTTCTCTTGAAGAAATCATTCCTGGTCCTTCTCATATAGAGTGCTAAATATTTCTGAAAGTAATTATTCCTCTAGGAAAATCAGCTTTTGATAGCTTCATGACTTGCAAAAAACAAAATGCCAATGAAGAATGTCTGATTTTCTGGCTACCAGTAAGACATTGTCCCTTCATATGAGACTGTAATGTTGAGAGTGGACTGAGGCTTGCAGTTTGTGTTTAATAGCACTTGAGTATATCAGTATAATATTTTATGTCAGTGGTTCTCAAGCTTTAGCATGCATAAAAATAACAAAGAGGGCTTGTTAATGCACACTGCTGGCCATCACCCTCAACCTTTCTGATTCAGTAAGTCTGGGGTAGGTTGTGAGAATTTGCATTTCTAATAAGTTCCCAGGTTTTGCTAATGTTGCTGACCCAAGGACCATACTTTGAGAAAATGCTTTACATTACACTTTAAAAATTCCTTTTGCATTATTATCAGGTTCATCTGTCAGATAAACTTGGCAAAATAGGAAAGGCTAGCATAATTTTTGTATGTTATGTATGGTATGGTATGATGCTGAAGTTAATTTGCCAAAGACCACACAATAAATCAGTGATAAAGTGAATACTGGAATCCATCTTCTAACACTTATTATTGGCCTTAATGATGTAAAACCTGCTTTAAATAAGATCCATATAATAAGGCCAAGGAATAGGACATGAGATGCTTTTTATTACCAGGTAGATAGGATGTAAGTAAAGTACAAACTCCTTTGTCTGGCAATCAAGGTTTTTATGACCTGTCCTCAGTCTAACTTTGCCAGATGAACTCTCCAGATAATCTCCAAATTAACTTTATTCCAGGTTCCAAACACACTGAAACCTCCTCAAATGAGGCAGGTTATTTTCTGCCTTCAAATAAGGACATGTCCAATTATTTTCCCTTCATCTCTTCTTACTAAAATTCTATTTCTCAGTATTTAGTGAATAGGCCAACTTTTCCATGGAACTTTACATGTTCTTTCTAGCTTTTCTCCAGCCAGAAGTGAATGCTCTTTCCTCTTCACATTGTAAGTGCTACATGAGTGTTCACACAAACATAACATAAACGAACACAAACATAAATGAACAAAAGCCCAGCACTGTGAAGGAAAGAATGTGTAGGTTTTTGTTTTGGGGAGAGGAAATCAGATAAGTGGGAGAAGCTAGTGGTAGGTTTTCATATTTGATATGCTTTTGCTTGTCTTTTGTTTTCTTTGTGTTTCAGTTTAATTTTTATATTAATTTACAGTAAAATTGACTTTTTTGTCTGTAAATAGTTCTATAAATCCATGTATAGATTCATGTAATCACTGCCAAAATTGGGATATAGAAAAATTCTATTAGCCCATAAAACTCCCTCATATTATTCCTTGGTATTCAGACTTTTCTCACACCCTTAATCCCTAGCAACCATTGATCTGTTCCCTGTCACTATAGTTTTGTCTTTATGAGAATGGAATGGAATCAGGTGGAATGTAAGTTTCTGAGACTGGCCTCTTTTACTCAGCATAATGCCTTTGAAATTCACCAACATTGTTAAGTATATCAATTTTTTTGAATAGTAGTAGCCCTCTATTCAATTACTGAAGGACGTTTAAGTTGTTTGCATTCTGTGATTGTGAATAGATTTGCTACAAACATTTGTGTATAAGTTTTTTAATTTTATTTTATTATGTTGTGTTAGTCACCATACAATACATCATTAGTTTTTGATGTGGTGATCCACGATCTGTTGTTTTCGTATAACACCCAGTGCTCCATGCAGTACATGCCCTCCTTAATACCCATCACCAGGCTAACCCATCCCCCCACTCCCTCCCCTCTAAAACCCTCAGTTTGTTTCTCAGAGTCCATAGTCTCTCATGGTATGAGTTTTTATATGAGTGTCAGTTTTCCTGTCTTTAAGGTAAATACTCAGAACTTGGATTTCTGGGGCATATGATAAGTATATGGTTAACTTAATAAGAAACTGCAAGATGGATTTGTATTTCTGTGATGGCTAAAAAGCCTTACCTGTGAGTATTTGCCACTATACATCTTCTTTGATGAAGTATCTGTTTAAATCTTTTGCCCATTTTTTAAATTGTGTTGTTTGTTACTGTTGAGTTTAGAAGGGTCTCTGTATATTCTGTATTCAAGCTCGTTGTTAGAACTATAATTTACAAATATTTTCTCCCAATCTTTTCATTCTTTCCATAGGGTCTGTCCTATGTAAAGCATCAGTTTTTAATTTTGAGGAAGTCCAGTTTGTCCATGTTTTCTCTCATGGGCCATGTTTTTAGAGTTGTGTCAGAATTCTGTCTAAGAAAGATTAGTGAATGCTTAAGGCTGGAAGATGGCAGGAATGGGGAGAGACTGTGAATAGGTACAAGATTTCTTTTTAGAGTGATGAATAAGTCCTAAAATTAGATTATGGTGATAATCTCACAACTCTGTGAATATACTAAAAGCCACTGCATTTGTATATTTTGGGTGAATTTTATGTTAGATCAATTATACATCATAAATTTATGTCTTATAATATCTTATGTATCTCAAATACACTATTTAGATTAATTAATTTATATAATTATGCCAGTAGTAAGCTATACTTGATTAGATTAAAATAAATTGATTCATCAAAGTGACTCAAATAACACTATTTTAAAAGTAACTCTTTGCCTAACCCAAGGTCATGAGGATTCTATCTTAGGTTTTCTTCTGAAAAATACATAGTTTTATATTACACTTTCAGATCTATAATGTACTTTGGGTTATTTTCTATATAAAATGTGAGATTTAAGTTGAGGTAATTTTTTTGTTGTTAATAGATGGCTGTCGAGTTGTTGTAGCACCATTTGTTGAAAAGACTATCCTTCCTCCATTGAGTTGTCCCTGCACTTTTGTCAAAAATATTTTAGCCACATCTGTGCTGGTGCATTTCTGGACTCTTTTCTCTTGGTTTATACTATTGTCAATTCCACACTGTCTTGATTACTATAACTCCATAGTAGCCTTAAAATTTAGTATTGTGGGTAGAAAATGGATGGAGGGAAAAGATGGCGGAGGGGTAGGGGACCCTATTCCAACTGGTCGCCAGAATTGAGTTGGATATCTACCAGACCCCTCTGAATACCCACGAAATCAGCCTGAGATGTAAGAAGATAGAGATCCAGATCTCTACAAACAGAATATTGCAGGCAGTTGGTTTCGAGGTACAAAGTAGGGAGCCATGACTCCACAGGCAGATACCAGAGGATAAACGGAAGGGGGAGGGAGCCGAGCCATCAGAATCCTACACCACCGGTGAGTGATGGCCTCCTGCGCTGGGGACGGGGCACAGACTCACAGACCAGTAGCGACAGGGAAAGGAGTTTAGGCAGCCCCCCAGACGGAAGCCCGGAGTGGCAGGGCCACACGTGGGAACTGTGGGCTGCTGGCAGTTTTAGAAGCACAAAGGGCAGAGACGTGCCAGACCTGGAGGCGAGGACTGGGGGTGCTGCTGAGGTGCCCACAACACAGGATGCTGCAGTTTATAGCAGCACAGACAGAAATGGAGATAGTGTGGCCTGGAGAGCTCACTGAAGAACAGACTGTGATCTCTCTGCTCTGAGGCAGAGGGTTGGAAACTATCTCTCCTGCTCTCTTGGAAGAGATGCGGAAAGCCGCCAGAGAACAAAAACCCCAAACAACCAGTTTTCACTGAACCCATCATCCCCCACAAGGTGCAGGGCAACTCTGCCCAAACAGGGTTGCTTGAGTAACAGCGTGGCTGGCCCCTCCCCCAGAAGACAGGCTGGGAAAACAAGAGGCCAGCAAACCTAAGGTCCCCATAAAACAGGTGCATCTTGCTTGAGTTGTGTTCAATAATTTGCACTCTATACATTCCCTCAACCACCCCTCAACAGAATGACTAGGAGGAGGAACCCCCAAAATAGGAAAGACTCAGAGACTATGATTTATGCCACAGATTTACAAATGGATACAGATATAATAAAGATGTTGGAGATGGAATTCAGGGTAGCAATTGTGAAGACAATAGCTAGAATGGAGAAATTGATTAATGGCAACAGAGTTCCTAAGAGCAGAAAGGAAAGCTGAATTGGCAGAATTTAAAAATGCTATCAATAAGATCCAATCTAATCTAGATAATCTAACAGCTAGGGTAAGCGAGGCAGAAGAACGAATTAGTGATGTAGAAGACCAATTAATAGACAAGATGGGAAAAGAGGAGTCCAGGGGAAAACAACTCAAAATCCACGAAAATAGAATGAGAGAAATAAGTGACACCATGAAACATTCCAATGTCAGAATTATTTGGATCCCTGAGGAGGTGGAGAGAGAGAGAGGACTAGGAGATAATATTTGAGCAAATCATAGCTGAGAACTTCCCTAATCTGGGGAATGAAAGAAATATTTGTGTCCTAGAGGCAGAGAGGACCCCTCCCAAGATCAAGGAAAACAGGCCAACACCCCGGCATGTAATAGTAAAACTCACAAATCTTAGAACCAAGGAAACCATCTTAAGGGCAGTTAGGGGGAAGAGATTCCTTACATACAGAGGGAGGAACATCAGAATAATATCAGACCTATCCACAGAGACCTGGCAAGCCAGACAGGCCTAGAAAGACATATCCAGGGTACTAAATGAGAATAGCATGTAGCCAAGAATACTTTATCTGGTAAGGCTTTCATTTAGAATGGATGGAGAGATGTAGAGCTTCCAAGACCAGCAGAAACTGAAAGAATATGTGACCACTAAGCTGGCCCTGCAAGACTCCAAGAGTGATATAGAACAGAAATTTACACAATCTATAAAAAAAAAAAAAAAAAAGGTCTTCACAGGCAACATGATGACAATAAATTCATATTTTTCAATAATCACTCTCAACGTGAAAGGCCTAAATGCTCCCATAGAATGGCACAGGGTTGCAGATTGGATAAAAAGACAGGACCCATCCATATGCTGTCTACAAGAGACTCATTTTGAACCTAAAGATACATCCAGACTGAAAGTGAAGGCATGGAGATCCATCTTCCATGCCAGTGGACCTCAAAAGAAAGCTAGGGTAGCAATTCTTATATCAGACAGATTTTAAACTAAAGACTGTAGTTAGAGACACAGAAGGACACTATATCATTCTTAAAGGGTCTATCCAACAAGAAGATCTAACAATTGTAAATATCTATGCCCCCAACATGGGAGCAGCCATCTTCATAAGCCAACTGTTAACCAAAATAAAGAGTTATATTGATAACAATACGTTAATTGTAGGACACCTCAATACTCCATTCTCAGCAATAGACAGATCATCTAAGCAGAAAATCAACAAAGAAACAAGAGCTTTGAATGACACACTGGACCAGATGGCCCTCATAGATATATACAGAACATTCCACCCTAAAACAACAGAATACTCATTCTTCTCAAGCGAACATGGAACTTTCTCCAGAATAGACCACATACTGAGTCACAAATCAGGTTTCAACTGATACCAAAAGATTGAGATTATTCCCTGCATATTCTCAGACCATAATGCTTTAAAACTGGAATTCAATCACAAGAAAAAATTTGGCAGAAATTCAAACACTTGGAAGCTAAAGACTGCTCTGCTCAAGAATGTTTGGATCAATCAAAGAACTTAAGCAATTCATGGAAACCAGTGAGAATGAAAACACATTGGTCTCAAACCTATGGGATACTGCAAAGGTGGTCCTAAGGGGGAAATACGTAGCCATCCAAGCCTCACTCAAAAAAATAGAAAAATCCTAAATTCACCAACTAACTTTACACCTTAAAGAACTGGAGAAAAAACAACAAATGATGCCTAAGCCATGCATTAAAAGAGAAATAATTAAGATTAGAGCAGAGATCAATGAATTAGAAACCAGAAACACAGTAGATCAGATCAACAAAACTAGAAGCTGGTTCTTTGAAAGAATTAATAAGATCGATAAACCACTGGCCAGACTTATCCCAAAGTAAAGAGAAAGACCCAAATTAATAAAATTATGAATGAAAGGGGAGAGATCACGACTAATACCAAGGAAATAGAAACAATTATTAGAAATTATTATCAACAACTATATGCCAATAAATTGAGCAACCTGGAAGAAATGGATGCCTTCCTGGAAACCTATAAACTCCCAAGACTGAAACAGGAAGAAATTGACATCCTGAATAGGCCAATAACCAGGAACGAGATTGAAGCAGTGATCAAAAACCTCCCCCAAAACAAGAGTCCAGGGCCTGATGGGTTCCCTGGGGAATTCTACCAAACCTTCAAAGAAGAAATAATACCTATTCTCCTGAAGCTGTTTCAAAAAATAGAAACAGAAGGAAAGCTTCCAGACTCATTCTGTGAGGCCAGCATTACCTTAATCCCAAACCAGGCAAAGACCCTATCAAAAAGGAGAATTTCAGACCAATATCCCTGATGAATATGGATTCAAAAATTCTCAACAAAATCCTAGCTAATAGGATCCAACCGTACATTAAAAGGATCATCCACCATGACCAAGTGAGATTTATCCCTGGGATACAAGGGTGGTTCAACATTTGCAAATCAATCAATGTGACAGAACACATTAATAAGAGGAGAGAGAAGAACCATATAGTCCTCTCAGTTTATGAAGAAAAAGCATTTGACAAAATACAGCATCCTTTTCTGATTAAAAATCTTCAGAGCATAGGGATAGAGGGAACATTCCTCAAGTTCATAAAATCCATCAATGAAAAACCCACAGTGAATATCATTCTCAATGGGGAAAAACTGAGAGCTTTCCCACTAAGGTCAGGAACACGGCAGGGATGTTCACTATCACCACTGCTATTCAACATAGTACTAGAAGTCCTAGCAACAGCTATCAGACAACAAAAGGAAATAAAAGGTATTCAAATTGGCAAAGAAGAAGTCAAACTCTCTCTCTTCACAGATGACATGATACTTTATGTGGAAAACCCAAAAGACTCCACCCCCAAATTACTAGAACTCATACAACAATTCAGTAATGTGGCAGGATACAGAATCAATGCACAGAAATCAGTTGCTTTCTTACACACTAACAATACAACTGTAGAAAGAGAAATTAGAGAAATGACTCCATTTACAATAGCACCAAAAACCATAAGATACCTCGGAATAAACCTAAGCAAAGAGGTAAAGGATCTATACTCTAGGAACTACGGAACACTCATGAAAGAAATTGAAGAAGACACAAAAAGATGGAAAAACATTCCATGCTCATGGATCAGAAGAATAAACATTGTTAAAATGTCTATGCTACCCAGAGCAATCTATACCTTCAACGTCATCCTGATCAAAATTCCAATGACATTTTTCAAAGTGCTGGAATAAACATTCATAAAATTTGTATGGAATCAGAAAAGACCCCAAAATCACCAAAGAAATGTTGAAAAAGAAAAACAATGCTGGAGGCATCACGTTGCTGGATTTCAAGCTATATTACAAAGCAGTGATCACCAAGACTGCATGGTACTGGCACAAAAACAGACACATAGACCAATGGAACAGAATAGAGAGCCCAGATATGGACCTTCAACTCTATGGCCAAATAATCTTTGACAAAGCAGGAAAAAATATGCAATGGAAAAAAGACAGTCTCTTCAATAAATGGCGCTGGGAAAATTGGACAGCCACATGCAGAAGAATGAAACCTGACCATTCTCTAACACCATACACAAAGATAAACTCAAAATGGATGAAAGACCTCAATGTGAGACAGGAATCCATTGAAATCCTAGAGGAGAACATAGGCAGTAAGCTCTTTAACATCGGCCACAGTGACTTCTTTCAAGATACATCTCCAAAGGCTAGTGAAACAAAAGCAAAAATGAACTTTTGGGACTTCATCAAGATAAAAAGCTTCTGCACAGCAAAGGAAACAGTCAACAAAACAAAGAGGCAACCCACAGAATGGGAGAAGATATTTGCAAATGACACTACAGATAAAGGGCTGGTATCCAAGATCTATAAAGAACTTCTCAAACTCAACACCCAAAAAAATAAGTCAAAAAATGGGCAGAAGACATAAACAGACACTTCTCCAAAGGCGACATACAAATGGCTAACAGACACATGAAAAAATGTGCATCATCATTAGCCATCAGGGAAATTCAAATCAAAACCACATTGAGATACCACCTTACACCAGTTAGAATGGCAAAAATTGACAAGGCAAGAAATAACAAATGTTGGAGAGGTTGTGGAGAAAGGAAAACCCTCTTAACACTGTTGGTGGGAATGCAAGTTGGTACAGCCACTTTGAAAGCAGTATGGAGGTTCCTCAAAAACTTGAAAATAGAGCTACCCTATGACCCAGCAACTGCACTCCTGGGTATTTACCCCAAAGACACAGATGTAGTGAAAAGAAGGGCCATATGCACCCCAGTGTTCATAGCGGTAATGCCCACAATAGCTAAACTGTGGAAAGAGCTGAGATGCCCTTCAACAGATGAATGGGTAAAGAAGATGTGGTCCATATATACCATGGAATATTACTCAGCCATCAGAAAGGATGAATACCCAAGTTTTACATCAACATGGATGGGACTGGATGAGATTATGCTAAGTGAAATAAGTCAAGCAGAGAAAATCAATTATCATATGGCTTCACTTAGTTGTGGAACAGCAAGTATAGCATGGAGGACATTAGGAGAAGGAAGGGAAAAATGAAGGGGGCAGGGAACAGGAGGGAGAGATGAACCATGAGAGACTATGGACTCTGAGAAACAAACTGAGGGTTTTAGAGGGGAGGGGGTGGGGGAATGGGCTGGCCAGGTGGTGGGTATTAAGGAGTGCACGTACTGCATGGAGCACTGGGTGTTATATAAAAACAATGAATTGTGGATCACTATATCAAAAACTAATGATGTATGGTGACTTATATAACATAATAAAATTAGAAAAATAAAATTTAGTATTGTTATTTCTCAAACTTTATTTTTCTGATTCACATTTCTTTTGGTTATTCTTAATGTCTCTCCACATAAAGGTTAGAATAAAGTCGTCTATATCTATAGAAAATCCCGGTGGGATTTGTTTGGAATCATATTAAATCTATAAATTAATTTGGGGAGAATTAACATCTTTATAAGATAAGTTTTTCAATACATGAACATCCTATATCTCCCCATTTATTTAGGTTTTTAAACTTAATTTCACCAACATTTTGTTGTGTTCATCATACAGATACTGTACATGTTTTGCTAGATTTATACTTATTATTTTGGAACTCTTGTACAATAAAAAAATGTATTTCCAATTGTTCAATGTTAATCTGGGGAAATACAATTGATTTTTGTGTGTTGATGTATCCTGTGACCTAAAATCAATGATTAGTTCTAAGTTTATGTGGATTCTGGGGATTATCTACCATCATCTTCCTTTGATAGCTATATGACTTTTATTTCTTGTTCTACGCTTATTTCACTGGTTAGGACTTCTATTGTGTTGAATAGGAGTGGTGAGAATTGATATCCATGCCATATTCTCTATTGTTGAGAAAGAGCATTCCATGTTTCATTATTAAATGTGATATTAGCTGTAGGCACACAGACAGACACACACTATTAGATTAAGTTTTCTTGTATTCCTACTTTGCTTAGAGAGTTACCATGAATGAATGTTGATTTTTTTTTTTTAATATGCTTTGTCTGTGTCAATTTATATCATCTTGTAGCGTTTATTCTTTAGACGTTAATATGGTGGATTACATTGATTTTCAAATATTGAACCAACAGTACATTCTTGTCAGAAACCCCACTTAATTGTGGTGTATCATTCTTTTTATATAGTGTTGAATTAGATTTGCTGTATTTGGTAAAGGATTTTTATGTTTATGTTTATGATGGATATTGGTTTGTAGTTTTCTTGGACTGTAATAACCAGTTTTAAGAAATACTGTGTTTATTAATAAATTTATTAATATAAATTAGGCAGAAAATATGATTTCCATAGTTTTGAATGGTATAGCCCTTGAATGCTCTAGAGTTGATGGTGGGACCTGATCAATGTCATTGCCTGGTTTTGATATTAGGATAATGCAGATCTTACATAATGAGGAGAAAATTGTTCCCTTCAGTTTTCTGGAAATATTCTGTAGAATTGATATTGCCTGTTCTTTTAATATTTTATAGAACTCACTAAAGAAACCATTGGGCCTGGTAATTTCTCTTTCTGAAGACTTTTAAATAGGAATTAAATTCCTTAATGGTTCTAGATCTATTCAGTTTACCTGTTGCATCTGTTTGGTAGTTTGTGTTTTTTGAGGAATTAGCCGATTTTATTCAAGTTGTTAAATTGATATACATAGTAATGTAATATTGCCTTATTTTAACAGAATCTCCTCTTTCATTCTTGCTATGGCAATTTAGTATTAAATATGATATTAGCTGTAGGCCTACATACACATACATACACATACACCCTCCCTTGCCCTCTATTAGGTTGTTTCCTTATATTCCTACTTTGCTTAGACTTATCATGAATGAATGTTAATTTTTAAAAAATATGCTTTGTCTTTCTTTTGCTCTCTCTTTTCTGTTTTGTCAGAAGTTTATCAGTTATTTTTAAAGATCTTTCCAAAGAACTAGCTATTAGTGTCATTGATTTTCTCTATTATGTTTACTTTTATATTTCATGGACTTCTCTTACCTTTGCCATTTCCGTCCTTATGATTGTGCTTACTTTTCTAGTTTCTTTTTCTTAAAAGATTTATTTATTTTAGAGAGAGAAAGAGAATGCACGTGCACATGAGTGGGGGGAGGGTCAGAGGGAGAGAATCCTCAAGCAGACTCCCTGCTGAATCTGGAGGTGGGTGGCTCCATCCCAAGACCTATGAGATCATGACCTGAGTGAAACCAAGAATCAGATGCTCAACTTCCTGAGCCACCCTGGTGCCCCATTTTTCTAGTTTCTTAAAATGAACGTTTGGTTTGTTGATTTGGGACCTTTTTTCTTTTTTTAAATGTAAGCATTTAACACTGTACATTTAAATCAGCACTGCTTGAATTCCACAAACTTTGGAATGTTGTATTTTTGTTTTTGTTCATGGTATTTTCTAATTTCCTCAGAGTCTTCCTATTTGATCCATGGATTATTAGAAGTATGTTTAATTTTCAAGTGTTTGGAGTTTTTATTCCTATCCTGTAATTCAATTCTCGTTCACTTCCATTGATGTCACAGAAAATGCTTTGTACAATTTCAGTTCTTTAAAATTTGCTAAGGTTTGTTCTGTAACCTGAGATATGATCTATCTTGGTGAGCATTCTTATGTGAACTTGAAAAGGGTATACATTCTGCTGTTGGGTCAAGTGTTGTAAAAATGTCAATTAGAGTTAATTGGTTGATGATGTGTAGCCTAGTTCTTCTATAACCTGATTTATTGTCTATTGGTTCTATTTATTGCTCAGGGGAGTGGGAGTGTTGAAGTCTCCAGCTATAATTGTAGATTTGTTTATCTGTCCAGTTCTGTTAGATTTTGCTTCATTTTTTTGAAGTTCTATTAAGTATATACATAATTAGGATTATTTCTTTTTTTTAAGTTTTGATTTAAATTTCAGTTAGTTAACATACAGTGTAATATTAGTTTCAGGTGTACAATATACTGATTCAACAATTCCATACAGCACCCAATGCTCATCACAGCAAGTGCACTCCTTAGTCCCCATCACCTATTTAACCCATTCCCCTACCCACCTCCCTTCTGGTAACCATCAGTTCATTCTCTTTAGTTAAGAGTCTGTTTCTTGACTTGTCTCCTTCTTCTCTCTTTTTTTTCCTTGAGTTTTGTTGTTGTTCCTTAAATTCGACATAGGAGTGAAATCATATGGTATTTGTCTTTCTCTGACTTATTTCACTTAGCATAATACCTTCTAGCTCCATCCATATCATTGCAAATTCTTTTTTATGTTTGAATAATATTCCATTGTGTATATATACCACATCTTCTTTATCCGTTTATCAGTCAATGGACACTTGGGCTATTTCCATAGTTTGGCTATTGTAGATAATGCTGCTATAAACATCGAGGTTCATGTATCCCTTTGAATCTGTATTTTTACATTCTTTGGGTAAATATCTGGTAGTGCAATTGCTGGATCATAGGATAGTTCTATTTTTAACTTTTTGAGGAGCCTCCATACTGTTTTTCAGAGTGGCTGCACCAGTTTGCATTCCCACCAAGAGTGCAAGAGGGTTCCCCTTTATCTACATCCTTGCCAACACCTGTCATTTCTTGTGTTTTTGATTTTAGCCATTCTGACAGGTGTGAGGTGACATCTTATTGTAGTTTTGATTTGCATTTCCCTGAGGTTCAGTGATGTTGAACATCATTTCATGTGCCTGTTGGCCATAGGATTGGTATTTCTTTTTGATGATTTGATCCTGTTCCTGTGTAATGCCCCTTTTCTCTATTAATTTTGTTTTGATGTGTTTTGTCTTATATTGATGTAGCTATCCTAACCTGCTTTTGGTTAATGTTTATATGACATCTCTCTTTAATCTTTTGATTTTTAACCTACCTCTATCATTACATTTGAAATAAGTTTCTCATAGATAAAATTGATTCTTTTATATACTTCCTGACAATCTTTGATTTTCAACTTTTGTGCTTAGACCATTTAAATTTACTGTAATATTGACATTTTTAGATTTAGGTCTATGATTTTCCTATTTGTTTTCTGTTCTTTCTGTTTCTGGTTTCTCTGGTTTTTTTTTTTTTTTCCTGGTGTTATTTAAACCAGAGTAAAGATGGTTACTACTTTACATTATTTACTGTGTTTTTTAACTTTATCTTATCCTATATTTTGGTAATGGTTTCTCTGGGGGTTATAATACAAATAATTAACTTTTCTGTAGAACCAATGTTTTACATTTCACAAGCAAAATGTTCACACCTTTCCACCATATAGAATTATCTTCCCACCCTCTTTATGTCACAGTTTTCTTACACATTACATACACATCCCTTGAAAACCCCTCTAGCCAATGTTAAATTTTTAACTTTTAACAGCCAAGTATATATTTAAAAAGTAAATAGAAACATAGTATTATTTATTTATCATATATAAATTTACTATTTTTGTTGCTCTTTATTCATTCCTGATATTCCAGGTTTTCTTTTTGTATAATTTTCCTTCTGCCTGAAGATCTTGCATTAGCAACTGTTTTAAAGCAATAGTTTTTCTTAGTTTTCTTTCATCTGAGAATACTTTCTTTCATGGAGAGAGAGAAAAAGAAAGTACTTGTTAGAAGGTGCTTAATGTTCCCTAAAAATAATATTCAAAATTGATTTCCTAAGGAGAAACTGCTAAAATGCCTACATAGGACCCTTCTGTCATTAGAATTGCATTAAATGTTTCAACCTCATAATCTGATCTTGAATAAGTCCTATTGGTAGATGACTAATTAATGGAATTGGCTGAGAAACTTCAGAACTACTTTTATTTATTTGGTACATCTATTTAAGAAATACCAAACTCTTACACTACACAGTAGTTTTGTAAGGTGATGGGATACAAAACTGAGTAAGAAACAGTTAATTTCCTCCAAGATAGAGGTTGACAGACTTTTTTCTGCAAAGGGTCAGATAGTTTAAAATTTTTAGACTTTTCAGGCCATATGGTCTCTGTCACAACCACTCAACTCTGCCATTGTAGTATAGAAGCACATAGACAATACGTATATGAATGGACATGGCTGTCTTCCAACAAAACTTTATTTACTGAAACAGGTGGCAGACTGAACTTGGGGTATAGTTTCACTGTTCTTCTCTAAAACTTGGATTGTAGTGGAGGGGAAAAAGATAAAATATTATAATACAAATTATAATGTGTCAGAGCATTGATGAAATCATGTAGTGGGTACTATGGGAGAACAGAATATGAGTCATTTAACCTAGTCTGTCAATAATAATGCTTACCAAAGTCTTCCTAGAGGAGGTGATGTCTGAAATAAGTTGTAAAATGAAGGTGAAGTTAGGTGAAGAATTATCAGAGAAAAGGGGAGAGTTAAGGAACATTTAATTAAGGGGAAATAACATGAACAGAAGTATGTAGGCAAATACAGAGAATTATACATAGGTTTGGATTTTTTCCAGCTTAAAAGAGAAGGCCAAGAGTGAGTTTTTCTAAGCAGGTATAGTGCTCACGTGGGAGATGGGCTTGGAAAAGTAGGTCAGTAGGTATCCAGTGAAGGGTTTTAGGTAAAGCATCAGTGTATTCAGATTTCATTTTATATAAATAGCTCTGGGCACAAGGTAGAAACAGGATTAAAAGGAAAAAAAAAACCCATTATAGTCCATCACATCACTAGAAGGCTGTCCAGAGGAGAAATAATATCCAGAAATAAAGCAGATCAGATTCAAGAAGTATTTAGAAGACAAAATCAGTAGGATTCCTAATGGTTGAGTAAATAAATGATTATATTGCTTGTGAAGGTGAGAGAAAGAATGAAAGTTAGAGATGACCCTCAGGTTTACAGCTTTGTGGTATCAACAAGTGACATCAAGAATACTCATAGGAAAAAATAATGTGGGGAAGATGGGGGTTTAGACAATTTGTATTTCAGACAACTATGGGAGATCCAGATGAAGTCATTCAGCCTACACTTGAATATATGTAAACAGAGTTGAAAAGGGAATGTGAATGTAAGAGCAGCTTCTGGCGGGAATACCACAGTATGTTATTTTTAAAGACTGGAGTAATAAAGGCGAGGATTGGTATAGATATAGGTGAATTACAGGTTGGAGTAGAGTAGGAAGTTGATGCAAATCACATTTGGTGGCCTCATTTGTTTTATGAAATAGGAGATACGACCATGTAAGAGAGAGAGGTGAAGGCTGAGTTTTGGGCTTAAAGAGAGTAATAGAGACTTGGAAAATCCCCAAAAAGGGTGGGAAAGTGAGCTGACCAAAAAAAAGGCATAAAGCTTGTACGTAGGTCCAGCTCATGAAGTTGTAGAGATGCCAATTTACCCAGTGAAATGAATTTCTCCAGCAATGCTGGGCCATCTGATCAGATGAGCAGAGAGAGAAGATCGTAGAATTGATCCAAGATCATGGGCTTTCTAAGTCTGTGTGGAGCCCAGGTGAAGAGGAAAACCTGAACAGAAAGCAAGAAAAGAATGTGCCGCAATCTCTGAGCACTTCTTCATTTCTCCTGTGAATTCTTGGAATTTTCCTGCTTTAGTATCTTGTCTACAATGATAATGGACTTTATCCTGTGACTTAAGACAACCTTCAGATGATTCTTTCCTTTTTCCCCTTTGTGATTCTGAGGCAAAGCACAGCTCTGATATTATCTGATGATAAATTTGTTTTCCAACCTTGATTGAATACTAATTGACAAATATAATTGTATATGTTTAAAGTATACAATGTGATAATTTTATATACACACCCACACATACATTGTGGAATGATTGCCAAGATCAAGATGATTAACACATCCATCACCTCACATAGTTAATTCTGTGTGTGTGTGTGTGTATGGTGAGATGCTTAATATTGACTCTTGCTAATGTTCAAGTGTCAAATACTGTATTTTTAACTACAGTCGCCATGCTGTGCATTAGATCCTCAGAACTTAATCTTATAACTGTTTGTACCCTTTGACCTACATCTCTGCACTTCTCCCTTTCCCCCAGCCCCTGGAAACCACCATTCTATTCTCTCTTTCTATGAAATCATTTTTTTTTTTTTTTTTTTTAGATTCCACATGTAATTGATACCATATAATTATCTTTCTTTAGCTTATTTCACTTAGCATAATGTCTTCTAGGTTCATCCAAGTTGTTGGAAATGACAAGATTTCCTTCTTTTTTATGGCTGAATAATATTCCTGTGTGTGTGTTCATGCATGTGTATATGTGTATATATGTATGTATACATCTCACATATATTGCATTATATGTAATACATATTATATATGTATATACCTACACACACACATATATATTTAAATACATACATATCTCATGTATTTTTTCATTCATTGTGGAAAGACATTTAGATTATTTTCATATATTGGCTATTGTGAATAATGCTATAATGAACATAGATGTGCAGATATCTCTTCAAAATACTGATTTCACTTCCTTCAGATATATACCTAGGAGTAAGATTTATGGATCGTGAGATAGTTCTATTTTTAATTTTTTGAGGAACTACTATACTGATTTCCATAATGGCTATACCGACTTGCAATCCCATCAATGGTGTGTAAGGGTTCCCTTTTCTCCACATCTTCACCAACATTTGTTGTATCTTTTCTTTGTGATAATAGCCATTCTAACAGGTGTTAAGGTGATAACTCATTATAGTTTTGATTTGCATTTCCCTAATGGTTTGTGATGTTGAGAACATTTTCATAAACCCATTGGCCATTTAAATGCTTTGGAAAAATGTCTGTTCAGGTTCTTTGCCCATTTTTAAATTGGATTGCTTGGGTTTTTGCTATTGAATTCTATGAGTTCTTTCTTTAGTTTGGATATTAACCACTTATTAGATATATGGTTTGAAAATATTTTCTCTCATTTTGTAGGTTGCCTTTCCAATTTATTGTTTCCTTTGCTGCGCAGAGGCTTTTTGGTTTACGGTAGTCCTACTTATTTTGGCTCTTGTTGCCTGTGCTTTTGGTGACTTAACCAAGAAATCATTGCCAAGACCAATGCCAAGGAACTTTCTTGTTCTAGGAGTTTTTATGCTTTCAGGTGTTATATTTAAGTCATTGATCTTTTTTGAGTTAATTTTTGTGAGTGGCATAGATAAATGTATTGTTTAATACATTTGTTGTATTAAATGTATTGTTTAATAATTGTTGTATTATTTTACATGTGGCTGTCCAGTTTTCTTAAAACCATTTATTGAAGAGACTTTCCTTTCCCCCTTGTGCATTCTTGGCACCACCATCAAAGACCATTAGTTGACTGTATATGTGTAGCTTTATGTCTGAACTCTTTAAAGTTATCCACTAGCCGATGTTCCTGTTTTTATGCCAGTACCATATTGCTTGGATTACAACAGCTTTGTAATATAGTTTAAAATCAGGAAGTGTCTACATTGAAACATGTATCCTCATAAATAGAGATGACATTTTTAAATGTAGACTTCAAGTAATTTTATTGTCATCTGCCTGAAAATTACCATAATATCTCAACAAATACATAGTAATTAGGAATGTAAGGATGTCTTCTAATGTTTCTGAAACTGAAAATGTACACAATATTAAGTAATGGTCCTGTCAAAATAAATAACATGATCTTCCCTCCACATAAACAAAACAAAGCATAAAGGAGAAAAACCAAACTCCTGATTTAATTATACTACTATCTTCCAATTTATTGACTAATTTTTCCTACTCTGTCCTCTCTAATTCTTAATCCAGAAGACCAGCATCTCTGGAATGAATAGATGGAATCCTTTCTGTTCATTATACTTCACTTTAGGGTAGATCTCAGTTTCCAAATGTCAATGGGGACTGTTTCTGCATAGCTAATACATTTCACTCTAAGGAAACCGTACTTAATCACAAACTATCACACTGACAAACCAGATATAAAAGGGGGAATCCATTTCCCCTCCAGATGTTCTTGTTTAAGAGACAAATCTATTTATTTATATATATATATTTATTTTAATTTAATTTTATTATGTTAGTCACCATACATTATATCATTAGTTTTTTTTTTTTAATTTTTTTATTGTTATGTTAATCCCCATACATTACATCATTAGTTTTAGATATAGTGTTCCATGATTCATTGTTTGCATATAACACCCAGTGCTCCATGCAATATGTGCCCTCCTTAATACCCATCACTGGGCTAACCCATCCACCCACCCTCCTCCCATCTAAAACCCTCAGTTTTGTTTCTCGGAGTCCATAGTCTCTCATAGTTCAAAGAGACAAATTCATTTTGACTTTCAGGAAAATCCCATAATTAGCAGTCATTTTCCTGGAGTCATCCTAAATGATGTGTGAGTTTTAGGGTTGTTGGATCTGGGTTTAAATCCAAACTCTTAAACTTAACTGCACATAATGTCTAAGTAGAGATATTGAGATGTTTAAGTTCACTTTCCTTTTCCTTATATGTGGATAAGGTCACATGAAATAAAACTCAAAGAATTATTGTCAAGATCAAATAAAATTTTGTAGGTGTTACTAGCTCTCTGCACAAATGAAGAAACAAAGGTTTAAGAAACTTAAATATGCTGAACAATTATGTTCTATAATAGCAAGTAATATTTTTGCACTCAGAAAATGTTAGTGTCCTATGTTTTTTGATATACTTTGTGCCTAGAGTTGATATATAGGTAATTTAAAAATTGTTCATCTACCTAAACTGTTGAGTCAGGTCAACAGAATTTGAATGGGGTGAGATTAGCATATTATCTGCCCTATAGGAACTTTTATTTGAATATATCACCTAGTCTCCAATTTGGGAAGTATAAACTCATGCTAATGTCTTTGAGTACTCACATACTTAGCAGAGATGACCAATCCAGTAAGAAACCAGAGGAAATCCCAAGACTCTACTCAGTGCCACTTCTAAATTCAGTTGCTCTGAGATGACTTAGATCCATCTTTCTTCTTCTGGGCAGAGTCTCTGTAGAGACATGGTAGCTATGAGTCTGTGGCCTGATCTGGTATAAAACCACTTTCTAATGAAAGGCCTAGAGCCAAAGACGTCATTTCATTTCCCCTGAGCCTTTACAGATGGAAGTTAGGATTTCTATTTCACAAAGCGAAAGGGCATGCTATTGGAACTATAGTCTCTGCTTCTCTACTCAATAAAGCAAATTCAAAATCTAATGTCCCCTGCTGCTGACCTTGTTATAGTGGCTGTGTTTTTTCATCGTGGTTGTGTCTCCCTTTGGCTGTGTTTAACTCACTGCAGGGCCAGACACTTGCTTACATGGGAATGATGCTGCACAAAGCCTAGTTTTGTTGAATGCCATAAGAGAAAAGGAATCTACAGAGGTGCTGGGAGAGATGTATGGCTGCCAGAGTAGGGATTTACAGACTACTATTGACCATTCTGGATATTCCTTTTATGCACTATACAGGAATGGCACTAGAACTCTGTAGATCTACCTTCTTTCTTTATATATGAGGAATCTGAGGCCCATCAGATAACATGCTTAATTTTATACAGTAACTGGCAGAGGTAGAAACAAAACCTAGATTTCACCCAAAAGCCTTGTTACAGCCTCAGTTATATTTTTTTATTTACTCATATAATCACACATTTTGGTTATGGATCAGTGTTTTTCCAGATCCGAGTTTCTCCCACTATGATCCCTAAGAAATCTGCATCAGGATCTCCTTGCGTGCCTGTTGGCAGACTCCTGAGTCTTGCTCCAGGACTATCATTTCCTTATCTCTGAAATTGGAGAAGTTTGCATTTTCAACATGCACTTGGTGTGATTTTTGTGGAATATAGTGTTTTTTTCTTTTTATCTTGAAATAATTTTAGACTGAGAGAAAAGTTGGTAAGATAGTACAGAGAGTACCCATGGACCCTTCATCCACCTTGCCTTAATGTTAACATCCTATCTAACCCTATAGTACAGCTATCAAAATCAAGAAATTAACATTGGAACAATACTATTAGCTAACCACACATTTTATTCATATTGCATCAGTTTTTTTATTACATTTAAAAAAATTGTAACTGTATGACTCCTCTATCACTCTTTATTATTAAATGTATGGATTTTTTAAATTCAATTATCCAACATATAGTACATCATTAGTTTCAGATGTAGAGTTCAGTTACTCATCAGTTGCATATAATACCCAGTGCTCATCACATCACATGCTCTCCTTAATGCCCATCACCCAGTTACCCCATTCCCCCACCCACCTCCCCTCCAGCAACCCTCAGTTTGTTTCCTATAGTTAACTCTTCCATGGTTTGTCTTCCTCTCTGATTTTTTCCCATTCCATTTTCCTTTCCTTCCCCTATGATCCCCTGCACTGTTTCTTATATTCCACATATTAGTGAAACCATATGATAATTGTCTTTCCCTGATTGACTTATTTTGCTCAGCATAATACCCTCCAGTTCCATCCACATCAATGCAAATGGTAAGATTTCATCCTTGGCTGAGGAATATTCCATTGTATATACGAACCACATCTTCTTATCCATTCATCTATTGAAGGACATCTGGGCTCTTTCCAGTGTTTGGCTATTGTGGACATTGCTGCTATAAACATTGGGGTGCAGGTGCCCTTTCAGATCACTATGTTTGTATCTTTGGGGTAAATCCCTAGTAATGCAATTGCTAGGTAATAGGGTAGCTTTGTTTTTAACTTCTTGAGGAACATCAATACCATTTTCCAGAGTGGCTGTACCAGTTTGCATTCCTACCAACAGTGCAAGAGGGTTCCTCTTTCTCCACATCATTGCCAGCATTTGTTGTTTCCTGACTTGTTCATTTTAGCCATTCTGACTGACGTGAGGTGGTATCTCATTGTAGTTATGATTTGTATTTCCCTGATGCCAAGTGATGTTGAGCATTTGTATGTCTTTTTTGGAGAAATGTCTGTTCATGTCTTCTGCCCATTTCTCAACTGGACTATTTGTTTTTTGGGTGTTGAGTTTGAAAAGTTCTTTATAGACCTTAGATACTAGCCCTTTATCTGATAAGTCATTCGCAAATAACTTTTCCCATTCCATTGGTTGCCTTTTAGTTTTGTTGACTGTTTTCCTGTGCAGTACATGAAAAGGATTATTCACCACAACCAAGTGGGACTTATTCCTGGGCTCCAAGGGTGGTTCAGCATCCATGAATCAATCAATGTGATACATCGCATTAATAAAAGAAAGGACAAGAACCATATGATCCTCTCAGTTGATGCAGAGAAAGCATTTTACAAAATACTGCATTCTTTCTTGATTGAAACTCTCTACAGTACATGGATAGAGGGAATATACCTCCATCATAAAAGCCATATATGAAAAGCCCACAGCAAATGTCATTCTCAATGGGGAAAAATGAAGAGCTTTTCCCCTAAGGTCAGGAACATGGCAGGGATGTCCATTCTCACCACTGTTGTTCAACACAGTACTAGAAGTCCTAGCCTCAGCAATGAAAAGTAATAAAAGGCATTTAAATTGGCAAAGAAGAAATCAAACTCTCACTCTTTGCAGATGACATGATACTTTATGTGGAAAACCCAAAAGACTCCACCCCAAAACTGCTAGAACTCATACAGGAATTCAGCAACATAGCAGGATATAAAATCAATGCACATAAATCATTGTGCATAGTTGCATTTCTATACACTAACAATGAGACAAAAGAAAGAGAAATTAAGGAATCTATCCCATTTACAATTGCACCAAAAACCATAAGATACCTAGAAATAAACCTGACCAAAGAGGTGAAGGATCTGTACTCTAGAAACTACAGAACACTTATGAAAGAAATTGAGGAAGACACAAAGAAATGGAAAAATATTCCATGCTCATGGATTGGAAGAATAAATATTGTTAAAATGTCTATACTACCCAGAGCAATCTACACATTCAATGCAATCTCTCCATCAAGTTTTTTCACAGAAATGGAACAAATAATCCTAAAATTTGTATGGAACAAGAAAAGACCCTGAATAGCCAGAAGAATATTGAAAAAGAAAACCAAAGCTGGTGGCATCACAATGCTGGACTTCAAGCTCTATTACAAAGCTGTAATCATCAAGACAGTATGGTACTGACACAAAAACAGACACATAGATCAGTGGAACAGAAGAGAGAGCCTAGAAATGGACCCTCAACTCTATGGTCAACTAATGTTTAACAAAGCAGGAAAGAATATCCAATGGGAAAAGGACAGTCTCTTCAACAAATGATGTTGGGAAAATTGGACAGCCACATGTAGAAGAATGAAAATGGACCGTTTTCTTACACCATATGCAGAGATAAACTCAAAATGGATGAAAGGCCTAAATATGAGACAGGAATCCATCAAAATCTTAGAGGAGAACACAGACAGGAACCTCTTCAATCTCAGCCACAGCAACTTCTTGCTAGACACGTTTCCAAAGGCAAGGGAAGCAGGGGCAAAAATGAACTATTGGGACTTCATCAAGATACAAAGCTTTTGCACAGCAAGGAAAACTACATTTTATTATTGTTCTAGGACCCAATTCAGGATTTTACATCGCTTTTAGTTTATTATGTATGTCAAATTATTTTGCTCCAGATTATAATCCTATCTTTCACACTAGAGTAGCTGAATCCTGGCTCTGAAAGTATCTGAAGTGTTAATTCAAATACTGGTATGACTATACTTAAACTCAGGCAGCAACTAAGTACTGCTTAATAATGCTGCAGACTCAATCAGCCAGAAATCAAACTGGAGACATAAAAGATTCAGTCTTGATCCTGCATTTTACTGATGGAGACACTGCATACCAGAGAAGAAACACAAACATGTTAGTGAAAAGATTGGAACTGAGTCCATATTACTTGGCTCAAAGTTTTCTTGTAATTTCTTCAAATACATGTCTTTGATTATATTTATCTCCTTTATTCTTAAAGTGAGGATTGTAGACATTTTTTTTATTTTTATTTTTTTTAAAGATTTTATTTATTTGACAGAGAGAGACACAGCGAGAGAGGGAACATAAGCAGAGGGAGAGGGAGAAGCAGGCTTCCCGCTGAGCAGGGAGCCCGATGTGGGGCTCGATCCCAGGACCCGGGGATCATGACCTGAGCCAAAGGCAGGTGCTTAATGACTGAGCCACCCAGGCGCCCTGTAGACATTTTTTTAATGTGTCCACAATCTCACATGAGTTTCCCATCCATGAGAGGAAAATGAAAAGTCTCATTTCCCCCAGCTTCAGGATCAGGAAACATCTTCAGAGAAGGAAATCAATGTGTCCAACCAAGGTCTTATAATGAACATACAGCTGAACCATATCCACACCTCCACAGGCTGACTCCTGAATCAGTGCTATTTTCCAGTACACCACACGCCTCCATCCCTGAATTTATGCACTCTGTGCTGAAATGAATATTTTGTGTATTCAAATAGAACATTTGGAGGAGTGAATATTTATACACAGATTCAAATAGGGCACCCAAATGGGGAGACGTTGTGAACCTGGCATATTTAGTGATTATAAATGGGAGACATAGTTGTGGGGAGGGAATGGACATGAATTAGTGTGAAATTCTGCACTTGGCAGAAGGACTAGATAATTCCAAGGTGTTTTGTTTTGTTTTGTTTTTTAATTTAGGCACTTAAGTCCTTGTCTGTCCTGAGAATGAATTAAGTAATTCTTAGGAATTTTGTTACTGCTCACAGCTTGACATGGTTCTGGAAAAAAGAATTGTTCATGGGAGAATGAATATAATTTAAGACCCTGTCATAAACAAAGCCACCAGCTAAGTTGTGTACAAGAAAGATCAAGTTTTGGGGGGAGGAAAACTTTCTTCCTTTCTAGGTTCTTTGGCTGGTCTAATAATTAAATTGGCCTAAGATAGATTAACAGGAGAAAATCAAACAAATTTAATTTTGTATGTATGAGAACCTCAAAGATATGAGGCTCAAAGAGAGTCAGGCAGTTGAGGTTTATATGCCATCCTGAGCAAAAGAGAATGGGTTATGGGTCTGGGGCTTCAAAGGGAAGGAAGACAATAGGAAGATGGGAAGAGCAAATATTTGGTAAACAAATGCTTGTCATGCCATCATGCCTTGCAGCGACAGTGGAACAAACAGGCCCACTGGGGCTCCCCCCCGCAGCCTATCACCCCATATTCTTTGTACTTGTCTCTGGTGATAGCGCTCTTTCTGAACCAGGTCACCTATCTAAATTCTTTTAGACACTAAAGGGACAGGTAAAAAGCTCTTCCTGAGTCTTTTGGGCCTTGGTTATCTTCAGCTTAAAATGATCCGTATGTCAAAATGGCTCATTCTGGAGCAGCCTGTCCTGAACCCTATCAGGTTCTGTTCTTGTTTTAACCACTAAAACTAGATTTTTGTCCATAAGCAAATAGTTTTTTCTTGATACCATGCGTCAGTCACCCCAAATGTGAATGGGGGAGTTAGAATAGGTGATTTCTTGGGCAAAGCCATAGGTAGGATCAGCCGTGGGACATGACTGTGGAAGGAGCTAGTGAATCGAGCCCTGTCTGTACTGTTGGTTGATGGAGGTGTATTGACATGAAAAGGTTACCACACTTTTCCTGTATTTTCTATGATTCCCAAGGTCTGGCTTTATCACTGTTTCCTCCGATATCTTTTCATCAGAATCTTAACAAAAGCCATTTCCATGATGATTTTTATTCATTTATATAAAAGCATAACTGGTATAGAAAGTGCCCCCTGCTCCCCTCCCAGCTCTGTCTCTGCTCTAGGGTTCTCTTCTGAATTCCTGTGCTTCCTAGGTTTCCAGGACTGGGTATCTCTCAGTAAATAGAATGAAGAGGCTTCATGTTCTGTGAGGTTCAAGAAGACAAAAATTTGGCAGAGTGGGCAGCCTCTTGGGCAAAGCCATATGAAATACTCATTTATCACATCTAGAGGCCTAAGTGTAAAAGGCTACCTTGGCAAATTATGGAATAGGGGAAATGGGGCTTTCATGCCCAGCAACTAACTTTGTATTTCTATACCTCTGCCACTGAATAACAAACACAGGCTTAAGAGGTTGCCCTGCCAATAGGATTTGCCTTTTAATAGGGGAAGGGACCCATTAGCTCAGAAGAATACATATTTAAAGGTAAAATTTCTAAAGGGTATCTGGGGTTGTGCAAGATATTGTTAATTGACCTGGACATACCCTAAATCCAACCATATGGGCCTTTATTTTTCACCATGTATTTAAGGTCGCCCCAGGAGTTATCTTGGAAATTTTAATTATACTTGAAATACATGACAAATACAAATGGGCTATTGCTCTCCTGTATTACCCTCCAACTTTTCAAGCTAGACCATGGTTGCAAATATTGGTAGCACCAGAATTTCCCTACTGGAGAGTCTTAGATGGGTTAAAAAACTTGTCTTGATATTGACATACTGTTTTGACTTAAATACTTATTTGGAGTAGCTGGAGTAGGAAGTTGCCTTGCCAAGGATGGAGACAACTATATATATCACTTCTTTTGACCTTTCTTTAAAGTGATAAGGATAAGTTCAAAGCTGGGGAATACATTTTTTGAAGGTAACAACAGAAGTCAGTAAAAGGGCTTAAAAACCAAATCTCAGGTTCTCATGAAAGCATATCTTTTCTATAAAGCAATTAATTAACCTCGGCTTCAATAGCAGAAAATCTCCACTTTCTTAGGTGAGGACCCCTTTACAAAGACCAGCTCAATACTGAATGCATAGCAGCCATACTGATTTTACAGAATACCTTATGCAATTCTCTAAGGAGTGTGTGTGTGTGTGTGTGTGAATTATTTTATTTGTTTTGAAGTTCTGAGCAGTATTTTAGAGGTATTCTGAAGGAAAGGGGGGTGTCTATTCATACTCAATGTTTTGTGAGTCAGAAGAAAAAATTTAAAGGAAAATTCTATTCTAAAATTATAGAATGTCAAGGGGTTAAGTAAAAGGAAAGTTTAGTAGAACTAGTGGATCACTGAAGACTAATGAAGTAGTCAGGCCTCATCTTAAGAAAGAGTTAGCTCTCAAGTCAGCATGTGAATCAAAAATAGAGTTCAGCTGTAACTAGCCTTGAAAATACACTAGGCACAGGTAGCATAATACCTCAGAAGGCCAACAGGACTTCTGCCAGTTTCTCCTCCAATGACAGAGCAGATACCTATTTGCCTGTTTTTCCTCCAATGACAGAACAGATATCTCTTTCTTTGGATAAATAGACACAGTGTATTCTCATGGTTGTGTTACATGGAAAAAAGTACAGTGTGTCTTTAGACACAAATCACATTCAGTCCTGTAAGATGCTCACTTGGTGAAGTGCAGGTGAGAAAGAGACCTGCTGAGGGAAATTACTTTTATCTCCCAACTCACGCTAACTCTCGGGCACTATGCTCATACAGGGAATGATGTATGGAATCATGCTTTCCTGATCTCTTTCTTCTCTATCTTGCCTTTTCAATGCTCTTCCCCACTTTTCCAGAAGCAGTCTAACTGAATTTGCCTAAATGTATGTAACATAGAAGAACTTAAAATCTGGGTTTTTGACTTAAGACTTAAAATCCAGTCTGACATTTCTCACATGAAAAAGTGTTCAACATCACTTAGCATCAGGGAAATCCAAATCAAAACCTCAATGAGATACCACCTCACACCAGTCAGAATGGCTAATATTAACAAGTTAGGAAACGACAGATGTTGGCGAGGATGCAGAGAAAGGGGAACCCTCCTACACTGTTTGTGAGAATGCAAGCTGGTGCAGCCACTTTGGAAGACAGTATGGAGGTTCCTTAAAAAGTTGAAAATAAAGCTACCCTATGACGCAGCAATTGCACTACTGGGTATTTACCCCAAAGATTCAAATGTAGTGATCTGAAGGGGTATGTGCACCCCAATATCTATAGCAGCAATGTCCACAATAGCCAAACTATGGAAAGAACCAAGATGTCCATCAACAGATGAATGGATAAAGAAGATGTGGTATATATAGACAATGGGATATTTTGCAGCCATCAAAAACCCGAAATCTTGCCATTTGCAACGACGTGGATGGAACCAGAGGGTATTATGCTAAGTGAAATAAGTCAATCAGAGAAAGACAAATATCATATGATCTCACTGATATGAGGAATTTGAGAAATAAGACAGGATCATAGGGGAAGGGAGGGAAAAATTTAAAAAGATGAAACCATATCTCTTAATCTCAGGAAACAAACTGAGGGTTGCTGGAGTGGTGGGAGGTGGGAGGGATGGGGGGGCTGAGTGATGGACATTGGGGAGGGTATGTGCTATGGTGAGTGCTGTGAATTGTGTAGGACTGATAAATCACAGACCTGTACCTCTGAAACAAATAATACGTTATATGTTAAAAAAAAAAAAAAAAAAAAGAAGATAGTAGGAAGGGAAAAATGAAAGGGGGGGGAGTCGGAGGGGGAGATGAACCATGAGAGACTATGGACTCTGAGAAACAAACTGAGGGTTTTAGAGGGGAGGGGATAGAGGGATGGGTTAGCCCAGTGATGGGTATTAAGGAGGGCACATATTGCATGGAGCACTGGGTGTTATACGCAAACAATGAATCATGGAACATTACATCAAAAACTAATGATGTAATGTATGGTGACTAACATAACATAATAAAATAAAATTAATAAAATAAATAAAATCCAGTCTGACATTTCTCAACACCCCAACTTTTTTTCCCCTTCTCCCTTTCTTCTACACACATTTAGTTCATGCCTATATATACTAGAGTCTATAGAAAGTATTGAAGTGAACCAGACAGAGTCCTATTCATATGGAGTTTTTAGACTTACTGGGGAAGAAAGAAAGTAAAATCAAAAAATAATTTCTGATATATTTATTCTGCAAAGAGCATATAGAATTCCAGAGTACTATGAAATCCTGTAACAAGACAACCTAATCACATCAGGCTCAGTTTTGGAGGAGCAGAACTCCTGCTACTTAATACCTGTGAGACCTTAGGCACATCACTTAAATGTCTCAACTTCTGTTTTTTCAACAACTGCATTAGTAAGTTGTTGTCAGAATTCAGCTCAATAGGGTATGTAGGAGTACCTGGTAACCTATTATTGGAATATATATTATTTGTGGTGTTTTTGACCACCTATCTTATTTCTGCTGTTCAGTGTCAGAACTACCCAAGAGGTAGAAGATATGGATTTGCCTTTTTCTATTTTTCAATTTTTTCTTTTCTTTCATTATGTTAGTCACCATACAGTACATCATTAATTTTTGATGTAGTGTTCCATGATTCATTGTTTTCGTATAAGACCCACTGCTCCATGCAATACATGCCTTCCTTAATACCCATCACCGGGCTAACCCATTTGCCCACTCCCCTCCCCTCTAAAACACTCAGTTTGTATCTCAGAGTTCATAGTCTCATGGTTCATCTCCTCCTCCGAATTCCCCGCCCCTTCATTTTTCCCTTCCTTCTCCTAATGTCCTCCATGCTATTCCTTATGTGCCACAAATAAGTGAAATCATATGATAATTGACTTTCTTTGCTTGACTTATTTCACTTAGCATAATCTCCTCCAGTCCCATCCATGTTGATGCAAAACTTGGATATTCATCCTTTCTGATGGCTGAGTAATATTCCATTGTATATATGGACTACATCTTCTTTATCCATTCATCTGTTGAAGGGCATCTTGGCTCTTTCCACAGTTTGGCTTTTGTGGACATTGCTGCTATGAATATAGGGGTGCATATGACCCTTCTTTTCACTACATCTGTCTCTTTGGGTTAAATACCCAGTAGTGCAGTTGCTGGGTCATAGGGTAGCTCTATTTTTAATTTTTTGAGGAACCTCCATACTGCTTTCAAAGTGGCTGTACCAACTTGCATTCCCACCAACAGTGTTAAGAGGGTTTCCCTTTCTCCACAACCTCTCCAACATTTGTTGTTTCTTGCCTTGTCAATTTTTGCCATTCTAACTGGTGTAAGGTGATATCTCAGTGTGGTTTTGATTTGAATTTCCCTGATGGCTAATGGTGATGAACATTTTTTCATGTATCTGTTAGCCATTTGCATGTCTTCTTTGGAGAAGTGTCTGTTCATGTCTTCTGCCCATTTTTTGACTTGATTATTTGTTCTTTGGGTGTTGAGTTTGAGAGGTTCTTTATAGATCGTGTGTATCAGCCCTTTGTCTGTGGTGTCATTTGCAAAAATCTTCTCCCATTCTGTGAGTTGCCTCTTTGTTTTGTTGACTGTTTCCTTTGCTGTGCAGAAGCTTTTTATCTTGATGAAGTCCCAAAAGTTCATTTTTGCTTTTGTTTCATTTGCCTTTGGGGATGTGTCTTGAAAGAAGTTGCTGTGGCTACTGCTAACGGTCTGCGAGTCTGTGCCTGGTCCCCCCTGAGAGAGGCTTTTGTGCTCCGGTGGTGCAGGATTCAGGAGCTTCCCTCCCTCTTCTATTTATCTTCTGATATCTGCCCGTGGAATCAGGGCTCCCTGCTTCATATACCTCAAAACCAACTGCAGTGATATTCTGTTTGTAAAGATCCAGATATATCTTCTTACATCTCAGGCTGATTTCATGGGTGTTCAGAGTGGTCTGGTAGATATCCAGCTCAATTAAGGGGACCGGTTGGAATAGGGTCCCCTACTCCTCTGCCATCTTTCCTATCGCCCTTGGATTTGCCTTTTTCTCCTTGGGAAATTAGATTGGTTGAGAGGTATACTAAAGAGATAGTATTGTAAGACTCAAAGAATACATGTTACATGCATTCAAAGAAGGGAGAAATTCATCAGGGTGGGTGAGGATATAGGGCAGTCTTCAAATAGTTAACTAGATTTTGTGAGTTTATCTAGGGAGGAGAATGGGTAATTTGGAGTGTTGCAGGAGGAGGGGACATGGGATGTAATGGGTACAGGTATAAGGATGCTATTACATTAGACTAACCTATCATGGGTATGGTGTGGAAGACATCAAAGTCAGCTGAGCAAACCACTGTGGGGCCAGCGTGGCTGTGTTTCTACTTCATTGGTATTTATCCCCACAACTCTAAAACAAAAAAAATGTACAACTTCCAATGACCATTAAAAACATTTCACTAATAGAATGTCCCTGTTAGTAAATACATATGAGAATATTTTCTTACTGACCTCTAACCATTAGTTATGAAACCACAAGAAGGAAATCTGCCACTTCTTGGGATACTCTTGCCTTTGAAGATAGGTTCCATGTGTGCTTTCCTTCTCATATCTCAGGTTTGTTTGTTCTCTTGTGAACTACCATACTATTCCATAATTCTGCAATTTGAAAGCAGGTGGAAACAGTTTTTTAGATTCTTTTGCAAGTTCTATAAACCATGTAATTGTTCTTAAGGTAAAAAGTCCTCCTTTCTGACCACCAAATTTCTTCACCGGTCAAGGCAGAATTTTGGTAGTCACTAAAGTGGAGCTTTATAGTCCTCAGACAATCTGTGAAGGTGTTCAGAATTCATTTAGCTATTATTTCTCATGGTATACACAATAGAACATATATGTTGCCTTAGTTTGCATTCTACAAGATTGGTTGGTTATTTCTGTTTGTTCAAAGATATTTCAGGGCTAAATCTTATATGACCTCTGTATCTCCCACTTAAAATATCTAACAGAGAGCTAGGCATATAATTTTTTTATTTTGCATTGCTTGAAATTTGGATGGTCAATTTATTCATGTTTCTTAGTTGATCAGGTATCTGACAAATATTAAGCTGTAAGTAAATGTGAACTGAAAAAAAAATGATTGAGGTTGGTCAGATGACATGAAGGGGCTCAGCATGTCCTGACCTCAGATATCTTCACATTGGGCTACAGGAAAACAGAGACTATTTTTGGCAATGCACATTGTGTCTGCTCTGAAATGAAATACTCTAGATTTGAATCCCAACCCCACCCCTTAGTACCTGTGATGTTGAGTGTATTAAAATGTGGGCAATAATGGTACCTACATCATGGCCTTGTGAGGCTTAAATGAAACAATGCATATAAAGTAATATGCAGAGTCTTAGAATATTATTAGCACCCATTAAATGTTAATTCCCATTATCTTCAAGAGTCTCATTTCTGGAATTACTTTATTTTTAATGCCTAATTTGGTGGGGGGATTTTTCCAACCCATTATTTTTATAAGGAATCATCAATTCATAAAGGTCCAATTCAGGCATTTCCCCTAAAGATTATTACAGTGGAGGACATGGCCTCTGTGGTTTTAATTATTACCTGACCAGCTTACTTCAGCTAAATTAGAGCACTGCATGGAAATCACTGAAGGTTCTCAATACCATGCCTGACATTAACAACCGACAGGAAATGGCCTGGAATTCCATGCCTTTGGGCAGCTGTTTCCTCTTTACCAATTAAAAGACTTAATGGCTCCTTGCTTATTGCAGAGTGAATCAAGAGCTCTCTCTCTTTTCGTGAATTCCAAGATCTCATTAATATTTGCTGAACCAGGAGGTCAACCACCCATCCCTTGGGTCCTGAGTCTGAGTTGGTTCCTTTCCTTCAAATTGTACTTTATCAATGAGGAAGTCTCAAGACTTCCCACATCAAAATCTTTAGAATAATCATTTTGAAGAAAGGCTGTCTTTTTTTTTTTATTATTTATTTCAAGAACAAGAGGTATCTGATTGAAACAGGTTTGAGACCAGCCACTGGACAGGAAAAGAAAATAGTCTCTATATTCAAGGGGTCCCTTTGATAGCAGCTGTATTTACTTGGGGAGCTGGTGGTTACTTGTTCACCAAGGGTTATTACAGGCATCCAGTCACTCAGAAATCCTATCCAAATATAGTACTTTCTTTCACACCATGGGAACTCTACCTGAAAATTTATCCTGAATCCTACCACTTGTTTCTATCTGGATAGTCACCTCATCCAGGCCACCATTTTCTCTTGCCTTAATATACTGCACCCATCTCTTCCCCAATTGCCCCCAAATAGTGCATTCTGTACACAGTAACCAGAATGATCCATGATGAAAAAAATAAAGCTAAAAATAATAAAAATAATTAGAGATAGTAATGGCTATCCCTAATATAGTATTTACTGTGACCAGATTCTATTTAAGAAACTGCTTTATTGTGATACAATTCACATATCACAAAATTCACTTTAAAGTACAGAAGTCATTGGATTTTAGTATATCCACAGAGTGTAATCATCACTTCTAATTTTACAGCATATTTATCATCCTATAAAGAAAACCTCATATTCTTTAGTATTTCTGTCTACTACCCCTCAATGTCTGGCAAGCACACATCTTTATGGATTTGCCTAGATTTTTGCTGGATATAGAATTCTTGATTGGTATTCTTTTTCTTTGAGCATTTTTAATATGTCACAACTCTGCATTCTGGCCTCCAAGATTTCTGATGCAAAGTATGCTCTTAATCTTATTGAGACTGCTTTGTATGTGAAGAATAGTTTTTCTCTTGCAGTTTTTCAGATTATATCTTTGTCTTTGATTTTCAGTAGTTTGAATGTGATATGTCTGGATGTAGAACTATTTGGGTTATCCTCCTTAGAGTTAATTAATATTCTTAGATGTGTAGATAAATATTTTTCATCAAATTTGAGAAGTTTTTGGCCATTATTTCCTAAAATATTCTTTCTTTCCCTTTCATTTTAGATATATATCAAGGAGAAATGAAAACGTATGTCCACACAAAAGCTTTTACACAAGTGTCCCTAGCAGCATTATTCATAATAGTCAAAGAGTGAAACAACACAAATGTCCCTCAACTAATGAATGGAGAAAGAGAATGTGATATATCCATAAAGTGAAATGTGAAATATTACTCTGCTTTAATAAGGAATGAAATACTAGTATAAGCTATAACGTGGATGAACCTTGAAAATATTATGTTCAGTTGAAAGAAGCCAAACAGAAAGACCCATACTACAATTCCAAATCTATATATAAAATGAAGTTCAGTATAATCTTTAGCATCTAACAGCAATTATCCCTTTTCAAAAGAGCTCATCATAGAAGGAGAATAAACAACCATTGCACTGAATCACTCACTTGTCATTTACCATGTGACTGATGCTGATAGAGGTATCAGTCACACATCACAGGAACATGTGAAATGCATAGATAGCATACCCATCAGTGAAATGTATGGAGAGAGACTAATACATAATAAGGAGCATATGAAAAGATCCAATGGTATAAGGTATTGGTAATTAGGCACAGTTCAAATCCTGACTCCATTCCTTACAAAATTGCTGATCTTGGCTAGAAAGTTAACCAATCTATGACATTTTATTTTTCATTTTTAACATGAGTATAATTACAAAATGCTGGAAAATGACCAGGATAATTAAGTGAGATAGCTCATGTACCATTCTTGACACACAGCACATACTCAGTGCAAGTTCATGGAGGAATTTCAGTGCTAGGACAGACAACATCGTAGTAGGAATTCTCAGAAATGGCTTGCTGAAGGAGCCTGAAAGTCCAGCTAATTATTATTGTAAAAGATAGTACATGTTAAATGTCAGATGAATGGCACAGATGATATGTATTATTGTAAAGATCATGCAATTGACATAATTAGCATCAGACTAGGGTTTGAATGCTCTAGGTCTACCACTTAACTGTGAGATTTCAACGAATTTTTTTTTTCTAATCTGGGAAAAAGGAAATTAAGCTCCCTCTCTCTTAGTGTTATTGAAATTACACCAGTAAGAACACCTAAAAGGCACCTACCAAAATGCCTTTTACCCAATAAATTCATTACAGGGATTTATTGGAGAAAAAGGAATATTTCAGATACAAATAGAAAAGGATTATTTAGATGATAGAACTGTTGTAACCCCTGAACAACAGTTGAACAGTTAGATTTTCGTAAGTACAGGGCATTCAAGATCTGACAACTTATTAAAGCTCCCACACTTCCTGCTCCTCACCTCAGCACTAGAATTGCTCTGTCACTGGTTGTTGTCTGATTCTGGGTTGATTCCCAGTGGAGGCAGAGTGAAACAGGGTGTGGAGACAGAGGTCATTCAGTGATGGTTTTGATCAGAGGTTTTCAAAGTGGAATGCCTGCATACTGAATGGCAACACAAGGGCTTGGGTCGGGGGGAAAGTTAGAACTTATGTTCATGTCTACTTTAATATATTGATTTAAATACTTAAAATTTTTGCATATATTTATAATATACATAATATGGAGTCTGTATAGATTCAGAAATAAATATACTGAGAGTGCACAATCAAATATCTTACTAAAGAGAGTGTGCAACCGAACTTTGGGAACTCTAGCCTAGATATCAGCCTGATAACTCTCCTGGTAATTCATGTTTCTGCTGCCATCCCACTGATGGTAATGGAGGAAGTACATCAATATGGAAGGAAGGGGAAGCAAACCCTCTCTCCTAGTTTTATGGAGAGGTAAGCAAGATTCTGAAAACCAGAAAGACTGATCAACTAAAGGAAAGAATGAAACAAGGAGCCAGAGTCTTCCGTGGAAGTCTTGTTTTCCTTGGGGGTGGGGGTGGGAGGGTAAGAGTATGTACCTTGTTGTGGTCTTTTTTGTTTGTATCTTTTTCTATGAAATAACCAGGCAGAACTTAATTATACAAAGGCTCTCTAAACCTTGTCTGAGAAGCTAGTGCTAAGAAAATTCATTACCTCTTCTCCTGCCAGGGTTCTTTCTCACGACTCTTGATGTTTCTCAGTTGATTGTTTCAAAGTGTAATTTCCTTGAGTGACAAATGATGAGCCCACTCAGTTCATGTGGCCCTCGGTGCCTGAAGGGAGTGGAGTTTTCTTTGTGGAATCACCTTGGGAATCACTGAAGCATCTGTGAAATCATTCTTGCCAAGCAATGTTTCTTTTCCTTCTGCAAAGGAAGGAGAGGCTGGAGGTCTGGCTGGGGAATCTGTCCCCAGTAAGACTTCTCTGCATTTTAAGTAAACAGAATCCCAGGAGTCGCTCAGTCTATTAACTTTCATGGAAACACTCAGATGGCTTAGATCAGGCATTCATTGAAGACAGTCTTGATTGTATGCTTAAAAGGTATACAGATACTAACACCTTTGGGCAGCAGAAATGTCGTTATTTATTGATGTTAAGGAAAAGGATTTAAAAAAAGAGAAAAAGGAGTAGTGTGTTTTATAGATTCAATTATTAGGAGAAAGTATTGCCCCTAAGCAAATGTTGTATTCGTTTAAAATGTAAATGAACTTCCACCATTATTCACTGAGTCCTCTCAGCCTTCCTTATGTAAAATCAAATGGATTTTTATACTGAGAAGCTGTTCAGCTCACAACAGGCTATTCTTTCCCCACACACTGACAGTTGTCCTGCTTCAGAATCCTCTTGGGATTCCTGTCAAAGGGGAGGCCTATTCTGCATGGTGTATCCAGGGCCAGCTCAGTAGGATGGGCACATTTGCACCTGCAAGAGTCACATCAGCATCCCATCAGTTAATGAGACCCTTCCAGTGCCCCTCTCTGAGAGAACCAAGCATGCAGAAGGTGAAAAGTTCAGCAAAGAGAGTGCTTTAATGAGGGACAGATAGTTACAAAGCAACGGCTGCTGGGACCATGGCTTCAGAGAAGTTGGCAAGTGATTCAAATGAGAAGCAATGGGTTCGACCTAACAGTGATAGAAATGTGAGGGAGAAGGTAGCATAGTGAAGAAGAGCAGCAAATTGCAAATCTGGAAGTTGGGTACCAACCTAGATTCAGCATTAGCCATCTGTGGAAATTTGTTCAACTCATTCTACGCTTTGCTTCTTAGTTTTCCTGTCTGTAACATAGGTGGTTTGGTTTAGCTGACTTCCTAAGGCTGCTTCTGGCTTCAATACTGTTCTGGGCAGGAAAGACTATGCATTCCACTTTCCATTTGGCTATGTGTCTATGGTATTGTCCAAGGCCTTCTATTCTAGGTTTCCATATACCTTGTATTTCCATAAAGATTTCTGTCTTTGAAACAAACTTAATATATCTCAGTGCCCTTATTTATAATCTGTGGCCTATAAAACAGATACGTGTAAGGTAGACAGAGCAGTTATTACCTGAGATCTGGATGTCCATGAATTTACACAGGGCTTCAAGGCAAGAGATTAAGCAAGAAGTACTGTCATGGGAAAAGGAGGTGATTATCGAGATAACTGATCTTGGGAGTATCCTTCAAGCCCCTTGAAATATACAGATTGGTGGTGCTGCTTGTCCTGCCTGAAAGCAGAGGGCACAGCTAGGTTATTATTTTAGAGTGTCTGCAATACCAATTTCCATATTGTAGAATGCACGTACTGCTAGTTTCTGTGGAGAATTTAACTCCCTGGATGCCTGTTGCTTTCACTGAGCCATTCCCACAGTTGTCTCTCCAGCCAACTTTTCAACATAATGCAATGATGGAGTCTAAATCCCAGTTTGAATCGTGGCTATGTCACCTGCCAGCTCTTTAACCTTGCACTGCTCTGAGCCTCCGTTTCTATACCTCTAGAATATAAATCATAATAATAGCAAATGCATAGGGTTTCATAAGGAGAAATAGAAATCATACATGAAAATTACCTATTTCAGGACCTGATACATAGTAAGAACATAATAAAAAGTAGTTATTATTCTCATATATTTCAGAACCAACCTTAGGTGCCGCCTTCTCAATTAAGGCACTTTTTATTACTTTGACCCATAGAGATCTATTTAGTCTCAAATGATAGCAGTTAATATTTTTACAGCCTAATTTAGCTCTTGCCTACTCACTGTCTTGGAATAGTCTCTAATGGCAAAACTTTCCAATCATATAATATGTTCTCTAGTGAGAGAGGAGGGGCCTGAGACAAGTTAAGTATCTTAGTCAAAGTGAAGTAGTTAATAAACGGCTCAGTTCTTACTTTCTGGCTCCAAGGCCACTCTCTCCCTCACTGTGTCTCAGAACACTCCTCCACTGCTTGAAATGAGGTCTGGTTGAATTTTCTCATAGGTGGCACTTAGAAGAGAACACTTTCCTGGGAGTTGGTAATCCAGGCTTGAGGGAGGTCACCGCCAGACTTCTTGACTCGCTTCTTGTGGAAATAGGGGTCTGGCACTTTCCCTCTCAGAGCCTCCATTTCCCCAGCTTTAAAATGAGATGGTAGTGGTGGTAATTAATTAGAGCTTGGGTGGTTGGACTGGAACTGGCCCCATCCTGATGCTGTCACGAGCTGTGCAGCACTGAGGAAAGTTACTTACCCTCTGTAAAGCTGAACTGTGAGGGCTAAATGAACTAGTGCATCTAAGGTGTGTGGCACAATGTAGACTGTGGTTGTGTGTTTTGTTGCTGGTGTTGTTACCCTTAATAAAAATATCATCATCTCTATTAGCTTTTATAGCACAGTGGGAAAGAACACAGGCTCTACTTGAATTTTAAAATCAACTCCATTTCTTACTGCCTATGTGATCTTGGGTAAGTGACTTTGTCCTTCTGATTCTTAGCTTATTCATTTGTAGAATGGGGATAATGATAATGCTTACTTTAAAGGGTTCATGTGAGCATTAAATGAGGTATTATTAAGTGTTTTGTACATTGTCTAGCATGTAAGTATTCAAATATTAGCTGACATAAGTAGTAATAATAATAAATATTCAGCTGTAACTTCTGTGAATCCCTAGTTATGAGTTGAAACTTGGGAAAGAAATCAAACTTAGGCTGTGAAACTTGGTAAAGACATCTGTGGGTAGGCGTGGAGTAAATATCCTCATATGTTGCCTTCCAGACATCTGTCTACAGCCAGTGCAGTGGCCTTTAAAGAAAACAAATGGGATGTGGCAAGCTTTTGGACTTCTTTCCTAGGACCTGTATCTTGGCACTGATGCGTGAATTTCCACAGATCAGCTGGCTAAATGATGGCCAGCTGACTTTCTCTCCACCCCAATCCTCATGTTAGCAAATGGAGGAAAACACAAGAGGGTATTCTAGAGGAGGTGTAATGAAGCCTGAGACCCTGTAGTCAGTAATGAAATGCAACATTGATGAAGATGTTCTATAGGGAGTAAGGGAAACAGGACAGTAATGTTCAGTAGGAAAGAGTGTTCTTTGCAAAAGTACTTTCTTTTCATTAAAGGAGACCTCTGATTACATGTGAGTCTCATCACAGAATCCTAAATGTAGGGGAAGGAGAATATGGGGGCAGCTCCATTGGGTCAAAGGACATGCTCTTTTTATAAGCTGTGTCATGGGCTTAAGAGTCAGGCATACGTGGGTTCAAATCTCAGTTCTGCCACGAATTAGCTGTCTGATTTGGGACAAATGATTTCTGTTCTCCATTTTTCTCATCTATAAATGGGACTTTTGGTTGTTTCTACCTTATTGTTGGTGAGAAAGTTTTAAAAGTTGATGGTAAAACACTTAGTTCAATGTATGACACTTACTAATCACTCAAATGTCAAATAAAGGTGAGGTCATCCCTTTTTTATAACCCTCTCTTTGTAACTGCAAGGCTAAAAAAAGTCCTCTTTATCTTTCCTGAATCCTAGTTTCCACTTACATACAATAAGAAATCTGGACACAAATCAGCAGTATCTTCCAAAGATCACCACATAAGGAGTCTGCTTCAAGCAATAACCCAAGAGACAGGGATGGAAGAAACCGGCTGTTCTCTGAAATCTTAGTTTCAGAGGTTAGGGACATGATGAAAATATCATATTCTTCTTTGATGATATATTAGTTTTTCTGAATCTGTATTTTAATTCTGTTCTGCATAGATCTTTGGAAGTAATACATTTACCAGACCTAGAAAAATGACATTGAAATAGGAGATGCCTCTGCAGTTTTATGACCTCAAGTAGTCATGTGACCTGAGGCAGATGTTCATTTTCCCCAGTGGTAAAACAGAGGACTTTAATTAGATGAATTGTAAGTTCCTCATGAGGTTTGGAGTTTTCAGTGTAGGATTCTAAACTTTATTTCCTATCATTTATTCTGAATTTACCTGATTAGAGCCTTAGAGTTGTATTAGTCAGCTCGGGCTTCCATAACAAAATACCATAGACTAGGTGGCTTAAACACTGGGATTTATTTCTCACAATTCTGCAAGCTGGGAAGTCTAAGAGCAAGGTGATGACTGATTGAGCTTCTGGTGAGGGCCCTCTTCCTGGCTTGCACATGGCTGTCTTTATGCTGTGTCTTCCTCCTGGCAAAGAGAGAGTCAGAGCAAGCTCTCTGGTGCCTCATCTAAGGGCACTAATCCCATCATTAGGGTCCCACTCTAATGACCTCCTTTAAACCGAGTTACCTCCCAAAGGCCCCATCTCCAACTGAGGATTTATGAATTGAGGGGTGGGCACAGTTTGGCCCATAGCACAGTGAATGGGGGAAGATTGCTTTTGAAATATTCCTGGGTTTATTAATGTAATACAAAGTTATGAGCACTTACCAAATGGCAGATACTGTTTGAGTCACTGGGAATATAATACTGAACAAAACAGGCGTACTTTATACTCTCATGGTGGAGTTGATATTCTAGTTAGTTTGATGTGTAAGCTATATATTCATCTTTTCTATAAACATTCTGATATAATTCACAGGGAATTGAATGGTGCCTTCCCAAGGAGCATGGGAGTAGACTAAGCATTTCTTTCCACTTTATTAAATCAGAGAATTTTAATTCCTAGGGGTGCTGGGTTGTTATTTCTTTGGAGGGGCCAATATCCCTAATTTATACTTGAGTTTCATGGGTATTCATGAACATGATATTAATATTTATTATAAGCATTAGATTTACAGGCAGAAAATTTGGGTCAGAAAAATTTTTATTCAGAAAATGTGGCTTTGTTATTTACTAGTAGATGATCTTGGTCAAGTCACTTTAATTTCTGTGGTTTTAGGTTTCTGTGGTTCAATTTTAATTTTATTTTTTTTTTTTATTTTTTTTTTTTTTTTTTAAAGATTTTATTTATTTATTCATGAGAGACAGAGAGAGGGAGAGAGAGAGAGAGAGAAGCAGGCTCCCAAGGATCAGGGAGCCCGATGCGGGACTCAATCCCAGAACCCTGGGATCCTGGCCTGAGCCGAAGGCAGACGCTTAACCATCTGAGCCACCCAGGTGCCCCTCAATTTTAATTTTAAAAGCTGTGAGTTTAGATCACTGATCTTTATTAGAAGAGTCTGCTATAGTAATTCATAAATGAAAATGTTTACTATGCTTTTTATATATAAATCAAATATATTATTGGATATGAAAGCATTTTAAAAATGGTTTTATTTATCTGATTACTAATCAAAATGAAAATGTTGCAGGTAGACCCTCCTTTTACCATTGTGGTTATCTAATAGTGCAAAATAAAATACCCCAAAACTCAGTGTTGCAATACAATTACTTGCTACGTTCATAAATTCTGTGGGTCAGGAATTTAGACATGGTACATCAAACATGGCTTGTCTCTGCTGCCTTGCTGTCTGGAGACTCCGAGGAAAGACTTGAAGGCTAGGGGCTGTGATCATTTGTAGATTTGTCCTCTCATATGTTCTGGTGGTGATGCTAGCTGTTGGCTGGGTATCAAAGTTCCCTTCCATGTGGACCTCTTTGCATGGGCTGGCTTGGGCTTCTTCAAGGGATGGTGGCTAGATTCTCCAGGGCCAATATTCTAAATAGAGCATGTGGAAACTGCCTTTTAAAGATCTAGTCTCAGAAATTATATAGAATCACTGTCAGCCCCAAAGATACAGATGCAGTGAAAAGAAGGGGCACCTGCGCCCCAGTGTTCATAGCAGCGATGTCCACAATAGCGAAAATGTGGAAGGAGCCGAGATGTCCTTCAACAGATGCATGGATAAAGAACATGTGGTTCATATATACAATGGAATATGACTCAGCCATCAGAAAGGATGAATACCTACCATTTACATCGATATGGATGGAACTGGAGGGTATTATGCTAAGTGAAATAAGTCAGTCAGAGAAAGACAATTATATGGTTTCACTCATACGTGGAATATAAGAAATAGCACAGAGGATCATAGGGGAAGGGAGGAAAAACTGAATAGGAAGAAATCAGAGAGGGAGACAAACTATGAGAGACTCTTGACTTTGGGAAACAAACTGAGGGTTGCTAGAGGGGAGGTGGGTGGGGGGATGGGATAAATGGGTGATGGGCATTAAGGAGGGCACATGATGTGATGAGCACTGGTTGTTATATGCAACTGATGAATCACTGAACACTACATCAGAAACTAATGATGTACTATATGTTGGCTAATTGCATTTAAATAAATAAATAAAAGAATCACGGTCAGCATACTTTGTTGGCTAGAGTAGTCACAACAGAGAGTCAAGGTCCAAGGGGAGGAGAAATATACTCTATGATCTGGTGGGTAAAATCAAGGTTATAGATGAACATATGGGATCTGAAATACTTCTATGACTATTATTGAAAAATATAGTTAGCCTCAGTCAACCCTTTGACCACAGTAATTCATATACTCCCCACATATGTGCAAGATACACTAACCTTTCTGTCAGTACTCTCACCAAATCTCATACCATTCAGTTTCATCTCATCTGAAACAAGTACAAGAGTAGGTGAGGTTCCTTGGATGCAACCTGTCAGTACTGCTTCTAAGGACAGTTTCTCTTAATTCAAAGAAGTGTGGTCTATAGAGACAGTTTTATTCTCCACAATACCCAACATACCATGGTGAAACTGGCATAGGATAACAACTGCAGACACTTTGATTTAAAAATGAGAAGTTAGAAGGCACAAATCAGTCACTGGTCAATAGAATTTCTGTCATCTAGTGAGGCATATTTTGCTGGTTCTTTGGTTCTCAGGATTCCTGTCTGTGAGTGATTCTCTATGGCTCGTGGATCTGCCCTCTGAGTGAGTCATCTTTTCATTTCCATAAGAAATGTCTAGCAGTATTTCTCTCAAAACAATTATCTCATAAGTGTTATAGATTTGCTACTGATCTTACTGGGGTTAACTCCATCAAACAAAAACCATCGCCACAAACATTGTTGAGATAGGTCCTTATCTACCTCAGACTTCTTGTTAGGCTACAAATGGAAAATACCTTATTAGAAATCCCACATTTAAACAGAGAGGATCTCTGCAGTATACCCTTAAGATCTTTATTTATTTATTTATTTTAAGATTTTATTTAGTTTTTGACAGAGAGACAGCGAGAGAGGGAACACAAGTAGGGAGAGTGGGAGAGGGAGAAGCAGGCTTCCCGCTGAGCAGGGAGCCTGATGCGGGGCTGGATCCCAGGACCCTGGGATCATGACCTGAGCCGAAGGCAGACGCTTAACGACTGAGCCACCCAGGCGCCCCACCCTTAAGATCTTTGAATGGACTTTTAAAAATTGAGGTAAAATTGGTGTATAACATTATATACATTTAAGGATTACAATATCATATTTGACATATATATTCATTGCAAAGTGATCACCTCCAAAAGTCTTATTACCATTCATCACCATACTTTGACCCCTATTGTCAGTTTCACTCCCTAGTCCTCCTTCCTTATGGTAACCACCAATCTGTTGTTTCTGTCTATGAGTTTCTTGTGTTGCTTTGTTGAGATTTTTTTAGATTCCACATAGGAGTGAAGTCCTGCTATTTTTGTCTTTCTCTTCTGGCTTATTTTACTTAACATAATACCTTTAGTGTCCATCCATGTTGTCATAAGTGGCAACACTTCACTCTTTTTTATGCCTAGTATTCTGTTGTGTATATATGCCACATCATCTTTATCCCTTCATCTGTTGATGGATACTTATGTTGTTTCCACATCTTGGCTCTTGTAAATAATGTTGCTGTGAATATCAGGGTGTAGACATCTTTTCAAATTAGAATTTTTGTATTCTTCAGATAAGTACCTAGAAGTGCAATAGTTGTATCATGTGGTAGTTCTATTTTTAACTTTTTCAGGAATCTCCGTACTGTTTCCCATAGTAGCTATACCAATTTACATTCATACAAGCTGTGTACAGTGTTCTCTTTTATCTACATCCTCTCCAATGCTGTTATTTCTTATCTTTTTTATAATAGCCAGTCTAACTGGTGCGAGGTGATATCCCATTGTGGCTTTGATTTGCGTTTCCCTGATAACTTATGATGTTGAATACCTTTTCATGTGCCTGTTGGCTATCTGTATTTTTTACTTTTTTTAAGTCTATTCAGATCCTCTGCCCAGTTTTTAATTAGGTTGTTTGTTTTTGTTTTCGTGTATTTTGGATATTAACTCCTTGCTGGATATGTGATTTGCAAATACCTGCTCACATTCAGTAGGTTATCTTTTATTTGGGCAATGGTTTTCTTTGCTGTAGAGAAACTTTTCAGTTTCATGTAGTGCCATTTGTTTTTGCTTTGTTTCCTTGTCTTTGGGGTCAGATCTACAAAAACATAACTAAACAAATGCCAAAAACTTACCACCTATGTTTTCTTCCAGGAATTTTATGGTTTCAGGTCATACATTCAAGTCTTTAATCCATTTTGAGTTAATTCTTGTGTATGGTGTAAGATAGTGGTCTAGTTTCATTTTCTGCATGTGGCTGTCCAGTTTTTGTAATACCATATATTGAAGAAACTGTCTTTTCTCCATTGTATGTTCCTGGCTCCTTTGTCATAAATTAAGTATATATGTGTGCATTTATTTTTGGGCTGTCAATTCTGTTCCACTGATCTTTGTGTCCATTTTTATGCCACTACCATACTGTTTTGATTACTATAGCTTTGGTATATAGCTGGAGGTTACAGAGCATGATACCTCCAGGCTTGTTGTTCTTTCTCAAGATCACTATAGCTATTTGCTATCTTTTGTGTGTTCATACACATTTTTGAATCATTTGTTCTAGTTTTGTGATAAATGCCATTGAAATTTTGATAGAGATTGCATTGAGTTTGTAGATTGCTTTGGGTCAACAATATTGATTCTTCCAACTGATAAGTATGGAATATCTTCCCATTTATTAGTGTCATCTTCAGTTTTCTTCATCCATGTCTTAATGTTGTCAGTGTAGAGATCTTTCACCTCCTTGGTTAAATTCATTCCTAGGTATTTTATTGTTTTTGATGCAATTGTAAATGAGATTGTTATAATTTCTCTATTAGTTTGTTGTTAGTATATAGAAATGCCATTATTTCTATAGATTTATTTTGTATCCTGCAGCTTTACAGAAATCATTTATTCTGTTTTTTAGTGGAGTCTTTAGGGTTTTCTACATAAAGTATCATGCCATCTTCAAATAGTGACCATTTTACTTTCTTTCTGATTTAGATACCTTTTATTTCTTTTTCTTGCCTAGTTGGTGTGGCTAGGACTTTAAATACCATGTTAAAAAGAAGTAGCAAGAGTTGGCATTCTTGTCTTTTTCCTGATCTTAGAGAAAAACCTTGCAGCTTTTCACCATTGAGTATGATGTCAGCTTTGGGTATGTCATATATAGCCTTTATTATGTTGATGTACTTTTCCTCTATTCCCACTTTGTTGAGCATTTTTATCATAAATGGATGTTGAATTTTGGCAAATAATTTTTCTGCATCTATTGAGATGATATGATTTTTATCTTTCATTTTGTTAATGTGCATCATATTGATTGATTTGCAGATGTTGAATCATCCTTGGATCACCTGGATAAATCCCACTTGATCATGGTGTATGATCCTTTTAATGTATAGTTGAATTTGGTTTGCTAGTATTTTGTTGAGTATTTTTGCATCTATGTTCTTCAGGGATATTGATCTACAGTTATCTTTTCTTGCAATATTGTCTGGTTTTAGTATCAGGGTAATGCTGGCCTTTTAAAATGAGTTTTGGAAGAATTCCCTTCAATTTTTTGGAAGAGTCTGAGAATAGGTATTAAATCATCTTTGAATATTTGATAGATTTCACCAGTGAAGCTGTCTGGTCCTGAACTTTTGTTTGGAGGTTTTTGATTACTGATTTTTTTCTCCTTATTAGTAATCAGTCTACTCAGATACTCTTATTTCTTTATGATTCAGTCATGGAAGATTGTATGTTTCTAGGAATTTGTCCATTTCTATTAGTTTATCTAACTTATTGGCATCTATTGTTGTATTCTGTTATGATCCTTTGTATTTATGTGGTATTAATTGTAGTTTCTCTTTCAATTCTGATTTTGAGCCCTCTCTCCTTTTTTCTTGGTTAGCCTGCTAAGCATTTGTAAATTTTATTTACCTTTTCAAAGAACCAGCTTTCAGTTGCATTGATCTTTTAAAAAATTCTTTTAGTTTCCATTTCATTTCCTCCCTGATCTTTATTATTTCCTTCCTTCAACTAACTTTAAGGTCCATTTGTTCTTCTTTTTTGAGTTTCTTTAGGTGTAAAGTGTTTGATTATTTGAGATTTTTGTTGTTTCTTGAGGTAGGTGTGTATTGCTATGAACTTTCCTCTTAGAACTACTTTTGCTGCATTACATAAATTTTGGTATGGCATATTACTGTTTTCATTTGTCTCTGTATTTTTTGGTCTCTTACTTGGTTTCTTTGGTGACCCATTGGTTGTCTAGTAGCATATTGTTTAATCTCCACATTTTTGTTTTTTCCTGTTTTTTTTTTTTTTTTTGTAACTGATTTCTAGTTTCATACCATTGTGGTCAGAAAAGATGCTTAATATGATTTCAGTCTTCTTAAATTCATTGAAACTTGTTTTGTGGCCTAAGATGACATCTATCCTGGAGAATGTTCCATGTACACATGTGAATGAACTGTAAAGTTCATCTGTTCTGATGTGTTGTTTAAGGTTGGTGTTTCCTTATTGATATTCTGTCTGATTGATCTATTCATTGACATATGAGGAATATTAAAGTCCCCTACTATTACTGTATTGCTGTCAGTGCCTCCCTTTAGGTTAATTCATAATTGCTTTATATATTTTCATGCTCCTATATTGGGTGCGTACATACTTATAAATGTTAGAGCTTTTTGATGATCAACCCCTTTATCATTATGTGATGTCCTTCTTTGTCTTCTATTATGGTCTTCATTTTAAAGTCTATTTTGTCTGATAGAACTATGCCAGATTTCTTTTCATTTCTGCTTATATGGAATATCTTTTTTCTTCCCTCTACTTTCAATCTGTGTTTGTTCTTACTTCTGAAGTGAGTCTCTTATAGGCAGCATATAGATGGATCTTGTTTTTTTAATCCACTGAGCCACTCTGTTTTCGCTTGGAGAGTTTAGTCTGTTTACATTTAAAGTAATTATTTTTATGAGGCCAGCATTACCTTGATACCAAAACCAGACAAAGACCCCGTCAAAAAGGAGGATTACAGACCAATATCCCTGATGAACATGGATGCAAAAATTCTCACCAAAATACTAGCCAATAGGATCCAACAGTACATTAAAAGGATTATTCACCACGACCAAGTGGGATTTATTCCTGGGCTGCAAGGTTGGTTCAAAATCCGCAAATCAATCAGTGTGATACACTACATTAATAAAAGAAAGAACAAGAACCTTATGATCCCCTCAGTAGATTCAGAAAAAGCATTTGACAAAGTACAGCATCCTTTCTTGATTAAAACTCTTCACAGTGTAGGGATAGAGGGTACATACCTAGTATCATAAAAGCCATCTATGAAAAACCCACAGCGAATATCATTCTCAACAGGGAAAAACTGAGAGCTTTCCCCCTAAGGTCAGGAATACGGCAGGGGTGTCCACTATCACCACTGCTGTTCAACATAGCTCTAGAAGTCCTAACCTCAGCAATCAGACAACAAAAATAAATAAAAGGCATCCAAATTGGCAAAGAAGAAGTCAAACTCTCACTTTTTGCAGATGATATGATACTTTATGTGGAAAACCCAAAAGACTCCACTCCAAAACTGCTAGAATTCATACAGGAATTCAGTAAAGTGGCAGGATATAAAATCAATACACAGATATCAGTTGCATTTCTATACACCAACAATGAGACAGAAGAAAGAGAAATTAAGGAGTCCATCCCATTTACAATTGCATCCCAAAACCATAAGATACCTAAGAATAAATCTAACCAAAGAAGCAAACGATCTGTACTCAGAAAACTATAGAATACTCATGAAAGAAATTGAGGAAGACACAAAGAAATGGAAAAATGTTCCATGCTCATGGATTGGAAGAATAAATATTGCGAAAATGCCTATGCTACCTAGAGCAATCTACGCATTCAATGCAATCCCTATCAAAATACCATCAACTTTTTTTCACAGAGCTGGAACAAACAGTTCTAAAATTTGTATTGAACAAGAAAAGCCCAAATAGCCAAACGAATGTTGGGGGAAAAGAAAAAAGCAAAGCTGGTGGCATCACAATGCCAGACTTCAAGCTCCATTACAAAGGTGTAATCATCAGGACAGTATGGTACTGGCACAAAAACAGACACATAGATCAATGAAATAGAATAGAGAACCCAGAAATGGACCCTCAACTCTATGCTCAACTAATCTTCAACAAAGCGGGAATGGATATCCGATGGAAAAAGGACAGTCTCTTCAACAAATTGTGTTGGGAAAATTGGACAGCCACATGCAGAAGAATGAAACTGGACCACTTCCTTAAACCACACACAAAAATAGACTAAAAATGGGGAAAGACCTAAATGTGAGACAGGAGTCCATCAAAATCCTAAAGGAGAACACAGGCAGCAACCTCTTCCTAGAAACATCGCCAAAGGCAAGGGAAGCAAGGGCAAAAATGAACTACTGGGACTTCATCAAGATAAAAAGCTTTTGCACAGCAAAAGAGACAGTCAACAAAACTAAAAGACAACTGACAGAATAGGAGCAGATATTTGCAAATGACATATCAGATAAAGGGCTAGTATCCAAAATCTATAAAGAACTTATCAAACTCAACACCCATGGAACAAATAATCCAATCAAGAAATGGGCAGAAGACATGAACAGACATTTCTCAAAAGAAGACATACAAGTGGCCAATAGACACATGAAAAACTGCTCAACATTACTCGGCATCAGGGAAATCCAAATCAAAACCACAATGAGATACCACCTTACACCAATCAGAATGGCTAAAATTAACAAGTCAGGAAATAACAGATGTTGGCAAGGATGTGGAGAAAGGGGAACCCTCCTACACTGTTGGTGGGAATGCAAGCTGGTGCAGCCACTCTGGAAAACAGTATGGAGGTTCCTCAAAACGTTGAAATATAGCTACCCTACGACCCATCAATTGCACTACTGGGTATTTATCCTGAAGATAGAGAGGTAGTGAAAAGAAGGGGCACCTGCACCCCAATGTTTATAGCAGCAATGTCCACAATAGCCAAACTATGGAAAGAGCCCAGATGTCCATCCACAGATGAATGGATAAAGAAGATGTGGGATACACACACACACACACACACACACACACACACACACACACACACAGGAATATTATGCAGCCATAAAAAATGAAATCTTTCCATTTGCAATGAAATGGATGGAACTAGAGGGTATTATGCTAAGCAAAATAAGTCAATCAGAAAAGACAATTATCATATGATCTCACTGATAGGTGGAATTTGAGAAACAAGGCAAAGGATCATAGGGAAAGAGAGGAAAAAATGAAAGAAGACGAAACCAGAGAGGGAGACAAACCATAAGAGATTCTTAATCTCAGGAAACAAACTAAGGGTTGCTGGAGGGGAGGTGTGGTTGGAGAGGTGGGGTGGCTGGGTGATGGACATTGGGGAGCGTGTGTGTTATGGTGAGCACTGTGTATTGTGTAAGACAGATGAATCACAGACCTGTACCCCTGAAACAAATAATACATTATGTGTTAATAATAAAAAAAGAAAAAAGAAAGTAATTATTATTATTGTTATTATTTTTAGTAGGATACTATTTATGTTCTTTTTTAAATTTTTAAAATTATTTAAATTCAATTTACTTAACCTATACTTAATTATTGATAAGTATATAGCTGTTGCTATTATGTTAATAGTTTTCTGGCTGTTTCCATGGTTCCTCTCTGTTACTTTCTTCTCTTTCTCTCTTCCCTTGTGGTTTGGTAGCTTTCTTTAGTGTTGTGTTTAGATTCTTTTCTCATTTTTGTTTATTTACTATGAGTTTTTGCTTTGTGGTTACCATGAGGTTCACATATAGCACTCTATGTGTATAAGTCTGTTAAGCTGAGAACAACTTAAATTTGAACATATCCAAAACCTTACATTTTTATTTACCCATCCATGTTTTATATTTTTGATGTTACATTTTACATCTTTTTATTTTATGTATACCTCTTAACTAATTAGTGTAGTTTTTGTTAATTTTATTACTTAATGTGGTTGATTTATAAGTGGTTGATCCTACCACCTTAACTGATATTTACCTTTTCTAGTGAGATTTTTACTTTTGTATGTTTATTATTAGTCCATTTCTTTCAGCTCAAAGAAGTCTCTTCAACATTTCTTGTAAGGCTAGTTTAATGTTCAACTCTTTCAGCTTTTGCTTATCTGATCTCTCCTTCAATTCTGAATGATAACTTTGCCAAGTAGGGAATTCTTGGTTGGGAGGTTTCTTTCTTTTTCTTCTTTTCCCCTCCTTTTAGCACTTTGAATATGTCATGCCACTCTCTTCTGATCTGTAGTTTCTGCTGAGAAATCGGCTGATGGCTTTATGGAATTTTTCTTGTAAGTAAGAAGTTGTTTTTCTCTAGCTGCTTTTAAGATGCTCTCTTCATCGATGAGCACTGGGTGTTATATGCAACTGATAAGTTATTGAACACTACATCTGAAACTAATGATGTACTATATGTTGGCTAATTGAATTTAAATAAAAAAATGAGATGCTCTCTTTAACTTTTGACATTTTAATTATAATTTGTCCTGGTGTGGATTTCTTTGGGTTCATTTTATTTAGGACTCTCTCTGCTTTCCAGACCTGAATGTCTGTTTCCTTCCCCAAAATTATGGAAGTTTTTAGCCATTATTTCTTCAGATAAGTTTTCTGGTCTTTTTTCTCTCCCTTCTTCTGGCACATGCAAATGTTATTCAGCTTTATGTTGACGAAAAGGTCCCTTAAGGAATCTTCACTTTGTCTTATTTATTCTTTTCTTTTTGTTGCTCTGTCTGGGTGATTTCCATTGCTTTGTCTTCCAGCTTGCTAATCTGTTCTTCTTCATCTAGTATGCTGTTGAACCCCTCTAGTGTATTTTTCAGTTTAGTTGTTGTATTCTTCAGCTGTATAACTGCTGTTTGAAACTTTATTATATTTTCTATATCTTTCTTGAAGATCTCACTGTGTTCATTGATTCTTTTCCTATGTTAATGAGCATTTTTATGACCGTTACTTTGAACTGTCAGTGAGGTAGATTGCTTATCTCCATTTCATTAGTGGCTTTCTGAGGTTTTATCTTGTTCTTTGTTTTGGAACATGTTCCTCTGTCTCCTCATTTTTCCTGACTCTTTTTGTATCTACGTATTAAATGAAGCAGCTGTCTCTCCCAATTTTGAAGAAATTGCCACTGGAGGGTGGTGAGTCTGTTTGTTCAGTGTCCTCAGTGTGGTAGCTTGCCAAATCCTGTCATTCCTAGTGTTTTAGTTTTATGGGGCCCAGACATGCAAGCCCCCCCTGGATGGGCATTCACAGATATCCCTGTGTGGATGTGCACACCATCTCATCTGGCAGAGTAGGGGCCATGGTGGAGGAGTGCCAGCCCAGGGCACACCTTGGCACTGGGTCTGGCAGGGAAGGGGCCATGGTAGGTAAGTACTAGGTTGGGGTGAGCCCCCATGCTGGGTCTTGAGGGGCAGGGTCTGTGGTGGATGAGTACTGGATTGGATTGTAGGACAGAGTTGCAGGGGAATATGGGACAGGGTGAGTGGCACTAGTAAGGAAAATTGAGAGAACCAAAAATGGTACCTGTCCACACCAGGCTAGCAAGGAAGGAGGCAGCAGAGTTCAGAACAAAAAAACAAAAAACAAAACCCCTCCCCAAAAACCCAAAAAAACAAAAACAAAACAACACAAAAACAAACAACCCTGGCCCCCAACCCCTCCAACCGCCCCACCCCCCAAACAGCATCTATCAGCTCCTCTGTTCCTAGGGAGATCTCCAAAAGACCCTCTGGCCCTCTGGTATACCCCATAAGACTAGTCAATGAATCTTCCTCACAAACCACCCAGGCACTTCTCAAGCTACTGACCCCACTGTAGGGATTCATAGTGAGTGAGTGAGTCTGTGCACAAGCCCTTTAATAGAGGACTGATGATTTTCTATAGCCCTCCTGCTCCCCAGATGTTAGCCTCACTGGATTGCAAAGTCAGTCATTGGGGGGGTCCTTTCCAGTGCAGGTCCCACGGGCTATGGTGTCCATTATGGTCCTCAAACCTCTCCTCAGTGTGGAGCTGCACACTTGTGATATCCCTTCCTCTTATGTGTTGTGGGATAGGTGGCAGGGGTTCAGGAAAGACCACTTGTCTGCCCCTTTACCTATCTGGATTTGGCTTTTCTTCTTCTTTCTTTATTCTTCCTTTCTTCCTCCCTTCCTTCCTTCCTTCCTTGTGGAGGAGGTACTCTGCTAGTTTTCAGGTCTTTTTTAGAGAAGATTGTTTTATGTATATAAATCTGAGGAGGTGAGCTCAGATTCTTCTACACTGCCATCTTCCTTAAGTGGACTTTTATCTGTTTGAGATACCACCTTATTTTATTATTATTATTTTTATTATTATTATTATTTTGAGATCTTCGAGTTTTAAAGTCACACACTTGACTTTATCTTTAGATCATGTTTTCCTGACAATACCCCAGATATGATTTCTGTAACAAAGCCATTTATTAATTTTAGCCTCTTTTACCACCTGGAGAGGCTGGGAATGAGAAAGGCTGTTATTTCCAAACGCAGAAAATCCTGGCTCCTTTATATGCACTAGTCCTTCCTTTAGCATTTGTCTGTTTTCTTACATTGACTCTAGGCTGCCGTAGCAGCCTGCAGCACCAAGTGGCACCTTCAGCAATCTGCCTGGAAATCTCCATGGCTCAATTATCCAAACCACTGAATACATTTCTATTTCCATGTTATCATAGGAGATAGTGTTTCCAAACTTCCCACCACTACATAACAAGTGTCTTCTTTCTTTCAGCTTGCAGTAACACTTTTCTCCCTTTCCTTTAATCTCCTACTTAGAATCTTCCTGAGGGCTGTCAAGGTTCTGCTGATAGACTTATTAAGAGGCTTTAAGTTTTCATTAATACTCTCCTATGTGTTTTTGCTAGTCTCTGCTCACCACCAAATCCCAAAGTCACCCTGCTGGTTTTAGGTACTTTTGTGATGGTAGTGACCTACTTTCCAGGTATGAAAATTTATTCCAGCTATTTAATGCTACATAACAAAGTACTATGAAACTTAGGATAAATATATATCTATTTATTTTATTCATGGATTCTCCAAGTTAAGAATGTAGACAGGTGTAGCAGGATGGTTTGTCTTCCCTCCATGATGTCTGGGTTTCATTTAGAAGATTCATTCTGAGGACTGGAATCATGTGAAGACTGGTTAACCCACAGGTATGGTGGTTAATGAAGGCTGTGGACTAAGACCTCAGTTACTTTGTACATAGCCCTCTCCATGGGATCTTTTTGTGCAGGTAAACGTGGGTCTCTTCACAGCATGGCATTTGGTTTCTCAGAAAAAGCATCCCCCAAAAGAGGGATCCAGGTGGAGGCTGAATCCTTTTTAAGACCTAGCCCTGGAAATCACATAGCATCACTTCACTCCATTGGATGGAAAATTCACAAATCTTCTCAGGTTTAAGGGGAAGGAAAATAGGCTCCAATTCTTGATGGAAAATCGTAAGGTTCTGGAGAGACATGTGGAACCGAAAATATTACTGTGACCTTTTTTAGAAATTAAAATTTTCCATACCATGTTTTATTAACCTTATTTAAACATTACTTGTTTTAAGAAAAAAAAAGAAGAAAAAGAAAAACTTACACACGCATGTGGCAAAATGAAAATAAGACCCCCCCCCAAAAAAAACCAGTGTGAAAAATTAAAAGGCCCTTCTCCTTTTTCCTAGAGTATGCACTTCTGTTTATTATATAGTGAGTAAATTTAGTCATTGTGTAATTTTTCAAAAATGTTCTCTGCATATACCAACATATGCATATAGTCTTGTATTCTATCAAGTCTGCATATATTTGAGTTATAAAATCCTCTCATTTATCTATAGTGGCAAGGTTAGAAATAGGGGTTTTTCTCTTGAAAGTTTTGTGAATCTTTTTCTTCAAGACATCTGTTAAAAAGAATGGTTTGCTTAAGCTAAAATATATCTGTATTTCCAATCACATTGGTGACAGGAGATAGAACAGAGATTGACCTCATGCTAGGATCTAGAATGCCCATTTATGAGGAAAACAGTTGGTCCTTGATGGCAAAAGTCAGTTTGATTTTGTTTTCTCATGTTTCATGTTCTTAAGAGCTTGGTAGGGCAGAAAACAAACTAATATGGGGATTTTTGCTTGTTAGGTATAATAATCTCAGAACATTTCAAGATTTGATGACTACAGAATGAAGAAGAAATGCTTTTTGGGTTTCTGATGTATGGCATGTAGTCGAAAGGACCCTGAGTTAGGATTTTAGAGGTTTTGTATCTGGTCCTGGTCTTCCTACTGCAAAGCTTTGTGACTTTGAATAAGTTTCCTTTTCTTGTCTTTCTTTTGATTTCTTCATTTATAACATGAAGAGGTTGAAATTGAACTTTTCTACTCAAAGTGTAGTCCATGAAACAGCAATATCCATATCACCTGGGAGCTTTCTATAATTGTGGACCTCTTTCCAGACCTACTGCATCAGATTCTGCATTTTAACAAAATCCTCAGGTGGTTTACATTAAATTTTGGACAGCATTGGACTAATCTCTAAGGTACTTTTCTATTTGAACTTTTTAGGACAAAAAGGACTTAAGAGAGAAAAATAAACAACAACAAAGCAGCTTCAGTGATATTGATACTTTATTCTTTCTGAGAAAAAAGTAGTATTACCCATATATGGGATATATACATATCTGCTGATACAGTCAAAAGATTCTTTTTTTTTAGTTGAAAATTATAGAGGCAAAAATGCCAAGGGATACAAGATTGCTTATTGTATTTAGTGATCTTATAGCTTGTTATAGTTTCTAGCCATATCCTTTTCTGCTTCCCTGGCTCTTCTCATTAGTCACCTTCTCAAGGTTACTTTCAAGAATTCCTTTAGAAACAAGCTAGGAAAATTAAAGTGACCTACGAAAGGTCATGCTGCAAAGCATTGCTGAAAATGCCAGTAATAATGGATGACAACAGTACTCCAGAAAGAGCCCCAAAATAAGTAAAGGATTTAGTTAAATGAAGCCTAGAACAATAAGTGGTGTTCCAGGTGATTTATTACATGGTTGAATAAATAAGGGAAAGAGAGTTACTTTTTTATATTGTTGCAACATTTCTCCTTCATTTTAGCCCAGTACTTGGACACAGCAGAGTCCTAATAGTAGTGTTTTATTCTTTTTTATCTTTCCAACAAATATTTGTTGCACACCTATTAGGTATCAGGCATTGTGCTGTGAAAAAGAATAGGAACTTCATTCTTTTTTTTAAATAGCTTTACTGAGATATAAGTCACATAATATATAAATTCATACATTTAAGGTGTACAATTCAGTGGTTTTGAGTATATTTGCCAGTATTTGCAACTATCACCAAAGTCAATTTTATAATATTTTATCACCTCAAAAAATCCCATACCAGTTAGATATTGTCCCCTCTCTCCTCCCCTTCCTAGCCCTAAGCAATCACTCATCTACTTTCTATTTAGCAGATTTTTCTACTCTGGACATTTCATATGAATAGGATCATATTATGAGTCTTTTGTGATCAACTGCTTTTACTTAGCATAATGTTTTCAAGGTCCAGCTATGTTATAGTGTGTATCAGTACTTCATTTCTTTTTATGGTCCAAAATATTTAGTTATTTGGATATTATCACATTTCACTTAACCCATTCCTCAGTTGATGGACATTTGGGTTGTTGCCACCTTTTGACTACTATGAATAATACTGCTATAAACATATGCATACAAGTTTTTGTGTGGACATAGGTTTTCATTCCTCTTAGGTACATAACTAGTTGTAGAATTGCTAGGTCATATAGTGACTATGTTTAATCATTTAAAGAACTATCAGACTGTTTTCCAAAGTGGTGGCATGAAACTTAACTCTTGGTGAATGTAAAGAAATAGAGTCAAGTTAGAGCAGGCCATGTGTGGGATGTTTGACACTATGTAGTCTGTTTCTCATCACTCCATCCATTTCATTCTTCCCACCTCCATCTGGATAGGCTCCTTAGAACATCTCTTTCAAAATGTTATCTCCCTGCTCAAGAATCTACCATGAAAACCCACTGACTGGTAGTATTAAACCCTCAAGGCTATGATAGTCAAGACGTCCATATTATAACATAAGCAAAGCACAGTGGTTTGAATATGGAGTTTAACATTTTAAAGACTTAGGTTTTAATTCAACTTGGGGACTTTATTAGCTTTATGTCCTTGTCTATATAATTAATTTATCTCTGCCACAGTTGCCTTGTCTCTTAATTAATAGATTGTTGTAATGATTTTCATAGAGGATGTTTAGTATAGTTTCTGGCACATTATAATTACTCAGTAGGTAGTGATTGATATAATATCAATATAAAATAATAAGTTATATTTCCATATACTAGCTGCAAACATTTGGAAAATGAAATTTAAATATAAAATTTGTATTTTATATTTATTTAAATATAAATTTATTGTATTTATATTTATATATATTATAAAAAGCACAAAAGATACCCATAAAATTTAGAGATAAATTTAACAAAAAGATATGAGACCTCTCTACTAAAAACTTTAAAATATCCCTTAGAGATTTAAAGAAGACCTAAATCGATAGAGATACCATGTTAATGAACTGGAAAGTTGAATACTGTTCTGATTAAAAAGTGTCAAGCAAAATTTCAACTTTTTTTATGGAAACAATTTTTAAAAATTTATGTGAAAATGCTCATTTGTTTCTTAAATTCCACATATGAGTGAAATCATAGGATATCTTTGGCTGACTGATTTCACTTGGATTATACTCTTTAGCTCCATCCACATCATTGCAAATGGCAAGATTTCATTCTTTTTTATGGCTGAATAATATTAACAAACGAACATGGTGGGGGGTGGAGAGGAAAACCAAGAAACAGACTCTTAACTATAGAGAACAAACTGATGGTTACCAGAGGGGAGGTAGGTGAGGGGATGGGTGAAATAGGTGATAGGGATTAAGGATGGCACTTGTGAGGAGTACCAGGTGTTGTATGGAAGTGTTGAGTCACTATATTGTACACCTGAAATTAATATTACACTGTATGTTAACTAACTGGAATTTAAATAAAAATATGAAAAAAAGTTATATGAAAATGCAAAGAGTTTACAACATTCAAGGCCATCTTGAAAAAGAACCAAGTCAGATGAGTTATAATCCTTGATATCAAGACTTCCTGTAAACCATAGTAATCAAGACAGTATTGGCATAAGGATATAAAAGTTGATCAATAAGACAAAGTAGAGTTCAGAAATAGATCCATACACATATAGTCAATTTCAATAAAAGCTCAAAGGCAACTCAATGAGAAAAGGCAAGTCTTTTTAACAAATGGTGCTAGAATAACTGGATAAACACTTGGAATAAATGAGTCTCAACTGCAACTAATTATTTTAGATAAATTATAGATCTAATCATAAAAACTAAAACTAAAACTTTTGGGGGGCACGTGGCTGTCTCAGTCAGTAGAACATGCAACTCTTGATCTTGGGGCTGTGGGTTCAAGTTCCACATTAGGTGTAGAGATAATGTAAAAATAAAATTTTTTTTTAAAACTAAAGCTTTTAAAAATAAATATAGAAGAATATATTAATGCTCTTGGGGTAGGCAAAATTTCTTAGGAAAGGAAAGCACTAAACCACAAAAAAAGTCACCAAAACAACCAAACAAAACCATACTTCTTTTCATTGAAAGAAAAAAAGTTTAGTTATAATATGGGAGAAAATATTTATAATACATATTTGACAAAGAACTTGATCCAGAATAAATAAAGAACAAACCAATAATAAAAGGAGAAACAGGTTTTTTGTTTGTTTTATCATACAAAGTTTTGGACACTTTCTTACAAGAAAGGATATGTGAGTAGTGAATGTGAACTTAAGAAAGTATTGTTATTAGTTATTAGAGAAATGCAAATTGAAACCACAATGGAATACCACTTCATTGTGGCAACAACAAATGTTGAGGATGTGGAGTAACTGGAACTCTTTGTTCAGAAAAGGATGTATATAATAGAGCAGCCACTTGAGAAAACAGTTTGGTAGTTTCTCATAAAGTTAAACATGCAACTATGTCTATTGACCCAGGAATTCCACCTCTAAGTATTTACCCAAGAGAAATAAAAATATATTTCTACAAAAAAGGCTTGAACTAGATTGTTTATAGTTAAACTTCACTAATAAATGGTCAAAAAGCTTTACTACCAATAGCAAAATGACCAGCATCAGGACAATAGGTGAACAAATTATGGTATAATCATATAATGGAATATTCCTCAGCTACATAAACTGCAAACTACTGATAGGTGGAACAATATGGATGAATCTCAAAAAGTCTGTTGAGCAGACCAGTAAGAACCAAATCAGAACACACTGTAAGATTTGATTTATATGAAGTTCTAGTTCCTTGTGATAGAAATGAGAACCATATGGAGGGTGGAATGACTGGAAGGGGACATGAGAGAATTTTCTAGGGTAATGGGAATGTCCTATGTCTCAATTGCAGTGTTGGTTACATGGGTGTATACATTTGCCAAACGCATGGAATCCTAAGCTTAAATCTGCACATTTCCTTCAAATGTAAATTTTACCTCAAATAGATTTAAATCTGTCTTTGGAAATTTATTACCTTTGTGTACTTGGCAACCTAACTTGTCTCCCTGTACATCAGTATCTTCAATGGATTGTTATAGCATTTAAAGAGAGAAGTGTATTTTATTTTATTTTATTTTATTTTATTTTTTAAAGATTTTATTTATTTATTTATTAGAGAGCGAGCGAGAGAGAAACAGCATGAGAGGGGAGAGGGTCAGTGGGAGAAGCAGGCTCCCCGCTGAGCCGGGAGCCCGATGTGGGACTCGATCCCAGGACTCCAGGATCATGACCTGAGCCGAAGGCAGTCGCTTAACCAACTGAGCCACCCAGGCGCCCGAGAGAAGTGTATTTTAAATATTTAGTTATTTCGGGCATGTTATAGGCACTAAAGTAGGTACATCATATCATTAAGGTAGCTAAGTCCCTAAGTGGTTCAATATTTGCTAGAATCAAAAAATAATCTTAACAACTTTTGCACATTACCCTTGTATTACTTCCACTATGTATTTGCTTCTGGGCATCTTCTGGCTTGGAACTTAAGAAGTTAATCATTGATAATTAAGCCGCACTTGCTGCCTACCAAGTGCTAATTAATATGATCTTGAACAAACCCTTTTACTTTTTTCAGCTTTAGTTTTCTCATCTTGTTTCTCATGTTTAGCTGTACATGAGAATCACCTGGTGTGATTTTAAAATCACACTGGTGGTGGTTCCCACCTACAGAGATGCTTATCTAACTGACCGAGTATGGGGCCTAGGCATGAATTTTTTTTTTTTTAATTTGAATTTGGTGTCAGATTTGAATACCACTCAATCTGGTGGTTTCCAGCTCAAATGGGAGTCTACAAGCTGGGAACCTTCAAGTATTTGGTTAAGCCACATTTTGTTGTTGTTGACGCTTAGTCAGGGCACAGAATTTCCAACTGCATGCCAACACTATGCTTTCTATTGCTTTGTAACCAGTCTTTTTACATATTTGCCTCATCTGCCTGGGCCTTTAAAATATTAAACTTTTTATTTATGGTCTTATTTGTAGTCTTTGGTTCTAAATATATTTAACATCTACTATAAGGAAAGGGTTTTTATTTTTCTATTATAGGCATTGTTATTTTTATTGTCCTCTTCTATGAATGGGAGTCAGATCTCACTCATTTGGAAAGACAGAACTGTGATAGTGAATTTTGAATACAATCTCTCATCCTGCACTGCTCAGTTCTAGGAAGTTGGCTAGAAAATTGCCCCATACAGCTATTGTGTCTACTGCTGTATCAGCAAAACAAGGTAAAGAAAATCTGATATAACTCCTCCTGGAGATGCAGAGAGATTTATTTTTTTTTAAACTGGAAATTGCAGAACAGATGAAAAAATACTTTCATTCTTTTCTTTAGATGTATAATAAGATATTCAACTGGGGTGGGATGATGATGTAACTGCATTACAAATAGCTTGATCAGTTTGGCTGATTCTTGCAAGGATAATGACTTAGTAGATTTCATAAAGAGAGAAAAGAATGGGATATTGGGATTGCTCCTGAAGCCCCTTTCAGTTGAAAGGAACAGGGCTAGTGCTACCCACCAGTGATAAATGATTTGCTATTGTCCAATTTTCCTGAATCGCTGCCAGTATAATCTATAGCTCAGAAGCTCAGAAGTCTGTATGGATGGGACATTTTTTGCTTTTATGTGGGGAAAATAAAATAAATCCTATGATGATGGAAGTGAATGATATCTCATGACAGACATCTTGGTCCATTCAATAATGTGACATGCTTCCTCTCTACTTAATTTTGATAAACATTCTGAGGCTTTTTATAGAAGAACCCTCACTCTTCTTCCTAGCCCAAGTTACTTCTTGTGTTTAGCAAATAAAGCATACCAAATCTTTCACACCAGTGTCTAGTAAAGATGAAAAGATATCTTAGAATGTATATGACTCTGAGTTGGTTTTAAAAGTCCCTTCCAGCCACCTGACATTAAGGATTTGTAGAGATGTTTATAAATGTGCTTCTTGTTGAATAGCTCTAATATTAGTGGCAATCACTACTTCATAGGTATCGTTTTTCATTTTTGCACAGGTTTTAGAACTTCCACTTATCAGTCTTACTCGGTTCTCTAAAACAGCATAAAAAAGTACAAACACTCTTGAATATGACAGAACTTTTAAGTATTAGTTAAAATGTAACTGTTTTCAAAGTCTTTCTGTTAGAGTAAATGCCCTCAGTTTCTTCAGGCATCACCACATGCCAAGATTTTGTGCCCCATCATCATCCTGGTCACCCTAAATAGATGAGCTCCAGTTTCTCAAAAGACCTTGTGAGGTATTTTTTTTTTTTTTTATGGAATTTAGGACTCACTTCAATAAACCAAAAGTGGAGTGAGATTTTCATCTACTTGTTTCTGGACACTATTGTTTATTGCCCCATTAAATCTTTCTTGAAGGAGGGTAGGGAAAAAATAAATGGCTGTTGTTCTATTTAACACAGCCTTAGATTGCTTTAACTTTTTTTTTTTTTTTTTTTTGGCAGCCTCATATTTCCTGTTCAGTGAACTCCATCTCCGTGGCTGGTTAATTCTGTCACTTGAGAGTGTGATTCAAAGGAAGCCAGACTGAGTGCCAGGCTGTCCCACAGTCACAGCCCATAGCCCTCTTCCCTGTAGTCACCAGCCCATAGACTCTCGGTTGTAAGAGATCGAGACATGCTTTCACCCATTCCCCGAATGGCAAACTTGAGGCCATAGAAAAAAAAGTAAGCTGGTTTTAGAAGTTCTGGTAATAGTTCTAGAACTGCTCAAAATGACTGGGTAATCTTGGATAAGTTTTCAAACAGAGCTTCCAAAGTTGTAAAGATTAAATTGAGAGTGTTCTTATCCATATCAATATTCAGTATTAAGCATCATATTCTTTAAGAAAGGCGAGCATGTTAATACGTTTTTGCACTGGTGGTACTGTTAAGCCTTTTGAGTGGTGTTTAAGTGTTAGAATTTCAACTACCCTTTACTTTTCTTCTCCATTGAACTTAAGTATGCAAAGTCACTTTCTTTAACTGTCATATGACTTGTGGATGTGCATTTAAATCCTCACTGTATTATAAGCACATGGAAGAAACTTCTTTGCTGATTGAATTTTGTTATTTTTAATAACAGATGTGGAGATGGGTGGAGTTTAAGAAGCACAGGTTGTAGTTGTGAAATCATATTCTAAACTAGAAAATAATGATCTAAGATCTCAGGATGTTAGGCTGTTCTAGCCAACTGTCATTGTGCAAAGAGGTCCTCATGGTGTTCAAACCCATCACAATGTTGCTAAGCTTGTGATACTGTCTTTGATTTCTTCACTTTTCACCTGACCTTTTGGGCAGGGTCACATATACAGTTAGTTGTTGCTCATCCTCTGGAGCTCAGATCAGTGTTGCAAATACTCACTATGCATACTCTATTCACCTTTCTACCCATGGCACATTTCATCCATTAACTATAGCACTCCTGGCATGTATTGAGTGGAGCACTGGGTGTTATAGGCAAGCAATGAATCATGGAACACTACATCAAAAACTAATGATGTACTGTATGGTGACTAACCTAATAAAATTAAATTAAAAAAAAGAAACTATAACACTCCTTCTTTACAAGTCCAGATACAGTTAAAAGTACTCCATGTGGCATTACAGGCAGTTACTGCTAGTTGGCATGGGGATGGGTTCACATTCAAGCTCTTCCGCTTTCTCAGCATAATTCCTCTGTGCCTTGGTTTCCTTATTCACGAAATGGAGATAATGGTACCTACTCCAGGGGTGCCTGGGTGGCTTAGTCAATTAAGTGTCTGCCTTTGGCTCAGGTCATGATCCCAGCGTCCTGGGATGGAGCCCCATGTTGGGCTCCCTGCTCAGTGGGGAGTCTGCTTCTCCCTCTCCTTTTGCCCCTCTGCTCATGCACTTGCTCACTCACTTTCTCTCTCTCAAAAAATAAATAAAAATCTTTAAAATAAATAAATAAAAGCTTACTTAACAACCAAAGCTGCATATGGGCATTTGGAGTGATATATTTCATAATTAAAGATGTTCAAGTATGTATGTATGTGTATGTTTGTGTCTCAGTTAGTTCCTATGTGCATTTGGGTATATGGATCAAGAAGTATAGTGATTTATGTTTTTATAACTTTGTACTTTAGTTAGAATTTGAGGAGGACCATTTAGTTAACACGTCACTAAAATATTCTTTCCAAAATGGACACCAATCTGGCTAATGATAGTACTCAGCCATTAACCTGAATTTCTTCCATCTTTAATTCTATTTACAGAAATACAGAAAAAGTACCAACTGCTTTAAGGAAGCAGGAGTTGGTCATGCTGACCTTTCTGTTGGCATTTTGTTAGGTCTTATTTTTCTGATTGACTCTTGATCAGACAGCTTCTGTCCCTATGTCTGTCTTTAATATATTTGTTTGCTTCATTTCTGCATTTGTTTCAGACAGCTTTGCTGAAATGCTGTTGATACTCTCTTGGATGAGAGGAAATATGCAAGATGGGGGGGAGTGTGTGTGTGTGTGAGTGTGTGTGATTTGTGGGAGTATATTTATGTGTTCATGGACACATGATTTGTACATAATGAGGAATATGAGGAGATTGTGTATATATGTGATGTCTGTGTGTGGAGGAAATATATAACTATGTGTCTCTGTATCTGCAAGTTTGCATATGTGCACCCTTGAGAGTATAAAGAAAAGCCTCTCCTCCTGTTGAAATATTTTTTTGCCTGCCTTGAACTCTGCCTGAATGTTATCTTTTGTTTTCTTTCTCCTGTTACCTCCCCCTTTCTTAGTCTCTGTCCATTTTCCTTCATCTCAAGTTTTACCCTCTCAGATGGCATCACCACTCAATAATCTATACCTTTCCGTCTTTCTCTTAGAAGTGAGAATCTCCTTGTATTTTTACCTATAAAGAGTGTCACATGATGGATCTTGTTTCTCAATGGTTCTATGCAAGATGGCTCATGTGTTTACCCAGGACATGTATCACTTCAGGCTTTCTTAGGTGAACCATGCCTGAAACCTTGACTGTCAACTCTTCTCTGCTGCTCATTGACAAAATATTCCCTCTCTGTCAGCTCTACTTACGCAGGGCAGATATTTTAATTATGCCCCCCTCCCCCCCGTAAGGAATTTGAAACCCATAAGTTACAGAGTCAGAATTAAACTAATGCTTGTTTCATCAAGTCATTTCTATAGAGGGTTGGGGAGGAAAAAGTTTCTAGATCAGACATATGTGGAGGGGTCTATGAATAAAAACATCAAAATAATATTTCACATCCTAGCCTTTTCCTAACCCCCAACATTGTTGAATCTTGACCCATCACAGGCCTTAGTGAAGATCTGTTGATGGATTGACTGTTATCTCAAAGCTTGAGTGAGATATGTGTTCTGTTCTTTTTTAGTGGCATTTCTTGGAGAATTCAGTCTTCCTTGCCTCGTACTTAGTACCCATGCTGACAACTTGCCTGGGCAAAATTAATGGTAATATTGATAATCATGGCAGGTCATGAACAAAATCTGTCAGTATTACTAAATATTCATGCTTTCTGCACCCCTTATATTCTGTTTACATTTCTAATAATTAAGCATCTCAGGGCTCCATTAGAGAAATAATAACTGAGCTTATTAATAACTACGAATATGAATTTATACAAGGTACTATTTACATAATGCAAATAAGGGAATTAATTACAAATGTAGAGACGGAGAGGGTTCTGACTTGTCAGTGAACTCTAAGCCTACAACATTCATATGAAGAAAGTTTTTTCTTTTTTTCTGGCAATGACAATGACCTACCAGGTATCTGTAGAAAGAGGACTACAACTTGGGAATCTGGAGTATATAGGCTTAATATAATTGTTTTGCATCTGACTCACAGGGTCACTCATATTTAAAGATAGTGCCTGACAGATGTAAAGCCCTTTGAAGTCCACATTTTTCCCCCCATACATAATATCCTTTAAGACTTAAAACCACAAAACAGGAGAGAAGTTGGATTTTACTTTTGAGGGAATACAGTGAACACGTGAATGGACACCTTTGAAAATATCTCAACCTCACAAACAGTTCCTCTGCAATGGGGATGAATCCACCTTCTATTGAGTCAGAGAAATGGATCTCAGGAATGTTATCTAAAATTGATGTCTACTCTTTTCATGCTTTTGAGCCTGAAGAAGATACCTGACACTAGCTGGGCCAGTCAGATCTTAGGTGGGAATCAGACATGGAAAAGAGAACGAGAATTGAGAATCAGTCTTTCCTAGTGGCTAGACTGATACCATGAAAACTTGGGTTATTTTGTCTTCCATCAGAAAACTGGGGGGGAGAAGTGGAGAAATACTGACAGAGAAGATAGAGAAGCAAATTCACAGAAAACAGCAATAATGGAAGAAGAACTGTGAGGTCCCTTCCTAGATCTGCAGTGCTTCTGAGACCCTGTGGTGTTCCTGCCCTTGGCTTCCATGAAATACCTGTGGATCCTGAGATAAACTAATTGTTTTATTGCCTTTGCTTAAAGTAGCTTGCAGTTAAGACAGATAGTTTGCCTAAGTCACAAAGCTAGAGAGTGGCACAGAGTGATTGAGAGCTTCAGCTTTGTAATCACTCCTCTGCAGTTTTCCCTGTAGCTCTGCAGCTGTGGCAAATATTCCTGGGTCCTCATCCTCTATTCAGGACCCATCCAGCCCTGTCATGAGGGCGGAGCCTACTGGAGGGTTTTTAGATCTCAGAGTTCGGGCCGAGAGGATTCTGCTTTGCTTCTAGCATGTACAGATGTACTCTATCAGGATGCTCCTTGATTCATTAAAATTCTGCAAGAAGGAAATTCAGCCAGCTGCCATTCTCCTTGCTCATCATCTTTCCTGGTGTCAGTCGCACCTCATTGCATTTGGCAATGCTCTTGACGTGAGTGACATTAGCCAGAGCACAAATCAGGTAGCATCTGCTAAGGAGTGGGAAAAAAATTACAAACACATTTATTAAAGGGAAAACAAAATCAGGGTGACATCCAGGTTGTCTTTTTTATAGTCTGCTTCTGGGTTTGTGTTTAAGATAGATGGCTCCATTTTTTTGGTGTTCTAAATTAACTGTTTCAAAAGCTGTCTCTAACCTTCATCTGAGGGGACTCAAAACATTGAGTAGATTAACAGAGGTTATAACTAGAATAAACACGTGGTCTAATTTGTCCAGGATCATCTCAATTTATAGCTATTGTTGGAAAAGAACCCATTTCCCTCTCAAACATACCCTGATTTGGGTGGTAAATTATTTGATCATCCTGGTGAGAGTCTCCATTTGATAAATCAGTGATATTTACTGAGCACCTATTGTGCATGATCAAAGTGCTGTGAATGTGTGTATATGTGTAAATGTAAGTATTTCATGGCCTCTGCCCTTAATGAACTTCCTTACAGTTTTGGAGTACAATAATAGCAAAATAGAACTAAGAAGATGAAATCTTCTTAATAGTGGAACCAGAGAGTACAAGCCAATTTGTTCTTAGTTTACTGTTCTTGTGGGAGGCATTGTATGGGTCAAGGACAGAGAATCTAGAGACAGAGGACTTGGATTCATATTTTAACTCTGCCATTTACTAGCTGTATGAGTATGAGAAGATAAACCCTCCCACATCTGTAGCTTCTCAGCTATGAGAGTGGATGATACCAGCATCTTCCTTCTTGTTGGGGTGTTGAGGATTGTGTTATGTGTGGAAGGTGGTTAACAGTGCCCAGTGGAAACTAAGAACTTAGTAAATAAGACCTAAGGTATGATCCGTAGCAACAGGTCCTTACTGGGTTGAAAATCTTTGGAATCAGCCCTTGTCTCTTTCATTCAAACTGTGTGATGTATTAAGTAGGGCTAATCGTAGAATCTCAGTATTTTATCCAGCCTCAAATCCCTACCACTCAACGGTAGATGGTGGGTAGGTAAACAACATTCTTCAGAATCATTCATCACATTTCTTCTCGACATTTTCAAATAGAGTTGTGACAGCAAGGCAAACTGTGTGTTGTGGGCTTAGGGGAACAGATGGTGTCAGAAAAATCTAGCATGTGATGGAAAAACATGGTGTATTCCTATCCAGCATAGGGAGGAGCAGGAACAGTGTGTACTGAATAATTCCTCCTTCCAGGTGGTGGAGGTGGGAAGAGAAGGGAGATAATAGTGTACCAACAGCAAACTCCTTCATGGAAAAGGTCTAGCCTGCTCCTTCTCTAGAATTCCTCCCCAGATCTAGAAAGGTACTAAATTTTGTTAAATGCTATTTGAATATGTTTCTTAGAAATGTACTGGGAACTCTTTCCATGTGTTGATTGAAAAGTCTGAGACATTTTGGGCCTTGATGAAAGAATGTGGACCCCTCAAAAAAAAAATAACTCCGTATAAACCCAAATATTTACTTATTTAAATTATTATTTATTATAATTTAAACTGACTAACATTTATTGAGCCCTTTATGCCAGAACTGAGCTGAAAGCTTTACGTGCTGTGTATCTTACTAAATGTCTACCACTGCACTGACATGGGTGCTAGAATTCCCATTTTGCTTATAAGGAACTGGTTCAAAGATGCCTAAGGGTCACAAAGCCACTAGGAGAAAAGACCTTTTACCTAGGTCATTCTGAGTCCAAATTTTATACTTTTGATTACTATGCTATATGTGCTATGATAAACTTGCCTTAAAAATAATGGATTATAGAACTAGGTAAGCACAACATCTTGGACAAACATTATGTTAAAAGATGGGATAATAATGAGTGGAAGAAGAGGAGTTAAAATACTGAGGGCAAGAAGGGCAATTTTGATTTGCTTGAATCTTCCTGTTTTCTATCTAAATTACATAGGCTCTGGACTTAGAGTTGGGTGTCTAGTCTTGTTTCAAAGGAAAGATCTTTTATTTTTCCTGTGGAAAACATTGCAAGATTTGAGCAATACTAAAATGCAAGAAAAATCTTCCTCATTCTGAACCTAAGGTCTAACTGGATGATATGAGGTAGGAATTGGAACATAAGATCTTTCCACTATAATGGGTAACATACTGGTTCCTTATTTTTTTCTTTATTCTTTAGCTCTATAAATATTTAAGGTATGACTTCTATATGCCAGGCTCTGTGCAGGCATATAGAAGACAGAAAGGCAAGGAAGACAGACACAATGGATCATTAAGTTTATTATCTTGTTTTTTTCCTAGGAAATAAAGGTTATGAAATCATGCACTATTCAATGGTTTAGTGTATTAATTGCATTTGGTCAGTCATCTATCTATATGTAAAACTTAGTTGCTTTCATATCTTTATAAATGCATTCACACACTATCTCGGAATAAAGCAATGGAGACATCAGTAATATAGTGTTTAATGGCTGATTGCCTTGATTCAGAAAGATGAGAGGGTCACAGTTTTGCTGAATAACACAGAATAAGTTGTTAAATTCCTCCAAGCTTATTTACTCATTTAGAAAATGACCCTTTGCCCTCCTTTCACCACAGGTAAGCTGCACATATAAAATCATTTTTCATATGAAGATGCATCTGTCCCAGAGCTGAACAAGTACCTGGAGCCAGAGGACTCTGAAGAACTGGTTTTAAAGAGTAATCTTTGTCTCCTCCCTATCTACCTTTGGGTGAGTCACCTCATCTTCAGTTAAGTGAGAATACCACTCTGTGTTACCTTGATCATGGCCTAATGTTAGGATCCAGTGAGATGGATTGGAAAGTACTCTATGAATTCAAGGGCTTCTAGGTAAATGGAGTTTATATCTGAGACACTTACCAGATAGGAATGAAATAATTTCAAACTGTGTGGTTGTGTATACCTCGCAATATCAGATGATTTCTCTATGGGTGGTATGGGTCAAAAAGATGGTGACATGACTGGTTCTCTCAATTCAGATTCCACTTGGACAAAATGCCTCCTATAATATAATTTCTGGTGAGTGACCAAGTAGAAATGCATGCATAGTCCTCTATCAATGCATGAAATAGTCCATGCAGTCAAATGTGTTGGCCCTCAAACTTCTATTCCCCTCCCTACTTAGGAGAGATGTCCATAGCTCCTGGCACCATTTCCCTAAATCTGCCTCCAGATTACAGAGTATGTTCAGCAGGGAGTTGTTCCCTTGTCAACAATGAGCATTAGTACAGCAGTTGAACTGGAAGGAAAAGCCTTTGTCTATTAGGAAGCCTGCAGAGCTTGGTTGCTAGGCAACCCAGTCTGGAGGCAGCAACCAGTGTGTACCATGAGGAAATCCAGGGAGGTGGGCCTGGAAAATAGGGGGAAGCAATTCTTTTCTCAGAGAGACAGGAGAAGAAAAGGCACTGCCTACTACCCAGGTAAGGAGGTGGTATGTACAATGAATTAAGTTGTGCGTTTTAGCATCGAAGTGCTAGGTGTCAACACTTACTGATAACTATATTGTCATCTGGAAAACTGTGTGACCTTGAGTAGTGACTTTCTGCAGCCTCAGGTTGTCTGGCAAAAGCAGAAAGCCAGGGAGACAGATATTGCTAACTCCCCCCCCTCCTTACCACTGCAGATACCACACACACACACCCCTCCTGAAATCAGAGAAACAGGATTCTGATCTCTTATGTACTGTATTTGCATGACAGGATGGGGAGAAAAGGATATATTACTAAAAATCCTGGAATAAATGGTGTTTGGGTTTCTTTAAGCTTAAGGTTCTAAATAAAATGACTGTTTCCCACTCTTAAACATAACTAAATATTTACACAGGGCAGAATATGCCAGAATACAGATATGGGGGAAGTTCTCTTTCATATAGCCAAGCTCTTAGAGCTCTTCTATCCCAAAATACATTTCTCACTAGGCTGCCAGCAGATTTGAAAGATGCAAGATTAGATACTTTAGGGGGAGTTAAGGCATGAACTATTCCTGAGCCACTTGGGAGATGTGACATATCAACTAAACATTCACAAATTCTGAGCTTAAGCATGACAGTGATTTGAATTCAAAACATTAGGCACCTCCCAGTGGAGGGATGGATATCCAGGGTTGAGAATTGGACTGATGTTGGCACATGCAGACCCATGAGGGTTGAGGCATCACAGAGAAAAGGCAGTAGGTTTTAAGATGTGCAGATATGCAGATAGAGATCTGAAGCAGGACTGCTTCACTTATTTTAGCTGTTAAATCTTTGACGTGTTACCTAAATTTTTTGAGGCACAGTTTACTCACCAGTACATCAGAACTAGAATAGTATTTACTTCTAAGAGATGCTGTGAATGTTAAATGAAAGAATGCATAAAAACCACTTAGCAGAGGGCCTGATGTAATGTAAATAACGAATAGAGGCTGATAAGTTTGTCCAGGTAGTTTCTTGGATCAGTGTCACAGAGTAAATCTGGGTGATACTGTGGTTTAAAAAAATAACAACACAGCTCAGGGGCAGGATGTCGGCACGGGAAAGTGCTGTAGTAGGAGTTGGGAGACCAGCCTTCTGTGGGGGTCTAAGTCACCACCAAGCATTTAGAGTCCAGATGTACAGTTGTGACAGCCCAGAGGTTTCACAGAAAGAGTAGTGGTAAGGCCAAGAGTACCTTCTCAAGCACCGTAGAGCTCTACTCCAGGCAGAGTTTAAGAAAAGAGCTCCAATGCTTTCAGTCTGAAATCATTTTTTGGAGATAACACTTTCAGTATTTACAGAGCTTTTTGTATTCTTGGATCTGGGATTTCTAATCTATGAGTGGTTTTCTTTTCAGAAGATCCAATTTACAGATTCTTTCCTATTGTTTAGGCCTTGCTCTAACCTTTTCTTTGGGCTACCATTTCCTCACTAATAACAAGATTGGCTTGGATGATCTTTGAATCTGCTCTAGCTTGCCTTTTATACATTTTCCCCAAACTTTTCTTAAGTCTTGCAGTTTTTTAGTCATTCATTAAACACATTTTACTGAGTGCCTACTAGGTGGCAGGCTCTGTCATAGACCCTGAAGGCTCACACAGTGGTAAACAATCCAGAAAAATTTTTGTTTTCATGGAGCTTACAATGGCAGGAGATAGACTCTAATCAGGGAGACAGGAATGTCTGATTATTTCAGGTGGTGATAAATGCTGTGAAGTACACTAAAATGAAGAGGAACTGCATCATTATCAATTACAGTGTAAAAACCCACTGAAAATGTACTGTCTTATAGCAACAATGACTTGTTGACACTCATGAATCTGTAGGTTGACTGGACTCAACCAAGTTATTCTCTTCTTCCATGTGCCACAGCCAGTTACTTATGCAGCCACATTCACCTGGGAGGTCACTGGGGGCTGGAACATCCAAGATGACCTCTCATTCTCCAGGGTCTCTTTACCTCGTCATTATTTTGCATCCTTCCCAAACGTTTTTATAGAATGATAGCTGGATATTAAGTGCACAAACCCCAATGTGCAAGTGTTCCTCAAACATATGTAGCTGTCATATTTTCAATGTCCCACTGGCCAAATCAAGTCTGATGGGCAAGCCCAGACTGTGGGAGGAAATTACACAAGTGCATGAAAACAGGACCATGGTTCATTGTAGTCATCAAAGATAGGGGAAGATGACTACTTTATATTGGAAAACAGGTGAAACCTCTCAGAAGCAGTGTTATTAGAACTGAAACATGAAAGCTGTAAGATCAGAGAGAAGAGGGCAGTTACAAAGGTGCTGAGGTAAGAAAAGCTTGGCGTTTTTGAGGATCTGAAATTTGGCCTGTATGGCTGGTATTTTGTGAGTAAGAGGAAGGAGTGGTTAGAAGATCAAGCCAGTGAGGTTGGGCAGAGGCAGATCATAAGGCTTTTAGGCAATAGGAATTTTGGATTTCATTCTACATGCAGTGAGAAATCATTAATATGTTTAAGAAATGATTTACATTACAAGAAGTCAGACTTCTCAAAAAAAAAAGACATTAAGATATTAAGAAAATTGGTCCAGTCTTTTCAATGTCAGAAACATAAAAAAAGGACTATGCTATATTAAGAGTGTAATTAAAGTGTGATCCCGGAATAGGGAAAAATAGCTGTAAAAACATTTCAGGATTATTAGAGAAATTTTTTAAATTATTGAAATATAGAGGTAGTATTACCATCAGAAACAAGTTAAAAATAGGTACACTATGTTCTCATTTTGGTTAAAAAAACAAAACATACATGTATACATACATGCATAGAAAAAGATCCACAGACACATATATACTAAGGTGTGTTAACTTTGATAATGATCCCTGAATGCAAGATTATAATGGTTTTATTTGCCTAAAAGTAATGGAAGATACAGAGACAAAAGTGAAAACAGGTAGTCCGGATAGGAAACTATTAGACATGAGAGATAATGGTCACTTTCAAAGGCTGATTACAGTGGAGTTGGTAAGACGTTGAGATACTGGAGATACAATTTGGAAGCAGAGGGGTTAGGACTTCCTTTTTTTTTTTTTTTTTTTAAGATTTTATTTATTTATTTGACAGAGTGAGAGGGAACACAAATAGGGGGAGTGGGAGAGGGAGAAGCAGACTCCCCACCAAGCAGGGAGCCCAATGCGGGGCTCGATACTAGGACCCTGGGATCACGACCTGAGCAGAAGTCAGACGCTTAACGACTGAGCCACCCAGGCACCCCTGGGTTAGGACTTCCTGATGAATTGGCTGTTCTAGTAGAGGTAAAAAGTAATAAAAAAAAATGACTCTGGTTTGGCTTGAGAAGTGGATGGAAGTGGTGACATTTTCTGAGACGAGAAAGAAGCAAGCAAGTGTGGTTTGGGTGCCTTTCTCAGAGAAAGGTTAGGAGATGATGACTGGGTACCCTGTGATGGGTCATCTGTCAGGAGAGGTGCCATTCTGCATTCCTAATCTACTTGGATGAATTCCATTCAGTCCTCAGTTTTCTGTTCGGGACAAACCTTATTAAGAAGAGGCTGAATGAATAAGAACATGTCTTAAAAAGTCACCTGAGATGCTCGGCAGGTTATAAATAACCTAGCACTGGATGCTCTGTGGAATAATGGTTGCTTTCATAAGCCTTTCCATTTTAGAAATTCGGTGCCAACACTTGAGATGGTTCAGTGAAACACAACCCAAATACTTACAGATAAAAATTAGATCACTAAAAAACAGAGGAGTAAAATTACTATACCAAAAAGTGAAATCAGACATTTGGGAGAAATATTATCAATACAAATAATCATTGATCAGAAGAGGGTTTTTTTTAGCCAGCAATCAGTTACCTGAAATCCCCAGTTAATCTAAACTCATCTATGTGATCACAATTTTATGGTGATCCTTTACAACTTTGCAGGATTGCCTGGAAGACTTCACTCTCTATGCTGAAGCTAAACAAAGGCTTTTTGTTAATTGTAGAAAGAAAATGTTTGTGGCTTTTTGTTAATTTTAGAAAGAAAATGTTTGATTAAATGTGAAGAAGAATTTCCCAAATAGTAAGTCAAGACTAGAATAGATGACTCTTTGACATGGTTTCTACCCATTGAGACTATTTCCTAACTTTATGATTTTATGGCCAAGCATTTAAAGCAAAAATAATCAGACTCTTGAAAGGCAACTCCATCCAGTGTATTTTTTTTTTTTTAATTTGGCCTATAACCAATCTAACCAGATGCATCACAGCTGAATCAATCCAGATGGTTCTTTGAAACAGCCAAACTGAGCATTTCAGACGTGCGACAAATTTGGATACTGGATACCTCAGACCCTTCACTAAATAGGAAATCTGAGAGGCCAATTACAGAAACTCAGAGACCACAAAAATTAACAGGGTAGGGGTAAAATGTCAAGTGATGAGCAGGTGTGGATTTTAGTGAAAAGAATTTAACCTTCAGTGGAGTTCAGGTCTTTAACATAGTTCCTTCATTAATGTTTACCCATTTTTTATTTAAATTCAAAAATTTACACTGTCTGAATAACAAAATCTCTCAGGATACATGCTTTCAGTGTTCTAATTTAAGAAGCAATTTCCCAATGCAAAGAAAAAAAATGTATAAAAGGCTTGGTTATCTTAACAGCCTATAAGAAATATTTGGGTGTATAGCCAAAAGGTTTGTTTTCTTCAGCAAAGCTAAACTATTATAGCTAAATTATAATGGCTCTAAACATTTGCTCTCAAAAAGTACCCACATAAAATCATAATTTCCCTAACTATCCTGCTTAGAAAATACCTAACTGGGTCTGATAGACCAATTCTATCATTAAGAAATACAGGCTTGAAGACAGATATGTAACTGGAATTCATGGTATTGCATGTCTTTTCTGGCTTTTGGATCAGGTCATGTGGCCTACTGATAATAAAATCTTAGTAGCTTTGAAAAATTTCCCAATAAGTGAGTTTAAACTCCCTAAGAAATGGGGCAAGTAAAATAGATGGACACTAGGCCGAGGAAGTGAGCACAAGTCAGATTAACCAGTAGAGTTCAAGATCTTTGTGGCTGGTTTCCATGGTGGGAGGAGGACCAAGAAATAGGCAGAATGGATTGAAGGTTGTAAATAATCCAGAAAGGTACCTTCAGATGCTGGGTGAAGAAGCCAAAGATAGGCCACAGCCACTCTGCTTGATCTCTTCTTGTTGGTAGAAGTTCTCTTCCTGTAAGAGGAAAAAGCAACGCCAGAGACAAAATCACTCAGGTCACAAAAACACTCCTGACTAAATCAGACGGAACTTGGTTCATATTCTGACTTTATCAATTATTCTTTGATTTTGTCCCTGGTATTTCATTTCTCTAGGTATCCATTGTCTCCTCTGTAAAAGGATCAGTTATGAGGATTAAACAAGATATTGCTGTATAAAGTAGTCGTACAATGTTTGATATCTAAGAAGTCTCAATGTTAGCTATTTTTAATATAATCAATGGAAATGAAGAGAGTAGATGAACCAAAAATAAGGGAAAAATAAAATAATACTGATTTTTTCAATTATAACAACCATGTTTCTAAGAATGCAATGTTTCTTTCAGGTATGGTAGGGAATCAAATTGTATGAAAGCCACTTACTACTAGCTGGGGGGTGGCTCTCTGAACATTTATAGCTGTGATTTTTTTTTTTTTTTTTTTTTTTTGGAGTAGGTCTTGATATTTTTTCACTAGGCCAGATTTGATGACAAACAGTTGTCCTAAAGTTTATGGAGGCCTACAGAGATAAGTCCCACCGTGGATTCAACTTTGACTCTGTTGAATCACTTTTGGTTGAGGACTACCAACTTCAAGCTGATCGTGCAAAGAGGGCACAACTGTAATCTGCCCTGGAGCAGAATTCCGCAGCTGTCCACTACCACTATCTACTACAGTTGTTCTTATTTAACCCATAACTGCCACAACTCTGTTTTGCATTTTTTTCTCTGCATGTCTGGAATCTGTCTTCATCTTACATGGACTTGAACGCATAATATGTTTGCCATATTTCTTTATCTTAACTCTGTTCTTTCTAATAGTCCTCTAATAGGCCAATCAAGTTTTAATAAGCCAGACATAGTGAAAACAATGGTGCAGCTATTAGAAGGCAATGTTGAACATGCTATAGCTCTGATAACGCATGCCTTGTATAACACCCGTCGTACTTATGGGTGATCTGAAGTCCACTGGTCACATGGTAGGGAGGAAGGGACTTATTACTGAAGCTCTGGTGTTTAGACTGTAAGTACAGTTTTCTTTCTGTTCTGCCTGAATGTTTTGACCAGAGGAGTTGGGATACAAAGAATGATAGGAGTGTGATGGGGCTAATCAGGGAAAATACCTGGGCGGAAATGAGTCTCAAAGGCCATGATAGACAAGGGATGCACCAGGAGGGCATTTGAAACTAGGCTAAGCCACACATATCCTGGTTTGAGGATGAAAACTCGCACCTTGCATTTTGGGGAGGAAAATCCTGAGTCTCTTATTTGAAGTTCTTTTTATCCTTATGATGGTAATGTTATTTTCTAGCACAGAATACTTTCCTACACAGTAGGTGGTTAGGCTGCAGTGCCTAATTTAATCTTTCACTGAATATATTCCCTTAAATACAGTATCTCAGTTGACATTTATTAAATGCCTGGTTGACACCATACATCAAAGAATTGGGGAATAAACATTAGGTGTTACAGATTCATTTAGCAATCAAAGATAACTGCTGGGTAAATAATGACCAGAGTAGATTTATTTTCAAGCTGAATGGCTAGTTGCTATGTGAATTGCAATTCCTGAATTTGTCCTCTTCATCTGCCTGCCAGAACACTCCAGAGGCACTTGTTTGAGGCCTTTCAGAGTTTGGCTTTTAAATTCTTACTACTGCTTAATGATCAGTCCTTTTGGATGCCAAAATTCACTTTCTTCTTTTATATCTTTTCTCCTCTACTGTGCATTTGGTTTGTCTTGTTCTCCTAGCTGGTGTAGCATCTGTTACGTGATAAATCCCTCGATGCTCAGAATACCTATAGAAAAGGGAATTGTCAATGGTAGGATCCTGTCCCCACCTTCTTCCTAGTCTTAATAGCATCATTCTCCAGCTAGGAGAGTGACAGCTGCTCTAGAATATCAGGCAAGATCTTATAAAACCATGTTCTTTGCTCCACTGCCCTGTGTCCTCTGAGTTCAACATGTGGCTGGGAGACTCATTTTCCCAAATCTCTACTCCCTTACCTCATAGTGTAGGCTTGCTGCTCTATTAATATTTTATAGAAGATTGGGTCAATTGGTGACACAAGTGAAGTTCATTGCATCCCATCTTGATCATAAAGGGTGATTACTATTTAGGAGAAGAACAAACACAAATGCCTGCAAAGAAGACAGGTAGCAAAAATATAAAAGCATCTGGGACTGGTGGAGTCTACGGTGAACAGAGGACTGCATACCCTGCCTAAAATCATTCTCTTCTCTATCATCATCATCTTTTTTTTTCTTTTCGAAGGACTGCTCTTTCAGCCCACACCAAATATCTATGGGCCAGAAGGGCCTTGGGCCTCTGAGCAGTCTCCTATTTATGTGCATTTGATACCCCAGGACAACTCACAGAGAGACAATAATGATTAGTTCTCTTATGTAAATAAGAGAATTCAGCTCAGGGACTTAAAAGGCCTGAGTTTGAGCCCTAACTCTTCCCTTGCCTCCTTTATCTACAATTCCAGAGCTCTTTTCATTGTGCTATGTCCATCTCTGTACTCCTTCCTCTCTAATTCACCTTTTCTAAGTGACCAGGGCCCTGTCCTTCCCCCAGTCATGCAGGGATACTTCAGTGATTCTGAGTCTGGTGAGAGCTTGTCTGGAGTCCCAGTAGTTTCTTCTTCCCACTCAAAATCTTTTATTCCTACTCTGACATTCTAGAATGGCTATTAATGCATTTGCCTCTCAATGAGTGATTCTAGATGAATAATCATATATGCTGAGAATTTCAGTCATCACATTGCAGGAGATCCTATGTCAGCTTTTTTGAGTGAACAATACATAGCATATATGTTATTTGAGAATAACCTAAAAATTAAGTCCAAGTTCCCTAAGCCTTTCTCATTTAGAAACTAAAAATAATAAATGTAGAGGACAAACTTTACAGATTGGTAAACTTTGGATCAAATTATAAGCCCACTACTTTAAAGCTATGTGACTTTGGATAAGTCCTTTCAACTGCTTTTACACCTGTTTCCTCGTCCATAAAATTGGTAGCAGCAGTAGCTAACTTATGGTTCTGAGGGTGAAATGAGATAATGCATGTAAGGCACTGATGGAAGTAAGTCTTCAGTGGGTATTAATAATAAAGCTCAGGCAGAATGTGGCAGGGGGACAATGCAAGGACAGGTCTGTCAGACTACAAAACCTGCCATCTTTCTTTCATTCCTGTGCTTTCCCTCAAGCCAGGCAATTAGACACAAACCCTTTCCTGTCAACCAGAGTCTACACCTAGTCCCTACATGACTCATTGTTTTCTCTCTGACACAATAATATAAACATGACCCCCATTGTTTATAGGAAAGAGGCAGGTTGCATTTGGTGAGTGATATTTCTGTCTGAACCCTGGGATTTCAAAGGCTAGGAAACTAAACCTATACAGGTAACTTTCTCATTGGTGTGGTTTTATTTTTTAAGTTAAAATCATAGTTTCTTTTTACTTACCCCTTTAGCTTATTCACACTTGTTTTGAAAAGCAAAATGCTCCCCCTGGTTTGGGGTGAGAAGACACTGTAAATACAGATCTTCCAAAATTCCAAAGGAAAGAACGAGTGTGATTTAATTGTAAAGTTATAAGAAAAGTTAGAGAACATGTAAGCCGACATTATGATGGGAACAACTGAGAAAGCGTAGGATGAGTATTGATCAAAAGGGAGTCAAGTGTTCAGCAGAATAATAAAAGAGTAATTTGGGCAGTCTCTTAAATGGTGTTGGGGAAACTGGATAGCCACCTGCCAAAGAATAAAAATGGACTCCTATTTTGCACCATATGCAAAAATTAGCTCAAAATGGATAAAAGACTTGAATTTAAGAAGGAAGAAAACATGGGCTGTAAGCTCCTTGACATAGGTCTTGCTGATGATTTTTTTTTCTTTTTCAAATCTGACACCAAAAGCAAAAACAAACAAGTGGGACTACATCAAACTAAAAAGCTTATGTACAGCAAAGAAGACCATCAACAAAATGAAACAGCAACCTACTGAATGGGAGAAAATAATTGTAAATCATATATCTGATAAGGGGACTAATATCCAAAATATTACCAAAAAATCATACAAGTCAATAGCAAAACAACAAACAAAACCAACAATCCAATTAAAAAATAGGAAGAGGATCTGAATAGACATTTTTTTCCAAAGAAGATCTACAGATTCCCAACATCATTAATCATCAGGAAAATGCAAATCAAAACCACAAGTAGGATATCACCTCATACCTGTTAAAATGGCTATTATCAAAAAGACCAGAAATAACAAGAGTTGGCAAGGATGTAGAGAAAAAGGAACCCTCATGCACTGTTGGTGGGAATGTAAATTGGTGCAACCACTATGGAAAACAGTATGGAGGTTCCTTAAAAATTAAAAATAGAACTATCATGTGGTCCAGCAATTCCGCTTCTCGGTATTTATCCAGAGAAAATGAAAATACTAATTTCAAAAGATACATACATGCCCATGTTCATTGTAGCATCATTTACAATAGCCAAGATATGGAAACAAGCTAAGTGTCTACTGACAGATAAATGGATAAGGAAATCCTGCCATTTGCAACAACATGGATTCACCTTAAGAGCATTCTGCTAAGTGGGATAAGTCAGAAAAGAAATGCTGTATGATCTCTCAGGTGTGGAATCTCAAAACAAAACTAAACCCAAGCTGACATACAGAAAACAAATTGGTGGTTGTGGGGGTGGTGTGTGTGGGGGGGGAAGCAGGAGGATGGGTGAATTTTAAGTTTAAATAAATCGAATAAAAATTTAAAAAATCTCAGACCTACATAATATTTTCATTTTTTGTATTCCAGTTCACTTCCACAAACATTTACTTAGTGTTTCTTATGTTGGACATAGCATAGGACAAGAACTGTGCTCTGTGATATGGATGATATGGTGGGGTGAACAAAGGTGAAGAAGTGTATCTTTTTATATTTGTATTCCAATGGTTCTGCAATTAAATAGGGCTGGAGATCATTTTTGAGGAGGCTATGAATTTTGGAAAAGAAATTTAGAAATTATTTGGTAGCCAGAGTAAAGAAGGAAGGTGAAATTGATACTCCTATATTATTAAAATATGTTTGATAATAGTCTGAGCTGGGAAAACTGTAATAGTATAAAATCCTCAGAAGGCTATTAAGTAAATAAACATATATGCAAAATGAATGAAAGCCTTACCAAGATCAAATAATAATTATATAATAATAATAATTAAGAATAATAAGGAAAGAAATAAGATGGTGAAATGAGAGTAAGATATCACCCAGGTAATGGTATGTTGGTATGAGATCACCTTTTGTTAATATATATGTTATAGATAAAGGAATATATGTATGTTATAAAATATATATTATATATATTTATATATGTAAATATATCATTTTTAATCTACATATAACATATATATATGTTACATATATATAATTTATCAATGTAAGTGTACTCTTTAATTCTCATCACCTATTTTACCTATCCCTCTGCCCACCTCCCCTCTAGTAATCATCAGTTTGTTCTCTATAGTTAAGTCTCTTTCCTGGTTTGTCTTTTTTTTTTTTTTTTCCTTTGCTTGTTTGTTTCCCAAATTCCACATAAGAGTGCGATCATACGGTATTGGTCTTTCCCTGACTTAATTTGCTTAGCATATACACTCTAGCTCTATCCATGTTGTTGTAAATGACAAGATTTCATTCTTACAGCTGAATAATATTCCACTGTGTGTGTGAGTGTGTGTGTGTGTTTTATCCATTCATCAGTCAATGGACAATTGGGCTGCTTCCATATTTTGGCTATTATAAATAATGCTGCAATAAACATAGGTGCATGTATCCTTTTGAATTAGTTTTTTTGTATTTTTTGGGTAAATAATAGCGCAATTACTGGATTATAGTATAGTTCTGTTTTTAATTTTTTGAGTAACCTCCATACTACTTTCCATAGTGGCTGCACCAGTTTGTGTTCCTACCAACAGTGCACAAAGCTTCCTTTTTCTCCACATCCTCGATAACACTTGTTGTTTCTTGTGTTTAGATTTTAGCCATTCTGACAGGTATGAGGTGATACCACATTGTGGTTTTAATTTGCATTTCCTGGATGATAAGTGATATTGGGCATCTTTTCATGTGTCTGTTGGCCATCTGGATGTCTACTTTGGAAAAATGTTTGTTCATGTCTTCTGCCCGTTTTTAATTGGATTATTTGCTTTTTGGGTGTTGAATTATATCAATTTTTTTTGTATATTTTGGATACTAACCCTTTATCAGATATGTCATTTGCAAATATCTTCTCTCATTCAGTAGGTTGTTTTTTAGTTTGGTTGATTGTTTCCTTTGCTGCACAGAAACTTTTTATTTTGATGTAGTCCCAATAGTTTATTTTTGCTTTTGTTTCCCTTGCCTCAGGAGACCTATCTAGAAAAAAGTTGCTACGGCCAGGGTCAAAAGGTCTTTAATCTGTTTGAGTTTATTTTTGTGTATGGTGTGAGAAAGTGCTCCAGTTTCCTTCCTTTGCACATAGCTATAAAGTTTTCCCAAAGCCATTTGTTGAAGAAACATTTTCCCATTGCATATTCTTGCCTTTTTTGTCAAACATTCATTGACCATATAATCATGGGTTCATTTCTGACCTTTGTTCTATTAATCTCTGTGTCTATTTTTGTGGCAGTACCACACTGTTTTGATTACTACAGTTTTGTAATGTAACTTGAAATCTGGAATTGTGATACATCCAGTTTTTTTCTTCTTTTTCAAGATTACTTTGGCTATTTGAGGAATTTTGTGGCTCCATACAAATTTTAGGATTATTTGTTCTAGTTCTGTGAGAAGGATTTTGGTATTTTGATAGGGATTGCATTAAATCTGTAGATTGCTTTGGATACTATAGACATTTTAACAATATTTGTTTTCTAACCCATGAGCATGTAATGTCCTTCCATTTCTTGATGTCCTTTTGAATTTCTTTCATCAGTGTTTTATAGTTTTCAGAATACAGGTCTTTCACCTCTTTGGTTAAGTTTATTCCTAGATATTTTATTATTTTTGGTGCAATTGCAAATGGGGTTGTTTTCCTAATTTATCTTTCTGTTGCTTCATTATTAGTGTATAGAAATGCAATGATTTCTGTACATTGATTTTGAATCCTGCAACTTCACTGAATTTATCAGTTCTAGTAGTTTTTTGGTAGAATCTTTAGGGTTTTCTATATATGATATCATGTCATCTGCAAATCATGAACATTTTATTTCTTCCTTACCAATTCGAATGGCTTTTACGTCTTTGTTTTCTAATTGCTATGGCTAGGACTTCCAGTATTACGTTGAATGAAAGTGGTAGAATGGACATCCTTTTCTTGTTCCTGACCTCAGAGCAAAAGTTCTATTTTTCCCCATTGAGTATGATGTGGGCTGTGGGTTTTTCATATAAGGCCTTTATTATGTTGAGGTATGTTCCCTCTAGACCTACTCTGCAGAGGGTCTTTTATCATTAATATGTTTTTGTCATTTGTTGAATGCTTTTTCTGTATCTGTTAAAATTATCATATGGTTTTTATCCTTTCTCTTTTGATATGACCTGTCGTGTTGATTGTTTTGTGAATATTGAACCACCCTTGCATCCCAAGACTAAATCGCACCTGATCTTGGTGTATGATTTTTTTTTAATGTATTGTTGGATTCAGTTTGCTAATATTCTTTTGAGGATTTTTGCGTCTATATCCATGAGAGATACTGGCCTATAGTTCTCTTTTCTTGTGGTGTATTTATCTGGTTTTGTTACAGGGTTATTCTGGCCTCATAGCATGGATTTAGAAGTTTTCTTTCCTTTTCTGTTTTTTTGGAAAAGTTTGATAAAATGGGTGTTAACTCTGTTTTACTTATTTGGTAGAATTTGCCTGTGAAGCTATATGGTCCTGGACTTTTGTTTGGTGGGAGTCTTTTGATTACTGATCCAATTTCATTGCTGGTAACTGGTCTGTTCAAATTTTCTATTTCTTCCTGCTTTCATTTTGATAGATTATGTGTTTTTAGGAGTTTATCCATTTCTTCTAGGTTGTCCAATTTGTTTGCTTATAGGTTTTCATAATACTCTGTTACAATTGTTTGTATTTATGTAGTATTGGTTGTTATTTTTCATTAGTGATTTTGTTTATTTGGGTCCTCTTTGTTGTTGTTTTTGATGAGTTTGGCTAGAGGTTTATCTATTTTGTTGATCTTTTCAAAGAATCATGCCTGGTTTCATTGATCTATTTTTTTTAATTCTATATATTTTATATCTGCTTTAATTTTTATTATTTCCTTCCTTTTGCTGGGTTTATATTTTGTTCTTTTTCTTACTCCTTTAGGTATAAGATTAGATTGGTCATTTGACATTTTCCTTCTTAAGTTAGAACTATAAACTTGAGGTAGGTAATGCTATAAATTGTCCTCTTAAAACCAATTTTGGTGCATCCTAAAGATTTTGGACCATTGTGTTTTCATTTTCGTTTGTTTTCATGTAATTTTTAAATTTCTTCCTTGAGTTTTTGGTTGACCCATTCATTGTTTTCTTGTGGTTGATTTTTAATTTCATAGTGTTGTGGTCAGAAAAGATACATGGTATGACTTCGTTCTTTTTGGATTTGTTGAGACTTGTTTTGTGGCCTAATATGTGATCTGTTCTGGAGAATGTTCATGTGCACTTGAAAAGAATGTGTATTCTGTTTTAGGATGGAATGTTCTGAATATGTTTGTTAAATCCATCTGGTCCAGGGTGTCATTTAAAGCCACTGTGTCCTTTTTGATTTTCTATTTGGATGATCTGTCCATCGATGCAAGTGGGGTGTTAAAGTCCTCTGTTACTATTGTATTACTACAATTACTTCCTTTGTTATTAACTGCTTTAAGTATTTGGATGCTCCCATGTTGGGTGCATATTTGCAATTATTATATAGTCTTGTTGAATTGTCCCCTTTATTATTATCTGGTGTCCTTCTTTGTCTCTTCTTACAGTTATTGTTTAAAGTCTACTTTGTCCAATATAAGTATTGCCACCCTGGCTTTCTATAGACATACATTTGTATGATAAATGTTTCCCCATTCCCTCCTTTCAGTCTTAAATGAGTCTCTTGTAGGCAGCATATAGATGGGTCTTGTGTTTTTCTTTTTTTATTTACTCTAACACTCTATGTCCTTTGATTGGAACATTTAGTCCATTTACATTCGAAGTAATTATTGACAGATAAGGATTTATTGCCATTTTGTTACTTGTTTTGTGGTTGTTTCTATAGATTTTTTTTCTGATCCTTTCTTCTTTTGCTCTCTTTCATGGTTTGTTGGCTTTCTTTAGAGACATACCTGGATTCTTTTCTCTTTATTATTTGCATATCTATTACTTGTTTTTCATTTGTGATTACCATTAGGTTTTTATATAACACCTTCTGCATGTATCAATCTATGTTAAGTTGACAGTCACTTAAGTTTGGACCCATTCTTTACTCCTCTCCCCCCCCCCCATTTTAGGTATATGGTGTCACAAATCTTTATATTCTTTTATTTTATGAATCCCTTGACTGATTTTTGCAGAAAAACATATTTACTGCTTTTATGTTTTTGGGTTTTTTTTGTTTTGTTTTGTTTTTTACTTTTCATACTCTCATGGTCTTTTTCTTTTCTTTTTTTTTTTTTTTTTTAAAGATTTTATTTATTTGACAGAGAGAGATAGCGAGAGCAGGAACACAAGCAGGGGGAGTGGGAGAGGGAGAAGCAGGCTTCCCGCTGAGCAGGGAGCCCAATGTGGGACTCGATCCTGGGACCCCAGGATCATGACCTGAGCCGAAGGCAGACGCTTAATGACTGAGCCACCCAGGCGCCCTCATGGTCTTTTTCTTAAAGACTTATTTACTTAGAGAGAGAGAGAGAGAGAGAGAAAGAGTGTGTGTGTGTGTGTGTGTGTGCACGCACATGCACACAGGGGGAGGGGCAGAGGGAGAAAGAGGGGGAGTAGAGAGAGGGAGAGAGGGAGAGAGAGAATCCCAAGCAGACTCCCCACTGAGCTTGGAACCCAACACAGGGCTTGATCCCACAACCCTGAGATCATGACCTGAGATGAAATCAAGAGTCAGATGCTCAACCATCTGAGCCACCCAAGTGCCCCTATGGTCTTTCCTTTACACTCAAAGAATCCCCTTTAATATTTCTTGTAGGGCTGGTTGTGATCATGAACTCCTTTAGTTTTTGTGTGGGAAACTCTTTTGTTCTTCTATTCTGAATGATAGCCTTGCTAGATAGAGTATTCTTGGGTGCAGATTTTTCCCTTTCAGCACTTTTAATATATCATGCTGCTCCTTTCTGTCCTGTAAAGTTTCTGCCAAAAAATCTGCTGATAGCCTTTTAGGGTTTCTCTTGTATGTGCTTTACAGCACTTTCTTCTCACCCCCCCCCCAGAACTCCATCAGAAAACACCTCTTAGATTAGACATATAGGGAGGTGTATGCTTCAAAGTACTGCTCAAAGGGTATTTCTGTCATACCAATGCTTTCCTTTAGGCTAAACTCTAAGGCAGTGAGGCCATCTAGCCATTCCTTCTGAGATGGTTATTTTTCAAGGCACCAGGCAGTATTTTTTTCTGATTTCTGAGTTTTTACTAAGTTAACTCAAATGGAGTTATATGCTTCCTGCTGTGGTGTGGTAGATGTCACTTGGCAGGCCAGGTGGGGTCCTAACATGGTTGATTCTTTACTCCTAACCCAATTAGGAAGTCCAGCTCATTCAGATCTGAGATTGACACATAACTGTGTCACTTTACTATCTGTGAGACACTTGCCAAGATATTTAACTTCACAAAGGCTCAGTTCCATGACCTGTATAATGGAAAACACAACTGTTTAAGTCTCAAAGTATACTTTGAGTGCTAAAGTTAGAGTCAACCTATTTCAAACCTAGTCATGAAAAATCATGAAAAATCTTGAAGTTGGTTATTACCTTTCTTATATAAGGGCTGTGACCCTTCTTATATATAATATCTATCTATACATATATATGTGTGTGTGTGTATAATTTTATAATTTTATATATCTTTATATATATATTATATGTATGTATACCATTTTATTTGAGAAGGAAAAGCTTATTAAATTTATTTTGGGAAATAACTTAGAACCTGATACAGTGTCCTGAGCATTCTGAGAGGAATAGTGAACAAGAAAAAGCAATAAAGTTGCTGACCTTAAAATCAGAGCAATGTATATACTCCATGGGCTAGTCAACTAATGGCTAACTTTTCACATTTGTTATTAAAATACTAGAAGTCTAGGTAATTCTTAAAGCCTGTGTCATACAAATTTATCTCAAAATTCCAGAATCAGAAAAAATGACATCAAAGATCCTGAATATTCTCAGGAGAGCTTAAGAGTAATCTACAGATCTTACTCAACTTGCTATGGGGTGATATCCTGATACCACCTGATATCCTGATTTTATTTTTATAAGTGAAAATATCGTACGTCAAAAATGCATTTAATATGCCTAACCTACTAAACATCATAGCTTAGCCTAGCTTACCTTAAATGTGCTCAGAACTTTTACAGTAGCCTGTAGTTGGGCAAAATCATCTAACACAAAGCATATTTCATAATAAGGTATTGAGTATCTCATGGAATTTATTGAATACTGCTTTTTACTTTTTATTTTTCAATGAAATACTTCTTCATTGAATTTACTGAATACTGCTTTTTACTTTCAATATTTATTGAAATATTAATTGAAAGTAAAAAGCAGAATAGTTGTATGGGTGCAGAGTAGTTTTAAGTGTATTGGTTGTTCACCCTTGTGATTGTGTGGCTGACTGGGAGCTGCTGCTTGCTGCAACTGCCCAGCATCACAGAGTATAGAACCACATATCACGAAAAAGATCAAAATTCCAAATTTGAAATATTGTTTCTACTTAGTGCATATAGCTTTTGCACCATTATAAAGTTGAAAAAGCATAAGTCAAACCATTGTAATTTGGGGACTATGCATAATCCAGTCTAAACACAAACCTACACAAACCCTCTTTCTGTTTCTGCTTACATACCTCAGACAGTAGGGGACTTGTTACCTTTCAAGGCTGTTTATTCTCATCTGGACTTGGACAGCTTGAACTGTTCTATTTAAATCCAATATCAAAAACACATTTTGACTTCTTGCAACATCCAGAAATTTAAATTGCTGTCACAAGGTACATGATGAATCTCTCTTTCCTTTGATTCACTGAGGATTTTAAGGGCCTTAGGATCTATACTTCCCAGTCAAATAACCTTAGGTTGTTCAGCTATTTTCCATGGAACCTAATTTTAAAATCTTTTTTCCTTTTGGCAATTTTCCTCCTAAAACACTGGCATGGCAGTATAAAGTCTTTCTTCAAGGATGGCACCCAGAAAAACCACTCACTCTTCTAATCTGAATTCTGCATCTCACAGTTTTCATAATCTCAATTGCATGCCAAATTGTTTCAACTTTCATTATACATAAAATCCTCCCAGGTCACATCTTTCTATTTCCTAGATGTACCTTTGTTTAAATCTCATATTTAAGGTATACATTTCTTTCTATTAGTTTAGAGATAATTTTTATCTGTTTTTTTCCCTCCAGTCAGAAAAAAAAAAACCAAAACACTTGATCATTTCAATAGAGAATATTTTTTGCACTGTGAGAAGAGTTTGCTTTTTGTTTTATTTTATTTTATTTTTTAATATTAGGCAAGATACTTAAACTCCCTTAGCCATTAGGTAAAATGGGCGTACAGCTTGGATCTACTAAACTACCAAAAATGATTGCTGAGAAGATTTAAATTGTTGTATAAGCTCCTAGTGCAATACCAGGCCCATTGCCTAATATTCAAGAAATGGTCTAAATCCTACATTAATAATGATAGGTGGTGAGTGCCAGAGAAGCCAAATCCATAACCCCTCAAGTAAATCATTTTTATTATTTCATAATCTACATATCCCAGAAGTGCTTTGTCTAGGCATTTGGCTTTATTCCTCTGGTTTCATGCCTAGAAGGAAAGTGGTTGCCAACCTCTGCAAAATAACCCCCTCTAATATTTGAAGCCTTCATCATCCTGCAGAGGTTAAAATAACTATAGCAGTTGTCTGTACATTCATTCTTTGACCTCATTTTCAAGGCATGTGAACTTCCAGGAGAAAGAAAAAGGACATATGTTGTGGAAGCCATGAGGAATTTATCCTCAGCCTTATGAGGCAATGTAATTATTCTCATTTTTTTTTAAACTTAAGGGGGTGGGGGGATTTAAAGAAGGTATCAAAAGGAAACAGAACCATCTTTTTAATTGTAGAAGACTGTAGTTCATGTGCATATACACTATGTTAAGTAAAGAGATTATATTCTGGAAGTGAATCCTCTTGATGTAAATTGAGATTTGAGAGACTGTGTTTTAGCTTTGTTCTGAAATGAGACAGCCCAATTGTCTACCTGTAGTCAAAATTCTACAGATACTGCTTCAGACTACATGCTGGACTATTTCATGGTCCCTTGTGAAAATGGGATTTTGTATATATTGTAGTTATAAATTGTTTTTATATATTTTATACTTTATATATATTTATATATTATATACTTTAGTAAGTAATATAATTTTTTTAGACAATTTTTACCTTACCCTTTGAAAGTAGGGATTTCTTTTCCCATTTTACACCTGAGTAAACTGAGGCTACTCTAATTCCATCAACTGGAGTCTTTATTTTTTTTAGTACTAATTTATTTTAGAGAGCACACACAAGCTGGGGGAGGGACAGAGGAAGAAGGAGACAAATCCTCAAGCTAGCTCCACTCTGAGTGCAGAGCTGGATGTGGGGCTGGATCCCAGGACCCCAGAATCAGGACCTGAACCAAAACCAAGAGTCAGATACCCAACCGACTGAGCCACCCACACACCCCTCAACCAGTTCTTAGATGGTGGTTGTCATTCTCTTCTTCTAAAGGAGGGAAACAGTAATGATTATTAAATGAAAAATATCATTAAAACAGTATGATATCATTATAATACAAGGATGATGAAGTGTTTCAATGCTAATAGGTCTTTTACTGCAGATAGTAAGGATTGGTTTCTCTGAACATTTCTTTCAATCCTTCACCATCCTTAGTAGATATAATGGAGCCATTAATATGAAAGGGGTAAAAAAAAGGGTAATGTGGTATATAATGTTGATTGATTTGTGAATATTAAACCATCCTTGCATCCTAGGAATAAATCCCACTTGATTGTGGTCAATGATATTTCTAATGTATTGTTAAATGGAGTTTGCTAATACTTTTTTGAGGATTTTTGCATTTGTTTATCAGGGATCATTGGCCTGTAATTTTCTTTATTTTTATTTATCTATTTTTTGGAAAGTTGTTTTGGGTATCGGGAATGCTGGCTTCAAGGACATTTATGGAAGATCTTCCTCTTATATTTTTTTGGAATAGTTTGAGGAGAATAGGTATTAACTATTCTTTAAATGTTTGTTAGAACTCACCTTTGAATCTATCTGGTCCTGAATTTTTGTTTGGAGTTAATTACTGATTCAATTTTGTTGCTAGGAATTGGTCTGTTCAGATTTTTTTTTCCTGTTCCAGTTTTGGAAGATTGTGTTTCTAGGAATTTATCCATTTTTTTTTCTTGGGTTGTCTGTAGTATTCTCTTATAATCCTTTGTATTTCTGGGATGTCAGATGTTACTTCTCTTTTTTCATTTCTGATTTTATTTATTTAGGTCCTCTCTTTTTTTCTTGATGAATCTGGCTAAAGGTTTATAGATTTTATCTTTTCAAGGAACCAGCTCTTGTTTTCATTGATATTTTTTATTTCTTTTTGGCAGGGGGTCTCTATTTTATTTCCCCTCTCATCTTTATTACTTGCTCCCTTCTACTAACTTTGGGCTCTGTTTCTCTTTTTCTAGTTCCTTTAGGCATAAGCTTAGGTTGGTTGAGATTTTTTTGTTTCTTGAGGTAGGCCTGTATTGCTATAAATACCCTGTTAGAACTGCTTTTGCTGTGTCCCAAAGGTTTTGGACCATGGTATTTTTGTTTAGATAGATAGATAGATGGATATAAGTATGTGTATATCTATACATATATATAGATAGATAGATGTATGTGTATGTATCTATATCTCTCTTTATATATAGATAAACATATCTACCTATACACATACTTATATATACATATATACACACATATACATACATGTTTTTTAATATAATTTTTTTTACTTTCATTCTTTTTTTTATTATGTTAATCACAATACATTACATCATTAGTTTTTGATGTAGTGTTCCATGATTCATTGTTTGCGTATAACACCCAGTGCTCCATGCAATATGTGCCCTCTTTAATAACCATCACCAGGCTAACCAATCCCCCCACCCCACTCCCCTCTGGACCCTTAGTTTGTTTCTCAGAGTCCATAGTCTCTCATGGTTCCTCTCCCCCTCCTATCCCCCCCCCTTCATTTTTCCCTTCCTGCTATCTTCTTCTTCTTCTTCTTTTTTTTTTAACATATAATGTATTATTTGTTTCAGAGGTACAGGTCTGTGATTCAACAGTCTTACACAATTCACAGCACTCACCATAGCACATACCCTCCCCAATGTCCATCACCCAGCCACCCCATCCCTGCCAACCCCCCCCACACTCCAGCAACCCTCAGTTTGTTTCCTGAGATTAAGAATTCCTCATATCAGTGAGATCATATGATACATGTTTTTCTCTGATTGACTTATTTCACTCAGCATAATACCCTCCAGTTCCATCCACGTCATTGCAAATGGCAAGATTTCATTCCTTTTGATGGCTGCATAATATTCCATTGTGTATGTATACCACTTCTTCTTTATCCATTCATCTGCCGATGGACATCTTGGCTCTTTCCATAGTTTGGCTATTGTGGACATTGCTGCTATAAACATCGGGGTGCACGTACCCCTTCGGATCCCTACATTTGTATCTTTGGGCTAAATACCCAGTAGTGCAATTGCTAGATCATATGGTAGCTCTATTTTCAACTTTTTGAGGAACCTCCATACTGTTTTCCAGAGTGGCTGCACCAGCTTGCATTCCCACCAATGGTGTAGGAGGGTTTCCCTTTCTCCGCATCCCTGCCAACATCTGTCGTTTCCTGACTTGTTAATTTTAGCCATTCTGACTGGTGTGAGGTGGTATCTCATTGACATTTTGATTTGGATTTCCCTGATGCTGAGCGATGTTGAGCACTTTTTCATGTGTCTGTTGGCCATTTGGATGTCTTCTTTGGAAAAATGTCTGTTCATGTCTTCTGCCCAGTTCTTGATTGGATCATTTGTTCTTTGGGTGTTGTGTTTAAGAAGTTCTTTATGGATTTTGGATACTAGCCCTTTATGTGATATGTCATTTGCAAATATCTTCTCCCGTTTTGTCGGTTGTCTTTTGGTTTTGTTGACTGTTTCTTTTGCTATGCAAAAGCTTCTTATCTTGATGAAGTCCCAATAGTTCATTTTTGCCCTTGCTTCCTTTGCCTTTGGCGATGTTTCTAGGAAGAAGTTGCTGTGGCTGAGGTCGAAGAGGTTGCTGCCTGTGTTCTCCTTTAGGATTTTGATGGACTCCTGCCTCACATTTAGTATAATTTTAAAAAATCTTCTCTTTGATATCTTCATTGACCCATTATTTTAGTAGAATGCTGTTTAGCCTCCAAGTTTGTGTTTTTTCCAATGTTTTTCTTGTAATTGATGCCTAGTTTCATATCACTGTGGTTGGAAAAGATTCATAATATGATTTCAATCTACATAAATTTATTGAGACTTGTTTCGTGGCCTAATATGTGACCTATTCTGGAGGGTGTTCCATGTGCCCTTGAAAAGAATGTGTATTCTGGTTTTTTTTTGGATAGAGACTGAATTGTATATATCTGATAAGTCTATCTGGTCTAATGTATCATTCAAAGACACTTTCCTTACTGATTTTCTGCTTGGATGATCTATCCATTGTTGTAAGTGAGGTATTAAAGTTGCCTACTATTTTTGTATTACTGTCAATTTATTTGTATTTTATTATTTGCTGTATGTGTTTAGGTTCTCCAATGTTGAATATATAGATATTTACAATTGTTATATGAATAATTTATATATGAGCTTAAAAACCAGAGAGAATTGACATATGAGCATTTCTAGCATAATATGATGAGTTGCATAAGAAATCTGCCTTGCACTGGAGCCCATCAGTGTGGGGTGCACAATAAGAGATTGTAAGCATTCTGAAAGTAAAAGAAGAAACAATGTCAGAAAGTGGCATGCCAACTTTTTAAGACCTGCATTTATTTAAACAAGTTTACATTTGGGAGAGGGTTCTGGACAGGGGATATACATTTGATAGTCATCAATATAGCAGTGGCATGTTTATACCAAAAAGAGATAAGGAAAGAAAACCAAGGATTAGTCCATGGCTTGATCCAATATTTAGAGGTTGGTGAAAAGAGGAAAAAATAGCTTAGGTGATTAAAATGGAAGGGGTAGAAGCAAAACCAGGAGAGTGTGGTATCCTGGAAACCCAAGTAAAGGAAGTTTATCAAGGTAGATCTGATTTTATAGCTAATGTTACTGATAGGTCAAGTAAGATTAGAAAGGAGAATGGAACATTGAATTTAGCAATATGATAGAGCAATGGTGATCTTAAAAAAAGTTAGAAAGATGGGTAAAAGTCTAATTAGAGTGGGTTCAAGAAAATTGGAGGAGAGGCTTTGGAAAGAATGTTATAGAAGACCTTCTAGGAATTATGTTGTAAAAAGCAGAGAAATGGGGAGGCAGTTGCAGAGTAAAGTTAATTGTTTTGTTGTTCCCGTTTTGCTTTTTAAGATGAAAGAAATAATGTCATATTTATAATCTGATGGGAAAGATCCAGTAGAGAGGGGAAAAAAAACTTGATAGTGTTTTAGAGAATGCCACCATCTCCTGTCTTTACAAGGACATCACTCCAGCAATTTGTGCATTCAGTGCACAAGTATAAGGATTAACTAGATAAGAATTTAGAGTATACAAGGGAATGTTCACATTACCTCACTCTGGAGTCACATGGCAGTGGCCTGAGTTTGCCTACTGTCTCTGCCACTCTTAGTACTAACTCCATTGGGTTTTAGGAGGATTAAATGATTTCACATATATAAAGTACACAGATCAGTGCCTGGCACACAAAACTCAATAATTAGTAGTTGCTATTATTCTTCCATCACTTGATAAAAAGTCACATTCTCCAAGATCATAATGGGGTTTATTATCAGATTTAGTCTATCTCAGGCTAGTGGAATCTGCTTCTGCTTCTTTTGAACTCTAACTAGGAGAATGAGAATATTCCTAGTCATTCCCCTGGGAGTAGTCAGATGTGGAAAGAGGCTAATATTTGTAGTCTAATGTTCCTACTATTTCCTTTTTAAGCTCATTCTAGAAATATTTTTTAAAGATTCAGTGTAAGTCCAACTGTTTATTTATGTTATTTCATTTAATTTTCAACAACCTTTTGAAATAAATAATAGTATTTTCCTCCTTTTATAGATAAGAGATCTGAAAATTAGGTTAAGTACTTTTACCAAAGTGACATAGGTGGTAAGTAGTGGAGCTGGGCTGTGAACTCAGGTAGTTGGAATATACTGCTTCCCCAAATAGTCTATAGGTAAGTGCTTACAATTTGCTTTGTGCTTTATTGGTCCATGGCATTCTCACCTGAGTGGTCCTACAGATAGGTAAGGATACAGAGGGAAATATTAAATTAACCAAGTCGTACCTTTACCAAAGAAGAGAGCACAATCACTAGTCATTACCATGTAAAACAGAAGCTGAACAAGCCTGCAAGGGAGAAAGTAAAATTGAGCAAGTGAGTCATGGAAATTTTCCAAAAAGGATTCTGTGCCAAAGAGAAGACCTGTAGAATTACTGGCTGTAGCTTAGTATGCTGAAATAGGGTCCCTTCCAGAAAGGCCCAAGGATTAATCAGTTAATCATTCTGTGACATTTAATCAAGAGCCAGGAATCTAATCAATGGCTGACCCATTGTAACATTAGGGTACTGGTCTGGCTTCTTGCCTGGACTGTCCAATCTTAATTAGCAATTATCTCTGCTGGGTGACCCTTTGCCCCTGGGAAATTTCAACAAGTAATAGCTATTTCTAAGTGGAAATTTCACCTTTTGCCTCCATCACTTGTTATTAGGCAGTATGTTTATTCAGTTTCCAATGTCTCATTGGACCTGTTTGATGGAGAGATCTGGCATTAACCCAACAATTACTTTAATGAGGAGAAATAAGCTCTCCTAAAGGCAGGTACTAGATCTAAATTTTCCTTCACTTTCATCTCCTTTATAACTTTCTCCCTTTCTGTCACTCTAAAATGTGACCTTATTTAATTATATTTTAGTTCTTTCTGGACTAGCTAGAAAAAGACACCCAACACAGAGTGAAGAATTTTTACTTCAACCTGAATCTGAGACTTTTCCATTTAAATTGTCTTCTTAGGATAAAGATAAAACCTCTACTCTGATTCTTTCAGTGATACATACTTTTGATTCCTACTTTGGAGGGTCTAAGTTTCAAATTGTTGCTTTGCCCCTGTGTAACCATGGGCAAATGACTTAATCCTTTTGAGTCTATCTCAGAGGGGATGTTTAGGAAAGGCCTTTCTGTACAGATGTCATTGACCTGGGAACAGAAGCTCACTCCATGATAAGCACAAGTGAAGACATTCCTGGAAAAAGAAACCACAAAGGCAAAAACTTTGAGCCAGCATGAGCAAATGAGCCACAGGAAGAGTAGCACATGCTAGCTCAGAGAGATAAATAGACTACACAAGAGCCTTGTAGACAGGATGAGGTATAGGAGGATTTTGCTCGATATGCAAAGGCAATCTATGAGGTTTTAAGCACTGGAGTGATATGATCTCAGTTGCAAAACAATCTTTTTAATTTCTCTGTAGAAGACTAATTAGGAATAAATGCAAATAGAATGTTTAGTACAATGTATGGCTTGTAGTATCTGAGAAATATTAGCTGTTTTCATCATTATCGTTATTGTTGTTCCTAGTGAGGAGCCTCCTCCTAGGAGGGCAAGTCAGAATCTACTCTGAGAAGGGGGATGGGCTGCAAACCACTAATTCCTTAACCCCAATGCATCACGTCAAGTGCAAAAGGAAAGAAGTGCTCTTACCATCCCCTGCTCCCAACCACCCACTCAGCCTGTGGGGGTATCATCAATAAGCCATGGTGTGTTTTATCCATCTTAGGTGTGGTGGGGGTGGACTTCCACATTTATATCTAGTCTCCTTCTACAGAATTACACTGCCACTGGGATCATATCAAATTCAAGCTTGGTATGCAGATCATTAGAGAACCCATTTCTATACCAAATGGAGAAACAATATTTGCAGATAAGGCACTTTTCAAGGAACTCATTATAACCTCAATTTTAAAAGCTGCACAACTGAAAGCAAGTTAAATTTTCTAACTTGTATATTTTCTGCTGTTAATAATACCAAGAAGTGGCCTTGGATGACACTAAACGCATGGGAAAGTATCTTGAAAAACTTCATCTCATCTGACCTTCACAACACTGATGACTTAGGTAAAGTTAGATTAATGACTTCCAGTTTGGGGGACAATGCAAGCAGCCTTGAAAATCTGTGACACATTCAGGACCATAGCCAGCTCCTAACTGGGCCCTATCATTACAAATCATAATCTGGTATTATTTTCATTATCCCCAATGGCTGCTACTACCACTTGACCTGCGTTCACTTCATGGTGTTATAGAGGACAAGGGCATTTTAAAGTGCTCTATAGAACTGGAATTTCTAAAATGTCATTGTGAAAAGCATGCCAGTATTAATTTAATAGTATTCTAAAAGAGGGAAAATCCTGAATGGGTACCCTTAACAGACATATCCTGTATGTCTTTACAATGTAGGAGAAGCTTAGGTTTTACTTAGGAACCAAATGTTTGAAATTGATATATCTCTCTGGTGCATGAAAAATCCCACTAAGTTCTGGAGAATGAGCTGGCCAGATTTGTTTGGTTTTAACCTGTTATTGTCATCAATCTTTTAACTAAAGATCCCTAAATGAAAGCAAGCTCATAGTTTGAGAAAATTCCAGGAATAAGCCGCAACAGGATTCACTCTTCTAAAATGGGTCACAGTTTCTTGTTTTTGTTTATTTTGTGAAGTATTAACTTAGAGAGTAGCCCACATACTTAGTCAGCCATTTGAATAATTTTCACCAAGTGAATATACCCATATAATTGCCAGTCAGATCAAGGAATGGGACATTCCCAGCACCCCAGAAAATTCCCTTCTATTACTCCCAGTCAACACCACCTTCTCTAGGAAAACCACTATGCTAATTCTGTCACCTTAAATTAATTTTGCCTATTTTGAACTGGTGGATATGATTTGGTATCACATTTGGTGGGGCTTTTTTTTTTTTTTAACCATTTCCTTAAGGTACAATTTACATAGCAAATTTAACTAGCAGCTCTAATTATTTATACCTGGAATGCTCATCTCTTGTTTGCCTGGTGTATCGGGTGCCTACCAGCAGCTCATAAACACTGCCTCAAGTCTTCCCATGCAGTGCCTCACAGACCTCTCCTGGTCGGGCAAGTACAACACGGGCCTCTACCTTTACATGGCCCATGATGGCCACCAAAGTGTACACTTAATGGTTTATAGTGAATGTATAGAATTGTGCAGGCATTGCCATAATCCAGTTTTAGAACATATTTGTCATCCTAAAAAACTCCCTCTGATTGCTTCCAATTATTTCCTACCCTTATTTCCATTCCCAACACCAGACAACCACTCAGCTTTGCTCTGTCTCTATAGATTTGCCATGTCTGGAAATTTTATAAAATGTAATTATACTCTGTATGTTCTTTTGTATCTAGCTTCTCTCATTGAGTGTAATGTTTTTGTGGTTTATCCATATTTAACATGGATCAGTTATTTTTCTTAATAGTTGAATAATATTCCATTGTGTGGATTTTGTTTATCCATTCATCAGTTGATGCACATTTGGGTTGCTTTTATTTTTTTGGCTATTATGAATAATACTGCAAGAACTTCCCTACACGAATCTTTGTGGAAACTTATGTTAAGTATGTGTTGAACATTTTAAGAAACTTCCAATCTCTTTACAACATGGGCTATAGCACTTTACATTCCCACCAGCACTATGTGAGGGTTTAGTTTCTGTAAATCCTTGTCAACATTTGGTATTGTCAATCTCTTTGATTATAGCCATACTAGTGAGGATGTGGCATTTCTTGTATTTTAATTTGCATTTCCCTCATGATTAATGCTAATGGACATCTTTTCTTGTGCTTATTAGCCATTTGTATACTTTCTTTGATGAAATTTCTAAACTTTTGCCCATTTAAAAAATTTAGTCATCTTATTGAGTTGTAAGAATCTATATATTCTGAATAAAAGTTATTTGTTAGATATATAACTTGCAAATAGTCTGTGGCTATTTTCCTACTGTGTAGTTTTTATTTTTATTTACTTACTGATCTGTTTTGAAGAGCAAAATATTCTAGTTTTTATAAAATCCAATTCAACTTTTTTTTTCTTTTATGGCTATACTTTTTTGTGTCATATTTAAGTAATCTGCCTAACCTAAGTTTACACAGAGTTTCTCATAGGCTTTCATTTAGAAGTTTTATGTTTGCAGCTCCCACATTTAGGTATCTGATGCATCTCGAGTTAAGTTTTGTGTATATATTGTTTTATGTAGTCATCATACCAGAACCTGACAAAGGACACTTCAAGACAAGAAAATTACAATCTATCTGATGGAAACCTCAGAGAGGTTAGATAATGTTCCTAAGGTCAGGTCACCCAACTGGTAAATAATGGAGCTGGGCTCTAAACTCATGGAATCCGATTCACGGCTCATGTTCTGAACTACTGTGCCAGGGGGATGGACTCAGGTGGCCAGAAGGGAGAGTGAGGGCTGCAAGTGATGGGGTCATAAAGGAAGAAGGATATCAAGAAAATTTCATAGGTTAAAGTCTCTAAACCCCAGAAATTCACTGAATGCTTGGGCTGAAGGAGAAGAGAGGGTTGAAATGAACTCTCAGGTGTCTAGCCCTTGATGTCTGGGTAAGGAGTGATGATATTAACCAGAGAAGAAATACGTGAATTGGGACTGGTTTGGGCTGTAAAAGAGAACCATTTTCTCCATTTCTGCTGCTGGCTTTTAACATAGGAACTTAGGGATATGTCCAGGGGGAAAAGTTCCTGTCCTTTCCTTCCTTTCAGTATTTTTTCCCTTCAAAAAGAAAATCATTTGATATCTTGTTGAGATAATAAAAAGACAATTGGAAAATGCTTACTCAGCTCCCTTTTTGATTTGTTGTTTTGAGATCTGCATCACACACACACACACACACACACACACACACACACACAACACACGGGATTGCCTGTTCTCAATGTGATACTTCTCCTATGGCAGGCTTAGGCTTGACTTTAACCCAAGCATATTAGAGCTGTTGAAGCAGCTGGCAGTGTTTGTGCTACTTGGCATGGGACTAGGTAGTTAAATATAATTTGGGATATATGAGGGGGTTAGAAATCCCACTTTGGAATCAGCCCCATGGCTCCTTCTCCTATCCAACTTTAGTAGGAATGTGCTAATATTTTGGGTCTCATCTTCTTCCCCCATTTTTCCCCCATTGGTTCTGAACTTGATGGGGAGGGTGGCAATCAGTTATTGAACTCAAAACCAGATAGTTTCCTACTGAATTTGATCAGCTTATAGGACATTTACAGTGGGAAGATGTCCAATGAACCACCTTCCAACACAAATGCTGAGTCTTGGTCCATGAGGGGTTAGAAATACAGGTCTACAATTCAAAAGAGCTAATGAACAGAGAGAAGGCATGAAAACAGATGATGGAAGGTCTACAATTCCTGCTAAATTTGTTTTGAATGTATTCTCTGGGCTATTGGAAGGCAGGGAAGTTCTAAGCCAATGTATATTTTGAAATGCATATACATTTATTATTATGTTAAACTGACATTTCCTGTAACTTGTAGGCAATATAGCAGTGGTTGATTATCCTCGTCTTCTCTCTCAACTACCATGGTCCTTTCTCAGGGCTCATATAAACGTATCTCACTGTGGCCTTTAGGGAAGTGGAAAGAGAGGGCATTGGTACAGGTGTCTAAAAATAAATTGCTATAATACTGCAGTTGTATTAAACTGTCATAAGCAATATTCCCATCGGGCCTATGGATAAAATACTGACTTCAAACAGTGCCTCCTGACTAGGTCCAGGACCCTAAATTATGTCTGGGCTTAGCCACTTGTTATAGAGGTAAGATGGATACCAGGGAATTAACCATGCCATCTGAAGCTCTCCAGAATGTTGACAGAGATGAAACATGTTGATGGAGTTCTATGCTTCAGACTGATATATTAAAAAAGGATTAGCTGGAGAGGCAGCAATTTTTGGTAGAACTTGGTCTGTGTTGATTCCCTGTTGCCCTTGAAAACAAGGGAGAATCTCCAAGCTTTCCCCAGTGGCACTTAGAGCAATGGTGTTGGACTGAGCTAGAGGTCAGAAACAACATTTCTAAGACCATCTCTGTAAATGGTAAATCAATAGCTTGTGACATATCTATGTCTCCTCACCAAGAATGAAGGCTTTAAAATTACATGATTTCTGTGGAACTTTAAGCTCTGATATGTTTTGGTTAAATGAAAGTGTTTCTTATCAAATCAATAGGGCTTCAAAAATTGTTGTGTGTGTTAGAACTTTCTTTTTTTGTGAAGCTCAGTCTTTTATTCATTCCAAAAAAATCCCCATTATTATAAAAATTTCCAAACATTATTTTTGTTAATTTTGTTAGATGTGATAATGATGCTGTGCCTACTTAGATCTTTTTTTTTACTTATGCTGGCCAAACTAGGAGGGAGATGTTGTGACGACTGGGACTTTCAATGTTCCAGGGTAAGAAGGTTTATTTTATTTTTAATGCAAAATATATCTGTTAATACTTTACAGCTTTGCAAAGTAAAACTGTCATCTTCACAAACATTATCTTGTTGACCCTTGGTTTTCTGATACCTTTAGGATTAAATCTAAAATTCTTAGCATACCTACAAGGGCCCTGCAGGAACTGGCCCAGCTGCATTCTTCAGTGTCCTCTTGTGCAGCTTGCTCCTTTGATAGGAAACCTCAGCCTGTTGGGGTCTGCGTCCTATCATCCCCTTTACTGCCTCAGGGCCTTTGCCTATACTATTCCTTTCAGCCTCTTACATCTTCCCAGCTCTTCTGTAACTCTTATCCCCAGTACTGCTCTGCTTTTGCTTGGTTATACCACAATGACAAACAACCCCACATCACAAGGACTTACAATAATAACAGGCAGCTTCTTAATCCAGTTTTGACTCTCACACAGCCTTCTAAGGATCCTGGCAAATTTGTTGCCTTCACTGGGCTTTCTCCATCTAAAAAACAGGCCAATGATACTACCCTCCCTACTTCATAGACCTTCCCATTATACAGGTTATAATCCAAAGTCCTTAAGCATAGCCTGCATGACTTGACCCCTGCCCAGAACTCTGGTCTTATTGTGAATCTCTTTCTCTCTCCCTAAATTTGCTCCCATGACAGCTATCTCCTGGCTATTTGGAAGCATTGTACTCTTCCAGTGTCATGTGATATTCCCTGTTCCTAGAAGGCTTTGACTCCCCCTCCACAACTATCTAGCTTCTACTCTCCAGGTGGCAGCTAAAATATCCACTCAGGTGAGCCTTTTGAGTTTCCTAATTTAAAAGAAGTTCATAGGAACTAATTATTTTCTTTCATAAGAAGAGGCAATAAAAGTAGCGGTTAACAATACAATCTCTGGAGTCAGACTACCTGGGTTTGGATTTCAGCCTTGATGCTTTTCTACTAGGTGACCTTGTAGAAGTTACCTGAACTTATTTTTCTCATCTTTAAAATAGGTATAAGAATAGTGGCTACCTCATAAGGCTGTTAGAAGGATGATGTTAATTAATGTAAAAAGCTAGCATAGCTCCTGGCACATACTAAGTACATATATATATGTGCTTATTTATATATGTGTATATAAATATTATAATATTTCTAATAATTTATTATCATAGATTTGTGTATTACATGCTTGTTTTTTCAAGTTTAAAGGAATCTCAAAGGTCTTAACTGATCACTCCCTTTCTCTGATATTCTCAATGGTCACCTAGACCTTGTTGGACAATTCATTAGAAGAGTTCACTATATTACAAAGCGGCTTTAAATTTCTGATGATTTTGTTCGATTAAACTAAGATTTGTGTTCTTGTAAGTTCCACTGCTTACCTCTTCCTTCTGGACCAGAACAAACCATTCAGTTTTCTTTTCCCACTGACAACTGCAGCCTTCCTGGCAGCCCAGGGAACACTATTTCCAGTGCCAGTACCCCAGGCCCTCCATCATCACTCTTCTGGTCAGCTTTCAAATCTGGAATGATCTCGGATGCCCTCTTCTCCATATAGTTTGTCAAAGTTTGTTTTATGGAACTCAGTGATGAACAGACGGAAGTGTCGAGTGTATGGGTCAGAGCTAATGCAAGGGCGAAGGGAGGGATGGGGAGGTGCTCTGCCTGAGGAAAGGTTTGGCATTTTAGACACTGCTGATAATGTGTTTGGAATGCAAGCACATTGACAAAGTCTAAAGACAGGCTTTCATGTACTGAGACTCACTTGGGCACTTCCTTCTTATTTGCATACTCTGGTCCCTCCAGAACTTTTGTAGAAGTCAGTTGGCCAATCAGTACTCCCTTGGTACCTGTGATGTGCAAGGTTCTCTTCTGAGTAGGGGGAGTATAGATACTCTACTTATGGGGCTTAGAGTCATGGAAATTTCCAGTCTAGATAGTAGGGAATTGATTATGTGAACTCATAGTGGGGTTTTGGGCTTTTACAAGTGTTGGTTTTTGTAACAAAATTACTGAGTTGGTGTCAAGACTTCAGCATTTAGCCAGTACTTACTGAGTACCTACAATAAGCTAGTCACTGTAGGTGCTGAAGTGAAGTAAGGTAGCAAGGAAATACAGCAAACTCAAGTCAACAGAAAGAGTGAAGAAAATGGTAAATATGTGAACTCTTTTAGACTTCAGGTATTGCTAATGCTTACACTGGGGGGTGGTCAAGGTGGGTCATGGGCTTGGGGGAGGGGAAATACCACAACTGTCAGAAGTTTAGAAAATAGCATCCTAGAGCTGAAAGGAACTTTTTCTAAGTCCCTCGTCTATGCCCAGCCTTCCAGAAGGAAAAACTCTGCTCATTCTGAGACTGAGGAATGCAAGGTCCCTGGGGATAGACTTCAGACTTTTTGTGGTTGACTTATGATTACATCCATTCTTTCTACATTTCTAACTACAATGTCTCTTGCCTCACTTAATTCCACTTTCTCCTATTTTGTCTGGCAATCATATAGACAATCTGATCAGCAAATGATTCTCCCATTTCTGTTGCAAAACTGCGAGGGCCAGTGTGGAGGCAGCACTATGATAGGTGCAGTGAAGCTAAAGACGTGCTGTGGTGGCACATGGCTCTGACGTGACTTGGCTTTTGTACTAACACTGGTCCAAGAAGGTTGCCAGTAGAAAGCCCTTGTAATAACAGCCAACAGCTCCTAAGCATCTGAGCCCTTAATGAAACCCCATCACCTTCCCCCAGAAGGAGGGAAGAATTGTTGGTTTTCTCTCTCAATTATTTTTCTAGTCTATTAAATTGTCACAACCCCTGTGTCTCTGTGAGAAGTGGGTGTCCTCGTAGCTCATCTCCTGGAGACAGGGAACAGTGGTGCCAGAGGAGAGGTTTGCTGAGTCTGTTTCACCACCACCAGAGAAAAGAAGGTGATGAAGGAAAAGCTCAAAAGCAGTAGATGTCCTGGAGAGATTTAGGAGACACGCAATAAGCGGAACGAGGCTGTTTGTGCCACCAGGTTATATAAAATATGCAATTTTAATCCATTAAGCGGTTTATCTTTTCACGCAGTTTAGTTTGCTGGGATAATTACCTTCCTGAGCAGTCCATGTCATGTACAAGGCAAAGTGTGTGCAAAATACACAAATCTGTGTGTGCCACTGAAAATATCGAAGAAGGAGAAGTATTAATTCAAATTTCAGAAAAACATGCTGTAGACAATCCAGGAGGTCTGCTGAAAGTTTCCCTTTTGTTATCAAAATTAAGCATTATTTTGTCTTTTATAACAACAGCTCATGGAGCCCTGTGCTAAGTATTTTTTAAGCCCAACAAAGGTGTAGAGAGGTTAAATAACATATTCAGAGTTGTTGAGTGAGAGCATTTCTGAGCTGAGATTTGATCCAGGAGCCTGGAGCCTTCCCTAAAGTGAGTCATCTGCACTTCCATCTTTCACCATTGTACCAGGCCACATCTACTCTTGCTAATAAGGATGTAGTGCCAGCAATTCTCCCCCACTCTCTCCTGAGATATTAAATTTCCCTTTCGCTAATGGACCTTTCCTGCCAGCATATACAAATACTGTCATTTCTCCCATTTCTCCCTTCTAGGTATCATCCCATTTCTCTTCTCTCCTTTATAGAAAAACTACTTAAAGACTTGTTTATACTCACTGTCTCCCGTTCTCTCCTAGACCCATTCTAATTAGACTTAGATCCCACCACTTTGGACACTGTTGTTCTTTTTTTTTTTATTATTATGTTATGTTAATCACCATACATTACATCATTAGTTTTTTTTTTTAATTTTTTTATTGTTATGTTAATCCCCATACATTACATCATTAGTTTTAGATATAGTGTTCCCTGATTCATTGTTTGTGCATAACACCCAGTGCTCCATGCAGAACGTGCCCTCCTTAATACCCATCACCAGGCTAACCCATCCCCCCACCCCCTCCCCTCTAGAACCCTGTTTGTTTCTCAGAGTCCATAGTCTCTCATGGTTCGTCTCCTCCTCCGATATCCCCCCCCTTCATTCTTCCCCTCCTGCTATCTTCTTTTTTTTTTTTTTTTTTTTAACATATAATGTATTATTTGTTTCAGAGGTACAGGTCTGTGATTCAACAGTCTTACACAATTCACAGCGCTCACCATAACACATACCTCCCCAATGTCTATCACCAAGGCACCCCATCCCTCCCACCCCCCACCACTCCAGCAACCCTCAGTTTGTTTCCTGAGATTAAGAATTCCTCATATCAGTGAGATCATATGATACATGTTTTCTCTGATTGACTTATTTCGCTCAGCATAATACCCTCCCAGTTCCATCCACATCATTGCAAATGGCAAGATTTCATTCCTTTTGATGGCTGCATAATATTCCATTATATATATATATATATATATATATATATATATATATATACACACACACACACACACACACACACACACCAATTCTTCTTTATCCATTCATCTGCCGATGGACATCTTGGCTCTTTCCACAGTTCGGCTATTGTGGACATTGCTGCTATAAACATCGGGGTGCACATACCCCTTCGGATCCCTACATTTGTATCTTTGGGCTAAATACCCAGTAGTGCAATTGCTGGGTCGTAGGGTAGCTCTATTTTCAACTTTTTGAGGAACCTCCATACTGTTTTCCAGAGTGGCTGCACCAGCTTGCATTCCCACCAACAGTATCTGAGGTTCCCCTTTCTCCGCATCCCTGCCAACATCTGTCGTTTCCTGTCTTGTTCATTTTAGCCATTCTGACTGGTATGAGGTGATATCTCATTGAGGTTTTGATTTGGATTTCCCTGATGCCGAGCGATGTTGAGCACTTTTTCATGTGTCTGTTGGCCATTTGGATGTCGTCTTTGGAAAAATGTCTGTTCATGTCTTCTGCCCAGTTCTTGATTGGATCATTTGTTCTTTGGGTGTTGAGTTTAAGAAGTTCTTTATAGATTTTGGATACTAGCCCTTTATCTGATATGTCATTTGCAAATATCTTCTCCCATTCTGTCGGTTGTCTTTTGGTTTTGTTGACTGTTTCTTTTGCTATGCAAAAGCTTCTTATCTTGATGAAGTCCCAATAGTTCATTTTTGCCCTTGCTTCCCTTGCCTTTGGCGATGTTTCTAGGAAGAAGTTGCTGTGGCTGAGGTCGAAGAGGTTGCTGCCTGTGTTCTCCTTTAGGATTTTGATGGACTCCTGTCTCACATTTAGGCCTTTCAACCATTTGGAGTCTGTTTTTGTGTGTGGTGTAAGGAAATGGTCCAGTTTCATTCTTCTGCATGTGGCTGTCCAATTTTCCCAACACCATTTGTTGAAGAGACTGTCTTTTTTCCATTGGACATTCTTTCTTGCTTTGTTGAGCATGAGTTGACCATCGAGTTGAGGGTCCATTTCTGGGTTCTCTATTCTGTTCCATTGATCTATGTGTCTGTTTTTGTGCCAGTACCATACTGTCTTGATGATTACAGCTTTGTAATAGAGCTTGAAGTCCGGAATTGTGATGCCGCCAGCTTTGCTTTTCTTTTTCAACATTCCTCTGGCTATTCGGGCTCTTTTCTGGTTCCATACAAATTTTAGGATTATTTGTTCCATTTCTTTGAAAAAAGTGGATGGTATTTTGATACGGATTGCATTGAATGTGTAGATTGCTCTAGGTAGCATTGACATCTTCGCAATATTTGTTCTTCCAATCCATGAGCATGGAACGTTTTTCCATTTCTTTGTGTCTTCCTCCATTTCTCTCATGAGTATTTTATAGTTTTGTGAGTACAGATTCTTTGCCTCTTTGGTTAGATTTATTCCTAGGTATCTTATGGTTTTGGGTGCAATTGTAAATGGGATCGACTCCTAAATTTCTCTTTCTTCTGTCTTGTTGTTGGTGTATATAGGAATGCCACTGATTTCTGTGGATTGATTTTATATCCTGCCACTTTACTGAATTTCTATATGAGTTCTAGCAGTTTTGGGGTGGAATCTTTTGGGTTTTCCACATAAAGTATCATATCATCTGCAAACAGTAAGAGTTTGACTTCTTCTTTGCCAATTTGGATGCCTTTTATTTCTTTTTGTTGTCTGATTGCTGTGGCTAGGACTTCTAATACTATGTTGAATAGCAGTGGTGGTAGTGGACATCCCTGCTGTGTTCCTACTTTAGGGGGGAAAGCTCTCAGTTTTTCCCCATTGAGAATGATATTCACTGTGAGTTTTTCATAGATGGCCTTTATGATATGGAGGTATGTACCCTCTATCCCTATGCTCTGAAGAGTTTTGATCAAGAAAGGATGCTGTACTTTGTCAGATGCTTTTTCTGCATCTATTGAGAGGATCATATGGTTCGTGTTCTTTCTTTTTTAATGTATTGTATCACATTGATTGATTTGTGGATGTTGAACCAAGCTTGCAGCCCAGGGATAAATTCCACTTGGTTGTGGTGAATAATCCTTTTAATGTACTGTCGGATCCTATTGGCTAGTATTTTGGTGAGAATTTTTGCATCCATGTTCATCAGGGATATTGGTCTGTAATTCTCCTTTTTGATGGGGTCTTTGTCTGGTTTTGGGATCAAGGTAATGCTGGCCTCATTAAATGAGTTTGGAAGTTTTCCTTCCATTTCTATTTTTTGGAACAGTTTCAGAAGAATAGGTATTAATTCTTCTTTAAATGTTTGGTAGAATTCCCCTGGGAAGCCTTCTGGCCCTGGGCTCTTGTTTGTTGGGAGATTTTCGATGACTGCTTCAATTTCCTTGCTGGTTATAGGTCTGTTCAGGTTTTCTATTTCTTCCTGGTTCAGTTTTGGTATTTTATACATCTCTAGGAATGCATCCATTTCTTCCAGATTATCTAATTTGCTGGCATATAGTTGCTCATAATATGTTCTTGTAATTGTTTGTATTTCTTTGGTGTTGGTGGTGATCTCTCCTCTTTCATTCATGATTTTATTTATTTGGGTCCTTTCTCTTTTCTTTTTGATAAACCCCTGGCCAGACTTATCAATCTTTAATTCTTTCAAAGAACCAGCTTCTAGCTTCGTTGATCTGTTCTACTGTTCTTTTGGTTTCTATTTCATTGATTTCTGCTCTGAACTTTATTATTTCTCTTCTCCTGAAGGGTTTAGGCTTTATTTGCTGTTCTCTCTCCAGCTCCTTTAGGTACAGGGTTAGGTTGTCTATTTGAGATCGATCTTGTTTCTTGAGAAAGGCTTGTATTGCTATTTCCTCTTAGGACTGCCTTTGCTGTATCCCAAAGATTTTGAACAGTTGTGTTTTCATTTTCATTGGTTTCCATGAATTTTTTTAATTCTTCTTTAATTTCCTGGTTGACCCATTCATTCTTTAGTAGGATGCTCTTTAGCCTCCATGTATTTGAGTTCTTTCCGACTTTCCTCTTGTGACTGAGTTCTAGTTTCAAAGCATTGTGGTCCGAAAATATGCAGGGAATGATCCCAATCTTTTGGTACTGGTTGAGACCTGATTTGTGACCTAGGATGTGATCTGTTCTGGAGAATGTTCCATGGGCACTAGAGAAGAATGTGTATTCTGTTGCTTTGGGATGGAATGTTCTGAATATATCTGTGAAGTCCATTTGGTCCAGTGTGTCATTTAAAGTCTTTATTTCCTTGTTGATCTTTTGCTTAGATGATCTGTCCATTTCAGTGAGGGGGGTGTTAAAGTCCCCCACTATTATTGTATTGTTGTCGATATGTTTCTTTGCTTTTGTTATTAATTGGCTTATATAATTGGCTGCTCCCATGTTAGGGCCATAGATATTTACAATTGTTAGATCTTCTTGTTGGATAGACCATTTAGGTAGGGTATAGTGTCCTTCCTCATCTCTTATTACAGTCTTTGGTTTAAAATCTAATTTGTCTGATATAAGGATTGCCACCCCAGCTTTCTTTTGGTGTCCATTAGCATGGTGAATGGTTTTCCACCCCCTCACTTTCAATCTGGAGGTGTCTTTGCATCTAAAATGTCTCTTGCAGACAGCATATCGATGGGTCTTGTTTTTTTATCCAATCTGAGAACCTGTGTCTTTTGATTGGGGCATTCAGCCCATTTACATTCAGGGTAACTATTGAAAGATATGAATTTAGTGCCATTGTATTGACTGTAAGGTGACTTTTACTGTATATTGTCTGTGTTCCTTTCTGGTCTATGTTGCTTTTAGGCTCTCTCTTTGCTTAGACAACCCCTTTCAATATTTCTTGTAGGGCTGGTTTCGTGTTTGCAAATTCCTTTAGTTTTTGTTTGTCCTGGTTGCTTTTTATCTCTCCTTCTTTTTTCAATGACAGCCTAGCTGGATATAGTATTCTTGGCTGCATATTTTTCTCATTTAGTGCTCTGAATATATCCCGCCAGTCCTCTCTGGCCTGCCAGGTCTCTGTGGATAGGTCTGTTGCCAATCTAATGTTTCTACCATTGTAGGTTACATATCTCTTCTCCCGAGCTGCTTTCAGGATTTTCTCTTTGTCTCTGAGACTCGTAAGTTTTACTATCAGATGTCGGGGTGTTGACCTATTTTTATTGATTTTGAGAGGGGTTCTGTGTGCCTCCTGGATCTTGATGCCTGTTTCCTTCCCCAAATTAGGGAAGTTCTCTGCTATAATTTGCTCCAATATACCTTCTGCCCCTCTCTCTCTTCTTCTTCTGGGATCCCAATTATTCTAATGTTATTTCCTCTTATGGTATCACTTATCTCTCGAATTCTGCCCTCATGATCCAATAGTTGTTTATCTTTGTTTTTCTCAGCTTCTTTATTTTCCATCATTTCGTCTTGTATATCACTGATTCTCTCTTCTGCCTCATTTATCCTAGCAGTTAGCACCCCCATTTTTGATTGCACCTCATTAATAGCCTTTTTGATTTTGACTTGGTTAGATTTTAGTTCTTTTATTTCTCCAGAAAGGGTTTCTCTAATAACTTCCATGTTTTTTTCAAGCCCAGCTAGTATCTTTAAAATCATCATTCTGAACTCTAGTTCCAACATCATACTAATGTCCATATTGATTAGGTCCCTGGCAGTTGGTACTGCTTCTTGTTCTTTTTGTTGAGGTGATTTTTTCTGTCTTGTCATCTTATCCAGAGGAGAATAGATAAATGAGAGAACAAAATGCTAACAGGGTAACAACGTCACCAGAAAATATACTCTAAACAAATCAGAATAGACCTGAAACCAGGGGAAAGAAAGGGAAAGAAAGAAAAAAGAAAAAAATAAAACAAAAACAGAACAACAACAACAAAAAAACCAGAATATGATCAAATATGATCAGGCTGGTGCATAGATCAGTGCCACACATTAGACTTTGAGTGTATTTTGGTTTGTTAGAAGAAAGTGCCTTCCAAAATTAAAGAAAAACTTATATATGTACAAAAATAAGGGTTAATATGATGAAGAGATGGAATATGACTGTAAAGATGAAAATTATAAAAGATTTTATAAAAGGAATTGATAAGATAAGAAGGTGTTTGAAAAAAGAAAGAAGAGGATTTAAAAAAAAATGGAGAGAGTGTGATCAGGCAGGAGACTAGAACAAAGCCATACACTAGAGATTTAGGTTATATTTTGATCTGTTAGAAGAAACTGTATCTCAAAATTTTTAAGAGAGAACAACTTATATATATATTTGCCCAAAATAAGATAGAATATGACTCTAAAAATGAAAAATAAAAATGTTTTTTAAAAAAGGGTTTGATAAGATATTGGTTGAAAAAGGGAAAAAGAAAAATTCAAAAAAAAAAAATTAACTTTGAAAGACTAAAGAATCATGGGAAAAAAGCCATGAATTCTATGTGCAGTATTCCCCTAGCGCTGGAGTTCTGCCGTTCTCATTGATCGGTAAACTTGGTCTTGGCTGGCTGTTCTTGCTGATCTTCTGGGGGAGGGGCCTGTTGCCGTAGGTCCCAAATGTCTTTGCTGGAGGCAGAATTGCCCCGCCCTTGCTAGGTCCGGGCTAAGTAATCTGTTCGGGTTTGCTATCGGGAGCTTTTGTTCCCTGCTAGCTTTCCGTACAGCTTTGGAGGCCGAGAATGAAAATGGCAGCCTCCCAATCTCCACCCCGGAGGAGCCAAGAACTCGGGGCCCCACTCCTCAGTGTGCCCCCAGAGAAAAGCAGTCAGTCACTCCCATCTCCCTGGTCTCCAGGTGCATTTGGTGCTCACCCGGCCTGTGACCGAGCATTTCTATCTCTGGCACATGACCCTGCGTGGAGTCTCCAAACTCAGCAGATCCCTGTGGTGCCCTCCTGCACCACTCCTCCCGGGGGAGGAAGGGGAGTCTCCCCGGATCTGCCGCTTGTTGGGTCCCTGCTGGAGGAGCAGTGGCCTGACTGTGCTGCGGATCACGGTTTATGGCAACCCCAAGCTGAGAGCCCACGCCTTGGCTCCGTCTCTGCAGCCGGCTTCCCTGCTCCAATACCTGGGAGCTCTGCCGCGCTCAGGCACCCCCAGTCTTTCTGTGACCCCGAGGGTCCTGAGACCACACTGTCCTGCGAGGGTTCCAACCCCTGCATAGCCACTGGAGCGATGTCCCTCAGCGGAGTCGACTTCTAAAAGTTCCGATTTTGTGCCCCACGGCTCTATCACTTGCCAGAAGTGGCCAACGGAGGCCCCCTCCCCCGCCTTCTATTCTCCCGAATATTGCCTTGGATTCACTACTCCGCACGTCCTACCTTCCAGAAAGCGGTCGCTTTTCTGTTCAGAGAGTTGTTGCTATTCTTTTCTTCGATCTCCTGTTGAGTTCGTAGGTGTTCAGAATGGTTTGATCCCTATCCAGCTGAATTCCTGGGACCAGATGAAATCCAGGTCTCCTACGCCTCTGCCATCCTGCTCCACCTCAATCTTATTAATTCTTACAAAGAACCAGCTCCTAGTTTCGTTGATCTGTTCTGTTCTTTTGGTTTCTATTTCATTGATTTCTGCTCTGATCTTTACTATTTCTCTTCTCCTGCTGGGTTTAGGCTTTATTTGCTGTTCTTTCTCCAGCTCCTTTAGGTGTAGGGTTAGGTTGTGTATTTGAGACCTTTCTCATTTCTTGAGAAAGGCTTGTATTGCTATATACTTTCCTCTTAGGACTGCCTTTGCTGCATCCCAAAGATTTTGAACAGTTGTGTTTTCATTTTCATTGGTTTCCATGAATTTTTTTAATTCTTCTTTAATTTCCTGGTTGACCCATTCATTCTTTAGTAGGATGCTCTTTAGCCTCCATGTATTTGAGTTCTTTCCGACTTTCCTCTTGTGACTGAGTTCTAGTTTCAAAGCATTGTGGTCCGAAAATATGCAGGGAATGATCCCAATCTTTTGGTACTGGTTGAGACCTGATTTGTGACCTAGGATGTGATCTATTCTGGAGAATGTTCCATGGGCACTAGAAAAGAATGTGTATTCTGTTGCTTTGGGATGGAATGTTCTGAATATATCTGTGAAGTCCATTTGGTCCAGTGTGTCATTTAAAGTCTTTATTTCCTTGTTGATCTTTTGCTTAGATGATCTGTCCATTTCAGTGAGGGGGGTGTTAAAGTCCCCTACTATTACTGTATTGTTGTCGATGTGTTTCTTTGCTCTTGTTATTAATTGGCTTATATAATTGGCTGCTCCCATGTTAGGGCCATAGATATTTACAATTGTTAGATCTTCTTGTTGGATAGACCCTTTAAGTAGGATATAGTGTCCTTCCTCATCTCTTATTACAGTCTTTGGTTTAAAATCTAATTTGTCTGATATAAGGATTGCCACCCCAGCTTTCTTTTGGTGTCCATTAGCATGGTGAATGGTTTTCCACCCCCTCACTTTCAATCTGGAGGTGTCTTTGCATCTAAAATGTCTCTTGCAGACAGCATGTTGATGGGTCTTGTTTTTTTATCCAATGTGATACGCTATGTCTTTTGACTGGGGGCATTTAGCCCATTTACATTCAGGGTAACTATTGAAAGATATGAATTTAGTGCCATTGTATTGACTGTGAGGTGACTGTTACTTTATATTGTCTGTGTTCCTTTCTGGTCTATGTTGCTTTTAGGCTCTCTCTTTGCTTAGACAACCCCTTTCAATATTTCTTGTAGGGCTGGTTTCGTGTTTGCAAATTCCTTTAGTTTTTGTTTGTCCTGGAAGCTTTTTATCTCTCCTTCTATTTTCAATGACAGCCTAGCTGGATATAGTATTCTTGGCTGCATATTTTTCTCATTTAGTGCTCTGAATATATCCTGCCAGGTCTCTGTGGATAGGTCTGTTGCCAATCTAATGTTTCTACCACTGTAGGTTACAGACCTTTTGTCCCGAGCTGCTTTCAAGTTTTTCTCTTTGTCTCTGAGAATTAAGTCTGTACAGAAAGCTTTCACTAAGACTTAAAACTAGTATGTTTTACTAGTAGATGTTGGGGTGTTGACCTATTTTTATTGATTTTTGAGGGGGGTTCTGTGTGCCTCCTGGATTTTGATGCCTGTTTCCTTCCCCAAATTAGGGAAGTTCTCTGCTATAATTTGCTCCAATATACCTTCTGCCCCCCTCTCTCTTTTTTCTTCTTCTGGGATCCCAATTATTTTAATATTGTTTCATCTTATGATATCACTTATCTCTCGAATTCTGCCCTCGTGATCCAGTAGTTGTTTAGGTTTCTTTTTCTCAGCTTCTTTATTCTCCATCATTTGGTCTTCTATATCACTAATCCTTTTTTCTGCCTCATTTATCCTAGCGGTTAGAGCCTCTATTTTTGATTGTACCTCATTCATAGCCTTTTGATTTCTACTTGGTTAGATTTTAGTTCTTTTATTTCTCCAGAAAGGGTTTCTCTAGTATCTTCCATGCTTTTTTTCAAGCCCAGCTTGTATCTTTATAATCGTCATTCCTAACTCTAGTTCAGACATCTTACTAATATCTGTATTGATTAGGTCCCTGGCAGTCAGTACTGCCTCCTCTTCTTTTTTTTTTGAGGTGAGTTTTTTCCATCTTATCATTTTGTCCAGAGGAGAATAAATGAATGTGAGAACAAAATGCTAACAGGGTAACAAGGACCCCATTAACAAATCAGAAGAGACCCAAATCTGGGGGGAAAAGGGAAAAAGAGTAAGAAAAAAAAGATATGATCAAATATGATCATAGTGGTAAATAGATCAGTGCCACACACCAGATTTTGGGCATATTTTGGTCTGTTAGAATAAACTGCCTCCCAAAATTTTAAAGAAAGAAAAACTTGTATTTACCATTATTTTTGTATATATATAATGAAGGGATGGAATATAAGTGTAAAGATGAAAATTATAAAAGATTTTGTAAAAGGAATTGGTAAGAAGTTGGTTGAAAAAAGAAAAGAGAAATTAAAAAAAAAAGAATGTGATCAGGCAGGAGACTAGAACAAAGCCATACCCTTGAGATTTAGGGTATATTTTGGTTTGTTAGAAGAAACTGTATCCCAAAATTTTAAAGAGAGATCCACTTATATATATACCAAAAATAAGGTTAACTACAATGAAGGGATAGAATATGACTCTAAAAATGAAAAATAAAAATGTTTTTTAAAATAGGGATTGATAATATGTTCATTGAGCAAGTGAAAAAGATAATTAAAAAAATTAACTTTGAAAGACTAAAGAATTAAGGGGGAAAAAGCCATGAATTCTATGTGCTGTATTCCACTAGTGCTAGAGTTCTGCCATTCTCATTGATCGGTAAACTTGGTCCTGGCTGGCTGTTCTTGATGATCTTCTGGGGGAGGGGCCTTTTGCAGTGATTCTCAAATGTCTTTGCCTGAGGCGGAATTGCCGCGCCCTTGCTGGGGCCGGGCTAAGGAATCTGCTCGGGTTTGCTCTCAGTAGCTTTTGTTCTGTGAAAGCTTTCTGTACAGCTTTGGAGGACAAGAGTGAAAATGGCAGCCTTCCAGTCTCTGCCCTGGAGGAGCTGAGAACTCGGGGCCCCACTCCTCAGTGCTCCGCCAGAGAAAAGCAGTCAATCATTCCCATCTCCCCAGTCTCCGGCCGCACTCCGTGCTCACTGGGCCTGTGACCAAACATTCCTATCTCTGGCACCCAACCCTGTTTGGAGTCTCCAAACCCAACAGATTCCTGTGTTGTGCTCCTGCGCCGCTCCTCCCGGGGGAGGAAGGGGAGTCTCCCTGGATCTGCAGCTTGTTGTGTCCCTGCTGGAAGAGCAGTGGCCCGACTGTGCAGCCGATCATTTTGTATGGCCACACCGAGCTGAGAGCCCACTCCTTGGCTATGTCTTTGCAGCCAGCTTCCCCGCTCCAATACCTGGGATCTCTGCTGCACTCGGGCACCTCCAGTCTTTCTTTGACCCTGAAGGTCCTGAGACCACACTGTCCCAGCGAGAGTTCCACCCCCCGCTTAGCCACTGGAGTGACATCCCTCAGCAGAGCAGACTTCTGAAAGTTCCAATTTTGTGCTCCACTGCTCTATCATTTGTTGGTAGCCAGCTGAGGAGGCTCCCTACCCCCTACCCCTATGGTCTATCTTCCAGTATATTGCCTTGAATTCACTTCTCCGCATGTCCTACCTTCCAGAAAGTGGTCGCTTTTCTGTTCAGAATGTTGCTGCTATTCTTTTCTTCGATCTCCTGTTGAGTTCATAGGTGTTCAGAATGGTTTGGTACCTATCTAGCTGAATTCCTGGGACCAGACAAAATTTAGGTCTCCTACTCCTCCGCCATCTTGCTCCTCTGCCTGAGAGACGGAATCTTAAAAGGAGAGAAAAAGAAACTGATCATGCACTAAGGATTTTCAATAAGAAATACAGCTGATTTGTCGTTAGAAACCATCAAAAATAGAAGGCAGTGGGAGGACATATTCAGTTAGAATGGCTAAAATTAACAAGACAGGAAACAACAAATGTTGGCAAGGATGTGGAGAAAGGGGAACCCTCTTACACTGTTGGTGGGAATGCAAGCTGGTACACCCACTCTGGAAAACAGTATGGAGGTTCCTCAAAAAGTTAAACAGAACTACCCTATGACCCAGAAATTGCACTACTGGGTATTTATCCCAAAGATACAGATGTAGTGAAAAGGGACACCTGCACCCCAATGTTCAAAGCAGCAATGTCCAGAATAGCCAAAATGTGGAAGGAGCCAAGATGCCCTTCAACACATGAATGAATAAAGAAGATATGGTTCATATATACAATGGAATATGACTCAGCCATCAGAAAGGATGAGTACTTACCATTTACATCAACACGGAGGGAACTGGAGGGTATGCTAAGTGAAATAAGTCAAACAGAGAAAGACTATTATCATATGGATTCACTCATGTGGAACATAAGAAATAGTGCAGAGGATCATAGGGGAAGGGAGGGAAAACTGAATGGAAAGAAATCAGAGAGGAGACAAACTATGAGAGACTCTTGACTCTGGGAAACAAACAGCGTTGTGGATGGGGAGTTGGGTGAGGAGATGGGGTAACTGTGGGTGATGGGCATTAAGGAGGACATGTGATGGGAAGAGCAGTGGGTGTTATACGCAACTAATGAATCATTGAACATTACACCAAAAACTAATGATGTAATATATGTTGGTTAATTGAATTTAAATTAAAAAAACAAAAACACAAAGTGCTAAATGAAAAAAAAAAAAAAAAACCCTGTCAACCAAGAATTTTATATCCAGCCAAATCATCCTCCAAAAAGTAAGAACTTGAGACATTTCCAGATGAACAGAAACCAGGAGCATTCATCACCACCTTTACCTGTCCTATAAAAAATTCCTCAGTGGTCCTTCATGATGCAGTGAAGCTACCCTAGAAAGTAATTTTAAAGAGCACTGGTAAAAGTAACTGCATAGATTAATATAAAGAAAAGTATACACATATTTTTGTTTGCAACTTTTTTTCTCCTATCTGATTTGAAAGAAAACTGCATAAAGCAATAGTTATTAATCCATATTGCTGGTCATACAATGTATAAAGAAGTAATTTGCATAACAATAGCACAAAGGAGGGGGACAAAGCTCTATATGAGTACAGTTTGTACACACTATTGAAATTAAACTAGCATGATAATTGTAATTTCCAGAAAAAAACATGAAGAAAGTAACTTGATAATATAATAAAAGAAGCACTAAGGAGAATAAAATTAAACACTAGAAATATGTATTTAACACAAAAAGAGCAGTAGGAGAACACAACACAGGACATGCAAAATAAATAGCAAAATGGCCAATATAAATTCTACCTTATTTGTAATCCCATCAAATTTAAATTTATTAAGTTCTCAATAGGGAGAGAATAGCAAAATGGATTGAAAGTGAACCATGATCCAACTAAATGTTGTCTCTAAGACATAATACTTTAGATTCAAACACACAAATAGTTTAAAAGTAAAAGGATATAAAAAGAAACCCCACACAGTGATTAAAAGAGAGCAAAATGGCCATATTATTATCAGGCCCTACTAATATTTTGACTCTAGGACCAAAATTGTTACTAAAGGACAATATTTAATAATAAGAGTCCATTTATCCAGAGTATACAGCAAATATAAATATACACATACCTAACAATGGGGCCCAAAATATATGAAGTAAAATGTATAGAATTAGAGACTTCAATATCTCATTCTAAGCAATGGATTCAACTGGACAGAAGATCAACACGGAAATAGAAAATTTGAACAATATAAACCAACTAGACATAAAAGACATCTATAGAATGTTACATCTAAGAGTAACTGTTTAAGTGGCTCCATGTTAGGCATGTGGCAGTTGAACTCATGACCCTGAGATTGAGACCTGAGCTGAGATCAAGAGTAGACACTTAACTGATTGAGTCACACAGGTGCCCGAACAGAGTAAATATTCTTAAGTGCTCACCTGGAACATTATCTACAAGATACCTGTAGGTTAGGCCACAAAACAAGTTTCAATAAATTTGAAATGATTGAAATAAAATATATATATATATATATTCTCCAGGCACAATGGAATGAATTCAGAAACCAATAACAGAAGGAAATTTTGAAAATTTATAAATTATATATATAAAAAGATACTAATAATAGATGAGCCAAGGAAGAAGTCAAAGGGGAATTTAGAAAATACTTCCAGATGAAGGTAAGCAAAATAACATAAAAAAGAAAAGAATGTTACTACAGTAGTGCTTACAGGGAAATTTGTAGCTGTAAATGATTCTATTAAAAAGAAAGACATTTCTCTCAAGAAGATACACATATGGCCAATAAGCCATGAAAAGTGCTCATCATCATCAGTCATTAGGGAAATGCAAATCAAAACCACAATGAGATGTCACTTCACACCCACTAGGATAAATAACAATTTTAAAAGACAATAACAAAGATTGGAATGGATGTGGAGAAATTGAAACACTCATACATTGCTGGTGAGAATGTAAAATGATGCAGTCTCATTGTAGAACAGTTTGGAAGTTCCCCAATAGATTCCTCAATGACAAATGAAAACAAATGGCACAAAGTGTACTACATGTATTTTTTTTCTGTACTTATTTTAATTGACTGAAAGTATCAATATAAAATAGTTGAGGATTTGAAGTTGAATTAGAGCTAAGCCAAAAAAAAAAAAAGACTGAAAAAATGCAAACTCTACTACAATCCTCTAATCTTTTTTCTCTAAAAACATTTTTCATTTCCATATTAGAGACACAGCTATGAATCTTCTTATATTGATGAATAAAAGTAGATATTTTTCTATGATCAGACTTATTACCCTATATAGCAACATTCATAATGGCCAAAAAGTGGAAACTCAAATGTCCAACTCAAATGGTTAAACAAAATATGGTACATTGATACAATGGAATATTACTTAGCCACGTATAGAAAGGGAGTATTGATTCATACTATAATATGGATGAATCTTGAAAACATTATGCTAAGTGAATGAAGCCAGAAACTAAAGACCATTTTGTGATTTAATTTTTATTAAATGTACCAAATAGGTAAATCCATAGGGACAGAAAGTAGATTAGTGGCTTCCAGGGGCTGGGGCGTGGTAGATGGGGAGTGACTGGAAGTTTCCTTTTGTAGTGATGAAAATATTTTGGAATTAAATAGTGGTATTAGATATACAACTTTGTAAATATTATAAAAGCCACTGAATTACATATTTTAAAAGGTTAAGTTTTATGACAACTCTACCTCAAAAAAAGTAAAAGATGAAGTCAGAAAAAGCAATATTAATCCTAACTGGGAAAATTGACTATAAGTGCTCTGCAAATAGGGAAACATTGTTATAAGCAGAGACAGCAAAGCATGAAGCATGAATTAGAAGTTAATATTTCTCTTTTTCTGCAAGGTAATACTCAGGAATGAGATTAATTATATGTGGCTAGGTTGGAGAGAAGCAACACTGGGCATCTCTGTATGTTCCAGGTCAACTCTCTATGACCCTGGCTAAAAGGAAATTAAGGAGTATATACAGCATGCTCTATAATGACCTCCAATTCTGCTTTCATTACTCTGGACTCTGTACATCTAAGACTGTCCCATTGTGAGTTTTCCAGGCTGGAGAGCAAAGGAATCCTAATCCAGATTCCTCTCAAAACCATAGCATGTAGCCAGTCTTCTGTTCTGCATAATTATGAGGTTAGGTCTGTACTTCTCATTTCAAAATTGTATTCCCGGGTTGAACTTAGGCAATTCAAATGCTAAGTCTGAGCCACATTTCCTAACATTGGAAGGAAACCCACAGCTGACAGAGGAGCACATTTCCCCAAAGTGGGTACAAGTTAAATTAACGATGATGTTTTTTTTTTTTTTTTTTAAGATTTTATTTATTTATTTGAGAGAGAGAGAATGAGAGACAGATAGCAAGAGAGGGAAGAGGGTCAGAGGGAGAAGCAGACCCCCCGCTGAGCGGGGAGCCCGATGTGGGACTCGATCCCGGGACTCCAGGATCATGACCTGAGCCAAAGGCAGTCGCTTAACCAACTGAGCCACCCAGGCGCCCCAACGATGATGTTTAATATATAGTTTAGAGAACCAAAATATTTTTCTACCTATAATGAGAGTTTGTAGCATCATTGGCTGTCATAGGATTTGAAACACATGGAAAGATAGAAAAAATGGTAAAGGAAATCAGGAACCCAGAGTATATGAGATTCTTGATTGTTTTTAGTTTTTGTTTTTTGATCTGCAAATGAATATCTCAATTTGACATAGGTCTTCATGTTCAGTTCTCCAACTAGGAACCATACCTGTAAAATAGCTTTTACCCGGAAAAAAACCTATGGTGTAATTTGGTCCATTCTTCTGTCTGAACTTACCATCTCTTCGAACCCACTCTACCACCCCATCTTTAGGAAGTAGTTCCATACCCTTTCACCCACTCATTCTGTCTCTTAAGTGGCCTTTGGAAGATCATTTGAACTCCTGTTGCTATCTCTAGAGGGAGTAATATGGGGCCCACTTGAGTCTCCTTCCTCTATTGAGACTGAGAAAAGGAGTCAGGAGTCACTCCCTTCTCCATTCCTCACATTCTATCCCAACCCCAACAATTCCTACGTGGAGCTTTCAGAACAGACAATGGAGACAGTATTTTCTATTACCCTTATCTATGTTTGGGTTATATGGGAAAACCCAGGATAATGTATCCAAGTGATACTCCTCCACTAAACTTTCACCTCATAGTGAGGGTACCACTTTGAAAATTCTTTCTTTTCATTTTAAATTTTCATCTCTCTTCCAGAATGCTTCACTCTCCAGATTTATTCTTTCATTTTTCCTACCCTCACTGTGTTCCTCTTAAAGTACCATCTGGAAAAAAAATAATATATGACAGATTACAGAAATAACTCAGTGATCTGAAGACTGTGCTGATGGTCTGTGAGGATAACCCTGTGTAACTGAAAAGGATAAAACTGTGAGGATAAAGATGTGTGTAGTGGTGACATTTTCCAGCATCTGCATCTGCTTTGGTTTCATAGATTTAGGTTCTAGTGAGGCTTTTCTCAGGTCTGTGATCTGTGCTTTTCTCCTTGCTGCCACCTTGGAAGACGGAGTAGGAGAAGATAATTGACTCAAATAGCAACTTATATTATATTGGCTTATTTATAAGCTTTCTACAGGTAACTTGTTAATTCTTAGCCCCACTATAAATGTAACTTCCCCCACCCCCGAAGTCATCCCTAATACTGCAAGCTGGAATTACATTTTTTAATTTTCTCCTCTGACTACTAATGGGAGGCTCATCATCTGAACTTCTTACAGGCATTTATAACTATAATAAAAGGCAGAATGTAATTTGTGGGTGTCTATTGTGTCTTTAAGTTCCTTGAGGGCAAGATTAATGTCTAAATGAGTGTTCTATCCCCATGTGGGTTAATATACCACTTTGTAGACTGTAGTTCAGAAGGACATTTTCTTGATGGATAGATATATAAGTAAAAGGAGGATCATGAATCAGTTCACTGACAACTGATTCTACAGTAAAGGAATAAGGGAGGTAGGTACTGGGAATAGAAAGACTGTTCTTTTCCAAGTACTAAAGCCAAACTGTAGGCCCAGATCTTGGGTAGCAAGCTGGGATTCTGATGGCAGGAGGAAGATAATAACTTTAGCCAATCAGCTGGAGAAGCTGGGCACTTGACTGGCCAGTCTTAGTTCTGAATCTGTAGTTTATGGCGCATAAGGTGCAGACAAAAAGAGAAATATTTACCAACCATTAGCCACATAAAAGATACTATGATTATTGCCTGAATTCTCTTTTCCTCTCCCCCACCCCTATTTTCTCACTCTGATCCTTGTTTCCTCATTTGTTTATGGTAAAAAGGGAGTTTCATTTCTATTTCAATAAGTTAATATAGGATATTCTTTCAGAAGAGTTCTGTTGATCATCTGAAAGCTTTGCAAATATAGACAGTTAGTAAAGCAAGTGGTTTATTTAGGTGGTGAGATTAATGCCCATGAAGGAGAAAATGTAGAAGTAGGATTAAGCAGATCTAACAAGTTTTGACCAGCTAAATGAGGAAATGTAAAGCAAAGAAGTGACACACATTGAGCAGACATAGCCAGATCCTAGTAGCCCTATTATGCTCCATCATTGGCTGGGGATACCTGGGAGAAATGTGGCCTCAGCTGGAAAGGTGAGGCAGATCCCAAAGGAACTAACGACTGGAGGTTATCAATCAGCTATCTGAATTTCTTGCAGCTGAACAAGTTTTTTTTTTTAAGACTGACCCAAGTGACATACCTCCATGGCTGGCACACCTTCCATAAGATCTTGATTAATATAGACATCCTATGGCATTATGCTTGGCTGATCCCAGGGTATGGCCTCAAAGATTCATAGAGCATTGGAGTCAGAAGTGTCCCTGGAAACCATCCACCATATTCTTGGTTGCCCCTGGTTCCCCATAAGGGTCACTGTGGGAATCAGAAGGGAAGAAAGAATAGTAAAGACTCCTGATTCTCTAACCTTCCTTCCAAATAGTGGCTTTGACTTCTTATGCTAAAGATAAGGATTTCCATGTAATATTCCATTAAAAAATAGCCTCTGTTACTAATAAAAAATAAAAAATGTTTAAAAAATGTTTTTAAAAAACATTGATCTTATCCAACAGCTCATACCCTGAGTGGTGAGGGAATACCAGGGTTTTATAACTTTTCAGACATGAATAGTTTTACAGTAGATGCTAGGAATTATACATAAATCACAGCCATTCTTGTCTGTGCCATAGTCCTGCATCTAAGAATAGCCATAAAGGAATGACACTTAGAGATCACTTGGGGAGAGTCAGGTGGAGAAAGGGGAAGGGATTTCTTCAAGGTCAAACAGGGGCAGGAATAGGACCAGTAGTTGGGTTGCCTATCTATGCAGAGTGTTCTTTTCAATCTGTCTTCACGCTCCCATGATTGAGCTAGATCCAGGTGAAACACAAAAAGCACAATAGATGTTACCCAAAACAAAACAAAACAAACTATCAAAAATTATAAGTATCAAGATCAAAAAATTATCCTTATCCAACCCTGAAGTGGAATCCTTTTTTACAGGAAACCTCATGAGGAGCCACAATATAGCAAATAGAAGTTGAGCTGCTATGATTACAAAGAGGGGGTAGTTTGCTGGACGTTAGTGGGAGTCAGAGGCTTCCTGTTCTATTTGACATTTTTCTTCTCTTCCCACTGTACAGTGGCTCTGGAATACCTCTGTAGAACTCTTGGCCTCTGAGTGACATGGTATAATAAAGAGGAATATACCAAAACTCAGAATGGCATAGCCACTGTCAATGTTACATAAGTGGGTTAGTTGTAAAACGAGTTGCCTCATCGTTCCAGCCCACAATACAGCACTTTGAAGGCAACTCTTATTCTTAAAAACTAGAAAGTTTAGAAACAGAAAACTTAAGGCTTTAGAAGGTATTCTCTCTTGTGCTATAAATTTGAATCTGACAGCAGCCCCTGATTTGAAAATATGCATGGGGTTGAAGCCAAGCTTAGGAAATTTATTTCCACACATAAACTAACATGGAGGGAAACCTGTTTTCACTTCGAAGCTGTTGATTCTGCAAAGCAGTGCACTGACAAAGCACTGACAAAGCAATTTACATCTGTCAACCCCCTTCCTTCTCAGAACAGAAAATGGCCTCTCCACTCACTATGGTGGCAAGAAGAGCCAGGTTTTGGAATGAATTAGATTATCTGATGAAATGTATATTACATTTTGACTCCATCATCCTTACCGTGTAGAAAGGATTTAAATTCCATTATATCTAACTTACTAACAGAGTGGATTGTTGACTCTTCCTCCAGAAGGAGTCCCTTTCAGAGGTTAGTATCACACAGCCCAGAAAACTGTAAAAGCAGCCAGCAGGCCACAATGAGGCCCTTCCTTGCTCGCTCGCTTTCCCAATGATTGCTCTTTCCTCTGTCCCACCTGACCACCCCCACCTGTTCTTGATGCCAGGCTGACACCATCTCACCATTGGCCCATCAGCTACTCCAGAAAGATGCTAAAAAAAAAAAAAAAAAAAAAAAGTTGTATATGCAGCTGCTCAATCTTGGCGAGTCAGAAAATCTGATTAGATTTCCATGCCTTCCAAATACAATACTGCAGGCAGTCTGCCAAGCAAATCACTGGGCACTTTTAATCAGCCATTTCACAGAGAATTTCCCGGGGCCCTGGGCAGTGGCAGCCTTCCAGAAAGAAGGAATAGGAAATGCTCACAGAGAAGCAGCCAAGGCTGTGTGGGCCTAGTCTTAGTTGGGTGTGTGGTGGAGGACAAAGCGAGTACAATTTCAGAGTACTTCACAGTTTACAAAGCACATTCATACTCATTATTTCATTTGAGGCTCTACACAAATCCATGAGGTAAGACTAAAAGGAGATATTCTCATATCCATTTTCCAGTTTTTAAAAAATAGTGTTCACACAGATAGTTGCTAACCTAATTCCGTGTAGTAATTGGCAAGGTTGAGACTCAAAGCAGGGGTTTTGTGATTCCACATTCCATATTGTTTGCATTTTCCTGCACAATGCCAACACCCACTGCTAACATGTCGTGAAGTATTGTGTGCCCGGTGCTCTGATAGTGCTTTTCCTGCATTATCATCATAGACGTCCTGTGAGCCGGGTACCTACATGTCCCTGTTTGGCACAGTGAAGCTCAGAGAGATTGTATGATATTAACCTTTCCTTATCTGTGCAACTAAAACTTCAGGGAAATTAGCTTGATCCACACATGTGATTTCTCATTTCTACCCCTAAACATTACATAACTGTGAGAGAGCTTCACATACCACACCCTAAGTAGCCCCTGGAAACAGCTTATTAGAAGGCTTCAGAGGTGGTAAATTTCAGTAAGACAGGAATCTTCCTACATTAAATAACACTGTGCTTATTCCTTCTTTCACCTCCTCATCCTCCATAATCTACTAGGTCACCAACTTTGAGGGGTAGTTATAACCTTAGGAAGAAAGAAGATAAGGATTATTGTGTTCTATGTGTCCCTTTACTTTGATGCAGAGTTGAATCTTTTCTGCTTGAGAAGTCCTTTTGGTTCTAACATGGTGAAGTGTAAGGTGGAAGAAGTCTAAGTAGGAAGGGGAAGAGGATAAACGGAAATGTTTAGTAAATGGTCAGTGCTCCTAAAATGGTCACTGTTGTCATTTTGAGTTGTTGTGATGCTGGAGCAAGCATCGGGCATTTACGATTACAACTGTGGTGGCTTGACATGAGCAGGCCATGAGAACTGGTGCCCTCAGTCTAACCCTGTTTCTTTTCATTCTAGAAAGTAGAGCAGGAAGTAAATCGGAGAAAGGATTGTCATTATTTATAACTGTTTTGTAAGGAGACATTTCTTTAAAAGAGGTTCAGGTATACATTTGGGGATGAGGCTTCCCTGCATTTAGATGCCCTTACTTTCCTCTCCTCATCCCTATTCCAAGTCTTATGCCTCTTTGAAGGTCCCCTAAGGCCAAGGAAGCCTTCCCTAACTCATCTACCTCTTCAGAAAACATCAATAGCATTTATTGTCAGAACTCAACAAACAAGTATTGGATATAGGCACTTTTATTCTTATCTAATTATGTAATCTTTTAGTCTCAACTAAACCTCCGAATTCTTGAGGGCAGTGATCACATTGTCATCATCTTATGTCATCTGTACTTCTTGGGGCCTGGACACATAGTAAGTGATAAATGAACCTTGATAGATACCGATTAGTAGTGAAACACATATAAAACTTTATCACACATTCATAAAGCTCTTATATACCTAAGCACACAGCCTATGCACAGAAGTTCAAATTTTGGCAAAAAACTATTGACAAGGAAAGAGAAGTTGCAAAGTCACTCTTAATGTAATGTTTAACCATCTACTTCTAAAGCTAGTGTTTTCAAAAATATTTTTCTTAACCACTGACTTCAGAACACGTGTACCTTTCAGTGATATTTGTGGATCACATTTTGTTTTCTATATTTATCAGGGAGTCTGCCTGAGCAAATATTATGTCCTAGTCCAAATAGCTCCAATTAAAGCAGAAGCCCTTAGTTAAACAAACTGGAAAATAAGTTCAAAGTACATATCCTTGGGTGTTAAATCAACCAAAAACAATATATTGTGGATTAATTTGTGTCTACCAGTGGAGGAGGATTACTGCTAGATTTAACAAGTTTTTTTTTAAATTTCTCAACTTCAGAGACCATTTAGGGAAATAGGGCAGTCCATGAAACTGGTTTTTAAAAAATAGCACAAGAGAGAACATACAAAGGCTAAATGCTAATTTGTTACTGTCATTCAGAATAAAGTCTTGGGTGCATAGCATGGAAGAGCTGTTAAGAGCTTGGGGGTGAGCTAGTCCAATTTCCTTATGTAAGTAACAGGGGAGAAGCTGAAGCTTGGAAGTGTGAAATGATGCACTCAGAGTCACACAGTTGTGTGGGCAGGAGACTTGGTTCTAGTCTCAATTCTATTTCCAATGATATAAATGGAATTCTATATCCAAAGATATAAACCCTTTAAGGAATACCAAGATGATAGATGTTAATACAAGGTGGAATAGTCTAGGAAAACTTATGTAATTCTTTACCTATTTCATTTACTGTGTTTCTTCAACGTAGGGGAAAAGATTGGTCTTTTTAATTTTGGAAATTCTGTTCATAATATTAAAACACTATAGTAAATTGTCTGAGTATTAAAAGCCCAAGAAGGCCTCATTTTTATTCATCAGATGTAAATGCAATGATTTGACTATAGGTGTCATTAACTGGCTAATAACTATTTATGACCTCAGGATGCAGTTTCTACCAGTTAACGGGCTACGTAGTAAAGCTATGATTTTATTTCAGCCATTATGGCTCTTGGTCTCAGTTGCTTGTATTAAAGCATGAACAGGTTCTGCTGATTATCTACATAATAAGAGATCATGTTCCAAGGGCCTTCAGAAAAACTCTCATCAAACAAAATTGGAGTTGTGCCTCAGAAGGAAGCCTTGCAGAAAAACATGTTGATTGCCCCAAATAACCCTCACGAATCACACTTACAGGAAATTGATCATACATTTTTTCTCAGCCGCATTTTCAAGCAATTGTGAATCACTAAGTGCTGGGGGGATTGTATCTACTGACACTTCTCAAACAAAATTTTTCCAAGCTGCTTCCACTTAGCCACTCTTGTAGGCACAGCTTTACAGAACATGCAGAGAGTCAGTTCTGGCTGAGCTGGGCTCAGAATGCAGGATCTATTTATGAATGGTTGGCTAGATGGGCTCAAAAAAGAGTAAGGCTTGGCAATGCCTACATCTGGTTTCCTGACCATCCTTCAAGCCAAACTCCCATGTCTTCCTCCCCTATTTTTTTCCCCTTTAAGAATCTATTCTTTTCAAGATTTTATTCCTCTATTCAGCTTGTATTGAATGACCATGCACAATGTGCCAGGACTAGAGAAGAGGCAAAAGAAGTTTAAGATATGTTCCTTGTTCATTCTGACTGCTGGTTTTTACCTCCACCATACTGCTCTTGATGAAGTTACAATTATGTTTTGCCTGGATTATTGCTGTAGCCATAGTCCTAACTGATACCCCTTTATATATTCTATCATTCCTTTCCTGAAAATCCCCCAGTGGCTTTGTATCTCAAAATAAAAGCCAAAGTCCTCACCATGGCCTACACAACCCTCTATGACCATGTGCCATGTTTGTGTGAAATTATGTCCTGCCACCTGTCCTCTCACTGCACTCTGATCTGACTCCACTGCTGCTTTGCTGCTCCTCAAACATTATAGTGACTCAAGCACTTTAAGACTTCTGCCCTTGCTGTTCCCTCAGCCTGGAATCTTTTTTCCCTTAGGCACCCCGTGGTTTCTCCTTCATTTTATTTAGGTTTATTGTCAAATGGATACTTACCATGAGAACTTCCCTGACCAACTGATCTAAAATACACTCATCTCTGTCTTCTCATCTTGCTTTCTTTCTCTTCTTAGCATTTAAAACCATTTCAGTTGATTGCTTTATCTGCCTCCCCAAACTAGGTGAGTTTGATGAGAATAAGAAATTTGTTTAGTTCTCTAGCATATCCATAAAATCTAGAGCTGCACCTGGCAGAAGTTCAATTGTTCAATAGTTCATATTAATACATTGTCTGAACTAGAAAGTTTATATGCCTCAGTGATGAAAGATGCATGCACCCATGAATGAATGAAATGGAGTGCTGTGATGAGCTTCTTACTGTTTAGTGCATGAAGTCCTCTCTCTTCATTCTAGCCTTCAAAGTCATTCTATTAGAGATACTTTCAGATTCAACTAACAACACAATCAGCAGTTTAAATACTAAAGACACTCAATTAGGTCATAGAACAAGAAGCCTGGAGGAAAGCAGTCTTGACCCAGTAGGTGCCTAAGAGGTATATCAAAGACAGAACTTCTTTCTCTACCCTCACTATCCTTACCATGCTGGCTTAGTACAAGATAATACAACCAGGCAGCATGTATATACTCAAGGCATGGAAGATAGAAGTGGTAGTGAATCTAACCTATTTTTGAAGAAAACAACTTTCCCAGGTGTCTTTTCCTAGGAGAATTTTCATTATAACCGTGCCATTTATCCATTCCCTAAGTCAGGGAATTTTTTCATTTTCCAGCCTCTAAGGTGGAAGTAGGCAAAGGAGAAGTGGGTTGGGAATGGATTTTAGTGTAGCCAAGCTCCACTGTCTGTCATCTAATGCCTTTCATGATATAACCCCCACCTTGATTTCCCACTACTATATAGTTCCTATTGCAGCCCAACTCAGCTATTCAGTTTGCCAAACACTTCTGCCCCCTACTTTTAGTTTGTTTTTTAATAGACAATTTCAGAGCAGTTTTAGATTTATGGGAAAATTGAGAAAACAGTATAGGGAGTGCCCTTATACCCCCTAGTTTCCCTATTAATATCTTATATGAGTATCATACATTTGTTACAACAAATGGACCAATACTAATACATTACCATTAATAAGATTTCTTTAGTTTTATCTAATGCCACTTTTCAATCCAGGAACACATTCAGGATATCATATTGCATTTAGGTGTCCTATTTCCTTAGACTGTGACGGTTTCTTAGACTTTCCTTGTTCGTGATGACCTTGATGGATTTAAGGAGTACTGGTTAGGTTTTATAGAATGTCTCTCTACTGAAATTTGACTGACATTTTTCTCATAAAATGCTACTTGCATCATATCATATCAGGTACATTCTATCAATATGAGATGTTTGTCTAGTCTCTTTACTATGAAGTTATGCCTTTTTAGCCTTTGCATAATCACTAAGTATTTCCCCTCCTTGAGGGTAGACTGTCTACATTAATTATTTGGGATTGTTTTGCATTGGACATTTGTCTCTTCTCCCCCCCCTATTTATTCAATCACTGATTTATATAAGTATGGACACACTGATACACGCATACCTCGCTTTATTGTGCTTCACCTTATTGCATTTTTTACAAATTGAAGATTTGTGGCAATACTGCATAGAGGGTTCATCAGCATATTTCCAGCAGCATTGTGAAACTTAATGTCTCTATGTCACATTTTGATAATTCCCCATATTTTAAACTTTTTCATTATCATATTTGTCATGGTGATCTATGATCAGTGATTTTGGATATTACTATTGCCATTATTTTGGGCAGCCAGAAATCATGCACATATAAGATAGCAAACTTAACTGAAAAATGCTGTGTGTTCTGAATGCTCCACCAATTGGCCATTCCCCCATCTCTTCCCCTCTCCTTGGGCTTCCCTATTGCCTGAAACACAACAATATTGAAATTAGGCTCATTAATAACACTAAAATGGCCTCTAAGTATTTTTTTAAAGATTTTATTTATTTACTTGAGAGAGCGAGAGGGATAGAGAGAAAGAGGGAGAGAGCACAAGAGGTGGGGAGGGGCAGAGGAGAAGCAGACTCCCCACTGAGCAGGGAGCCTGAAATGGGGCTCAATGCCAGGGTCCTGGGATCATTTACCTGAGCCGAAGGCAGACAGTTAACTAACTAGAGGCCAGGTGCCCCTAGCCTCTAAGTATTTAAGTGAAAGAAAGAGTTGCATGTCTCTTACTTTAAATCAAAACTCTAAAAATAAGCTTAGTGAGGAAGGCATGTCAAAAGGTAAGATAGGCTGAAAGTGAGGCCTCTTCCCTCAGTCAGCAAGGTTGTGAATGCAAAGGAACAATTGTTCAAGGAAATTAAAAATGCTACTCCAGTGAACACACAAATAATAAAGTGAAATAACTTTATTGCTACTATGAAGAAAGTTTTGAGTAGTCTGGATAGAAGATCAAACCAGTCACAACATTCCCTTAAGCCAAAGCCTAGTCCAGAGTGAGGCCCTAACCTTACTCAATACTAAGAATGCTCAGAGAGAAGGTGAGGAAGTTTCAGAAGAAAAGTGTGAAGCTAGCAGAGATTGGTACGTGAGCTTTAAGGAAAGAAGCCATCTCCGTAACATAAAAGTACAAGGTGAAGCAGCAAGTACTGATATGGAAGCTGTAGCAAGTTATCCAGAAGTCTAGCGGAGATAATTAATGAAGGAGGTTAAACTAAAGATTTTTAGTGTAGATGAAAGATGGGAGATGAGACAATTTAGGACTCCACAGCAAGGGGGGAAGAGTCAGTTCCTGGTTTCAAAGCTTCAAAGACAAGCTGACCCTCTTAAGGGCTAATGCAATGGGTTACTAAGGTGAAGCCAATGCTCATTTACCATTCTGAAAATCCTGGGACCCTTGAGAATTATGCTAAATTACTCTGTCTCTATAAATTAAACAACAAAGTCCAGATAAGAGCCCATCTGTTTATAAAATGGTTTACTACATATTAAGCCCACTGTTGAGACCCCCTGCTCAAAAAAATTCATTTCAAAATATTACTGCTTATTGAAAATACAGCAGGTCACCCAAGAGCTCTGATAAAGATGTACAATTAAATTAATGTTGTTTCATGCCTGCTAATAAAATATCCATTCTGCAACCCATGGATCAAGGAGTCACTTTGACTTTCAAGTCTTATTATAAAATGTATACAATACATTTTATAAAGCTATAGCTTCCATAGATACTGATTTCTCTGATGGATCTGGGCAAAATCAACTGAAAACTTTCTGGAAAAGATTCACTATTCAGATATCATTAAGAACATTCTTGATACATGGGTAGAGATAAAAATATTAACATTAAACAGGAGTTTGGAACTCTTTGGTTGGTTGATTCCAACCCTCATGGATGACTTTGAGGGTTTAAGACTTCAGTGGAGGAAGAAACTGCAGATGTAGTAGAAAGAGTGAGAGAACTAGAAAAGGAGCCTGAAGATATGACTGAATTGCTGCAATGTCATGATAAAACTTTAATGGATGAGGGATTACCTCTTATGGTAGCAAAGTAAGTGGTTTCTTGAGATGGAACCTACTCCTGATAAAGATGCTGTGAAGATTGTTGAAATGAGAACAAAAGATTTAGAATATTACATAAACTAGACTTCCAGGGAATATGGCAGAGTAGGAGGACCCTAGGCTCACCTTACCCCATAGATACAACTAGATAACACTCACATCAGTGTAAGTAACCCAGAAAATGACTGAAGACTGGCAGAATAAACTCCACAACCAAATGTAGAGAAGAGGCCCCATCAAAGAGGGTAGGAAAAGTAGAAATGTGATCAGAAAATAAATGGACTCACAGGATTGTCTGTGAGTTATTATTTTCCTGGAGGGACAGATATTGCTGGGGAACTTCTCTGTGAACAAAGGAACTGGCAGGTGCCATTTCCCTTCCCGACCCAGCAGCAAACACACAAAGCCACCTGTAGGACTTGCTACCTAACTTGCAAGCACTGCAACCCTACTCCCACATGCTGTGGTTCTACCAAGCCACTCCTCCAGACAGCCCACTTCAGGCCAGGTGCTGTAGGGCCCCTCCTGCAGAGGACCTCTTCACCTCTCCCCCTGCCCAGCAGTATGCTTTGGTGAATCCACCCTCTCCAGTGTGCTCTTGTCCAGAGTCCATATAGGATGGTGCCACAAGCCTGGCAGTGTGAAAGCAGCCCGTATATTGTGACTAGCACCATTCCAAAGTGACTCCTGCCCTGGAGAGAAGGGAAAAATAACCACACACACCAGTCAGATGGAGGCCCTAGCAGTGGGCTAGAAGACAACATCTGGTCTGATTACAGACCCTACTCGCCAGTGAAGGCTTTTTAGGGGATAGCACAGAGAATGCACCCTACAGTTTGATGCTGCTGCATCTCTGACAAACTCCTGTTCTGATTTGACTTAAGCCCATGGCATTGCCAGACTGGCCCACTCACACCACAGTGACCAAACATTGCCCACAATAGGCAAAAGGAGACTCTACATAAACTGGCCTAAAGGAAAAAGCAGTTCAGCCACAACAGCAGAGCATATTCATCACACATATTCTCTTGGCATATTAGACACCTCTGAAATGCAAGGTTCTGATGAATGGGGAGATTGCAGGGTACTACAGAATCTCTTCTTCATAAGGCTACTACTTTCAAGAGCAGGAGATGTAGGAGACCTTCCTAACACACAAACTAACACAGAGTTAGACTAAATGAGGAGACAGAGAAATATGACCCAAATGAAAGAACAGGACAAAATCACAGAAGGAGACCGAAGCAAAACAGAGATAAGTAATATGCATAATAGAGTATTTAAAGTAATAATCATAAAGATACTCAATGGACTTGAGCAGAGTGGAAGACATCAGTGAGACCATTAACATAAAGAAAAACCAGTGAGAGATGAAGAACACAATGAAAAAAATTTAAAATACACTAGAGGGAATAAATAGTAGACTAGAGAAAATAGAAGAAAGAATCAATGATCTGGAGGACAGAGTAATGTCAAGTAATAAGGTGAGTGGGTGAGGCAAAATGAAAACAGACTTAGGGAACTCAGCAACATCATAGCTATCCCCTTCACATTATGGGGATCTCAGAAGGAGAAGAGAAAGAAAAGGAGGAAGAAAACTTATTTGAAGAAATAACAGCTGAAAACTTCCAAAATCTGGGGAAGGAAACAGAAATCCAGATCCAGGAGGCAGATCCCCCAGCAAAATAAACCAAAGGAGGTCCACACCAAGACACATAGTAATTACAATGGCAAAATATAGTGTAAAGAGAACATTTTTAAAGCAGTAAAAGAAAGCCGTTACATGCAAAGGAAACCCCATAAGGCCATGAGCAGATTTTTCTGCAGAAACTTTGCAAGCCAGAAGGGAATAGCATGATATATTCAAAATGCTGAAAGGAATAAATCTGCAGCCAAGAATACTCTATCTAGCAAGGCTATCATTCAGAACAGAGAGATAAGAAGTCTCCCAGACAAAAAAAAAAAAAAGTTAAAGGAATTCATGACCACTAAGCCCTATAAGGAATGTTAAAAGGGATTCTTCTAGTGGGAATGGAAGACCATAAACAAAAGTAAGGAAAGTGGGAAGCACAAAAGCAGTAAAACTAAGTATATCTATAAAAATCAGTCAAGGGACTCACAAAATAAAAGCATATAAAGTATGACACCATATACCTAAAACATGGAGGGGAGAAGAGTAAAGAACGGGTTCAAACTTAAGTGACCATTAGCTTAATATAGACTGATATATGCAGAAGATGTTATATACAAACCCTATGGTAACTACAAATAAAAAACCAGTTATATGCAAAAAATAAAGGAATCCAAATATATTATTGAAGAAAAGCAACTGATCATTAGAGAAGAGAGCAAGAAAAGAAAGGAACAGAAAAACTATAAAAACAATCACAAAACAAGTAACAAAATGTCAATAAATACATACCTATCAATAATTGCTTAGAATGTAAATGGCCTAAAGGCTCCAGTCAAAAGACATTGGGCAATGAAATGGATAAACAAATAAGACCCATCTATATGCTGCCTACAAGAGACTCATTTCAGACCTAAAGATACATACAGGTTGAAAGTGAAGAGATGGAGGAGCATTCATCATGCAAATGGATGTCAAAAGAAAGCTGGGTAGCATACTTAGAAAACATACTTTAATTTATTGATTTTTTAGATTTTATTTAAATTCAAATTAGTTAACATTTGGTGCATTATTAGTTTCAGGGGTAGGATTTAGTGATTCATCAGTTGCATGTAACACCCAGTGCTCATTCTTTTAAGTGCCCTCCTTAATGCCCAGCACCCAATTACCCCACCCCCTACCCACCTCTCCTCCAGCAACCCTCAGTTTATTTCCTAGAGTTAAGAGTCTCTCATGGTTTGCATCCCTCTCCGTTTTTATCTTATTTTATTTTCCCTTCCCTTCCCCTTTATCAGTTTCATTTCTTGAATTCCATATGAATGAAATCCTATGGTATTTGTCTTTCTGTGACTGACTGATTTAGCTTAGCATAATGCCCTCTAGTTCCATCCATGTCACCATGACATTGCAAATGGCAAGATTTTATTCTTTTTGATGGCTGAGTCTTATTCCATTGTATGTGTATGTGTGTGTACATCTTTTCCATTCATCAGTTGATGAATTTCTGGGCTCTTTCCATATTTTAGCTACTGTGGACATTGCTGCTATAAACATTGGGGTGTGTGTGCCCCTTCAAATCACTATGTTTGTATCTTTTGGATAAATATCTAGCAGTACAATTGCTGGGAAACAATGGAGAACAGTATGGAGGATCCTCAAAAAGTTACAACTAGAACTGCCCTATGACCCAGTAATTGGACAACATAGACTTTAAAACAAAGAGTGTAACAAGAGTAAAGAAGGGCACTATGTAATAATAAAGGCAACAATCCAACAAGATATATAAAAACTATAAATATTTATACACTCAACAGGGGAGCACCCCAATACTTAAAGCAGTTAATAACAAATATAAAGGGAGTAATCAATAGTAATATACGAATGGTTTGGGTCTTACATCAATGGACACAACATCCAAACAGAAAATCAACAAAGAAACAGTGGCTTTGAATGACACATTTGGACCAGATGGAGTTAACATATATTGAGAACATACCATCTAAAGCAGCAGAATACACACTCTTTTCAAGTTGTATATATGAATCTCATCTTCTTTATCCATTCATCTGTTGAAGGACACCTTGGCTCCTTCCACAGTTTGGCTATTGTGGACATTGCTGCTATGAACATTGGGGTGCAGGTGTCCCTTCTTTTCACTACGTATATATCTTTGGGGTACATACCTAGTAGTTCAACTGCTGGGTTGTAGGGTAGCTCTATTTCTTTATTTATTATTAAGTTATGTTAATCACCATACATTACATCATTAGTGTTTGATGTAGTGTTCCATGATTCATTTTTTGCATATAACACCCAGTGCTCCATGCAGAACGTGCCCTCCTTAATACCCATCACCAGGCTAACCCATCCCCCTACCCCCTCCCCTCTAGAAACCTCAGTTTGTTTTTCAGAGTCCATAGTCTCTCATGGTTCGTCTCCCCCTCTGATTTCCCCCCCTTCATTCTTCCCCTCCTGCTATCTTCTTCTTTTTTTTTTTTTAACATATATTATTTGCTTCAGAGGTACAGGTCTGTGATTCAACAGTCTTACACAATTCACAGTGCTCACCATAGCACATACTCTCCCCAATGCCTATCACCCAGGTACCCCATCCCTCCCACCCCCCACCACTCCAGCAACCCTCAGTTTGTTTCCGGAGATTAAGAATTTCTCATATCAGTGAGATCATATGATACATGTCTTTCTCTGATTGACTTGTTTCACTCAGCTAATACCCTCCAGTTCCATCCACGTCGTTGCAAATGGCAAGATTTCATTCCTTTTGATGGCTGCATAATATTCCATTGTGTGTGTGTGTGTGTGTGTGTGTGTGTGTGTGTGTATGTATATATATATATATATATATATATACCACCTCTTCTTTATCCATTCATCTTTCGATGGACATCTTGGCTCTTTCCACAGTTTGGCTATCGTGGACATTGCTGCTATAAACATCGGGGTGCACGTACCCCTTCGGATCCCTACATTTGTATCTTTGGGCTAAATACCCAGTAGTGCAATTGCTGGGTCGTAGGGTAGCTCTATTTTCAACTTTTTGAGGAACCTCCATACTGTTGTCCAGAGTGGCTGCACCAGCTTGCATTCCCACCAACCGTGTAGGAGGGTTCCCCTTTCTCTGCATCCCCGCCAACATCTGTCGTTTCCTGACTTGTTCATTTTAGCCATTCTGACTGGTGTGAGGTGGTATCTCATTGAGGTTTTGATTTGGATTTCCCTGATGCCGAGCGATGTTGAACACTTTTTCATGTGTCTGTTGGCCATTTGGATGTCTTCTTTGGAAAAATGTCTGTTCATGTCTTCTGCCCAGTTCTTGATTGGATCATTTGTTCTTTGGGTGTTGAGTTTAAGAAGTTCTTTATAGATTTTGGATACTAGCCCTTTATGTGATATGTCATTTGCAAATATCTTCTCCCATTCTGTCGGTTGTCTTTTGGTTTTGTTGACTGTTTCTTTTGCTGTGCAAAAGCTTTTTATCTTGATGAGGTCCCAATAGTTCATTTTTGCCCTCTGAAATACAAGAGGTCTCTGCTTCCCTTGCCTTTGGCGATGTTTCTAGGAAGAAGTTGCTGCAGCTGAGGTCAAAGAGATTGCTGCCTGTGTTCTCCTTTAGGATTTTGATGGACTCCTGTCTCACATTTAGGTCTTTCAACCATTTTGAGTCTCTTTTTGTGTATGGTGTCAGGAAATGGTCCAGTTTCATTCTTCTGCATGTGGCTGTCCAATTTTCCCAACACCATTTGTTGAAGAGACTGTCTTTTTTCCATTGGACATTCTTTCCTGCTTTGTCAAAGATTAGTTGACCATTGAGTTGAGGGTCCATTTCTGGGTTCTCTATTCTGTTCCATTGATCTATGTGTCTGTTTTTGTGCCAGTACCATACTGTCTTGATGATGACAGCTTTGTAATAGAGCTTGAAGTCCAGAATTGTGATGTCACCAGCTTTGCTTTTCTTTTTCAACATTCCTCTGGCTGTTCGGGTCTTTTCTGGTTCCATACAAATTTTAGGATTATTTGTTCCATTTCTTTGAAAAAAGTGGATGGTATTTTGATACGGATTGCATTGAATGTGTAGATTGCTCTAGGTAGCATTGACATCTTCACAATATTTGTTCTTCCAATCCATGAGCATGGAACGTTTTTCCATTTTTTTGTGTCTTCCTCCATTTCTTTCATGAGTATTTTATAGTTTTGTGAGTACAGATTCTTTGCCTCTTTGGTTAGATTTATTCCTAGGTATCTTATGGTTTTGGGTGCAATTGTAAATGGGATCGACTCCTAAATTTCTCTTTCTTCTGTCTTGTTGTTGGTGTATAGGAATGCCACTGATTTCTGTGGATTGATTTTATATCCTGCCACTTTACTGAATTCCTGTATGAGTTCTAGCAGTTTTAGGGTGGTGTCTTTTGGGTTTTCCACATGAAGTATATCATCTGCAAACAGTGAGAGTTTGACTTCTTCTTTGCCGATTTGGATGCCTTTTATTTCTTTTTGTTGTCTGATTGCTGTGGCTATGACTTCTAGTACTATGTTGAATAGCAGTGGTGATAGTGGACATCCCTGCCGTGTTCCTGACCTTAGTGGGAAAGCTCTCAGTTTTTCCCCATTGAGAATGATATTTGCTGTGGGTTTTTCATAGATGGCTTTTATGATATTGAGGTATGTACCCTCTATCTCTATGCTCTGAAGAGTTTTGATCAAGAAAGGATGCTGTACTTTGTCAAATGCTTTTTCTGCATCTATTGAGAGGATCATATGGTTCTTGCTCTTTCTTTTATTAATGTATTGTATCACATTGATTGATTTGCGGATGTTGAGCCAACCTTGCAGCCCAGGGATAAATCCCACTTGGTTGTCATGAATAATCCTTTTAATGTACTGTTGGATCCTACTGGCTTGTATTTTGGTGAGAATTTTTGCATCCATGTTCATCAGGGATATTGGTCTGTAATTCTCCTTTTTGATGGGGTCTTTGTCTGGTTTGGGGATCAAGGTAATGGTGACCTCATAAAATGAGTTTGGAAGTTTCCTTCCATTTCTATTTTTTGGAACAGTTTCAGAAGAATAGGTATTAATTCTTGGGTTTAGGCTTTATTTGCTGTTCTTTCTCTAGCTCCTTTAGGTGTAGGGTTAGGTTGTGAATTTGAGACTTTCTTGGTATATACTTTCTTCTTAGCACTGCCTTTGCTGCATCTCAAAGATTTTGAACAGTTGTGTTTTCATTTTCATTGGTTTCCATGATTTTTTTTAATTCTTCTTTAATTTCCTGGTTGACTCATTCATTCTTTAGCAGGATGCTCTTTAGCCTCCATGTATTTGAGTTCTTTCCAACTTTCCTCTTGTGACTGAGTTCTAGTTTCAAAGTATTGTGGTCCGAAAATATGCAGGGAATGATCCCAAACTTTTGGTACTGGTTGAGACCTGATTTGTGACCTAGGATGTGATCTATTCTGGAGAATGTTCCATGGGCACTAGAGAAGAATGTGTATTCTGTTGCTTTGGGATGGAATGTTCTGAATATATCTGTGAAGTCCATTTGGTCCACTGTGTCATTTAAAGTCTTTAATTCCTTGTTATCTTTTGCTTAGATGATCTGTCCATTTCAGTGAGGAGGGTGTGAAAGTCCCCCACTATTATTGTATTGCTGTTGATGTGTTTCTTTGCTTTTGTTATTAATTGGCTTATATAATTGGCTGCTCCCATGTTAGGGCCATAGATATTTACAATTGTTAGATCTTCTTGTTGGATAGACCCTTTAAGTAGGATATAGTGTCCTTCCTCATCTCTTATTACAGTCTTTGGTTTAAAATCTAATTTGTCTGATATAAGGATTGCCACCCCAGCTTTCTTTTGGTGTCCATTAGCATGGTGAATGGTTTTCCACCCCCTCACTTTCAATCTGGGGGTGTCGTTGGGTCTAAAATGAGTCTCTTGCAGACAGCATATTGATGCACCTTGTTTTTTTTATCCAATCTGATACCCTGTGTCTTGATTGGGGCATTCAGCCCATTTACATTCAGGGTAACTATTGAAAGATATGAATTTAGTGCCATTGTATTGCCTGTAAGGTGACTGTTACTGTATATTGTCTCTGTTCCTTTCTGGTCTATGTTACTTTTAGGCTCTCTCTTTGTTTAGTGGACCCCTTTCAACAATCCCTGTAGGGCTGGTTTCATGTTTGCAAATTCCTTTAGTTTTTGTTGTCCTGGAAGCTTTTTGTCTCTCCTTCTATTTTCATTGACAGCCTAGCTGGATATAGTATTCTTGGCTGCATGTTTTTCTCATTTAGTGCTCTGAATATATCTATCATGCCAGTCCTTTCAGGCCTGCCAGGTCTCTGTGGATAGGACTACTGCCAATCTAATGTTTCTACCATTGTAGGTTACATATCTCTTCTCCCAAGCTGCTTTCAGGATTTTCTCTTTGTCTCTGAGACTTGTAAGTTTTACTATTAGATGTCGGGGTGTTGACCTATTTTTATTGATTTGAGAGGCAGTCTGTGTGCCTCCTTGATTTTGATGCCTGATTCCTTCCCCAAATTAGGGAAGTTCTCTGCTATAATTTGTTCCAATATACCTTCTGCCCCTCTCTCTCTTTCTTCTTCTTCTGGGATCCCAATTATTCTAATGTTGTTTTGTTTTATGGTATCACTTATCTCTCGAATTCTGCCCTTGTGATTCAGTAGTTGTTTAGGTCTCTTTTTCTCAGCTGCTTTATTCTCCATCATTTGGTCTTCTACATCACTAATTCTCTCTCCTGCCTCATTTATCCTAGCAGTTAGAGCCTCCATTTTTGATTGCACCTCATTAATAGGCTTTTTGATTTTGCCTTGGTTAGATTTTAGTTCTTTTATTTCTCCAGAAAGCGTTTCTCTAATAACTTCCATGCTTTTTTCAAGCCCAGCTAGTATCTTTAAAATCAACATTCTGAATGCTAGTTCCAACATCTTACTAATGTCCGTATTGATTAGGTCCCTGGCAGTCGGTACTGCCTCTCGTTCTTTTTGTTGAGGTGATTTTTTTCTGTCTTGTCATTTTGTCCAGAGGAGAATAGATGAATGAGAGAACAAAATGGTAACAGGGTAACAACGTCCCCAGAAAATATACTCTAAACAAATCAGAAAAGATCTGAAACCAGGGGAAAAGAAAGAAAAAAAAAAGAAAAAGGTAAAAACAAACAAAACAGAATATGATCAAATATGATCAGGCTGGTGCATAGATCAGTGTCACACTAGATTTTGGGTGTATTTTGGTCTGTTAGAAGAAAGTGCCTCCCAAAATTTTAAAGAAAAACTTATATATGTACAAAAATAAGGGTTAAAATGATGAAGGGATGGAATATGAATGTAAAGATGAAAATTATAAGATTTTATAAAAGGAATTGATAAGTTGGTTGAAAGAAGATGATTTAAAAAAAAGGGGGGAGAGAATGTGATCAGGCAGGAGACTAGAACACACTAGAGATTTAGGTTATATTTTTGATCTGTTAGAAGAAACTGTATCCCAGAATTTTAAACAGAGCGCAACTTATATATATATATATATATACCAAAAATAAGGGTAACTACTATGAAGGGATAGAATATGATTCTAAAAATGAAATAAAAGATTTTTTAAAAAAGGGATTGATAAGATGTTTGAAAAAGGGAAAAAGAAAAATTCAAAAATAAATTAACTTTGAAAGACTAAAGAAAGAATCATGGTAAAAAAGCCATGAATTCTATGTGCAGTATTCCCCTAGGGCTGGAGTTCTGCTGTTCTCATTGATCAGTAAACTTGGTCTTGGCTGGCTGTTCTTGCTGATCTTCTGGGGTAGGGGCCTGTTGCTTGGTTCCCAAATGTCTGCCGGAGGCAGAATTGCCCCACCCTTGCTGGGTCCTGGCTAAGTAATCTGCTCGGGTTTGCTCTAGGGAGCTTTTGTTCCCTGCAAGCTTTCTGTAGAGCTTTGTAAGATGAGAGTGAAAATGGCAGCCTCCCAGTCTCTGCCCCAGAGGAGCCGAGAACTCGGGGTCCCATTCCTCAGAGAAAAGCAGTCAGTCACTCCTGTCTCCCTGGTCTCCAGCCGCACTCTGTGCTCACCTGGCCTGTGAACAAGCATTTCTATCTCTGGCACCAGACCCCATGTGGAATCTCCAAACCCAGCATATCCCTGTGGTGCGCTCCCATGCCACTCCTCCCAGGGGAGGAAGGGGAGTCTCCCTGCTGGAAGAGCAGGGGCCCAGCTGTGCCACATATCATGGTTTATGGCAATTTGAGCTGAGAGCCCACTCCTCTGCTCCGTCTTTGCAGCCAGCTTCCCTGCTCTGATACATGGGAGCTCTGATGCACTCAGGCACCCCCAGTCTTTCTGTGACCCCAAGGGTCCTGAGACCGCACTGTCCCAGTGAGTGTTCCATCCCCGGCTTAGCCACTGGAGCGACGTCCCTCAGCGGAGCAGACTTCTAAAAGTTCCGATTTTGTCTCTGCTGCTCTATCACTTGTCAGTAGCGGCTGATGGAGGCCCCCCTCCCCTGCTGTCTATCCTCCTGAATATCGCCTCAGATTCACTTCTCTGCATGTCCTTCCTTCCAGAAAGTGGTTGCTTTTCTGTTCAGAGTTGTTGCTATTCTTTTCTTCGATCTCCTGTTGAGTTCATAGGTGTTCTGAATGTTTTGATCCCTATCCAGCTGAATTCCTGGGAGCAGATGAAATCCAGGTTTCCTACTCCTCTGCCATCTTGCTCCTCCCCTGCTGGGTAGCTCTATTTTTAACTTTTTGAAGAACCTCCATACTGTTTCCAGAGTGGCTGTACCAGCTTTCATTCCCACCAACAGTGTAAGAGGGTTCCCCTTTCTCCACAACCTCGCCAACATTTGTTGTTTCCTGTCTCGTTAGTTTATGCCATTCTAACTGGTGTAAGGTGGTATCTCAATGTGGTTTAGATTTGTATTTCCCTGATGGCTAATGATGTTTAACATTTTTTTCATCACCTGTTAGCCATTTGCATGTCTTCTGACCTTTTTTTGATGTGATTATTTGTTTTTTGGATGTTGAGTTTGAGAAGTTCTTTATAGATCTTGGACACCAGCCCTTTATCTGTGATGTCATTTGCAAATATCTTCTCCCATTCTGTGGGCTGCCTCTTAGTTTTGTTGACTGTTTCCTTTGCTGTGCAGAAGCTTTTTATCTTGATGAAGTCCCAAAAGTTCATTTTTGCTTTTGTTTCACTAGCCTTTGGAGATGTATCTTGAAAGAAGTTGCTGTGGCCAATGTTGAAGAGGTTACTGCCTATGTTCTCCTCCAGGATTTTGATGGACTCCTGTTTCACATTGAGGTCTTTTATCCATTTTGAGTTTATCTTTGGGTATGGTGTAAGAGAATGGTCGTGTTTCGTTCTTCTGTATGTGGCTGTCCCATTTTCCCAGCACCATTAATTGAAGAGACTGTCTTTTTTCCATTGGATATTTTTTCCTGCTTTGTCAAAGATTAGTTGACCATAGAGTTGAGGGTCCATTTCTGGGCTCTCTATTCTGTTCCATTGGGCTATGTTTCTGTTTTTGTGCCAATACCATGTTGTCTTGATGATCATAGCTTTGTAATATAGCCTGAAGTCAGGCATTGTCACCATTTGCATCAACCTGGATGGAACTGGAGGGTATTATGCTAAAAGTGAAATAAGTCAAGCAGAGAAATACAATTATCATATGGTTTCACTCATATGTGGAATGGGAAGAAATCAGAGAGGGAGATAAACCATGAGTGTGTCTGGACTCTGGGAAACAAACTGAGGCTTACAGAGGGAGGGGGTGGGTGATGGGCATTAAGGAGGGAATGTGTTGTGATGAGCACTGGGTGTTATATGCATCTAATGAATCACTGAACACAACATCAAAAACTAAAGATGTACTATGAACATAAAAATTGAACATTCTTCAGAATAGATCACATATTAGGCCACAAAAACAATTAGGCCTCAACAAATTCAAAAAGATTTCAATCAATCATACCATGTATCTTTTCTGACCACAACCCTATGAAACTAGAAGTTAACCACAAGAAAATATCTGGAAAGAGCACAAATACATGGAGGTTAAATAACAGGGCACTAAACAATGAATGGGTTAACTAAGAAATCAAAGATTAAATCAAAAAATACATGCAGACAAATGAAAATGAAAACACAGTGGACTAAAATCTCTGAGCATACAACAGAGGTGTTCTAAGGGGTGAGTTTATAACAACACAGGCCTGCATCAAGGAACAAGAAAAGTCTCAATAAACAACCTAACCTTACACAAAAAGGAGCTGGGGTGCTTGAGTGGTGCTGTTGGTTGAGTATTGGACTTGGTCATGATCTCAGGGTTGTGAGATCGAGCCCTGCATCAGGCTCCAGGCTCAGTGCAGAGTCTGCTTGAGATTCTTTCTCCCTTTCCCATTTGTGCTCTTTTTCCCTCTCTAAAATGAATAAATAAATCTTAAAAAAAGCAATGAACATACTGCATGGAGCACTGGGTGTTGTACGAAAACAATAAATCGTAGATCACTACATCGAAAACTGGTGATGTATGGTGACTAACAACATGACAAAATAAAAAAAAAAGTAATGGAGGAGGAGAAAGAAATATGCAAGTTGGACAACACAAAGGATGAATTTCTAGAAACATAACCACCCAAATATGTATCAGGAAGAAATAGAAAATTTGAATAGACTGAGTACCAGCAACAAAATTGAATCAGAAAACTCCCAAAAAACAGAAGTCCAGGACTGGATGGCTTCAGAAGCAAATTCTACTGAACATTTGTTCTCAAACTTTTCCCAAAAATAGAAGAGGAAGGAAAACTCCCAAATTCATTCTATGAGGCCTGCATTAGCTTCATGCTAGTATCTCTGATGAACATAGAAACAAAATCCTCAACAAAATATTAGCAAACCAAAGCCAAAAATACATTAAAAAAATCATTAACCATGATCAAGGAGGATTTACTCCCAGGATGCAAGGGGTAGGTCAATATTCACAAATCAGTCAATGTGATACATGGTATCAACAAGAGAAAGGATAAGAACCATATGAACATTTCAACAGATGCAGAAAAAGCATTTGAAAGAGTGCAACATCCATTCGTGATAAAAACCCTCAACAAAGTACACTTAGAGGGCACATACCACCACATAATAAAGGCCATATATGACAAACCCATGACTGAAATCATCCTCAGTGGTGAAACACAGACCTTTCTAAGATTAGAAACAATACAAGGATGTCCACTCTCACCACTTTTATTCAATATAGTTTTCAAAATCCTAGCCATAGCAGTCAGATAATAAAAAGGAATAAATGCATCCAAATTAGTAAGGAAGAAAGATACTATATATAGAAAACATTAAAGACTCCATGAAAAAAACTACTAGAATTGATAAACGAATTCAGTAAGGTTTCAGGATATAAAAATCAATGTAGAGAAATCCATTGCATTTCCGTATACTAACAATGAAGCAACAGAGAAATTAAGAAAACAATCCCATTTATAACTGCACCAAAAATAAAAAAATACTTAGTGAATGGCCTGTACTCTGAAAACTATAAAACATTGATGAAAGAAATTAAAGATGACACAAACAGATGGAAAGTTATGCCACACTCATTGGTTGGAAGAACTGTTGTTACAATGTCTATATTACTCAAAGCAATCTACAGATTTAATGTAATCCCTATCAAAATACCTACAGCATTTTTTACAGAACTGGAACAAAAGACCTCAAATAGCCAAAGCAATATTGTAAAAGAAAGATAAAGCTGGAAGTATCACAATTCCAGGTTTCAAGTTATATTGCAAAGCTTTAGTAAGAAAAACAGTACGGTATTGGCACAAAAATAGACACATAAATCAATAGAATATAATAGAAAGCTCAGAAACAACCCATTATTATATGGTCAATTAATGTTTGACAAGAGGCAAGAATATGCAAACGAAAAAGTCTCTTCAACAGTGTTGGGAAAACTGGATAGCTATAAGCAAAATAATGAAATTGGACCACTTTCTTACATCATACACAAAAATACTCAAAATGGATTAAAGACCTAAATGTAAGACCTAAAACTATAAAAACCCTAGAAGACAACACAGGCAGTAATTTCTCTGACACTGGTCATAGCAACATTTTTCTAGATATGTTTCCCGAGGCAAAGGAAATAAAAGCAGAAATAAGTTATTGGGACTACATCAAAATAAAAAGCTTTTGCATAGCAAAGGAATCAACAAAACTAGAAGGCAACCTATGAAATGGGAGAAGATATTTACAAATGACATATCCAATAAAGGGTTAATATATAAAGTTGTTATATAACTCAACACCCAAAAAACAACCCAATTTAAAAATAAGCAGAAGACATCCAGAGAGCCAACACATACATGGAAAGATGCTCAACATCACTCGTCATCAGGGAAATGTAAACCAAAATCTATGAGATATCACCTCACACCTGTCAGAATCACTACAATCAAAAACACAAGAAACAACAGGTGTCGGTGAGGATGTGGAGAAAGGTGAACCCCTCTCTTGCACTGTTGGTGGGAATGTAGAGTGGTGCAGCCACTCTGGAAAACAGTATGGAAATTCCTCAAAAATTAAAAATAGAACTATCTTATGATCCAGTAAATGCACTACTGGGTATTTACCCAAAGAATACAAAAACACTAGGAGGTAGCAGCAAGATGGCAGAGGAGTAGGGGACCCTGTTTTAACCAGTCCCCTGAATTTAGCTGGATATCTACCAACCATTCTGAACACCTATGAAATCAGCCTGAGATGAAGAATATACATCTGGATCTCTACAAACAGAAACACCCTGCCGGTTGTGAGGTATGAAGGGCAGAGTCGTGAATCTGTGGGCAGAGGTCAGATATTGGAAGATAAACAGATGGGGGAGGAAGCCTTCATAAGCTGGCACCTGGAAAGTGATACAACACCGGAATGCAAGAGCATTCTGCTCCGGGAACTGGGGGGAAAACTTACAGAGTGGTAGAGACTGGGAAAGAACTTTAGTGCAGCCTCCAGACAGGATCCAGGAGCTGCGGGTGTGCACAGGTGAACCTGGGGTGGCTCTCAAGTTTTAGAAGCACAAAGGGCAGAGACACCCTCAGCCCTGGGGTCGACCTCTGGGGGAGTTGCTGTGTGCATGCACCACTGCGGGAGGCTGCGGTTTTTAGCAGTGCATACAGAAACGGAGACTGTGTGTCCTCTCCAGGACTTCACCTCAGTGAAGAGCAGACTACAATTTCTCCGCTCTGGGTCAGAGGTTTGGGTGTGGCCATTTTTGCTCTGATTCCTGGAAGAGACACGGAAAGCCACCAGAGAACAAAAGCTCCAAAAGCTGGTTTCCACTGAGCCCACGCCCCAGACAGGGGGCAGGGCAACTCTACCCAAGCAGGGTTGCCTGAGTAACAGCACAGCAGGCCCCTTCCCCAGAAGACAGGCTGGAAAAACAAGAGGATGTCAGCCCTAGGGTCCCCATAAAACAGGTGCTTCTTACTTGGGTCATGGTTAGTACTCTGGACTTCGTACATTCCTTCAACCACCCCTCAACAGAAGGACTAAGAGGAGGAACTCCCAAGAAAGAAAAGAACCAGAGACTGTGACCTCTGCCACAGACCTAATGGATATGGATATAAGCAAGATGTCAGAGATAGACTTCAGAGTAGGAATTATGAAGTTGATATCTAGGCTTGATAAAAAATTTAGTGACAATATAGATTCTCTAAGGGCAGAAATGAGATCTAATCAGGCCAAACTTAAAAATGCTATGAATGAGATGCAGTCTAAACTGGATACCCTGACAGCCAGGGTAAATGAGGCAGAAGAATGAATTAGTGAGCTAGAAGATAAAATGATAGGAAGGAAGCCAAGGAGGCCTGGGATAAACAGCTAGAAGCCCATGAGATCAGACTTAGATCATTGACGCCATGAAATGTTCCAATGTCAGAATTACTGGGATCCCTGAGGGGGCAGAGAGAGAGGACTAGAAGGTATATTTAAGCAAATCGTAGCTGAGAACTTCCCTAATCTGGGGAATGAAACAAACATTTGTGTCTAAGAGGCAGAGAGGACCCCTCCCAAGATCACTAAGAACAGACCAATGCCCTGGCATGTAATAATAAAACTTGCAAATCTTAGAACCAAGGAAGCCATCCTGAGAGCAGCTATGGGGAAGAGATTTCTTATGTATGGAGGGAGGAACATCAGAATAATGTCAGACTTGTCCACAGAGACCTGGCAAGCCAGAAAAGGCTGGCAAGACATATTCAGGGTACTAAATGAGAAGAACATAAAGCCAAGGATACTATATCCAACAAGGCTGTCATTCAGAATGGATGGAGAGCCAAGGAACTACCAAGACTGACAGAAACTGAAAGAATATGTGACCCCAAAGCTGGCCCTGCAAGAAATATTAAGGGGGATTCTATAAAAGAAGAAAGACCCCAAGAGTAATATAGACCAGAAATTTACAGAGACAATCTATAGAAACGGACTTCACAGGCAATATGATGGCACTAAAATCATATCTTTCAATAGTCACTCTCAATGTGAATGGCCTAAATGCTCCCATGAAATGACACAGGGTTGCAGATTGGATAAAAAGACAGGACCCATCCATATGCTGTCTACAAGAGACTCATTTTGAACCTAAAGATACCTCCAGATTGGGGTGCCTGGGTGGCTCAGTCATTAAGCATCTGCCTTCAGCTCAGGTCATGATCCCAGGGTCCTGGGATCAAACCCCGCATCGGGCTCCTTCCTCGGCGGGAAGCCTGCTTCTCCCTCTCACACTCCCCCTGCTTGTGTTCCCTCTCACTATGTCTCAGTCAAATAAATAAAATCTTAAAAAAAAAAAAAAAAAGATACCTCCAGATTGAAAGTGAGGGGATAGAGAACCACTTATCATGCAAATTCTTTCTTTCTCAAAAGAAAGCTGGGGTAGCAATTCTCACATCAGACAAATTAGATTTTAAGCTAAAGACTATAGTAAGAGATGGAGAGGTACACTATATCATACTTAAAGGGTCTATCCACCAAGAAGATCTAACACTTATAAATATGACCCCAACATGGGAGCAGCTAACTACATAAGCCAACTGTTAACCAAAATAAAGAATCATCCTGCTAAAGAATGAATGGGTCAACCAGGAAATTAAAGAAGAACTTAAACAATTCATGGAAACCAGTGAGAATGAAAACACATTGGTCCAAAACCTATGGGATACTGCAAAGGTGGTTCTAAGGGGGAAATACATAGCCATCCAAGTCTCACTCAAAAAAGTAGAAAAATCCCGAATGCACAAGCTAACCTTACACCTAAAGGAGCTAGAGAAAGAACAGCAAATACCTAAACCAAGCAGGAGGAGAGAAATAATAAAGATTAGAGCAGAGATCAATGAAATAGAAACCAGAAAAACAGTAGAGCTGATCAATGAAACTAGAAGCTGGTTCTTTGAAAGAATTAGATAAACCTCTGGCTAGACTTATCCAAAAGAAAAAAGGACCCAAGTTAATAAAATCATGAATGAAAGGGGAGAGATCATGACTAACACCAAGGAAATGGAAACAATTATTAGAAAGTATTATCAGCAACTATATGCCAATGAATTAAGCAACCTGAAAGAAATGGATGCTTTCCTGGAAACTTACTTATAAACTACCAAGACTGAAACAGGAAGAAATAGACAATCTGAACAGACCAATACCCAGTAACAAGATTGAAGCAGTAATCAAAAACCTTCCAGAAAACAAGAATCCCAGGGCTAGATGGATTCCCAGGGGAATTGTACCAAACATTTAAAGAAGAAATAATACCTATTCTTCTGAAGCTGTTTTAAAAAATAGAAACAGGGGCACCTGGGTGGCTCAGTTGGTTAAGTGGCTGCTTTTGGCTCAGGTCATGATCCCAGGGTCCTGGAATCGAGCCCCACATCAGGCTCCCTGCTCCGCAGGAAGCCTGCTTCTCCCTCTCCCACTCCCCCTGCTTGTGTTCCCTCTCTTGCTGTCTCTCTCTCTCTCTGTCAAATAAATAAAATAAAAAAATCTGAAAAAAAATTAATATAAAAAAACAGAAACAGAAGGAAAACTTCCAAAGTCCTTCTATGAGGCCAGCACATTACCTTGATCCCCAAACCAGGCAAAGACCCCATCAAAAAGGAGAATTACAGACCAATACCCTTGATGAACAAGGATGCCACAATACTCACCAAAATACTAGCCAATAGGATCCAATAGTACATTAAAAGGAGTATCCATCATGACCAGGTGGGATTTATTCCTGGGATGCAAGGGTGGTTTAACATTCGCAAATCAATCAACGTGATAGAGCACATTAATAAAAGAAAAGACAAGAACCATATGATCCTCTCAGTTGGTGCAGAAAAAGCATTTGACAAAATACAGCATCCTTTCCTGATTAAAACTCTCCAGAGTGTAGGGATAGAGGGAACATTCCTCAATTTCATAAAAACCATCTAGGAAAAGCCCACAGCAAATATCATTCTCAATGGGGAAAAGCTGAGAGCTTTTCCCTTAAGATCAGAAACATGACAAGGATGCCCACTCTCACCACTATTGTTCAACATAGTACTAGAAATCCTAGCATCAGCAATCAGACAACAAAAAGAAATAAAATGTATTCAAATTGGCAAAGAAGAAGTCAAACTAACTCTCTCTTCATAGATGACATGATACTTTATGTGGAAAACCCAAAAGACTCCACCCCCAAATTACTAGAACTCATATGGCAATTCAGTAATGTGGCAGGATACAAAAATCAATGCACAGATATCAGTTGCTTTTCTATACACTAACAATGTAACTATAGAAAGAGAAATTAGGGCATTGATTCCATTTACAATATCACCAAAAACCATAAGATACCTAGGAATAAACCTAACCAAAGAGGTAAAGAATCTATACTCTAGAAACTACAGAACACTTATGAAAGAAATTGAGTAAGACACAAAAAGATGGAAAAACATTCCATGCTCATGGATTGGAAGAATAAACATTGTTAGGATGTCTGTGCTGCCCAGAGCAATCTACACTTTCAACACCATCCGTATTAAAATACCATTGGCATTTTTCAAAGATCTGGGACAAACAATCCTAAAATTTGTATGGAACCAGAAAAGGCCCCAAATTGCCAAGGGAATGTTGAAAAAGAAAACCAAAGCTGAGGGCATCATGTTGCCTGACTTCATGCTATATTACAAAGCTGTGATCACCAAGACAGCATGGTACTGGCACAAAAACAGACACATAGACTAATGGAACAGAATAGAGAGCCCAGAAATGGACCCTTAACTCTATGGTCAACTAATCTTCGACAAAGCAGGAAAAAATATCCAATGGAAAAAAGACAGTCTCTTCAATAAATGGTGCTGGGAAAATTGGACAGCCACATACAGAAGAACAAAACATGACCATTCTCTTACACCATACACAAAGATAAACTCCAAATGGATGAAAGACCTCAATGTGAGACAGGAATCCATCAAAATCCCAGAGAAGAACATAGGCAGTAACCACTTCAACATCGGCCACAGCAACTTCTTTCCTGACATGTCTCCAAAGGCAAGGAAAACAAAAGCAAAAATGAACCTTTGGGACTTTGAGATAAAATGCTTCTGCACAGCAAAGGAAACAGTCAACAAAACTAAGAGGCAGCCCATGGACATTACAGATAAAGGGCTGATATCCAAGATCTATAAAGAACTTCTCAAACTCCACACCCAAAAAACAAATAAGTCAAAAAATGGGCAGAAGACATGAACAGACACTTCTCCAAAGAAGACATACCAAATGGCTAACAGACATATGAAAAAATGTTCATCATCATTAGCCATCAGGGAAATTCAAATCAAAACCACATTGAGATACCACCTTACACCAGTTACAATGGCATAAATTAACAAGACAGGAAACATGTTGGCAAGGTTGTGGAGAAAAGGGAACCCTCTTACACTGTTGGTAGGAATGCAAGTTGGTACAGCCACTCTGGAAAACAGTATGGAGGTTCCTCAAAAATTTGAGAATAGAGCTACCCTATAACTCAGCAGTTGCACTACTGGGTATTTACCCCAAAGATACAGATGTAGTGAAAAAAAGGGGCACATGCACCCCAATGTTCATAGCAGCAATGTCCACAATAGCCAAACTATGGAAGGAATGGCAATGCCCTTCAACAGATGAATGGATAAAGAAGATGGGGTCCGTATATACAATGGAATATTACTCAGCCATCAGAAAGGATGAACATCCACCATTTGCATCAACATGGATGGAAATGGAGGGGATTATGCTAAGTGAAATAAGTCAAGCAGAGAAAGACAATTACCATAAGGTTTCACTCATGTGGAACATAAGGAATAGCATGGAGGACATTAGGGGAAGGAAGGAAAAACTGAGGGGAGAGAAATGAGAGGGGGAGACAAATCATGAGAGACTATGGACTCCGGGAAACAATCTGAGGGTTTCAGAGGGGAGGGGGATGGGAGGATGGGGTAGCCGGCTGATGGGTATTAAGGAGGGCATGTGTTGTAATGAGCACTGGGTATTATACACAAATAATGAATCATTGAACACTACATCAAAAACTAATGATGTACTGTATGGTGACTAACATAATAAAAAAATACAAAAACACTAACTCAAAAGGATATATCCACCCCTATATTTACTGCAGTATTACTCATAATAGCCAAACTATGGAAGCAGTCCAGGTATCCATTGAAAGATGAATGAATAAAGAAGATGTGATATATATATATATATATGTTATTATATATATATATATATGTTATATATATATGTTATTTATATATGTTATACACACACACACATATATGTATGGCTATATATGTATGTATATAATCCATAAAATGATGGATGGAACTAAAGAGTATAATGCTAAGTCAGATAAAGACAAATACTATATGATCTCACTCATATGTGGAATTTAAGAAGCAAAACAAACAAATGAAAAAAAATAAGACAAACCAAAAAATAGATTCTTAGAGAACAAACTGATTGATGGGTGAAATAGGTGAAGGGAATTAAGAGTACAGTCATCATGATGAGCACTGAGCAATGTATGGAATTACTGAATCACTGTATTGTACACCTGAAACTAATATAACACTGTAGGTTAACTAAATGAAGTTAAAATAAAAAGTTTAATAAAAATAAGTAAATAAATAAATAAGAATATTATATCAACTTTGTTGATAAAGCAGTGGCAGGGTTTCAGAGGGTTAACTCCAATTTCAAAAGAAGTCCTCCTGTGGGTAAAATGCTATTAAATAGCATCACACTATAGAGAAATTGTTCATGAAAGGAAGAGGTGACTGATGCAGGAAAATTAATGTCTCATTTTGTCTCATTGTCTTAATTATTATCTCATTTTTAAAATTGCCACAACCACCTCAGCCTTTTGCAACCACCACCCTGATCAGTCAGCAGCCATTAACATCAAGGCAAAACCCTTCATCGGCAGAAAGATTAGGACTCACTGAAAGCTCAGATGATGGTTAATATTTTTTAGCAATAAAGTATTTTAAATTAATATATATACATTGTTTCTTTATACAAAATGCTACTGTACATTTAATAGACTACAACATAGTATAAACATAACTTTTATATGCACTGGGAAAACAAATATTGCTTTATTGCAATAGTTACCTTATTGCTGTTGTCTGTAACCAAACCTGAACTACCACTGAGGCATGCCTGTATTTCCTTTTATTTGGGGTTATAATCTAATACTGTATTTTGTTGGTTGAACTCATTTTGCTTTGTCAATTGAAAGCTCTTTCAGTTGGCTTCTATGTCCCTTTGACATATCCTAAATCAATGTGGTTTTCTTGTCTTTGAATACTTTCTTTGAACACTTTTTTGCACTACAAAATACTCCAGGCTCATCTTTTGTATTTTCTGCCTCAGTCCTACAATCAGCCATTTCTCCAAGGAACCCTATTATTTCTAGTGGAGAGTGGTATTTGAAATGGAGATCTGGGTACTAGATATGCTCGTTGCTCTCAGGTGACAGAGCAAGTAAATATATAACAAAATAAAAAAAAGGAAATATATGTGTGTATACTAACCTGTGAATATACATAGCTTAATACAAATACATACCATCACATATAGAAATATTTGTAGAGCTAAATATTAGTTCAAACTGATGTCTCCAGCTCTAATCCATCACCACAAGGATAATTCTAGAGAACTTGTTTATCTATAAAATATTTCAGTGATAAATCTGGCTCCCACGATCTGCCTTCCATTTATTTAATCCTTCAGTTCCACTTTAGGTGTATAACAATATGAGAATTATTAACTCATAACTCAGGTGAGGCACAACTGGATCACCTACAGTACAGTCACTATGTGTGGTTCCTTTTGGTTTTAGACTTACAAACTCAATTCATTTCCTAAGTTACTTAGGTTAGTGCCTTTTTGCACCACTCTCTTCAGTGAGGTTGTTTCATGCATTTATAGAAGAGTTAGATTCTCTTGTCAAAATCTGCTTTCCTTCCTGGGATCCCTAAACATCCTAAATGATTTTTTTTAACTTTACATATTTATGGTTCACTGTTTTATGCTGTAAAGTTCAATGGGTTTTGACAGATGCATAATGTCATGTATCCATAATTATAGTATCATACAGAACATTTTCACTGTTCCAAAAAATCCTGTAGTTCACCTCTGTATTTCAACTCTGTCCCCTCCTCCTGTAAGCCCAGCAACCACTAATCCATATCTATAGTTCTGCCTTTTCCAGAATGTCACGCAATTGGAATTACAGTATGTGTCCTTTTCATATGGTTTCTCTAAGGTTCCTCATGCCTTTTTGTGGTTTAATAGCTCATCTCTTTTTGTCACTAAATACTATTCCATTGTGTGAATGTACCACAATTATCCATTCACCCATTGAAGGATATTTTGGTTGCTTCCACTTATTGGTAATTAGGAATAAAGCTGCTTTAAATATTCAATACCTTGGATTGTGATTGTATTCAGCTTGGAAAAAAAATGACCAACTATTTTTCCAAGTGGCTTTACCATTTTGCATTCCCACCAGCAATGAATGAGAGTTCCCATCATTCTAGGCCTTTATCAGCATTCATATTGGCATTTTTTAAAAAAATTAGCCATTCTAATAGATGTGTAGTGGTATTTCATTGTTGATTTAATCTCTTCATGTTTTTATGTCCTTCCTCATATTAAACTTATTCACTTACCAAGTCATATGTCCAAGCCCTTCAAAGCCAATTTCAATGCCATTAATTCCATAAAGTACCTCTCAAAATATTCACCTTCTCTACCAAATAAACCTCTTCCTTTCTTAAATTTCTAACATCCTTTCCCACTGAAATAATTTCTTAATATTTGAAAGAGCCCATGAGATCTTCAAAAATACCACCATATCACTTTCCACATAAAAGTGAAAATTTTAGAATTAAAATATTTTCCAATACTTTAGATGCTTAACTGATAGATGTAGTATAAATGCCAGTGAATGGAAAGCAATGAAGCCACATGCAGGTATTGGGAAGGCAGCTTGGTTCATTTGCCAGTGATGTGATTCATTCCCATATACCAGTCTTAACCCAAAGGGAATTCAGTCATCTCAAAATTCCATCATGCCATGGGCCACTTCAATAACTTTTGAATTGTTGAAATCATGAATATTAACTCTGAATGCAAAGTGTCTACAGAACCTTTTCCAGGCACTTTTTTTTTTGAATCATAGTAAATAAGTTTTGCTCATGCTTTATTTTCCTTCTAGACTGTAAGGACTTGAGGATAAATTATGTCTTTAATTAGTTTTAAATTCAGTAAATATCAAATTAATAAATATAAATAATTCTATAGAGCTTAAAAAGGCAAAGAACAATCTGCAGTTTAATGGATTCCCTCAGATTTCAAGGAAGCCTGGAAAAGAAAAACAAAACTAAATAGGCTACGAATTTAGGCACCTTGTAAAGAAAACAGCTACTGCATTAATTCCAAAGCTCTCAGGAAGGACATGCGTTCCTTTTTTCTATAAAGGCTGTGGATATAGAGTGGGTGAAGGTGCCTAAGTGATCAGCTTGCTCGTTGCCATGGCAATTTAGCCACCCTTACTACAGTAAGTCTCCTTGCTCTGTCCCTGTGGACTGGAACAGCCCACCTGTTCTCTGTTTTTACTTGTCATGCTGCCTTGTAAACACAAGGTGGGGTTGGGAACTTTTGTTCATGCTGTGACTAATCAAGTACCAGAATACAGGTGAGCACAAAAGGATGACCTGGGGGAAGGGAGATTGATAAGCTCCCCAAATCTTCTGAGGTTATCTCTGCCATAGAGCTAGGGATCCCACAGCTCCTTTCTTTGAAGGAGCAAGGCATTTGCAAGGGAATGCTTTTTAAGGAAATCCTCCTCTGTCCCAAAAATGTGGCTTTATCTTGTGTTTACAGAAGACAAATCCAGAGGACATGTGGCCTCACAGACCCAGGACAGTGCCGAGCAGGTGGTTGGTGTTCAGTAAAGAGGTTGAGGGGCTGATAAGTCATCTACTAGCTATCAGAAAGATACCATTTCTTTTCCTACTTAACAGTATTTCTTAACATCTATTCCATGTGGGGCACTGGGGACAGAACAAAAATCAAGATATGTCCTGTTCCTCATAAATTAAGGAGACCCTTAAATTCCAATTGCTAGCTATTTATTTAGGTCACTTTCTTATGGGTTGCCTTTAGAAAGCATCTATTACAATTCAAAGATATCTTGGAAATAATTATTAACACTTATCAACAATTATAGTAATATAATCTCTATATATTTATAGTACTTTATGGCTATCACGAAATTCACTATCTCTTAAAGTAATCCTATGAAGTAGGTCAGGCTGGACTTTGCAGTTGAGGAAAGAAGGCTCAGAAAGAGTACCAAACTTGTACATGTCAAAACACCAATATTTCAAGGTGTCCTCTGAGGACCTACAACAGATCCCAGATCTATTGGATCATAGTTGGTAGGGACAGGCTCAGGAAATTTCATTTTTGGATAGTTCTAACTCTCCACTAACTAACCATTACTATATACCTCAGTTGACTCAGGATTTTAACTCAGGTTTCCTGAACCTTTTACATTTTTTACCACATTATGGGGACTGTGTGAACTGGGAGAATTGCTGCTTCTTGGTGACCTGAGGCAGGCTTGAGATTTTTTGTATCCTCCTCAGTCCTCCCCCTGCTAAAAGTTTCTGTGGAAACAGAAAGGAGGCCTTCAGAATGCTGATTCAGTTTTCCCATCAACTACCCTTTCCCCCCAAAGGCTGACCCCTCCAAGCATAGAGCTGCAGTGAAGTCCTTGGATCACCAAGAGCCTCTTGTCTTTTCACTAGTGACAGCATTTCATCCTCGGTGTTTTCTCTTTTGGCAGCTCATCAGCAGAGCAAATGGAAGGTGGCAGGAACCCCACACTTCAATTAAGGCTTACGTGTCACCAGAGCATGCAGAGGAGAAGGAAGAGACCAGTATGGAGGCAGCTAGAATAAAGGAGTTTGAACAAGAAGATCAGCCACCCTTCTGAAGTCAGCGGCCTCCCACGGTTTCAAGCCTCCTGCCTCCATGCCATGCATACACGTCTATTCTCAAGGCCCTGTTTCCTGATTTACATGTACTGCTCTTCATAAATTATTAGGCATTCTACAAAAGTAAGGCATTATCATCAATTTAAAAGTTATTTCGTGGGTATCTACTCTGCTATGGATTATGGCTGAACAACACAGACAAAGTCCCTGCCCTCGCAGCACAGCACAGGAATTAGCAGGGACTACAGACTTAAAACAAGTAATTAAAAGAGCAGTGTAGATTTCCATGGAGAAGTTAACAAACGTACTCTGATGTCATATAGCAAGAGAAGTTAACATCATCCAGGGCTTCTCAGAGTGTGGTCTGAAAGCCACCTGGTCAGTAACCCTTGGGATATTTGTTAGTAAAAATTAAAAAAAAAAAAAAAATGCTTGGATCCACCCCCAGATACTCTGAGGATGGGCTTTGAGAAGCAACATTCTTAAACTCCTTAGATCATACTTTTGCATACTGAAGTTGAGACTTATTGGCGTGTGTGTGGTGACAGTGGGAGAGAGGGTACCAAGAAAGGCCACCGTGAAGAAATAGTATGTGTGCAAGCTGAAGGTCGAAGATTTAGGCTTAAAGTAAGGGTACTTGCACAAGAGCTTCCTAGGTAAAATCACAGCACATGTAAAATTCTAAAGTGAGTGGAAGACGGTAAACAGTCTTCTGTTGCTGGAGAATAAGGAGAAAGCTGGAGAGGGGCAGATGTAAGGCAGGAACCTCAGATGCAAGAGCATGCCAGTATTGTTAAGGATGTTAGATTTTATCTAAAGCCACTGAAGGGCTTTAGGCAAAGAAGGAACATAGTCAAATTTTCATTGAAAAATAAAAATAAAAAGTGTGAAGGGCTTGGGGTCTTTAGAAAGGATGTGAGGCTCTGAGGAGAAAGCTGTGATGATAATTGGGTGAGAAATAATGCTACCTTGAATTAGGTCAGTGGCAATGAGAAGGGAAAGAAATGGATCCCACAGACACTAAGTGCCACCATGTCCATGTTAACTCACCCTCGAATTTCGAAGATAGCAATTGGGTTGAGCTGATGCTGCAATGATGGGGACGTGCTCTTTCAGAAGACCTCAGCCACCTGTGTCCTTTGTGGCAAAGGATATGCTTTGGTCTGGATAAGAAAAGTCCGACTTGGGTAAGTTCAGAAGACTCTTGGTTTGTTTCAGACTCTGCCACCTAAAGCTCTTTGGCCCAATCTGAGGCTCAAGTTTTCCATATTTAAATGTTGTCCTCTTTATATGTTCTTATTGCATTCTGTACTTTTCCTCCACAGCACTTATCACAACTTATACTTAAGTGAGAAATACCTTCAATTATTTGTTAAATATCTGTCTCCCTCCTTAAACTGTAAATTCTGATGGCCAGTAGCCAGTAGGTCTGGTTCATTGTTATTTCCAGCTCTAGGAGTAACAGTCACTGAGAATCCATGAAAGAGCTAGGATTCCTACCCTCATAGGATTCATTCACTCTTTGGAATATGGGTAGATGAATGTGATACTTAGGAGGTGAAAGTGGCAGAATCCAGGGGCTATTTAGATGTGGAACATGAGGGTCAAGAGGAAGGAAAAGTCTAGAAAGGTTCCTGTGTTTCTACCTTGGGTACCACTGAGGTAAAAAAAAAAAAAAAAAAAAAAAATATATATATATATATATATATATATATATTTATATATATATATATATATATATTTATATATATATAGAGAGAGAGGGGTCTTAAATATAAGACAAGTTCAATTTGGAGCATCTAAACTTTAATGCAATACACAGAAATAGATGTCGAGTGGATTATACAGTTTTGAGGCTTTGGTAAGAGCTGGGAGTCAGAGGTGTTGCATATAATTTGGGAAAGTAGCATACACTTTTTTCTTATTTTAAATAAGGGGACATATGGATGAATAAAATCAATTTATAATAGCTGTTATTTATTGCTAAGTTCTGCCTTGGTTCTCAGTGCTTTGACTTATTTAATCCTCATACCAATTCTATGGAGTAGATGCTCTTAGGATTCCTATTTTGCAGATGAGGACATGGGGCATAGAAAGTTCAAGTACCTTACCAAGGTTACACAGGCAGTAGGTGGAGGAGACAGTCTTCCAACTTCAGCAGTAGGATCCACTACCTTTGCGCTCAAAATGGTACTCTTCCAACCTGTCATGCACCTGCTCTCGTAGCAGCCAGGCCATCCTCCATCCAATGTCACATCATAACAACAGTTTACCATCTGTCTCTCTGCAGAGCCTTTGAAGGTTCTGGCTAGAGATTTTGCCTTATTTGTCTTTTATTATTTTACAGAAGAAGAAACTGAGGCACAGAGTGGTAAAATAACTTCCCTAAGGTCACATAGTCAGGGAAGTGGGTGAGCCAGTATGTGAACTTAGCTCTACTTCCAGGACTGATACATTTAATTGGTACATAACCATACAAAGCCATATTTTTGGATGCAACTTTTTGATTACTAGAGGGGGGAAAAAGGAAGGGTGAGCACTGATCTGGGAAAGAAGTAAAATATAGTCTAGGAATTGCCATTAAATTTGTGACGTCAAAGAAATAGCACTCGGCTCTTCTGATCTTTAAGGGGAAGTATTTAGATTAGTTAACACATCAAGCTCTAGGGCTTAAAGTTTTTAAATAAATTATTATACAGGGAGGAAAATAATTGAACCTCTTTAAAAATCACCAAAGCCAACTTTAAAAGGCCAAATTGTAAATGTTGTTAAACAGAGACTGCTTTAAATATAAAATCCCACTTGTCCCTCAATCTATGAAGTGCCATTGGCATTAATTATACATTGGTTAAAAACAAGACAACAGGCCCAAAATGGAGTCACTTTTAATGAGCCCCTTGTCACCAAACTGAGATTTAGTGACTTAATTACAGTTTTCGTTTTTCCAGAAATACTATCTTGAACCAGTCAACCAGGAATAGTCTGATCAGAATTAGATAATCTGCCTGATAGACCCCCTACCATTTCCTAAAGGAAACTAACTTTGCAACAACAAATTCACTCTTTTTGCTTAGTGTAATTTCCTTATTCCTTCTCCTCCTGCCTATAAAAGTCCTCCATCTTGTACAGCTCATTGGAGTTCCTTTCTGTCTGCTAGAGCAGATGCTCCCTGATTCATGAATCATTGAATAAAGCTTATAAGATTTTTTAAATGTACTCAGTTGTATTGTGCTTTTTTTTTTTTTTAAACACCATCCTGCCTCCATCATTTTACAGAGAAGGGAATTGAACCTTATAAATTAAACTTCTCAAGGACATACAGCTTGTAAAGGACAGTGTAATTTTAAATACAGGTTTGTCTCATGCCCAAGCTTGAACTCTCAAATACCGTATATTATTTCTCTTTTACTTACTGTAGAAATGATTCTGCTAAAAATGGGGTTTAATCAAGAGACAATTGGAGAGGTAAATTTACCCTAGAATACTGAAAGAGCAGTGAATTACGTATGTACCATGATGAAAGCATCTTTGTCTTAAAACTGGGTTATTCACAACTTTTCAACTGCTCTATCCTAGCTTTCCAGTCCACTCATGATGTTGCCGAAAGATACTACTGTATGTCTACTATATTGACTATGTATTGGGGAGAAGTACAAAATTGACCATTTTACTGACATTTGGACATTAGTATGAAAACAGTTGCTAGGAAATGAGCAATACTGTGGTTGCCCATATGAAAGTTTATTGAAATATAGCTCTTCATCTGGACTCACAGAAAGATCTTCCCTCCCATTCCTTCCATGTTTTAAAATGATCTATTGTATCTCCTCGACTTTAGCATATGGCTGACAGAATATTTAGTTGAACAATAAGCAGAATGAACAAATGAAAAAGAAAGGCTGGTAAAGAATAAGAAAGATAGGCACTACAGATGAAATTAGAGATGGCATCATTCCTGGTTCTCTGATGGCTTTTGTTCTCATTTGGTTCCTAAGGCATTTGCTCTTTGAAAATGCAAATGTCCTTGAAGCATCTAGGGATGATCATTCATAGCCTAGTATGAATTAGTTTATGCAGGTTACTCCCTAACTGCTCCCTAACTTTAAGGCCAGTTCCTGAATTAGGGGCATCTGAAAGAACTACCTGATCCAATTCTTCACAACGGAGCTGTTTCTGAGGCTAGAAGAGGGTAGTGGTTTGACCAGGAGTCCACATCTAGTTTCAGCTTTGGAACCCAAGTAGGACGAATCTCAGTACAGGGCTCTTTCCTTTGACACTATGCTGCTATGGATGTGATATATAGAAATGATGTTATGGGCACAGCATTATGTATAGTTAACAGTGGCATCTGGAGACAAATAGCTCCTCCCCTCTCTAGCCTTGGGGACCCAGGAATATTTCTTATCTTCCCTAAGCCCCCATTTGTTCTTCTGTAAAATGTAGATAAATATTATCTATCTTACTGTGATGTTATGAAAATTAGATAAAATTGTACATATAGTGTTCTTAGCGGAATGCCTGGTATCCAGTAACTAGTCAATACATGCTAACTCTTAAAAATTGACTACAATTAAATTATTCAAACCTCAGAATGGTTTATTACAATATAGGTAGATTAAAATCTTTGATGAAGATTTTGATTGAAATATGATTTTTTCACTTTTTTTCTGGGTCTACATCTTACATTAGATGTGGTTGGCAAATGCCACTATAGAATGCCAAGAATATATACAGTGAACAGTACCCATCTTTGAAAATTTTCCTTCTCAGCATCACCCTAAGTGCACCAGACAGGAAAAAAAAGCTTTGTACATTTGGTAATTTTTTTGAGGTAGATGTTTGAGCTAATCTGGAAGGGCTGACCATCTTAATTAATCCCTGTGAATTTCTAGTTTACATGAAGCAGCTTTGGTCTCCCTAATTAAATCTCGAATTGTCAGGTTATTAAGGTCTAATACTAAAGATCAGAGAGAATTTTTGAAATGGAAATTAAACAGGAATATCTTAAAATGTTGGAGGGACATTATGATCAGTGAAAAGAACAACAGCTGAAGACCTGATTTCTCCAGGAGATTTAGAACTCTGTTATTCATCAAAGTCTTAAGCATTAGATAAGCAACAGATAAAATTTTAGCAAGGTTTTTAAATATAACATTCAGTGAAGATTAAAATGAGATCAATTGCTTTTAGAGGCCTCAATCAAGAGACACATGCAAAATAAGACAAACTCCTAGTTTCACTTGTGAAGACTGGACCCAGTTGCTACAGAGAAACTTTAATCAGATATAATGTTTTTAATTAAGGGATTTAAAATGTTTCAGATTAATATTATGTTACTTAGAAAAACCCTGAACATATGTTTAAGAAGTTAAAGTGGATTTCTGGCTTCCACTCAGGATGACAAAAACTACAAAGTGTTGCTCTCACCTGAAAAAGTGACAATTTATGAAAGCTTAATTTTCATGAACTAATCAGAGAACTGAGGTTGCAGGGCAACAAGCTAGTCTGAAATCTAAGGAAAGACAAGCCCCTCTAAGTAGAAGTACACAATGATTTTCCTGGGGGAAAGCACGGGAAGAAGATGGGAGCCAGCATATAAGTTGTGAGATTTTGGCTAAAATTTCTAGCTAATTACTAGGGCTAAGTTAACTACTGTTAGAATTTAGAAATCGCTAGAATGCGGACACAGAGGGAATTTGCAGCCATTTACAGACTTTTCTTCATGGACCTTAGAGTACTTAGGGGAGGGGATTGAAGAAATCCTCCTGTGGGCTGCAGGCCTCAAGGAAGAGAGCAGCCATCTCCTCTATGATAAAACCCTCCCTGAAACTTCTGTCCTAAGGGAAAAAAGCCTTAAACTACTGGGCAAAGAGTAGCAAAACACTCAGTAGTCCCATTATGGCTGAAGGAAGACAATGGGGGTGGAGGGAGCTCTACTTGAGTCAGGGCAGAAAAACTATCCAGGCCCAGACTGCTGCAGGGGTAGGAGCAAGTTCACTGAGAAAGGCATACCTTCAGCATGTAGGGACCTAGTACATGGCTAAGAACAATAGAATCCCACCTCTGAATCCTGCCACCAAGCCATACAACAGCCAACAAGAGTGTACTTCTGGGAAAGGGGCAAAAACCTGGAGAGATCTACTCTCTGAGGTGTAAATTCAGAGAGAAAAATCTAAAGCTGAAGGTATAATAAGAATATTTGGAAAAATCTTATGACAAGTTAAACCCTACCCTAAATACAAGGTAAGGCTAGAGGAATGTGAAGCAGATGATATAATTTATACAGAGTAATTATAGCAACAACAAAACCCAAAAGCACTTCAACTCCTCACAAGAATGTCTAACAATAAAAAGAAGCATATTTGTTTGGGGGCATAAATACTATTTTCTTCAGTTTATTCTGTTCTACAGATGATTTCCAAGGCACAAAAAAAAGGAAAGAAAAAAAAAATGCACTGTCAGGATACAATCAATAAAACCAAATTCAAATGAGTGCCAAATGTTGAAACTATCAGGAAATATAAAAGAACTATAATTAACAGGTTTAAGGATCTAGTAGAAAAGTTGGACAACAAACAAACACGTGAAGATTTTTAGCAGCCAGATGGAAACTATAAGAAAGGAAAAAAATATGAGGATTCCAGTTCGAGACAGCAAGGTAGGAAGATCTTAAACTCACCTCCCAAGAACACACTGAATCTACAGCTACATATGGAATAGTTTCTTCTGAGAAAAAGAATCTAAAAACTATCTGAGCAACTCGTACACATTGGGTAAATAAGAAAAAACCCACATCAAGGTGGGACAGAGAGGCTAAGACACAATCTTGCCATAAACCCCACTCTTGGCATGGAGATCCCCAAGGAGGGAACTCAAAATCTAGAGCTTCTCCCTGAGGAGCAAAGGATTTGAACCCCACATCAGGCACTGCACGTGGGAGATGAGCTCCCAAAACATCTGGCTTTGAAGACCAATGGGGCTCAGATATCCACAAAACCCAAGTGCTATAGCAAACATGGCAACAGCCCTCAAAGGGCTCACATGTAGACTCTCCACAGGAGCTTGAGCAGAGGCAGCCCATGGAGAGGTGCCCAGACTTAATATGAAAGAAGCTCACTTACTTATTTTAAAGCACTGACTTGGGTGGAGGGGCAGGAGGGGGGATAGGAATCTAATTAAACACATAGCTATCTTTGCACTCTCCCTCTGCTGCTCTACAGAGAGCCAGTATCTCCTGAAGGAGAGCTTTTACACTTGTGGCTGTTGCTCAGGAGACATCCCATGGCTGCCTGGCTCTGGTGGCTAATGGGCTTGCATTTCTGTGTCTTAGGTGACTGTACCCGAGAGACGGTCTGCCATTTACCTCCCCCAGGGTACTAGAAAGCAGACTAAAACACACTCCCAGGCTTTCTGTGAACAACACCTATTTTCTTATCCTGAAACTTCAGCCTGAGGGGCAGTTTTCCAGTCTGGCATACATCTAGGTGCCTACTGAAATGCACTCGAGGGCTGAAGGCCAGTGACACCATGTTTGTGCTCTCTTTCTGCCTTCCTCCAGCTCACTGGTATCTCCCAGAAAGGAACTTACACCTTTGTGTGGTGCCTCAGTTTTTGTGCCTGCCACCGGGGGACATCACTAGATCGCCTGGCTCTGGTGATCAATGGGGTTTATGCTCACAGGTCCCATAGGACTGTTACCAATGGAGAAACCATTCTTAAGTGGCTACCACCTCCTGGGCACATGAAGAGGAAAGAGACCTAAGTACCCAGTCTTTGTGTTTAGCTTATCTCCCCAGTTATAAATAAACACACATCTAAAGGCCCACTGTAATTTTCTCCAGAAACCTCAGAGGGTGGGCACTCTCTTTGCACCTTCCCTCTGCTGCACTGCAGAGCGAAGTATCTCCCAGACTGGAGCCTGTACACACGTCTGGTGATCCAGTTTTTGTGGCTGCTGCCCAGGGGATGCCCCTTATCACTTAGCTCTGTTGGCCAGCAGAGCTTGTACTGCTGGGTCCCATGGGACTGTAACCAAGGGAGAGACAGTTCTAGGCCAGCTGTCATCCCCAGGATACTGCACAGAAAGCATACGAACCCCCCTTTCATTTTTCTGTGAAAGAGGCTTGTCTGCTTGTCCTGGAGCTTAGGCCTGAGGGGAAGGCTTCTGGTTTGGCACACCTCTAGGGGCTTACTGAGGTACACTCTAGGCTCATTGATTCCGTTCTCCTGGAAAGGGGATTGTACACAAGCCCGGCACCAGAGTTTTGCAACTGATACCCAGCTAATGATTCTAGATTGTCTGGCTCTTATGGCCAGCAGGATTTATGGTAGTGGTCACACAGGACTATATATATATTAGAATATTTATCACTACTACCTAACTTTCCAAACAAGAAAAATTTCAGACAACCTAACTTTATACCTAAAGGAACTAGAAGAAGAAGAACAAATGAAACCCAAAGTTAGTAGAAGGAAGGAAATAACAAAGATCAGAGGGGAAATAAATGAAATAGAAACTAAAAAGACAAGAACAATGAAACTATCTTTTTAAAGAACCAGCTCTTAAGCAAAATTGATACATCTTTAGCGAGACTCACCAAGGATAAAAGAGATAGGACTCAACATTAGAAATGAAAGAGTAGATCACAACTGATACCACAGAAATGCAAAGGATCATAAAAGACTACCATGAATAATTACATGTCAATAAATTTCACAATCTAGAAGAAATGGGCAAGTTTTCTAGAAACATACAATGAAAATCAGAACAAACTGATAACTAGTAAGGAGATTAAATCAGTAATTGAAAACCTCCTAGCAAACAAATTCCAGGACCAGACCACTTCACTGGTAAATTCTACCAAACATTCAAAGAAGAAATATTACCAATTTTCTCAAACTCTAACAAAAAATAGAAAAGGAGTAAACACTTCCAAAATTATTTTTATGAGGCCAGCATTACTGTGCTAACAAAAATAGACAAGGATGCCACTAGAAAATTATAAGTCAATATCCCTGATGAACTTAGAAACAAAATGTGCAACAAAATATTAGCAAACCAAATTCAACTGAACGTTACAAGTACCATACATTGATCAAGCAAGATTAAGTCCAGGGATGCAAAGATGGTTCAACATCCGCTAATCAGTCAACATGATATATCACATTAACAAAACCAATAATAAAAATTATCTCAGTAGAGAAGAGTTTGACAAAATTCAACATTATTTATGGTAAAAACTTTCTACAAAATGAGTAGAGAGGAATGTACCTCAACATAATAAAAGTCATAAATGACAAGCCGATAGCTAACATCATTCAATTATGAAAAGCTGGAAGCTTTTCATCTAAGATCAAGAAAAAGGCAAGAATCCCACTCTCCTCACTCTTACTCAGTATAATATTGGCAGTCCTAACCAGAACAGTTAGGTACAAAGAGGCATCCAAATTGAAAAGGAAAAAGTAAAATAGTCATTATTTGCAGATGACATAGTATAGGTAGAAAACTCTAAAGACTCCACTCCTCCCCGAAAATGTAACTAATCAATAAATTCAGTAAAGGTACAGGATATAAAATCAATGTAAACAAATCTGTTGAATTTCTGTACACTAGTAACAATCTATCATAGAGAGAAATTGGGAGAACAATCTCACAATTGCATCAAAAAATAACATATCTGGGAATAAATTTAACCAAGGAGGTAAAAGACCTGTACACCTAAAACTATAAGGTATTAATTAAAAACACTGAAGAAGACACAAATAATGGAAAGCTATTCTGTGTTCATGGATTTGAAGAATACTTTTAAAATGTCCATACTACCCAAGGTAACTTACAGATTCAATGCAATTCCTATCAAAATTCCAATGGCATTTTTCACAGATATAGAACAAACAATCTTAAAATTTATATGGAATCTCAAAAGAATATTCAAAGCAATCTTTAGAAAGAAAAACAAAGCTTGAGGCCATCACACTCCCTGATTTCAAACTATATTACAAAGCTACAGTAATCAAAAGAACATGATATTGTTATAAAAACATGGAACATGGAACAGAATAAAAATTCCAGAAATAAAACCACACATATATGTTCACTTAATTTATGACAAAGAAGCCAAGAATATCAGTGTGGAAAGAAAAGTCTCATTAATAAATGGTGTCGAGAAAACTGGAGCACTCTTTTACAGTCTATTCAAAAATTAACTCCAAATGAATTAAAGACCTGAATGTAATACTTGAAGCCATAAAACTCCTAGAAGAAAATAGGCAGTAAGTTCATTGAGATTGGTCTCAATGATAATTTTTTGGGGCGATGTGACACCAAAAGAAAAGCAAGAAAAGCAAAAATTAGCAAGTGAACTGTATCAAAATAAAAGCTTTAGAGCACAAAAAAACCTATTAACATAATGAAAAGAGTTATCTACTGAATGGGAGAAAATATTTGTAAATCATAAATCTGAAAAGGGATTAGAATCCAAAATATATAAAGAATTCATACAACTCAATAGCAAAAAAGAAAAAAAATTCATTTAAAAATGGGCAGAGTCACTGATTAGATATTTTTTCAAAGAAGAGATACAGATGGCCAACAGGTACATAAAAAGTTGTTCAACATCAGTAATCATCAAGGAAATGCAATCACCTCACAAGGAAAAGATACCCCCTCACACCTGTTAGAGTGGTTATTCCCATGAAGGGAAAAACAAAAAAGCAGTGCTGGCAAGGATGTGAAGAGAAAGGAGCTATTGTGCACTTTTGGTGGAGATGGTAATTGGTGCTTCCACTATAGAACATAGTATGGAGATGTCTCAGAAACTTAGAACTACCATATCATCCAGCAGTTCCACTTCTGGGTAGTTATCTGAAGAAAACAAAAACACTAAGTTGAAAAGTTGTATGTATCCTTATGGCCATTGTAGTGTTTTTTAACAAGAGCCAAGACAGAAACAACTGAAGCGTCCCTCAATGGATGAACGGATTAAGAAAATGTGACATATGTATACACATACATATACATAATGGGATATTATTCAGTTACTAAAAAGAAGAAAAATCTTGCCATTTGCAACAATATAGATGGACCTCAATGACATTATGCTAAATGAAATAAGTCAGAGAAAGACAAAGGGTGTGTAGCCATAGCCACTAGGTGAGACAATCACTGTTTCTCATGATTTTCAAGGCAATATGTGTAAATTCCCAAAGACCCAAACTTGAAATCTTCAACTCTCAGCTTTTCTGGGCTAACATAAGAACCGGATTCTGAAAAATGTCATTGCTTTTCTCTTGACAATAAAAATCAACCTTATGAGGGCCAAGAAATGAAGTTACTTTTTCCCTCTTCATTCAAATGCCTACAGTATTAAAGGAAATCCACTATATATTTCTCTTCTATACTTATTGAAACTTAAAAAAAAATCTAAACATCACATAATCCTAGAAAATAGGCATTGACATTATCATTCCTACTTTAAGGAGGAGGAAGTCTCAAAGGTACACAGATAGTCGATATACAGGGACTGTGAAAACCTATCTGAAGCCCATGCTCTTACCTGTCAGAACATTATCATCCTAGTCCACACCAAGCTGCCCAACAGTGAACCCCATAGTAGTGTGTAGGACACCAGTATGAAGCCCGTTTTCTTGCAATAGGGGGCGATAATCAGAATCTGATGATTCTCATAGGACTGTAATCTAGTTAAAATAATACCACTTTATACTTTTATTAAAATTCACTTTGAGAGCTATTAATCATCAAGTAGATATCGATTATCAACTTTATGCCTGACATTTAGCTTTGCTGTTATAGTAATTATATTATAAATGCAGCTCAAGAGTTTCCAGCCATATACCGTGACAGATTTTATTCCATCAATATTTTTCAAATTGTGGCTTATAGAGCATGTGTGTTAGAACTACCTGGATGCTTAGTTAAAAATATGGACTCTGGCACCCAATCCGGACCACCTAAGACAGATTTGCTAGCAAAGAGGTCCAGAAATCTGCATTTTAAAGAAATTTCCATGAATAATTTTTGCTTAAAGTTTGAGAACCACCATAATAAACTATACTCATAAGATGAACTACCATTTGGAGAATTTTTTTGTTAAAAAAATAAAGGTGGGGAAAGAAATGGTCCGGAAGACTGGCATAAATGTTAATAGTGTTTATACCCACCAAATGCTTCTCAGGACATCTTATTTCTAAACTATTCAGGTTTTCTTTCATGTTACCATTAAGAAACTTCTCTTTTTTTCAGTTGAACGCTATAAATTTCACATCTTGCTCCTGGTAGTACTACTCTGTGAGTGACCTAGTTTGAAAAGAAATTAGAAATGTTCATGTATTTCTTTAGGAATTCCAAGTTTCTACAGTTTGTTCCACACAACCATTCCACAGCAGAGTTCATCTTTTGGGTCTAGAGTGCTCCACTTAAAGCAAAAGAATAAAAATGCCACCTTCCCCCAATTCAAACATATCTGCCTTAATTTTTATGGCATGCTTCCTTTCTAAGTATTAACCTTGGAAGACTTACTGATCCCAACTAGCTGTAGCTGAGTTTTCTTTCTTCTGTGAATGAGGAATTACATCTCAGCAGGAAACTGGCTTGTGTTTTGCAAAAGAAGAAAACGTAAAATAATTAAGAAGATAAGAAGCTGCATGTATTCCTTATTTCTGTAATTAGCAATGTTTTGTGCTCTGAATTCTAAATTTTTGAGAAGGCACATTCCTTAAACTCCAGTTAATAAAGAAACATTTTAGAGTTTTCCAAAAAAAGGTAAAAATAAACATGGGGGTCTGTAATTCAGAGCTTGCTTATCTGGTTTTCTTACCTGTCAGACTCATAAAGCACTTCAGAATCCACCTCTGGTTTCCTTTTAGATGTCACTTCACCCTGTAGCAAATTATAGCAATTTCTCCATTTGGTTATTGGTAACTTTGTAGACATTCATACTCATAATGCCATACAAATGCTCTCTTTAATTTATTAATTTATTTATTAAATACATTCTAAGGATCTATTTATTTTTACTGATGATTGATTGATTGATTTAAAGATTGGCTTCATGACCAATGTGGGGCTTGAACTCACAACCCTGAATCAAGAGTTACATGCTCTACTGACTGAGCCAGTCAGGTGCCCCTGTTCTCTTTATTTTAAACTCCAAAGGAGAAACTGACACAGAGAAATACATCTGTCTTTCTCTTTTCCACTTAGAATCCCAGCTATTCTTAGGACTGGAAAGAGACTTATATCGAATAATATTAGGAAGCTTTTTATTAATTATTTTTCATTATTATAATATAAAGGATAACATCAGAGAATCTTGATCCAGCTTTTTCTACCCAGAATAAGCACTTTTTCTCTTCTATTCTTATTGAAACTTGAGCTCTTTTTTAACTCCAATGTGAATACCTCTTGCTTATTTCCTGAATACTTCTCCTCCTCCCCCCACCCCGCCCCGACAGATATGGTATAACATTCAGCAAGTATTTATAGAGTAACAAAGACCAAAGTCTAGACAGGCTCTTCTGAGCCCTCTTCTCAACATAGGAGTTGCAACTCTAAGCATAATGATCCCACCCCCCTACCCCACTAAGAGACCTGAACACTAACATAGTTTCTAATTAGCTCAAGGCCATGTCCATAGGATGATTGCCCCAGCCCCCTTAAGCCCCTGAGAAAGCTCAATGCTGCCAAAAAAACTTGTGTTTTCCAGTTAACCCCTGCCTATAGACCCTTTTTCTTAAAGCATTTACTTCAGAAAACTTGCCATTATAATTTCTTTCTCTGTCTCCGAGATGTATTTTAACTTTTACAACAAGGAATGTCTTTCTCAAGGACCTGGGAGCCATCCCCTTGAAATATAATCATCAGGAAAGATAGGGCCCGTGTCTCCCAGGCTGTCTAGGAAGGTAGGAGCCTGACTTTGACAAATACCAGTTAGCAGACACAGATGGCTTAATCACACTGACAAATCCCTACTTGCTTGTTGTAATTTTCTATTTGCCTTAATCTGCATTGAGCCTCGTTCATTCCCCTCCGTACTATTTCATTTTCCTTTTCAAGTACCCAGTCACTTCCGTAAAGATTGGAATTGAGCTCAGTTTACCTGAACTCTCTCTACGCTACTGCACTCGTACTGAATAAAATCTGTTTCATCATTTTCAACCAGTATGGTGTGCAATTTTTTTTCTTTAACAAGAGTACTATGTACTGAGATAGGTACTGGGTACTATGTTAAGTAAAATGGCTGTGGCTTCTATTCTTAGGGACTTAAGGGCTTGCTGGGGCTGAGAGTAAAAACAAATCATCAGGTAAATTAATGTAAAAGTGTGATAATTACTAGAAAAGAGAGGTAGCTGGTACTACAAGAGCCTAGAGCAGGGAAAGTCAGAGGTATTCCTTTAGGAAGTAAAAACTGAGCCAAAGTCTTAAGGATGGAGTGGAAGTTAGGAATGCACAGAGGGGTAAGGAAGTGTACTCCATGCAGAAGGAACAGCACAGAAAAGCCTTGGGCAGGAAAGGTGCTCAGAAAGGATACATACAATAAAGGTGGGTAGGTGGTTCAAGCACAGGCACAGAGAGCCAGGAAAGAGTGGGGTGCAAGACCGTAGGGCCGATCCATGCAGGGTTGCTCTTCCTTTTTTGTACTACTATGAAAAACTAAAATGTAAAAAAAAAAAGAGAGAAACAGTATAATGAACTTCCATGTACCACCCAGCTTCAACAATTATCAACTTAAGTCCTATCTTGTTTTATCTAGTCATTACTTGTACCTCCCCTGTACCTGGCTTATTTTGAAGCAAATCAAAGATGTTATGTTCTTTCCTCTGAATATTTCAGTTTTTGTTGTATTTTATTTATTTTTGAAGATTCATTTATTTGAGAGAGGGAGAGAGAGAAAGCACATGTGCAAGTGTGTGCAAGCCAGGAGAGGGGCAGAGGGAGGAGAGACAATCTCAAGCAGACTCTTCACTGACCACTGAGCCCCATGTGGAGCTCGATCTCACAACCCTGAGATCATTGTTAGGAGTTAGTTGGACACTTGGGTAGTCAGGGCCAGGGTCCCCAACAACAACAACAACAAAAACCAGGGAGCTGGGACGGCTAAGACAAAACCACAATAGCATTCTATTTTACAGCTTAGACAAGACCACAATACCATCCTCTCTAGCAGCGTCTGCAGAAATAACTTTTGCAAGACATCCTGAGACAAAACAATTAACCATAAAACACTGGTCACTATCATAAGGTGAGGCAGTTAGTATCCAAATGTCAGCCCAAAAGACCATCAGCACAGCACGTGAACAATAACTTAATAGGTAGACGGGAACATGATCAAAACCCTGATTGGTACACTTTAGCAGCCAATCTGTAGGGGGCCCACACTCTGGTTACTTAAAATAGTTCTGCAAAAGAGCTTATAAAACCCCCTAGATCTGAACACCAAATGTCAACTCTCTCAGGTCCCCTCCCTCTCTGGGAGCTTTGTACTATCGCTCAATACACTTTGCGTTGCTGCGCATCACTCTTCCTCTGGTCTACCTCTTCATTCTTCAAAGTGGTGTGACCAAGAACCACTTGGGAACAGAATCCCTGCAACATCATGACCTGAGCTGAAACCAAGAGTTGGATGCTTAACAGTTTTTATTTTTTAAATATAAATATTCTTTTAACACACTTAACCATAAAATCATTTTCATACTTAAACAGTATCTTAATGTCAAATCTATTCAGTTTGAATTACTCCGATTTATATATAAAATATATAAATATATGTTATATATTTACATTTAAATATATGTAAATAATGTAATTTATAGTTAATGAAAATGATTTAAAATTAAATACAATTTATATATAATTGGGTATTATATATATGTATATGCATGTATGTAGATAAGATTTGTAGTAGAATCTAAATAAGGTCCATGCATTATAATTGGTTGATAGGTTTCAAGCCTTTTTTCTTTATAGATTCCACAAACGTCTCTTTAATTTTTGAAAATGATTCGTTGGAAAAACTAGACATTTTGTTCTATAGAACTTCCTATGACTTGAACTTTGCTGATTGAATTCTCATGGTATTTAATATGTTCCTCTGTCTCTGATATTTTCTGTAACTTAGTAGATAGATTAGAGGCTTGATCAGATTATGCACTGATTCTTTGGCAAGCATACCTCATGGGTGATATCAGTATTTTGGAAGATTGTCTCTCTGTGGTGTTAGCGGCCATGAGTAATCATGACCTAGATCCATTAGTTCATTAGGAGTTATAAAACAGTGGCCAATTTCAATCATTCTATATTTATTTATTAGCTGAAACACTTCTATTTTGTTACCATTAACTATTTGATCCCTGGGGTAAAATTGGTAAGTGGAAAAGGGATACATGATGAATACTTCCCTTTAATTTATAGTTGTCAAAAATAATGATAAATGAGTGCTTTTAAAGAATCATGAACTCATATATATAAATACACTTGTGTCTCAAGCTACTGAAGTTGTAAACCTGTTTAATATTGAAAATTTTCCATCCTTGACCAGTAATAAGTTCTAGTAGTAATCTGTGATAATTTCCTTGCTTTCAGGTATGACAAGATATTCCAGGTTCAGCATGTATGTTTACTGTGCCAGACCTAAAACTGGCCTTTTCTCTAAGAAATTCTAGAAATTCTCTAGAAATTCTACTTTTATGAAAAGTAATATTTGAAAGCCACAGTCTAGGTAATAATAGTACTCACTGCCCAATGGTGGGTCACTGTTTTTACACCTTTTCTTGGACAGAGCTTTGTTTTTAAGATATATGTTTTTTTTTTTTTTTTTTTTTTTTTTTTTTTTTATTTATTTGACAGAGAGAGACACAGTGAGAGAGGAAACACAAGCAGGGGGAGTGGGAGAGGGAGAAGCAGGCTTCCCCGCGGAGCAGGGAGCCCGATGTGGGGCTCGATCCCAGGACCCTGGGATCATGACCTGAGCCGAAGGCAGACGCTTAACAACTGAGCCACCCAGGCGCCCCTTAAGATATATGTTTTGAGCTCATGCTTTAAATTCAAATTTAAGAACAGAGGATTATTACTTAATTTTTCCATCTTTCATTTATATCTTTTCTTTTATAATGAAAATCCTGGTTTTCATGGCACTAGCATGATTATTCTTTGTAATAACAACACACAACTAACAGTCTTAGAATAAAAATACCACCAAATATATAATTGCTTTAAGTCTTTTTGTGGATAATTTTGTTCCTAGGGTATATCCTGCTAGGAATAGAGTGTCAAATTATGTTGTATTTAATGCCACTTGGAATAGTCCATCTCCCCTAATTATGCCTCCAATGTGATACACAGGTTCATTTGTTTCATCTTGGTATAGATTTTTAGCATTGCTTTTTACTGACTTGTTTTATTATTATGCAATTATGTGTCTCCAAAGTCAAATCTATAAACAACTCTACCTTAATACCGCTCTTAATGATTTCTACTTATTTGGTGATAATTTTTCCATTTTTAAAAATTAACAGCAAATATGCATTTATATTTGTATCTTCCTCTTCTCTTGGCTAAGTGGTAACATATTTTTCTCTACCTTGCCTTTTATACCTAGTATATCCTGAAGGGCATGCTATGATAGTTTATAGAGATATGCCTCATTCCCTCTTATAGGACTCTAAAGGGTAAATGTATAATAGTTTATTCAACCCGTCTCCTACTGATAGACATACAGGTGGTTTCCAGTCTTATAATTGCAGAGTACTGTAACTCATAGCCTGGTGCATCTGTTTTTTTTTCTTCATATTTTTGGCTAGAATAATGGTAGAATAGATTCCTAGAAGTGGTTTGAAACCCTAGGATAGATTCCTAGAGGTGGATTGCTGGATGAAAATATATATGTGTAAGAAATGTTTCTAGGTATTGCTGATAACCTCTCCATAGAAATTCTATCAATTTGCATTCCCACTAACAATATAGGAAAGTGACATTTCTCCCATACAACTGCACCAAGAGAGTATATTGTCAAACTTTCAAATCTTTGCCAATCTGAAAGGTAAGTAATGGCATCTTCACAAATTATTGCAAAAGGTGGACCAATAGAAAGGTACAGGCATGGCCCAGGTGACAATGGGAACAAAACTAGAGTCACGATATATTCAGGAGAGAAAAATCACAGAACTTTGTGTAGCATCAAATTCAGACAGAAGAAGAGGTACCAGAATGACTCTTAAAAACACAACAATATAAGAAATATAATTGTTTACTTGTAGTTTCCTCCCTGACCCCTGCTCTTTAAAGAACAATTTTTGTATGTTTCCCTCTCCTTGCGTGGAAAACTTTTGTCTTTCCTTTTTTTCTTTTGTGAAACCGTTTGATATGAATTTTTTTGAAATCGATGAAAATACATTTACTAAGGCAAATTGCACTAAAGAGACTTCAATGGGTCATGGTGAACATCTGGCGTTTGAAATGTGTCTAATGTTTTGTCTCTATAAGGCAAATTGTCTGGCTTCTCACCTGGGGAGTCTTACCTTCTCTCCTCCCTCTAATCCTAACTGAGCTAAATTGAAAACATAAATATGCCCTTCAAGTCTAAATAGATTGCTAGAGAATTTCATTAAGGAATACTGATTCTTTGGGTAGAAATACTGCAGCATAGGTTGCATTTCTTGTAATTGTTTGCAACCTAATCTCTCTTTTCTTCCCGTCCTAATACTGTCAGGTTAAGAAATCATTCACTTTGCTCATCCCCAGCTGCATATGCTGTGTTAGGTGGCACTTGTCTGCTTAACACTAATCCAAACCCTACTTGTACTTCAAAGTTCATATTTTTTAGATTCACCTATATTCTTAGAAACTTCCCAACATACTCTTAACACCCACATGGGCTTTCTTATTTTAAGTACAAGGAGTGCACAAAGCAATAGGGCAGGTGGTGGAGGGGGGAGGGAGACCAGAGTAGAGGGGACAAAAATAATGGATTTAGTTAGAAAAACAAGACTTGGGCATTTTGGTTTCTGTTTTTGCTTTGACTCTGAAACTAACGAAACTTTGTGATTTTGAGATAATCACTTAACCCAAGTCTCACTTCACTTGTGTGTGAAATATAGAGAATAATGCCTGCCCTGCTCCTTCATGGGGTAAATTTTAAAGAAAACTTCATGGATATATGGTGAAGAGTACAAGTTATAAATAACTGTGAACAAAATTCAACCACATTTTTACATGCCTGTCTTAAACTTGGGTTTTTAGGATATAAAATTATATTCAGAAGTTCATACAGGGTCATTATTCAGTCCATATTTCAGAAGACAGAATGTGTTTTCCAACGAATACAATTTTAGAAGTTAGATTATGATAAAAGCCTGTTTGAACTGAAGTGTATTAAAAATACCACATACAATATGCATGCACCCACTATACATGCACATGTGTACATATGGATAGTACATTATCTATATGGCCAAACTGTAGAAAACATTGCTATACTAGTAGATACTAGAAATTAAAGTTTATAAAAAAAAACTTAGAGTAATTTAAAAAATACCGATTACTGGTACTTGATGAAAAGTGGATTTAATTAGAGGAAGTGCAGGAAGTAGATACCTTTTGCAGAGATTCTGAAGGAGATTTCTAAACACTTAAATACATTTTAGCAATTTATAGCATGCATTCGTAATTATGCATTTGATTTCAGAACTCTGTTGATACAGGCAAATAAACACTCGTGTTTTTCATATTGTCTTGATGAAAAGTGGAGTAGTTAAATTAAAGAGGGAAGTTGTTTCCTTACACATTATTAAGAGGTAGGAGGATAAAAACAAAGGTTTAAAAGATTAATTTCAGAGCTACCACTTATTGGAGGATTACAATGAACCAGATAAATACTTTTCTTATATTCTCTAAGAACTAATATTTCCGTTTGCTTACTTCTATTTATGGTCAACTTTTCTATCAAAGAATAATATATCTATTTTTAAAAATGCACAAATCATCAGTGGCCAACTTGGTAAATTTTCATAATTAGAATTGACTTGGCATGTAACTGGCACCCAGATGAAGAAACAGAAAATTACTCAGAGAAGTCTTCCTTGTTCAGCCTTTCTAGTCACAATCCTCCTGCCATGAACAAGCACTCTCCTGACTTCTAAAACTATAGGGTAATTAGGCTAGCTTTTGAACATTATATAAATGCAAGCACACAGTATGTACTGTTATGTGTCTGGCTTCTGTTGCCATTTTGTGTATTATAGTCATCGATGATTTTGCATGTAGCTGCAATATGTTCATTTTTATTGCTGGACAAATGTAGCTGCTTTGACGAAGTATCTGCTCAAGTCTTTTTGATTTTTTTTATGGGAATGTCTGCCTTTAACTTATTGATTTATAGAATTCTTAGTTCTATTGATTTATAGAATTCTTATATATATGTGTATATATAGTTGTATATACAGTTATAATAGTTACATATCTTAGGTCTATATATATCTTTGTTATATATATCTCATATATAACTACATATATATAACGCATGTATAACTAAACATATAAAACACACACACATACACACACATATATATATCACATATGTAACTAAATATAGGTAATTAGTTTTTCCTACTCCCTAGATTATCTTTTTGCTTTGCTCTTGGTATCTCTTACCATTAAGTACAACTTTCTGCTATGTTTTTACTTTGTATAATACTTTATGACATTAAAAAGTAGAAACTTTTACTTTTATTATGCTTTCATCTCTGCCTTGTGCCATTTTTTTTTTTTTTCCTATTTACAGAATTTTGTTTAGCCCAAGTTCATGAAGCTATTTTGCTATATTTCCTTTAGGAGCTTTCTTTCTTTCCTTCCTACCTTTCTATATCTGTTTTCACTTACATAGACAATTATCTGGAATTGATTTTTATGCATGGTGAGAAATTGGGGGCTAAGTTTCATACTTTCCTGTACTGGAACTTGTGTTAGTTTCACATTGCTGCTTAATACATTACCACAAGCCTGATGGCTTAAAACAACACACATTTATTATCTTATAATTATGTGGGTCAGAAGTCTGACTTGAGTCTCACCCAGCTGATGTCAATTTGTTGCAGGGCTGTAACTCCTTCAGGACCTTCTAAGAGAGAATCCATTTCTTTGCTTTTTCACACCTGCATTCCCTGGTCCATACCCCTGCCTCCATCTTCAGAGCCAGCAACAGGGGATCAGATTTTTCTATAGTACATCACTCTCCTGTAGTTGGATCTCCCTTTGGCTCTGCTACTGTGTTGAAGTGTCAACTTTGTCATAAAATAAGTTCACCATTTTTTAATTTCTTTTCTGTTTCAGTGGTCTTTTTTGTACATTCTTATCTTAATAACCTATTGGGTTTATTACTGTGCTTTCTAATAAATTTGTTTAGTAGTTGGGTCTTCCAACTTCATTCCTCTTCAAGACTGTCTTGGTTCTTTGCTGTTCCATATAAATTTTCAAGTCAGCTTATTGATTTTGACAAATTAGTACTGTTCAAATTACAGTGAAATGATAAATTCAGTGTGAGAGCACTGACATTTTTATATACTGATTTTTCCATTGCATGTGCACAGTATCTTCCTAAAATTGGGGAGGGAAGGTATCTTTACTTTCCTTTAATAATGCTTTCTATTCTCTGTGTAGAGGTCATTCACAACTTTTGTTGGATTTTTTCCCCATGTACTTGATATTTTTAAACAATTTTAAATTGTATCCTTTTTAAAAAGTTGAAATTTTTATATTTACCTTGTATCTGAAGACATTGCTATACTAACTTTGTAGTTATGTTAATTCATCTGCAGATTTATTTGGATTTTGTATGTATACCAGTATGTTGTCTGAACAGTTTGATTTCTTCCAATCCAGTATTTTACTTTTTTGGTCCTCCGTTTGCATTGCCTAAAACTTCCAGCAAAATGTTGAAAAGTGGTGATAATAGCTTTTATTGTCTCATTCTTGATACCAGAGAGAAAGCTTTCAATATTTCACCATGAAGGTATGTACTTTATAGGTGCTCTTAATCTGATGGGAAATATTTTCTGTATTTTGCTTGTTGAGAGTATATATGTGTGTGTGTGTATAAAAGCATTGAGTGTTATCAAATATTTTCTTCTATTATGATATTTCTCTTATTCTTTTAAAAAGGTGATTTTCAAGGTGGAGGAAAAGATGGCAGAGGAGTAGGAACCCTATTCCAACTTGTCCCCTGAATTGAGCTGGATATCTACCAGACCACTCTGAACACCCATGAAAGCAGCCTGAGATGTAAGAAGATATATCTGGATCTCTACAAACAGAATATCACAGGCGGTTGGTTTCGAGGTATGAAGTGGGGAGCCGTGATTCCGAGGGCAGATATTGGAAGGTAAACGAAAGGGGGAGGGAGCCTTTGGGATCCTGCACCACTGGTACACAAAAGCCTCCTGCACTGGGGACAGGCACAGACTCGCAGACTGGTAGCAATGGGGAAAGGACTTCAGGGCAGCCCTTTCAGACTAAAACCTGGAGCAGTGGGGCCACATGTTTGAACTGGAGGCGGCTGGCAGTTTTAGAAGCACAAAGGGCAGAGATGTGCCCTGACCTGGAGGCAAGGACTGGGAGTGCTGCTGAGGGGCACACAACCCAGGATGCTGCAGTTTTTAGCAGCACAGACAGAAACGGAGATAGTGTGGCCCAGAGAGCTCACTGAAGAACAGACGGCTATCTCTCTGTTCTGAGGCAGAGGGTTGGAAATGGAATCTTCTGCTCTGACTCTCGGAAGAGACATGGACTGCCACCAGGGAAAACCTCCAGAGAACAAAAGCCCCAGAAAAACAGTTTTCACTGAGCCCATCCCCCCACACAGGGGGCAGGGCAACTCTGTCCAAACAGGGTTGCCTGAGTAACAGTGCGGCAGGCCCCTCCCCCAGAAGACAGGCTGGGAGAACAAGAGGCTAACAAATCTAACGTCCCTGTAAAACAGGTGCATCTTGCTTGGGTTGTGGTCAATAATTTGGTCTCTGTACATTCCCTCAACCACCCCTCAACAGAATGAGTAGGAGGAGGAACCCCCAAAATAGGAAAGACTCAGAGACTGTGACTTCTGCCACAGATTTACAAATGGGTACAGATATAACCAAGATGTCTGAAATGGACTTCAGGGTAACAGTTATGAAGACGATAGCTAAAATGGAAAAATTGATTAATGGCAACAAAGAGTCTCTAAGGGCAGAAATGAAAGCTGAACTGACAGAACTTAAAAATGTTATCAATGAGATCCAATCTAATCTAGATAATCTAACAGCTAGGGTAAATGAGGCAGAAGAATGAATTAGTGATCTAGAAGACAAACTGATAGAAAAAAAGGAGAAAGAGAAGGCCTAGGAGAAAGAGCTTAAAATTCATGAAACACAATAGATCAGATCAATGAAACTAGAAGCAGTTTCTTTGAAGATTTAATAAGATCAATAAACCACTGGCCAGACTTATCCAAAAGTAAAGAGAAAGACCCAAATTAATAAAATTATGAATCAAAGGGGAGAGATCACGACTAACACCAAGGAAATAGAAACAATTATTAGAAATTATTATCAACTATATGCAAATAAATTAAGCAACCTGGAAGAAAGGGATGTCTTCCTGGGAACCTATACACTACCAAGACTGAAACAGGAAGAAACTGACAACCTGAATAGGCCAATAACCAGGAACAAGATTGAAGCAGTGATCAAAAACCTCCCAAAAAACAAAAGTCCAGGGCCTGATGGATTCCCTGGGGAATTCTACCAAACATTCAAAGAAGAAATAATACCTATTCTCCTGAAGCTGTTTCAAAAAATAGAAACAGAAGGAAAGCTTCCAGACTCATTCTATGAGGCCAGCATTACCTTAATCCCCAAACCAGGCAAAGACCCCATCAAAAAGGAGAATTTCAGATCGATATCCCTGATGAATATGGATTCCAAAATCCTCAACAAAATCCTAGCTAATAGGATCCAACAATACATTAAAAGGATCATCCACCACGACCAAGTAGGATTTATCCCTGATATGCAAGGGTGGTTCAACATTTGCAAATCAAACAGTGTGATAGAACACATGAGTAAGAGGAGAGAGAAGAACCATATGATCCTCTCAATTGATGCAGAAAAAGCATTTGACAAAATACAGCATCCTTTCCTGATTAAAACTCTTCAGAGTACAGGGATAGCGGGAACATTCCTCAATTTCATACAATCCATCTATGAAAAACCCACAGTGAATATCATCCTCAATGGGGAAAAGCTGAGAACCTTACCCTTAAGATCAGGAACATGTCAAGAATGCCCACTCTCGCCACTATTGTTCAACATAGTACTAGAAGTCCTAGCAACAGCTATCAGACAACAAAAAGAAATAAAAAGTATTCAAATTGGCAAAGAAGAAGTCAAACTCTCTCTTTTCGCAGATGACATGATACTTTATGTGGAAAACTCAAAAGACTCCACCCCCAAATTACTAGAACTCATATAGCAATTCAGTAATGTGGCAGGATACAAAATCAATGCACAGAAATCAGTTGCTTTCTTATACACTAACAATGCAACTGTAGAAAGGGAAATTAGAGAAATGATTCCATTTACAATAGCACCAAAAACCATACGATACCTCGGAATAAACCTAACCAAAGAGGTAAAGGATCTATACTCGAGGAACTACAGAACACTCATGAAAGAAATTGAAGAAGACACAAAAAGATGGAAAAACATTCCATGCTCATGGATCAGAAGAATAAACATTGTTAAAATGTCTATGCTACCCAGAGCAATCTATACCTTCAACACCATCCCGATCAAAGTTCCAATGACATTTTTCCCAATGTGCTGGAACAAACAATCCTAAAATTTGTATGGAATCAGAAAAGACCCTGAATCACCAAGGAAATGTTGAAAAAGAAAAACAAAGCTGGGGGCATCAGGTTGCCTGATTTCAAGCTATATTTCAAAGCAGTGATCACCAAGACAGCATGGTACTCACACAGAAACAGACGTATAGACTATCGGAACAGAATAGAGAGCCCAGATATGGACCCCCAATCTATGGTCAAATAATCTTCAACAAAGCAGGAAAATATATGCACTGGAAAAACGACAGTCTCTTCAATAAATTGTGCTGGGAAAAATGGACAGCCATATATAGAAGAATGAAACTCGACTATTCTCTTACATCATACACAAATATAAACTCAAAATGGATGAAAGACCTCAATGTGAGACAGGAATCCATCAAAATCCTAGAGAAGAACATAGGCAGTAACCTCTTCGACATCAGCCACACCAACTTTTTTCAGGATACATCTCCAAAAACAAGTAAAACAAAAGTGAAAACGAACTTCTGGGACTTCATCAAGGTAAAAAGCTTCTGCACAGCAAATCAAACAGTCAACAAAACAAAGAGGCAACCCACAGAATAGGAGAAGATATTTGCAAATGACACTACAGATAAAGGCCTGGTATCCAAGATCTATAAAGAACTTCTCAAACTCAACACCCAAAAAACAAATAATCAAGTCAAAAAATGGGCAGAAGACATAAACAGACACTTCTCCAAAGAAGGCATACAAATGGCTAACAGACACGTGAAAAAATGTTCATCATCATTAGCCATCAGGGCATTTCAAATCAAAACCACATTGAGATACCACCTTACACTAGTTAAAATGGGAAAAATTGACAAGGCAAAAAACAACAAATGTTGGAGAGGTTGTGGAGAAAGGGGAACCCTCTTACACTGTTGGTGGAATGCAAGTTGGTACAGCCACTTTGGAAAACAGTGTGGAGGTGCCTCAGAAAATTAAAAATAGAGCTACCCTATGACCCAGAAATTGCACTCCTGGGTATTTACCCCAAAGACACAGATGTAGTGAAAAGAAGGGCCATATGCACCCCAATGTTCATAGCAGCAATGTCGACAATAGCCAAACTGTGGAAAGAGCCGAGATGCCCTTCAACAGATGAATGGATAAAGAAGATGGGGTCCATATATACAATGGAATATTACTCAGCCATCAGAAAGGATGAATACCCAACTTTTGTATCAACATGGAGGGGCTGGAGGAGATTATGCTAAGTGAAATAAGTCAAGCAGAGAAAGTCCATTATCATATGGTTTCACTTATTTGTGGAACATAAGGAATAGCATTTAGGACATTAGGGGAAGGAAGGGGGAAATGGGGGGTGGGGAATTGGAGGGGGGAGATGAACCATGAGAGATTATGCACTTCAAGAAACAAACTGAGGGTTTTAGAGGGGAGGGGGGTGGGCGGATGGGTTAGCCTGGTGATGGGTATTAAGGAGGGCACGTACTGCATGGAGCACTGGGTGTTATACAAAAACAATGAATCATGGAACACTACATCAAAAACTAATGATGTACTGTATGGTGACTAACCTAACAAAATAAAATAAAATGAAAAAAATAAATAAGGTGATTTTCACTGATTGGTTTTCAAAAGTTAAACATATAATGCATTTTTGGGACATACCTAGTATGTTGCCAGCTATATTATCTTTCTTCTGTGTTGCTGGATTCAAATTTCTATTATTTTATTTAGGAAATTTTATGCCTACGTTCATAGGAGAGGTTGGTTTATAATTTTCTGTTTTTACAATGTTTTCTTCTAGTATTGATATAAAGGTTGCTGTGGCCTTTTAAAATAAATATGAAGTGTTTCTTTTTCTTTCTTTTGGCTATGTATAGATTGGTTTTATTTCTCTGTATTATTTAGAAGTATTCACCAGTGAGTCCATCTGAGATAGGAGCTATCCTTGGAGTAGTCTTTTAATAATAGTTTCAATATATTTGATAGCATTAGAACTATCCAGTTACTCTATTCATTCTGCTATCAGTTTTGATAAATTGTGTTTTACCTGGAATTTGTCTAATTTAAATTTTATAGTGTGCATAAAATATTGTATTTTAAAATTCTGTGGGATTAGTACTAATACCACATTATTTCTGATTGGTAATTTGTGCTTTTTTCCTTGATCAAACTTGGTAGGTTTTTATTATTATTTTTTTCTATTAACCAACTTTTGATTTATATTTATCCCCCCATATTTATTTTTCTATTTCACTACTTTGACTCTAACTTTTGTTATTCATAACAGACAAAGCTATTTCTTTGCTTTTACATTTTTTGGGGACTGAGTTGCTGCTCTTTTCTGTCTAATTTAATAAAGGATACTTCAATACTGATTTTTCTGCCCTTCTTTCATTTTTGAGATTTAATCACACAACATAAACTCCATCATTTTAAATTGTGCAATTCAGTGGTCTTTATTCACAATGTTGTGTAATCATCCCCATATCTAATTTCAGAACATTTCTTTAACAGACCTATTAGCAATCACTTCCCATTCCCACCTCCACTGATTCCCTGGCAACCATAAATCAACTGTCTATGGATTTGCTTATACTTGGATATTTCAAATAAATGTAATCACACAATATGTGGCCTTTTGTGTCACCTACCTTTGTCTGTTATGAATAATGCTGCTATGAACATTTAAACTCAAGTTTTTGTGTGACTACATTTTCACTTGTCTTGGGTTTGTACCTAGGAGTGGAATTTCTGGGTTGTATGTTCAATCTACATATAATATTTTGAGGAACTGCCAAATTTTTTACAATAGTCATGGCAGCACCATTTTACATTACCATCAGCTATGTATGAGAGCTCCATTTTTCTCACATCCTCAGCAACACTCTTATAATCTTGATTATAGTCATCCTATTTGGTGTGAAGTGGTATCTCATTGTGGTTTTGATTTGCATTTCTCTGTGCCTAATAATGGTGAAAATATTTTATATGCTAATTGGCCATTTGTATATCTTCACTGGAGAAGTGGCTTTTCAAATCCTTTGCCCATTTTTAAGCTGGACTATTGGTATTTTTATTATTGGTTTGGAAGGGTTCTTTATATATTCTAATTTCAAGTTTCGGATCAGATGCATAATTTCCAAGTATTTTCTCCCATTCTGTCAGTTGTCTAAATTATTTCTTGACACTGTCTTTGATGTCCCAAAGTTTTTAATTTTGATGAAGTTCCATGTATCTATTTTATATGTGGTTGTTGATACCTAAGAAACTGTTGCCCTATTCACCCTCCTATAGATTTACATCTATATTTCCCTCTAAGAGTTTCATTGTTTTAGCTCTTAATTTAGACTTTTAATCTGTTTTAAGCTAGTTTTTTAATGGTGTGAGAAAGGTCCAAATTTATTCTTTAGTAGATGAATATCCAGTTGTTCCAGCACCATTTGTTGAAAAGACTACTACTTCTTCATTGTTGGTCTTGGCACCCTTATCAAAAATCAGTTGACCATGGATGTTTATTTCTGGATTCTCAATTCTAATGCACTGGTCTATATATCTATCCTTATGTTAGTAACACACTGTCCTGATTACTGTAACTTTGTTGTAAGTTTTGAAATTAGGAAGTTTAGGTTCTCCAATTTTGTTCTTCTTTCTCAATATTATTTCATTGCCATATGACTTTTAAGAAGAACTTACTTGTTTCTGCACACACGCACACAAAAGGCAGCTGGAAAAGATTTTTAAAGATTTTATTTATTTATTTATTTGTGTGAGAGAGAGAAAGACTGAGGGGAGAGAATGTCAGGCTCAGAGCCTGCTGTGGGGTTCAATCCCACGACCCTAAGACCTGAGCCTAAACCAAGAGTTGGACATCTCATCAACTGAGCCACCCAGGTGCACCAGCAGTTGGAAATTTGATAGGGAGTACATTGAATCTGAAGATCAATTTGTGGATGATTGCTATCTCAACAATGTGAACTCTTCCCATGAACATGGAGTATTTTCCATTTATTTACGTCTGCCTCAGTTTCTTTTAACAGTAGGTATCTGTGTACAAGCATTGCACTTGTAAAAAAATATTCTCAAGTACTTTATTCTAAATGGATTTTTTCCTCAATTTCCTTTCAGATTGTTTATTGTTAGTACATAGAAATACAACCAGTTTTTGATCTTGTATCCTGCATCTTTGCTTAATCATTTATTAAAACACTAACAGTTTTTTGTGCATTTTTTTTTAACAATTGCATTGTTTATTATTGTCATAGAATTTATCAGTCAGTGACAAAAAATAAATAAAATTAAGTCAGGAGCAGACTCATGCTCTCAGACTTTAAAGTATGTTTTATATTTAATTCAAGTTCTCCAGCTTCATTACATCTTTCCTTATAGTGTACATAAACTTCTCAGATCTTCCCCTAAAGTAGGCTACCTAGGACATAAGGTAGCCTAATTATTTCCTCATTTGCAGATAGATTTTCTCATTTTAATACTATGACCATAGATGGGTATAAAGAATGCACAAAAGATATGTATCATATGATCTCACTGATATGAGGAATTCTTAATCTCAGGAAACAAACTGAGGGTTGCTGGAGTGGTGGGGGTTGGAGGGATGGGGTGGCTGGGTGATAGACACTGGGGAGGGTATGTGCTATGGTTAGTGCTGTGAATTGTGTAAGACTGTTGAATCACAGATCTGTACCTCTGAAACAAATAATACATTATATGTTAAAAAAAAAAAAAAAAAAAAGATAGCAGGAAGGGAAAAAGGAAGGGGGGAAATCGGAGGGGGAGATGAACCATGAGAGACTATGGACTCTGAGAAACAAACTGAGGGTTTTAGAGGGGAGGGTGGTGGGGGGATGGGTTAGCCTTGCGATGGGTATTAAAGAGGGCACGTATTGAATGGAGCACTGGGTGTTATATGCAAACAATGAATCATGGAACACTACATCAAGAACTAATGATGTAATGTATGGTGATTAACATAATAAATTTTAAAAAATAAAAATAAAAATAAATAAATTAAAAAAATGAAAAAGTGGGATATAAGATTGTCAGTATAGTAAACTCTCAACTGTATCCAGGGTCCAATTGTATCGAGGGCCCAACAGTAGAAATGTGATGATACATGCACTTTATACCCATCTATGGTTTTTGTGCATTCTTTAGGATAGTCTATATATAAGATTGTGTCTTCTCCAAATGACAACTTTTACTTCCTCCTTTCCAATCTGAATCACTTTCTTTCTTTTTCTCCCTAATTGACTTAGCTAGAATCTCCAGTACAATGTTTAATAGAAGTAGTGAGAGTAGCTGTGCATCCTATTCCAGATCTTAGGAGGAAAGCTTTCAGTTTTTCACCACTAAGTCTGATGATAGCTTTGGGTTTTTCATAGATGCTCATTATCGGGTTTAGGAAATTTCATTTTCCTAATATTTTGAGTGCTTTTTATCATGAAAGGTTGTCAAATGCTTTTTCTGCATTTATTGAAATAGTTATGTAGGATTTTTTCCCTTTATTGATATATTGCACTGATTAATTTTCATATGTTGAACCAACCTTGAATTCCAGGTAGAAATCCCATTGGGTCATTATGTCAGGTTTCTTTTTTTTTTTTAAATACACTGAGTCTTCTTTTACTAATTTATGAATTTAAGGCTATAATTTTCCTGTCAAGAGCTCTTTTAATTGCATCCCATAAGATTTCACAAGTATTGTCATCTTCAAGTATTTTAAAAGATTTCTTAATTTTTATTTTTTTTTTCTTGGAAATTTACTTATTCAGATGTGCTCCAAAAATTTTCAAACATTTAAGAATTTTGGGTTTTATTATATTTTGTCTAATTCCTCCATAGTTTAAAAAGAAACTACAAATTCAAACTGGAAATTGGTTGAAATTGATTAAATGATCTAGCAATTGGTAAATATTGGTAAATATTACAGTAGACTTAAACATTTTTTTCAGTTGTTTGTTGCATATATGTGTTCAATCACTTTATTGTGTTATGAAAATCTTTCATATAATTACTTTTTTGTTCTATACATTACTGAGATATATTAAAAAATCTCTTAATGATTGTTGATTTGGCTAATTCTTTTTTTTTTTTCTGTATGCCAGATTCTTTTGTGTTTTATAGTTTGAAGCTATGTTTACTTTGTGTGTAAATATGTATGAGTTGTCATTATCACAACAAAATGTTTCACTTCAGCTCTAGTGATCTTTTAAATTTTACACTGATATTAGTATAATTATACTAGTTCTCATTTGGTTAGGGCTTGTATAGTACATTTTCTTTCATACTTTAAGTTTCATTTTTTTCTGGTTTCTATTATTTAAGGTGTGTTTCTTGTAAGCAGCAGCATATCATGTTTTTAAGTCCAGTTTGACAAATTTAATCTTTTAAATAGAATATTTAGTCCATTAAGATGAAATGTAACCACTCAAATATTTGTGCTTAAATATATCATTTACTGTTTTCTGTCTTATCTTGCCATCTTAAAATTAATCTAGCATTGTTTTATTGATTTTCTTCCATTTTCCTTTTCATTCTGTCATTTGTTACACATCTTACATTACCTTAGACATGCTAATATGCATTACTGATGAAGTAGCATTTATCATAAATGAGTGCCTTTTCCACTTTCTAAACAATTAAGGTACCTTAAAACACTCTACATCAATTTAAATTAAATTATATATATTTAAAACTCCAGAATACATTATTGTTGTTGTTTTAATTTGTCAATATTTATTTAGTGTTGTCTATATATTTACTTTTTCCTGTGTTCTTCACCCTTTCCTGTATTTCCATACTTCTGAGTTTATTTTTGTTCTGCCTAAAGATATCCCTTTTATCGAATGCCAGAATTCCGTATTAAAAATTTCAGAGATTCAGGATGATAGAGTCTTTTTTCCAGAGATGACTTAGTCCTCTTATGGGCAGGTAGTTAGACAAGGGACAGGGACACAAGCACCTGGATTGAGCCAGGAATGGCAAATTTCATGGCTATTTTAGTCTTTGTAAGTCCTACTCTATTTTTGTTTTGCCTACTCCTATGGCTTAGTACTTCAAGGCCCTCAACTAAAACCAGGATGTTTACACAGCCCACCTCTTTGGGAAACTTCAACTCGAATTACTGGGTTGACAGCTCTACCTATCTTCCCAGTTTCTCCCTTCTGTTTGGCTAGTCATACTGTTTCTCTGTACAATTCAGAAAGAAGCAAATTCACTGAGGGGATATGTCACGCAGAGTTACTTCCTTGTGATCTCACTTTTTTTTCTGAGAACTAGCCTCTGAAGTCCTAGATGTCATGGTTGTTATTCAATGTCTTCAATTGCCTTTTTTATTTTATTTTATTTCTATAATTTTTCTCAACATGAAGGTTAAGATGTTAAGTTGCTCTATCATAACCAAAAATGGAATTCTTTCTTCTGTTACATCTTACAATATTCTATAACATGTTTATTATTACTATCATTTGACAGATGAAAAAATTGGATCTAAACAAAGTGATGTAACTTACTTAAGGTCATACAAGTGAATGGTAAAGCTATTTTATTTTTCTTATTTGGAAAACTGTGCTATTTACAAAGCAATATTATGAGATGAAATATAAAGAGATTTTGGAGCAGAGTTAGAATGTGATATACCATAAGAATAAGAAAGAAAATGGTAAAGAAACTCAAAGTCTCTGAGCCACTCAGTAATTGGAACCCTGGGTCCACCTTGACTTGGTGGCAATGTTAGTAGGGAGAGACAGCTTCTAAGCATTCATCATAAGATGCTCCCAAATCAGATAATCACAATTTAGGTAATGCTTATATGACTTCTTCACTCAGATACATTATAAATTTCTTAAAAACGCAAATTATTTACTCTATTGGTTAGTATCACTACTAATTAGGGCAAACGCAGCATTGTGTGAACTGCAAATAATTATTGAATGGTAATATATTTAACTGAACTACAATGGTAGCCTTGCCCCTGTTGCAGTCTATACTTTAAAACCTAAATATATACTTGTAATCAATGTTTCTAATCATGCATGTTGTGTTTAAATACAATGTCATACTACCAGGTATAGAAAGACTCCTAATGTGTTTTCTCATAGAAAATGCAAGCAAATTTCCTGGACTTTAAGTTCTATGATAACAGTAGCTCAGTGTCATCTTACTTTACCTACCCACAGTGAACTTCAAGTTATATTGGCTGATTGACAGTTGATGGACCCACAAGAACTTCATGTATATACAACTGTTAGCCAGAGGGAGGGAAAAAGATACAGCCTTGAATATAGATGGAGTGAATGCATATGTTGTATGACAGAGATTCTTGAAAGACCTGATCCCTGTTCCTCCAAATATCTCCTACTTGCCAAGTTTTACTAGGTAAATCATCATTAAAGGAGACAAATTTCTTCCCCTTCAAAAGTTGTCATAGTTCCTCAGAAAGTTAATATCTTATTCATTAAATGCATTTTGCCAAGAATGGGCTCATTAGCTCATGCATGCATTTAATATATATTTATTTAGTAATTGCTCCTTGGAATGAGTATAGAATTTATAAATTGAGTATATAGTGCCTGCCTCCATGAAGCTTATAACTCATGATTAGATACAATGGAAACAGCTGCATCATTGTATAATAAAGAGTTTCAGCCTTGGGAATAAATTCTAGTTTCACTCCTCAATAATAGTTTGAGATAATTCAATCAACTTCTTTAAACTTAAGTTTCCTTCTCTGATAATTAATTATTATGTCACTTGGGGTTGCTTTGAGATTTTTTTGAGATAAAATATTTCAAGTTTTTAGCACTCTAGCTAACAGCAGACACTATACTTTATATCTATATTTAGCATTTTAAAATTATTTGAATTAAAACTTTTAAAAATAATTAAATTTGGTATGTTTTACATAATAAGAAATAATTTCTATGCTTTGGTAATTGGTAATATGAGACATACAGTAATTTAAATTTCAATCAATATAAGAGAGTACATTGAATTAAAAATTTAGATACAGTAAAAAGGCACAGCTCAAGGGAGAGCAAGCAACTGGGAAAAAACAAGACCAAACTATATAGATTCAATTTAACTTTAAGGACACACATAGGCTCAAAGTGAAGAGATGGAAAAAGATACTCCATGCAAGTGGATATTAAAAGAGAGCAGGGATAGCTAGACTTATATCAGACAAAATAAACTTGAAGTAAAAAATTGTAACAAGAGATAAGGGCATTGTATAATGATAAAGGGGTCAATTCATCAAGAAGATAAAACAATTGTAAATATATATATGCATCTCAATATATTATGCAAATACAAACAGAGCTGAAGAGAGTAATAGACAACATTACAGTAATAGTAAGGGACTTCAGTACCTCATTTTTAACAATGGATACATTATTTATACAGAAAATAGATGTGGAAACATTGTTCTTGAGATATACTTTAGACCAAATGGACCTAATAGGCATATACAGAACATGCCATCCAATGGCAGTAGAATACACATTCTTCTCAAGTGCACATGAAGCCTTCTCCAGGATAGAATATATGTTAGGTAACAAAACAAGTCTCAATATATTTTAAAAGATTGAAATCATATCAAGCATCTTTTGCAACTACAATGGTATGAAACCAGAAATCAATAACAAGAAAAAGACTGAAAAATTAAAAAATAAGTGGAAATTAAACAACACACTCCTGAAAAATCATTGGGTCACAGACAAAACCAAAAGAGAAAAAAAATGTCTTACAACAAATGAAAATGGAAACACAACATACCAAAACTTATGAAATGCAGAAAAACTAGCTAAGAGGGAAGTTTATATTGATAAATGCCTATATTTAAAAATAACAGTAATAATCTCAAACAACCTAACTATACCTCAAGGGATTAGAAGAAGAACAAAGTGTGCCCAAAGTTAGGATAAGAAAGGAAATAACAAAGATCAAAGCACAAATAGAGAATACAGCAGAAAAGATCAGTGAAACTAAGAGTTGGGTTTTGAATAAACAAAATAGAAAAAACTTTAGCTAGACTTGTAAAGAAAAAAACCAAAATAAAATTATAAATGAAAGATGAGACATTACAACTGGTATCACAGAAATACAAAGGATCATGAGAACACCATGAAGAATTTTATACCAACAAATTGGACAACCTAGAAGAAATGGATAAATTCCTAGAAAAATACAACCTAACAAGTCTGCTTCAGGAAGAAATAGAAAATCTGAACAGACCAACAATGAGACTGAATCAGTAATAAAAAAACCTCCCAACTAAAAAGGACACAAGACCACATAGTTTTACAGGTGAAATACACCAAAAATTTGAATTAATGCCAATTTTCCTCAAACTCTTCCAAAAAACTGAAGTGGAAAGAACACTTCCAAACTCATTTTATGAGGCCAGCATTACTCTGATACCAAAGTCAGACAATACTGTAAACAAAAAGACAACTATAGATCAATAACCCTAATGAACATAGATGCAGAAATTCTTAACAAAACACAAGTAAACCAAATTCAACCACACATTAAAAGGACTATAGACAATGATCAAGTGGGATTTATCCCCAGGATGCAAGGATAATTCAACATAAGCAAATCAATAACTGTGACACACCACATTAATAGAATTAAAGACAAACTCATCTGATTATTTCAGTACATGTAAAAAAAAAAAGAAGAAAACATTTGATAAAACTCAACATATCATTCATGATAAAGATTCTTGATGAAATGATTTTAGAGGGTATGGACCTCAACATAAAGAAGATCATATATGATAAACCCATAGCTAACATTATACTCAACAGTAAAAGTTTGAAAGCTTTCCCTCTAAGATCAAGAACAAGACAGGACTGCCAACTGCCATCGCTTCTATTCAATATAGTATTAGAAATCCTAGCCAGAGCAATTAGGCAGGAAAAAAAAAGAGGGGGACATTCAAATTGGAAAGAAATAAGCAAAACTCACTTTTTGTCGGTGACATGATATTATATTAAGAAAACCCTAAGGACGCCATAAAAAAAAAAAAAACCTGTTAGAACCAATTAACAAATTCAGTAAAATTACAGGATAAAAAATCAATACACAGAAATTTGTCACATTTATATACATTAATAACGAACTCTCCAAAAGAGAAATTAAGAAAGTAATCCCATTTACAATTGCATCAAAAATAACTAAAAATAAATTTAACCAAGGAAGTGAAAGACCTGTACACTGAAAACTATAAGACATTAATGAAACACATTGAAGATGACACAAGGAAATGAAAAAAAAATCCCATACATTCATGGATTAGAAGAGTTAACATTGTTATAATGCTGATACTACCAAAAGACATCTACAGATTGAATGCAATTCCTATCAAAATTCCAATGGCATTTTTCACAGAAGTAGAACAAAAATCATCCTAAATTTTTTTTTATTATGTTCAATTAGTCAACATATAATACATCATTAGTTTTTTTTTTTATGTTAATCATTGCCATTTGGGACAAAACTGGTGGACCTTGAGAGCATTATGCTAAGAGAAAAAAGTTACACTGAGAAGACAAATACTGTATGATATCACATATGTGTGGACTCTAAAAACATCAAACTCAGAAACAGAGAATAAAATGGTGGTGGCCAGGGGCTGAGGGAGAAATAGGAAGATGCAGGTCAAAAGGTACAAAGTTTCAGTTATATGATAAATAAGTTCTGGGGGTTTAAGGTACAGTATGGTATCTATAGTTAACAATACTGTATTGTATACTTGATTGTTGCTATGAGAGATCTTTAATTTTCTCACTATAAATAGGTGAGGTGAAGGATATGTTAACTAACCTTATTATGGTAAACATTTCTCAATATATAGACACATCAAATCATCATACTGTATACCTTAAACTTATACAATGTGGTATGTCAGTTATATCTCAAGAGAGCTGGTAAAATAAGGTAGGTAGGAGAAAAAGAATACATCATGGCATCATGGTACATTCATAGGATTCCCTGTGTAAAAAGCTGCTGATGGTTAAGTGAGATAAAAACTAGGAATATATGAATATGATTCTCACCAGAGCTGCTTTGTTGTTACAGTGGGGATAAAAGTCTCACTGAAGAGGTTTCAAAAAATAGTAATGGAATAGACAGTAAATTTTGTTGTAAGGTGATCAGAGAAGTGGGGTAATATCTATAGGGGATATGGAATCTAAAAGATATTTTTTCTATTTATTAAATGTATTATATTCCTATGTTTCAAAATCAAAATAATATTAAAGGTACATATTGTGGGGTATTTCTGCCATGAATACTGTTTTAAAAGTTTGTTTTATATTCCTCAATTTCTATCAAATGTAAATATAAATTCTCAGTTATCCTATTCCCTTTTCATACCCATTAGGTAAGTAATATAAATACTTTGATTTAGCAGTATATAAAGAAAGTATTATATCAGCCTTTCTCATTCTTTTTTACAGCTATATTGTATCCTATGTACCATGTCTTCCTCCTTGAAACATGCATTTATTTTCTTCCAAGAAACTCTAGTACCCAAGATTAACCCTCTGTTCTCTTAGATTCTCTAATCTTTCTTTCTTGATGATCTCTTTTTGGATTCCTGGCTTTACATACAATCTATAAACCAGAGGCTTTCAAATTTGCATCTTAGGTCTGGACGTATGTGCTGAACTTCAAATTACTGCATCCATCTGTCTACTCACTATATTTACTTACATAACTAACATGCACTTTGATTTTGATACTTTAAAAACAAAAATTCCTGATCTCCATCACACTTGTGAGCAAAAAGCTCCTCCTACAGAATTACATATTGTGATGATTAATTTTATGGGTCAGCTTGACAGGGCTAAAAGATGCCCAGATAGCTGATAGAACATTATTTATAGGTGTGTCTGTGAAAGTGTTTCTGGAAGAAATTAGCATTTGAATCAGTAGACTGAGTAAAGATATGCTCTCACCATGTGAGCAGACATCATCCAATCCATTGAAGGCTGGAGAAGAACAAAAAAGTAAAAGGAGAGCAAATTCCCTCTTTTTGACCTCAATATCCAATTTTCTTGCCTTTGGACACATAGCTGCAGTTCTTGGGCCTTTGGACTTTGGAACTTATACCAGTGGCTCCCTGGTCTCAGGCTTTGGACTGATTACACTACTGGCTTTCCAGCTTCTTTAGCTTGCAAATGGCAGGTTGTGGGTGATGGATGGATGGATGGATGGATGGAAGGAAGTAAAGAGAGGGAGAGAGAGAAAGAAAGAGAGAGAGGGCGAGGGAGGGAAGAGAGAGAAACAAGAAAAGAAAAGAAAAAAAAAGAAAAGAAAATGTTGTTTCTTTGAAGAGTCCTGACTAATGTGCCCATCTCATTAAGCTACAATTCCATTTTTCCCATTGTTCAGGTCACAAACCTTGCTTGGTATTACTCTAATTGCTCTTTTTACCATATTCCAAGTCCAATTCCTCAGCAAATCCTGTGATCTTGATGTTAAAATACATCCAGGATAAAAAAAAATTTATAATCACCTCCTTCCTTGCTCTTTGATTATCTATTCTTAAAACATTTAGCAGAGTGGTTCTTTTGGAGTACAAGACAAATCATACCACTCCCGTGCCCAAAACTCTCCGAGCATCCCACATCACTCAAAGTAAATGCTGACTTCATTACAATGGTGAGCATAGTCCTACACAAACTGAACCCCTTTCTGTCAATCTCTTCTCCAAGTACTCTCATCTTTAGCCCCACCTGCCCACTGCTGTCCTTCAAGTCATTCATATGAGTTGCTCCCACACCTTTTTATGTTTTGTAGAGCTCTCACATTTTTAGTTACCATGGTATTTAAAATGGGCTTTTTAAGAATTCCTTCCCTGCTTTATTTTTTAACATAGTATTTATCATCTGTAGAACCCATTATGTATATGTATATAAGTAACCCATTACTTGCTTCATCTCTATACAGGCAAGTTTTTGGTGTGTTTTGTTCATTGTTATATTGCCAGTGCTTAGAACATAGTGGGGACTCAATAAGTATTTGGTGGCTAAATGATTGGTAGATAAGCCTTAAGCTTTTGGTGATTTTTCTTGTGTTGCTTAGTTCATGTGAGGAAGAAATGAACCATTTCAACATAAAATCTCTGGTGAGCAGAAAGTGGACCATTTTTACCTCATCTGCAACGATAGAAGAGGAAACAAATATGTTTGAGAGTGAAATACACAGCTACCATCTACAAAAAAACTCTTTGAGTAATGGGAATAGTCTTCAAGGGCTCTCCACCCGAGGTTTTCTCTACTCTCCACTGAAGACAAAGTATTTCATAACACTCCTCCTACCTGAGCTGAAGCAGACTATGCTAGTATGTGTTGTTCATGAGATTTAGGAACATTTTGTTCCAAAATGCACATTGTACTGTGTATTTATGGATCTCTGAGCACCTAGGAACAACAAGGTTGAGAAAAATACATCACAATTTATTTTAATCCATGTGGCCATATGTTAATCATAGAAAAAAAAGTTTAATGCTATTTTAAATTGAAAAATAAGTATTAAGACTAAAAGCAAATCAAAGAAATTGGGGAGGGGAACTGCTTTAACTAAATCTCCAATTTTCTTAGAATAATAAAAATATATTGGACTGATACGTCTGGTCTAGGTAATACTTTTTTGTTTTAACTTCTTCATTCTACTACAAACATATGGCAATGATGCATGAAATATTTATGAACAAAGGTACAGCAGGGTTCCAAAACAAGATAAACAAATGGATTAGAAACAGAAAACAAGGAGAGGGAGACGAACCATGAGAGACGATGGACTCTGAAAAACAAACTGAGGGTTCTAGAGGGGAGGGGGGTGGGAGGATGGGTTAGCCTGGTGATGGGTATTGAGGAGGGCACGTTCTGCATGGAGCACTGGGTGTTATGCACAAACAATGAATCATGGAACACTACCTCAAAAACTAATGATGTAATGTACGGTGATTAACATAACAATAAAAAAAAGGATTTACACCGCCCAGGAAGGAGCCCTCCACCCTTTCCCATATGATAGACAGGTGACAAAAATCTGATTGGATGACAGGTGCAGGGAGCGTTAATCAGATTGAAACAGCCCACCAACAAGCCCATAAAAAGCCCTAGACTTAGAAATCCCAGCGGCAACCCCTTTGGGTCCCCTCCCTCCTTGGGAGCTTGTGCTATCACTTTGCTATCGTTCAATAAACCTTGCTTCTCTGCCCAAAAAACAAAACAAAACAAAACAAAACAAAACAGAAAACAAGAGAATAATGAGAATCAGGGGCTGCTCTGGGCCTGCCACAGACAGTGGTGTCTGGAGTTCAGCTCCTGTGTAAAAGTAACAGGGACTAAAATGTCCCTGTGTGAGAGGGGACACATGAAATTAATCTTATGGAATGATCTGAAATAAATTTTAAAATATATATTGGTGTATATTTAGGATGCTGAAATGTATATAAATAAGTAAATTTTATTAATATATTAAAATAAATCACTAACCCTAACGTGAAAAAAATGAAACAAGAAGAGGTAAGTATTGTAGGAGAGCAAAATTTGCCACCCCAAAGTATGTCTCTTTGGCATGTAGATTATTTTAGACTGATTCTTTTAAAATATTTTATTTAGGGGTGCCTGGGTGGCTCAGTCGTTAAGCATCTGCCTTCAGCTCAGGTCATGATCCCGGGGTCCTGGGATCGAGCCCCACATCGGGCTCCCTGCTCGGCGGGAAGCTTCTCCCTCTCCCACTCCCCCTGCTTGTGTTCCCTCTCTTGCTGTCTCTGTCAAATAAATAAATAAAATTAAAAGAAAATATATTTTATTTATTTATTTATTTGACAGAGAGCAGGAGAGCACAAGCGGTGGGAGTGGCAGAAGGAGAGGGAGAAACAGGCCCCCTGCCAAGCAGGGAACCTGATGCAGGGCTCGATCCCAGGACCCTTGATCCCAGGACTCTGGGATCATGACCTGAGCCAAAGGCAGTTGCTTAACCAACTGAGCCACCCAGGCACCCCTTATTTCTACATCTGATGAGATAATAGTATAAGATATTCTGTTAGGATTGCAAGAATTCATCTTTTAAAAGAAATTCCATTTAATGCCCTATTTCATCTTACTGAGATGAATTTGAATTCTGAATATCTTCTGAGCAGCATCAAATGAGAACTACCATATAATCACCTTTGCATTTGTATTACTAGTTATTACTAGTTTGCTAGTTTGTGTTAGTGATAACACAATGTGTATCACGTGCATTGTTTTCATTGTCTTTAGTGTTTTTTTCATTAAAGCTCAATTATACAAACAATGGCATACGTTTACTTTGCTAGCAAAGTTCTAAGTGAATAGTATTTAAAAATTAAAAGAATGCCAAATGGCAGATTATGAAAGACAACCATATTATGGAGTAATTTACTTGAAGACACCACTCCATAGCTTTTTGATAAGTACATTTAACTCTTTAATGAATTGTGTTTATTGAGATGCGCATAAATGCTTGTTTTGGGGGAGGAGTGCCTCAGGGGTGTTTTAAAATGCTTTCCATCAAAATAAAGAGTAATTAAATTTCTGTATTACAAAGACAGGAATTAAATATTTTATAAGGTAGAAATGATTTTAAAGAATATAGTCAGGTATGCATGAGCATTGAACACAAACTCACAAAAATTAGGTTTCAGATTTCAAATATCATGTAATCTTCTTTGACCTACATGCAAATTAGTTAGGAACTGTTCATGAAAAGCAAGCCCCTATTTCCCAAATAGCAAACAAACACATTTTAGACACCTGAAGTGAAACATAGTACAAACGACTAGATCTGTATAATTGAAATAGAGTACCAAATGAAAATGTGTATCATGTAGCTAAAACAGTACTTAAAAATGTATACCTTTAAATCACTGTTACTAAAACAGGATTGAAAATAGATGCTTTTGAATCTGTTGAAATTTAAAAGAAAAGCTGAAGAACACAGAATCAAGGTTATATTTAAGACCTAATAGCTGAAATTGATAAGAGAGAAAGCAAAGGAACAAAAGAGAAGATCAACAAAATTAGAAATACATTCTCTTAGTCTAATAAAATATAAAAACCTTTAACAGGAATGCTTTACAAATGAGAGAGAGAAAGGAAGGAAAAGGCACAAATAAAATCAGGAAAAAAAAAAAGGAAAAGTAACTGGCAGGTATGTTAGAGCTGTGCATAGCAGAGAGCTGATTATGAGCCAATTCCATGTTTGCTGATGTCCTACTGAGAGCTTGAAATCTATCATGGTATTCACACCAAAAATTGACAAATGCTACAAACTGGTATTATATTTGGAGAGGTAGTTTACTAGGATCATGAGCTAGAGCAGAATCTTTAAAAAAATCATTAATGAATAACTTATCCATAATTTTGAAAAACTTATTATAAAAATTTAAAAAGCTAAATTGTTTTCTAGAAAATTATAAATAACCAAAACCTATATGAACAAGGAAGCATTGCAAAACTGAGTATGTATAGAAGTATCCCACCACAGCAAATCCTAAACCTGAACAGTTATTGTCAGCTTTTACTAACATTTCAAAAAATGGAAGAAAGTAAGCTGCTCAACTAATTGCATGTAGTTTATATAATCTTGATTCAGATCAATATCTGCTAGGAACCCAGATCACTAAAGCTAAAGAAATAATAGCAAATTAAATTTAGTAGCATTGTAAAAAAAAAAAAAAAAAAAAAAAATATATATATATATATATATATATATATATACACACACACACACATATACACACATACATACATAGAGAGAGAGAGAAAATAAGGGATTATCTCAGCAATGGAAAGATTGTTTAAAATCAGAACTCTACTGTGAAACATACCACTTTAGCTGATAAAGAGGGCAAGACGTGATCATTTCAATAGATGCAGAATAAGCATTCAATAGAGTTCAACACTTTTTATAAAGAAAAGTAACACTTAAATATAGATGATAATTTTTTTTTAACCTGACAAAGGATATCTATGAGAAAACTAGGACAAATATATTGACTACAATTAGAAACATTTTAGAAACATCCCCTGAAATTTAACAAAAAGACAAGGATGGCTTCTATTGTTACTTCTCAACATTGTACTGAAGCTTCCAGCCCAAGAAAACAAAACAAAAAGAATTGGCACAGGAATTATACAGGAAGAGATCTATGAACTTAGATTAATATAGAAACATCATAGAGTGGTCTGTAAGGCTCTATGTGACCTGACCCTACTTACCTCTCCAAGTTCCTTTCCTAACCCTCCCTATCCTGCTCTGCCTTCTGGCTACATTTGCTTATTATTAAGTTTTTATTTAGGATCTTTAAGCTGACTGGTTTTATCCCCCCTCTTTTTCTAGAATGTTTTCCCCAGCTCTATTCATGACTGGCTCCCCAAGTCTTTAGTCTCAGCTTTCTTATACACCTGCTTATTTCACTTTTTGTACTTGTCACATTTTGTAATTAATGACTTATCTGTACATTCATTTATTGATTGCCTTCCCTATTAAGTTGTCAGCTTGGTAAAGGTATAAAAAAGGGTTTTTTTTCTTGTTTACTATCTCAAGAGCTCAGCACAGTGCATGGCACAAAATATGCTGCACTATCAGTGTTTGCCAAGGGAATGAATGAATAAATCAACAAATATCTGTATGTCCATACTGCATGGTCTTCATACTATACATCATCTTCTTTCCTGGATATTTTGAGACACAGTATCAAACTTCTCTGCTTGCCACTTTTATAGAAATGCAGATTAATCTTGCTTGGGACAGCTCATTTGTTTTTCAGACTGAGTATGGTGTCATTATTTGGACATAATTTCTCTTCATTACAATCAAAGTCATGATGCCATTACAGTTCATTGAAAGTATGAAGTTAAACCTAGGGCACCTGGGCTGCATCTGGGATATTCAGAGATCATTTCCTGTCAGTTGAGAAACATCTTTAGATAGCAACTCCCTGTTAGCTCCATGTACTGACTACATCCTAGTGAGAAGAGTAGAAAGGACACATAAGTACCTTATGTATGGATATAAATGATCTAGACCTGCCTCCTGTATGTATGTATTATTTAATTAAACTAGGATGTATCTTAGGGCGGCTGGGGTGGCTCAATCAGTTGAAGATCCAACTCTTGGCTTCAGCTCAGGTCATGATTTCATGGGTCTTGGGATTGAGTGCTTTGTGCTCAATGGGGAGTTTGCTTGAAGATTCTCTCTCTCTGTCCCTCCCCTGACTCATGCACACTTTCTCTCTCTCTCTCTAAAATAAATAAATCTTTAAACTAGGATGTATCTTATCACTTATCTATATATTTCTCACTAATATATAATAAATATTATAGGAAAAGAATATATAATATATAAAATATGTAATATAGTTATATAATATATAAACATAATGTATATTATATACAATACATAGGTAATATATTACATACAATATGCATTATAATTATTGCATATAAATACATTATATTATTGTATAAAATTACATATAATTATATGTAATACATATGTTACTCCCTTTTCAAGCAAAATAGTTTTCCTTGAACAGTTATTAAAATAATGGTTCCTTAAAATTAAGATAAAGTAACCAAGTTAGAGTTAAATGTTCATTAAATAAACTGGCCACTAGGATCTGTAGAACTTAGATATCCTCGATAAGATGCCCCTCTCCATTGACCCTTTGATAAAAGTGGCAAATCATTAATACTTGTAAATCAATCATACCACTTAGTGCTAATGAATTAAGAACCACTTTATGAAGACTGTCCAATTCCCGGCTAATGAAGTGACAGCTGACGTGACCAGGCCTGCTGAGGATGGCATCATCAAATAGTAACTGAATCTGCAGATTTTTCTGTCATCTTTAATAAGAACCAGCAGCAATGAATTTGGGGCAAATATAAGGGGAATCTACATGATGAGATGCTTTATCCCATTATGCTTATTTTTTCTACCACTCTGGAATTCTAAGTATAAAAAGGTCAAGGCCTTCCTTCTGCTTTCTCACATTTGAAGAAGCAGAGATATCAGGGGCCACAGGGGGTAACTGGATGGGAGACTGAGGGATCAGATAAGACGAGTCTGAGATGTTTAGAATTGCCCAGAGGCAGCTTGATTACACCTCTGGCTACCAGGGCCATAAGAAAGAGTGGGTGTCAACAGACTTTCTCTTCATTTTGCAGGTACTTAGGAGCTGATGTGGAACATGTTGGGAAACCACTGTAGGCTCAAGAAATCTGGTCAAAGAGAGATGACCACAGGGAAGAGAGGTGAGCTCTGGTTTCAGGTTACCCTCTATTTATGGCATGATTCATACAATCTGCAGTCATCTCAGAGAAACCTAGATTTGTATCAAGAAAGTCATAGCAAGACTGATGAAAAAACCATTTAAAATGAACTATTAGAATTAGTTCATGGTTTAGCAAAATTTGTCTTGAGTATCTTCAGTGTCTGTTCCTTCATTCCTACATGCAATCTGAGTATGCCCCCTGATTTGGCTACTATGGCCTGGTTGATGATGCTCTTATATCAGTGTGCACCGCACACACACACTCTCACATATATGTACCTAGCCCCCTGGTTTGGTTTTATAGTAATCAGTATAATAACCTGAACACAGAAATGGGTGGTACTAGGTACTAGGATGGGGCCTTGTCTTTGCCCTCTACTCTGTGGAAGAGCCATTGCAAATCCAGACACCCTGGCTTTCCAAATTAGATCCTGGTCCCTCTGTAGCACACAGACCCAACCACAGCATACCCTAGTCCCTCCAGGCAAACAATCCCCTTCCCTTTGGGTGCTGGGGTCTGGTTGTGTCATGTACCACTGTTTAACTTCTCTAACTGTGTTAAAATGAGAACAAAGCATCAGGTTAAAAGGTGGGGAGGGGCTGGTACCGAATGGATAAAATTTCTTTCATCCATGAAATTCCAGGATTCTGTAAAATCCCCTAGTGTCATGTGGAGACAGGCTCACTGGCCATTCTGGTTATATTGTACCCCTCAACAAGTCACATGAATGATTAGGATCGATCTGACCCCTCATAGATAAAATACTTAAGGGGCAAAAGGTGAATTTTTTCTGACCTACAAAAGGGGAAAAACACTTATTTTCAGAACCTATGGAAAGAAATAAAGCATAATGATCAGGATATCACTGAAGACAGAGTATGGGGATTTGAATGTTTGGGCTTTGGATTCAAAACAGAACCACTTTTTTAAATAATTTTTTTATTATGTTATGTTAGTCACCATACAGTACATCATTAGTTTTTGATGTAGTGATCCATGATTCACTGCAGAACAGAACCACTTGGGATTAAGATCATACCTTTGTTGCTAGTCACCTCTGGCAAGACATTTAATTTCTGAGCCTTAATTCTTATTTTCCCCTTTGTAAAATGGAAATAACAGACCTAGGTTATAGGATTCACTGTAAAATGAAATAAGATAAATCATATAATCACTCAGTACAGTGCCTAACATTTCATAAGTACTCACTTAAGGTTAGTGGCCATTATCATATAATTTATTCATTTCTAGTTATTTACCTCTCCCATCTTCATTTTTACTCAGGTTCTCTGGATTTAATAACCTAATTATGTTAAGGCTCTTCATCTCACATGAGCTAACAAAACAAGCTCTAATTCATTTCCTTCCCATGGAACATTGAGCCTTCGCTTCCTCCTACGTGAAAGTAGCAAACTGAAAAAACAATTCCTAATACTATGCATTACATGTGTAGAAAACCAGAGTGAGAAAAAAATAATCAGATCATCTTTAAATTGAACACTCTGGGTTACTGGTTTTGGGTGTGTAACTCAGTCAGTAATTGACATTCCTGAAGCATTTCCAAACAAATCCAAGGTATGACAGTTTTTGCATTTCCTCTATGCTATATTCAGTCATTCACTCAACCATTTGACTATATAGTACAATCAAATAATTTTGACACTATAAGGGAGTTTAGAAATGATGTATTACAATGCCTTTTTCAAGAAATAGGTTAACCAAGGAGGTTAAGTGCTCTGTTTTTAATTCCATAGAGAGTAGAAAATAAAGCGAAACAAAGGATCTGTGAGGGCAGTGTGGAAAATAGAATGACAGGTAGGAACATCCTTTTAGTCTTTAGGATCTTAAAGGTTAGTAGAGAAATGAGATGTGTGCACAGATAACTGTAATGCAAGATAGAAAGCTGTGAGTGCTATAGCAATTTTAATAGGGTAAGGTATTACTTCCAGCTAGAAGAAATGGTTGAAGTAGAATATCCACATGGGGTGCCTGGGTGGCTCAGTCACTTAAGTGTCTGCCTTCAGCTCATGTCATGATCTCAGGGTCCTGGGATCAAGCCCCACATCGGGCTCCATGCTCAGCAGGAAGCCTGCTTCTCCTTCTGCCTCTGCAGCTCCCCCTGCTTGTGCTCTATCTCTCTCTCACACACACACCCTCTCTCTCAAATAAATAAATAAAATCTTAAAAAAAATTCTCACATCTGTGCATCCCGGCATCCATTCCCTTTTCTTCCATTAGTGACAGCCCTCTTTTCCTTTCAGGAGTCAAACTCCATTACTCTCAGTTCCTATAGCACAGGTGGAACTAACCCCAGGCCCAAGAATAAGGTCCGGGTATGACCTTGCCCAGTTGATTAGAGTACCACATTCCCTAGCCATTTCCATTACCTCAAAGATGGGTACATGATCCAGTGGCAGTCCTGAGAGCTCTACCCAGGACTTTTAAAAAAATATATATTAGTAAATAGGTTTTCTCATTTTAGTAGAGTTGTTAAGTTAGTAGAACATATTCTTGGAGCTATTGAAAGCCATTATAGCTACCTCAAAAGAAAACCTTGATCAAAAATCTATTCAGTACAAAAGAAATCAGAGTCAAGAGGTAGAAACATATAGATTCCTGATGGCATAATTTGAGTGGTTAGATCCAGCTGTATCTTACGTGAATGCAAAGTCTGGTCTTTGCAGTACTATAACTATGTAAGTTCCCCCATTTTGAGGTGGATTTGCAACTCAGAGCAGAGATACTTTAATTTGGCCTTCGTGGGTTGCAGATATTCAATTTGTGTGTGCATTAGAAAGAATTAGAAGCTGGTGCTATAGGTAGAGGGTAGAGATTGGAAAAGTATAGATTTATCCAGGAGATACAAAGCAGACTGTGTGGATGCAATTAGACTGAGTGAAGAAATACCATGGGAGGATGAGTTTGGAAACGTGAGATAGGAATAGATTTTGGAAAGCCTTCAATCCTACACCAGAGGGTCTGAACTTAGGAGAGACACAGGAGACACCGAAGACTTTAAAGAGGCACCTGGCACAAGCAGAGATGTGCTTTAGAAAGAGTAGGCAGGACATTGTATCCAGGGTTAATTTATAGGGAAAAGATTTTCTCCCTTTGGTAGAGAAGGCCACATGATAGACATGTTATTAACGTTCTTGTGAAGCCTCTCCTTTTTCAGAAGCAGCACCATACTTCTATTTCCTGCTTGACATAAATTTGTGTTCCGTGAGTTGATTCGTTCCGCTGATGTTTTCAGTTGCTTAAATGTCACTCTTGGTTCCTGGGAAATTCCGGAGGTGTCATTTCACATTCAGACACATACATTCCCTTTCAGTGATTATTTATAACATCTAATCTCTCCACCTTGAAATTGTCTTCAACTCAAAATTCCTCAAGCCCATCACCATTAGTTTAGACTAGAATGGGAGAAAACTTTTACCTGTCAAAAGCATGGCTACAATTGAGAATTGGTTTTTAATGATATCTTACATTCTTATGAATTCTTTTTAATTTTTTTCATGGTGCCTTAACAACTATTCTCCCTTGTGATTATCCAAATGTCCTGTCACATAACTAGGAAAGTTTTTATCTTGCTTTGACTAATTAGGTGACTATAGCCAAAGATGCCAAGTTAAGTGCTTACAGACAGAAGACATGTGAAATATAGAGCCAGGGTTTTAACTCCAAACTTCAGACCCTACCCCAGAAGTCTTTCCAGGATTCCAAAATAATTTTCCTAAAAAAATTATGTAGTTTAAAGAAGACTGCAACATCTATCTAAAGAATACATTCATTTAAGGACATTTATATATTTGGGAATAAAATGAAATGACAGATTTTGTGACTGCAAACCTTTTATCCTAAAAGTTTGCTAGTGATTCCTGAGGGTTAAGACTAACATAACCAAGTACTTATATTAAATACAGAAAGGCAGCTCATACTAGGGTCACTGGTTTGACAATGACCTAAGAAAGAAGGTCTGATCAATCTCTCTGTGATAGAAAAATCTTGCTAGCTGGCTTTTATGTATGTATGTATGTATGTAAGTATGTATTTATTATTTATCAGAGGAAGAGACAGACAGAGCGAGTGTGCACACAAGCAGGGGGAGCGGCAGGCAGAGGGAGAGGCAGGCTCCCCGCTGAGCAAGAAGCCCAATGTGGGACTCCATCCCAGGACCCTGGGATCATGACCTGAGCCAAAGGCAGACACTTAACCGACTGAGCTACCCAGGTGTCCCAAATCTTGCTTCTTTTTAACAGATGCCTCAAAACGTGCCTTTTAAAACAATGACTCAAACTTCAACAGGCATCAGAACCATCCAGGTTGCTTATGAAAAATGTAGATTCCTCAGGCCTATCTTCAAAAATTTTGATTCAGTGGGTGTGGGTAGAGCCTCTAATCTGTATGTAGTGCATAAACCAACTTTGAGAACACAGAGACCCTTTGGCTATGTTACCCGAGCAGGTTCTGAAGGTCTGTCGTAGCCAGAGTCATACAGGAACCCTGTGAAGAGCTCTTCTGACCCAGATATAAATAATAGTGTGCTAAGAATTAAACAATGAAAGCCAGGTTGGATTAGAGGTATGGGGAGTCACCTTAAGGAGTCCTTACTGACAACCAGACGTGACACTAGTAGCAATAAACCTAAAGGAGTAATGTATCAAGAAGAGATCAACCACAGAAGCATGGGAAAATAGTGCCCCAGCAGCAAAGACTAGCAGCACTCTGTGGGAAAATTAGGTCTTTGGCTCATTCATGGGAGCACCCAGTGCCCATGGCAGGTTTATTCCTAATATGGAGATTAGCTGTACAAAGCTCTGCTAAACTATACCATCTCACATTTGAAATCAAGTAAGTAACTTTTACTTTTTCCGGTTCATGCTTTCCAATAAAACTTTTGATTATTTTTGGGTTTCCCATGTAGCTTTTTTATAGGAAGAAGGCTAGACAAGCTAGACAAACTAATACTGATATTCTAGTTCATATGACGTTTAAAAAATTTACAATGAGAAATACCATAGGCTTTCTGGAGTCTATCAGTTTCTATGATCTTAATTAATAAAAACAGTACTTCTGAAAGCTGGGTCTAAACTGTTTACTAATAAAAATAAGTCTTCTGAACTTGCAGGGCCAAATCCTCTGGTTGACCAGCTGGCCTTCCTTTAGAACACTGTTTCTCAACCCTTTCTTCATTATCATTCCCCTAGGAGTCTTTCAGAGGTTTCTTTTTCCCTAATTGCTGCCCCATGAAATTTTAATATCACAGATATATTGTATGTATGTATATAATATCTATGTTTATAATTATATACTGTATATATATTTGTACTTTATACCTAAAGACTAAAATCTTGCTTCTCCCTCTAAGAATCACTATTTGCCCCCTTGATGTCAGTGTTACCCCTACTGAGAAAAATTCCACACTTGCTCTCTGTCTTTTAAACTTGAACTTTATACAACATTTTTTCCAAAAATTTCAGCATGCTTTCATTTATATGCACAATTATTTTAGGGGATACTCTTACACTGATGCTCTAAAAACAACCATGAAATTCTATTCATTTTCTTTGTGCAGAATAAGTTGTCTTCTCTATTTAAAAATGTGACCTTGCATATATTGGCTTGTTATTTAGCCAAATCAACTGATCTGATTTAGCTTGGCCTTGGTCTCTCTTGCTTAAAATCAGTGGCCAAATGACAAGAACCTATATATCTTGTTGCTTGTTTTCACCGTTACTAAAACTACACAGAAGTCTTTCTGAACTTACTGACTTTATTTTGCTATGCTCATTATTGTTAAATCTTTCCTTGTCCATTTTTCCAGGACAAGAGTCTACTGATTTCATCTTTATCCTCAAATACAATGTGGTTATTCCTTTCTCTGTATTTTTGTTTCTGCTCCTCTTCTTGCCTGAAATGTTACCCTTCTTTCTGACCATCCATATTCAACACATTTCTTTCATAAAGCATTCCCAGCCCACTGTGACCTCTTCCCTCCTCAAGCAGCATTTCCTATCTCTAGAACTTATTTGGTATGTATTCATGTACTCCCTGTGGGCCTAGAATACAACCCACAAACACATGCTCCAAAATTAGGGTGGAGGCCCTTTCCACTACTTTACCTATGGCAGACATCAATAGTCACCTCAATCCCATTGAACAAAACAAGAAGCTCAAGAGAGACACTTCTAATGATGCCAAGTTAATATACAAATAGAAGCTAATTGTTTCCTGGGTTTTGTTGTTATTTTTATGGACTCAGAGCCCCCAACACAATCTTCTGCATGCAGGTTGTGCTCAGAAATAACTATTTCTTTGGTAAACAAATAGATGAATGCTTCTATTTAATGTGGATGTCTCTAAGAATGCCACAGCCCACATCCCAGAGCCCAGTGGAAACCTAATGAAAAGGTCAGAGGGAAAATAAAGACAATAGGTGGGAGATAAATATTAATCACATCTGGGTGACATTTGGCTAGGCTCTTACTATCTCTGGATTTGTATTTAACTGAAGAGTAATTTATTCCAGGACCAAATTCTTAAGTTGTCCGATATCTGAATTCTTAGAATAATTATTTCCTATAGCTCCCTTGGACATGGAAATGCTTGCCAAGAGAATAGAAGATTTAGGTGAGCCCCCGTATCTGCTTTTGTATATGTGAAAAGATGATTGAGCTTTCAGCTCAATGTAAAGAAGAAATTTTTCACTGTAAATTCTGGTCAAGGTCAAACCACACTTCCTTTGGAGATGAGTTCCCTATCAGCATAGGGGTTGAAGAATACACCTGGCAGCTTAGAAAGGAATCATTAGAAGGAATTCAAACATCAGAAGATGGCATGGGGAGAATGGATTACCACTGCATTTTTCTCCAGCCACAAAAGACCATCATTCAGACGGTTCATTCCAGGACTGCCTGGATAATTCACTGAGCATGTCATACTCAAGCAGGACAGGCCATCCCCCAAAGGGTGCAATTCCCTTACCTTCATGAGGATACAAGCTACACTCTCAAACCTCGCTACTTCCTCTGCTCAGTGACAATAAAACAAAGAATTCATCACATTGGAGAAAAGTAGCTTTTTTAAAATTACTGTTATTACTGCTACTGCAAAAAAGTGTGTGTTAATTTCCACCCTTGTCCTACTCACACAATTACCAAGATGCTTTTCCCAGGTGTAGGGTAGTTGTTTTGATTACAAGCTGTTTGAACGTTACATTTCTTCCCAGACAGCAACTTTCTGCTGTAGGCAAATTGAGCTGTTTTCATATAAATACAGCCAATGCTTCAGCAATATTTTAATCACCAACTCTAATGGGTACTAGACTTCTTTTTTTTTTTCCCCTCACATCAAAATCCTCTGAATGACCTCCCCAAGTCAGGTAGAGCCAGATGAAAATCATTAAACCCAAAGGTGAAATGTTTCCTAAAATTCCTCTATTATAATACCATCATATACATTCCACATTAATTCCAAGTAACCCCATGCCTTTTCTTATTGGAGAAAGTTCCACAAAAATAGCTGATATCTGAGGAGCACATACTGGGTGCTAGTTATAGTGCTTTCTATTCATTATTTAATCTTAGCCACACAAGTGATGAAATAGATATTATTATTCCCATTAATTAAAGGAAGAGAGACTGAGGCTCTGAAAGATCAGATAAACGGCCCAAGAAGATATAGTTTATAGACAGTATAGCTAGGATTCCAACCTATGCCCCTCTGGTTCTAGAGCCTGAACTCTTCACAATATTATGCTTTAAACCAAGGATTCTTAAAATGTGGCTCTTGGATCAGCAGTAGCAGCATCACATGGGAACTTTTTTTAGAAATGCAAATTCTCAGACCTCAGCCCAGACCTAATGAATCAAACTCTGCCTTCCAGGTGACTCTGATGTACTTAAGAATCCCTATTCCAAGGAAATAATATGATTCTCTTCTGTGTCAAGTATTGTGCTAGGCATAATAGGAATTGTAAAAGAATGGGAAAGCTTGGTTTCTCCCTGGAAGAGTTTAACAAAGAAAAAGAAAAAGAGTAAAACTGTAAGAATGAATAATATAGAGAAATACACATACTGAGTAATAAATATTTGTTCATTCATTGAAATAGATTCAAATTCTAGGCTGATTTTGTGGATTTTAATTTTCCATAACCTCCTTTGTTCCCTTCTACATATATATTCAGGTTTGGGTAATATTTTATAATGTTTAACAAAAATACTTCACCTTCAGAAAAACTTGTATGTGTATTTCTCAGTCTCTCATAATGTATTTCTAATGTTTGGATGACATGAATAAGTGCCCTGCATCTTATGATTTTCAGAAGATTGTCCAGTAGAGGGAAACAGTTTTTCAAAAGTGCTAATTACAAGGAGCCAAGCTCTGTCTGCCATATACAGCCCGAACAGGCTCTGTTGCCCAGTGGTAGAGGCCAAGATGGGGAAGAGCGTCCATGGGTTACACCAAGCTTCATTCTGCAACCTGTCCAAAGTCCTGAGTATGATTTTGGCTCTATTTCTCAAATGCTCTAGCATTATTACCAGCACTGTAAAATCATCATCTTAAAATATGACTTTTTTTAAAAGCATGGTTAGCATCCTGTAGGCTATCAAATATATGTCTAATTTAATTAGTGATTCTTAACAAGGGTAGCACCACCCCCAAGGTTGTGTTACCTTGGGACAACTTGTTGTCACAACAGCTGACTGGTGATACTAGTACTTATTGGGTGAGGTCAGAAATGTTAGAAATCCTGCAGTGCATCAGAATCATACTAATAACTGTCCTTCCTCCCATCCCCAAACTCTTGAACATTATGTCCCACCCTTAGGAAGTTCAAAAACAGTTTATATTCATGTGAGCCTAGAACCTAACTCCACTTTACATATTGAAAACAACAACAACAACAAAACAAAACAGGAGATTCAAGAAAAGCTTTTACCTTTCTCTTAACTACCTAAAAGAATTTAGATAGGGGGTCTGGCCCAGAAAAAAAGCTATTACCAGATAATCTTAAGACCTATCTGTAGGGCAGGGCAAACATCTATTTACCAAACATCTACTTTTCTTTGTCCTGTAAATTATCCTCCTCCCTTTGGAATCTACAGGGCCCTATCCCATTCCTTAGCTCAGGATGGCTTTTAAGCCTCAACACCCTGACTTGCCATTGGGTCTCATATTTTTATGGGGCTCCCTTACACATGAAATTAAAAATTTGTTTTTCTTGTTTATCTGTTTTATGTCAATTATTAGACCAGCCGAAGACCATAGAAGGGTAAAAGGAAAAATTTTTCTGCCCCTACAATATGAAAACATTATTATTTTTTTGCATGGCTTCCTGTACTGAATTTTCTAGGAATATAACTACATGATAAATCAAGGGAAAATTATATTTTGTTTTATTCAGGAATTTACCCCGGATCATTCATCATTTCAGTAAGCCATGCTGTTTTTATTGTTTTGCTTGCTAATATGACATACTTATATCAGTCTGCGTTTGTATCTGTGACAGTCACTGTGATTCTAAATGTGTGTGTTAGTCCCAATTTCAAAACAGCAACTATAAGAAAAAGTGTTGATTATACTGAGTTAGATATTGTCTTGCTTGGCTCAAATCCAAACACATTCAGTACAAGTAGATACATATTCTCGTATAATTGTATCCAGGTACTAAATAATATCAGTTTACTCTAAATTGATATTTTTATTTTCCTAGGCAAATATGGATAAATATACGGCAACGTTTTGATATTTGTTTACTTTTTTCTCTGTCAGTCTTCCTAGATTATCAATGCCACAGGCCAGAGATCTGTTATATTTACCACTGTGGCCTTGATGCCTAGGATAGGGCATCTCATCTTTGGTGGGATCACTCCCTCCACCAACATTTGCTGAGTGCTGATTTGGGTCAGGCACAGCAGGGAATAGGACTATAAATGAGACAAGTGACCGACAAGCTAACAGATAAAGATACCCACAGAAGGCAGTAAAGTGCCAGGAGGAAAATACAAGTGCAAGAAGAGTAACCCAAGGGAGAGGTAATTTAGATAGTCAGCGGCAGGCCTCTCTGAGAAGGTAACTTTTATACTAAGTCTGAACCATGAGAAAGAGCAAGCCAGTGAAAGCCAGCAAGAACATCCTAGGTGGAAGGAACAGCAAACACAAAGACCTAAGGCAAACTAAGGCTTAATCTGATTTCTGGACACAATACGTGATGTGTGGCTGTGGAGGGTTGTGAAGGGGAGAATTTGTCACCCCAAAATGTGCCTCCTTGGCATAAGGAGTATTTTAAGCTGATTATTTTTAAGAAACAGCAGGCATAGGAGAAGTTCTGAAAACCAAGCGGAAGTTACCCTTTTGTAAGAGACCTTTCCATTTATAAGGGAAATCTCTGTTTCTAAGAGGGTCTCCTTTGATGTACCAGGAAAAGGGAGATGATTAAACCCTAGAAGCTCATCAATGGAGAGAGCAGAGACAGACATAAAACCTTAGCCTTGTTCACTGTGCTCTGCCTAATCACCTCCCAGGTCTGGCCCCCTACCTCCCACACTTTGCCTTTAGCTAAAGATGGTATATAAGGTGGTAACTGAGGGCATTTTGGGGGAGTTACTCCTGGGTATCTCCCACGTATACAAGAGGTAGACACACTACTAAACTCATTTGTTTTTCTTCTGTTCATGTATCTTTTATTACAAGGGTTTCAGCAGAGAACCTAGAAGGGGAGACAGGAAATTATCTTTTTCCCCCACAGTGGTGATAGTGATGCTGGGGGAGCTGAGTGATGGGAGACAGTTGACAGAGGCATCAAGAGTCCAGCCTATTTGGCCTCATAGGTCTTGATAAAGCATTGGTATTTTATTTCAAGGGCAATGTGAGGATATTGAAGTGTTTTAAGAAGAAGAGAAATATATCTAGCTTCCATTTTTAAAAGATGACTCTGGCTACAGTGAAGACAATGGACTATCGCCATTCAATAGACAATTTTGTTTAATAAATAAATGCCCCCAAACATCCACACATCTATGCATGAATGAATACATCTATGATTCAAGGATACAGGAAAAGCCAAGGGCTGACACTATGCCCCCCTTTCTCTTCCATGTGCTGGGTAACTCCCATTAGTCCCTTCCTGAGCCCCAGGTTCCTCACAGGAAAACAATAAGCATTGAAGATCCCCTCCAGCTCTGAAATAATTCAGTAATTCCTGCCAGTCCCGCCCTACTGCCAAGGCTCTCAGGCGGCAAGCAGCTGAAAAGAAAAGCTGCTAAATGCCTCTGCTCTGTTTATCATCCTCCGTTTGGCATTTTGTCTGCAGCTGGGGCCCTGTCTATAAGACCACTCAGCATCTATAAGCTCACTAATTTCCATGCTGATTGCAAAGCTGGAAATGTATATACTTGTCATTCTTATTCTTGGCCAAATGCCGACAGTAGCTCTGACGATGGGGTGCTGACACCACTTGCTAGTTATTGTCTGATGTGCAATTGACATGAGTGGGTTTAGGAGGATGCACAATTTGATAATCAGACCCCATCTGCAAAGCAATCACGAGTCATATTATGGAGAAAATACAAGTAAAAGCTGGGGATGTGACTATCTTATTTTCAACTTCCCTTACCCCAGCAAAGATTGTGTAGAAATGTTGATGTGTGAAACAACTTTATATTTTTTAATATAATGAGCATCTCTTAGTGCTTTGAATTTATATAAGTATGGCAACTGACAGGCTATAAAACAAAATGCTTTCATGTATATAATCTAGTTTAGGAAATGCACTGTATTAGAATTATAAAGTAATATGTGTCTGATGAAGATATACAAATCACAGAGAAGCATATAAAATTGAAAGAATATGTTCCTGAAGTACATGCCCCGCTCACCCCCTATGATGTGGCAGCCGAGGGCAGACTCTGTCTATATAGTCAGACTACATGGATCTAAATCCTGTTTCCACCTCTTATATGATTTTCTGTTATAACCTTAGCCACGTTATTTCACTTCCCTGTACCTCAGTTTTCTCATCTGTAAAGTAGAAATAATAGTAGTGCCTTTGTAAGAGTTGTGATAGAGATTATTTATGAACGTAAATTCAGAATAGTGCCTGGCACACATTAAGAGCTCCAAAAATATCACCTATTCTTATTATCCATTTTATTACTCCTCTCCAAAACCAACCACACCCACTGGGTGTCCTACAACTCTCAATTTAACCACTCATTTACTCACAAACTGTCATCTCTATTTTTTTTTTAATTAAAACTGGAACTACAAGCTATACCACAGTTTTCAAATTTCTCTTTTTTTCCATTAAAAAATATCATGGACATCCTTATCACTATATAGATCTGCATCATTAATAGTTGTGTAGTATTTAATGTTATGGATGAGGTAGCAATGCTTCAACTGATGAGTACTTAGGGTGCCTCTGACTTTTTGCCGCTACAGTGTTGCAGGCAACTTCATTGTCAACCTATTTTGCACATTCCCAAGAGTTTCCCTACAGTTAAGATTTTGCGAAGTACAAGGTCCTCTTAGCTGTATCTTTGTAAAAACTCTTAAGAGGAAACAGGGTGCGTGAGTGCTATTATTACAAAGGAGGTCAATTCCAGGAGTTGAGCAATTTCCCTAATTCCTCACAGAGAGTACTAATAGTGCATAGTGGAGATGGGATAAAGATGCAGGTCTTCTAATTCCAAACCCAGTACTCTTCCTATTGGATGACATAAAAGTAAATCAAGATTGCCTTGGGGGACACCAATGGTGGGTGGCTCAATCAGTTAAGTGTCTGCCTTCAGCTCTGGTTGTGATCTCAGCATCCTGGGATCAAGTCCCAGATCGGGCTCCTTGCTCAGCGGGGAGCCTGCTTCTCCCTCTCCCTACCTCTCTCTCTCTCTCTGACAAATGAATAAAATCTTAAAGAAAAAAAAAAAAAGATTGGCTTGGTGTCTGCTTACCTCTGTAGACTCCAGTCTTTCATATTAAAATAAATTTATTAACTCTAGCTGCAGATGGTCTTGATAGTCCTATAGACTGACCACACAAAGCCAGTCAACCCTTTTTAAGCCAGGTCCATAGAAAGATCCCCAATCCTTAAACATGGATAATATTTACAGAGGACTCAATATGGTAAAGACACTGTATACAAGATGAAAAGAAAACTAAGTTGAATCAGACACTGTGGAGAGACCTTGCTCTGAGTCAGTTCACAGTCTAGCAGACAAATAAGAAATGTCCATAAGTAATTAAAGTACAATGTAGATTAACCACTCAAGGAACATGACAAATAACAGCCTTTGTGGGCATAAAAAAGGAAGATTGGATATTTAAAAACCACAGCCCACCTACTTTTAGTTTTACTCTCCCCTTGAATTCCCACCACTGTGTCTGGAAAGTAAATTAGGTGTGGCATTAATTCTGTAACCTCAGGCATCATTTGAGCCCCTAAATCCAATCACAGAACAATCATTTACTCATGAATGGACAACAACTTGAAATTCAGCTTGATAGCCATTTGTGAATAAAGGTTATATATAAGGTATAAAAAACTATTGAGATTAAGTGGGTAGATGAGATAGTTAATTCCTCAGGTTGGGTTTTTTAAAATCAACTTTGTATCACATTCTGGGAATACTCATCCATGTGAGTTACAGAAAAATTTTCTATTTAGTTATTGTTATATTTTTGAAAAAGACAAAAGTAATACTGATGCCTGTCTCACAGGTCATTGTCAAGCTATAACAGCGTGTTTTCACAGCATTTATTTGTCATTATTCTGGGACTTTCACACCGTGGTTTCAATCTGCCATAATGGTACAAATGGAATTCTATTTCTTTCTGTTGTTTGTAGTTATTTAAAATCGACAATCAAGCAAAGGGACAGATGGAGTGCTCCTTAGCACTTTGATTCTAGGTATCAAATCTGTTTTTTTTTTTTTTTCTGTAGGCATCAAACTAAATGCTAAAAGCTTCAGCTATCTTTGCTATAAATCAGTGTTAGTTATTAAGGGGCTGAACTTGTTGGATACGCTACTCATAAAAGTTTCAGATATGAACTTGATTACTAGTGCTCTTTGAAATTTGGATTTTCCAAAAGACTGATGCTGTTGACATTCATTCAATTTTCCAGGCGGAACTAATCCAGCTCAGAGGGCTGCTGCTTTATAATTCTACCTCCTGCTTGATCAGTAATTAAACTATAGAAAAGAAGGAGGTGGAGGAATTATCACCAGTATCTCAGTTAATAACAAGTAACTCTAGAACATCAAAATAAAATATTCCCTGAAACCTTGCAAATATCTATGAGTTTAGAAAGAAAAAAAAAATTGATTCAGTGTAAATGAATCAGAAACATATGTCTTGGGTTTCTCAATATGGGAATATGGCTGGCAAAATTCATTTAAGCTGTGCAGAACCCATAGCATTTGAGAAAGAGCTTGACAGACTGAAAATATATCTGTGCTGTCCTATAAGCAATGCAAATAACTCTTAAATTAAGCACAGTATTTTTTTTCCAATGGGCCAGGAAACCTAACTGCATAATAACAGCTTGCATTTCCATAGCTGTTTTTCCCCCTCAACAATCCTGAAATGCTGTGAGCAATGTATCAATTTTTTCTGTCCTTACTAATAGCAGGATGGCACTGTGGGGCAGAACACACATAAACATACACACAATAGATGGATACATACACAGATCTCTCTCTATATTTAATATATAGAAAGGATACATGACCAGTCAACTTTAAATTTCAGATAACAAATAACATTTTAGTTTAAGTATACCCATGCAGTAATATTTATACTAAAAATAGTATTTTAAATAAGTTTTTAGTATGTGCCATACAGTATTTGGGATATGCTTAAAGAGTATTTGTTGTTTATCTTTAATTCAAATTTAAATTTTAACCAGTTATAAAATAAATAATACTGTATTGCATGTTTGAACATTGCTAAGTGAGTAGATCTTAAAAGTTCTCATCACAAGAAAAAAAAGCTAACTATATATGGTAACAGATGTTACCTAGACTTATTGTGCGGATCATTTTGCAATGTAAACAAATACTGAATCATTATGCGTACACCTGAAAGTAATGTAATGTTAAATATCAATTATACCTGAATCTTAAAAAAATATATATATAACTGGGTATTCTGTATTTTTTCCTAAATCTGAGAACCCTAGTTCTATTCTTTTCCAAACTAGACAGAGGAGACAAGAAATATAGTTTGTGGACTAGAGAAGTTTGTCTTTCTTCAAAGGAAATAAACATCTAGAATAAGAAAAGGCTGGAGGTAGCAGAAACCCCTTATCAATCGTTGGGCCCAGAAAGTAAAGATACACCAGTGCAACTGTGTGAAGGACACAGTCATGGTTTTATAAACAGGACTTTACTCATGCTTTCCTGGAAGCACTTCCACCTTTAATTACTATTATGGTACAACTAAGTTTGCTTACAAGGAATATAGTGCATATATTTTATTTTGGGGACTTACTGGGAAAGCAGAGAACAGGAGGTCACCACCCACCTCAGTGGGAGAGGGAAGGGCAAACACTGAGCAGAAGCAGGGCCCCAGTGTGTGTATGGCTAGTATGGTTACTAAAAAGAGTGTGGTGTTCTAGACAGGGTTGCAGGCTAAGGATCAATAGTCCTTATGAGTCCCTTACCTTATATTTTGTTACTCTCACAGTTCTTAGCACAGTGATTGACAGTGTGGGTAACCAATAAATATTTGTGGAACAAATGAATAAATGCACCTTTCCGTCTGTAATATCAAAGAATGGAACCAAGTCACATAGAACTGTAAGACTTCCAACCAGACCTAAATTTCTGAAGAACTATCTCTGGGGTTCCCTCAATAGAAGAAGAAGGTATCAGAGGCAGGCAGACATCCAGGCACACCTCTCCCATTTCAGCCAGAGCATTTACTTGTCTTCTTCATTGAGGTTCAAATGAGATTTCACTTAAAAATGGTTCAATGCAAAGATTAAATAAGTTATAAAAACACATTTAAGATTTAGAAGAAAGCCTCAGTTCTAAGTTCTTTGATTCCATTCACAGCTTAGTCTCCACAACAAAATAATCCACACTTTGCTCAATCTGGAGGTGACTGAGGAGGTGACTGAGACATAGTTTAAAGGACAGCAGAGTAAAGGAGAACCTGAAAAAGGACTTCTCACTCTGGTCTCCAATTTCCCCAAATGGTTCTTCTCAGGAACAGTATGTCTTGCCTGGAGTGATAATTACTTGTCGAATTACAATAGAAAAATGAAGAAAAAAAATCATGTGCAATCTCTCCAGTAGTTTGTCATATTGAAAATATGGCATAATTGATTCTGCGAATGCACCAAGGGAATACAAAAACGCAATCAGTTTCTCTGCAGTGTTTATATCTATAGTGACGGAAGTGTAATTGCATAATTTATCATTATGAAATAAACTGTAGAGATCACAGGTATACATGGCAATCAGCAGGCGGGTATTGCTAGCTTTTGTGTAAGTCACTGTGGGTATTTTTTGTTCAGCACACAAACTAGTTCCAAACAACCATATTCCAGTTGTTAAGTGTTTCAATGACCCATGTAATCAATTAAGTGGGATATTTCTGTTCCTACCTGCCCCTCCAGGAAATCTCTACCTGTCCCTAGCTCATCTAGCTCAAGTGAGGATGTTAAGGGGTACTACCCTGAAAGTGCCCTTGAGCCATGCTCTGGTCTGAGCAATTGGCACAGAAGAAATCCAAATGGCTCAAGAATCTTTTCTCCAGCTGCTTCTCCTTAGTCCTTACCATGCCCTCCTTACATTACAGCTATATCAGATTACTTGCCAGTCACTGAAAACTGGATTATCTGTTCTTCTCTGGTCTTGTTCATTTCTCTGAATCCTCAAGTTTTCTATACATATTGAAAAGTGTCTATATAAACCATTTGACATCAGGTATGCTTCTAAGCACATGTCTATCATTAAAAGTAGGATAGTAGATTTCTGCTTTTGGGAGGACCGAATAGATATACTCCCCCTATTTCTCCTGCTAAGTACAAATAAAAACCCTGGACATTATGTATAAAACAAACATAAGACAACTCTAAAGGATAAGGAGAAGGTGGCAGACTAACAATGAGTGCCACCTCATTGAACAATGCCCTGAACAATGAGTTCTCCTGGTTTCTTTTTGCCTTACATATACTGAGATGCCAGTAACTGAGAAATGCCAGTGGGCATAACGATAACAAAGACACAACAAAAGTCTGTTAAAGGAAAAGGGGCAGCCTGATACAACAGAAAACTTTTAGCCAATAATTGTTTTACTGCAGCCAAATGCCACAGAAAAATCTATGGCCTCACCTATACTCACACCAGCAAAGACTAAGTGAGAAGCCTACACTTCCACCCTTACCAGGCTTTAATAAGGAGCCCAACCTTACCCAACTCTGTCAGGATGGTGTCTGAGAAGACCAAATGTGGATATGGGACTTTAATCTATGCTGGGCGGTAACAAGCCCCCACTCTCTGACAATGTCAGAGCAAATCACACAGGGAGCCTGGACTACCATCCCAACACAGGAGTAAAGAGGCACACTTCCTGTGGGTGGTATAATAGGAGGCCTAATGGAAAGTCAGGACTTCCAAATTACCCAATGCTAAAAAGGCCACACTTCCAACATTGGGTCAGTGGGGGCACTGAGGAGCAGTAAGGAGGATGCTTACTTCTCTCAGACAGGGAGATCATAGTGGAGGACTTGTGGGTACTAGAAGTCCCAGCAATGCCTAGCAGTAATGAGAATCTCCCACCCTGAGGTGTAAATGAAAGTGTATGTGAAGGCCAAGTGGGAAACCAGGACTTCTCCTAGTACCTGGCAGTAATGAGATAGAATGATCCCTCATGTGCCCCACCAGACTGTTGTCAGAAAAACCAGCTAAAACAGAAGGTGTAAATAAGATCCAAAGATGTACAACATAATGCCCCAAATATCCAGGTTTCAATTAAAAATCACTCATCACACCAAGATGCAGGAAGAACTCAAATTGAATAAAACAGATAATTAATAGGTGCCAATGTTGAGATGACACAGAGGCTAGACTTATCTGACAAAGGTTTTATTTTATGTCTTCATGAAAGATTTGAGCAGGACCTTTTACAGTAGGTGTGTGCTTGCCCCTACTTTTGTTTTTGTGGTGAAGTTTTATCTGAAAGAGGTTTTAGAGCAGCCATCATTAAAGTGCTTTACCAAGTAATTAAGAACACACTTGAAACAAATGAAAAAAATAGTCACAACAAAGACATTTTATAAAGAATATCCAAATGTAAGGAGTAGAACTTCACACACAGTAACCAAAAGAAAGACACTGAATGGGCTCAAAAGAAAATGTAGGGGAAAGAGGAAAGAATCAGTGAGCTGAAAGAAAGAACAGAAATTACCCAATCTGGAAAACAGAGAGAAAATAGACAAAATAAATAGAACCTTGGGGACTTTTATGTCTAGAACAAAAGATCTAACATTCATGTAATCAGACTCCCAAAAAGAATAGCAATTACAGTGTTTTCTCTGACTACAATGGAATCATACTATAAATCAGTAACAAAATAGAACAGCAACATCTTCAAACATGTGGAAACAAAGCAACATACTTCTAATAAACCATAAGTAAAAAGGAAGTCACAAGAGAAAGAAAAAATTTATTGAACTGAATGAAAATAAAAAATACAAAATATTTTATCAAAGAAGATATACAGATGGCAAATAAGCATATGAAAAGATGCCCCACATCATATGTCATCAGGAAAATACAAATTAAAATAACAATGAGATATTATTCACATCTATTAAGATTATCAATATCCAAAACACTGAGTAAATCAGATGCTAGAAAGGATGAGGAGCAAGAGGAACTCTCATTCATTTCTGGTGGGAATGCAAAACAGTACAGCCACTTTGGAAGACTGGTGGTTTCTTACAAAACTAAACATACTCTCATGATACAGTCTAGTAATCATATTCTTTGGTATTTACCCAAAGGAGTTAAAAACTTACCTCCACACAAAAATCTATACAGAGATGTTTATAGCAGCTTTATAATCATAATTGCCAGAACTCGGAAGCAACCAAGATGTCCTTCAATAGGTGAATAAATGGTACATCCAGAAAATGAAATAGTATTCAGCACTAAAAAGAAATGAGCTATCAAACCACAAAAAAACATGGAGAACGTTTAAATGCATATTACTGAGTGAAAGAAGCCAATATGAAAAGGTTACATATGTATGATTCCAACTATATGATATTATGGAAAAGGGAAAATCATGAAGACAATAAATAGACCAGTGGTTTCCAGTAACAGGGGATAATGGGATGAATAGACATAGCACAGAAGATTTTTAGGGTAGTGAAACTATTTTATATGATACTACAAGGTGGGTACCTATCAAAACCCATAGAATGTAAAATGCCACAAATGAACTGTAATGCAAATGGACTTTGGATGATTGTAACATGTCAATACAGGGTCATCAATTTTAACAAATGTACCACTCTGGTAGAGAATGTTGATAATGAGAGAGACTATATAGGAAATCTCTGTACCTTCCTCTCAATTTTTCTGTGAACCTAAAACTGGTCTAAAAAAAAAGTAAAGTCTTAAATAAATATACACACAACATATTAAAATCCATGTGACACAGCTAAAGCAGCACAGCAAGGAAAACTTATAGCAATAAATCCACACATTAGAAAAGAGGAAGACTTTCACATCAATAAAGTTCCCACCTCAGAAACCTAGAAAAGGAGGCACAATTTAAAGTCTAAATAAGCAAAAAGAAGGTAATAATATGAAGGCAGAAATCAATGAGAATGAAAATAAAAAAAATAGAGAAAAATCAATGATATAAAGGGCTAGCTCTTTGAAAAGATCAGTAAAATTGACAAACCTCTAGCAAGATTCACAAATATAAAAATGGAGAACACAAAAATTCCTAATATCAGTCATGACTCAGAGGTTATTATTACAGGCCATGCAGACAAAAAATAAGTGAACGCTCTAGACATATAATTTTGAAAACTTGGATGAAATAAATCAATTCCTTGAAGCTACCATAACACTGTCAATATGAAATAAAGAGTTTGAATAGCCTTATAACTATCAAGGAAATTGAATCCATAATTTAAAAATGCACAATGAAATAATCTCCAGGCTCAGATCATCTTGGAAAATTCTACCAAATTAAAAAAAAGAATATCAATTTTACACAACCTCTTCTAGAATAGAAGAGGAGGAAACACTTTCAATTCCTTTATGAAGCTAGTATCACCCTATACAAAGGACACTACAAAGAAAGAAAATATAGACCAATATATTTAATGAATATGGGCACAAAAATTCTTATAATGAGCAACAAATTCAACAATACATAAAAATAATTATACACCATGGTCAAGTAGTATGTATCTGAAGGATGCAATGCTGATGCAGTATTCAAAAATCTATCAATGTGAGTTTAGAGGAAGTTGGAGGTAGATTAGGAGGACCCTAGGCTCACCTTGTCCCATAAATACAACTAGAAAACTATAAAATAATCCTAAATACCCCAGAGATCAACCTGAAGATTGGTAGAACAAACTCCACAACTAAAGGTAGAGAAGAGGCCACACTGAAGAAGGGAGGAAGTGCAGAGATGTAGTTTAGGGTAAAAACATATCACAGGTGCTGCAGAGGGCAGGGAGCTATGGTTGTGGAGAAGGGAGAGAAAGAAGGAGAGGGGGGGGAGAGAAGCACACAGGGGAATGCACAAGGAAAATGTTTCCCCATAGTAATTAGCTTGGAAAGTAAGAGGGGCTGAATTTCATGAGTTCTTGCAACCAGTGGGGCTTAAAGCCTGGAGTTTTAAAAGTCAACAGGTTTGGCTGGGACACAGCCTGGAGGGCATTGCACTACTCCTGGAGAGAAGGCAGGGAAACAACCTGGGGTCAGACATCATGGAAATAGCAAACTGAAGCGCACCTGGGTCACACAATGGGGAGATTACTCTCTCTTCTTGGTGCATGTCTCTGAGAGGAAGCATTCAGAGAGACACCTTTCCAGGAACCAAGGAGCTGGATGGGGCCATTTCCCTCCCCTGTCCCTCAGCATAAATACAGAATTACCTGCAGGAAGCAGCATAATACCAACACTGGCTGCCTAACTTGCTTACACCAAGCCCCCACACCCTTGTGCAATGGTGGAACTGCCTTTCTCAGCCACATTTGTCTCATGCCAGTGTGGTGGGCCCTCCTCCAGCAGACCAGCACAAGCTCTTGCCTACACCATGTCTCCCAACCAGAGTTTTTCAGGGCCTTGGTTCTGGTGGAGGTAGTGACAGGTCTCATTTCACAAGCAAGCCAAAGCACACCTAGTTTAAACTTACCACATTCAGGCCAAGGAACAAGTCTCATGCCATTTGTCTCATGCCAGTGTGGTGGGCCCTCCTCCAGCAGACCAGCACAAGCTCTTGCCTACACCATGTCTCCCAACCAGAGAGTTTTTCAGGGCCTTGGTTCTGGTGGAGGTAGTGACAGGTCTCATTTCACAAGCAAGCCAAAGCACACCTAGTTTAAACTTACCACATTCAGGCCACAGTAGGCAAGGAGGATCTCTACAGACAAATGGCCCGAAGGATAAAGCAGCCAGAACACAAGAGCATAGTGCAGGCAGCACACACTGAAGACACTCCCTGACGCACCAGGTCCTGGGAACTACATGACCTCTTCACAAGGCCATTTCTTTCAGGAGCAGGAGACATAACTGGCCTTTCTAACACAGAGAAGCAGGCAGAGACTTAGACAAAATGAGAAGACAGAGGAATTTATCCCAAATGAAAGAACAAGATAAGATCACAACCAGAGATCTAAGTGAAACTGATATAAGTAACATGTCTTATGGAGAATTTAAAGCAGTGATCATAAGGATACTCACTGGATTTGAGAAAAGAATGGAAGACATCAGTGAGATCCTTATCAGAGAGATAAGAGTTAAAAAAGAATCAATCAGAGATGAAGAGTGCAATAAATGAGATTAGAAACATGCTTGATGCAATCAACACCAGGCTGGTAGAAGCAGAGGAATGAATTAATACACAGAAGACAAAGTAATGGAAAGCAATGAAGCTGACCAAGAGAGAGAAGAATTACACAAAGCGAGAATAGACTTAGGGAACTCGAGAGACTTCATCAAACATAGTAACATTTATATTATAGGTATCCCAGTGAAAAGGGGGCAGAAAATTCTCTTGAAGAAATAACAACTGATAAATCCCCTAACCTGGGGGGAGGAAACAGACATCCAGATCCAGGAGGCACAGAGAACGCCCATCAAAATCAACAAAAGCAGGTCAACACCAAGACATAATTAAGTTTGTGAAATATAGTGATCAAGAGAAAAATCTTAAAAGCAGCAAGACAAAAGTAGTCCTTAACTTATAAGGGAAAACCTATAAGGGTAGCTGGAGATTTCTCAACAGAAAGCTGGCAAGCCCGAAAGGAATGGTATGATATACTCAATGTGCTGAATGGGAAAAATTGGCAGCTAAGAATACTCTATCCAGCAAGGCTATCATTCAGAATTGAAGGAGAGATAAAGTTTCCCAGACAAAAATAAAGGGCTTTGTGACTACTAAACCAGCACTGTAAGAAATATTAAAGGGGACTCTTTGAGTGGAAAAGAGAGATCAAAAGTTACAATAAAAACAGAAAAGCAATAAAAATGAGTATTTCTGTAAAAAACCAGTCAAAGAATTTGCAAAATAAAAGAATGTAAAATATGACACCATATACCTAAAACGTGGGGAGGAAAGGAGTAAAAATGGGTTCAAACTTAAATGACCATCAACTTAATATAGACTGTTTTATGCAGAAGATATTATATACAAACCTAATGGTAACCACAAATCAAAAGCCACTAATAAACATGTAAAGAATAATAAGAAAGAAATCCAAATATATCACCAAAGAAAATCAGCAAAACATGAAAGAGAAACACAAGAAAGGATCAAAGAAAATCTCCAGAAACAACCACAAGTAATAAAATGGCAATAAATACATATCTATCAATAATTACTTTGAATGTAAATGGACTAAATGATCCAATCAAAAAAATATAAGGTGACAGAATGGATTAAAAAAAAAAAAAGACTCCTCTATATGCTGCCTACAAGAGACTGATTTTAGACCTAAAGTCACCTGCAGATTGAAAGTGAGGGGATGGAGAAGCACTTACCATGCAAATAGATGTCAAAAGAAAGCCAGAGTAGCAATACTTACATCAAGCAAACTGGACTTTAAAACAAAGACTGTTACAAGAGAAAAAGAAGGACATTATATAATAATACAGGGGACAATCCAACATGAAGATCTAACAATTGTAAATACTTATATACCCAACATCAGAGCCCCCAAATACATGAAACAATAACAAACATAAAGGAACTAATCAATAACAATATAATAATAGTAGGGGACTTTAATATCCCACATACATTAATGGACAGATCATTTAAAAAGAAAATCAACAAGGAAACAAGGGCACTGAATGACACAGCGGACCAGATGGACTTAACAGATATATTAAGATAATTTCATTCTAAAGCAACAGAATACACATTCCTTTCAAGTGCACATGGAACATTCTCCAGAAGAGATCACATATTAGGGCACAAAACAGGCCTCAACAAATGCAAGAAGACTGAAGTCATACCATACACCTTTTCTGACCACAACACTATGAAACTAGAAGTCAATGAAAAGTAAAAATCTGGAAAAACCACAAATACATGGAGGTTAAATAACATGCTACTAAACAATGAATGGGTCAACCAGGAAATAAAAGAAGAAATAATACATGGAAATAAATGAAAATGAAAACACAATGAATGGTCTAAAACTTTTGGGATGCAGCAAAATTGGTTCTATGAGGGAAGTATATAGCAATACAGGCCTACTTCAAGAAGCAAGAAAACCGGACAACCTAACCTTACACCTAAAGGAGCTAGAAAAAGAAGAACAAACCAAACCCCAAACCAACAGAGGGAAGGAAATAATAAGAATTAGAGCAGAAACAAATGATACAGAAACTACAAAAACAATAGAACAGATAAATGAAACCAGGACTGGTTCTTTGAAAAAGTTAATAAAATTAAAAACCTCTAGCAAGACTTATCAAAAAGAGACAGGACCCGTATAAATAAAATCACAAATGAGAGAGGAGAAATAACAACCAACACCACAGAAATACAAATAATTATAAAAGAATATTATGAAAAACTATATGCCAAAAAATTGGACAACCTAGAACAAATGGATAAATTCCTAGAAACATATGGTTTACAAAAACTAAAGCAGGAATAGAAAATCTGAACAGACTGAAGCCAGCAGAGAAATCGAATCAGTAATCAAAAAATTTCCAACAAACAAAAGTCCAGGACTAGATGGCTTCACAAGCAAATTCTTACAAACATTTAAAGAGAATTGAATACGTATTCTTCTCAAACTATTCCAAAAAATAGAAGAGGAAGAAAAAATTTCAGATTCATTCTATGAGACCACAATTACCCTGATACCAAAACCAGATAAAGATACCATTAAAAAGGAGAAGTGTTTAGAGGGAACATACCTCAACATAATAAAGGCCATATATGAAAGACCCATAGCTAATATCCTAAATGTGAAAAAACTAAGAGCTTTTCCTCTAAAGTCAGGAACAATACAGGGATGTCCGCTCTCACTACTTTTATTTAACATAGTTCTAGAAGTCCTAGCCACAGCAACCAGACAAGAAAAAGAAATAAAAGGCATCCAAATCAGCAAGGAAGTAGTAAAACTTTCACTATTTGCAGATGACATGATTCTATATACAGGAAACCCAAAAGACTCCACCAAAAAACTGCTAGAAGTGATAAACAAATTCAGTAAAATTGCCAGATACAAAATCACCATACAGAAATCTTGCACTTCTATACACCAATAATGAAGCAGCAGAAAGAGAAATTAAGGTATTAGTCCCATTTACGATTGCACCAAAAATAATAAAATACTTAGAAATAAACCTAACAAAGAAGTGAAAGACCTGTACACTGAAAAATATAAAACACTGAAGAAAGAAATTGAAGAGGACACAAAGAAATGGAAAGACATTCCATGCTTATGAATTGGAAGAACAAATACTGTTAAAATGTCTATACTCTCCACAGCAACCTACACATTCAGTGCAATCCCTATCAAAATACCAACAGCATTTTTCACAAGGCTAGAACAAACAATCCTAAAATTTGTATGGAAACAAAAAAGACCCTGGATAGCCAAAGCACCCTTGAAAAAGAAAAGCAAAGCTGGAGGCATCACACTTCCAGACTTCAAGTTATATTACAAAGCTGTAGTAATCAAAACGGTATGGTAGTAGCATGAAAACAGACCCATAGATCAATAGAACAGGATAGAAAATCCAGAAATGAACCCACAATTATATGGTCAACTAATCTTTGACAAAGCAGGAAAAAATATCCAATGGCAAAAAGACAGTGTCTTCAACAAATGGTGTTGGAAAAACTAGACAGCAACATGCAAAAGAATGAAAATGGAGAAGGAAAGATGGCGAAGGAGTAGGGGACCCTATTTCAACTGGTCCCCAGAATTGAGCTGGATACCTACCAGACCACTCCGAGCACCCACAAAACCAGCCTGAGATGTAAGAATATCTGGATCTCTACAAACAGAATATCACAGGCAGTTGGTTTTGAGGTATGAAGCGGGGAGCCCTGATTCCGCAGGCAGATATTGGAGGATAAACGGCAGTGGGAGGGAGCCTGTCCATGGGGATCCTACACCACCGGTGAGCGACAGCCTCCCACGCTGGGGACGGGGCACAGACTTGGGGCACAGACTCGCAGACCGGTAGCAGTGCTGAAAGGACTATAGGGCAGCCCCTGGGGCGGAAACGTGGAGCGGCGGGGTCACACCTGTGAACTGGGAGCAGCTGGCGGTTTTAGAAGCACAAAGGGCAGAGATGTGCCCCAACCTGGAGGTAGGACTGGGGGCACTGCGGAGGGGCACACAACCCCGGACACTGCAGTTTATAGCAGCACGGACAGAAACAGAGATGGTGTGGCCTGGAGAGCTCACTGAAGAACAGACTGCGGTCTCTCTGCTCTGAGGCAGAGGGTTGGAAACAGTCTCTTCTGCTCTGACTCGCGGAAGAGAAGCGGAAAGCCTCCAGAGAACAAAAGCCCCCAAAACTGATTCCCACTGAGCCACATGGGGGCAGGGCAACTCCGCACAAACAGGGTTGCCTGAGTAACAGCGTGGCAGGCCCCTCCCCCAGAAGGGTGGGAAAACAAGAGGCCAGCAACCCTAAGGTCCCAAGAAAACAGGTGCATCTTGCTTGGGTTCTGGTCAATAATTTGGACTCTATACATTCCCTCAAACACACATCAACAGAATGACTAGGAGGAGGAACCCCCAAAATAGAAAAGACTCAGAGATCATGACTTATGCTGCAGATTTACAAATGGATGCAGATATAACCAAGATGTTGGAGATGGAATTCAGGCTAGCAATTGTGAAGACAATGGCTAGAATGGAGAAATCAATTAATGACAACATAGAGTCTCTAAGGGCAGAAATGAAAGCTGAATTGGCAGAACTTAAAAATGCTATCAGTGAGATCCAATCCAATCTAGATAATCTAACAGCTAGGGTAACTGAGGCAGAAGAACGAATAAGCAACCTGGAAGACAATATAATAGATAAAAAGTGAAAAGGGGAGTCCAGGGAAAAACAACTCAGAATCCATGAAAATAGAATCAGAAAATAAAATCCAGAAAACAGAATAATCATGAAGTGTTCCAATGTCAGAATAATTGGAATCCCAGAGGGAGTGGAGAAAGAGGACTAGAAGATGTATTTGAGCAAATCATAGCTGAGAACTTCCCTAATCTGGGGAATGAAACAAACATTTGCATCCTAGAGGCAGAGAGGACCCCTCCCAAGATCAAGGAAAACAGGCCAACATCCTGGCATGTAATAGTAAAACTTGCAAATCTTAGAACCAAGGAAACCATCTTAAGGGCAGTTGGGGGAAGAGATTCCTTACGTACAGAGGGAGGAACATCAGAATAATGTCAGACCTATCCACAGAGACCTGGCAAGACAGAAAGGCCTGGCAAGACATATTCAGGGTACTAAACAGGAAGAACATGCAGCCAAGAATATTTTATCTGGCAAGGCTGTCATTTAGAATGGATGGAGAGATGCAGAGCTTCCAAGACCAACAGAAACTGAAAGAATATGTGACCACTAAGCCGGTCCTGCAAGAAATATTAAGGGGGGTTCTATAAAAGGAGAAAGACCCTAAGAGTGATCTACAACAGAAATTTACAGGAACAATCTATAAAAACAACGTCTTCACAGGCAACATGATGACAATTAATTCATATCTTTCAATAATCACTCTCAACGTGAATGGTCTAAATGCTCCCATAAAACGGCACAGGGTTGCAGATTGGATAAAAAGACAGGACCCATCCATATGCTGCCTACAAGAGACTCATTTTGAACCTAAAGATACATCCAGACTGAAAGTGAAGGCATGGAGATCCATCTTCCATGCCAGCGGACCTCAAAAGAAAGCTGGGGTAGCAATTCTTATATCAGACAAATTAGATTTTCAACTAAAGTCTGTAATTAGAGACACAGAAGGACACTATATCATTCTTAAAGGGTCTATCCAACAAGAAGATCTAATAATTGTAAATATCTATGCCCCCAACATGGGAGCAGCCATCTACATAAGCCAACTGTTAACCAAAATAAAAAGTCATATTGATAACAATACGTTAATTGTAGGAGACCTCAATACTCCACTCTCAGCAATGGACAGATCATCTAAGCAGAAAATCAACAAGGAAACAAGAGCTTTGAATGACACACTGGACCAGATTGCCCTCATAGATATTTACAGAACATCCCACCCTAAAACAACAGAATACTCATTCTTCTCAAGTGCACATGGAACTTTCTCCAGAATGGACCACATACTGGGTCATAAATCAGGTCTCAACCGATACCAAAAGATTGAGATTATTCCCTGCATATTCTCAGACCACAATGCTTTAAAACTGGAACTCAACCACAAGAAAAAATTTGGCAGAAATTCAAACACTTGGAAGCTAAAGACCACTCTGCTCAAGAATGTTTGGGTCAACCAGGAAATCAAAGAAGAACTTAAACAATTCATGGAAATCAATGAGAATGAAAACACATCAGTCCAAAATCTGTGGGATACTGCAAAGGCGGTCCTAAGGGGGAAATACATAGCCATCCAAGCCTCACTCAAAAAAATAGAAAAATCCCGAATTCACCAACTAACTCTACACCTTAAAGAACTAGAGAAAAAGCAATAAATGATGCCTAAGCCACGCATCAGAAGAGAAATAATTAAAATTAGAGCAGAAATCAATGAATTAGAAACCAGAAACACAGTAGATCAGATCAACGAAACTAGAAGTCGGTTCTTTGAAAGAATTAATAAGATCGATAAGCCACTGGCCAGACTATCCAAAAGAAAAGAGAAAGGAACCAAATTAATAAAATTATGAATGAAAGGGGAGAGATCACGACTAACATCAAGGAAATAGAAACAATTATTAGAAAATATTATCAACAACTATATGCCAATAAACTGAGCAATCTGGATGAAATGGAGGCCTTCCTGGAAACCTATAAGCTGTCAAGACTGAAACAGGAAGAAATTGACAACCTGAATAGGCCAATAACCAGTAACGAGATTGAAGCAGTGATCAAAAACCTCCCAAAAAACAAGAGTCCAGGGCCTGACGGATTCCCTGGGGAATTCTACCAAACCTTCAAAGAAGAAATAATACCTATTCTCCTGAAGCTGTTTCAAAAAATAGAAACAAAAGGAAAACTTCCAAACTCATTCTATGAGGCCAGCATTACCTTAGTCCCCAAACCAAGCAAAGACCCCAACAAAAAGGAGAATTTCAGACTGATATGCCTGATGAATATGGATTCCAAAATCCTCAACAAAATCCTAGCTAATAGGATCCAAGAGTACATTAAAAGGATCATCCACCACAACAAAGTGGGATTTATCCCCAGGATGCAAGGGTGGTTCAACATTCGCAAATCAATCAATGTGATAGAACACATTAATAAGAGGAGGGAGAAGAACCATAGGGTCCTCTCAATTGATGGAGAAAAAGCATTTGACAAAATACAACATCCTTTCCTGATTAAAACTCTTCAGAGTATAGGGATAGAGGCAACATTCCTCAAGTTCATAAAATCCATCTATGAAAAACCCACAGCGAGTATCATCCTCAATGGGGAAAAGCTGAAAGCCTTTCCCTTAAGATCAGGAACATGTCAAGAATGCCCACTCTCGCCACTATTGTTCAACATAGTACTAGAAGTCCTAGCAACAGCTATCAGACAACAAAAAGAAATAAAAGGTATTCAAATTGGCAAAGAAGAAGTCAAACTCTCTCTTTTCGCAGACAACGTGATACTTTATGTGGAAAACCCAAAAGACTCCACCCCCAAATTACTAGAACTCATCCAGCAATTCAGTAATGTGGCAGGATACAAAATCAATGCACAGAAATCAGTTGTTTTCTTATACACTAACAACGCAACTGTAGAAAGAGAAATTAGAGAATTGATTCCATTTACAATAGCACCAAAAACCATAAGATACCTCGGAAGAAACCTAACCAAAGAGGTAAAGAATCTATACTCTAGGAACTACAGAACATTCATGAAAGAAATTGAAGACACAAAAAGATGGAAAAACATTCCATGCTCATGGAACGGAAAAATAAACATTGTTAAAATGTCTATGCTACCCAGAGCAATCTATAACTTCAATGCCATCCTGATCAAAATTCCAATGACATTTTTCAAAGTGCTGGAACAAACAATCCTAAAATATGTAGGGAATCAGAAAAGACCCCAAATCGCCAAGGAAATGTTGAAAAAGAAAAACAAAGCTGGGGGCACCACGTGGCCTGATTTCAAGCTATATTACAAAGCTGTGATCACCAAGACAGCATGGTACTGGCACAAAAACAGACATATAGACCAATGGAACAGAATAGAGAACCCAGATATGGACCCTCAATTCTATGGTCAAATAATCTTTGACAAAGCAGGAAAAAATATGCAATGGAAAAAAGACAGTCTCTTCAATAAATGGCGCTTGGAAAATTGGACAGCCACATGCAGAAGAATGAAACTCGACCATTCTCTAACACCACACCCAAAGATAAACTCAAAGTGGATGAAAGAGCACAGTGTGAGACAGGAATCCATCAAAATCCTAGAGGAGAACATAGGCAGTAACCTCTTGGACATCACCTACAGCAACTTCTTTCAAGATACATCTCCAAAAGCTAGTGAAACAAAAGCAAAAATGAACTTTTGGGACTTCATCAAGATAAAAAGCTTTTGCACAGCAAAGGAAACAGTCAACAAAACAAAGAGGCAACCCACAGAATGGGAGAAAATATTTGCAAATGACACTACAGACAAAGGGTTGGTATCCAAGATCTATAAAGAACTTCTCAAACTCAACACCCAAAAAACAAATAATCAAGTCAAAAAGTGGGCAGAAGATATGAAAAGGCACTTCTCTGAAGAAGACATACAAATGGCTAACAGACACATGAAAAAATGTTCATCATCATTAGCCATCAGGGAAATTCAAATCAAAACCACATTCAGTTAGAATGGCAAAAATGGATGGAAAGAAACAACAAATGTTGGACAGGTTGTGGAGAAAGGGGAACCCTCTTACACTGTTGGTGGGAATGCAAGTTGGTACAGCCACTTTGGAAAACAGTGTGGAAGTGCCTCAAAAATTTAAAAATAGAGCTACCCTATGACCCAGAAATTGCACTTCTGGGTATTTACCCCAAAGACACAGATGTCGTGAAAAGAAGGGCCATATGCACCCCAGTGTTCATAGCAGCAATGTCCGCAATAGCCAAACTGTGGAAAGAGCCGAGATGCCCTTCAACAGATGAATGGATAAAGAAGATGGGGTCCATATATACAATGGAATACTACTCAGCCATCAGAAAGGATGAATACCCAACTTTTACATCAACATGGATGGGACTGGAGGAGATTACACTAAGTGAAATAAGTCAAGCAGAGAAAGTCAATTATCATATGGTTTCACTTATTTGTGGAACGTAAGGAATAGCATGGAGGACATTAGGAGAAGGAAGGGAAAAATGAGGGGGATGGAATTGGAGGGAGACATGAACCATGAGAAACTATGGACTCTGAGAGACAAACAGGGTTTTAGAGGAGAGGGGGGATTGGTTAGCCCAGTGATGGGTATTAAGGAGGGCACGTACTGCATGGAGCACTGGGTGTTATACGAAAACAATGGATCGTGGATCACCACATCAAAAACTAATGATGTATTATATGGTGACTAACATAACATAATAAAATTAAAAAAAAAAAGAATGAAAATGGATCATTCTCTTTTACCATACACAAAAATAAGCCCAACATGGTTTAAAGATCTAAATGTGAAATCTAAAATCAGAAAAGTCCTTGAAGAAAGCACAAGCAGTAATTTCTCTGACATCAGCCCTAACAACTTCTTTCTGGATTTATCTCCTGAGGCAAGGGGAAAAAATAAAAATAAACCATTGGACTACATCACAATAAAAAGCTTCCACACAGCAATGGAAACAACCAACAAGACTAAAAGGCAACCAATAGTATGGGAGAAGATATTTGCAAATGATAAAGGGTTAGTATCCAAAATATATAGACTTATAAAATTCAACATGCCCCCCAAAATAATTCAATTTAAAAAAGGTCAGAAGACATGAAAATATATTTTTCCAAAGAAGACATACAAATAGCCAAAATGTACATGAAAAGTTGCTCCACATTACTGATGATCAGGGAAATGTAAATCAAAACTACAATGAAAGATCACCTCACACCTGTCGGAATAGAAAAATCAACAGTACAAGGAACAACAGGTATTGGTAAGGATGTGGAGAAAGGGGAACCCTCTTACACTGCTGGTGAGAATGCAAACTGGTACAGCCACTCTGGAAAACAGTATAGAGTTTTCTCAAAAAGTTAAAAATAGAATTACCCTGGGAAGGAGGAGCAAGATGGCAGAGGAATAGGAGACCTAAATTTCGTCTGGTCCCAGGAATTCAGCTAGATAGGTATCAAACCATTCTGAACACCTATGAACTCAACAGGAGATTGAAGAAAAGAATAGCAGCAATTATATGAACAGAAAAGCGACCACTTTCTGGAAGGTAGGACATGTGGAGAAGTAAATCCGAGGCAATATTCAGGAGGATAGATGGTGGGGGAGGGGGCCTCAGTCAGCCGCTACCGGCAAGTGATAGAGCAGCAGAGACAAAATCAAAACTCTTAGAAGTCTGCTCTGCTGAGGGATGTCGCTCCAGTGGCTAAGCGGGGGGTGGAACCCTCGCTGGGACAGTGTGGTCTCAGGACCCTCGGGGTCATAGAAAGACTGGGGGTGCCTGAGTGTGGCAGAGCTCCCAGGTATTGGAGCAGGGAAGCCAGGTGCAGTGACGGAGCCAAGGAGTGGGCTCTCAGCTCCGGGTTGCCATAAACCGTGATCCATGGCAAAATCGGGCCACTGCTCTTCCAGCAGGGACCCAACAAATGGCAGATCCAGGGAGACTCCCCTTCCTCCCCCGGGAGGAGCGGTGCAGGAGCACACCACAGGGATCTGCTGGGTTTGGAGACTCCACACGGGGTCAGGTGCCAGAGATAGAAACAGTCGGTCACAGGCCGGGTGAGCATGGAGTACAGCCGGAGACCAGGGAGACAGGGGTGATTGACTGCTTTTCTCTGGGGGTTCACTGAGGAGTGGGGCCCTGAGTTCTCGGCTCCTCTGGGGTGGATATTGGGAGGCTGCCATTCTCACTGTCGTCCTCCAAAGGTGTATGGAAAGCTAGCAGGGAACAAAAGCTCCCGATAGCAAACCGGAGCAGATTCCTTAGCCTGGACCTGGCAAGGGCAGGGCAATTCTGCCTCCAGCAAAGACATTTGGGAACCACGGCAACAGGCCCCTCCCCCAGAAGATCAGCAAGAACAGCCAGCCAAGACCAAGTTTACTGATCAATGAGAATGGCAGAACTCCAGCACTAGGGGAATACCGCACATAGAATTCATGGCTTTTTTCCCATGATTCTTTAGTCTTTCAAAGTTAATTTTTTTAATTTTCTTTTTTTTTTTTGAATTTTTCTTTTTGCCTTTTTCAACCAACATCTTATCAATCCCTTTTGAAAAATCTTTTATTTTTCATTTTTAGAGTCATATTCTATCCCTTCATTGTAGTTAAACTTATTTTTGGTATATATATAAGTTTTTCTCTCTTTAAAATTTTGGCCTAGAGCTTCTTCTAACAAAATATACCCTAAATCTCTAGTGTATGGCTTTGTTCAAATCTCCTGCCTGATCACATTCTCTCTCTGTTTTTTTTTTTTTAATTTCTATTCTTTCTTCTTACAACCAACAACTTATCAATTCCTTTTATAAAATCTTTTATAATTGTCATCTTTACAGTCATATTCCAACCCTTCATTGTATTTACCCTTATTTTTGTACATATGTAAGTTTTTCTTTTTTTAAAGTTTTGGGAGGCAGTTTCTTCTAACAGATCAAAATACACCCAAAATCTAGTGTGTGAAACTGATCTACTCACCAGCCTGATCATATTTGATCATATTCTGTTTTTTTTCCTTTTTCTTTTTCTTTTTTCTTTCTTTCCCCTTCTTTTCCCCCAGTTTCACGTCTCCTCTGATTTGTTTAGTGTATATTTGTCTGCGGTCATTGTTACCCTGTTACCATTTTGTTCTCTCATTCATTGATTCTCCTCTGGACAAAATGACAAGATGGAAAAACTCACCTCAAAAAAAAAGAACAAGAGGCAGTACCGACTGCCAGGGACCTAATCAATATGGACATTAGTAAGATGTCAGAACTAGAGCTCAGAATGATGATTATAAAGATACTAGCTGGGCTTGAAAAAAAGCATGGAAGATACTAGAGAATCCCTTACTGGAGAAATAAAAGAACTAAAATCTAACCAAGTCGAAATCAAAAAGGCTATTAATGAGGTGCAATAAAAAATGGAGGCTCTAACTGCTAGGATAAATGAGGCAGAAGAGAGAATTAGTGATATAGAAGACCAGATGATGGAGAATAAAGAAGCTGAGAAAAAAAGGCATAAACAGCTACTGGACCATGAGGGCAGAATTCAATAGATAAGTGATACCATAAGATGAAACAATATTAGAAAATTGGGATCCCAGAAGAAGAAAAAAGAAGGAGAGGGGCAGAAGGTATATTGTAGCAAATTGTAGCAGAGAACTTCCCTAATTTGGGGAAGGAAACAGGCATCACAATCCAGGAGGCACACAGAACCATCCCCAAAATCAATAAAAATAGGTCAACACCCCGACATCTAATAGGAAAACTTACGAGTCTCAGAGACAAAGAGAAAATCCTGAAAGCAGCTCGGGACAAGAGGTCTGTAACTTACAATGTTAGAAACATTAGATTGGCAGCAGTCCTATCCACAGAGACCTGGCAGGCCTGAAAGGACTGGCACGATATATTCAGAGCACTAAATGAGAAAAATATGCCAAGAATACCATATCCAGCCAGGCTGTCCTTGAAAATAGAAGGAGAGATAAAAAGCTTCCAGGAAAAACAAAAACTAAAAGAATTTGCAAACACAAAACCGGCCCTACAAGAAATATTGAAAGGGGTCCTCTAAGCAAAGAGAGAGCCTAAAAGTAACACAGACCAGAAAGGAACAGAGACAATATACAGTAACAGTCACCTTACAGGCAATACAATGGCACTATATTCATATCTTTCAATAGTTACCCTGAATGTAAATAGGCTAAATGCCCCAATCAAAAGACACAGGGTATTATATTGGATAAAAAAAACAAGGTGCATCGATATGCTGTCTGCAAGAGACTCATTTTAGACCCAAAGACACCTCCTGATTGAACGTGAGGGGGTGGAAAACCCTTTACCATGCTAACGGACATCAAAAGAAAGCTGGGGTGGCAATCCTCATATCAGACAAATTAGATTTTAAACCAAACACTATAATAAGAGATGAGAAAGGACACTATATCCTACTTAAAGGGTCTATCCAACAAGAAGATCTAACAATTGTAAATATCTATGCCCCTAACATGGGAGCAGCCAATTATATAAGCCAATTAATAACAAAATCAAAGAACCACAATGATAACAATACAATAATAGTAGGGGACATTAACACCCCCTGCACTGAAATGGACAGATCATCTAAGCAAAAGATCAACAAGGAAATAAAGACTTTAAATGACACACTGGACCAAATGGACTTCACAGATATATTCAGAACATTCCAACCCGAAGTAACAGAATACACATTCTTCTTTATGCCCATGGAACATTCTCCAAAAGAGATCACATCCTAGGTCACAAATCAGGTCTCAACCAGTACCAAAAGTTTGGGATCAGTCCTTGCATATTTTTGGGCCACAATGCTTTGAAAGTAGAACTCAATCACAAGAGGAAAGTCAGAAAGAACTCAAATACATGGAGGCTAAAGAGCATCCTACTAAAGAATGAATGGGTCAACCAGGAAATTAAAGAAGAATTAAAAAAAATTCATGGAAACCAATGAAAATGAAAACACAACTGTTCAAAATCTTTGGGATGCAGCAAAGGCAGTCCTAAGAGGAAAGTATATAGCAATACAAGCCTTTCTCAAGAAACAAGAAGGGTCTCAAATACACAACCTAACCCTGCATCTAAAGGAGCTGGAGAAAGAACAGCAAATAAAGCCTAAACCCAACAGGAGAAGAGAAATAATAAAGCTCAGAGCAGAAATCAATGAAATAGAAACCAAAAGAACAGAAGAGATAAACGAAACTAGGAGCTGGTTCTTTGAAAGAATTAACAAGATTGATAAACCCCTGGCCAGACTTATCAAAAAGAAAAATGACCCAAATAAATAAAATCATGAATGAAAGAGGAGAGATCACCACCAACACCAAAGAAACACAAACAGTTATAAGAACATATTATGAACAACTATATGCCAGCAAATTAGATAATCTGGAAGAAATGGATGCATTCCTAGAGATGTATAAACTACCAAAACTGAACCTGGAAGAAATAGAAAACCTGAACAGACCCATAACCAGCAAGGAAATTAAAGCTGTAATCAAAAATCTCCCAACAAACAAGAGTCCAGGGCCAGATGGCTTCCCAGGGGAATGCTACCAAACATTTAAAGAAGAATTAATAGCTATTCTTCTGAAACTGTTCCAAAAAATAGAAATGGAAGGAAAACTTCCAAACTCATTTTATGAGGCCACCATTGCCTTGATCCCAAAATCAAAGACCCCATCAAAAAGGAGAATTACAGGGCGCCTGGGTGGCTCAGTTGGTTAAGCGACTGCCTTCGGCTCAGGTCATGATCCTGGAGTCCCGGGATCGAGTCCCACATCAGGCTCCCTGCTCAGCAGGGAGTCTGCTTCTCCCTCTGACCCTCCTCCCTCTCGTGCTCTCTGTCTCTCATTGTCTCTCTCGCAAATAAATAAAATCTTAAAACAAAAACAAAAACAAAAACAAAAAGGAGAATTACAGACCAATATCCCTGATGAACATGGATGCAAAAATTCTCACCAAAATACTAGCCAATAGGATCCAACAGTACATTAAAAGGATTATTCACCACGACCAAGTGGGATTTATCCCTGGGCTGCAAGGTTGGTTCAACATCCACAAATCAGTGTGATACAATACATTAATAAAAGAAAGAACAAGAACAATATGATCCTCTCAATAGATGCAGAAAAAGCATTTGACAAAGTACAGCATCCTTTCTTGATTAAAACTCTTCACAGTGTAGGGATAGTGGGTACATACATCAATATCATAAAAGTCATTTCATAGAATGAAAAAACCATGGTGAATATCATTCACAGTGGAGAAAAAACTGAGAGCTTTTCCCCTAAGGTCAGGAACATGGCAGGTATGTCCACTATTACCACTGCTATTCAACACAGTACTAGAAGTCCGAACCTCAACAATCAGACAACAAAAAGAACTAATTGGCAAAGAAGTGAAACTCTCACTTTTTGCAGATGATATGATACTTTATGTGGAAAACCCAAAAGACTCCACCCCAAAACTGCTAGAACTCATACAGGAATTCAGTAAAGTGGCAGGATATAAAATCAATGCACAGAAATCAGTTACATTTTTATACCCCACAACAAGACAGAAGAAAGAGAAATTAAGGAGTCAATCCCATTTAAAATTGCACCCAAAACCATAAGATACCTAGGAATAAATCTAACCAAAGAGGCAAAGAATCTGTACTCAGAAAACTATAAAATACTCATGAAAGAAATTGAGGAAGACACAAAGAAATGGAAAAACATTCCATGCTCATGGATTGGAAGAATAAATATTGTGAAAATGTCTATGCTACCTAGAGCAATCTACACATTTAATGCAATCCCCATCAAAATACCATCCACTTTTTTCAAAGAAATGGAACAGATAATCGTAAAATTTGTACGGAACCAGAAAAGACCCAGAATAGCCAGACAAATGTTGAAAAAGAGAAGCAAAGCTGGTGGCATCACAATTCCAGACTTCCAGCTGTATTACAAAGCTGTCATCATCAAGACAGTATGGTACTGGCACAAAAACAGACACATAGATCAATGGAACAGAATAGAGAGCCCAGGAATGGACCCTCAACTCTATGGTCAACTCATCTTCGACAAAGCAGGAAAGAATGTCCAATGGCAAAAAGACAGTCTCTTCAACAAATGATGCTGGGAAAATTGGACAGCCACATGCAGAAGAATGAAACTGGACCATTTCCTTACACCACACACAAAAATAGAGTTAAAATGGATGAAAGACCTAAATGTGAGACAGGAATCCAACAAAATCCTTGAGAAGAACACAGGCAGCAACCTCTTCAACCTCAGCTGTAGCAACTTCTTCCTAGACACATTACCAAAGGCAAGGGAAGCCAGGGCAAAAATGAACCATTGGGACTTCATCAAGATAAAAAGCTTTTGCACAGCAAAGGAAACAGTCAACAAAACCAAAAGACAACAGACAGAATGGGAGAAGATATTTGCAAATGACTTATCAGATAAAGGGCTAGTATCCAAAATCTATAAAGAACTTCTTAAACTCAACACCCAAAGAACAAATGATCCAATCAAGAAATGGGCAGAAGACATGAACAGACATTTTTCCAAAGAAGACATCCAAATGGCCAACAGACACATGAAAAAGTGCTCCACATCACTCGGCATCAGGGAAATACAAATCAAAATGTCAATGAGATACCACCTCACACCAGTCAGAATGGCTAAAATGAACAAGTCAGGAAACAACAGATGTTGGCAGGGATGTGAAGAAAGGGGAACCTCCCTACACTGTTGGTGGGAATGCAAGCTGCTGCAGCCACTCTGGAAAACAGTATGGAGGTTCCTCAAAAAGTTGAAAATACAGCTACTGTATGACCCAGCAATTGTACTACTGGGTATTTACCCCAAGGATACAAATGTAGTGATCTGAAGGGGTACGTGCACCCCAATGTTTATAGCAGCAATGTCCACAATAGCCAAACTATGGAATGAGGCAAGATGTCCATCGACAGTTGAATGAATAAAGAAGATGTGATACACACACACACACACACACACACACACACACACACACACACACTGGAATATTATGCAGCCATCAAAAGGAATGAAATCTTTCCATTTACAATGACGTCAATGAAACTAGAGGGTATTATGCTAAGGAAATAAGTCAATCAGAGAAAGACATGTATCATATGATCTCACTATTGATATGTGGAATTCTTAATCTCTGGAAACAAACTGAGGGTTGCTGGAGTGGTGGGGTGTGGGAAGGATTGGGTGGCTTGATGATAGACATTGGGGAAGATATGTGCTATGGTGAGTGCTGTGAAGTATGTAAGACTGGTGAATCACAGACCTGTACCTCTGAAACAAATAATACATTATATTTAAAAATAAATAAATAAAAGAAGATGGAAGGGAAAAATGAAGGGGGGAAATCGGAGGGTGAGATGAACCATGAGAGACTATGGACTCTGAATAACAAACTGAGGGTTGTAGAGGGGAAGGGTTTGGGGGGATGGTTTAGCTTTGTGATGCGTATTAAAGAGGGCACGTATTGAATGGACCAGTGGGTGTTATACACAAACAATGAATCATGGAACACTACATCAAAAACTAATGATGTAATGTATGGTGATTACCATAACATAATAAAATAAAATTAAAAAGAAATAGAACTACCCTATGATCCAGCAATTGCACTATTCAGTATTTACCCAAGGAATGCAAAATACTAATTCAAAGGGATACACACACCTCAATGTTTATAGCAGCATTATCTATAATTGCCAAGCTATGGGAACAGCCCAATTTTCCATCAATGGATGAATGGATAAAGAGATAGATAGCTAGATAGATAGATAGATAGATAGATAATTATTCAGCCATAAAAGAGAATGAAATCTTGCCATTTGCAAAACATGGATGGAGCTAGAGAATATTATGCTAAGCAAAATAAGTCAGTCAGAGAATATTATGCTAAACAAAATAAGTCAGTCAGAGAAGAAATAACATATGATTTCACTCATGTGGAATTTAAGAAATAAAACAAAGGAGCAAAGGGAAAAAGAGAGGCAAACCATGAAACAGATTCTTAACTATAGAGAACCAACTAATGCTTACCAGAGGGGAGGTAGATGGGGGAATGGGTTAAATAGGTGATAGGGATTAAAGAGTGCTCCTGCTGTGACGAGCACTGGTTGAATTATTATACTGTACACCTGAAATTAATATTACATTGTATGTTAACTAACTTGAAAATTAAATAACAACTTTAAAAAATCTATCAATGTATATTAATAGGTTAAAGATGGAAAATACAATATTGTACCAATCCAGAAAAGGAATTTGACAAAATTCAGTATCCATTCATGATTTAAAAAAATAGCAATCTCTCAGAAACACAAGAATAGAAGGGATTTTCCTCAGCTTAATAAAGATCTCTACAAAAAACAAAAAGCAAAACCTACAGCGAATGCATCTCTTACCGATAAAAGACTGAATGAATGCTTTTCCCCCAAGATCAGGAACAGGTAGGGACATTTGTTCTCACCACTCTAATTTAACATAGCAGTGGAAGTTCTACCCAGTGCAACAGACAAGGAAAGGAAAGGAAATAAAGGATATATAGATAAAAAAGGAAGAAATGAAACTGTCAATATCTACAGGTGACATGATTGCCTATAAAGAAATTTCAAAGAATCCACCAAACCCTGCCCCCCTCCCAGAAAAAACCTAGAACATGTAAGTAGGTCCAACAAGGTCAAAGGGTTTAAGATAAATATCAGCTGCATTTCCATCTACTACCAATTAGCACATGGACATCAAAATTAAAAAAGAAAAGAATGATCTATAATAGCTCAAAATACTTATATGTATATCTAACATGTATAAGACTTGCATGCTGAAAAATAAAAACTGCCTCTGAAAGAAATCACTGTATGCCTTATAATACATGTACTGTGTTCATGCATTGAAAGACCGAAGATAGTGAAAGATGTCAATTCTCTTCAAATTGATATAGGTATAATGTAATTCCTGTCAAAATCCCAGCAAGATTTTTTGTAGATATAGGCAAATTTTCCTAAAATAATTATATGGACATTCAAAGGAACTAGAAGAGGTAACACCATTCTGAAAATGAATGTGGGAAGAATCAGTTTACTTTTTCAAGATTTAATATATAGCCTCAGTAATCAAGATCATGTAGCATCAGTGGACGTATAGATAAAAAGATCAATGGAACAGAATAGAGAACTCAGAAATAGATGTATACAAATAAGCCCAACTCATTTTTGATAATGGTACAAAAGCAGTTAGAAGAGTTTTTGGGGTTTTTGTTGTTGTTGTTTGTGGGGTTTTTTTGTTTTTGGTTTTTTTAAGAATGGTGCTGGAAAGGGCACCTGGGTGGCTCAGTCATTAAGCATCTGCCTTCAGCCCAGGTCATGATCCTAGGGTCCTGTGATCGAGCCCCACATCAGGCTCCCTGCTTCTCGGGAAGCCTGCTTCTCCCTCTCCCACTCCCCCTGCTTGTGTTCTCTCTCTCTCTGTGTCTCTGTCAAATAAATAAAATCTTAAAAAAAAAAAAAAAAAAGAATGGTGCTGCAAAAATTGGACATACATAGGCACACACACACACACACAAGAATATCAACCTAAATCTCACATTGTATAAAAAGAGTTAAGTCAAAATGAATCATGGACTTAAATATAAAACATAAAGCTATACACATTTGTGAATAAAATGCAAGATAAAATCTTTAGGATCTATGTCTAGGCAAGGACTTTTAACTTGACACCAAAAGCATGATCCATAAAAAAAAAAAATTGAGAAATTGGATTTCATTAGTATTAAAAATTTTTGCTTGTGAAAGAGTGTGTTAAGAGATGAAAAGGCAAGATACAGAGTAGGAGAAAGTATTTACAAAACTTATATCTGGCAAATGACTACTATCTATAAAATATAAAGAATTCTTAAATGTAACATTAAAAAAATCAAATAATCAAATTAGAAGATGGGCAAAAGATATGAATAGACATTTCACAGAGGAGGATAAACAGATGACAAGCATATGAGAAAATGTTCAGTATCATTAACCTTTCAGGAAATGCAAATTAAAATCACAATGAAACATCACTACACACCTAGCAGAATGGCTAAGATAAAAAAATAAATAAATAAAAGTGAAACCAAATGCTTGTGAGGATCCAGGTGAGTGATTAAACTGTGATATAACCATACTTTGGAATACTACTCAACAGAAAAAAAGAAAAAAAAAGTAAAAGGAACTATTGATTTATGTGACCATATGACAACCTAGACAAATCTTTAGAGATTTATTCTGAGTGAAAAATTCAGTCCCAAAGTGTAACATACTGTGTGATTTCACTCATACAGAATTCTTATAATGAAAAATTACAGAAATGAACAACAAATTGGTGGGTTCAGTGGTTAAAGATGGGTCAAGGTTGGGAATCAAGTGGGAAGTGGACTATAAAAGGGTAACATGATCCTTGAAGTGGCAGACATATTCTGCACCTTGAATGTATAAATGTCAATATTCAGGTTGTGATATTCTACTATAGCTTTCCAAGGTGTTACCATTGGGGCAAACTGAGTAAATAGTATATAAAATCTTTCTCTATTATTTTAAAAAACTATAAATTTATGATTATCTCAAAATAAAATGTTTAATTTAAAAATTTGGTGACGGGTGTATTTCTAGAGAGAAGTAAATGAGTTCCCCATCTAACAATGAATGGGCTGTTGGTATGTTTCTAGTAATCTACAGCACAGCTTCTGTCCTTCTAACTATGAGATGCTAGTATGTTATTTGGCACCTCACATGAGCATCAGGCCTTACAATGGGATTCATTTCCTGTATTCCTTTGATCCTACTTGGTGCCCCTCTCCCTTTCCCATCATTTATCTTTCTCACATCTCTGTTAACACCCTCAATATTTTTTTTCCTTTTCAAAAGATGCTACAAAGAATTGATCTCTGAAAGTGAGAACATCAAAGATACAGGTTTACATCATTTTATGTAGAAGGAAAAATCACAAGGAATAGGTTATCTGGTATCTAATTTCAGCCTGATACTTCCTTGGGGAAAGATCCTGGGTGAAAACCTGGACAGCAGTATGCCTCAATTTCCCTCTATGTAACACGATTAGACTTTGTCTTTTCTACCTCATAATGCATTAATTATAAAAGTAGATGAAATAATAGAAGTCCAAAGGCTTTGTGAAGGAAGGGCTACTGCATATAGTTATTGTTGCATCTTGAGGACATCTGCTTTTACTAGAAGGCAGAGGTCTGAGCCACTCTCTCTAATGGCTTAGTTTTCACAGCCAACAAGAAGTTTTTTGTATAATCACCACCCAATTTATATACTTTTAAGACTACTTTTTGATAAAGAATGCAGTGGTTCCATTGCTGTCACAGGCACAGGAATGATCAGAAATGGCAATTTGAAAAAAACAGAACACTTTGCCCCCAAGAGATAGCACAGTATCCTACACACAGAAGGTCCTCAAAATATGTTGATTTGAATTGAATGATGCTTCCAAGAACTAGACCTTGCCAATCAATAATATCAACAAAACTTTGGTGGGAGGTTGCAATCATAAGTATGGCACTCTGCTTGTCATGCAAAAATTCAAAGCAACTGATATTCCCAGAAAGTCTCTTATTATCCAGGTAATAAGCAGAGTAGTCTTTGCTTCACACTCAAGATGTTGGATGTCTGTTTTGTTCCTTACCCCTCATCTGATCAAAACACTATAACCTAAATCACAGATGGTGAATTCATAGAATATGTACTGCTACCCTTTCCTCCCACACTCAAGGAAGACATTACTAATTGAAAATAAATCCTGCTGTCAATTAATCATAACTAATCATTCAAGAAACCTATTTGTGACAACATGGAGGGACCTAGAGTGGATTGTGCCAAATGAAATAAGTCAGGCAGGGAAAGACAAATACCATATGATTTAAGTTATATTTGGAATCTAAAAAACAAAACAAATGAACAACAACAATAAAAAGCCTCCAAAAACCAGACTCTTAAAAATAGAGAACTGGTGTTTACCAGAGGGGAAGTTGAGGGGGGCAGGTGAAATAAATGAGATTAGGAGGTATGAACTTCCAGTTATAAAATAAGTCATAGATGAAAATTACAGCATAGGGAATATCATCAATGATATTGTAATAACATTGTATGGTGACAGATGGTGACGACACTTCTCATGGTAAGCACTAATTTATAGGGATTGTCAAATCACTATATTGTACAACTGAAATTAATATAAGTTGTATGTCAACTATACTTCAACAACAAAAGGAATGAAACAAAAGAAGACACCCATTGGTCAATCCTTGTTAATGTGCTCTTTGCACACAAGTCGTATAATACCAGTCTCCATTTGTATATTGTGATTTGGTGTCTATTATATGTAAGGCAATAGAGAAGGTGACCACTGATTTTAAGGCACTCAGAGTCAATTAGAACAGAAGACTTCAGTTAGCCAGCATATAGTACATCATTAGTTTTTGATGTAGTGTTCAATGATTCATTAGTTGCGTATAATAAAAAAACAAATAAAACTTTATTTATAAAACAAAAAGAACAGAAAACTTCAGTTCACATAATTCTGCATTGGGGTAGGCATGCTGAAGTGCTGGAAGAAAGGCACAAGCATCAAGGGAAGTCTAAAAAGTAAGACATTACATGTTACTAGTAAGATCTGGGAAGTCTTCCTGGTCATGTGCAAAAGTGTTTCATCATCCCCAAGGTAGAGAAGACTTTCATTTCCAGAGATGAGAGAAAGAGCATTCTATTCAGAGAACAAAGGCAATAAAAGGAGGGATGTGTATGGTATGTACAGGAAACAAGGCTTTAGTTTGGTGCAGAGGGTGTTTTGAGGGAAATGACAGGATAGGAAATTTAATAGGAAAACTGGGGCCAAATCTTGGAGGACTGAAGAACAAATCAAGTCAAAATACTGGTGCCTCCCAACACACCCAGTGTATAGATATAACAGACTTATAGCACATCAAAGTCAGAAAAGATGTCAAAGAAATAAAATTCTTACTTTTGAGACAGAGACAACATTTTACAGATGAAGAAACTGAGAGTCATAGAGGCTAGGTATCTGGGCCAAGTTCCAGAACTGAATGGAATCCAGGAGTTTTACTACCTATTGAATAGCATGTTTTGTTTTGTTTTGTTTCCCCCCCCCCCCCCCCAGTTGTCTGTCTCTGGGCACAGAAGTAGATAATAAAGACCACCTATGCCTTCTCTGGTTGAATTACACATTTTCTAGACTCTTCACCAATAGTGACTTTTTCTTTCTAATTCAATTTCAGCTCAAAAGTCACTTATTTGGGGAGGCCTTCCCTGACCATACTGTCTGAAGTAGCCCTTCACATCACTGTCCATACCATCAACCTGATTTTCTTCACAGCAGGAACCACACTTTGAAATTACTTTGTTCATTTATCAATTTATTTTTTGTCTTCTCCTTTAGAAGTCAAGTTCTGTTCATTCTTTCTTTCTGCTTCTCCTAAAATTCTATCTTAAATTACTAGCAATGTTCTAAATCTAGGGGAAAAAAGAGAGAAAGAGACAAGCAAGAAGGTTAAAAGGAAGAGAGGTGGAGAGAGGAAATTTCCAAGGAAGTTAATACAGGTTAACTAGTTCACTGAACAAACTATGAGCACCCACTGTGAAGCACTGTGTTAGACAGTAATAAGAGAGATACAAAAGCAAGCAAATAAGCATGATATTGTCCCTATTTTCAAAGAGGTTACTGCCCAGAGATAAAGTCCAAATGTTTCAGGTCATTAACCAGATAAAAATACAACTGTGAATAATGCAAAGAATGAGAAACATGAATTGCTATGTGAGCAAAAGATATCAAGATTTGACCTTATCAGGGAAGGCTCCACTGAGAAAATGATGTTTGAGTGGAGATCTCAAGGTAAGTATGAGTAAATGAAGTGAAGAGAAGGAAGAATATTCTAGGAGGAGGGAACCACATTTCAACAGTCAAGTGTCTCATGCCTGTTTATGTTACTGATAGTGATGGCAGTCTCCAGGCAGCCTAAGTGTCTCTGCCACTCTGGGATGCTGACATTCTAGCAGGGCCCCTGGACATAGGAGGAAAAGGTGGTGTGACAGGATCAGCAGTACCAATTAATTAACATTCTTTGCACTAGAATCATTGTTAGTCTCAGAATAAACACTGAATAGCTAATGCCATGTTATCGGTCTACAGCAGAATTTTAATTTGCATGCTTTATGACACTAATACTTTTACACTATCCAGTAAATAGCTTTTAGAGTCAGTCTTTCTCTCCAATATTTTAATACAGTGTGGGAACAAATTAGTTTTCCCCCCTCCTTCCCCCTAGAATTCTTTCCTCTGGGCATCAATGTATTTCTTTTCACACTTCCATTAATTGACTTGTGTATTAATTTAACTAACATTTGTTGACTATGGGCAAAGTCCATGGCAGGAACTACGAGGGATTCTGGCTCTCAGAAAGCAGGCATGCTCACAGACTGAACACTTTCTTTTCTTCTACATTGAAGAATCAACCTCTATTTGCAGTTGTTCAAACATAATACTGTTCCAGGTCTTTTTGCATTGGACCTGTTTTCCCATCGCTTGGACATCTTTCCTTTATATACCTGACAATCTCTAAGATTTGTTTTAAATTCTGTCTTTTCTTTGAGGCCATGAATCTCTCAGGATTGTTTTGATTGCAACTGACAGAAAACCCAATTCTAACTATCTTCTATTTCTAAAGGAAATATATTGTCTTTTGTAGCTAAACAATCCTGGGGGAAATGTGGCTTCAGGAATAGCTTGTTTCAAAGCAAACCAATGTTAGGTCTTTTTTTTTTTTTTTTTTTTTTTTCATATTTTGGTTTTTCTTCTGTATAGATTCTAGACCCTATGAACAGATCCTCTAAACTGTTGACTTCAAACCTTGGGGGGAAATCAAGTATACCTTCCCATAGATCTCAGGGAAAGGTTTCATTTCTCATTGGCCTGTACTGATCTCACAATGTCCTTGAACTTATTACTATTTTCAGTGGAATGCAGGGCATTAGTCACATGACAGGCAGGCCCAGTCACATGATAATCTTCTTGACCTATCGGTATTCCTTGAATACTTCCTTCATTCCTATCATGCATGTTTGCCTTTCTTTAGCTCCATAAATACTTACAAAACTGTATTTTCTACCTGCTTGGAAATTCACTCTAACAGTAAGATGGAAAAAGGCATAGTGATAGCGATGACAGAGTCTGTTAGTGGCTTACTTGTAAAGATAGTGATAAATAAGTTTATTCCTTTGGCTTTCTCTGCCCAAAGTATCATAGGGACCCATACAAAATTACAGTTTAAAGAAGGAAATATAGCCTACATTCAAGAGACAATATGGTAGTGTTTTCAAACATGATTATAATTAAAATAGTATCATTAATGTATATTATATGCTAGATATTGTGCTGAGGGTTTTACTAACATTTTGCATTTAAGCCATCTCAAGTATTTCAGCAAGTATATGACTATCAAATTTGAATCCATTGTGTTAAGAGATGAGAATACAACAGTACACAAAACCCAGAAAGGTATTGCTCTCATAAAGTCATACAGCCACAGTACAGGAGATAGACATTATTCAAATAATTATGCATATAAACATCAAATTACACAGTGGATGGTTTACAGTGAAGAAGCACAGCATGCTATGAGAATATACAGCAGGGCATTTCTGGGACCTCAAGAAAAAATCTTCTGGAGAATTTATGCTTGAACTCAGACTCTGGGGTGGGTCTAGTGTTAACGAGATGGAGAAAGGAGAGATATTCCAGATAGAGGACACCATGTGGTCAAATGCTCCAAAGGGCAAGGAAAAATGGTATGTTTAAAGATATGAAAGAAGACCAGAGTGACTAGGGCATTGAGAAATAGTGTAACCTTTGGATAAGCTGATGCAGAATATAAAACTGAAAATAATGTCCAACCTTGCAGGGCTTTGGTAGTCTACAGTATATATTTTGATTTTAGAGTAACCAAAAATAATTGCAGGATTTTGAGCATAGGAGTGACTTGATAGATTGCGTTGCAAAGCAAGAAAGAAGCTAGGAGGGAGACAAACTAGGAATATATTGTATACGCCAAGAGACATTGCTGTGGCATTAACAAAAGAGGTGAAGAAATTGACCAATTCAGGAGATTATCAGGGGGTAAAATTGGAATTACTTCATCATGACAAGTTTTGGATTAGATGTGGGAGGGTGGGGTGAGAAAGAGGGAAGTGTCAAGATGAAGACCAAGTATGTGTGGTTATCTTAGTATGAACCAAAGGTATTAATAGGAAGGCAGAAAAGTATTGAATACTTCAATAGGGGAATTAGGGGATATAAATAGGACTGGAGGAAAGGAAACTGTATAATCAAAAGAAAAGAGGTAGGCCCATGAGTAGTTTTGTTGGGCAGAAAATTGGCAGGAGCCATTTGCTAAGGATAAATAGAAGACAATAAGACAGGAAAATAGGATGGGAACAGATCAAGCAGGGTGTCAGGAACCAGGCTAAAGTGTTTACAAAGGATCCAGTGGCAAGGGAGAAACACCACAATTTTTAGACAAGAGGAATGGCATGACCACATAAACATGTCAGGAAGATTTGTAGTCACTTATTAAAGAAGAATGGAGGAGCATAATGAAGAGAACAGAGGAGATTGGAGGGGTTGGGCAGGGCAGTAGAGACTGATGCCATATGTTCAAAAGAGGATAATGGAGATAGGGCCAAAAATCAGATCCAAATTCTGAAGTAGCATGAGTATGCCAACATGCTAGATACTATGAGGTTTATGAAGGATTAATAGGTTATCCTCTGCCTCAGGGAATTTACCATTTAGGGAGGAGTAAGATTTTGTTCCATTTCATTAAGCCCAAATAAATAATATAAGATAGGAAAAATCCACAGAATTTCAGAGGACAGGGATCTAGGAAGGGATCTAGGAAGACCTCATAGAGAAATTGGAAGAATTTAGAATGTGGTTTTAAGTTCAGTAGACAGAAGGGAAAGGCATTGTCAGTGGATCCAAATTCTGAAGTAGTGTGAGTATGCCAATATGCTAGATACTATGAGGTTTATGAAGGATTAATAGGTTATCCTCTGCCTCAGGGAATTTACCATTTAGGGAGGAGTAAGATTTTGTTCCATTTCATTAAGCCCAAGTAAATAATATAAGATAGGAAAAATCTACAGAATTTCAGAGGACAGGGATCTAGGAAATGATCTAGGGATCTAGGAAGGGATCTAGGAAGACCTCATAGAGAAATTGGAAGAATTTAGAATGTGGTTTTAAGTTCAGTAGACAGAAGGGAAAAGCACTGTCAGTGGTCACAATCTCAAATGCCCATGTCTTCAAAAGAATCTGAAGTCTGCTTAAAATTCCATTGTAACATGTCTGATTCCTTGGTGTGAGTTTGCCTGTCTTTGTTTTCAGCCCCTCCCAGCTAAGCACACTCTGCAAATTACTCTAAGGAGACCTACAGACCTTTTCTGGAGGAGTTAATGAAGATGGTAATGAGATTGGGCTGAACTATGATCTCAAAAAGCCCTCCTGTAGACACCTTGAACTCTTTGCAGACTCTGATGCCACTCACTGCCACCCTTTGTCAGTTTTGCCAATATATTCTCTGACAGTTTTCAATCCTGATGACAGTGTTCATATCCAAGCCAATTTACAATTAATCTTGCAGATGGGCTCTCATCAAACTCCATCACACAATTTCCTGAGATGCCAACATATAATGCACAATGCATTTCTTTCATGTACTGTAATTATAATTTTACCAGAAAACCAGTCAAGGATTTCTAACATTTTTATCTTCGTAACTCTAAGTAGCATATCCATTTATATTCACAGCTATGGGGCTGATGACTTTGTTAGGAAATGGAAGTTGTAATTACCAGTAGTTTTTCTAGAATCATAGGAACAAAATATTTCACAGTAGGAAGTGAACTAAGAGGTCATTTGATAATAATTCTAATATTTGTGCAGTCATTTTACAGTTTTTAACCATTCTTCTCATTTGGCCCATGAGATACACTGGGCAGCTACCCATTCTGTAGCTGAAGAATCTGTGTTTTAGAGAAGAAATAGGACTTGCTCCAGGTGACACAGGTTAGCACCCCAATCTTAGAACCCAGGTCTTCTGATTCTTAGATTACTACTCTTTGTACTTTAGTGTATTGGTCTATAAAGTATAAATACTCTCAGAGGGTTGTCAAAGTAAAATTACATCAGGGGATTGGGAAGCAAAAACATCTGAAGTCTTATCAAATTTAGGAGTGAAGAAGCTATAGCCAACAGGAAGGATGCATGCCCAGTCTAAAGGCAATTACATAAAACATAATCCAAAACACTGTTCTGGGCAGATATACCACAAGTATAGACTGAATTTGGTCTCTGGACTACCAACTTATGACCCTTACTTTAACATCTGAGAAAAAACATGGTCACCCAATTCCCTGTCCCTCAACTCCCCGATTTTTAATATTATTATCTTTGTGAGAATGTTTGATATTTCCTTCCCTTATTTCTTTGTCAAGTATTCAAATCCACAGGTTTTTATATGTACTTCTTTATATGTATTTTTGAGGATTACATTTACGTCAGGAAGCAAGTTAGGCATATAGTTATCCTGATCATTAGGATGGTATATGTATAAAAAAAGAGGCACAGTAAGATTTACTATAGGTGTTCAGAGAAAAGAACTTTCCCTGGGGACCGAGGTGATTAGCAAGAGCTTCCTGGAAAATATGGTACTTCAGCTGAGCCTTAAAGAATGGGTAGCCCTGATCACCCAGACAGCATGGTATTGGCACCAAAACAGACACATAGACCAATGGAACAGAATAGAGACTCCAGAAATAGACCTTCAACTCTATGGTCAACTAATCATTGACAGATCAGGAAAAAATATACAATGGAAAAAAGACAGTCTCTTCAATAAATGGTGCTGGGAAAATTGGACACCTATATGCAGAAGAATGAAACTGAACCATTCTCTTACACCATACACAAAGATAAACTCAAAATGGATGAAAGACCTCAATGTGACACAGGAATCTGTCAAAATCCTAGAGGAGAACACAGGCAGTAACCTCTTGGACATTGGCCATGGCAACTTCTTTCAAGACACGTCTCCAAAGGCAAGTGAAACAAAAGCAAAAATGAGCTTTTGGGACTTCATCAAGATAAAAAGCTTGTGCACAGCAAAGGAAACAGTCAACAAAACTAAGAGGCAGCCCACGGAATGGGAGAAGATATTTACAAATGACATTACAGATAAAGGGCTGATATCCAAGATCTATAAAGAACTTCTCAAACTCAACACTCAAAAAACAAATAACCCAGTCAAAAAATGCACAGAAGACATGAACAGACATTTCTCCAAAGAAGACATACAAATGGCTAACAGAAACATGAGAAAATGCTCAATATCACTAGCTATCAGGGAAATACAAATCAAAACCACAATGAGATATCACCTTACACCAGTTAGAATGGCAACAATGAACAAAACAAATGTTGGTGAGGATGTGGAGAAAGGGGAACATTCTTACACGGTTGGTGGGAATGCAAGCTGGTGTAGCCACTCTGGAAAACAGTATGGAGTTTCCTCAAGATGTTAAGAATAGAGCTACCCTACGACCCAGCAATTGCACTACCAGGTATTTACCCCAAAGATACAGATGTAGTGAAAGAAAGGGGCACATGCTACCCAATGTTCATAGCAACAATGTCCACAATAGCCAAACTGTGGAAGGAGCCGAGGTGTCCTTCAACAGATGAATGGATAAAGAAGATGTGGTCCATATATACAATGGAATATTATTCAGCCATCAGAAATGATGAATACCCACCATTTGCATCAACATGGATGGAACTGGAGGGGATTATGCTAAGTGAAGTAAGTCAAGCAGAGAAAGACAATTATCATATGGTTTCATTCCTATGTGGAACATAAACAATAGCACGGAGGACCATAGGGGAAGGGAGGGAAATCCAAAGGGAGAGAAATCAGAGAGGGAGACAAACCATGAGAGACTATGGACCCCGGGAAACAAACTGAGGGTTTTGGAGGGGAGGGGGTTGGGGGGAGGGGGTAACAGGGTGATGGGTATTAAGGACGGCACATGCTGTGATGAACACTGGGTGTTATACGTAACTAATGAGTCACTGAACACTACATCAAAAACTAATGATGTACTACACAGTGGCTAACTGAACATGATAAAAAAATAAAAATAAAAAAAGAATGGGTAGCCCTTTGATCATGATGTTCAATTAGTGGTCTCCAAATTGAGGGGCCAAGACAAGACTTTGAAAAAGAATGAAAGTATAGTATCTTTTATTAATTTTATGTATTTAAAAAAAATTTTTCTTAGCATGCAAAGCATATTTGTAGACAAATATCCGTATATAGTTTATAAACAAAAAATATTCATATATTTGAATAAATTCTCAAAAATATTTTCTAAAGAAGGATGAGACCAAACACTTTAGCCTTGGATAGACGATGATATGATTACCATTTTTTGAGTGGTTATTATGAAGTAGGTGCTTTGTTTTCAATTTCATTCCCTTTTGCTCCTCTCTTTATTATTTCCCTCTTTCTTCTTGTTTTGGCTTTATTTTGCTGTTCCTTTTTTAGGATCCTGAGGTGCGAGCTTAGATTATTGATATGAGAGTTTTCCTTTCTTCTATATATTAAGTGCTTTAACAGTTCCTCTATGCCTACATTAGCTCTAACTAACACATTTTGATATATTTTATTTTCATTTATCTCTATGTTTTTTAAAAATTTCTCTTGAGACTTCCTCTTTGACCCATGAATTATTTAGATATGAAATATTTAGAAACATGCTGTTTAGTTTCCAAGCGTTTGAAGATGATGTTATCTTTTGGTTAAAAATTTCTAGTTTGATTTCACTGACACTCTTTCAATTCATTTAAATTTACTAAGGTTTGTTTTGTGGCCTAATATATGTTGTATCTTGGTATATGTTCTGTGGGCATTGAAAAGAATTTGTATTCTATTTTTGTTGGGTAGAGTGTTCAATAAATATCGATTAGATCATGCTGACTGATGATGCTGGATCCTTCTGTATCCTTACTGATTTTCTGTTTAGTTGTTTAATCAATTGCTGAAAGAGGGATGTTAAAGTCTTCAGCTATAATTGTGGATTTGTCTATATTCCTTTCAGTTCTGATTTTGCTTCGTGTATTTTTGCAGCTTTGTTGTTCAGTGCATATACATTTGGATTGTTGTATCTTCTCGATACGTTGACACTTTTATGGTATATAACCTCCCTTTCTATCTCTGGTAATTTTCTCTGTGATAAAATCTACTTTATGGATATTAATATAGTCACTGCTTCCTTGTTTTGATTATTTAAATACTTCTTTTTCTTTTTTAAAAAAATTTTTAATTAACATATAATGTATTATTTGTTTCAGGGGTACAGGTCTGTGATTCATCAGTCTTACACAATTCACAGGGCTCACCATAGTACATACCCTCCCCAATGTCCATCACCCAGCTTCCCCATCCCTCCCACGCCCCTCAACTCCAGCAACCCTCAGTTTTTTTCCTGAGATTAAGAGTCTCATGGTTTGTCTCCCTCTTGGTTTCATCTTACTTCATTTTTTCCTCCCTTCCCCTATGATCCTCTGTCTTGTTTCTCAGATTCCTCATATTAGTGAGATCATATGATACTTGTCTTTCTCTGATTGACTTTATTTCGCTTAGCATAATACCCTCTAGTTCCATCCACATCATTGCAAAGGGCTAGATTTCATTTTTTTGATGGCTGCATAATATTCCATTTTATATATATACCAAATCTTCTTTATCCATTCATCTGTTGATGGACATCTAGGCCCTTTCCAAAGTGTAGCTATTGTGGACATTACTGCTATAAACATTGGGGTGCATGTGCCCCTTCAGATCACAACATTTGTATCTTTGGGGTAAATACCAGTAGTGCAATTGCTGGGTCATAGGTAGCTCTATTTTCAACTTTTTGAGGAACCTCCATACTGTTTTCCAGAGTGACTGCACCAGCTTGCATTCCCACCAACAGTGTAGGAGGGTTCCCCTTTCTCTGCATCCTCGTCAACATCTGTCATTTCCTGACTTGTTCATTTTAGCCATTCTGACTGGTGTGAGGTGATATCTCATTGAGGTTTTGATTTGGATTTCCCTGATGCCGAGCGATGCTGAACACTTTTTCATGTGTCTGTTGGCCATTTGGATGTCTTCTTTGGAAAAATGTCTGTTCATGTCTTCTGCCTATTTCTTGATTGGATCATTTGTTCTTTGGGTGTTGAGTTTGATAAGTTCTTTATAGATTTTGGATACTAGCCCTTTATCTGATATGTCATTTGCAAATATCTTCTCCCATTCTGTCAGTTGTCTTTTGGTTTTGTTGACTGTTTCCTTTGCTGTGCAAAAGCTTTTTATCTTGATGAAGTCCCAATAGTTCATTTTTGCCCTTGCTTCCCTTGCCTTTGGTGATGTGTCTACGAAGAAGTTGCTACAGCTGAGGTTGAAGAGGTTGCTGCCTGTGTTCTTCTCAAGGATTTTGATGGACTCCTGTCTCACATTTAGGTCTTTCATCCATTTTAACTCTATTTTTGTGTGTGGTGTAAGGAAATGGTCCAGTTTCATTCTTCTGCATGTGGCTGTCCAATTTTCCCAGCACCATTTGTTGAAGAGACTGTCTTTTTGCCATTGGACATTCTTTCCTGCTTTGTCGAAGATGAGTTGACCATAGAGTTGAGGGTCCATTTCTGGGCTCTCTATTCTGTTCCATTGATCTATGTGTCTGTTTTTGTGCCAGTACCATACTGTCTTGATGATGACAGCTTTGTAATAGAACTTGAAGTCCAGAATTGTGATGCCACCAGCTTTGTTTTTCATTTTCAACATTCCTCTGGCTATTCGGGGTCTTTTCTGGTTCCATACAAATTTTAGGATTATCTGTTCCATTTCTTTGAAAAAAGTGGATGGTATTTTGATGGGGATTGCATTAAACGTGTAGATTGCTCTAGGTAGCATAGACATTTTCACAATATTTGTTCTTCTAATCCATGAGCATGGAACATTTTTCCATTTCTTTCTGTCTTCCTCAATTTCTTTCATGAGTATCTTCTAGTTTTCTGAGTACAGATTCTTTGCCTCTTTGGTTAGATTTATTCCTAGGCATCTTATGGTTTTGGGTGCAATTTTAAATGGGATTGACTCCTTAATTTCTCTTTCTTCTGTCTTGTTGTGGGGTATAAAAATGTAACTGATTTCTGTGCATTGATTTTATATCCTGCCACTTTACTGAATTCCTGTATGAGTTCTAGCAGTTTTGGGGTGGAGTCTTTTGGGTTTTCCACATAAAGTATCATATCATCTGCAAAAAGTGAGAGTTTCACTTCTTTGCCAATTAGTTCTTTTTGTTGTCTGATTGTTGAGGCTTGGACTTCTAGTACTATGTTGAATAGCAGTGGTAATAGTGGACACACCTGCCATGTTCCTGACCTTAGGGGAAAAGCTCTCAGTTTTTTCTCCACTGTGAATGATATTCACCATGGTTTTTTCATTCTATGAAATGACTTTTATGATATTGATGTATGTACCCACTATCCTTACACTGTGAAGAGCTTTAATCAAGAAAGGATGCTGTACTTTGTCAAATGCTTTTTCTGCATCTATTGAGAGGATCATATGGTTCTTGTTCCTTCTTTTATTAATGTATTACATCATATTGATTGATTTGTGGATGTTGAACTAACCTTGCAGCCCAGGAATAAATCTCACTTGATCATGGTGAATAATCCTTTTAATGTACTATTGGATCTTATTTGCTAGTATTTTGGTGAGAATTTTTGCATCCACATTCATCAGGGATATTGGTCTGTAATTCTCCTTTTTGATGGCGTCTTTGTCTGATTTTGCGATCAAGGGAATGGTGGCCTCATAAAATGAGTTTGGAAGTTTTCCTTCCATTTCTATTTTTTGGAACAGTTTCAGAAGAATAGGTATTAATTCCTCTTTAAATGTTTGGTAGAATTCCCCTGGGAAGCCATCTGGCCCTGGACTCTTGTTTTTTGGGAGATTTTTGATGACTGCTTCAATTTCCTTGCTGGTTATGGGTCTGTTCAGGTTTTCTATTTCTTCCCGGTTCAGTTTTGGTAGTTTATACATCTCTAGGAATGCATCCATTTCTTCCAGATTATCTAATTTGCTGGCATATAGTTGTTCATAATATGTTCTTATAATTGTTTGTGTTTCTTTGGTGTTGGTGGTGATCTCTCCTCTTTCATTCATGATTTTATTTATTTGGGTCATTTCTCTTTTCTTTTTGATAAGTCTGGCCAGGGGTTTGAATTCTTTCAAAGAACCAGTTCCTAGTTTCATTGATCTGTTCTACTGTTCCTTTGGTTTCTATTTCATTGATTTCTGCTCTGATCTTTACTATTTCTCTTCTCCTGCTGGGTTTAGGCTTTATTTGCTGTTCTTTCTCCAGCTCCTTTAGGTGTAGGGTTAGGTTGTGTACTTGAGACCTTTCTGTTTCTTGAGAAAGGCTTGTATTGCTATATACTTTCTTCTTAGGACCACCTTTGCTGCATCCCGAAGATTTGAACAGTTGTGTTTTCATTTTCATTGGTTTCCATGAATTTTTTAAAATTCTCTTTAATTTCCTGGTTGACTCATTCATTCGTTAGTAGGATGCCCTTTAGCCTCCATGTATTTGAGTTTTTTCCACCTTTCCTCTTGTGATTGAGTTCTAGTTTCAAAGCATTGTGGTCCAAAAATATGTGGGGAATGATCCCAATGTTTTAGTACTGGTTGAGACCTGATTTGTGACACAGGATGTGATCTATTCTGAAGAATGTTCCATGTGCACTAGAGTAGAATGTGTATTCTGTTGCTTTGGGATGAAATGTTCTGAATATATCTGTGAATTCCATGTGGTCCAGTGTGTCATTTAAAGCTTTTATTTCCTTGTTGATCTTTTGCTTAGATCATCTGCCCATTTCAGTGAGGGGGGTGTTAAAGTCCCCTACTATTATTGTATTATTTTCAACGTCTTTCTTTGATTGTTATTAATTGGCTTATATAATTGGCTGCTTCCATGTTAGGGGTATAGATATTTACAATTGTTAGATCTTCTTGTTGGATAGACCTTTTAAGTATGATGTAGTGTCCTTCTTTATCTCTTATTATAGATTTTGGTTTAAATTCTAATTTATCTGAGGGCGCCTGGGTGGCTCAGCCATTAAGCATCTGACTTCAGCTCAGGTCATGATCCGAGGTTCCTGGGACCAAGCCCCACATTGGTCTCCCTGCTCAGCGGGAAGCCTGCTTCTCCTTCTCACACTCCCCCTACTTGTGTTCCCTCTCTTGTTGTCTCTCTCTGTGTCAAATAAATAAGTAAATAAGTAAATAAATAAATAAATAAATAAATAAATAAATAAATAAAATCTCTAAAAATATCTAATTTGTCTGATATAAGGATTGCTACCCCAGCTTTCTTTTGATGTCCATTAGAATGGTAAAGTGTTTTCCACCCCTTCACATTTAATCTGGAGGTGTCTTTGGGTCTAAAATGAGTCTCTTGCAGACAGCATATCGATGCACCTTGTTTTTTTATCCAATCATGATACCCTGTGTCTTGATTGGGGCATTTAGCCCATTTACATTCAGAGTAACTATTGAAAGATATGAATTTAGTGCCATTGTATTGCCTGTAAGGTGACTGTTACTGTATATTGTCTCTGTTCCTTTCTGGTCTATGTTACTTTTAGGCTCTCTCTTTGCTTAGAGGACCCCTTTCAATATTTCTTGTAGGGCTGGTTTCATGTTCACAAATTCTTTCAGTTTTTGTTTTTCCTGGAAGCTTTTTATCTCTCCATTTTCAATGACAGCCTAGCTGGATATAATATTCTTGGCTGCATATTTTTCTCATTTAGTGCTCTGAATATATCCTGCCAGGTCTCTGTGGATAGGTCTGCTGCCAATCTAATGTTTCTACCATTGTATGTTATAGACCTCTTGTCCCGAGCTGCTTTCAAGTGTTTCTTTTTGTCTCTGAGACTTGTAAGTTCTACTAGTAGATGTCGGGGTATTGACCTATTTTTATTGATTTTTGAGGGGGGGTTCTGTGTGCCTCCTGGATTGTGATGCCTGTTTCCTTCCCCAAATTAGGGAAGTTCCCTGCTATAATTTGCTCCAATATACCTTCTGTCCCTCTATCTCTTTCTTCTTCTTCTCGGATCCCAATTATTCTAATGTTATTTTGGTTTATGGTATCACTTATCTCTCGAATTCTGCCCTCATGATCCAGTAGTTGTTTATCTCTCTTTTCCTCAGCTTCTTTATTCTCCATCATTTGGTCTTCTATATCACTAATTCTCTCTTCTGCCTCATTTATCCTAGCAGTTAGAGCCTCCATTTTTGATTCCACCTCGTTAATAGCCTTTTGATTTCTACTTGGTTAGATTTTAGTTCTTTCATTTCTCCAGTAAGGGATTCTCTAGTATCTTCTATCCTTTTTTCAAGCCCAGCTAGTATCTTTATAATTGTCATTCTGAACTCTAGTTCTGACATCTTACTAATGTCTGTATTGATTAGGTCCCTGGCAGTTGGTACTGCCCTTCTCCTTTTTTTTGAGGTGAGTTTTTCCATCTTGTCATTTTGTCCAGAGGAGAATAGATGAATGAGACAACAAAATGCTAAAAGAGTAACAACAACCCCTGAAAAGTATACACTAAACAAATCAGAAGAGAACCGAAACCAGGGAGAAAAGAAAGGAAAAAAAAAAAAAAAAGAATATGATCAGGCTGGTGAATAGAACAGAGCCACACACTAGATTTTGGGTGTATTTTGGTCTGTTAGAAGAAATTGCCTCCCAAAATTTTAAAGAAAGAAAAACTTATATATATATATAAAATAAGGTTAAATACAATGAGGAGATAGAATATGACTGTAAAAATGAAAAATTAAAAAAATTTAAAAAAGGAATTGATGTTGGTTGAAAAAGGAAAGAAGAAAAATTCAACTAAAAAATAGAAAAAGAAAAAATAAAGAAAATTTAAAAAATTAACTTTGAAAGACTAAAGAATCATGGGGAAAAAGCCATGAATTCTATGTACTGTATTCCCCTAGCACTGGTGTTTTGCCATTCTCATTGATCAGTAAACTTGGTCTTGGCTGGATGTTCTGCCTGATCTTCTAGGAGAGGGGCCTGTTGCAGTGATTCTCAAATGTCTTTGCCAGAGGCAGAACTGCACCGCCCTTCCAGGGACCAGGGTAAGTAATCTGCTCAGGTTTGCTCTCAATAGCTTTTGTTCCCTGAAAGCTTTCCATATAGCTTTGGAGGAGGAGAGTGAAAATGGTGGCCTCCCAATCTCTGGTTCCAGAGAAGAGAGCTTAGGGCCCGACTCCTCAGTGAGCCCCCAGAGAAAAGCAGTCAATCACTCCTGTCTCCCTGGTCTCCGCACACTCTGTGCTCACCTAGCCTGTGACCGAGCATTTCTATCTCTGGCACATGACACCATTTGGAGTCTCCAAACCTAGCAGATTCCTGTGGCAGGCTCTTGTGCCACTCCCCCCGGGGGAAGAAGGGGAGTCTCCCTGGATCTGCCCCTTGTTGGGTCCCTGCTCGAAGAGCAATGCCCCGACTGTGCCACAGATCACAGTTTATGGCAACCCCGAGCTGAGAGCCCACTCCTCGGCTCTGTCTTTGCAGCCAGCTTCCCCACTCTGATACCTGGGAGCTCTGCCACACTCAGGCACCCCCAGTCTTTCTGTGACCCCAAGGGTCCTGGGACCACACTGTCCCAGTGAGGGTTCCACCCCCCTGCTTAGCCACTGGAGCGATGTCCCTCAGAGGAGCAGACTTCTAAAAGTTCTGATTTTGTGCTCCACTGCTCTATCACTTGCCAGTAGCTGGCTGAGAGAGGCTCCCTCACCACCGCGGTCTATCTTCCCAAATATTGCCTCAGATTCACTCCTCCACATGTCCCACATTCCAGAAAATGGTCACTTTTCTGTTCATAGAATTGCCGCTATTCTTTTCTTCAATCTCCTGTTGAGTTTGTAGGTATTCTGAATAGTTTGATAACTATCCAGCTGAATTCCTGGGACCAGACCAAATTTAGTTCTCCTAGTCCTCTGCCATCTTGCTCCTCCTCTATCCTAAATAATATTTCTTTTTCACTCTTTTACTATCAAATTGCCTATATTATACTCAGAGTGACCTTTTTGTAGCAACATATTGATGGGTAATGTTTTCTAATCCACTCTGTCAATCTCTGTCTTTTAATTGGTGTTTTTAAATCATTTTATTTAATGTAGCATGTGTTTAAATCATTTCATTTAATGTAGCTATTGATGTAACAGGGCTTAAGTTTGCCATTTTGGTTTATCATTGGTTTCTCATTCTTTTTCTTATTTTTCTGTGGGTTGCTTGAATATTTTTAGAATTCCAGTTTGATTTATTGCGAGTGTTTTTTAGTGTATTTATTTGTATAGTTTTAGTGGTTACCATGGGTATTATATTACATGTAAGGAATTTAATAGTCTACTTGTATCATCATTTAACTCGGCTAAATGAAAATCTTCCTTCTTTTTATGTCTTTTTCCCTCCTCCATGTGTGTCTTAGTTATCTAGGGCTTCCATAACCAAATACCTTTGACTGAGTGGCTTAAACAATAGAAACATATTTCTCACAGTTATTGAGGCTGGCAATCTGAGATTAGGGTGCCAGCATGGTCTAGTTCTGGTAAGGACTGTCTTCCTGGCTTGCAGAAGGCCACCTTCATCCTGTGTCTTCAAATGACAGAGAGAAAAAAAGAAGGCTGAGGGGAAGTGGGAGAGGGAGAAGAAGAGAGGAAGAGAGAGAGAGAAAGAAGAGATAAGGGGAGGTCAGAGAGAGGAGGAAGAGAGAGAGCAAGCAAGCACACACTCTGGTGTTTCTTCTTATAAGGGCACTAATTTCATCATGAGGGCCCCATCCTGATGACTTCATTTAAACTAATTATCTCTCAAAGACCTATCTCTAAATACCATCACATTGAGAGAGGGTTTCAACATATGAATGGGGTGGACAGCACAATTCAATCCATAGCAATTTTTTAATATGATTGCCTTAAATATTTTCTCTAATACATTTAGAACCACATCAGACAGTGTTATAATTTTTGCTTTATCTGTCAAACAACACAGAAAGTTCAAGAAGAGGATAACAATCATTGTATTTATTCATATGTTTTGCTTACCTTGGTCTTTCTTCCCTTCTGATATTCTAAGTGTCCTTCTTTTATCATTGCCTTTCTGTTTAAAGAAATTTCTTTTGCTTTCTTTTAGGGTAAGGTTTCTGGTAACAAATTCTGTTAGTTTTATTTCATCTGAAAATATCTTGATTTCCCCCTTTGTTTCTTAGAAAAAATGGTATTTTTACTGGATACAGAATTTTGGGTTGACTTTTCTTTCAGTACTTGAAAATATGATGCTAATTCCTTCTGGCCTTCATAGATTCTGGTGAGAAATCAGCTGTCATTTGAAGGGTTTTCCCTCTACAAGTAAGCAGTTTTTCTCTTTCTTTGCTTGCTTTTCCCCATGATTTTCAATTTATCTCCAGTTTTAAGAAATTTCACTATAGTGGGTCTTAGTCTGGATTTCTTTAGATTTATGCTGTTGGGGGTTCACTCAGCTCCTTGAATCTGTATCCTTATGTTTTGTGCCAAATTTGGAAAGTTCCAAATTACTTTGTCAGCTATTCTTTTTTCCGCCCTTCTTCCAGGAATCCAGTGATAAGAATGCTATATCTTTTCTTATATTCTCACATGTTCCCTAGGCTTTTTTTTTTTTTTTTTTCAGTTTAGTGGTTCTGTGTTTTTTTCTCTGTGGTTCTGATTCTATGATTTCTATTGCTTCAGCATCAGGTGCACAGGTTCCTTCCTCTATCTCCTCTATTTGCTGTTGAACCTAGCCATTGAGTTTTGTTTTGTTTACTATATTTTATATTAGAACTTCTATGTGGTTCTACTCAAGTTTTCCATTTCCTTGCTGAGACTATCTTTTTATTTGTTTCAAGGATGTTCATAATTGTTGAAGCATTTCTTGGATAGCTGATCTTAAATTTGTGTCAGATGATTCTAATATTTCTGTCATCTTGGTGGTGTCATTTATTGTCACCTTTTATAATTCAGTTTAGATCTTCCTTGTTCTTGACATGATGAGTGATTTTCATTTGAAACCTGAATATTCTGAGTATCATGTTTTGAGACCCCAGATCTGGGGTGACTGCTGTGCCAGTAAAACTATGTGCATATCATAAAATAGGACAGGCGCTGAATTGTGGTTTCCTTTACAGATGTCAACAGTCCATTGTTTGATGTGAAACTCAGTGACTTTTCTCTAGGAATGCACCTCTTACACTACTCAATGATACTGATTTTTTTTTTTTTCAAATCTCAATTCCCTTTTGCTTCCATATTCTTTGCTCTTTTTTATATTACAATTTTATTGCATTTTGGCATTAAATGACAATCTTCAACAGAGTATAAATGTACTACAAGTTTAGGGCAGATAAAAATATGGAATTGTTAGAGGAAACCAAATAATTTCTTTAAGGAAATGCATGACAGAATCCATGACTGGCAACCATAGATGGCCCAAATGCCAGATTTTTCTGTTCTGCTCTTCTGGTCTTTGCAAGCCTATCAGATGTGGCTGCCATGAAACCTTCAATAACAGTAGGCAGTTGCCACCTCAAGAGAGCTGGCATGATAGCATACTTTGAAGAACTCCTAGTGATCTCTGCTTGCTTGGCTGACATAGTATGCTGGCCTCGCACAAACTGCTGATCTCACTGTGAATCCAGAGGTCCTAGCCCAAGGAGGGAAAAAAGCAAAAATCTCCCACATAGAACCAGAGTTTATCTTCAGAGCTGTGTACTTCCTAGAATTACTACTGCAGATCCTTCTATGCCCTCAGAATCTGTCCCACTGACCTTGAATTACATTATTTTCATTTTAATACACTGAAGTTTAAAAGGCTGTGAAACCCTTAAAAAATAATTTATCACATGGCTGAGTCTATGCCCCCAAGTAACTAACATGGAAATACAATCCAGAGTCAAAATTAATTTTTAAATATTATAAATTTTGTATGTTTCTCAAGAGATACTAAAGAAGACTCAGTTCCTATGACCCTACTATGACTTTTTCTCCTTCCAAATCTCTTACATGCAATGTTACATCAATGCTCTTAGAGTGTGATTTTCTCTTTTCTTTTCCTTGTATATTATATTAGTGAACCTAGAATTTTATTAAACCTTTCCTCTTCTCTTCATCTTAGCATAGATTTTCCGTATTTTCAATATTTTTAGTAAAACAATAAATTGGAGGCTAGTTTTAAGATACATTTGACACTTAAAAGAAATTGAGATTTTGCATTGCACTGCTTCAAGACTATGAACTTTCATGTGACTGGAATATATATTCTTTTCCTTTTCATTTAGGACAGTTGTTGCCAAATCTGCATGCATACTACACTAAACTGAAATGCTACTTACATGATAATATTCTGGTGCACATGAATCTTAGCTCCCACCTCAAACACATGGGTATCGGAATCTTTGGACAAACTACCTGGACATCTGGATTTTGTTTTTGTTGTTACTTGTTTTGTTTTTGAATTAAAGCCCCTTGGTCATTGTGATATAAAACTGGCATTGAGAACCACTGATTTGAGAGATACTTGAGCAGAACCATAAGAAAAGTGCTGCAAAGCATATTCTTTTCATTTTGTGCCTAAGGCAGCTAAGGCTCAGAAATAGAAGGAACTCACTCAGGTCACGTAGCATATTAGTGTCAGAGCTGAAACTAGAATGGAGATCTTCTGATATCTGTGCAGTGTTTTTTTATTATGTTTATCTCAACATTTATAATAGGCTGATGTCAATTTTACAGACATTAGCTATCTGAAGGCTATTTAGAAAAAGAACCTCAATCTAAACCACCAAAGAAAGTATTTTTCTATATAGAAAATTAACCAACCAGTTGTGTCTGGGCTGATCCTCACAAATAATTTACATGGAAATAGCCTAAGCTTAAATGAGCTAGGAAATTTCCCTATTTCCAAGTATATATGTTTATTGTTTTTAACTCAATAAATACACATTCAGGCATAGCCCAGTGCTGGATTCCAAGGAAAGCAAAGAGGTTCACAGCTTCTCAAGGTGCTTTCTAGTAGTCCGGTGGAAATGCGAGGCATGCCCACAGTTGCTACTACTTAAGGTAAGGTGGAATGAGAGACCTATAATTCAGACACCAACACAGATGCTGGGGGACCAACAGAGGAGGAATGATGCTCTAGACTGGGTGGGAGGCAATAATGTTTCATGGAAAAGGGGGCTTTGAGGTTTGCCTGGAAGACTGAGGAGCATTTGATTTGGGTGAAAGGAGAGTGTCTACACCACCTATGGTAGCCCGAGAGGACGTGTAGGACACACAATGTAGCTACACTTCACAGGTTTGGCTCTGCATCAGAGATCATGAAAAACATCACATAGAAAAAAAGTATTCTTAAAAATTCTTGACATCACTCCTAGAGTAGAATACATATTAGCTTATGTAACCAACCTCATACAGTAATTTTGCTGTGTAAAGAAGGAACTCTGAGAAAATCTAAAGAACAAAAAAGGGGAAGTCTTTATGACTTCCTGGACATTCAGATCAATCTATCTTTAAGGTAACTATCAGATTCTTAGCAGTGAAGGGAAAGAAAAATTCTTCTCTACCATCAAGATCTTCCAGCTGGACTAAGAATTAAATTTACATGAGACAGATTAACAGGAGAAAAAAATGTTTTATTATGTGCACACTGAGGCCCAATTACAAAACTGACACCTAAAGAAATGACCAAGGCAGACAGTTCTTACACTTTTTAGACAGAGACAATAAATCTGTAGGGAATTGACAGGACAAAGAAAACTTAGCTTTGGGAACTTCAATTAGTAAGGAATTCTAAACAGAATTTGGGCTGGGGTGGTCAATTAGTAAAAAGTAATAAGGGTGGTTTATATAGACGTCTGGCCTTTAAGTGGCCTATCTCTGATGAGGATGTCTCTTTACCTCCTGGTACAGGGAGGGTACCCTTCACATGGGAGATTTATTTCCTGCTTTCAGGGGGTCAGGTAGGGTCTGAGTGCTCTTCCTGCATAAGCTATCTCTCAAGTAAATTTTATTTAAAATAATCAATATGCCAAAGTGGCACATTTTAGGGCAACGTGCCCTTGGCCTCCATAGCAGGGTGGCACATTCAAAAAGGTCCTTTCCTGCCTGAAGGATGTATAACTCCATATGGTGCATATTATAGCTATGTTTGCTGGGGTGAGATTTAAATGAGGTAGAAGAGACATACTTTGCTCAAGAAAGTCCAGTTTAAAGTTTTCCCATGAAATAAATATGTAGAAGCTCTGAATTTACTGTAGAAGGCGGATCCTAGGATGTATGAAGCATTGATGAACATTCAACAATGATACACTTCATAACCTATGCCAAAGAATAAATACAGGATGTACAGAAAAACAGAAGTCATGGGCCAATATCAACCCATCTATTTCAGGAGGTGAGATTCATGATAACTAGCAAAAATGGGATTCTATGCAGGGTTGAATATAAGTTCCCACTACTAACTAAAGTGACCTGTTATATTTTTCTCCTTGAAATTAGGAAGGTGGCTTTAGGTGAGTAAGAATGAGGCTCATTGCTGGTGTTAGGACTGAGAGCCCCAGCAATAGACAAACAGAATCAGTCCAAGTAACATTGTTTTTATGTAGGAATGTTCACCAATATTGATGAAAGCTGCAGAAAGGAGCTCCTGTCTCATAGAATCCAGCAGACCAGGACACAGGCTGAAGTTACTATAAGACCTGTAGACCTGTCTTGCTCCTCACTTACTTTTCTCCTGGCCTTTTTTACTCTCTCCAAACTTATGCCTGGGATTCCTTTTTTTTTTTTTTTTTTTTGGTCTCAAGGAATACAAGTGGCTGCACTAGGGTGGGGATGGAGGTGTCACTACTATTTTGGTTGCTGCTATTTTTGAAACTCATTGCAGTTTGTACAATCTCATACCCATATAAGACTCATCATGAATTTGGCTTACTTTTAACTTTTACCACTTACTTTTACAATCATATTAATATTAACAGTTAAGTATCAATGAATTATCTGAAAGGTTATAAAGAATACAATCCCATTTCCAATACCATCAAAAACAATAAAATACTTAAGAATAAATTTAACCAAAGAGGTGAAAAATCTCTTCACTGGAGATATTTGATGAAAGAAATTGAGGACACAAATAAATGGAAAGGTAACTTGTGCTCATGGATTAAGAGAATTAGTATTGTTAAAATGTCCATATTACCCCAAGTCATCTATGGATTCCATGCAATCCCTATAAAGAGTCTAATGATACTTTTTATAGAAGTAGAAAAAAATTCTAAAATTTTATGAAACACAAAAGACCCCAAATAGCCAAAGCAATCCTGAGAAAGGAGAACAAAGCAGGAGGCATCATCCTTCCCAATCTTAAACTATATTATAAAGCTATAGTAATCAAAACAGTAAGGTACCAGCATTTAAAACACACATAGACCAAATGAAGTAAGAGCCCAGAAATAAACCCATGCATATGCAATCAATTAATGTTTGACAAAGGAGTCAAGCATATTCGGTGGAGAAAAGACAGTCTCTACAATAAATGGTGCTGGGAAAATTAAATATGCACATCTAAAATAATAAAACTAGACCCCTATGTTACACCACTTACAAAAATTAACTTGAAATTGATTAAAGACTTATATATAAGACCAGAAACCATAACATTCCTAGAAGAAAAAAATGGGAAAAAATCTCCCTGACATGGGTCTTGGCAGTTATTTTTTGGATATGACACCTAATGCACAAGCACCAAAATAAAAAATAAACAGTAGGGACTACATCAAACTAAAAAGCTTTTGCATGGCAAAATAAATGATCAACAAAATGAAATGACAACCTATGGAATGGGAAAAAACAAAGTTTGCAAATGTATATTTGATGAGGGATTAATATCCAAAGAATACAAGGAACACATATAACTCAATAGAAAAAAAAAAAAAACAAAGAATCCAATTTAAAAAATTGGCAGAGGATGTGAATAGACATTTTCTAAAATAAATGTACAAATGGCTAAACACATACATGAAAAGATGCTCAACATCACTAGTCATCAGGGAAATGAAAATCAAAACCACAATGAGCTATCACCTCACACATGTGAGCATGGCTATCATGGGAAAGACAAGAGATAACAAATGCTGGTGAGGATGTGGAGAAAAGAGAACCCTTGTGCACTGTTGAATGGATTGTAAGTTGGTAACAGCCACTCTTGAAAACAGTATGGAGGTTCCTCAAAAAATTAAACATAGAACATGTAATCAAGCAATTCCACTTTGGGGAACATGCCTAAAGGAAACAAAACCACTATGTTGAAGAGATATCTGCGCCTGTAGGTAGAAGCAATACTTAAAATAATCCAGACATGAAACAATCTTAGTGTCTATCAACAGATGAATGGATAAAGAGATTGTGGTGTATACAAAAGAACATTATTCTGTGATAAAAAGAAGGAAATGTTGCCATTTGTGACAACATGGATGGACCTTGAGGGTATTATGCTAAGTGAAATATTTAGACAAAGAAAGACAAATACTATATGATATTGCTTATATGTAGAATATTAAAAAGACAAAACAAAACAAAACCAAAAAACACCTCAGAGATTGTAATTGTGAATTGTGAACACCAAAGGCAGGGAATGGGTGGTGGGGGGGAAGGAAATGAAGGAAGGTACAAAAGATACAAACTTCCAGTTATAAGGTAAGTAAATACTAGTGAGTACTAGGTGGGTACAACATGATGACTACCATTAACATGACTGTATGGTATATATGAAAGTTTTTAGAGTAAATCCTAAGAATTCTCATAACAAGAAAAAAACACATTTTCTCTTTTTTTTTTTTCCTATATCTATATGAGATGACGGATATTAACTCAACTTCATGGTAATCATTTCACAGTATGTAAGTCAAATCATTATGTTGTACATCTTAGATTTCTACAGTGATGTAGGTCAATTATATCTCAATAAAACTGGGGGGAAAACAAGTACATGAAGGTTCATGGGAGCAAACCATCTGAGCCAATTGTGAAAAAATGGTAAGCAGTAAGAAAGAGCAAAGAGAGATAACTAGTCTTGAAGTAATCAAGAAAGCCTGCATTTTCCCTGATAGCTTCTGTTTCCCTTGACCACTTTCATTAAAAGCTTAAAACAAAACAAAACACCTCAATGTCAGGAATGTACAAACTCCCTGGATACTTGGCCTTTAACACTTCAAAGTTCAGAAAGCTGTGGAACCGCAGCATGGTTTAAGAAACACAGATAATTCTTTGAGAACACTTGTTATCATTGCCCAAGTTCTTCAGAAACAGGGAATAGAGAGATGGAAAATGGAGAATTTGGGGTTTTTAAAAGTAAGCTTCATGGAGACTATTGGGGGGAAAAAAGGAATGAGAATTGAAATGAGTAGGAGTAGGAAAAATCCATAGAGACGTGAGAGATTCTGAAATAACAGGTCAATGTGCCTCCTAACCTGCCATAGACTCCAACACAAGGGTTTGTTCCCAGCATGCTATGGGAAGTGCTCCACCACCGCAGCGCCTTCCCCCCTAACATGCTGCGAACCACTGAGGGCAGGGGAAATGAGTGCCTTGTGATTCTTTGTCAGTGACTAGGTATCTAAGAAGTGAACTATAGATAAAGGGAGGAAGGGAGGAAGGGAGGAAGGGAGGGAAGGAAGGAAGGAAGGAGGAAGGAAGGAAGGATGGAAGGAAGGAAAGAAGGAAGGAAGGAAGGAAGGAAGGAAGGGGGAATGAAGGAAGGAGAGAAGCAAGAAAATTAGCCGACGAAACACCTGCTTTACAATCTTGTCATGAAAGTAAAATTATTGTGAAAATGTTTTGTACAGTGCTTTATATACAGTTTGCCCATAATAAAGGTTTGCTGAATTTGAATGTCACCAATTCTTTAGAAATGCTAATCTGAAAGAGAAGAATGCTCTGGGCATTGTTTCTGGGCATCTGTAAAAATCTCTGCATGCTTGGAAACAATGTATTCATTCCTCTTCAAGAGGCATCCTGACATTGCTGAGGGGATAAAATGTGAAATCTCTGTTGATTCCTGGGCTTCTAAACAAAACAGATCCTGCTGCCTTCTTTCCCTCTTATACCTTCCTGGGAACACAATGACTGTGTAAACTTCTACAAGTATTTTCCCACCCCATCTTCCAAAGTACTCATCTATCTATCTGACTTATATCCTTTGGATTTTTTTTCAGTTATGACTACTGACTCTTTCCTGTTCTGAAAGATAGATATTATCTTTGTAAAAGATAATATGTAAAAATGCTATTTCTATTTTTTTTAAAAAAGGAGCTGCTAGCACTTATATCCTGTTAAACTGTGAAATGCATTATCTATCTTTCCCTACTTCCTGTGCACCATCCTCTGGAGTATGAGTTACATTTGTATCTATTATTCAGAATGCCATGACTATGACATATACAAATGGAAAAAATACTGGTTTCTCAGAGATTTTATAGCAAAACAACAACAACAAAAACTACCAACAAAAAACCTAAAAAGTACTGCTTTCTGGACAGTGGGGGCATGTGGATAATCAGAAGGAGAGCCAGGTCGAAAAAGAGGACATTTTTGGGTAGCAAAGGAAGGTGGGGGAGTTGTGGACAAGTATTGGGTGACAATACACAACAGACACAGTATACTGTAGATTCACAATTGAGTATAGAATGGTGGGGCTTCTAAAGGAAAAAGAAAAAGCATCACATGCAAAACTGTTCTGAAATATGGGAGCACAGGAGGCTCTCCTTTGGGATCCTAACAGATGTTGGCACCAGATTGCATACGTATGCTTGACAAATTGGGGGATAGGGAAGAGAAAGTAATTCCCCCACTACATTTTAGCAGAATACTAGCAGATTAATTGTATATTAACTGTATTGTAACCAGGATTAGTTTGTGAAGTTCATTAAAACATAATGTATGGGCTACAGATTGTCATGTAAGGCACACATTTCAATGTTCAAACTCCTTAGTATTCCTTACAAGGCTCTTCTGATCCTGACCCTATCTGCCTCCTGTAGCCTTCCCCTCACTGCTCTGCAATTTGAACTCTAGACTCCAAACATTGAAATTCTTACAGGTCCTTACTGCCAGACCGCCATGGCTTTCTTTCCTATACTTGAATTTCTCTCTCTCTCTCCTTCTCCCTTTCTCTCTCTCTCCCTCTCTCCTTCAGAAAGCATTCTCTGAATTTACCTTTCCTCTTGTTCAGATGAAGTGCTTCTCCAGAGCTCCCCCTTCCACGGCACCTCCCACTGTGATATAAGTGCCCGTTTATTCCTCCGTCCCTTTCTTACAGGATCCTGAGCTCCTGGAGAACAAGGTCTGATGCATTCACCACAAGATGATTGGATTCTAGGTGTCTGGTATATAAATGCTAAATACAAAATCTCTTCTGTTAGCATTGAGTGGTTACTAAAAGTTTAAGTGAGTAAGTGTAGAACATAGAAAAAAAAATGACTCTTCAGGATTCAAAACGGTACCTGCTTTACATTTAGCAGTAGGTTCATCATAGTGGTTCAATTACTTAATGAGCATTTTTTTTTTTTTTTTTTTTTGAGCAGCATATGCCAAACACTATTCATTGGTACTTGGGATGATTCAGTGAACAAAAAGACAAAACTCCCTGTCTCCATTACACTTGCATTCTATTATGTGTGTCTATATACATGGGGGGGGGAGAGCACATAATAATTGTAGTAAATAAGTACATGGTATGTCAGAAACTGATACGGACTATGGATAAGAGAGAGATAATAAGGGATATGTATGCATAGGGTATTGCATTATAGTAAATAAACAGGGAGGTTAGTGTCATTGTTGTAGAGATTGTGACATATAAGTAATAAAGAGAGTAAGAAATGTAACAATGTCGATATTTAGTGGGTATTATAGGGATGGAGAACAGCCAGTGAAATGCTTTAGGCAAAAGAATAACTGGAATGTTTAAAGATGGCAAAAAGGCCAGGGAGGCTGAAGCAGAATGAACAAGGTGGGGAAAGGGATGACAGTAGAGTAGGAAGTACAGGAAATCATACGGTAACTTACAATCCTTTATAGAAACTTAGCTTTTTATTCTAAATGAAATGGGAACTAGCATCATTGGAGGGTTTTGAGCAGAGGAGAAACATGACCTGAATTACAATTTAAAAGAACTACTCTGGCTACTACTTTGGGTGGACTATAAGTATCTCAGATACCAGAACAGACTAGTCAGGATGCTATTGCACATATCCAAGTGGCTCACACCACAGAGGCGGTAAGAATTGGTCTGATCTTGGATAAATTTTAAAGACAGGATAAGATTTTATAATGTATGACATATCTACTGCAGGAAAAAGGAAAAGAAAACAAACAACAAAAAGATTACTCCAAGATTTTTGCCTGAACACCTAGCAGAATGGACTGCCATCAGTTGAAATAGGACAGATAGGAGAAATTTTGGGGAAGATCAGGAATTTGGTTTTGGACACAGTGATTTTGAAATGTCTATCTGTCCATATCAGAATGTCAAGAGGGGACAGATACTTCCAGTACTGGAGGTAAAATTATGGGGGATCATCAGCATACAGAAGGTATTAGAAGGCATGGAACTAGATATGATCTCTTAAATAGTTGGGTATGAATAGAGGACGGGGCCAAAACTGAACCCTAGAGCATCATGATAATGAAAAGAGAAAGAGATTAACAACTGAAGTCTAGGGCATATGATATTGAAATAAGGCACCACGAACTGAACCTAGGACACAATGATCAGAGAGAGAAGGAAGCAAGCAAAGCTAACTGCCAAATCGGCAGATGAAACTGGTGAGACTGGAGACAAGAAAACCTCATGCCCTGAAAATTACATTTTAAAAAGACAACAAAAGTGGAGGATATAATCAGCTGTTTTCAATACTACTGATAGCTCAAATAAGATGAAGATTCACAATGGATTCAGCAATGTGAAGATGAAATTATTGGTGACCTTAATAAGATTATGTTTGGTGGAGTAGTGAGAATAAGGCTTGCTCAAGAGAGATTGGGAACAGTATTTGCTATTGAGTAACTCCATGAATTTGAGGGACCATCCGTTAAAACTTTGCCTATAGCAAAAAGGCATAATAATCTGACTTTGGACTACATATTACGCACAGGACATGAGGAAATGGTTAATGTGAGGCTGCTGAGAAAACTCGGGACTAGAATAACAGTTATCATAGATTGAACACTCACATGTGCTAGGCACTGCATAAGCATTTGGCATGCATCATCACCTTGAATGTTTACAGCAACCCTAGGAGGTAAGTCCTATAATTTCCCTCATTGTACTCATGAGAATATAAGAATTCTCAGAGGTTTCATTACTTGCCCAAGGTCACATGGTGAATAGGAGAACTAGAACTCTAAAGCCATTCTCTTAACTACTATAACTTACAAGCTCCCTTGAGACTTTACAAAGACTTCCAGAAATAGTTGAGAAGACTTCAATGTGAAGAATGGAGGAAGATTTGGGAAAGAGGCACTTTGCCTTGCTTACATGAAGTCACTATAATGCAATACTGAGCTGAAAAATGTAAGTGCTTTATTTTATTTGCATATTAAATAAAAGCATTGTTTTTAAAATACACCAAAACTAAAAATCAGCTTTTACTTAGATTTTTTCTGGCTGTTAAGGTCCAACTATTTTTCAGTAAGCTATTTTTAGAGCAGTTTTAAAATCATAGCATAATTGAAAAGTTGAGCAGAAAGTACAGATAGTTCCCACATAGGACCTATACTCCCACCTGCTATCAACATCCACCATAGTGGTACACTTGTACATTCAATGAACTTACATTGATACATCATTATTACCCAAAGTATATAGTGTATATTAGGGTTCACTTTTGGTGCTGTACATATTTTTTTTTTTCTTTTTTGGTCAATTCTTTCAGATATTCTATCTGAATGATAATCACATCATCTGCAAAGAATGTTATTTCTTCCTTCCTGATCTGTATACCTTTCCTTTTCTTGTCTTATTGGATTAGCTAGTGCTTCCAGCACAACATTGAAAGCAGTGGCAAGAAGTTTCTCACTATTAATTATAATGCTAGCTGTAGGCTTTTGATAAATATTCTTTATCAAGTTGAAGAAGTTCCTCTCTTCCTAGTTCAGAGTTGTTTTATTTTTTATTATGAATGACTTCGATTTTATCAAATGATTTTTATGTATCTATTGATATGATAATGGGATTTTTCTACTTAGCCTATTAATATCAGAGACTATATTAACTGATTATCAAATCTTGAACCAGCTTTGTATACCTGGGATAAATCCCATTTGATCATGCTATATAATTCTTTTTATACATTATTGGATTCAGTTTGCTAATACTTTCTTCAGGTTTTGTCTTCTTGTAAATGTCTTTGTTTGGCTTGGCATTAGGGTAATTCTGTCTTCAAAAGATAAGTTAGAAAGTGTTTACTATGTTTCTATCTTCTGCAAGAGATCGTAGAGAATTGGTATAATTTTGTCCTCAAATGCTTGATAGAATTCACCAGCGGACCCATTTGGGCCTGCTGCTTTCTGTTTTGGAAGGTTATTAATTATTAGTTCAATTTCTATAATATATATGTATATATGTATGTATATGTATGTTGTGTGTATGTGTGTATATATGTATGTATATGTATACGTATGTATATGTATACATATATACATGTATATTCAGTTTGGATATTTCTTCCTGTTTGAGTTTTGGCAGATTGTGTCTTTTGAGGAAGTGGTCCATTTAATCTAAGTCTAAATTACCAAATTTGTGGGCATAGAGTTTTTCATAATATTCCTTTATTATCCTTTTACCATCTATGCGATCTGCAGTGATCTGTACTAATGTCTCCTCTTTCACTTATGGTAACATAATTGTGTCTTCTTTTTTTCTTAATTTGTTTGACTAGAGGCTAATACATTTATTTTTTCAGAGAAGCAGCTTTTGGTTCTGTTGACTTTTTCTATAATTTGGGTTTCAATTTCATTGATTTCTGCTTCATTTTTTATTATTTATGTTCTGCTTACTTTGGATTTAATTTTCTCTCTCTTGTTTCCTAAGAAAACTTAAATGGCTGATTTTAGATCTTTCTCTTTTTCAAATGTACATTTCCAATGCTATAAATTTCCCTCTAAGCACTACTTTTGCAGCATCCCACAAATTTTGGTAAGTTATATTTTCATTTTCATTTAAAAATATTTTATAATTTATCTTGATATTTCTTCTGTGACCAATGTATTATTTATTAATTGTTTCACCTCCAACTATTTGGGGGGAATTTCCAGCTTTCTTTCTGCACTGATTTCTAGTTTAATTCTATCATGGCCTGAGAACAGATATTATATGATTTGTATTCTTTTACGTTAAAGATAGTGTTTTATGGTCCAGAATGTGGCCTATCTAGATGAATGTTCCATGTGATTTTGAGAAGAATGTATATTCTACTGTTGTTGAAGCAATCTATAGATGTCAATTATATGTAGTTGATGGACGGTGCTGTTGAATTTAGCTATGTCCTTACTGATTTTCTGTCTGCTAGATTGGCACATTTATGATAAAAAGGTTTTAAAGTCTCCAAGTATAATAATGGATACATCTATTTCTCCTTGCCGTTCTATCAATTTCTGCCACACATATTTTGATGCTCTATTTTCAAGTGTGTACAACATTAAGGATTGTTATGTCTTCTTGAAGTATTGACTCCTTTGTCATTTTGTAATTCCTCTCTTTATCCCTGATAACTTCCCTTGCTCTGAAGTTTGTTTTGTTGAAATTCATATACTATTTTCTTTTGATTAGTGTTAGCATGGTATATATTTTTTCCATCCATTTAGTGTTTTTTTTTTTTTTTTTTTTTAGGATTTGGAATTTTTTTTAATTAATTTTATTATGTTATGTTTGTCACCATACGTTACATCATTACTTTTTGATGTAGTGTTCCATGATTCATTGTTTGCATATAACACCTAGTGCTCCATGCAATACATGCCCTCCTTAATACCCATCACCGGGCTAATCCATCCCCCCACCCCCTCCCCTCTAAAACTCTCAGTTTGTTTCTCAGAGTCCATAGTCTCTCATGGTTCGTCTCCCCCTCCAATTTCTCCCCCTTCATTTTTCCCTTCCTACTATCTTCTTCTTTTTTTTTTAACATATAATGTATTATTTGTTTCAGAGGTACAGGTCTGTGATTCATCAGTCTTACACAATTCACAGTGCTCACCATAGCACATACCCTCCCCAATGTCCATCATCCAGCCACCCCATCCCTCCCACCCTCCACCACTCCAGCAACCCTCAGTTTGTTTCCTGAGATTAAGAATTTCTTATGGTTTTCTCCTTCTCTGGTTTCATCTTGTGTCATTTCTTTCCTCCCTTCCCCTATGATCCTCTGCCTTGTTTCTCAAATTCCTCATATCAGTGAGATCATGTGATACTTGTCTTTCTCTGATTGACTTATTTCGCTTAGCATAATACCCTCTAGATCCATCCATGTCATTGCAAATGGCAAGACTTCAGGTTTTTTTTTTTTTGATGACTACATAATATTCCATTGTATGTATATGTGTGTGTGTATATATATATACACCACATCTTCCCTCATTCATCTGTTGATGGACATCTTGGCTCTTTCCACAGTTTGGCTATTGTGGACATTGCTGCTATAAACATTGGGGTGCATGTACCCCTTCGGATCACTACATTTGTATCTTTGGGGTAAATAACCAGTAATGCAATTGCTGCATCATAGGGTAGCTCTATTCTCAAATTTTTGAGGAACCTCCATACTGTTTTCCAGAGTGACTGCACCAGCTTGCATTCCCACCAACAGTGTAGGAGGGCTCCCCTTTCTCTGCATCCTCGATAACATCTGTCATTTCCTGACTTGTTAATTTTAGCCATTCTGACTGATATGAGGTGGTATCTCATTGAGGTTTTGATTTGGATTTCCCGGATGCCGAGCGATGTTGAGCCCTTTTTCATGTGTCTGTTGGCCATTTGGATGTCTTCTTTTGAGAAATGTCTGTTCATGTCTTCTGCCCATCTGTTGATTGGATTATTTGTTCCATAGGTGTTGATTTTGATAAGTTCTTTATAGATTTTAGATACTAGCCCTTTATCTGATATGTCATTTGCAAATATCTTCTCCCATTCTGTCAGTTGTCTTTTGGTTTTGTTGACTGTTTCCTTTGCTGTGCAAAAGCTTTTTATCTTGATGAAGTCCCAATAGTTCATTTTTGCCCTTGCTTCCCTTGCCTTTGGCTATGTGTCTAGGAAGAAGTTGCTACAGCTGAGGTCAAAGAGGTTGCTGCCTGTGTTCTCCTCAAGGATTTTGATGGATTCCTGTCTCACATTTAGGTCTTTCATCCATTTTGAGTCTATTTTTGTGTGTTACATCCATTTAGTTTTATCTTAGATATATCTTTCCATTTAAAATGGGCTTCTATGGACAACATATTGTTGGGTCTTATTTAATGATACATGCACAGAATCTGTTTTTTGGTTGGTGTATTTAGACCATTGGTGTTTAAAGTGATTACTGATATACCTAGATTAATATCTACCATGTTTATTACTATTTTATTAACTTGTTCTTTAATTTTTTAATCCTCCATACTTTTTCTGCTTCTTGTGGTTTGATTTGAGCATTTTATATGATTCAGTTTTCTCTTTCTTAACATATTGACTATATTTCTTATTTTTTCAAGTTTTTTAGTGATTGTCCTGCCGTTTACAATATATACTTATAACTAATCCAAATCCATTTTCAAATAACACTATACAGCTCCATGAGCAGCACAAGTACCTTATAATAACAAAATATTCCTAATTCTTTCCTCCTGTCCCTTGTATAATTAGTCATTCATTTCACTGATGCATAAGTATAAGCATACATTGTTGCATTATTATTTTGAATAAACTATTTGTAGATCAGTTAAGAATAAGAAAATTAAGTTTTTACTTTTATTTATTTTTCAATGCTCTTTATGTAGATCCCATTTTCTGACCTATATCATTTTCCTTCTCTCTGAAGACCTTTTAGCATTTCTTACAAGGCAGATCTGCAGGCAACAAATCCCTCAATTTTTATTTGTATGAGAAAATCTTTATCCTTCATTTTTGAAGGATAATTTTACAGAATACAGAATTCTAGCTGTGAAAAATTTTTTCTCTCAGCACTTTAAATATTTCACTCCATTCTCTTCTTGCTTGCTTGGTTTCTGAGGTAAAGTTGGGTATAACTCTTACCTTTGCTTCTCTGAAGGTAAAATTTTTTTTTTTAGCTTCTTTCAAGGTCTTTTTTTTTTTTTTTAAACTTATTTATGAGAGAGGGAGAGAGCGCATGAGCAAGGGGAGGGGCAGAGGGAGAGGGAGAAGCAGACTCTCCTGAGGAGTAGGGAGCCCAACATGAGCTTCAATCCCAGGACCCTCAGATCATGACCTGAACTGAAGGCAGATGCTAAACTGACTGAGCCACCCAGGTGCCCCAAGATTTTGTCTTTTTGATTTTCTGAAGTTTGACTATGATATGTCTAGGTGTAGATTTCTGTTGTTGCTTGTTTTGTGTTCTTGTATTTATTCTGTTTGGTGTTCTCTGAGCTTTCTGGATCTTTGCTGTTGTGTCAACTTTAATTTGGAAAAATTCTCAGTCATTATGCTTCAAATATTGCTTCTATTTCTTTCTTTCTTTTCTTTTTGGTATACCCATTACAGGTATGTTATACTATTTATAATTGTCACACAGTTCTTAGATATTCTGTTTTGTTTTGTTTTTCCCAGTCTTTTTTCTCTTTCAAGGTTTGGAAAGTTCTATCATCATAGCCTCAAGCTCAGAGATTTCCTCAGCTATGTCCTGTTTGCTAATGAGCCAAAGAAACTCATTGTATGTTCTTGATTTCTAGCATTTCTTTTTTATTCTTAGAATTTCTATCTCTCTGCTTACATTGTCCATTTGTTTTTGCATGCTGTATATTTTCTTCATCAAAGTTTATATCATAATAATCATAATTGTCCTGTATTTATGGTCTGATAAATCCAACAGCTCTGCCATATCTGACTCTGGTTCTGACTTTTGCTCATCTCTTCAAACTGTGTTTTTTATTTTGTCTCTTAATATGCTTTGCATTTTTTTTTTTTTTTTTTTTTTTTTTTTTTGGTCAATAGCTGGACGGGATGTACTGGGTGAAAGGAACTCTGGTAAATAGGCTTCTAGTGGTGTGGTGGTAAAGTGTGGGGGAAGGGGAAACACTCTACAGTATTATTAGATCAGTCCTTTGGCAAGTTTGTGGCTCTGGACTGTGAACTTCACTTATGCTTCCTAGGTACCCCATTAGGCGGGGCAGGATGATTAGGAGAGGCTGGAGTAGGGTATTTCCCTTCCCCCATTTGGAAGGCTAGAGGGAGCGGAAGGTAAATATTTATCTTTCCCTAGGTAGGTTAGGCTCTGGTAAAATCCTTTCTAGTGAGGGAAGGCCTTGTTAAGAAGAACAGAATGCTCTGGTATATTTTAAAATGGTTACTTTTCCACTTCCCCTGATGAAATCATGAGGGAATGTTTCTCAGATATTCTTAAAAGCATAGGCACCCACCTCCCCCATGACTGGGTCTCTCTGGTGTTTTTAACTCTCAGACTTGTCCTTCCTGAGCCTCCAGCAATTTGTCAAAAACAATCCCCCAGCACTGGATCTCATAGGTGTTTCTGCTTTGCTAAGTTGTGATTCTCTGTATCTACCTGTCTGTCTTTCCAATTTTGGGGGCAGCAGTTTGCCCTGTGACCTCACTTTTTTTGATGGATCTAGGAAGAGTTGATTTTTCAATTTGTTCAGCTTTTTATCTGGTGTTAGGACAGAGTGATGGTTCTAAGTTTCCTATACACCAGACCAGAAACAGCAAGTCCAGAATCCAGATTAATCATGTTGTCCTGTACTGCCTGCTAAAAGATAAGGATGTTTTCTAATTCCCAGGGATCTTCAGTTACCAACCTTCTAACTGCAGTGAAAATCAAATATGATGGCCTGGATTTTAATTTTCAAGATTAATATATACTTCAAGTTCTTATATTCAGATAATATATGGAATTTTAATCTGAAAGCAAGTGGAATTAATAATCATGTGTGTGCATGTGTGTGTTTCTGTGTGTATTTGGGAACATGGATTTGGGGATATTTAAGCAAATACCTTGCATACAAAATTTCAGTAACAGAAATATGACCTCAGCTAAAATGGAGCTTAGCAAAGCAGAGGATGTGGCAAATGAAAGAACATCCCATTATGAAATAATGTTGAGACTCTCCATGATGTCTACACTTTCTCCATAACCCACTGATTCATTTTGGTTTCTTTAACCTTGTGGTCCTTCCAGAAAACTTTATGATAAATTCAACCCTCTCAGGTTTTCTTGGCCCAGGGAATCTCATACTTACCTCCTTTTTCATTTCAGAGAGAAATGGAAGATTAATTAATGAATTATTAATTTTACTAATAACATAAAATTAATACAACTCACTCCTCCTAGGCAAAGGAGAAACTGCCATGTAATTAAAAGAGCAATTGCTGTTACCATCTTAAGAGAAATGGACCTGGTCATTTATTAAGAGGAACATTACCATTTTAGTCAAGGCTAAAATGAGATCAGTGGAAGTATAATCTCCTTCCAGAATTGTTTTTATCTTAAAGAGACATGACCACCTTCTTCCACTGAGTTTCACTTTCCCTAGAAAAGTCTAGTGTGGATGTGGTATTGAGGTAGAAAGCAGGGATGAAAGAACAAGAAGAGAATAACACTGTGACATATTTTCTTTGTGCTCCCCTCATCATCAAGTACAAAAGAAATACTGAAGAAGGGCTCCCAGATTTGATTTTTCTGAAAAACATTATTCGTGACAACTGAGAAACCAAGGTAATGGCAGCAATATTTAGACCTTTTAAGTTGGCATCCTTTCGCTTGCTATTTATAGAAATTGACTTCAAATATCTCAACCAAGTAGGGAAATGTCAATGTACTAGAGAGATACTGGACAATTTCTTGGAAGCCAAGGATAACTAGTAGTCTAGAACCAGAGACTTGAAAGCCATTCTAGAACCATGGCAATAATCTACTTCCATCTCTCATCCACTCTCTCCTATAATACTTGGACAAACACAGCTTCCTCAAAGCTCCAACATTTACATTTCCTCTCTTCAAGCAAACAGTCCATACTGAGACATACCTCAATCCAAATGCCAAATACTGGCATAAGAAAATCCAACTGATCCACTGCAAGTGAGGTGTCTACCCTGATCCATTCAGTTAAGGCCATGAGAGTGGATAGGATCACATCATATAAACATGGCTTCTAGGGCTCACCCCTATCTATGAGTGATAGTGACCCTGCCAAGAAACAGGGTCATTATAGGCTGATCACATGTCCACAAATCTACATAGAGTTTTGGCCTGAAATAATATTTCTCTAGAAGTCTTTGCCCCCAGTCAATAGAGATCACGACACTACAGGGACACACTGGTAGGTGGGATGCAAATTAATCTAATAGCTTTCCATGGTAGCCAGTTTATCACTCACCCCCATATTTATTGTGGTACTTTGATGTCTCTTAGGTTGTCTTTTTTTTTTTTTTTCAAGAAGCAGATGTGCCTTCTGAAAATGAGGTTTGATATAGCATTTCTTTGGTTTATCTACAGATGTGGCCAATTTAACTGCTCATAGTATGACAAACAAATGCTTTCCAGGGAGAAATCAAATGATGACATTTAAGTCTTAATTGCTGCTTAGAATAATACCCTTTTTAATGTTTGATTCAAATAAATTGACCCTTATGGTTTTCTAAGTTTAACTTAACAGAGCTGTTGAATTAAAAAAAAAAAAAATACATTTCACTTCTATAGCATTCCTTAAAACTAAAAGAAATGTAATTCTGTACAACCACTTTTTATATTCATGAAGCATGACTACTATGTATTTAGTTCTATCATAGTTTATATCTCATCTCCCACATACCTACTGATGTGCAAAATCTATTTCTTATTGTAACGTGGAAATTCTGCAAATATCTGTCATCCTGTATCCCCCACAACTACATAACAATAGGATCTTGTATTTGTGAAGCAAGAAATCGCATATTTTCTTTTTGCCAGCCCTGGTGCTTGAAATTCTGCCCTTAAAATATAAATTCTTTTATTTAAAGAATATGCTTTCATGAGTCTCCTGTTAAAACTAATACTGCTAGAAGAGGCGAGACACATTAATTCATTAGCTGAGTGACACAGTGTAGTTCAACTTATGGTGAAACTTTGCCAGGCTATGCTAATAGACTTGTCCAAAGAGAATATGGGATGCCTGAAGAGGTGATGAATTCCCTATTATAGGACATTCTCAAGCAAATGCTAAATAGTCACCTGGAAGAGGTAGTAAAGATAAATATTTAGGCATTGGATGGAATATTAAATATGATGACTGCTAACATACATACTTCTACATATGAAATTCTTTCAGTTTGTTTGCTTCTTTGTCCATGCATCCATGCACCCATCCATCACATATTCAGTATCTGCTACTATTATAAGCTCTGGCAAATCAATTGTAAACAAAAGAGACAGAGTCCATATTGTGAAGAGATTACAATCAAAGGCTTTATGATTAGCTGTTGGTATTACAGCATGAAGTAGTTTATGAAAAATTTAAGCATGTAAATGCTGAAGCACTTGTAGATAATTATATGGTGAGAAGACTGCTAAATCTGATCCAGCAGATGCCTAAGTAGATCATAGGGATGGGGGCCCTGGGATAGAAGAGGCCAGGAAAGAAATGGCACCAGTGGAAAAATACCACAGGCACCTAGAGAGTGATGCCAGAAAGGCACTTCTAGAATCATAGGCTCATTAACATCCCAAACCCATGTTCAAATCCCTCAAAACATTTGTTTCCCCCACTTTTTAAACAATACCCAGTGATAACTGCCTAGTTATCTTCCCTTGATGTAGCCCAACATTCATTATATTCTAGACCTAACTACTAATAGTATTAGCAAAAATAGCAACCACAATTAGCAATTATTGAGTATGTACTACACATCAGATATTTTGTTATTTATTTGCATATATTATCTTATTTTAATCTGTAGAAGTGTCCTATAAAGTAGAGTCTAATATTATCCCATTTTACAGATAAGATCACTGAGGCTTAGGGCAGTGAAATAATATGAGCATGATAACACAGTTAATGGTTAAGCCAGACACAAACTCAGGCCAATATCAAAATCCTTTCTCTGTGGTTTCTTTTATTGGGCTGAAGTCAGTTTCTCTGGAGATTCAAACTATTGGTTCTGATTCTACTGTCTGGACCTTCCTAAGTAGGGTTCTGCTTATATATTTGACACTAAAGATATGTTCCCAAGACTACAGTGTTCTTTTTTTCTGATTAAATATACCTGTTTCCTTTATTCTGTATTCATAGGATGTGGCTTCCAAAGGTCTTCCCTGACTACTCTTATGTCTCCCTGTCTATTAAAATTCAACAATATTGTTCTCAAACTCTCTAGAAGTGGTTTATGAGATGTGATCTGACAAGCACTGAGTAGAACAGGATCATCATAATCATCATTACCATTCATCAGTGATAGTCCACTGCCATTATCACAATAGCAACTAATATTCAAATTCAAATTAGAGTTTACAAGTGGATTTAAATACACAGTTCTTGGTCTTCACAATTTCCTGCTTAGTTCTGGACATCCTTAGTATAACTGAAGACATTTAAGCTTTTTTTTTGCTAGAAAATTCCTCTTTGTCATGAGATGAAGCCAATCTTCTTGTGGCTTTCAAGCTTTGGTCCTAATTCTGTCAGTAGATGATCATGTAAATAGTGAGTGGATGAGTTGGGATTCCAATCCAGATCTGTATTACTCCAATACCTATACTCTTAGCCACTTTTTGGCAATGTGTTTAGTGTCATCTGAAAATGTGGTCAGCCTGTCCTGCCCAAATCACTGACAGAGTTAATCAACAGAATAAGGCTGAGCAAATAACACAGATAATCTTCATGTACTTACTCATTTCACCTAGCATTGGGCTCTCTTATATTACTCCATTTGTCCATCCTAGAATTCATGAGAACATTTGGGAAGTCATTTAGAACCTCACCATTCCATTTGGCAAATTACATATCCCTGTTGCTAAGAAAGCTTTAAGAATGGAGTCCTGCAATCTATTTGATACAGTGAAACAACTATCACTTTGAGGAGCAGAGCATGCTAATTACCACTCAGGTGAGAATAGCACCAAAACCAGAATCTTTGGGTAAGACTGAAATATTAGATTTTAGGAGATGTTTTTATCTCAGCGTCAGATACTTATTTAACAATTATTGTCCCCTTAGAATTATGTTTAACTCATTTGATGTTAATAACTGAAAGATCCATCTAAAAATGATGGTATTCCTTTAATTTTTATTACTATTACTTTTTTTTTAAATAACAAAATAGGTAGGAGAGGGATTATTTTCTCCTAAATGATTATGATACCATTGAGACAGAGATAATATTTATAACCTATGAAGAGTCTCATAGTAACAACAATAACAAGATTAGGGTGGCTGACTGAAAACAAGACTGTTATTACCTGATATTGAGAGCAATGTCAAAAGAATAAAATCCATACATAATTAGGATATGGAGAAGGGTATTATTGTACAAGAACCCTAGGACTAATGAGAGCTACTATTTTCTATGAAAATTAACTCTAGGCTTATTGACAGCTAAGGGGAAAGAATGAAAGCCTAATGAACTCCAGAGAGTACATCACTTAATGAGGGAAGGAAGCCAATACACTGGGAAGAGAAATGTGGACCATAAAAGTCATAGAACTGATTATATGAACTGTATCAAAGAGAAGGTTTAAATAAATATAGAATCATATACTTCTAATACTTGAATAAATCCAGATCTCTTTGAGTGACCTAATTTTATAGATAGACAGAATATGGCACAGAGAAGGGAAAGTAAATTTCCTAAGATCACCCAGGGCATGAAGCAGATAATGCTAGGATCAAGGGTTCAGAGTCTACCACATTCCCCATGTTATTACATCACTTGCTTTGAAATCCACACAGCTCCTTCCTGGAAGAGGAAGGAAGAACCACACCATCTTTATTCCTGACCCTGTGCTGAGAACTCAAAATACCGTACCAAGCTAGCTCAGATTAAAGAAAGGCTCAAACATCTTCCTCCTTTTTCTCTTCTAAGAAGCCTAAGTTTAGAGAGCTATCTTTAGCTAAGTCTTGGTTGACAAGTACAACTGAACGAAAAATTATAGGGTATAAAGTCTCTGCAATTCCCAAGGAAGAATATGACAAAGGAATGAGAACAAAAAATATAGTTTGTACCAATTTTATCACAGAAACAGAAACAGTGTCTGTAGTAAAAAACCAATGTTAATTGGATTCCAAGTATGTGCCAGGCACTATACTAGATACTTTATATTTGCAGGCATGATCTCACTTAAACTTACAAGACTCCTGTAAAGAAGGATCCCCAATTTATAGATAATATATATGTGGGGGATGAGATTGGGTGAGATGGGGAGTGGGAGGAAGAGAACAGGAAGAAAATTCATAAGAAACCATACCAGGATCCTTGGTTTTATGCCCTAAATTCACATGCGAGATTACAAGAGAAATAAAAAATTTAATGAACGTTTTTGTTTCATTCTGGTTTTGATTTTGGTTTCTTTTTAAGATTTTTGTTCTTGTCTTCATTTCATACTTTTTCATAACATGGAAACTAAGTTTCTGCTGCCAAGAATCAAAAGAATCCTGCCCAATACAGGAAATACATCGCCCTATACGGTAAGCAATTCTGATGTCACAGGTCATAAATCTAGAAGAGCAGGCATGCTAGCATCGAGGGGGCTGCTCTGGGAGCATCGAGGGGGCTACTCTGGGAGCATCGAGGGGGCTGCCCTGGGAGCATCGAGGGGGCTGCCCTGGGAGCATCGAGGAGGCTGCCCTGGGAGCACTAAGATGGCTCTGGGTCAAAGGCTTCCCACTGCCCCACTGCATTCATGCCCTTAGACATATTTTCATCACCATGAAAGGACACCACTTATTTCTGTTCTACCTGTTTATATGCCTTGTATATATTTTACATAATTATAAGACAACAAAAAAAAAATTTTTTTTTTAATTTCAAAACCAAGAGCAAAAGGAGATGAATGAATTCCAGTGTATATCAAGGGGGCATAATCACACTGAGAAGAATTATTTCAAGTGATTTTGAAGCACAGTAATTTGGCAGTATAGCCTTTTTGGGATATATCTTAAGGACAAAGGAAAATGCAAAGGAGTCTCAGCAGCGCTCAATTATCATATTGTTAGGGAAAATACTACTGACGATGTACTTCCGATATAATTATAAATAAATGATAGGATAGAGCAAAGAACATTAAGAATCAAGAATTTCAGCATAAGAGGTATGAGGTATAAATATAAAATCAGAGAATTTAAGTAAAAGTTCTGTAATCCTAAATTTGAATTGGAAATTGTAGTTTAGGATCAAGAATTATGTTTTCTTTTCAATGCTTATTTCCTACCTCTGCCCATTAGAGACCTATAAATAATACATTAATCTGGTTGCAATGAACACCTCTGATGTCCATATTGTGGACGAATTTCTTAATTAAAAGAAACCATCCATAAAAAAAAAAGAAAAGAAAGAAACCAGGCCTTTTTTTTTTTTTTTTTGAGAAATGGTGATTCTAGGTATAAGGAGTAAGACAATCTTAGAATTTGTTATATCAGAAATCAAAGAAGTTATCAGTTACTACTAGTGTCATGTCATAAGTCTCAGGAGCCAATTTGAATAAGCTCAACTAGGGGTCATTATTCAATAAGAATAACTGCAATGGCTTAAAACAATAATGTTATAAACATATCTAATAAATTTATAAGTTCATAATAAAACAGCATGTAAGAAAAATGTAATAATCAGCTTTAGAGCATGATAGAAAACAGAATTTACCAGTTTGAAAACTCCTAAAGAAAAGGAATCATGTCCTTATCTTGCTTTTTCATATGAACAGAACTTGGGATAGTCAATAAGTGAAAGTTTCCAACCAACAGTTTTCAAATCAATATAGACAATAAACAAAGTGGCTATTATGTGCCACCTGATGATCTATACAATACCACTTATGAAGATTCTTGACAAAAAATTCTGATCTAATTCCCAAATCACAGAAAATTTATGTGAGAGAATGTACAATTAGCAGAACCACAACTACAGGAAATGCTATTTTAGAAAAAAAAGGAAAAAATATTTCTTCAACAAACAAATTAGAAGAAAAAAGTGAGAGATGGAGGGAAAACCTATAGATTAAAAAACTTAAGAGACATAGCAATAAATTACAAGATATATATCTTAATTTTACTTAGTTTGAACAATTTGTGAAAAACAGAAAATGGACACTGGACAGATAGCTTCTGAGACAGCCAACTGAGAAAAGTTGACTACTTTAATTATTATTGTTTATATCTATTTAGGTGTGATATTGATATTTTAATAGGTGTATATATATATACACAATCAGGCAGTTTTAATATATATTTATATAAATATTTATCTATATAAATTTATATTTATTTATTTTAAGATTTTATTTATTTATTTGACAAAGAGAGAGAGCACAAGTAGGGGAAGCAGGATGCCGAGGGAGAGGAAGAAGCAGGCTCCCCGCTGAGCAGGGCCTGACGCAGGGCTCGATCCCAGGACCCTGGGATCATGACCTGAGCCGAAGGCAGATGTTTAACGACTGAGACACCCAGGCCCCCCTAACAGGTATATTTTTTAAAAGATTCTATTTGTTAGACATACGTGCTTGTATATTTATGGATGAAATGACATGACAGGATTTGACTAAAAATTACCCAGTAAGGGATATACATATAAAACAAGATTGACTATGAGTTGTTTTATAAGAAACAATTTGAGAATGTTCCTTCTTTTTCCATTATCTAAAACACTGAGACTCTTTGATATTTATATCTTTGGTAGAATTCTCCTGTGAATCATCTGGGTCTGGTGCTTCTTTGTGAGGAGTAGGAGCAGTGGGGTTTTAAGTGTACATCTTTTGAGGCTAGACATGCATGTGATTTGGCCCTGCTACTTCCTAACAGAGTGGTTTTAGGCAAGTTACTTAAACTCTTCTAGTCTCAGTTCAATCGTAAAATAAAGATAATAATAGCTATAACCCAAGATTGTTTTCAGGATTTAGATGATGTGCTTTGTAGTTTCTCATAATTGCTGTATTCTTTCCCATCATCTAGGACATTTACACATAATGTTTCTTTTGTCTAGATTTCTCTTCTCTCTCCTCTATGCCTACGTAATTCCTATTGATCCTTTCTGTGTCATTGCCATCATTTCTTTAGAAAATCCATTCCTTTGCCTTCCTAGCGAGATCAAATCTCATTATTACATATTTTACACGTCTCCTTTGTAGCTCTGATTACAACTGCAAGTTCACATTTGTTAGTGAACTACCTCAGATCTACCTTACCATCTTGACTCTAAGCTTGATGACGTCAAGGGATGGTTCTGTGTTCAGCACGGACCTGACTGAGAACCAGCACTCAGTAAGAGCTGGTTGTTACTCTTACCTCCATACTCTTTTAGTAGCTGACAGAAAAGGATAGGGCCATTAAGAAAAACACAGGATGTTAAATGTATCTCATAAGGGGTGAAAAGATTTAGAGAAGTTCTCCAAGATGAGTAGGAAACAAAAGTTTATATGATGGCTGTGGGAGAAACCTTACTGTCCAAACTGTTCCTCTCAGAGCAGTTTTGGCTCGGATAGTCACTAGCTCCAGGCACAGATACTGAGCCTATGGTATGTGACCTTCTCAAAATGCAGGCTGCCCTGGCCAGCAGTTTAGGCAGAAAGGGGTGAGAAAGGCAGGAAGTACATTTCTCATCTTAGTTTCCCTGTTCTGGGAGGCACACTCTCTTATAAGTTCTCAGTGTGTTGAGTTGCTTCTAAAATGTGTTGAGCTCAGTTAATGTAAAGGCAATGACATTTCATCAGAAAATACTGATCAAGAAAGAATAGGTTAGGTTTTTGTTTTCAGAAGTCTTGAAAGCATGTGAGATAAATGGATTAATCCACAGTTTTATCATGGCTATTTTACCAAACTTCACCCCCTGCCTTGAGGCACAGAGGAAGTAAAAAATAAGGATTGTTAATTTCTGTAGGTTGCTGAGAAAGGGACTAAAATGTATCCCTAATCCTTTCTGCTAGAAGTTAGTTTTAATTCCGTAAATTGGGAATGATTTCTAAATATTTTATGAAAAAAATCTAAGGCAGTGTTCTTGAATTTGGGGGATTACAGTTCTCTTTGAGAATCCAAAGATAAATGCAGATCCTCTTCAGAAAAATTCCAATACTAACACCAAGCTTCCACCATGCTGGATGTTTATGGTGTCCTTGGAGTTTATACAGATCCTAGGGCAGGCACAACTGTTATGGAGCTATGGCTCTGTGTGTGTTTTGTATATTAAATCTAGCTTTTCACAATGGGATAACTTTTTAGATTTGCTAAGTCTTCTGATTAATGGCCAATGTTCATTGAAAACAAATGAAAAAAACACAAGAAAAAATACCTAAACATCCCCGAGTTACTGGTTATATCATTTGGATTAAACTGATCATTTCAATTCCTTGCAACAGTGAAAACAAGCTATATGTATCAATACAAATTTTAAGAACATTTAAGTCAAAAAGCATATAATTTATTAATACATTTGGCTTGATGCAATGTACATAAAATGCATAACAAAGGGGCACCTGGGTGGCTCAGTCAGTTAAGCATCTGACTTCAGCTCAGGTCATGATCTCAGGGTCCCGGGATCGAATCCCACATCGGGCTCCCAGCTCAGCAGGGAGTCTGCTTATCCCTCTCTCTCTGCCCCTCCAACTGCTCCTTTTCTCTCTCGAATAAATAAATAAAATCTTTAAAAAAATACAAAACAAAAATTATGTTTTATGGATAGACAAACAATAAAATAAATAATAAAAATAAAGCAATAAAAAATAATAAAACATTCACATAAATTATATAAACATCCAAATTCATCTTAGTACTTACTTCTGGGCAGCAGGGGATAATGCTGAATAGGTGTAGAATATAGAGTATTTTAACTGTAATGTTTTCTTCATAAAAAAGGGGAGAGAACTGTAACAGATATAATATCAAAACTTGACAAACATGGCCTGGTGAGTACAAAGTGGTTAATTTTCTTCCTCATTGTTCACAATAATATGTTAAAGTTGAGATTTAAAAAATGAAAATCTCACACTGCCTAACTCACAGGGATGTCATGAAAAATGAACAAAAAGTAAGTGAAATTGCTTTGGAAAATGCAAATGCCACACAAAGGTTAGACAGGTGTTTCCCTCACCTAAATTTTATTCATCTCATTTAAATTCAACCCAACAAATACTGATTAAGCAGGGCTAATATCCCATTGGAGCCAAGGGGCACACAAACTAAGATAATAGTCACAGACTCCAGATTCCATGGGACTTCACTGTTCATCTTGCTCAGTAGATTCCAAAGTGTTATCCCCAGACTTTTAGGGGGATATAAATAGGGGTGAAGGAAATGTTTAACTTGTGAGGCCTCTGGGCACTCACCATACTTCTACCAAAACAGCATCCTTTTTATTATGTATATTTTGTCAAAGATTTTGTTGGCAATATTGATCCACTGCTAACAATTTACTGAAAATCATTAATCTAATCTTATTATTTCTCTAGGACTCAACTATTATGATGGAAACTTGTTGTTTTGATGTCAACCTTTTATTTCATCTTCACCAGCACAGCCCTGGTTTTATTTTGGATGATACACTTCCCACATTAGATACTCATCACTGAGAGAGCAGTGAAGACACTTCTGATCATGGGGAGGGAATGAATGTTATCGAGACATTGGAAATAAGCCACATTGAAAGTCACGGGACCAAAACTTCAAATCTGAGCCAGTCCTGAGACCAACATTTCCACTCAACTCAGAACTGATCATAAAGCACGTATATCCAACTCTCCCCTAAAGCCGCCTCGCCAATATGAGGAACTAGGACTTGCCTGGGACAGTGGAGCTGACAAACAAGACAAATGAAGCTACTGTAGAAGGCAGCAGAGTCAAGAAATAGAAAGACATTGTGTCCTAATGATACCACGTGAGACCCTGGATCCAGCTGGGACTTGATTATTCAGCTGCCTAAAACAATAAATTCTCCTTGCTTTAAATAGACTGAACAGTCTTGATGTGCTGTTGTTTTTCACTTGAAACTGAGAGATGTCCAAGTCAAGTGGCTCTCAATGCTGCCATGCCCATATTTACCCCAAATGATGGGGGAACTTACTGTCATATGTGAATTCCATATGGCCTGACTTTAGAAAGTTCTCTATGTCGAGCTAAAATGTATCTCCCTCTACTTTACACCCATGGCTCTGGTTCTCTCGTTTGGATTCAGATGGAATATGTCATCCTTCACAAGGGCTATAGATATTTGAATATTATACTATCCCCTTCTCCTTACCCCTTCTCTCCTCCCACCCCCCTTCTGCCCATTCCCTGCCCAGAGTTTCTTATCACTGAGTCTAAACCTTAAGCTAACCATCTCCACAAAATATTTTTAAAAGGACATCTCAAAATGACCATTTTTTATTATTTTACATAACTGTTGGAATTAAAGTTCAATTATCTATAGGTGTCTGCACCCAAGTTGAACTTTTTTCCTCTTTCCCCCCTTTTTTAACCTCTGAAGCAGCTTACAAACTGTAAACACTTGAATGGGGAATGATTAATACATTCCATTTATATAGAATAGTGCAAGCCCATGCATCCCAAAGCAACATGGAAACAGCTGCCAAACCTACTCACTTCATTTTTCATGGAATGGGAACAGCTGCTGAGTGTCTCATAAACATCTAGGGCAAGACATAAAGAAATTTCAAGGGAAATCCTTTCAAAGCAGGAAGTATAATATTCCCAAATCCTTGAAAAACCATCTTAGAAAGTGGTAAAATCCGGCAACACCATAAAAGTTATTATGAGTTCCAGGGAAGACAAGAGACTTTCCCAAAGTCACAAAGAGGTAGCAATAGATCTCATGTCTTCAGACGTTCGCATTCATTCTGTTTTTGATGCCAGCTTGACATAGCAGCATAGACCCAATTATCAAATCAATCATTCCAGCATCAAGGGCATTAGTTTGGAGGAAAGAGATAACCATAACCATTGATAGGTGATTTGTGAGCTTGTCTAATTGCTAAGATTTAGCCAGGAACTCTTTCTCCATTCTTCCTAAATTCCTAATCTAAACAAGTAATCTAAATAAGATAGATGCTATAAACTAAGGGAAATTCTATCAGAGTCAAATTGCTCAAGTATTCATCCTGACATGTATTTACCAAACACTTTTGAGTCCCATAGAGAAGACACTGGGTTGAATATGTTGTATATGTTGTGGAGGCAGAAGGTGTGGAGGTGGGGTGGGAAATAGATGATGTCTGCTTTCAAGAAATTTACAAACTCTGAGGAAGTTCCTAAGACATGTATTTTTCAGTGTTAACTAACAATAAATGTAGTATTAAATTCTACCCTGCCCTTTCTACTAAAGTCATGGGGAACATTCTATGTCCTTTGAACATAGTAGACCACACTGGCTTAAGTGTTTGGTAAATTTATGTCTGGATGAAAAGTTGAGACTCTTAAGCTATGACCTTAAATGCCTTATCTCGTTGTCCCTTTATATTTTTCAAATACTACTCATCTTCAAAATCTATCCCAATCCTCAGTTCATCTACAAAGCTTTCTTTGAAGTCTCCTCCACTGGCATTAACCTTTCAATGAGCCCTTCTAACATGTATTTATGGATTTTTTTTTTTTCTTGATGCTTAAGTGAATGATGCCTAATATAGTTAATTGATTGCTTTCTATGTTAGGACTTACTTCCCCAGCTACACTGAGCATCTGGGCAGTAAATACCTTCCATTTTCCTCAGTTCCCAGAAAAACACAATTTAAGGGCTCCGTGTATTTCAAAGGAAGAAATGTACAAATGCCCCTTCCCTTTGATTCTCCCATGGCCAAACAAGTCTACTCCAGAAACCTTTCCAGCTAACCATCTAAACCCAGTCATGATTGAGCTAAAATATACCTTAAGGGCAGGGGTTACTTTTTATTTTAATTTTACCACAGTTCCCCTATATGGGAAAAACCACTTGGTTCACCTACTTCATCCACTACTAGCCTGTGGGATGTGTGTGGAGGAATAGAATTTGGTGATAATTCATTAGAAAGAATCAAATTAGTCAAAATGGTATGAGATTATCTATCACTGAAGCACAGTATAATACAGAGAAGCACAGTCTAAGCTAATAGAAGAACAGCCTTTGAAAACTACAGCCAATTCATCAATTATCTTACCTGAAAATGCAAAAAATTCCAACAATCTGGCATGTACAGAGAGCAGGAGAGATTTTCAATGATGTGAACAGATCTGTGGAGTCCTGTGCTTTAAAGAATACTTATATGGAGAGCTCAGTGAACTGTAAAAATGATGATAGGAAAAGGAGAAAGTTGAGGAGAGAGAACAGGACTAAACTTAAATGATCCTTACACACACACACACACACACACACACACACACACACACACACACCCTCAACCATTAAAATAAAGGAAAGGGCTTACATGTTTGATCATTTAGGTCCCATTGGGAATACCCTCATGGCAGGTGAGGAATCTACCTGGAGAGTCTCCTCTTTGGCAGAGGCAAGTTTTAAAGAAGACATCAGCCAAGACTAATGCTCATGAACTTCCCTCAAAGGAACCACCTTGAGGGAGAATTTTTATTTCTTTTTGTTCTACTTTGTCTCTGACAGAATTAACATATGTTAACTGAAATAGAGTAGGAGAGAGAACAATACAGTAGGGTCCACTTAAACCCAGTTCAAAGCTGAAGCATATCCAGAGGAATACTAATCCAATCATTAAATGGTGACATGTACTTGTTCTAAATGTGTGGCTGGATCTTATGTAAGTGGCAGGTCTTTGCAGACTGTCACTGCTAAAAAGACCATCCCTAGCTATAAAGCAATGCACATTTCAATCCTTCAGGAAAAAGAGTCAAGACAATGTAGTTCATCTGAACCCTCACAGCAAGCAAAATTCTCACCAGCCTTCTTTCCAATTTACAAATATCCTTTGTTCCTTTCTTCCTGTTAGCTGATCATTCAATCAAACTTGCTTTCAAGTTGGATGACTATAGAGATTATGATTCAAATCAGAACAATTTCGATAGTGAAAGGTGATGCTAAACATTACAATTTATACAATGTTGAAATGATTACTGACTGTTAAATTGATTTTACTATATTTGTATCCTATTTCAAAACATTTTCAAAAATAAAAGTATTTCTTAAAATATAAAACCAACATACCTTTGTATGCTTAAGCAAAAAAATTTAAAACTTTACAGTATTTAGGCATTAAAAATATAATGAGCAGGGGCGCCTGGGTGCCTCAGTCAGTTAAGCTCCTGCCTTCGGATCAGGTCATGATATCAGGGTCCTGGGATGGAGCCCAGCATGGGTCTCCCTGCTCAGCAGGAAGTCTACTTCTAACCTCTGCCTCTCACTCGTGCTCTTTCTCTCTCAAATAAATAAATAAATAAACCTTAAAAAAAAATGAACAGTATAAGCTTAAATCAAGTACTTTAACCAGTTTCTTGGCCATTTTTGTCTTTAAAAATGTGTCATTCATGATTTTTTTTGAATAATGCATTCTTTCACAATAATATGGCTTTGTTATTGTTAAAGTTTTCTTTTATAAGATTACCTGTAAGCTTCTTCAAAGTGGCATTTTGTGATTAATAAATTTGAAATTTTTGAAAACTTCAAATTGACTCTGTAAAGCCTATTTAAAAGCAGCTAATGAATCATTGAACACTACATCAAAAACTTATTATGTACTATATGCTGGCTAACAACATAATAAAAAAATAAATAAAAATAAAAAAATAAAATCTTTAAAAAATAAATTAAAAAAATATGAAAACTCTGTTTCTAAATGTGACATATGCTTGTCAGCTGTCCATTCCATTAAATGAAAAATAGTCTCCTGTACCCAAATATTTCTGTCCCTTTTTAAGCTTCAATTTAGAGTTTATTTCTTCATCTAATACTTGTATAGGGCAAACTCTTTCAAATAACTTCTATGATTAATTTGTTATTTTCTTTTTTTTTTTTTAAAGATTTTATTTATTTATTTGACAGAGAGAGACACAGCGAGAGAGGGAGCACAAGCAGGGGGAGTGGGAGAGGGAGAAGCAGGCCTCCCGCGGAGCAGGGAGCCCGATGCGGGGCTCGATCCCAGGACCCTGGGACCATGACCTGAGCCGAAGGCAGATGCTTAACGGCTGAGCCACCCAGGCGCCCCAATTTGTTATTTTCTTAAATTGATAAAGAAAATAATGTATCATTTGAGTTTCATTCCAATACAGTAGAGAATAAAAATCTAACCAACTGATAAATTATTGAACACTACATCTGAAATGTTGGCTAGTTGAATTTAAATAAAAATTAAAAAAAAAAATCTAACCAATTCAAAATAGGGGCTTCATCAAAAAGTTTTCTCTACAAATCAATATCAAATCACAATCACAGAATTTCAAGTTCATATCTGGTATACAGCTAGATATGACTAGATGCCCCCCTTGTTTCATAGAGAAAGTTTTCACAATCTTTCAGCTTGCAAGCTTTGTTTAACTCAAATTCACTAAGAACTTCATAAATACTGATGTGCTGGTGCAGCCATTTTAGAAAACAGTTTGGCAGTTTCTTATATGGTTAAACAACCATACACTTACTAAATAATCCAGTAATTCCTAGGTATTCACCCAAGAGAAATAAAAAGTTATATTCACACAAAAACCTGTACCTGAATGTTTATAACAACTTTATTCATAATTGCTAAAAGCTGAATACAATCCAAATGTCCTCCAATTGCTAATGAATAAAATCACTGTGGTACATTCCTGTCATGGAGTACTACTTAACAACACAAAGGAATGAACTATGGGTACACACAGTAACACAGATGGATTTCAAATGAATTACCCTAAGTGAAAGAATCCAAATTCACAAGGGTACTACTACATAATTCAATTTCCATTCCCTTCTGGAAAAGGCAAAAATATAGGGATGGGCGTGGGGGTAGGGAGCAGATTGACTGTAAAGAGAGTAAGATTCTGATAGAACTATTATATAGCTTGAGTGCAGTAATGGTTTCATGGTTGTAGAAGCTTATCAAAATGAATAGAACTGTATACCAAAGAGAATGAATTTTAATGTATGTAAATACCACCTTAAAATAATTTCAAAAAAAAAAAGCATCTTAAAAATAAACAAAAAGTTCTTTAGTGTAGGGGTTACTTAGTAGTTGTATAACATTAGTATTAGTGTTGGAAAGTCCTGTAAAAAAATTACTAATATTCCCCCAGTGTGTTTTATTTTAGGTAATTAATATAATAAGGAGGACAGAAGACAAATCAAACTTAAAAGTTGATTAAAAAAAGTTGATGTGTTTTCTGTTCCACTACTTGAATATCTGAATGAAGATTTCCTATAGAATTTGAAGAAAATACAATAAAAACTGGAAGAATTTACAAAAAAACCCCCACCAAAATATTGTAATTATATAAGCTGACTTTAATTAAAAAAAAACAAAAAACACTTTTTAAAAAAAAAGATTTATTTATTTATTTGAGAGAGAGAGAGAAAGAGAGAACTTGAGCACAGAGTGGAGGAGCAGCAGAGGGAGAGGGAGAGAGTATCCCAAGAAGACTCCCTGCTGAGCATGGAGCCCAAAACGGGGCTCAATCCCATGACTCTGAGGTCATGATCCAAGCCAAAATCGAGTCAGATACTTAACCGACTGAGCCACCCAGGAGCCCCAAAACTCAAATATTTCTGATATCCAAATGAATCTGGGAAGCAAAAAGACAAAGTGAGTACTGCCACACTGAACTTTTTTTTTAATATATTCAACATCACCTTTGTCAAACAAATGTTGTAACTTAATTACTCTGCATGCATAAAAATCCTTGTAAATTTTGACAACTGCTGTGTCTATTTTGATTGGTGAAAAACTGCATGTTGTTTGGAGGAGATTATGAATGTGGATGTCTCACAAATAATGCCAGATACATTTCAGCTCCATAGATATAATTTAATAAGAACACTTAATTTAGTAAGAATGTAATGTTATAGCCCACTAAAATGTGCATTCTTATTACCACCACAAAAATTATTTTAAATGATGGATTTTTAAATTTACATTAATTACAATTTACATTAATTATCAAAATAATGTCACATTTCACCACTGACAGATGAAGTTTGAAATATTTTACTTTGACTCCATGAATTGGATAACAAATTAACTCATGATCGAAATGAATTGGTTTTATATTAGAAGCATCTGATGATAATGATGTAAAACAGGCATCATTAGCTGCTTGAAAAGTCTTTTTTATGCTAATGGAGGCCATATATTATCAGTTATTGTTTCATTTGTTATATAGTCACTGAAAAACTTAGAAATGAGAATGAGCAAAATTAAATTTAGAAGAACATTCATTTCATTTTTGATGAGAAATTTGTTAAAAACGCAAATCTTTGACCCCAACCCAAACCTACAGAAGCGGCAACTTTGGAGCTGGACCTCAGCCGTCTGTGTTTTAGCAAGCCCTCCAGTATATTCTGACACATGTGCATGTTCCACAGCCAGTTATATAAATGGAACGTCATGTCTCACAGAGGGCTCTGTAAATGCACCTTCTGCAGATAAGGTGCTGAATCATTTTCTCAGGCAAAGTCTTCATAAAACAGCTACCAATTATTGAGTCTAGAAATAGACCCATGCACATATTTTTAATTAACTTTTCAACCTAGGTGCCTAGGCAACTCAAAGAAGAAAGGATAACTTTTCAATAAATGGTATTGTAACAATTGGATGGCCATTGCAAAACAAAACAGAAACAAAGAAACCTCAATCCTATACCTTCCACTATATGCAAAAACGGACTCAAAATTGATCATAGGTCTTAAGTACTGATACTGTCAAACTTCCAGAACAACAACAAAAGGATAAAATCTTTATGACCTTGGGTATGGAAAGGATTTTCTTAAATAAGACATAAATAGCACAAACTATAAAAGTAAATCAATAAGTTAAACTTGATCAAAATTTAAGCTTTTCACTTTTCAAAAGAAACTGTTAATAAAATGAAAAGGCTCTCATGGTTCGTCTCCCCCACTGATTTCCCCCCCTTCATTCCTCCCTTCCTACTATCTTCTTTTTTTTTTTTTAACATATAATGTATTATTTGAGGGGAGGGGGGTGGGGGGATAGGTTAGCCCGGTGATGGGTATTAAAGAGGGCACGTACTACATGGAGCACTGGGTGTTATATGCAAACAATGAATCATGGAACACTACATCAAAAACTAATGATGTAATGTATGGTGATTAACATAACATAATAAAATACAATAAAATAAAAAAAATAAAATGAAAAGGCAATCCACAGCCTGGGGAAAATATATTTGCAAGATATATCTGGCAAAAAAAGCTTGTATCTTGTTATATATGTATGTGTGTGTATATACCCACTTAGAAATAAAATATTGGTCAAAATTTAAGCAAACATTTCACCAAAAAGAGATAGAGATGGCAAATAAGCACATGGAAAGATGCTTCCATCATTTGGCATTAAGAAAATGAAAATTAAAGTAAGAAAGTACTACACAGCACTAGAGTGGCTATGATTTAAAACAAAAACAAAAACAACTGACCATACCAACTGTTGGCATAGATAAGGAGGAAAAGGAACTCTTAGAAATTACAGGTTAGATTGGAAAATGGCACAACTGCTTTGAAAAAGTTTGACATTTTCTTAACATATACTACCATACAACACAATTATTCTACTCCTACGTATTTACCCAAGAGAAATGAAAACATACATTTACCCAAAGACTTGTACACAAATATTCATAACAGCTTTTTTTGTTGTTATAGCCAAACAGTGGAAACTACTCACATGCTTATCTATGGATAAGCAATGGATAAAAAATGGGTAAATATCTTGTAGTGTATCCATTCAACAGAATACTGCTCAGCAAGAAAAAAGAACAAATGATTGATACATGCCACAACATGAATGAATTTCAAATAATTATGCTGAGTGAAAGAAGCCAGGCCTCCCTAAACACCAACAAGAGTATATACTCTAGGATTATTTTATATAAATTTCCTAAAAATGCAAACAAACCTATAGTGACAGAAAGCAGATCAATGGTTGCCTGGGGACAGGATGAGAGTGGGTGGTAGGTGAGGAAGAGCGAGGTTGCAAAAGTGCCCAAGAAAACTCCTAGGGAAATGGATATATTATCTTGGTTGTGGTGATAATTTCACAAATGTACACATGTCAAAACTCATCATATTAAATTCTTTAAATGTGTTTATTGCACTTTGATTATACCTCACTGAAGTTGGGAAAAGAAAAAGAAAAATCTGATTAACTGCTATATCAGATAGTATAAACCATGAATTCTCCAAGCAAACCAAGATGTGTGGTTAACTCTAATTTATGGACACACGTACTTACTTATATTGTTAATTTTTAATGTCCTTTCAGCTCTTAATGTGTACCTCTCTTTCAAACAATCTATTCCTAGTCATTCCTGATTCCATTTCTCTTTTCTACATTTGCTTTTAGCACTATTTACCTCTTTTCTTTCAAAAAGTATCACATTCTACATTTGCATTTACATCCATTGAATTGTTTCTCTCCCTCCATGAGATTATAAGAAACATGAGTTCTAGAATCTTCCTCCTCACTCTTATATTCTGTGTCTGGTATTAATGCCTAATTAATATTGGTTGAAAGAATAAACTAATCTGATAAAGAGCGAAAAAGGTATTCTACCCTTCTAATTTATGCAATCAGTAAAATAATTGTCATAATATTTTACATTAAAATATTTGCATATGAAGAAACACTCCCTCATTTACTATTGTGTTTGATCACTCTAAGAACTCAGTGCAAAAATGCAAAACAAATAAAAGTACCTCCTTTTATGAATGAGCCTGGAACTCAAGAGATCACAGAAACAATCAAGCAGTGGAAATAAGTCCTGAACCCAAAGATGTGACACCCAGGCTACTGTCTTTTGCACTAAGCCACAGCTATTGCTTTAAAGGTCCTACTTCATCTCATTCGTGGATATTTCAAGTGCCTCCTAACCCAGTGATTATTAACCATGGATGCATACTGAAAACATCTGAACAGTTGGATTCATTCATTCATTTATTCATTCATTCAATACTAATACTGCTGTCCCACTTTCAGAGATTCTGATTAATAGATCCAGGATGCCTGCTGGGCATAAAGAGTTGTCAAAGCTCTCCAGGTGATTTGAATATGCAGCAAAGTTTTGAGCCACTGGTTTTTCTGGCCTCAGTCTGGAGAATTATACGACCTCCAGTTCATTCTCAGCCTGAAGCAAGTATCATTGATCCCAAACACAAATATGTTTCGCTTGCCCACTTGAAAGCCTGCCATGCTGCCATACAAACTACAAGGTGTCCCATAGTCCAGACTCCAGACCGCAAAAAATACCTGCTTGGCTAAAAGAATCAGAAATAACCAATTCAATGGTTGGGGTAGGGGAAAGATAAGATGAGCCCAGAATATCTAGTGCCAATTATTAAGAAAATGCTAAAAGAAAATGATGAAGGCATGCCAAACCACAGCGGACAATTTGAAGGTACTCTCACCGGTTAATTTGAGCCTCAAAATAAATGACAGTCAGTAATCGATGGTAATAGATTACCTAAATTAAGAATCTATGATTATATAATGATAATAAATAATGGAGGAAAAGGGAAATCCCTTCTTTATAACTGAATGCCAATTAATACATTTAGAAGATGGAGTTAGAAAAGATCAGCATTTTCAATGACCACATTTATAACTGATTCAGGCAAAAAGTTTAAAAAAAAAAAAAGGATGCTAATGTCAGTGGGTCAAAGTTTTATAAGGAAACCAGATTTTGATATAGTCTCACAATATCTCCTCATAAAATACTTATTGTAATATTTAGCTTATTTTATTTTTACAAGTAAAAAACTTTATAATGGACAGGTCTGGCTGACAGCACCTTAACCAAGTGATCCCAGTTAAGATTACCGATAAAATGACATTTTGTGCCTCTGGATGTGATGTTCTGAGAAGGACCCAGTATTGCTTATGTGATATTCCTGTCAAAAAATGCAAAATGTGAATCTAATCATAAGACAACATCAGACAAACCCAAAGTAAGAGACATTCTATTAATTTGTACACTCCAAAAATGTCAAGAAAATCTAAGAACTGCTCTAAATTAAAAGAGACCAAAGACACCTGACAACAAAATGTCATGGGTGTTCTGGGATTGGTTATTAAATTGAAAGGAGGGTGGGAGCCCAACACCTATAAAGAACATTATTAGGTCAATGGCAAAATATGAGGATAAAGTGTGGCTTAAATAGTAGCATTAAATCAATGCTAAATTTCCTGATTTCAATAATTGTACTATGGTTATATGTAAGAGAATATTCTTGTTCTTAGGCAATACACACTTAAGTGTGTGAAGTGTTGTTAAAAAGGCAACATGACGACAACTTATTTTCAAATGGTCCAAAACCAAAATTACAGGGAGAGGGAGAAGGAAGGAGAAGGAGGGATAGGTGAGGGGAAGGAGGAAGAAAGGCGAGGGGAGAGGGAAAAGGGGTGGCAGAAAGATCACTGGGGCAAAATGGAAATAGTACTTGTTACTATTCCAACAGATTTTCTCTAAGTTTTAAATTTTATCAAAATAAAAGTGACAAAAATCAAACAAACAAAAGAGGGTGCTCAGCTCTGCAGCCTGTTCTTCCAGACCGCCTGCTCACACCCAGTCTACGGAGACTCCGCTGCACCCCGAAGTCACTATGCTCATCGTTGTTGATGCAGAACCACTTCTACCCCCTGGAATGTACGACTCTTCTCTCTCTTGGGTAATTCCTACTCATTTTTTCAAACTCACTGCAGGTATTCTGAATTCTGTGGAGCTTTCCATGGCTATCCCCAGCCCACCTGCCTTGTCTGGGTGTCCCTCCCACATGCTCCCATAGCACACCCTGTGCCCTCCTCTTTCGCAGTTCTGTCCACACTATCCCACTGTTCATCTCCTCCACTGGACAGTGAGTGCTTCATCTTCAGTTTCTTACACACACACAAAAAGCATGTAATCAAATATTGATGAATCAATAGGTGAATGAATGCCCTCCATTAAGCAAAATATTAACATCAAACAAGGGATATGTTTTAGTATATCTTTTGAGAATGGGAAAAGAATATTGCTAAATTAACCTATTTCCATGATTTTTCATTTGGTGTATACTGTCATCATATTTTATATGCATTTCATTATATAAATGCTAATAGAACCCTTAAAATTTTTATCTTCTGACAAAAATAATTATTTTTCCTCTTCCAGTTTCTAAGAAGACAAACTCCTAACAAGTGGAAGGGCATTTTTTTGGTGAGCACAAATCATTTCTCTGCCAACATCCTCCTATTGAAGCATGTATTGATGATGGATATGACTGGGCTGTGGCAGAGTTGAAATATTCTTCATAGGGAAACAAGGATACAGAGAGCCTGGGAGGAGGATCCAGAAGAAGGATGAGGCTGATGACTGTCCATGGGAAAGGATGGGAGGGAAAGGGAGAGACTAAGAGACACAGAAGCTGAAAGGGAATAACTGGGAAGAAGAGATGTTCTGGTACAATAAACATTTGCTGAATGGATACATGAGAGTGTGATGTGTATTTGGAAAGTGAAGTTTTGTGTACTATAAAATCCTCATTCATCTTTGCCACAAAACCTTCAGTAAGATACTTTCATTAATGTCTGGTAGAACAGATTGGGCAAGTGGCAGGATCGGGGAGATGGATGACTCATTCAGCAAGGGGGAGGCTGGTACATGGGAGCCTACTCCCTGCCCCTTTTGGGGCATATGACATGGACACTTGACCAATAGGCACACACAGAGCCATAGTGATTTTTTATAGCTAGTGCCCATTTTGATTGGCCAGGGCAATATCAAATATTTTTAATATCTCTGATAATAATGTAATAGAATACATGTGATAACACAATATGATAATACAAGAAGAAATTTGCTAAAATAAATTTGAAAGACAAAATAATTTCATATAAAAAGCTATCTGGGAAGAAGAGATTCATCACATAAAATGAACCAATTAGGGCTTCAGTAAATAAGTGTTTCTGGCGTTCAAATGTCATGAAATATTGGGACCAGAAATGATGAGGTGGGATCATTTTATAAGACTTTCTAAAATTTATATTCTGGGCTATTGTTATATATTTAATTATGTTAAACACATGCTTATTGAGGAGATATGTTGAGGTTCTACCCTCAAGGAGCCTGTAATCTAGAACAACAAATTAATACATAAATAATAAAAACAGTGTATTAACACTTACAAATATGAATGTTTTTGAGTGTTAAATAATCTGAACATTAGATTCCAAAATAAAGTCATGGAAACAAAATCTAGAGAGAAAAATAAAAACCTCACTAATCTCATTAAAGATAAAGGCAATGCATAGTCTAAGAATACTAGCTGGGCCAGGGGCCACTCCACCCACCAACACATCCACAGAAGTAGTGAATCCACCACAACAGTAAGATGTATGCAGCCCACACAGGGCACACCACTGGAGCACCTGGCTTTCATGGCTAGGCGGTTATCACACTGATGGGCTTTAAGAACATTTCTTAAATAAGGCCACTTCTTCAAGAGCACGAGAGATAGCTGAACATACACTGAGCAAGTGAGATTTATTCCAGGAATATAGGATGGTTAAATATCTGCAAATCAATCAATGTGATATACCACATTAATAAAATGAAAGATAAAAATCATACAATCATCTCAATAGATGCAGAAAAAGCATTTGACAAAATTCAACAACCATTTATGATAAAAACAAAGTGGGTACAGATGAAATGTACCTCAACATAGTAATAGAAATAGATGACAAACCCACAGCTATCATCATACTCCATACTCAGTGGTGAAAAGCTGAAAGCTATTTTTCCAAGATCAGAAACAAGGTAAAGATGCTCACGCATGCCACTTTTATTCAAAATAGTATTGGGAGTCCTAGCCACAGCAATTAGGCAAAAAAAATAAAATTATCCAAATTGTAAAAGAAGAAGTAAAACTGTCACTATCTGCAGATGACATGATAGTATATACAGAAAATCCTAAAGCCTTCACCAAAAAATTATTAGAATAAATGATTCCAGAAAACTTGCAGGATATAAAATCAATATACAGAGATTTGTTGCATTCTATACACTAATAACAAGCTATCAGAAAGAGAAAGTGAAACAATCCTATTTACGATTGAATCAAAAGGCACAAAATACCTAGGAATAAGTGTAATCAAGGAGGTGAAAGACCTGTACTCTGAAAACTAAGACATTGACGAAAGAAACTGAAGACACAAATAAATGGAAAGATAAACTGTGCTTATTGAATGGAAGATTTAATATTGTTAAAATGTCCATACAACCCAAAGCAGTCCACAGATTCAGTGCAATTCCTATCCAATACCAACGGAATTTTTCACAGAACTAGAAAAAATAATCCTAAAATTTGTATGGAACCACAAAACAACCCAAATAGCCAAAACAATCTTGAAAAAGAAGAACAAATCTGGAGGTATGCTGTTCCCAGATTTCAAACTATACTACAAAGCTATAGTAATCAAAAAAGTATGGTACCAGCACAAAAACAGACACATAAATCAGTAGAACAGAACAGAGAACTCAAATAAATTCATGCTTATCTGGTCAATTAATCTATGACAAAGGAAGACTATCCAATGGGGAAAAGACAGTCTCTTCAATAAATGGTGCTGGGAAAACTGGACAGCTACAAAAGAAAGAAGCCAGACCACTTTCTTAGACTATACACAACTATTAACTCAAAATGGAGTAAGGACCTAAATATAAGACCTGAAACCATAGAACTCCTAGAAGAAGACATAGGCAGTAAGCTCTTTGACATCAGTTTTAACAAAATATTACCCGGATCTGTCTCTACAGGTAAGTATAACAAAAACAAAAACAAACCAGTGGAACTACATCAAACTAAAAATCTTTTGCACAGGAAAGAAAAGAAAACCATCAACAAAACAAAAAGGCAACCTACTGAATGGGAGAACAAATTTGCAAATTATGTATCTGAAAGGGGTAAACAACCAAAATATGAAAGAACTCATACAACTCGATATTAAAAAAATAATCTATTTTAAAATGAAAGGAGGATCTAAATAGACATTTTTCCAAGTAAGATATATACATGGCTAATAGGCACATGAAAAGATGCTCAGCATCACGAACTGTCAAGGAAATGCAAATCAAAACCACAATGAGATACCATCTCATGTCTATCAGGCTATTATCCAAAATATAAGAAATAGTAAGTTTCCACAAGAATGTGAAGGAAAAAGTACCCTCATGCATGGTTGGTGGGAATGCATTCACTATGGAAAGTAGAATGGGAATTCCTCAAAAACTAAAAATAGAACTACCATACTATCCAATAATTCCACTTCTAGGTATTTATCTGAAGAAACTGAAAACACTAATTCAAAAAGATATATGCACCCTTTGACTTAGTCACTATCTAAATGTATGACCTTTTGAGTAAGTCACTAAGCCCATCTAAATAGCAATTTTCTTTTGCATAATGAGGGGTAGGATAAGACCAGGGGTTTTATATATTCTACAAAAAGGCCCTATGTGGTGAAAGAGTATCAGTTTGGCAAAACTCTGTGTCCTCCACTCACTCTGCTAACCAAAGCAGTCCTAGTTTTCTATATCCTATATATTAGGAATTCTGTTTCTGTTTTGTTTGCAAGTTTCTATCACTAAAAATGGAACTAAATTTCCTCTAAGTCATGTTCTAGCTCATAATAGACGCTGACATTTCTTAGGAGAAGGCAGTCAGAGGTGAAAACTGGTAAATGTATCCATGAATGATCCACTTTGTCTGTAGGATATAATGTCTTTAGGGTATAAACTCCTAAGGAAATCCTTTTACGTTGAGAATTGTGCTACATTATGTATTTCTACAACTTTCCCCAGCTGTTCACATTCACTTGTTTTTTCTGCTAGAATTAAAACTCTCAATTGCTCTTTTCCAAATTTCTACCCAATTAATAGCCAGGATTTCAAGCAAGCAGAATCCAATTAACATATTTAATACATCCATCAACTACTAATTTAATTAGAACATTTACTAAATTGCCATCACTGCACCCAAAGCTGGATAAGTATCTTGAATACTTTGGGGAAGTCAGGATTGCAACATAGAGATGTTTTATATCTTTAAGGGCCTAAAATTGGAAGAAAATAAAATAGCCTGTTTCTTCCATCTTTTTCACTCTCAGGTAATTTGGAAAAGTTGACCTCCTCCTAAAAATGTTAGATCATAAACTGGCTTTTCCAGTGGCCAGACAGCTCTTTCCATTTTCAAGCATATGTTTAATTTCTCTAGAACTACTATACCCTTAGTTCAGTTGTTCTCTTTACCCACTAATCATGAGCTCGTCTTAATAAACCAGTGTTGGTTATACTATGCTATGCTATATTAGATTATGTAAGGAAATGACATTAGTTGTTACTTAAAAGTCCAGTCTAGTAAATAACTAATACAAGTTCCACTTTTTGATACCTCACCCTCCCACAAAGCAGATATCACTAATCAATTACTGCACTTCTCCTTGCATCTAAGACTTGTTCAGTGCCCTCCCATCTTTCTTTTCTAGTCTCCTTTGAAACCCCAAGACTGACCATTATTACCAAATACCATAGATACTCAAACTCCTCCCTCGATGCCATGTCTAGATTCTCATATTCCTCTTTTATCACTCTCAACTAAACCTAGACATCTTAATACTTTTGTGGATGATGAACACAAACTTCACAAACCCAGTTAAAAGAAAAAAAAATCAGCATAGGTCACAGCTCCAAATGAGCAGCATGTACTACAATAAAGCTTTTTTTTTCTTACCAAGTCCCCTCCTACCACACTCCCACTTTTTCAGGACACTCCAACTCTCCTTTCTCCAGGGATACTCTCCTCCTGAAAGCTTAAGTGTGGGCAATTACTTGGCAGAGCAAGATAACAGTGCAAAAATCACCTCTGCTGTTAGACTCCCCGGTCCCCTCAGGGTAGATGTTAATTATAGCTTTCCGAGGCAACAAGTAAAGTAACTGGGTAGGGAGCACTGAGATTAGGTGGATTGATTTATCTGAGCTCTGCTGGTTCTTCTAGGACCTGTGCTCAAAGGGGTGAGGAATTTATTGATTCTAAAGCAACACAAACTATTCAAGGAGATGATTTAGCAAAACAGGAGTATAGGCATCTCAGTCAGGTAAACCCGGTTCCAATCTGACCTCTGACACTCACTAGTCCAAGGACATTGACCAATTCTGTTTCTTCTTTTGCAAGACAATGTTAGTAACTATTTCTCACAGGATTGGTGAGACAAATTTATTAAATGAGATTCATTCATTCATTTCATCCATTAAATGAAATCACATTCATTAAATGAGATTATGAATATAGGGTTCCCAGCACATTCCTTGGCAGAGAGTAATCGTATAATAAATTTGTACCAAATTCTATCAACATGCAACTTCAAATAAAAAGATGACAAGTTTTTCTTGTTAACTAGGTGCGTCCAAGAAACAGTAATGCCTAGACACACTAGCAGAATCACAGTGGATCTCAAATTTTCTCATGGGATATAATAAAGCTAAAGGTTTTACACAAACCTTATACTCAATAAATCACTTGTTTTCTCAATTCTAACATATTAGTTTTTGTAAATTCTTACTATTCCTGAAATGAGTTTTAAAATTGATGCTTACATTTAACATGCAACTATTTTCTCTTGAAAATTTGTATTGAAATCCATAGGGTGTCTTGTAATCAATGGTGTTTTAATTACACAATTAAGGGAAATAGTATTATTAAAAATGTATCATCTCCTTTAAGAGATGAGCACAGCTATGCTCTCAGAAGCCTAAAAGACCTAGTTGATTGTCCCAGGTGTCACCAAATTTTTCCTTTGAATTTTTACTATGTCCTTGAGTCTCTCTCACTTGATTCTTTACTACATCACTACTTTCTAACTACTATTTTCTGATCACTTGCTATGTTCCAAGTACAGTGCCAAAGGCCTTATAAACATCATTTTATTTTACTGCTTACAGCTCTAGAGGTGGAAGAACTTAAAGGGGAGGATATAGAGGCTCTGATGGAAACACTGAGGTGCAGACAGGTGAAGTGACATGGCTCTAGTTTACAGTATCTGAAATGGGGGTCAAGTTTAGGTCTGACTCCAAAGCTGTGATTCCTGAGCATGACCAAAGTTCCTTGGTGATAAGAAAAGGGCTTTAACAAGGAAAGCAATACCATAGTTCCCATAGGGATAACCTCAGAGATAGGGCATAGTGGAAAGCAGAGGAGGATGCTGTCAAAGTAGCTCCAGAGAAAGAAAATTATCAAAATCAAAGTATGTATTGTGTACCTTAACATTATTTTTCAATCAGTGAAGAGTATATATTTTAAGATATATACTTTAGGCTAAATGGAATACAATATGCAATGGAAAACAAGATTGATATTATGAAGAATGTATTTAATAAACTTATTCTCTATATTTTTATATTTTAAAAACAATACTTCATTAAAATTGATAGTGGAAAATATTTTATCAGGGCCACAATTCAAAATGGAAAGTTTCATCTTTTAAACCATGTGGATGTAAAAAAAATTCTAGGGTAAAAATAGTAAATGATAGAAACATTAAGATATAGCAAAAAAGAAGGAAAGAAAGAAGAAAGACAGAAAAAAAAAGAAAAAAGAAAGAAAGAAAGAAAGAAAGAAAGAAAGAAAGAAAGAAAGAAAGAAAGAAAGAAAAAGAAAGAAAGAAAGAAAGGAGAAAAAACTACAAAGGTAAGATAAACAAGCAATAATTGGCTAGTGTTCATGTTACATTAACTAATTTTAAATCACTTACCTGTTGCATCCATAAAATATCTCCAATCACCTACTTTACTCTGACAAAGTCTAGAGCAACCCTGAATCTTTATTTGCTGGCTTAGGCCAGCTATCCCAAAGCAATTATCAGTATCTTCAAATTTTTCCCAATTTGGACAGTAAATTGTACAGTCACCCTAATAATACTCAAGGAGTTTTGACTTTTTATTCTAGCCCTGCCAATTATAAACCATAAAATCTTTTTTATTCATCAGATTCCTTTAAATGGCAATTTCCCCATATGTACTAGTAGAGATGTTTATCATAGTTCACTCTTTAACAAGCACCAGGGAGTTGCAGAAGCTTAGAAGGTAAGCGTAGATGTTGACTGCCTCCTTCTACCAGAGTTCCTCCTCCTGAGAACACTTGCTAGCTTGACCCACAAAAATGTATTAATTCAAACTCCAGTGAGGATTGAAGAGAGCGTGATGGATATTCTGACAGGATTAAAATTAGCTAGTGCTCTTGGCATCTTACTATATTGGTAGAGTTTTCTCCTTGAAGCAACATTTTAACTCCCAAATATCACCTTATAGTGGGATGTCTTCTTCAGAGCACTGAGTAATCCAGTGTTGTGTTTTGCATCCCGCAGATTTATCTTCCACTACTTGAAATTGTGACACTTTGGAAGGAGACATTCTGGGAAGACCAAGCCTTTTCTATGACAACACGTTGCTTTCCACTGCACCAGCCTTCTTGGGAGGAGGATGTGGGCTACCATCAATAAGGAGAGGTGTTGGCTATAAACTGCTTATCTATCAGCGAAATGTCTTTTATCAACAACATGTCTGGCCAACCACAATTTCTGAATTTTTTTATGACAGAATTACTCTTTTGGACAAAGACATTTTTTTTTTTTCTCTAGGTCCAGATGTGGCCTGGTAAGAGCTTTTAACAGTTTTTATTAGGCACCCAGCATCCATCTCTCTTTTATTTGCTCTTTATAGAACTCTACATAATTTCAGGAAGCTGTGCTTTTTATATATGACTCAAGGAAAGGTGACTTCACCAACCTAATTCAGGTACACGTTTAATTGGTCCAAGCAAGCAGCCCATGGTCTTTTCTGGATGACTGATAGGGGTCAGAGGTGACCTCATTTGGTACAAATGGAAGGTCTCAGTCCATGCTTGGTTCACTAGGTTCTCTCTCAGTCTGTGTGTCCGTGTCTGTCTCTTTTCTGCAGGACATAGAAAACACACTACCTAGCCCCAAATATCAATAACACCCATACCGTCACCACAAAATAATCAGCATTACAATGAAGTGAATACTAAGGAAGGCAGAATGGAGATAAGGAAAAATCTTGGGTCTGTGGTAATATTACTGAGCCTAACCTTCCTCTGAACTTTCAGTTACAGACATAATAAACATAACATTGTTTATGTAGATTTGAGTAAAAGATTTTGTTTCTTGCCTCCAAAAGTATACACATGGATTCATTGTTTGGGGAGGCATAAATGATTGATCAGAGGTAACACGGAAGGTGAAACTGTCTTAGTGAATGGCAACAAAATCGACCCAACCAGTCAAGCCCCAAATCTGGAAATTATCTTTGGTTTCTTTTTATTATTTCTCACTTCAAAAATATTAGAAACTTGTGTCTATTTGCCTTCAAGATATTCTGCATTCCGTCTATTTTCCTTGAACTCCATCCTTGCACATGTATACTGTGTTTTGTGTCTGGGACATGACCATATCCATCCAAATGACCTCCCACTACCACTAATATCCCACTCTAGTTGTGTTCATCCATGCCACAGAGATAATTTTTTAAACCTTTTAATGACTTTCCATCATGTTTGGGATAGAAGCTGTATATCTTATCAGGACACACAGAGTCCCACATGACCTGCCATCCACCTATGCAACCTTTTCTCTGTTTCCAACACTTGTTCTTTCTCAGCCACACTGGTGTCTTTTAATTTGTCTGCTTAAGTTTATTTCTGCCCCAGGGTCTTTGCACTTTCCTTTTCACCTAGAATGCTTTTCCCTTGGCATTTCATGGCTGAGTCCTCATCCTTCAAGTTTTAGCTTATTATTACCTCCTTGGAGAAATATTTCTTGACCACCTCCTGTTTCATCATTTTACTTTGCCCTATTAAACATTGATCATGTCATCTATGTGTTTCCTTTATTGCTACTGTCAAAATCTAATTCCATTCTATTATTTGTATGTGTTTGTTTAAGTCTGTCTCTTTCTCAACAAGATCAACTCTATCGAGGGAGAAATCTTAATGGTTATATCTACCTGAGACACTGACTTAGGAGGTAACTGGCTATGGCATGTTTAAAACCTTACTGTGAATTCTTGGATACTCTTTCTATTGAGAGGTGGGATGCATGTTTCTTGCCCTTAAATTTGGGAAAGCTTTGACAAATATGATTCAGTGGAAGTGATGCTTTGTGACTTTTGAGAGGAATATAAGAGATCATGCAGATTCTGCCTTGTTTACTGGGAATGCTCACTCATGGAGCCCTGAGCTGCTACATAAGAACTCCCTTTCTCTGAGATTGCCATACTACAAAGGTCACACATAGGTTCTTCAGTAGACAGTCTAAGCTCATATCCTTCTTTAGCTATCCCAACCCAGGATCCACTATGTGAATAAAGGTTCTGTCTTGCAAGTAGATCCTCCAGCCTTGGATGAACCAGACTTCAGATATTCACACCATCCCAGGTGAGGCCATGAAAATTATAAAATCATACAGCAGAGAAAAATCTGTCCTTCCTGTTGGTACCTTTTCTGATTCCTAATGTGTGAAATCATTAAGCGTAATTAAATGATTGTTTTATCCCACTAAATTTTAGGATGTCTTCTAATAGAACAATAGATATCCAGAACAATAGCCCCCATCAAATATTCAAAAATATTTGTTGAATGAGATTGAACACCCTTCCTTGTAGGCACACTAATCCAGAAACCTGGCTTCTAGTCCAAGCTCTACCACTCATGTATTATCTGATCCTGAGAAAATCCTTCCCATCTACAGGTCTCAAGTTTCTCCATGTACAATGAGGTGATAGGACTACATAAATTCTTTGGTTCCTTACACTAAATTCCTAGGCTATACATGAGCACTAAGGATTCTAGCAACAAGGAGAAAGGAGAGCAGCCAGAAATAGGGGTTCTCCCTTCTCTTGGAATTTAAATCAGCTTAAAGGATGTCTTCCTCAGGAGTTCTGAGTAGGTTGTGGAGGAAGAGAGGGTTTGACAAAGCACACATTTTCCTGATCCTGACTATTCCCAAGGGAACAATCTTTGTCCTTAAAGCCAGATCATGTGGGAGTACAGGGGCTCAGTGGACAGATGGGTTAATGGGGGAGAGGGAGAGAGAGAGACTGCAGATGAATGGCTCCTGAAGGCTTCTGTTTTCTTTTTTTTTTTTTTTTAAGATTTTATTTATTTATTTGACACAGAGAGAGAGACAGCTAGAGAGGGAACACAAGCAGGGGGAGTGGGAGAGGGAAAGGCAGGCTCCTAGCCGAGCAGGGAGCCTGACGCGGGGCTTGATCTCAGCACCCTGGGATCATGACCTGAGCCGAAGGCAGATGCTTAATGACTGAGCCACCCAGGTGCCCCAAGCCTTCTGTTTTCTATAGAAACCATTTTCCTTGTTTCTTTCCAAGATTCTGAAATCTCTTTCTTTCTACAGTACTGACTCCAGAATCTGGAAGATGGAACTATGACTGCAGTATAAATGTGGTAGAAAGACTGCTAGGTCTGTGGCTGCCCCCAAAGTTGAGAAGCCCTGATCCAGTCACTTCTCTGACCTTCTGTTGTGTAAAATGAGAATAATGATTCCCCTCAGCCCGTCTTCATTAGGAAATGGAAGTGCCTCCCCCAGGGCTCACAGAAATGAAGTGGAAGTAGGACAATAGCATGGGTCTCCTGATTCATAATCCAGTGTAATTTTATTACACCAGTCCCCAAGCCCACCCCTCATGGACCACTCAACATAGGTATCACGTTCTAAAGAAGGAGAAGCATGGATAGCCAGGTATGAGAGACGTAAACACAATTTTTATCACCCTTGGGGTTTCTGTGAGATTAGTCACTGGGGATAGATCTTGGAGTCTGATTGGATGAGGAACTAGTGAATGAGAAAAGAATTTCTGGGAGGTCATTCCCATCATGAGTAAGGGTAGGTAGGGTGGTGCTCTCAGCTTGTAGACTTTAAGTGGCCATGATTCAGATCCACATGAACAGGGCAGAAGCACTTTCTGGGAAAAAGAATTAAGAAGACTTCTGGGGGCATATCTCATCTAAATGAATCATTAAAACAAAGGGCTTGGCCCACATCATTGTCCGACACTGCGTTATGGATCATTGTCATTCCTTCTGCCAAGTTCAGAGGCAGCCTGAGAATCTTTCCCATCACAGTGGTACAGCAGCCACAGCACAAGATGAGTGCTAGCTCATGAGACCAAGAATGTTTTTTATCTCTGCACTCAGACTTCCTCATCAGAGGGCAAAAGTGATTCAGAATACGGTCTGCATTCAGTAATCAGATTTTTTCCAAGCATAGCCCCCTCTAAAAGACACAAAGATAAATATGTCTATAGGAACAGGTATCTGAGGTGGGGATATTTGAGCAAAGTCATCCAATTAGATACAAAACCTGGGCTTCCATTACCTTGCAATGTCCTACAGTTAGAACAGGCTAGATCAGCTGTAAGAAGCAAAACAAGAGGCACAATTTTATATGATAGGATTCTCTTTCATTTTGCCTGTTTGAATTTAAATGAATTTCACGGAGGGAGTTAGTACAGAACACACAAAAATGTTTTCATTGGCTAGTTGATCTACAGGTTTCTTGTAAGCATAAGAATAAAGAAATAACAGAATTTTTATAAATTAAAGTATTATATAACATAAGGGATTATTACCACCAGCAGTCTGAGTGTACCTTTAAAATTCTGATGTACTTTCAAGAGTCCGGGCAAATAAACTAGGAGAGGGTGGGTATTTATTAGGAAACTGAGCAACGATTCCACCTGATCAAATTAGCTAAAATAAATTTAACTTTAATCAATCTTTTCCTGGTCAGAGAGGATGGAATTAAATCAGAATGCAAGCGAAGGAAAGACTCCCATCATGTGAAGACACTACACGTGGAATATAGTGTACTGGTTACTGGGAGTAGCCCCATCACAATGAGGCAGGGAGGAGAAGAAGATAAGGCAAGGCAAGCACATAGGCTAACATGCCACCATACTCATCTCCCAAATACAATGCAGACATTACAATTTAATCGTAGTACTCTTTTCTGTTAAGAATTGATGTGGTCTCAGAAACCTTTCCTAAAAATAATGCAGGCTGCTACAGTGGCCAGCTGAACTTGACCTATGAGGTAAGACTTACTGGCAGAATGTTAGGAACTAAGAATGATCTGAGACGTAAGACATCTGTGTTCTAGTCCCAGCTTGGCCACTGACCTACTCTCTGTACTGTGGACAAATTTCTTTTCCTCTCCTGATATCAGCTGTCCCACCTGTGAATATAACAAAAATCTCAATATTGCCTTTGTTAGAATCACTGCCTTGGAATCATTGCTGGAATCAACCTTACAGAGTAGCTATGCTTGCCAAGACATCCAATGAAATGGTGTGCATGTTGGGGGTAAAGGGGGTGAGTATTTCCCTGATGCCTTTGTAAAGTTATATTAAATTTGTATGGTCAGGGATGCCTGGGTGTCTCAGTTGGTTAAGCGTCTGCCTTTGGCTCAGGTCATGATTCCAGGGTCCTGGGATGGAGCCCGGCGTTGGGCTCCCTGCTCAGTGGAGAGCCTGCTTCTCCCTCTTCCTCTGCTGCTCCCCCTGCTTATGCACTCTCTCTTGCTCTCTGTTAAATAAATAAAATCTTAAAAAAATTGTATAGTCAAATAGAAGCAGAAATAATATCACCTCGAATTGCTATCACCTGCTTTCTCTCCATTCTAGCCGGCTTAAGTCTAGCCACTGAAGCATCGTTAGAGAGAATTCTGGGGCATTGCAGAAGGACGCAAGGGATCCTGAGGAAATTGGAAAACCTCGGTTTTGCTCCTCACTAGCTGTGTGACTTTGTTACAACACTTTCTCTAGGATGCTACTTATTCCGAATGTATCTACATCTGTGCTCCATACTCCCAGCTTCTAAAAGGGATACTGTAGTGTGCCATAAAACCAATGGACAACCAGATTGTTTTGCTCTTGTGAACCTCAACTATGACTTGTGGAACTGGAGCCAATCCATGGAAGGCTCTTGGGTGGAGATGTTTCACAGAGACAGGATTTGGGCAGCAATGCTGCTTCTGCTCAAGGTGAGGAGGCAGAGATAAGTGTTCAAGAGAGCACAAAGCAGAGGGCCCTTTAGAGATGGAGCTATTTGCCTAGGCTCCAAGTGTATAGTTTTTATTTCTAGTTTAACTGAGGCTCTGAGGGGCATCATCAACTGTCCTGGATTCTTTGAGCTCTCCCTGTCCTTACCACAAATTGTCTTTTGTTGCTGCCAGCTTGAACAGGTTTCTGGTCCTGCAGCCAAACCTTATTCTGTTAAATGAGGGAGAAATTATGAAGAAGTGGTTTGGACTAAGAGATCTCTGAAGTCATATTCATGAATCTATACTTGTTTCTTTCCACATTGATTAACTCAGTTTCAACCATGAAGTTAACGTGGGGTCAGCTGACTGGTTTCTTGTGGACCACAGCCTCATTCTTCTCATCCATTCAATTTTTCAGAGCATGTAGCTGAGTCCTGTGTGAACTCACCACTCAGTCCTTTATGAGGTTTCCTATGATCCCATTCTCCCAGAATCATCAGTCTCCTCTGTGCCTGCCTCTTTTACCTCTTTGCTGCCCTATACTAGAATTATTTTTCCAACAAGTTTATGAATGCAAAATTAACCCTCAGGCACTCAAGATGACCCCTTAAGACTGACACATTTCTAAGAATCCCTTCAAGTGTAGTCATCTCAACCAGTTTCCCAAAATTATTAAGGACATAGGCTCTGGGTTTGAATCCCAGCTTCACCAATTACTGGATATGCAACCATGCAATAATTACTTAAGCTTTCTGAACCTCAGTCCCTTTATGAAGTTAAATCGAATCATGTATGTACTTACTTAGCACAATTCCTTGGATATTAATAGTCAGTCAATAAATGTCATCCCTGTCATCCTGGTCATCATTATCATCCTTAGCTCAGTATGCTCTTGCCCTGCTTCTGATGCCCACTCACAGGTTACAATGCAGTTCAATCATTGCCTCCTCCAGGGAGCCCTCCCTGTGCTTTTCTACTTCTTTACTTATTAAAATGATTATAACATTTAATATATTGCAAAGTGATACTTAATATTTTTGTATATGTAAAAATATTTTCTACTTCATGCATTTCCCCCACATATGTGAGATCCTTAGGCAAATAAATTGTTGCCTGATACCTCTTTCTTCCTAATCCCCAAAACAGTTCACCACAAAGTATTTTTTATTTTATCTGCCAAATATATCCAAAATCCTGCCTCTTAGCTCTCAACCTCTACTGAGAGGACTAATTATGATGTTAAGTAAAGGTAATATAAGGTCTCCCAAACAGGTGGTCATACCCATTTATACAAAATAAATTAGAAGGGCTGAAAGAAGTGACGTGGCCCACCCAGGGTCACCCAGATATAAGCTTAGAATTGAGTGATTTTCAGCCCAGGCTTTAACAACTTCGAGGACTCCCATAAGGGGAGCTTGTTCTGTTCTGAGGTAACTACTTCTTAGATGGATAACTCTATTTAATATATAACCCCCCACTTTTCCCTGAGTTCAAGTCTACTTTTCAACAACTTATGCAGTTTCTAGTTCAAATTCTTAAACCATTCAGGATAAGTCTTATCCTTTATCCTCATGACATCCCTCCAGACACTCAAAGTCAGTGATCTAATCTCCATTTATTCTTCCTTTGAACCTGAGCAATGCTGCCAGGTCTATCTGATTGCAGCAGAAATAATTAGAATGGCTGGGTAAGTATAACAGGGAGGATTCCAGGCAAGGACAAAGAGTCTATCTCTTCATCAGGGGAAATGGAGAGAGTGAAGTGTTACCTGATATATGATAGAGGAATATAAATGAAATGCTGTAGGGCATCTAATTCAGTGTTCCTTGCTACCTGGTCCTGTTGCCTACCCAGAAGGGGACAGTAAATGAAATTAGCAGAGTCTAAATTTAGAGAAGATCAAAGGAAATCCTTCTCTACACAATGTGCAATTATCCATTACTGCAGGATATTATTGAGGCAAATTGAAGCAAGAAGAATTTGGAAAAGGATTAGGTGCTTATATGAATAAGAACAGCTTGTGCAGTTACTAGCAAGGATAACAATTACATGGCCAATTAGTCCCCCGGTGTCAGGGTATGCACTGAGCTCAAGCTGGGGTCAGAGAATGTGCTGCCTACAGAATAGTACAGTAGCATCCAATTTTCTAGGAACATTATCGGATTTTCCTTTGACTAATTCCTCTGAAGAATCTAAAGGAAAACACTTCAGTTAGTAGAGTATGAATTGTTTCAGTTTGGCTTTTAGATCTGGGTCAGAAACAGAAATGGCCTCTGAGAAATCTCCTTATAAAAATGTGACACCAAAATCCTGAAACAATAGTTTCAAATAGTGGGATGGGAAGGATAGTGCACAGGTCATCTGAAGACCTGGGTTTCTGGTCTTATTTCATGTTAGCCGAATGACCCAGAGAGATCACCTACCTTTGTGAGCTTCACTTTCCTATTCTATAAAATGGTGGGCATTATCATAGCCTTGTGTATGTAAAAGGTAATCCTAGTTCCTCAGGCCTCATAGCCTGGATGGGCAAAATCAAGAATAAGATGATTTTTATTTTTTTATTTTTTATTTTTTAAAGATTTTATTTATTTATTTGACAGAGAAAGAGACAGTGAGAGAGGGAACACAAGCAGGGGGAGTGGGAGAGGGAGAAGCAGGCCTCCTGCTGAGCAGGGAGCCCGATGCGGGGCTTGATCCCAGGACCCTGGGATCATGACCTTAGCCGAAGGCAGACACTTAACGACTGAGCCACCCAGGTGCCCCAAGAATAAGATGATTTTTAAACTGAATAGATATAGAATAGATATAGAATCTACATAAAGTACACAATGGCAGCAAAAATGTTTTTGCTCCAGTCACCCCTGAGGAAAATGTCCGACTCTCACACACTTACCTTTGGGGACCCTATTTCCTTAGTGTTGGCAGTCATCCTCCCCTTCATAGGCCAAGGGGTCACTGATGCTGACAACTCTCACACAATGGTCTTAACTAGCTCTTTGCTCTAAAAGCTCTTATAATAAACCTTTTCTAAGTCTCTAAAACAGGAAAGGCCCACCCTTAGAATCATATAATATTTATGTGTGAAAACTTTTCTGTTTGACTCAGTTGGACAAGTTCCCTCAGGGTAAGGTCAAAGGACAATGTGTATCTATGAGGAAAGGTCAGGAACTGGGAACATGTGCTTCTTGAACTTCCTTCCCTTTATTCTGCCTTCTCACTCAAATGACCAAAAGAATACAACAATCGGTACCAGTAATGGAAATGAGGGTAAGATTGGGTTTATTTTAAAAATTGGGAATATTTTACAAGAAAAAAACATAGAGGACACCAGAATGAGAGAGAGACAAACTGACCCATAATTATCACATGAAAAGAATGTGTTGGCTTAGGAGATAAGTGAATCCCCCGTGGGCACTCACGTATCTATATTCTCAGATTCACAAAGGGACTAAAGGAAAAGAGTAATTAACAAATGACAAGTTTTTATTCTAGTGGTGAATCTGGGAAGCACCTCATATGGCATATTGGAGCTTATTCTATGTTCTATCCAAAGAATATGGGCACAATAGTAAGCATCTTCCACCAAAAGACCACTCCTCTGTTAGAGATATATTGCTCCAGTTAATTTTGGGCTACCCCAACAAATACAAAGAAGGAAATTCTGACCATGTCAGCACTCTCTCACTTAACTATCACCCAACAACCTCTCCTTGTGCAGGCTGATCGATCTCCTAATTGTCAAGTAACACTGTAGTTAAATGCTTGTGGGCTTGGTTTGGTTTATTTTTTTAATCTGAATTTAGAAGATTTAAATGCAGAACTGCACCTATTCTAAGCAAGCTAATATCAAGTAGCTGAGCGTAAGACTCACTTTGGAAAGACGAGAAAAGAGAGAAAAATTTCTCAACACCTAGAAAGCTACCACGGTTCAAATGAAAAAGAACAAACCAGAGACAGAAACTTGTCTCCTCTATTTCATAAGTGTTGTTTTCAGAGGTATAACCTCGTAATGGATGGCTCTAAAAGTAAGGAGTACAGGAAGCTGATAACATACGAAAAGTAGGAAGCAGATTAAACTGTGGACACAAGCTGTTTTATCTCCCATACCCTGGCTCAAAAGCATTAACCAGTAATAAATCTTCCCAATTATGTTCACCAAGCTAACATAACTCTGATGATAAAACCTAATGAAAATATCAAAAAGAAACACCTCTAAATATCAATCCTGTCAATAAAATGTAGCAGTACTAAAATTGAAAATAAAAATAATCTAAAGCCATTTTAAAGGAATATACCATAAACAAATGGATTATTCAGGCATGCAATAATGGTATAATATTAGGAAACCTATGACTGCAACTCATCAAAGATCAAAGGAGAATTATCTCAGTAGAGGCCAAAATCCAACTGACAAAATTGAACACACATTACAGCTAAAAACTCTCGCTAATCCATGAAAAGAATGCCACTATCTTAACCTGGAAAGAAAAATGTATCGAGAATCAACTGTCAGCATTGTACTCAAGGTAAAACTATAATGGCCTACTAACTAAAATCTGAAAAAAGAAAATAATTCTGTCAACCAAAAGGTTATGAAAATTCTAGACGTTAAGATTAGGTAAAATCACGTAAGATAAATGGAATAAAAATATAAAACTTATTAGAAAAGACATAGCAATTTATCTTAACTACTGGGGTACTGGAACTAATTAGCCTAAGGGAAAATGGAATAATTATTTAATCCTACTAGAGGTTAGTAAAATGACTTATTAAGAAAAGACAATGGTAACTTCCCTGGATCCTTTAAAAATCAAAATAAAAAAATGGCCAAACCAATAAAATACACAAAAGAAGATTACATTGTGGGAAGTTTATAAAAGATAAAATAAAAATAATAACAATAGTTGTGCTCAGAGAAACAAGAAGCTGGATATTTGTCTCAAATAATCTCCTAAAATAATCTTGGACTAACTGAATAGTTAAAAGGAACTAGAGAGGTGCCTGGGTGGCTGAGTCAGTTAAGTAACCGACTCTTGGTTTTGGCTCAGGTCATGATCTCAGGGTCATAGGATTAAGCCCTGTATTGGGCTCTACACTCAATGGGCTTAAGATTCTCTCTCCTTCTCCCTCTGCCCCTCCCCCACTCAAGCATGCACACTCTCTTAAATAAGTCTTAAAAAAAAAAAAAGGAACTAGGAAAAAAAACCCTAGAAAACATTTTCAATAATTTGAGGGTGTAAGGAATTTCTAAGCACAAAATGCAAAAACTATATTTGAAAAGAATAAAATATAGGCTCCATAGGAATTTAATACCACACAATTAAAAAAATCTGCCATGAAGAATACTAAAAGATAACTGAAAAGGTGGGATGTCTGCAGCATCCGTGACAGGAACAGGCAACATCATAAATATAAAAGAAATTTATAACTTGAAAATAAAAAAAATGGCCAAACCAGTAAAATACACAAAAGAAGCTTACATTGCAGGCAATTCATAAAAGATAAAAATACTAACAGAACAAAAGTCATCACCTAATAATGTAGAGCAAATAAAAACCAGTTTTCATCTATCAAACTAGAGGGAATTAAAATATATCAAGACTGTGAGCTGACACAGATGTTGGCATTTTTTAAATTTTATTATGTTATGTTAATCACCATACATTACATCATTAGTTTTTGAGTAGTGTTCCATGATTTATTGTTTGCGTATAACACCCAGTGCTCCATTCAATCATGCCCTCTTTAATACCCATCACGGGGCTAACCAATCCCCCTACCCGCCTCCCCTCTAGAACCCTCAGTTTGTTTCTCAGAGTCCATAGTCTCTCATGGTTCGTCTCCCCCTTCGATTTCCCCCCTTCATTTTTCCCTTCCTACTATCTTAAATTGCATCAAAAGCATTTAAAATATGTGTAATCTTCAACCCACTAATCCAATTGTGGGGGTTTTTCCTGAGAAAATTACTGTGTGTATATACAAACCTTTCTTCATAAGGATATTTACTGAGCATTGCTTAAAATAATGAAGTTTGAAACAAACTGTCCAGCAGAAGTTTGGCATAATATATACTGAGGTATTAATATTATCATTTTAGTTATGTTGTTGAAGATAAAACAGGGTAATGTTTATAGTTTAACTTTATGTTAAACTATAATGTTAATGTTTAACCTTAAAACCAGGATACACACACACACACACACACACACACGCACAGTTTGAATTATAAAAAACTGGTAACATTCAACTACTTTGGCATTCAAAAATAGCAATTTTATATGCTCTAGCCAGTAATAAATTATTGTGTGTTTTATAAATTACACATGCATATACAGAAAATAAAGTATAAAGTTCTGGAAGGGAAAAAAATCAGTATTATATGTCTCTAACTTGTTGGCATATGGAATTTTTGACCCTTAAATTTTTTTCTATATTTATAATTTCCTATAATTTTTATTATTTTTATTTTAATTCAGTTAGCCAACATATAGTACATCATTAGTTGCAGAGGTAGAGGTCAGTAATTCATCAGTTGCATATAACACCCAGTGCTCATCACATCATGTGCCCTCCTTAATCCCATCACCCAGTTACCCCATCTCCTCACCCACCTCCTCTCTAGCAACCCTCAGTTTCTTTCCCATAATTAGGAGTCTCTCATTGTTTGTCTCCTTGATTTCTTCCCATTCTGTTTTTCCCTCTGTTTCCCTATGATCCTCTACACTGTTTCTTATATTCCTCACATGAGTGAAACCATATGATACATGTCTTTCTCTGACTGACTTATTTCACTCAGCATAATACCCTCCAGTTCCATCCATGTCAATGTAACTGGTAAGATTCCATCCTTTCTGATGGCTGAGTAATATTTTTATGTGTGTGTGTGGATCACATATTCTTTATCCATTCATCTATCGATTGGACATCACGGCTTTTTCCATAGTTTGGCTATTGTGGACGTTGCTGCTATAAACACTGGGGTGCAGGTGCCCTTCAGATCACTACATTTGTATCTTTGGGGTAAATACTCAGTAGTGCTATTGCTGGATCATAGGGTAGCTCTATTTTTAACTTCTTGAGGAAACTCCATCCTGTTTTCCAGAGTGGCTGTAATTTCCTATAAGTTTTAATCTCATCTTAAAATATTTTAAAAATAAGCAAGGAAAGGGCACCTGGGTGGCTCAGTCAGTTAAGTGTCTGATTCTTGATTTCAGCTCAGGTCTTGATCTCAGGGTTGTGAGTTCAAGGCCCATGTTGGGTTCCACGCTGAGCATGGAGCCTGCCTGCCTGCCTACCTCCCTCTCTTCCTCCCTACCTCCCTATGTACACACATGCATATATACATACATACAGAAAAAAAGATAATACAAAAATACTTCCAAATTGTCCTTCCCTACCCAAATCCCTGAACTTGAAATGAAGCTCCCACATCACTGTCCTTTTTGTAGAGTGTAGCCCAACTAATACCATAGGAAGTTGAAGGGGGATTATTTTTTTCAATTTATGACATCAGTTCCAATCTGTTTAGCTTGTGTTTTCATGGTAACAAGACACAAGTGGCCAGGGGAACAGCCAGTTGTAGAAGCCAAAATTAGCTCCTAGGTAAGTCCCTCATCAGACAAAGGTTGCCACTGTTAATCCTGAATGATGGGAAGCCTTATTGTTAAAGAGATTTAAACATGAAGTAATACAAAATTTCAAGAGAGGGCATTAACAGAGAAAACGCCCATCTAAAAGAATCTGGCACTATACATTTTTGCAGGAACCAGCACTGAAAAGATAATAGGCAGGCAGTATTTTTTTTGACAGCTAAGGCCAAAAGGAAGGCACACTGAGTTGTAGAATTGTCATTTTCTGACAGTAGAAATTATATAAATCCATCTACAGAGACTATTTTATTTTTTGTAGGATTAAACTAAAGCAAGAATTTACCATATAAATGTAGGTATGAAGGACATGTAATGAGGTAGTGCTTCACTCCTCAAAGTGTAGCCCAGGTAGCAGTGCAGCATCCCTGGGGAGCTTGTACGGGGCCTCATCCCAGACCTCCTGACTCACACTCTTCATTCTAACCAGACGCCCAGGTGATTCAAATGTTTGAGAAGCACTGATGATGTAGACATGATGTCTTCAGCTCTTGTTTTACAATTGTATGGGAACACTGGTCAACAGAGGGATTCATTAATGAAGAAAATACCTAGAGGCCCTTATCCCTCTACAGACCCTGGATCAGGGTCATTTCTTATGGGCAACTGTTGAAGGAACAGATCTAGAGTAAAGAGTCAGATAACAATTCTAGAGAAAAGAAGAATTAGGTTACAGGGACAAGAGACATTAGGAAATATTTGAGGTCTTTTTTTTTTTTTTTAAGAATTTATTTATTTATTTATTTGAGAGAGAGAGAGAATGAGCAGGGGAGAAGGGCAGAGGGAGAGGGAGAATCAGACTCCCTGCTGATTGATAGCAGACACTATCCCAGGACCCCAAGATCATGACCTGAGCTGAAGGCAGTTGCTCAACCAGCTGAGCCATGAACTACCCAGGTGCCCCAATGAGCAGGCCTTTCACATGGAAGGAGAAGTCAAAGCAGTCTATCATTAAGATCGTCATGCCTAACACTGATGGTTGGAAACTGAAGAGGAGAGGTTCTCTCAATATGAGAATATTCTTACAAGTAGGTACCAAGGGCATGGACTATAAGAAGACCAGTACTACCTCTACCACCCCCATTACCATTTCTACCAGCAGAAACTATTAATTGCATTCTTATTCTGTTCAAACAGTTTTTGTTTGATTTTGTTTTAAGGTATTTTACCCTTATATTATTCATCTTTTATTGTCAATTCAAACAATTCAGAGACATTAAATAATTTGTCCAAGTTCACCCAATTAGCAAATGGCAGAACCAGCATTCAAACCCAAGCCACACTACTTCCACAATGATCTCTGATAAGGGAGATACTAAAGAGGGTCCTCAAGCATCAGATAAACTAGAAACAATTTAATACTTCCCAAACCTTCCTTGCTAAATATCAGAGTACTTTTGTGGAAATTTAGATTCTAGAGACCATCCCTGAAAAGTCTGTTGTATTTTGCTTGGGGACGGGAGGGGATTGGAAAATATGCCTCTTTTGACATCTGGGATAATCTATTATTTTGTGCTCCCCTGAGTCTAATTTAACACAGGTGTGGGACCTGGGAATGGGATCTACTACACAGCCATTAGTATTTCCAATATCCATCCCTGGTTGTTACTAAAGGAAGGGATCCAGGGATGAGCTGTGGATTTCCCACAACCCCAGAATACAGTAGTGGAACACAGAAGGGCCCCCAGATTCTAAATTTTCTATGAAATTGGCCATGCGACCCAGGAAAACTAGTCAACAGCTCTGTGCTTCTTTATCTGAAAAATGGGAGTAAGTATACCTTGCTGTTCCCTAGGGATATTACTAGGCACTTTAAAAACATGAAACACTTTTATCTTCTTGTAGGGAAGCAGGAGGTGTTTTGAATAATAATGACAACGAAAATAAAAATAAAAATAAAAATAAACGCACACAGCCCAACATTTTCTCTAAGAAAACATGTTCTTAAATGCATTAGCTGTCCAAAAAGAGACAGAGTTGCTTTTGCTTTTGTTTTTTTTTCCGTTTTCTTTATTCTCAGCCAGGAATTATGCAACAAATGCACCTGGAAAAATAGCTGTAGACTTTGAATTTTGTCTGACTGCTGAGATGTCTCAATATACTAATGAAGAAAAGATGAAAATTCACACAAACTTAAAAATCTAGTCAGTTTAAAGCCCTAAGTGCACAAGTCAGTTCAGTGCACTATGCTGAAATGCTTCCTGAATGCAAAAATAACATGTTAACATCTAATATATTTTAAAAATGAAAAATGATTTAATAGTCTAAATAATCATCACCTGTGACTAGCTTCATTTTCTCATGGGAAAACTTCATTTCTCTAGATAAATCTTATTTTTTTTTGTCTTAATGGTTCAAGATCATCAACATCACCACCTCGATAACTGCTTATTGAAAACAGGTATAGTGGAAAGAAGATAAACCTTTTTTTTTTTTTTTAAAGATTTTATTTATTTATTTGAGAGAGAGAGAATGAGAGAGAGCACATGAGAGGGGGGAGGGTCAGAGGGAGAAGCAGACTCCCTGCCGAGCAGGGAGCCCGATGCGGGACTCGATCCAGGGACTCCAGGATCATGACCTGAGCCGAAGGCAGTTGCTTAACCAACTGAGCCACCCAGGAGCCCAGAAGATAAACATTTTAAAAAGACCTCAGTTTATTCTCAGTTCCATCACCTATTAACTATTAAACTAGGACAAGTTCCTTAAATTCTCTGGGAAATTAGGGTGATAATTCTTCCTCAAATAAATGGTCTGAGCTTCACAGATAATTTATGTATTCAGCCTAGCACTTGGCACATTATAACTGTTCAGCAAATGTCATTTTTCTAATTCCCCCTTTTTGTTGTATTAGTAGGAAAATGGGAGAAATTCTCCAAATCAGTGCTTCCTTGTAATGAGGTTCCTATCTTAGGCCAGCTGACTGGTCCTCTAGTCCTTGAATTGTAGGCAAGATGGTGCATATGAGAGTTTGAGTTTTGGTTTTCAGTGCAATGGGGAGAAGTGCAAGGTACTTGTACTATAAAATCTAAAGTGCCCAGCTTCTCTTGACAAGAGTTCTAAGTATACCTTTCAGTCCCGTGAGAGAGAGATCTTTTTAGCCCTCCAGCATCCTAAAAGATCAAGATACATACTTCAGTCTGTGCTAGAGCATTGAATGGAACTCGTGGATAGAACTGCTCTCTTTGCCACGACTGGACCAGGTGGCCCAGCTCCTCAGTGGACCTGTGTTTTGGGGAACGATGCCTACCCTTCCTGTACAAACCACTCTGCTTGGAGTGGTAACATGACCCTCACCCTTCCCTGAGCTCAAGGCCTTCTCCTTCTTCCTTCCAGGTCTGGAACTGGCAGAAATTGTCATTCATTCATTCATTCATTCATTTTCTCATCTGGAGAATATTGTATTCCATGTGAGGGCCCTTAGAGAAAGAGTCTGTCTTAGTTTCAAAACTAGAACTACACAATGTGTCTCTAATCCACCTGAAGCATCAGCAAAGAGAATCTATTTGCCCCTGTGAACTAAAGCAAAAGCATCAAACCAGGTCTGTCCTGGAAACGGCCTTTGCCTCACCCTCCCCAGCATGTACTCAGCCCTGCCCACATGGGAAAGAATTTGCCTTCCAGGCAGCCTGGTTTGCTCCTTCAACTGGGAAAATGGCACTTTTTCTCCTCTGGGATTTTACACCGAGGGGCCTGGACCAGATGTTTCTCTTACCAATGATGCCAGTTGTTTGAATTTCCATCTGTTAAAGTTCTGGAAGGACTTGGGCTATCATCTCATTGGTCACTATCCATCACCCTTTCTTCCACTAAACTCAGTCTTATTGATCAGCGCATCACCAAATCCAACACTTACTCTTTTGCTCAATTCCAAGTCGGCTTGAGCACTGTCAGGTAAATAAATTCAAGTGCCTCTGGGCAGATGCCTCTGGGCATGTAAGAAAACATGTCCCTTCCCTGGGACATAGGATTGGAGCTGAGCGCCCCCTCCTACACCCCCTGCACATGGGTAGAAATCGCTTGCACAGTGTATGCAGAAGATCTGCCAAAGAGTGGTAGAAACATACATGTAGGTGGGTCTCTATCACCAACATTACTCCCCTCAACCCCAACCCGTCAACACCACTTGGGAACTGCTCTTATATATTAAAACTATTGAATGTTAATGAGGAGGGCTACAATTTTCAACCCGTTTGATGATCTCTGTTGCTAATCGTGTATGCTTCTTAACTGGCCTCAGAATTAAAGGTCATAGCTAGAATCCATTTCACTTACTCAGAAAACATATTGATTGTGGACTAAGCTGAACACTGGGCAAGACATTTTACAGGCATCACCCTGCTTAATATTCCTAGAGATTATTTTGTAGGTACTATTGTCATTTCCACTTATTTTTTTTATTTACTTATTTATTTATTTATTTATTTTTTTAGATTTTATTTATTTATTTGACAGAGAGAGAGATAGTGAGAGAGGGAACACAAGCAGGGGGAGTGGGAGAGGGAGAAGCAGGCCTCCCGCGGAGCAGGGAGCCTGATGTGGGACTCGATCCCAGGACGCTGGGATCATGACCTGAGCCGAAGGCAGACGCTTAACGACTGAGCCACCCAGGCGCCCTGTCATTTCCACTTATTAACGAGGAAACCAGGACGCAGAAAGGTTAAGGGACTTGCCCATATTTGCACGCCTAGTAAGTGGAAGATCAGGAACTTGAACACAAAGCCTGTGGTTTTCTTAGGATACCACAATGCTCTGCTAGAAATTTTATTTTGAGGAATTAGATGTAAAAGCCCTTCTTAATGAATTACAGAGCTCCTAGGTTCTTCCTGATACATAGGGTATGTTGTTTGTTTGTTTGTTTAGGATGGTATTAAAAGGGAATTTTGGAAAGAAGGAACATACCCAAGTCATCAGGGCAGGACATGCATAAGGCATGACCAAGTCACAGTGAGTAGCTCAGGTTAGCTTGCTCCCAGAGTATGTGAGCAGGGGGCTTTCCTTTGGGGTGGTTGACATGTTTCCAGTGAGAAAACAAAGAGAAGCATCAAGGGGATCAGACAGAGAGGAGAGCAGAAGAGTCAACAACCACTGCTTGGTGGGAGGTAGAAGGATGGTGGAGGTCAAGCTGTCAGGTATTTTTTTCTTCTGGTTAGTTTTAAGACACTTTTATTTTTGTCCTTTCATTATGGTATGTCCAGATATGCATTTATTTTCTTAAAAAGACAAACTAGATTCATTGTGATTTTTAAATCTCTGATTTGATGTTTTGAATGGCCTGCATACATTTTTCAAGCCATTACTCTTTAAAATATTGCCCTTGCCCCATTTCCTCCGTCCCTCCAAGTCCAAGTAAACTGCCAGCAGACTTCTCCCTCTGTGCTCTCCAGCTCTGACAACTGGTTATCCTATCCTTTTGTCTCTCTCTGCTGCGTCCTGGATAATTTCTTCTCATCTACCTCCCATTAATTCTCTTTTTAGCTGCATCTGATCAGCTGTCAAACCCACACCCTGAATTTTAAATGTTAGGTATAGTTTCTATTTCAGCTTTTATTTACTTAATTTTTAAAAACCTGCAATAGCACTAAAGTTTCTTCTTCTTTTTAGACACTTTCAAGCTTGTCTTTTTTTTAGTTAAATATACTAAGCTAATACTAATACTAATAATACTAATGCTGATAATATTATTTGTTTTCTAATCTCTATTTGATAATTTTACACCCTGAAGTCATGGGGACTCAGTCTCTACGGCTATGGTTTCTGTCAGCTTCTACTCTCAGCTGTTTGTTGTTTGGGGCATTTGTTTATCTGGGACTGTGGGCTGGTTATTGGTTTTGAAAATTATTTTAGGGGGATTTCTCAGGACCTAAAATGAGGAAACATTCTTCCAGAGAGTTTTCATTTCACTTTCTCTGAAACCTGGACGCTGATCATGTGAAACCACTTTAAGTACAAGGTTTGAGAGGTTTGGGGGTAGCGTTTATAATGTAAAATTGGACTGAAATTTCACTAGAGGACCAGAGATGGGTTGTCTTCCTGCTCACACCCATCCTGAATCTGCTCATGCAGGGCAATGGTCACCCCAGCTCCGGGAGGGTAAGAGAAGGAGAATGGCTTACTCTGGTTTGCCCTCACCTAGATTCTTATGCAAATAACACTTATCAGACTGCCCACCTTGGACTGGTTTTGAGTTTCCACTTGCTACCCCAGAGGTATCGGCAATGAAGCTACGAATCATTCAGTGATGGTTAGAGAAGATTTTTCTCCATCCTACTCAACAGGTTCATTATTAGAAACAAAGGCAATAAGAGGAGTAAACATGGAAAGCATTTTCCATGTTTGGAATTCAGTGCACTGGTATTCACTGCATTTTATGGATGAGGCCACTGAGGCACAGAGAAGGTAAACTAACCTCCTGAGATCAGCAAAGACAGAGTGAAAATGCAGGCTGACTGTCCATTGGACCCACGTTCTTAATCATGACAAGACCATGATATTTTTGGGTCCCCTTCAGACAGGGGTATAAAAATTGCTCTATTACACAGAATGTCTCCATATGCCACTCTATTATCTGGTCCTGATTTTTTTTTAGTATTGTCTTTAAAAATCCTCTTGACAAACCTTGTATGTCTAATATTCTTCTCTTTACAATGCCGTGGTTGCCTTTGCTGGGGTCTGCCTTAGTTTCTTCTAATTACACTTGTATCCCACTCATTTTGGCATATCCAAAAATTTTCTCATTCTTTAAGTACCAGTATAAATACCACCTCCTAAGCCTTCCAGTGTGTGAAGCACCAGACACTTGGCTCATGTCCCCCATAATGCCAATTTATTATTTTCTAGTAAGGAAATTGATACTCTGATGAGCTAAACAGTTTATTAATGCCAAACTGGTATCTGGTCCAGACAGGATTTGATTCCTAATCTGCCTCCAAAGCCTGTGTTCCTAACCACTATCCTATATTTATCTCCTATCTCTAGATATAAATGCATTTTGTATGTACTTCCTGAGGCTTTTTTCACTTTTTATCTTATAGGAGCATTATTTTAGGACATGTCCCCCACTATATAATAAACATGTTGGGAAATAGGATTACTTCCCATGCAATAAGACTAGCATGATACTTATACATAGTTAAGGGCACAATCTGTCTTCTGATGGCTGGATAGACTGCTGAATACAAGGAGGATGATTTTCTCAAAGACTAAAATTTGGCTTTTTTGAGATTCTTTATCAGTGTTTAATATCTTCTCTGTTTAAGTGCTTTCTGTACTTCATTACTCTTGGTGAGATGTTCTATATTAGCTTGATGTCAATTGATTTCTTAAAGGACCTTCAGTGGCGTTTTAATTACTGATTGTGAGATAAGCCGTGATTAGCAAATAATGATCTAGAAATTGCAAAGACACTGCCATTGGTTAGTGGGCACTTGGAAAGGGCCCATGAAACTTACAAGAACATTGTTGGTGTTTAATGGATGATGGAAAAATAATTTAAGGTCACCCCTTCAGTTACCAATTAGTTGTACACTTTAAGTCTTCAAAAAATATTTAGTAACTGGCCAAATCACTTGATTTTATGAAGTGGGAGTGCTGTGAGAAGACGCTTAGCTAACCAGCAAATAAAGAACGTAAGTCAGAATATGGACTGGGAGAATTGCAAAATGATCATTAAGATCTGTTGCTACACTTGTTACATTGTATATATCATTATGTTAACCCTGCTGGTAGTTCTCATCATAAACAGGTCAAACTAATTACCCAGTAGGGAGACATAGAGCCCTGGCCTCTAAACTTATTTATTAACTTATTTAAAGGTGTCCTTTAAAACAGGAACTTAGTCTGTAATTAACACATGAGAGTGATGTGCCTATTAAACTGGAAATACAGCCATTTGGAGAGACATTTAGATGAACACACTGCTCCTTATCTTGGATGCAAAGGTAACTACCACCTCTAATTTTTAAATCATCCTGTGAGACTCTGGAGAATTAAAGCATTTGCATACCCTCCAGGAATGCACTGCACAGTAATAGGGCCCTGGTGATGTGCCCCAACAACTGAGCTGCACTGCTCATTCATTCTTCTGCAGATTGGGGGACTCAGAGGTTTCTTCTCCATTCTGGGACTTAGTTTCCTCATCTATAAAAGGAATTTTGAACCTGAAAATCTCTCAGGCTCATTCCAGCTCTAAAATTTGTGATAAAATTTTTCATGGCACATTTTCATCAACAGGTTATTCTTTTGTTGTTCTTCTTATGATAAACTCTTCTTATAATAAACTTCAGACCCCTTTTGTGACGAAGTAAATGGCCTTGAGGCAGAGCTGAAAACATGCAGAGGATAATGTATATACGCAAACTGTACGATGACAAGGCAAGCTGCTGAGGACTGTGATGGAATTAGGAGTGATATGCTTGGGGGTACACGTGATGACAATGATGATGTAGATGATGATGAAATGACTAACATTTGCTGAATGTTTGTTTCCTATGTTCCAGGCAATGCTGTCAGCATTTTGGAGATATTATTTTAATTAATTTCCCAGAAAATCTTAGGAGTATCCTAGCACTATAACTACCCATAATACAGATAAGGGAACTGAAGCACAAAGAAGAAAGATAACATTTATTTAAGATTTACTTATTTATTTGAGAAAGCAAGAGAAAGCATGCCTGAGAGCAGGGGGGAGGGACAGAGGGAGAGAGAGAATCTCAAGCAGACTCCATGCTGAGCATGGAGCCAGACATGGGGCTTGTTCTCGGGATCCTGAGATCATGATCTGAGCCGAAATTGAGAGTTGGACGTTTAACCAACTGAGCCACCCAGGCACCCTGAGAGATAACATTCGTAAAACCACACAGCAGTAGAGTGGCAGAACCTGAATTTGAATCCAGGGAATTTAGCTTCAAATACTGCTCTCTTCACCAGGCTGATTTTCTGCCTCTTTAGAGGTAGGTGGTGTTTGAAATAATGGGAGGGTTTTGATGGTATTAGGAGGATATATGGAGCAAATCTTCCACTCCCACAGAGTCCCCAAAGTGGAGACACAGGGCACCAGTAAACATAAAACAAACACCCCTGTGCTATTTAGTGATCTTGGAAACCTAACCACTACGCAAAAAAGTCCTTATAAATGGGGCTGGAAAACATGCACTGAAATGGGGTTCTAAGGACCTCGCCTTACTCCTAAACTATACCCTGCATACCTACCTCCTTAGATTCACAACTGCATTTTATACAAGGAAAGGCTCAAGACAACAGAGAAGGGATCCTGGAAAACTACTTATATCATTTCCAGGAGAACAGACCCCAATTCCACCCCTCTTGATGAAGAATAAAAGATAGTGTAGAGAGAGAGGTTCATCTAGACACATGCCTTTGAAAGTAAAATGATTCCATCCTCAACAAAACTTGTCCAATAAATAACCTAGGATTTGACCAATCAGATATATATTTTTTCGTTATGATTGGGTATAGGATGGAAGAATGGGGTAGGAAGAAAAAGGATCTCCTTGTCTTCTAGATGCTTGCAGCTCCCAATGCATTGGGAAAACCCAGAAAGGTTTTCTGGTAAAGACAAAATGTAAAGTGAGCCCAGGATTTGTACAGGAGAAAAGACATGGATATTCCAGACAGGAAAGGCACATGAAAAGGCAAAGGAAATGGAGGGAAAATGAGAAGAATCAAGTATACATAAAGGGTAGTATTACAAGACAAAGCAGGAAGGAAAACAGAACGGAGCCTCATTAGAGAGGATGGGACGAGGAACGGCTACGTAAGATTTATCTCTACAAATCCAATTGGAAGTGTGTGGAAAAAGAGAGCCTGAGATTTGGAGCCTAACAGAGTTGTCAAAACTCCCCTATCTCATTCTATTTGACCAGTTCCTGTAGCAGTGATAGTCAACCTGACTGCTTCGAGGTGGCCCTTTGGCTGAGTCTAAATGTGCCCTGGTTCCCTGCTCCTCCTCCTTTCTCTCTGCTCTGTCTTGGTGAAATGACATTCCCAAGAGGTCAAGGAGAGTTTGCTTTCCTCTCCTGCCTTCCCTGATCATAAACTGCTTTATTAAAAAGCTATTCCTTGAGGGCTTGCCTCTTTTCCGTAGGCCTGAATAAGCAATTGTTGCCTCAGGGTGGTTCAGAAAGCAGTCCCCAAAGCACCATTTATCATCTCCTTCCTTAGCAAGTAAGAGCCAGGAAAAAAAAAACAAACGAAACAAAACCCAAAGACTTGTTATTCCCCTCTCTAATGAGCATCAAGAACAGCTCAGTGTTTCCACAGGAGGGAGCAATTAAACAGAATGAGTGGCAAGAAGACATTTCAAAAGTCAGATGGAAGACTTGGAGGGTCCCCATTATCAGTCAGTAGACAGCAATTAGGGAGTTCCAAACGAAGGCAAAGCAATTGTTGGGTGGGCAAGGGACAGGAACAAGGAATGGGTGCTACTTTCTCTGACTGACTATTCCTTCCTGCAGCCTCCAGATGATCTTTAAAATGGGTCAAGTAGGGGTGAGAGGCACATCTGTTTTTTTATTCTGTTCAGTTAGCCAGCATACAGTACCTCCCAAGTTTCTGGTGTCATGTTCCACGATTCCTTAGCTGCGTATAGCACCCAGTGCTCATTACAACGAAAGGCTCCTCTTTTGGCCTCTCCAAACCAAGAGAGTTAGAGAGGTCAACAAACTTATGACATTATTGTCAGGTGTCATAGAAGGAATTCAGGAGCCAGAGCCAAGTCTCTTGGGCTCGAATTCAGAATCCACCACTTAGCAGACATTTCAGGGGTCTCAAATTGGCAACTTCTGAACGAAATACAGTCCAAAAGCATATACTGCTTAAATCACATAAAATTTTCAAAAAAAAAAAAAAGTTTGCCTTAGGTGCCAACATTTAAATCTTGGGAAATTTCACACACTAATCTAGTTTTCCAGCTTCTCTTGGCAGCGACTGTGTGGAGCTGAGCACAGTCTCCCAGGTCTTCTTTTCCCCCTTCTATGGTCCTCATCAGTCCTATTGTTCTCCCACAGTATGTCAAGGTCATTTGCATTTATTGTGCTTGCACTGGGCTTTTTTTCCCTTCACAGTTCAAAATGGTTATCTTTTTACTTTTAATACAATATGGGGAAATGAAAGATAGACCAAAAGAAATAGTTTCATTTTTTACACCTGACTCATTTATACGCTCTGCCTGGCCCCTGTAGGTATTAGAGCTTATGTCCCCATATAGTAATTGCTTGCATTAACACTCTGTATGTGGCAGGGATCTTTCTAGTCTCTACATGTCAACTCCCTGGACAAAGTACCTAGCTACTATACAGTACTATAATTATCTCCATTTTATAGATAAAGAAATCAAGGTGCTAAGACTGTGAGTAATGACCAAGGTCATAGCTATTGTGAGCCAGGGCTCAAACCCACGTATTCTGACCCCAGAATCTAGCCAGAATCTCTCTCTTATCCTGCTTCTATCACAGGAACCCAATTGGGGAACCAAAAAACAACCACAGTGAACGGTGGACATAACCCTATCATATGAAAGCAGCACGGCTCCTCCTCACCATGGGACATTTAGTCACCCAACATTATTTTAAAGTTTATGAGGAACAAGGTACCTTTAGCATAAATAGGTATATAAGAGAAGAAAAATACAGGTAATAAAGTACATTTTTCCTGTCTAAATTTATAGCTGTCCTATTATTAATGCTGTATTATTTATTTGTATTTTATTATTCTCACTTTCCCAATTTTTATATAATGAGCTTTTACTATCAGAAAAAATAAGAAGTTACATTCCAGAAAAAATTGTTGCTGCTGTACCTCAGATGATTAATTCTTCCATGCCTCTCCATCATGAGTGAGCTAGAGACTGACTAGCAAATGGTATGAAGATACCTATCCCCAAGCTTCTGCAAAAGTTGCTCAGATTCCAGGATCTTAATTTTTTTTCCTTTTGGAGGCAAATGGTTTGGAAGAGGATGAACTGCAGGTAAGACCTATGTTAGTAATATAGAAGGCTAGAACCCGGAATTATGGTAATGACTACCTGAAAAATTCATATCTCTCTGGGTATTTAATTATCCTGGCTTCTCTCTCCAGCACAGATAATTGTGACCACTCAGTCTACAAGCGAATCAAGGAAAAAAAAAAAAAACAACTTTCTCAGGGCACCTGGTGGCTCAGTCCTTTGAGCGTCCAACTCTTGATTTCAGCTCGGACCCTGATCTCAAGATAGTGGGATCGAGCCCTGCCACTGGCTCCACACTCAGCATGGAGTCTGCTTGGGACTCTCGCTCTCCCCCTCTCCCCCGCCCATGTGCTCTCTCATTCTCTCTAAATAAATAAAAAGAGGGAGGAGGGAGAAGAAAAAGAAGGAGGAGGAAGAGGAGGAGGAAGAAGGAGGATGAAGGAGAAGGAATAAGAAGAAGGAAGGAGGAGGAAGGAGGAAGAAGAAGAAAGAAGAAGAAAGAAGACCTTTCTCTAGATACTTAGGAGCTATACCTATTATTTCCAGATCTGCTTCCCATGAAATGACCGCTCTACCCAGAACACAGCCTGGTACAAGGTCCCATTCTCAGAAGTTTCTCAAGCAACCCAGAAATGGCTATGCTGTTCTTTCCATACTATACCCTTTGCTCCACCTTCCCCTCAATTTTGTCCCATGATAGTATACTTTATGTTGCAAGTTTGATTCCTCATTGCCAAGCCTTACATCTATTAAATATGTAATAAATATTTCTGTGAAGGACAAAAAGAGGAAAAGGTTGGTTGGGCTTCATGAGATGAGAAAACTTTCCCTACATGTCTTTGCTTTTAATGAGGGTGATCATTTTGGGGTGGGTAATTTTGGGATGGCAACTAGAAAAGAGTCCAGAAGGTCCTGGGTTCTAATATAGCTACAAATCTCAGACAATGTTTAATTATTGAAAGTGTTTGGAATTGATATTTTCAAATGCAGATGAAATCATGTCACCTTACAGGAGGTTACAAAAGAAATCTAAACCAGAATGGTCAAATGGAAGACATAGACATACCTGATCCTGAAATTGGGGCAAATTAAGAAATATTATTTTGGGAAATTGCAAAGAAAAGGAGGAAAGAAAAAGAAATGAGTTAGAAGGAAAGTGAATACATTTATACCAGTAAAAATGTGTAGGAAAATAAAAACAGAGGGAAGAAAACCAGACTCCCACCTTTGGAGACCAACAACATTTGACTTGCAACTTCCTCCATGAAGCCTTCCCAGGCCGCACATTTAGACTGCATCTGTCTTCTGCACTCTCACAGAAATTTTGTAACTGCTTTAGTACCTCTATTCTGTGCACTTCTTGCTCTACCATTAGCTTGTAAGCTCTGTGATTCTATTGTAAAATTTATGTCTTCAAAAGTGACATATGCCACAAACTGAGAGATTAAAAAAAGATCGAAGATCTAAGCTACTGCTTTTGAGAACTGCTGGGTTGAAGGAAACAGCAAAATTATCTATCTAGTCCATATGTCCAAGCAGCTCTTAAATGCTCACCTGGCAGGGTCATGTGGGAGGGTAACCATGCACAGGAAGAGGGCTGCTTTGGAAGATGCTGATCTTCTAACTGTGCCTCATCTCTCTTGCCGCTGTGTCTTGCTCTGCTAGCGGGACACTTGTCTGCAGAAGGCTACTGACTATCACTCCAACCTTGTCATGCATTGTTTTCCCTCTCCCATATTAGACTCTAGGAACCTGGCCTTTGTTCTACTTCTCTTACACTCCAGGGTTGTTTCCACTGCAGCACATTTCAACGTGCAGTTCCCTTTGCCTGGAGAGCATGTTCCCAAGTCTTTGCACATTAGGCTCTGTTTCCAATTCATATTTCAACTTCAGTGTCACTTTCTCCAAGAGGACACACCTTGCCATCCTATAAAATTATCACTCCCTCCAAGGTGCCCTGGTTTACCTCACTGTTCTTATCTTTATAGGATTCATCACTACCAGGAATTAACTTTCTTATCTGTTCACTCATTATTATTTTTTTTTCCTGTTTCCCTACTGAATGTAAGCTTCAAGAGCGCTTGTTCCATTCCTGGCCAGTGTTCATACTAGTGCCTGGAACACAGAAGGCACTCAGTAAAGTGCTATGAACAATGAATGGAAGAGGGAAATGTGTTTATTGAACATCTACCACGTGGCTGGCACTGTACTGAGTGCTTTCAAATACATCATTTCTTTCAATTTTTGCCCTAAGTTTTGAAGGAGGCATTACTAATCCCCAGTTTGCAAGTAGAAAAAAGCCTCAGAGAGATGGAGTCACTTGTCCAAAGTTACACAGCGAGTGGGAGGAAGAATACGAGAATGTGGCAGAACTCCTAAGTCATTATAGTTCCAAAGTCCGTCCCTGTTTATTTCATGCCATCATACAGTTTTAACGTACATCAATCTCTTTTTCAACCAAGTGAGCAGCATATTCTGTGACTCCTGAGTCTGACCTTTTGAAAATATCTTGCTGACAGTTGGAATCAATACTTCCATGTGTCAAGCTGTAATTTTTGTCACCAATCTGACATATTATTCCCATGTAACTCTGCCTCCTTTGATCCAAGCCAAAGACTGTCATCTTCCATTTGAGAGAACAGAATTCAGAATGAAGATAGTTACCATTAATTCCCTACTGCAGTCAGGAGTCTGCCATCTGGATTTGGAGGACTCATACCTTCAATTAGAATTTTTAAAAATGCAAAAAGCGGCTCCCTTCCTTTGGGCAGTTTGACATTTCTAAAGTCTTCTCTTCCTGATCATGTCAGTCAGATGCTATTCTTCTGTTACAGTGTCATAGAGTCTCACATGGCCTACAAAGTCCAGCATGACCTGGTTGATGCCTACTTCACCCCAGCTCTTGCCACCGCCCCTTCTCATATGTCTCAGCAGTGCATTCCTATTTTATTTTCAGTTAGTCCTCAATGATCTCTAACACCTTGCTTTGCCTGTCAAAATACCCTCCAACTATAACTTCATCTGGTTTAATTTCTCTTTAAGATGTTTTTTCCTAAATGTGGCTTTCTCTGTCAAGCATTCCCTGATCATCCACATTCTGTTGGCAGACTTTGATATCTCTTTATCTATGATTACAGTGTACCTTGTAATATCTCCATAATAACTCCACTGTATTTTAATGAATACTTGTTGTATTTTTCTACTAGATTACCAGCAATTTGAGGCCATGTCTTATGATAGAAGTAGCAGCAGAGTTGACATTTACGTAGTGCATACAAAGTGCTAGGCATTGTATCAGACACTTTACATGTATTATCTCTTTTAATGCAAGCAATAATAGTATTAGTGTATACTGAACATATTATTTGCTCAATTGAGTGTATTATTTTGGACACTTAACATTGAATTCTCACAAAAGTATGTAATATGTATCATTATTCCCATTCCATGAGTAAAAAAACTAAAGGTCAGAGATGATAAATGGTTTATTCAAGGCCCAGAACTAGTCAATAGCAGAGCAACAATTCAAACCCAAAGGGAATGTTCCTTCTTTATTAGGCTACATACCCATGGAAATGCTGTGTTTTGTTTATGTCAATGTCTGTTTAAGTTGTGAATTTATTTCTGTTTACCGAGCCTGATATTTGAGGTCATCCATAAGCCAGTGTTACCACCTACTCAGTTCATCTATCCAAAGACTCTTCCAGCAATCCCAAATAACTTTTAAAAAAATTTATTTATTTATTTGATAGAGAGAGAGAGACAGCGAGAGAGGGAACACACGCAGGGGGAAAAAAGAGGGAGAAGCAGGCTTCCCGCTGAGCAGGGAGCCCGATACAGAGATTGATCCCTCGACTCCAGGATCATGACCTGAGCTGAAGGCAGACACTTAACGACTGAGCCACCCAGGTGCCCCAAAATAACCTTTTTCTACTCCCCAACTAATCCTGCTCACCTCTCACACTTGCACACCCAACCCGAAAGGTTGACACTTTTCTTCCCTGCCTATGCAAATAGCCCCTCAAATCCCAGGTTTATTTTAGAACCTCAAGTTGGAGAACCCTAGCCAACTTCTAACTGCAATATCACTATCTGTCTGGTAAATCTTGATACATCTTTAGCATGCAATCAAGCAAAAGATTGTATAGGAAGAAATTAGTGGCCTACAGTTCAGCTTGAGAGTCCAGCTGCCTTAATTCAAATACCAGTTCTACCTTTCACTGGCTGCATGAGTTTGGGCCAGTACTTAAGCCTCAATTTCCTTATCTGTGAAGTGAGGATAACAACATTACCTAATCTCACAGACTCCTGTAAGAATTAAATCAGAGAATTCACTGCTGTCATTAGCATAGCTTCTGCTTCATTTTAAGGACTCAATGTATGGTACCTCATATTAACATCTAATTCACAAGAGATTATCTATACTAAAATGGACTAAGTCCTTGAGTTTACAGAGAAACAGAACAAGAATGGGAAAGCTACTGATTCAAAGTCACACTGTTTAACTAAGAATCACATACAAGTCTTCAGGACTTCCAACCTCAAACAATTATTTATGTAACTGTTCATATCCAACAAGGATGTGCAACTTCAGGGTATGAACACTTAATCTTACTTAATCTTCTTTTCTATTCTTCACTGTTCCTAAACAACTGTCATTAAAAATTCTCCAAGGAATGGACTGCAGAGTTTCTAGAAGAGCATCATTTTTAGCTAAGCCTTAACATGCAATGGTATTTTTTCTGCCATTGCGTCAGCTTCTTTTGAGATTGAGACTAGTGCTACATAGTAGCAGCAGTATATTCAGAAGGGAGGAGAAAGAAAGGAGGAGGAAATGAGGAAAGAGAGGCCCATTATGAATAATCCTAGAAATAGAATCACCAGACTTGCAAATTCCAAGCATCTGGGGAAGGAATCAGACTTGCTGTAAGAAATGGCTATTTACTGAGAGATGAAGAGACTTTGTTTCCCTAATCCAGAGCCTGCTATGCCTTATGTTTCTAGGTTTCAAAGAAAATGCAAATTGAGGAGAGAACAAAATCATTTATTTTTGTCAAAATATCTCATCTAACCCAAGACAAACTTTCCCCAGACTTACAGACCATGGTGAACAGTTTCTTCTCTAAAGTCCAATGACACAGGATCTGATGAATCCCTCAGGATTGTATAATCCAAATTTGTAACTCTTCTTTTATGGGACTGCCATACCCAAAGTTCAGAAGAAGTGAAGTTCACCATCTTATACCTGCGTATCGTTTCTACTTTCCTCCCATCTCAGGTATTCATTTGTCATCCCTACCAGGGCTCTCACATCACATGCCACCCTGTGATTGGCCAAAGCCTTCACCAGAAGACCGTATTCTTCCCCAGCCAGTTTGCCAGAGCCCAACATTTATTATTTTCCCTCAAAATTCTGATTCTCTTAATGTGAAAACCATAACTGTACTGTAAGATTCTCGACAGTAGGGCCTTGTCTTATGCATATGTTTCTCCTAAAATAGCAAGAAGAATGCATATAGTATGAAAGTCAATACATATCTGGTAGGTGTGTAGATGAATAGAAAAATGAAGAAATGCACTAAATGTGAGAAAGGAAGAATCTATACAAAATAAGTTAAGTTATGGCCGAAAGAGTAGCTCTCTCATTGGTCCTTTCATTTTAGTAGGATTTTTCCCCCTAAATGCCCTAAATGCAGTATTGCTAGAGAAGATATGTGGGGCAAGTATTTTTTTCCCTCATTTCTTCTAGAAATACTCTGTAAGCAGCCACACAATTCACAAGGCAAGGACTGGATGGGCGATGTGTAAGTATCTGACCACTGTCTTCTAATATGTAAATTAGAAGTGGGTATTAGGACCCAATCTAGTTTTGATGAACTCAACCTATCCCCCTGTCCTTCCCAATGAATACATTAACACAGAAAATAAATAATAATAATATAATTCCAAACATTAATGATTGTGGACAAAAGCTTAGTTAGATAAGAAAGACAATCTGAGTTCAAAATATCTGATGCAGAACAGGCTTTGTCCAGAGCCAATTGAGTAAGCTCATTATAGGAGAAATTATTATTGAAAACTTTTTGGGGGAAAAACTAAGATATATCAGTCTTAAAAGGATTATAATGGGAGGTTACAGACTAATACAAAGGAGCTTTGCATCCTAAATGTGAAGCCTTGAATTTGAATTCTTTTTTTTTTTTTTTTAAGATTTTATTTATTTATTTCACAGAGAGAGAGACACAGTGAGAGAGGGAACACAAGCAGGGGGAGTGGGAGAGAGAGAAATAGACTCCCCGCCGAGCAGGGAGCCCGATGCGGGGCTCGATCCCAGGACCGTGGGACCATGACCTGAGCCGAGGGCAGACACTTAACAACTGAGCCACCCAGGCACCCTTGAATTTGAATTCTGTTTCAATGAATAATTAATTGTTCTAGAGCCCTGGGACATTAATTTCATCACTCTAAATCATTTACCTCCTTTACAAAATGAGGAAGTTGACTGCAAAGCGCTGGAATTATTCATTTTAATGGGAAAGAAGCCACATTCCCACTAAAGAAACATGATTACTAGAGAGGATAATCAGAACCCAGTGTGAACAGCCATTTTCTCTCCTCTGCCCCCACAGAGGGGAGGATCAGGGGATCAGATGAAACTCCCTCCTTGCAGCTCATGCCAACTTGCTTTCATCAATTCTCTGCTGCCTTTGGGATTTTTCAATACCCAAAGTTTTGAGGCGATCAGTGATTCACCCTTTTTCTGCAGCCAGCCGACAGATCACACAGTGACCGTGGCTTTGAGGTGACATAAGCAGTTGTTCAAAGTCAGAGCTGTTTCAATTTATCTCTTCCTTTTCAATTTAAGCTTCTTTCCAAAGGGGCTATAAACTATTCTGGTTGAAGCTATTTTCTTTCATCAAGCCTCCCTCAGATGAAAGACAAGGCAAACATCAGCCAGTAGGACAATGGTATTTGGGTGCTTTGCTTGCTTTCTTATTGCAAAAGAATGATCAAATTCTGATCTGAGATAATCTGACAGGACACTTCAAGTTGGTCTCTTATGATCTTAATATTTATGTTGTAAAAATCTCTAGAACAGCACTATCCAATAGAAATATACCGTAAGTCACAAATGTGAGCCTCATATGTTACATTTTCTAGTAGCCACATTATAAAAGAAAAGACAGGTGAAATTAATTAGCATATTACATTTAATCCAATATATACACAGTATTATCAATTCAAAGTGCAATCAATATGAAATTATTTGTGAGATATTTTTCCTAAGTCTACAAAATCAATGTGGATTTCATATAGCATATCTCAATTCAGACTAGCTGTTATTCAGATGTTCAGTAGATGCATGTGTTAGTGGTTGCTATTTTGGACAGTGCAGTTCTAGACCTTGGCTGCCTTTATTTGTTCAACATGTATTTTATCAGTAGAGTATATAGAGGCTTTTTTCCAACAGGAATAAAACATTAACACAGAATGGGTGATCAATAAATGCTGTGTTGAAGATGAAGAAGCATGTTAATTATTTATTTTAAAAACATGATGATTTCTTAAATTTTTTTTTTTGGAGGGGATGGAGAATAAGACTGGAAAGGGACTGCCCTATAAAGGAATAAAGATGAGAGTCCATAATAGAGATGATGGTTATAAATGGATATAATTTCTTAAGTATATATGATCTATCAAGGTAGGTAGGATAAATGTTTTCAGAGATCTTTATATGTCAATATGTAATCTCAAAATGAGAGAAAAAAATCTCAAAATGAAAGAAAAATATAGTATATTTTATAGAACTATAAGGGACAAATTCTATCTCCCAGAAGTTGAAACACTGTAAAGATTGCTAATGTTCATGGTTGGAGGGAAGGGGAAAGGAGCCTATACCCCCACATGATACTGCAGGTAAAATTTACACAATATTTATGACAAAAATTTGTCAAATATCCTTAAAAATTCTATCCATTTTAATTCCATATATTGAGGAAATTACTGGATAAGGAAATAAAAATGAACATGAAGGATGCCTACTTCACTGAGACTTGAAAATTTGGGAACAATATAAATAGCCACTAAGAAAGTGATAATTAAATATATTGTAGATGTGCACAGATGCATTGAATAGAATATTATGCAGCCATTAAAAATGCCAATGCAATTTTATGTTTATTGAAATATATATGTGTGTGTGTATTATTGAGAAAAGTCAGGTTTTAGAACAATATTAGAAGACACCATTTAAAACATACATATAACAAGTGGGGATACTTAAATTCTGTTTTGTACTTTTTTGGAAATAACATTAGTTTAATGAGCATACAATCTTTTAATCAGAACAAACAATAATCTCTGTATTTTGAAAGGACTATACCCTGGAAACTTTCAGAATAACAAAAAGAAAAAAAATTAGTGCAAAAAAGGATTATTATAGGCTGTAGTGGTCAGGAAAACTTCTTCAATGAGAAGAGCAATGACATAAGAGAATATAAGGAGAATATTCTTCATCAAAAGTACATTTTCCTATAACTCATTTATTTCTAAAATGATTTAGCTGCAAGCCCTTGATCTTCCTTAACTTGAAATGTAGGGGAAAAAAGCCACATCAAAAATGGGCTGTAATATGAGTTCCTACTTGACAAGTTTAAAGATTACAACCTTCACCTGGCCATGCACTCAAGTTTACCTGGGGGAAGAATAAAAGTGTTGAACTGGGAAATAAAATAATAGCAGAGCAATTAAAACATAAAAGCAGCTTAGAGAAAGGTCAACTGAGGATGTGTCACACAAAGGACAAAACATTGGCAAGTCCTTTTGATGGGGAAAAACAGAACACAGGGTATCTTTTGGCTCTCTGAGACGGATCCAATCTTACTGCACTTTCCTCTGTAACATGCACTATGCCCCACCTACCCCTCCCCCTGCCTCACTTTATATGATCTGCCCCCACGTGGGCTACCCCGTAGTCTCACACCAGCTCAAATCTCTCCCACTTAGTCCCCTCTAGGTGCTGTCCTTCCCTGACTCCACACCATCAAACATTTCCAAGGCTTTTTGGATAGCCCAGAGGCTACAAACGTGTGGCCAGCAAGTCATGCCCTTAAATGTTTGGGGTTTTGCCCTTGCTGTTATTTTGCTTCATATAATGTTTAAAAAATAATTAGTTGGCCACCCTTAAAATGTACAATATTTCACATAAAGCCACAGATCTTCTGCTTCTGAATAATTACAAAATGAGCAACACTGAGCTCACATCCATGGGACACAAAATATCCTAGAACCAAATTCCACCTGCTCATTATCAGTGGGAGCAGGGTCCTTAATGACTTGCTTCTTGCTTGCTTTTTCTTCCTCCTTTTCTCTCTTCTTCCCTCTCAGTTTGCTTCACCCATTTATATTACCTACTTTGTCACTGCAGGGACAGAATCTACCAGCCTTTCATGGTGTAACTTGGGGCCTTTCCAACAAACCCTAGCCTACTTTCCTAAAATTATTTCCCATTTCACTCCTTCCACTGATCTGTTCTCTGGGTGCCCTCAACGTGCTTTTCTCTTTTCCATGCCCCATATCCAGCTTTCCTATCTTGAAGACAATAGTTAAATGTTATGTATAAATTTTCTGTGATGTTCTCTGAATTTTCGCACCCACATGCAAAGTTAACTCTTCCTTCTCTAGATTTGGTTAGAAATTAGCATTCTTATCTTTCATTTGGCAACATGAATTACTGTGTGCATGTGTTCAGACACTAAGTCCTTTCCCCAATAACTCTGTATTCCCCAGAGAACAGGGTGTAATGCTCAAGAAATTTTTGTTGACTGATGGATATACAAATTGGGCAATCTGTGTCTGATTTTCTCATCTGGGCTAGTTTCAGCCACATATCAACCAGAAAGCAGAGAGCAGTCAAATATAGAAAGCATGATCTTGTTGACGGATGGGTTGACTGGACAGTTGCCAGAAAGTCACTAAAGTGACACCCAGTGAACAGCTTCCTAATGCAGGAAGGATTGCTTTGCTAATTGCCAAGGCCCTTTTCAAATAAATGAGTGCCATGATTACAAAAGAGTTTTGCTTATTACACTTTCCCATTGAACCTATAAAAAGAGCTTAGTTCCAGGGCCAATTTGTAATCTTAAATTTTCTCAAGCTCCCTTGCTTGCTGAAGAGTATTTCTCATGATTTGTGCTTTCAACAGAGACAGGTTCTTTCCCTGAGAAACAGACACATCAATTTTATCTTGTACACATCAGTGTAAGTAAAGCCTTTAGTAGTTCTGATCTGTATCTCAGTGATCACACATTATCCATTGGCTTTCACTAAATGTTTCTGCTTGTTCACCCCATAACTAGGGTTTAAATACCTTACATCTGGGTCATTCCTTGAACAAACAGTTCCTTGCTAGGCTCTAAGTCCAGGAAAAGGAAACCTAGGTTAAGATATAGGACCAGAGAGAGGTTAACTAATTAATTATCTTTGGTCACAATCAGCAAGAGGCAGCCCCAGGGCTAAAATCCAGCCCCACCCTTATTTAGGAGTACTTCTATTCCATTACATTGTAATGCCAAAAGACTCTGGAGGCTATTAAGCAAGCCATTCACACCAACTTTAACCAGGAATTTTCTGAAATACCTAATATCTGCCTCAATTCTAGGATAGCCTAGTTCAGGAATCAGCAACCTAGAGCACATGGGTCAAATCTGGCCTGCCACTAGTTTTTACAAATAAAGTTTTATTGGTAAACAGCCATGCTCATTAGTTTATATACTGTCTATTGTTGCTTTACATAGGGAACTATTTCAATAGTTGCAACAGTGACTGTATGGCTCCACAGCCTAAAATACTTACTATATGGCAATTTCCAAAAAAATGTATAGGTGCTTGCCATCTTGGTTAAACGAATGAATTGGAAATAATTCCAAAGGCAGATAACTCCCTTTACAAAATGAATGAATGAATGAGTGAATGAGTAAATAAACTCCTTTGAGAATTAACTTGGAGTACATAGGTCTGGAGCAGGTGATGCTGGTCCCATCAAGGTCATAGAGTTGGAAATTAAATCCAAGAACTTGGATTTTTTTGTGGGGGTTTCTACACTCTAGGGTAACTTTAGTTGCTGTTTTAGTGATTAAATGTGAAGCCTTGGCATCCAGATTATTTTTCTACTCCTCTCTGGTTCTCTATGAACATTAGTGGGAATGTGTGCAAGCCTGAGGATCTAGTGAGTCGCAGGGATCTGATGCCTTTGCAGAAATGTGGCCACACAACACTCCCCAGAGACTACTTCTGATGGTCCTCGCCCATCTTGGAGGCTTCTGCTCTTCTCTTTCTCACTGAACTGACAGTGAGGGAGCAGTGAGAAAAGGCTGACAGCTCCCTGACCTTTAGTTAATTGAACAACAGATTCTGCAGCTTCCAGAAGCATCAGGAAAAGGAAATGAAAGAGATATATCACACTAATAAACATTTTCTGATCTAACCATCAAGTAAGTTGTATATGTGATTATGGAATTATTTGGGGGTGGGAATAAAAAATAGATGCAGCCTCCAACAAAAGCAGTTTAAAAATTTTACATTTGTCCCAGAGAGGTACCATATTAAGGGTATTATAACTGACAGGCAGCCATAATGCCTACTTTGGAAGTCTTGCTACACTGTGGTGTAAATTTAAATTAGTATAGTATCTCATGCCAAGCAGTATTTTATAAGAACAATTATAATGATAATTTTGAAGAATCCAAAAATTGGGGCACCTGGGTGGCTCAGTCAGTTAAGCATCCAACTCTTGATTTTGGCTCAGGTTGTGATCTCAGGGTCATGAGATTGAGCCCTGCATTGGGCTCCCTGCTCAGCAGGAGTCTGCTCGAGATTCTCTCCGCTTCCCCCACCCCTCCCCCAAACTGCAATTGCAGGCTCTCTAAATGACTGACTGAATGACTGACTGACTGAATAAATAAATAAATAATAAATAAAATCTTTAAAAAGAAAAATGACTCTAAAGGATGCTGTCAACCCAAGCTACCACAATAGTGGTACATGAGCCCATTTCAGCTAGCATTAATTTTATTTTGCATGGGGTAGGGGGCAACCTGAATATAGCTATTTATACAGGAAACATTACATTCACTAATGATAATCTCTTAAGTTCCTATTGATGATAACCATCAATGTGGACTGTTTAAATAATTTCTCTGATATGAGGCTTTGCTTTTCCTGGCTGGAATTTTGTGTAACAAAGATGCATTGCTTTCCCATGTTGGAATTTTGTATAACACATGTGTTAACAGCCTATTATATGCAGAGCACTGTGTTCTGATTAGGGTGAGACTGACAACTACTTGGCCCCTGCACTCAAAAGGTTCAGAGTCCAGTGAGAGAGAAAAGGACCTTGAGGGATGATCCGTCCACTTGGATCTCATTTCTTAGTATTCACACTGTCAAGGAATATGGAGTGGTGGGAAGGAAGCAGGGCAAGGAGGCAACATAGCGAGGTGAGCTAGGTTATGGGATTAGGCATGATTTTTCTTCAAATGATGGCTCGTGCTTTGCAATTACCTGTCATAACCCCTTTTTCATGAGAGTCCCTAGATTCACATCCAGGCCAGACAAAAATAGAATCTCTGGTAGGGCAGCCTGGGAATCTGCATTTTAACAAATGCCCCAAGAGATCTTTGAGTACATTCAAATTTGAGAACTAATCATACCCCTATCCTCTGACTCCTCAGCCAGAAACCACAGGTCATCTTACCTGTATTCTCCACATCCTTTAAAACAGTGGACAGCAAACATTATTATGTCTTTCAGAGTCAGCTGGTGGGGGTGGGGGGGGAGTGACTAAAATGCAGACTCCTGGGCTCTGCTTCTGAGAGTCTGATTATGTTGCTCTAGGGTGGAGCTTCTAACACAAGTAACTTCCCAGTCACACCTTGAGAAATATGCCATAAATCAAGCTGGTCAGCAAGTCCCATTGCCTCTACACCCTTAATATCTATAATTTTTCTTTAATCTTCTCTCCCTCCCCACATTCATAGCCTAAGACTACTCTCATTCCCTACCAGAATTTCTGAAAAATCTTGCTAATTAGTCTCCCTGTCTTCAGTCTTACGTGCTTCCAATCAGTTGTTTAAGCTGTTATAAAAATGAAGTATCTTAAATATGCACAACTAAGCATGCCTCTTCCTGGCTTACATTTCATCTTTGATTCTCCATGCCTATAGAATAAAGTCCCTATTTCTATGCCTGGCATACAAGCCCCTTCATGATCTGGCCTCTCGTGTTTTTGTTTTGTTTTATTTGTTTTTTTCTTATTCTACCCTGTTTGGTAATTACCCTCCCCACTTCACTCTCTGCTCTAGGCACATAGTCTCAGGAATCTTACTTATAGCTCTGTGTTCCTGTCTTCTTATTATTCCACACTGTGTAATCATACTTGTATATGATTACTTAATGAATGTCAGTCGCCACACTACTCAGTAAGCCCCATGAGGGTAGGGCCATGTCTCATTGAACCGAGTCTCTAACACATTGTCTGGGCTTATATAATCACTCTTAAATTTTTTTTTACATAAATGAATAAATTATAAGGCAGTTTCAAGGTTCCATATCTAAACATATGTTAATTCTCCTGCTTAGAAGGACTTCCTCTTTCTTTATCCCTTTGTCCTCTTCCCATCATCATTCAAGTACTAATTCAAGTGTTCTGAGCATATTCCTTCCTTGCTTACTTTCCATTTTTTGAGAATCTCCCCAGTCATATCATATCCCTTGATGTGACTAAAGCAGAGTATACTGCTTCTACCTGTTAAGCTCTTCACATACTTCTCTAATTGCACTGCACTTATTATTTTGCAATTGTTAGCTGAAATGTCTATCTCTGCTATGACTCAATGACACATCAGAAAGTAGGGACTGTATTTCATTCATTTTGAATTCCCAATACAAAGCATAGCACCTGACATAGGAAAGTTGCTAAATAAATATTTATGAACAATCGTATAAATGAACAAGTCAGTGAAACAACAGGTGAATGAATCTATAAATGAATTAGTGATCATAGGCTGGTACAGCAAACTTTTATGCAAGCTCTCCTGATATCAATTGTAGTTCAAAACCTTGGATGTCCATTCAAACTGGAGAACATGCCAGTGTTTGGATTTATCACACAGAGATTACTGGCACTAACCAGCAGCCCCACTGGGCTGGGAACAAAGGTAGAGAAAGGTCAGAAGTTATTATCTTGCAGTCAGAGTCTTCACAAAACACAGACCAGAACATGTCATAGCTGTCATCATAGACTTTCAATCACCTTCCAATGCCCAAAGGAAAATATTCAAACACTTTAACGGGCTATTCAAGGCTGCTTAATATCAAGGTCCAAATTATCTTTTAGCCTTTGATATCTATTCCTTCCTCACATACTCATTGCTCCCATAAAGACCACAGGGTCGTCTCCTGGAAATACCTTTCCATATTCTAGCTTATACCTCTCCTTCAGTTGGCAGTCTTGTCCCGTTTTCTCTAGACAAAATCCTATTCATCCTTCAACAACAACTCCGATACCACCTCCTCTATGAAGCATTCCTTGATTCTGCATAAATATAAGCACGCTTTTATAAAGTACAGGAGAGCTGCAAGTTATATACATTTTAAAGTCAGACTCCTTGGGGTTGACTCAGCTCCACCATCTGTTGTGCAAATTGGACAATTCATTTATGCCATTCTAATCCTCAGGTTCTTCACCTGAAAATGGGGTCAATAAAAGCACCAACTTCATGGGACTTTTTGTGAGGTAGAAATGAAAGGAGTTGATCCACTGGAGACACGATCCATAATACCTGACAAGAAGTAAATATTCACTAAGTTAGCCATTCCACTTCTCTTTCTCCTCCTCATTATCATATTTCCACTGCTGTTCGCCAACATATGTTTTGAGTCTATACGTTATTTTTTTAGAAAACATCACTAACTATTGCTGGTCTGTCCAGAATGATTTTTTGTTTTATTTTGTCCCATTCTGATACCTCCTCTAAGAAACTTTTACAACTGTTCCATTGGAATATACTTATTTTGCGTATACTCAGGATTATTGGTCCCTGGCAAAACTTTTTTTTTTTTTTTCCGAGTATAGCTGACACACAGTGTTCCATTAGTTTAGGTACACAAATTAGTGATGTGACAAGTTTTTACATTATGCTATGTTCACCGCAACCATCTGTTCCATTATATTACCATTACAATACCATTGACTATATTCCCTATGCTGTGACTTTTATTCCCATGACTTGTTTATTCCATAACTGGAGGCCTGTAACTCCCACTCCCTTTATCCATTTTGTCCATCCTCCCACACCCTCTTCTTTGGCAACCATCAGATACCATATGATTCCATTCATAAATGGAATCTGGCTAAACTTTTCTGAGCCATGATTTCTTACCTAAGAAATGAGATAATACCACTATGTTACAAGGATATGAGGATTTAAAGAAAAAAAATATATTTGGAGTGCCAAAGTTTAATCACCTTTCGTGCATGTCCCAACCCAGGTAGTCACTCATTAGATGTCATTGAGGACATGGGAATCACTCAGAAGTTTTTAGGGAATAGACACTGTGTCACAAATCACTCAGTGTCAAAGCTGGGAAGAACTTTAGAGTTAGTCTAAAGTCACTCCTCATCTTAAATGACTCCTCTTGGTAAATGAATCGAAGTCTCCTGACTAGTAGTCCTTTGTTCTAATTTTATCCCACTACCATGCCAACTTCACACTCTACCTTCCTTTCATCAGACACTGCCTCTTGATTTGTGGGTCTCTGTGATCCATATTCATGTCAGTCCCTCTAAAATATTTTTTGGAAAAGATTAATAATTTAACACTTGATGGAACTCTAGGCATTATATATTCTTCCCTTCATCATTCACTGCCAACTTGCCATCACCATATTGCTTTCTGGCTACTCCCTCCCCAAGGTAGACACAAGTTGTTTTAGAAGTAAATGTTCAAAACAAGTCTAGGAGCTGAAGGGAAATAATAAGGTCCTCTTTGGTCTCATTTTTTTTTTCTTCCTCACTCCTTGGGCAGTAAGCAAAAAGAAATTCTACTGATTATCCAGTAAACAGCACAGGGTTTTCTTCCTCTTATTCAAGATCACTGTTAATTTTTCCCTTGGGAAAAGGGAGTATTTTTTAAGTGATAGCAAAGGAAGCTCCCTTCCTTCCTTCCTTCCACAACTGAGAAGCATACAGCATGGACTACTGAGAGTCAAAGTGCAAGCCACTTCAGAAGGTGGACAGAGCCACAGATTGGTTCAGGAGAGCCTGAATTCAAAAAACTAAAATATAGAAAATACAGTGAAATCAAACACAGATTTTTTTTTAATTGTCCACTTCCCAGGCACCCAGAGATTCTTTTCTAAGTCTAGCACAGTAACTGGGATAAATCATGGAAGCTCAAGAGACTGTATTTCAAACTACTTCCTAGGAAGGCCAGAACTCCGCAAAGGCTTCAGGGATGAGGTTAGAGTGAAAGTCAAGACACAGTGGGTGGGCAGGAGTCTCAGCTCTGACAGCCTGCCTGGCCTGGAATACACTTTGAGGGGCTTCTCCTTCGTCTCTCCAGTCCTTCTTCTTGAATCAAGCTCTACTGAGACCTGGGGACACTAATCATGTCATATATCTGCATGAATGTGGGAACAATGCAAACAGAAAGCTTTCAAGGAAATTACATGATGTGATAGAGTTTTAACAAAGAGTTCACGACAATCAGGTTCATATTCTGGTTCTACCACCAATAGACCCTAGGACTTGGGGCACTTTTTTTCCTCTTGCTTATCCTCAGCTTTTATATCTGTAAAAGGAATATATTAATGGTTCTTAATTCTAGATGGATGTACATTAAAATTACCTAAGTAGTTTCAAAACAAACAAGCAAAAAAGAAAGCCTACAAAACCAGTGACTGGCCCCACACCAGATCAATTAAATTTGGATCCTAGAGATAAGATTGAAGCACCAAAATTTTTATTTATTTATTTATTTTTAAATTTTTTTTAAAGACTTTATTTATTTATTTGACAGAGAAAGAGACAGCAAGAGAGGAAACACAGCAGGGGGAGTATGAGAGGGAGAAGCAGACTTCCTGTGGAGCAGGGAGCCCGATGCGGGGCTTGTTCCCAAGACCCTGGGATCATGACCTGAGCTGAAGGCAGATGCTTAATGACTGAGCAACCCAGGCACCCTGAAGCACGAGAATTTTTAAAAGCTTCCCAGATACAGGCAGTCTTGAAAACCAGGTGGGGTGAGTCATCAATCCTCAAAACTTGGAATCTATCAAAGTCAACTGAGGAATTTTACAAAAGCTTAATGTGCTATGATCCCATACCAATTCAGGAATTATAATGAGAATGAAGAATTTACATTTTTTACATATTCCCTGGGGGGTTTTTATGGACAACAAAATCTGAGTATACTTGGGCTAGTCTTTGAAAACACTTTAAGCTTTTACAAGTCATCATTTTGTGGCCTCCTTAACTGTGGGGCAAGATTACAATGAAAGTAGAGAAATTATATTGTGGCCAAGATTTTATTCAATCTCAAAGCAACAGTGTTTGAAATGAGGTGGTTGGGAACCAGTGAGAAGGGTATATTCAAGTGAATGTGTGAATCTGTGTTCTGTGAGCCAAAGTAAATAGTAGTTAAGAAATAAGACTGGATTTGCATCACCTAGTTGAGAAATGTATTTACCATTTACTAGTTTAGCAATCTGGGGTACTTAAAAAAAATTATCCAAGTCTCATTTTTGTCATCTATTAAGCAGAAATAATAGCAGAAACATTGTCAAAATAGGAGAGAATGCAATTAAAACACTTAACATAATGGCAGTGCTTGGCATAGGCTCAACACACAGTAAATGAAACTAATGATCACTATTATCATCTATACACCTACATGGACCAGGTTTTCTCTTCCTCTGTGCATTTCTAAATGGCTGTCCTTCAAGAAGTCAGCTGAAGTCCTACCTCCTCCATTAACAAAGATTCACGATGGCTCTGCTATTTATCTCTTTTCATTTCTAAACTACTATAGCATTGATGGCAACACTGTACACTTGGATTTCCAATATATCCTATATTATGTGTTATTCCTGTACAATGTTCCATGATGGAGCAGAAGGTAAGCTGAGGGCAAAAGCACAAGCTAACACCCCTTGAGCTCCCCCTCCCCCAGGTGGGATATGTGTGACATTCTTCAGGCACTCCTGCTGTCCTAGAACAAAGAAAAGAGAAAAACAAATGGCTAACTGATAGAGATCACAGTCATGCAGAACATGAGTCTCCATCAGTTTGCAACTGTCTTAATGATTTACAAGAAAAAACTAATCTCCAGAAACCTATAGACTCAATTTCATGGAGCCCTAACATCACCCTCCCCTCCATAGGATAGAAAAATGTTATATAATCAGTCACTCCTCACCAGCCCAGGGCAGCTCTTTTTGCCCACAGGTCCTGTCCCCATGCTTTGATAAAACCACCTTTTTGTACTGAAGATGTCTCAAGAATTCTTTCTTGGCTGTCAGCCCTAGTCCCCAACATTCCAAACCACATCACATGCATGTACAGTGGACCTCAAGCTCTGATGGAATTATATACTTCTGAAAACTCCTTGACTTACCCTGTTTGGAGATGACAGAATGGGAATGGAGAAGGAAAACAACCAGGTGTTATAAGAGATGGCTAGCTTTGCTCAAAGACTTGTACATTCCTTGCCAGAATTAACAATTAACTTATTCTTTGATAAAGTAGTCCTCTTTCAACCTGAAACTATATATATATATATATATATATATATATATATATACTGATTTCACTCCTAGCTCCAAGAATAGGCTATAAGTCAGGCTAAGCTAATTGACATATATAATTTCCCTGCAACAGTGATGTGTATAGGAATAGACATGTGTCCCAAATAGAATAATTCCAAATGTAGGCTAGAAATAATGAGAAAGAGGTTATTCCTTTTGGATGAAGCTCCCAATCTGATAGAATGCTGGACCATTGTTGCTGGTTAGAAAAAAATTGGCACCGTAGGGTAAGAGTCTCCCCAAAAATAAATCTATCAGAGAAGAAAGTAAAGTTGCTTAGAGATGGTATTTGGGACAATACAGAATATCTGAATCCAGTACTACCTAAGGTCAGTATACCAATGAATTTTTCAGACATGTAAAGTAATAAATCCTTCCCTTTCCTTTCCTTTGATTTTGATCAGTTTGAATCAAGTTTCTATCATTCACCACTGATGGGTAAGCTTCTGACTAATATAGGCAGAAAGAAGTTTCTGGACAAAAATACGACGTTAGGTCATGATAATCCAATTGTGTTATCACTCTAGATCTCTCAACTGAGGAAAGAAGAAAGGCAGTAGCATATGTAATATGCCAATGATGTACCAGGGTTTCTGTGAGTCTTTATTCACATTATCTCATTAAATACCTACAATGATTTTTACAACGTAGGTATTATCATTCTCGTTTTACAGAAGAACTAAGCCTCAGTAAGTTCAGAAGATTTTCTTAAGGAGGTGACCTCTAGAATGGCAGAATAAGAACCTCTTAATAATCTGCTCCTCCATAAAGCCAATGAAGACATTGGCAAAAACTGTCAAAAATCAGATTCAGAACTCTGGAAATTAACTAAAGGCATGCAATAATTTGAGGAGTGTTCATACAAGAAAAGGGCTGAATATTATTAAGAACAGCAAGCTTCAGGACATTTTAACTTGACCTAATCCCATCCCATTTTCCCAGCACCATGGTAGCCTGAAAAACTACAGTAGCTATGAGCACCAGCAACACAGAAGCCACTAGAAGAGCAAAAATGGACTTGAAGATCCCTAAAAGACTCATCCCCAGAAATTTTTCTCACTATTTGACCTGTCTGGCAGCTATTACACTGAAAAGTTCTAGTCTTAGGGCTAGTCTTTATTTTACCTCACTCAGAGCTCACTTTGTTTTTAACATATATCTTGTGGGTAGGGCTCTCAACACAATCAGTTGCAATTATTCAACGCTGCAATGGTCTGAGGTGGCCTTACTGGTATGTTTAACAAGACACTGCCTAAAAAGCTTAAAGGTAAAAATGAGTAATAACATGTTCATATAGGACTTTGTAAGGCCCTGACATACTCCTAGGAATCTAGAAGATCATGCACAAGCATAGAGCTATGGGCATGCCAATGAAAGACCTGATAAGAACTTCTGGCTGATTTTGAGGCACTTCCTGGCAGGATATGAATGTTAAAGCTTAGTTGTAAACTACCTGCTGGTGTGTAAAGTATACTCCAACTGATAAAACCCCTCAGCAAAGACCAGATAATTTGTTTGTTTGAGGCAATTAAGGAAGTACCTGTCTACAAAGCTAACTGAGCAGAGAGACTTCAGTCACCACACATGACAAAGAGTACAGCCATTAAAGAATTCATCCAGAGGTCACTAAGCAAACAAGCAGCAATAATAACAAACCCTGAGGAAGGAGAAAATTTAATTTCCAATGTTACCATATTATTTAAAATGTCCAGTTTTCAGCACAAAATTAAAAGACAAACCAAGAAACAGGAAAGTGTAACTTATACATCGGAAATGTGAAAGCAGTCAGTAGACACTGTTCCTAAGAAAGCTCAGACATTGGAGTTACTAGCCAAAGACCTTAAATCAGCTATTTTAGACATGTTCAAGGAGCTAAAGGAAATCCTGCAAGAAGAATTAAAAGATATTATGGGATCAATGTTTCACAAAATAGAGAATATCAATAAAGAGATAAATTGTTAAATTCTGGAGCTGAAAAATAACCAAAATGAAAAATTCACTAGAGGTGCCCAACAGCATATCTGAAGTGGCAGAAGAAAGAATCAGTACAGAAGATAGGTAAGTTGAGATTATCCAGTCTGAGGAAAGAGAGAGAGAGAGAGAGAGAGAAAAGAAAAATGAATGGAAACTGGCATAATGGGAGAACTAGAAGAAAAGGAGAGAATAAGGCAGAAAGAATAAAAAAAAGTGGTAAAAAATTTTCCACATTTGATTTAAAAGTATTAATGTACCCTTTCAAGAAGTTTAATGAATTCCAGAAAGGATAAATTCAAAGGGATCTACACCCAGAGACACTGTACTAAAATTGCTGAAACTTAAAAATGAAGAGAATCTTGAAATCAGCAAGAGAAATATGACTCATCACCTACAAGTAATCCTCAGTAAGATTAATAACTGACTTTTCATCAAAATCCATAAATGCCAGAAGGCAATAAGATGACATTCAAACTGCTGAAATAAAAACATCAACAACCAAGAATTCTATATATGTCCTACTATCCTTAAAAGCTTCTGCACAGCAAAGGAAACAGTCAACAAAACAATGAGGCAACCCACAGAATGGGAGAAGATATTTGCAAATGACACTACAGACAAAACGCTGATTTCCAAGATCTATAAAGAACTTCTCAAACTCAACACCCAAAAAACAAATAATCAAGTCAAAAAATGGGCAGAAGACATGAACAGACACTTCTCCAAAGAAGACATACAAATGGTTAACAGACACATGAAAAAATGTTCATCATCATTAGCCATCAGGGAAATTCAAATCAAAACCACATTGAGATACCACCTTACACCAGTTAAAATGGCAAAAATTGACAAGGCAAGAAACAACAAATGTTGGAGGGGTTGTGGAGAAAGGGGAACCCTCTTACACTGTTGGTGGAAATGCAAGTTGGTATAGCCACTTTGGAAAACAGTGTGGAGGTGCCTCAAAAAATTAAAAATAGAGCTACCCTATGACCCAGCAATTGCACTCCTGGGTATTTACCCCAAAGACACAGATGTAGTGAAAAGAAGGGCCATATGCAACCCAATGTTCATAGCACCAATGTCCACAATAGCCAAACTGTGGAAAGAGCCGAGATGCCCTTCAACAGATGAATGGATAAAGAAGATGGGGTCCATATATACAATGGAATATTACTCAGCCATCAGAAAGGATGAATACCCAACTTTTGCATCAACATGGATGGGACTGGAGGAGATTATGCTAAGTGAAATAAATCAAGCAGAGAAAGTCAATTATCATATGGTTTCACTTACTTGTGGAACATAAGGAATAGCATGGAGGACATTAGGAGAAGGAAGGGGAAAATGAAGGGGGGGGAATAAGAGGGAGAGACGAACCATGAGAGACTATGGACTCTGAGAAACAAACTGAGGGTTTTAGAGGGGAGGGAGGTGGGGGGATGGGTTACCCTGGTGATGGGTATTAAGGAGGGCATGTACTGCATGGAGCACTGGGTGTTATACGAAAACAATGAATCGTGGGTCAATACATCAAAAACTAATGATGAACTAAAAAACTGTATGGTGACTAACATAACATAAACAAAATTAAATTAAATTAAAAAAATAAAGGTGAGGGGCGCCTGGGTGGCTCAGTTGGTTAAGCGACTGCCTTTGGCTCAGGTCATGATCCTGGAGTCTCGGGATCGAGTCCCGCATCGGACTCCCTGCTCAGCAGGGAGTCTGCTTCTCCCTCTGATCCTCCCCACTCTCATGTTCTCTCTCTCTGTCTCATTCTCTCTCTCAAATAAATAAATCTTTAAAAAATAAAAAATAAAAAATAAAGGTGAAATTATGACATTTCCAGAAAAGACAAAATCAGGGAGTTTATTGCTAGTAGACCTGCTCTACAACACATGCTAAAAATGTCCTCCAGGCTGAAATGTAAGGACCTTAGACAGTTACTTAAATCCTCATGAAATAACAGGCACTGGTAAAGATAAATGTAAATGTATAGGAAAATATAAAGGACAGTGGAAATGTATTTTTGTTACTTTTTTCTTTTCCTACCTAACTAAAAGACAATTGTATAAAACAGTGATTATAAAACTGTGTTGTTGGCCTTCTAATAAATAAAGATGTAATTTGTATGACAGTAATATAAAGGATGGAGGAGGAAATGGAGCAAAGTTTTTGTGTACAACTGAAATTAATTTAGTATTAACTCAAACTAGATTGGTTGGAGATTTTAATTGCTCCAAGGCAACCACTAATAACTTAAATATTTATGGAAAATGAAATAATAGGGACATTAAAATGATATACTAACAAAATATCTATTTAACACAGAAGGCAGTAATGGAGAAATAGAGGAGAAAAAGACATAAGACATAGAAAACAAGTATCAAAATGGCAAACATAATTACAATTACATTAAACTTCCATGGATTAAGCACTGAAATTAGAGATTGAAAAATGGATTTAAAAAAATTATCCAATGGATTTAAAAAAATTATCCAATACTCTATGTTGTCTTTAAAAGACACTTTAAATTCAAGACCCAAATAAATTGAAAGCTAAAAAGATCTTAAAATACACAAATTTCAAATTTATATAAATTAAGTAAATTTAAATATAAAATGATTGAAATTATACAATATGTTTTTTGACTGTAATGTACTGAAATTTCATATTGATAACAGAAGGAAATTTGATAAGTTCACAAGTCCATGAGAATTAAACAACAAACTTCTAATCAATGTATCAAAGAAGAAATCACAAAAGAAATTAAATAGTATTTTTAGATGAATGAAAAGATAGACATAACATGCAAGACTTAGGCAATGGAGCTAAAGTAGTGCTTAGAGGAGAATATATCTGTAAATGCCTTTAAAAAATAACTTGTTACTTTAAAAACACTTTAAGTAAAAAGAAAAGCAAAATAAACCCATAGCAAATGGAAGGAAATAATAAAAAAATAAATGAGGAGAAAACAAATGAAACAGAAAAACAATAGGTAAAATACTGAATCTATTTTTTTTTTCTTTGCACTTGTGATGAGCACTGGGTACTGTATATAAGTGTTGAATCTCTAAGTTGTACACCTGAAACTAATATTACACTGTATGTTAAATAACTGGAATTTAAATAAAAACTTAAAAAAATAAAAATTTCTTTAAAATGTTTTTTTTTTAAATCAACAAAACTGACCAAACTTTAGCTAGACTAATCAAGGAGGAGTGGGGAGAGAGAAGGAAAGGAGATGCAGTTTGCTAAAATAAGGAATTGAACAGAGGATATCACTACCAACTTTTCAGACATTAACTATATGTGTATATAATGGAATACTATAAATATTGCATGCCAGCAAATTAAACAACTTAAGTGAAAACAACAATTTTCTTGGAAGACATGAACTACTGAAACTGAATTAATAATTAGAAAATATAAAGATCAATAATAAGTAAAGACATTGAATTAGTAAATAAAAAACTGTCCACAAAGATGGCTTCATGGATGAATTCTACCAGATGTTGAAAGAAAAATTAATACAAATCTTACACAACCTCTTCCAAAAATAAGAGGACTGAACAGTCTCCACATCATTCCTTGAGACAGTATTACTCTGATACCAAAACCAGACAAAGATATGACAAAACAAAAAAGAAAGAAAGAAAGCTACAGACCAATATCCCTTATGAATACAGATGCACAAACAGAGGTTCAACATAATACTATCAAGCAGAATTCAGCCACATACAGAAGGATTATACAGTATAACTAATTGAGATTTATCTTAGGAGTGCAAAGTTTGCTTTAACATACCAAAGTTAACCAATGTAATACAAAACACTAATAGAATAGAGACAGTAAAGTCACAGGATTATCTCAATGTGGAAACAGTATTTGACAAAATCCAACTTTCTTTCATGATAAGAAATAAAACACAAACCTAACAACTGTGGAACAGAAACGTACTTTCTCAATCTAATAAACAGCATTATAATGGGTTGAATGATGGCACTTGAAATGGTATTTCCATATCCCAATGTCAGAACCTGAAAAATTTACCTTACATGGTCAAAGAGTGAATATTACCTTATATTGCAAAATATGTAATTAAGTTAAGGATCTTGAGAGGAGGAGTTTATCCTGGATTATCCAGGAGGCCCTACTGCAATCATGCAGATCCTTATAAAATACAGACCCACAACAAAGAGACAGAGGCAAAGATTAGAGCTATGTGGCCATAGCCCAGGAATGCCAGAGTAATCACCAGAAGCTGGAAAAGGCAAGGAATTGACTTTCCATTAGAGCCTCTGAATGACTGCAGCTTTACCATATTTTGAACTTTTAGCCTACAGATCAATGAGAGATTATACTTCCATTGTTTAAGCTACCACATTTGTGGTAATAGTAGCCTATAGAAACAAACACAGGAACCTGCAAATTCCCACAGCTAAAATCATATTTAATAGTGAACATTAAAAATTGTCCCCTAAGATCAGGAACAGGACAAGAATATCCATTCTTGCCATTTCTATTCAAATTGTAATGGAGGTTCTTAATAGAGAATTTAAGAAAAATAAATAATAGATTCTAGATTAGAAAAAAGGAAGTAAAACTATTTTTATTTGCAGACGGTATGATTTTGCATATAGAAAATTCTAAGGAATCAACAAAAAGTATTATTGCTAATATACATGTTTAGCAAGGTTTCACAATACAATTAGGTATCTATGACAATTGTATGTCTTTACAATAATGAATAATCTAAAAATGAAACTGAAAAAGAAATCAATTCCATTTACAATGGCATACAAAAAATACAGTATTCAGGAACAAATTTGACAGAAGAAGTATAAAATTTTTACACTCAAACTATATAACATGATTGAATAAAAAGTGTTAAAGACATAAACAAATGGAGAGACATCTCATGTTCATGGATCAGAAGACTCAATATGGTTAAGATGGCAATACTCCACAAATTGATCTACATTTCAATGTGATCTCAATGAAAATCTTACCTGCCTTTTTTCCCCCTAAAATTGACAAGATGACTATAAAACACATATGGATATGCAAAGGACCCTGAAAAGCCAATACAATCTGTTAGATTTTACTACAGAACAAGATAGCATAGTACTGGCATAAGAACTGACATATAGGTCAATGGAATAGAATTTAGAGTTCAGAAATGAAATCTCACATTATGGTCAACTGATTTTTGACAAAAATGCCAAGACAATTCAATGTTAAAAGAGTAGTTTTGAACCAATAATGTTGGCACAACTGGATAGCCATATAGAAAGAAATGAAGTTTCTCATCCCATCCACAAAAAAATAACTCAAAGTAAATCACAGACCTAAAACTATAAAACTGATAGAAGAAAATATAGGGGAAACCTTCATGGTGTTGGATTAGGCAATAGTTTCTGAAATATAAACAACACAAGCAACAAAAAGAAATATAAAATGGGCTTCACTAAAATTTTTAACAGGCTGAGCCACCCAGGCGCCCTTTTTTTTTTTTTTTTTTAAGATTTTATTTGAGAGAGAGAATGAGAGAACACGAGAGGGGAGAGGGTCAGAGGGAGAAGCAGACTCCCTGCTGAGCAGGGAGCCTGATGTGGGACTTGATCCCAGGACTCTGGGATCATGACCTGAGCAGAAGGCAGCTGCTTCAGTAAAATTTTTAAAAGCTTTTTTGCTTTAGTATATATCATCAATATTTGAATTTTCTTCGGGTAAATACTCAGTAGTGGAATTATTGGATCATATAGTATTTTAAATTTTTTGAAGAACCTTCATACTGTTTTCCACAGTGGCTGCACCAAATTTACACTCCCACCAAGAGTGCATGAGGCTTCTTTTTTCTCCACATCTTCTTCAATACTTATTTCTTACCTTTGATTCTAGCCATTCTGACAGGTGTTAGGTTTATTTCATTGTGATTTTGATTTGCATTTCCCTGATGACGAGTGATGGGGAGCATTTTTCATATGTCTGTTGGCTATTTGTTTATCTTCTTTGGAAAAGTGCCTATTCAGGTTCTCCACCCATTTTAAATTGAATTATTTGGGGTTCCTTTGGTGTTGAGTTGTATAAGTTCTTTAAGCATTTTGGAGATTAACTCCTTATAGGTTTACATCTCTATGTTTATTGTGCCATTATTTACGATAGCCAAGATATAGAAGCAACCCAAGTGTCCACTGATAGATGAATGGATAAAGATGTCTGTGTACACACACACACACACACACACAATTACTCAGCCATAAAAAAGAATATCTTGCCATCAGCAATACATAGATGGACCTAGAAGATATGTTAAGTCAAATCAGACAGAGAAAGACAAATACCATAGGATTTTACTTAGATATGCAATTAAAAAAAAACAAAACAAATGAAGAAACAACAACAAAAAGAAACAGATTCTCAAATACAGAGAACAAACTAGTGGTTAATAGAGGGAAGGTGAATGAGAGGGTGGGTTAAAAAGGTGAAGGAGATTAAGAAGTATAAACTTCCAGTTATAAAATAAGTAAGTCACAAGATGAAAAGTAACATAGGGTATATGGTCTAAAATATTGTACGGGCACCTTGATGGCTCAGTTGGTTAAGTGACTGTCTTCGGCTCAGGTCATGATTCTGGAGTCCCAGGATCGAGTCCAGCATCGGGCTCCCTGCTCAGTAATGAGTCTGCTTTCTCCCTCTGACCCTCCCCCCTCTCATGTGAGCGTGCTCTCTCTCACTCTCTCTCTCTCTCTCAAATAAATAAAATCTCTAAAAAAAAGTAATCTACCTTTAAAAAATAAAATAAAATGAAATATTGTAATAACACTGGATGGTGACAGATGGGGACTATATTTATTGTGGTGAGCACTAAATAATGTATAGAATTGCTGAGTCATTATGTTATAAATCTGAAATATAACACTGTATGTTGATTATACTTCAATAAAAAATAGATTAATAGTGTGTAAAAACAACACACAGAAAGGGAGAAAATGTATACAATTCATATTTGATGAGGGACTTTTATCTAGAATATATAAAGAACTCTTACCACTTAACAAAAAGACAACCTAATTTTAAAGTGGGCAAAGGATTTCAATAGACACTTCTCTAATAAAGTTATAAAATGTCCAGAAAGCACACAAAGGATACTCAATATCATTAGGGAAATGCAAATCAAAACCATAATGAAATACCATTCCACACCCACTAGGAAGGCTATAATAATACAATCAGACAACAAGGGCTTTGGGGGCTACGGAAAAATTGAAATCCTCATACATTGCTGGTAGGGATATAAAATAGTTCAGTCACTTTGTAAAACAATTTGGCATGCCTTAAAAAGCTAAACACGGTTGCCATATGACTCAGAAATTCCATTTCTAGGTATATGCCCAAGAGGATGGAAAACATTCATACAAAACATGTACATGTATACCAGCATTATACATAACAGCCAAAAAGTGAAAAATGTCCATCAACTGATGAATAAATAAAATGTAGTAACAAATATTATTCTGCTGTATGAAGGAATGGTACACTAATATCTGCTATGAAATAGACAAACCCCCAAAATATTATGCCGAGTGAAAGAATCCAGACACAAAAGTCCATATAGTCTATGATTACATTTGTATGACATGTCCAGAGTAGACAAAGTGATAGATTAGTAGTTACCGGAGGTGGAATGGAAGAAAAAGAATAACCACAAATGTGAAGGGGTTGTTCTTTTTTGTTTGTTTTGTTTTGTTTTGGGGGTTTTTTGAGGTGATGAAACAGTCTGGAAATAGATGGTGATGATGGATACACAACACTGGGTATTTGTTTTTATTGAGATAGAATTGACATACTATTTTATTAGCTTCAGGTGTAGAAAATACTGACCTGACATTTGTATACATTGCCAAATGATCACCACAATAAGTCTAGTTACCAACTGTCACCATACAAAGGTAATACAATATTATTGACTATATCCCCCTTGCTGTACATTACATTCCCATGGCCTATTTATTTTTACACCTAGAAGTTTGTATTTCTTGATCCCCTTTACTCATTTCACACCCTCTCCCTTCTAGCAACCACCAATTTGTTCTAAGACTAGGTTTTGTTTTGTTTTTAAGATTCTACATATAAGTGAAATCACACAGTATTTGTCTTTCTCTGACTTATTTTACTTAACATAATTTCCTCAAGGTCCATCTGTGTTACTGCAAATGGCAAGATTTTGTCCTTTTTTATGGCTGAGTAGTATTTATTTCTGTGTGTGTGTGTGTGTGTGTGTGTGTGTCTGAGAGAGAGAGAGAGAGAGAGAGAGATTACATATTCTTTTTATCATTCACCCATAGATAAACACTTAAGTTGTTCCCATATTTTCATATCTTGGCTAATATAGATAACATAGGATAGGGGTGCATATATCTTTTGAATTAGTGTTTTCATTTTCTTTGCATTGATACCTACTAGTGGAATTGCTGGATCATATGGTAGTTTTTTAAATTTTTTTGAGAATCCTCTGTACTATTGCCCATGTGACTGCACCAATTTACATTCCCACCAACAGTGTTCCCTTTTCTTCACATCCTCACCAAAATGTGTTATTTCTTGTCTTTTTGATAATAGCCATTCTGGTAGGTGAAAGGTAAAAATCTCAATGTGGTTTTGACTTGCATTTCCCTGATCATTACCAATGTTGAACATTTCTTCATGCACCTATGGGCTATTTGTCTTAGGAAAAATTTCTATTCAGATTACCCATTTTTTAATTTGATTGTTTTTAAATTGGTATTGAGTTGTTCGCATTCTTTATGTATCTTGGATATTAGCCCCTTATCAGATATAGGACTTGAAAATATCTTCTCCCATTCAGTAGGTCACCTTTTTGTTTTGTTGATGATTTCTTTTGCTGTGCAGAAGCTTTTTAGTTTGGTGTAGTCCCATTTGTTTATTTTTGCTTTTGATTCCCCTTGCCTGTGCAGTCAGATCCAAGAAAACATTGCTAAGACCAATGTCAAGGAACTTACTGCATATGTTTGCTTCTAGGAATTTTATGGTTTCAGGTCTTACATTCAAGTCTTTGATTCATTTTGAGTTAGTATTTGTATATGGTGTAAGATAGTGTCCCAGTTTTTCCAAACACCATTTGTTGACAAGACTGTCCTTTTCTCATTGTATATTCTTGCTTCCTTTGTCAAAAAATAATTGACCATATATACATGGGTTTATTTCTGGGCTATCTATTCTGTTCCATTAATCTCTATATCTTTTTGTGTGTGTGTGTGCCAGTACCGTATATTTTGATTACTATAGCTATAGCATAGTTTGAAATCTGGGAGCATAATACCTCCAGCTTTGTTCTTTTTCAAGATTGTTTTGGATTTTTGAAGTCTTTTGTGGTTCCACATAAATTTTAGAATTCTTTCAATTCTGTGAAATTCTGATAGAAATTGCATTGAATCTATAGGTTGCTTTGGATAGTATGGACTTTTTAATGATATTAATTATCTCAGTTCATGAGCAATCCAATTAAAAAATTCAAAAACACATTAAAGTCCCCTAATATTATTATATTGCTATCAATTTCTCCCTTTATGTCTGTTAACATTTGCTTTACGTATTTTGGTGCTCCTATGTTGAGTGCATATATATTTATACATGTTTTATCTTCTTGCTAGAGTGACGTCTTTATCATTAGGCAGCACCCTCTTCATCTATTACTACAGTATTTGTGTTAAAGTCTATTTTGTCTGATGTGAACATAGGCACACCAGCTTTCTTTTCATTCCCTTTTGCATGGAAAATCTCTTTTTATTCCTTCACTTTCAGTCTGTGTCCTTACTTCTTTTTTTTTATTATATTAGTCAGCATACAGTTCATCATTAGTTTTTGATGTAGTGTTCAATGATTCATTATTTGCATATAACACCCAGTGCTCATTACAACACATGCCCTCCTTAACACCCATCACTAGGCTATCCTTTTCCCTGACTCCTCTCCCCCCTGACACCCTCAGATTGTTTCCTAGAATCCATGTCCTTACTTCTGAAGTGAGTCTCCTATAAGCAATGTATAGGTGTCTTATTTTAAAATCCATTTAGCCAGTCTACATCTTTTGATTGGAGAATTTAGTCCATATACATTTAAATTAGTTATTGATAGGTTTATAACTTATCATCAATCCATTAATTGTTTTCTGGCTATTTTTGTAGTTCCTCTCTGTTCCTTTTTCTTTTCTTTTTGCTTTGTGATTACTATGATATATTATCATGTATATGTCTTTTTTATCTCATGTATTTAAGTATTTTAGTCTATCTATTAATAACTTAAATTTGATGGGGCACCTGGGTGGCTCAGTCGTTAAGCGTCTGCCTTCAGCTCAGGTCGTGATCCCAGGGTCCTGGGATCGAGTCCCGCATCGGGCTCCCTGCTCGGCGGGAAGCCTGCTTCTCCCTCTCCCACTCCCCCTCGCTGTCTCTCTCTCTGTCAAGTAAATAAATAAAATCTTTAAAAAAAAAAAAACAAAACTTAAATTTGAGTATATTTCAGAACTCTACATTTTTCCTCCCCATTTTAGGTTTTTGATGTCACATTTTACATCTCTTTATGTATCCCTTAACTAATTATTGTGGTTTTAGTTAATTTCACTACTTTGTCTTTAACCTACATAGTTTAGTAAGTCATTAATCCATTACCTTTACTATACATCTTTTCCCATGAAATTTTTACTTTCAAATGTTTTCTTAAACAAGTTTCTTGAACAACTTAAAGAAGTCTCTTTAACATTTCTTGTAAGGCCAGTTTAGTAGTGATGAATTCTAGCTTTTGCTTGTATGGAAAACTCTATCTCACCTTCAATTTTGAATGCTTACCTTTCTGGGCATTCTTGGTTTTAAGTTTTCTTTTTTCCTATAAGTGCTTGAATATATCATGCCACTCTCTTCTAGCCTGCAAAATTTCTGAGAAATATGCTAATTGCTTATGGGGCTTCTCTTGCACATAACAATTTGTTTTTGTCGTTGCTGCTTTTAAGATTCTCTAATTTTTGACAATTTAATTATTATGTGTCTTGGTGTGACTCTCTTAGGGTTCATCTTACTTGAAACTCCCTGGGGTTTCTGGGCCTGGATGCCTGCCTCTTTCCCTAGTTTAGGGAAATTTTCAGCCATTAGTTCTTCAAACATATTTTCTGTCCCTCTCTTCTCCATCTGGTATCTCTATAATGCAAAAGTTATTCTGCTTGAAGCTTTAACATAGATCCCATAAGTTACCTTGTTTTTTTTTTTTTTTTTTTCTTTTTGCTGCTCTGTCTGGGTGAGTTCAATTGCTTTGTTTTCCAGGTTGCTGATCCATTTTTCTGTTACATTCCATCTGCTATTGAACCCTTCTAGTGTATTTTTCAGTTTAGTTATTGTATTCTTCAGCTCTGTAACTTCTATTTGGTACTTTCTTATATTTTCTATCTCTTGAATTTCTCACTGTGTCCACCCATTCTTTTCCTGAGTACAGTGAGCATCTTTATGACCACTACTTAGAATTATTTATCAGATAGACTATTTATCTTTGTACTATTAATGTCTTTTTATTTGGAGTTTATTTCTCAGTTTCCTCATTTTTTTGACTCTTTGTTGGTTTCTATGTATTAGGTAAAGCAGCCACCTCTCTCAGTCTTGAAGAAATGGTCTTATGTAGGTAATTCACCTTCCCATTTAACCTTGCCTTAGCTCTTGGCTGTCTCTCAAATCTTTGTCTCTAAGTCACCTGGTTTATTCTTGATGTACCCCTCTCGTTGAGGATGTTCCAAGACCTGTCAGTGTTCCAAGGGGAAGAATCTCATTTAGCACCTAGTCTCAGGCTGATTGGAAGCCAGATCCTCAGGTGGCAGCTTTTAAAGTATGCAAATATATAGTCTGTGGAACTATGAAACACAGTCCTATGGAACACAATTATAAACCCTGCTGGCCTTCAAACCAGGGGTTCTGGAGGCATCCCCCCGGATGACAGTTGTAAATATTGGTACTCTAGACAAGTGTATAAATTCCTTTCTGGGAGGTCTCATCAAGCTGTAGTGAAGCCAAGGGAGCATGCAAGGATTTTGTCTCCCTGCTTACATTCCCCGGGAATGCCTTCTTAGCCTCCAGATGTGTGGGAATGTGAAGCCTGTCCTTTAGGCTGAAGCTTCAGGCTTAGTAAATTGGCCATTTTCACAGGATGACTGGGGTTGTGTTTCAGAATGCTATCTGTGCAGTGCCTTGGCCTGCCAACAACTGTCCTTCCATTTGTTACTTTCTCATGGAGCTCAAGAACACCAGTTTCCTTGGCCACCAGGGCCAGATGATCAAAGTATATCCCCCATGTTGATTGTGCATGCCTGCTGGCTTTAGCTAGGCAGCTGCAGAGTGTAGGGGGTAGGGTACACTCACAGACTTCAGAAAGGCAGCAGGAAAATGTCCTGATTACATTCGATTGTGGACTTCAGAAATGAAATGGGAGAGTGATTTGTCTGTGCATGCATGTCAGCTTTAGGCTGGGAACAGGAGAATGGCACAACTGCTCAGGCTTACCAGCCCCAGGCAAGGAGTGGAGGAATGCTGTAACTGCCTCATCCTTGACTTCAGCTAGGGATTGGGGAGTGCTGCATCCTGCCACTCTCTCCAGCTTCACCAAGGCAGCTGGGAGCGCTGCAACTACTTGTCTCCATTTGTCTTAGGATGGTGACAAGAGGTTGTTCTATCCAAGCTTGCCCACCTGTGCTAGCTGAGTAGGTGGAGAGTATAAAATTGGCTTCCATCAGTACCTCCATCTCCATGGAGAGTTTCAGCTCTCTCCAGCCCCTCCCACAGACGCTTTTAGATTACCAAATGAATCTCCTTCAAGTATTGTATAGGTGCTTATCAAACTGCTGGTTTTTCACTGGGCCTAGGGTGAGTGAGGCCACATGGAAGCCCTTTCAAAGGAGAATTTCAGTTTCTTACAGCACTTAGGGTCCCATTGATATCAGCTCCATTTGTTTTCTAAGGCAGATGTTTGGGGGGCTAGTCTGTCTGTGCAGATCCCAGGGGTTATGATGCCCAACGTGGGACACCAACTTCTCATTCCTCTGAGAGAAGCACTGGACTGATGAGTTCCTCCCTATTATGCATGGATGTACTGGAAGTGGGGTTTTGGATGAGACCATGTCTCTGCCTGTCTTACCCATCTTGATATGATCTTTTTATCCTTCATATTGGATAAGTAGCTCATCTAGTTTTCAGATCTTTTTCAGAAAGAAACGATCCAAATGTAGCTGTGTGTCTGTGGGGAGGAGGTTAGTTCAGGATCTCCCTACACTGCCATCTTGCAGAAGTGCTTTTAAGTATCTTAAAGACCACTAAATAGTACACTTTAAAAATGAACTTACGGGGGCGCCTGGGTGGCTCAGTCGTTAAGCGTCTGCCTTCAGCTCAGGTCATGATCTCAGGGTCCTGGGATCGAGCCTCACATCGGGCTCCCTGCTCGGCGGGAAGCCTGCTTCTCCCTCTCCCACTCCCCCTGCTTGTGTTCCCTCTCTCGCTGTGTCTCTCTCTGTCAAGGAAATAAATAAAATCTTAAAAAAAAAAAAAAATGAACTTACGGTATATGAATTATATTTCAATTAAGCTGTTATTTAATAAGAAGAAGACTTTCTCAAGAACATACAGCTAGTAGTGAAGATTAATTTTGGATTTCAAATAAGCTAATATGACTCTAAATTCTGTGATTATTATACCATAGTACTTCCTAGGTTTTTAAACTCTGCCTAGGGGACTTGAGTAGGATAAAGTATTTAGTATGGTCATACTATATTTCCAGCCTCCATGAACTTTTAAAGAAAATGGTACTTTATGGAGGACAGGAAACTCAGAGAACTGTAAAAGACGCTCAGAAATTCCAGGTCATGACTCCCTGAAACAAAGCCAGAATGGAGAGGATATGGCTCACCCAAGGGTATAGTTTCCCTCTGAGTAGTCAAGAAACCTTGGAAGGGAGACCATAATCAGGCTTGGTTGTGGAAATTAGAGTTCAGAAAAAATCAAGAAAGAGCAGTAAGATACTCTATTAAAGCACTGAAGGTCAAGTCATGTCTTTCCACTATCTGATGACAAGGAGGAAAAAAAATGTAGCTTTAGGCTGAAAGCCAGGAGACTAGGGACAAAGTATCTGGGCGTTTCTTGGTTGCTCTCTTAAATTGGAGCTTTTTCATTGAAAAGGCAAGAACATTAGTCACTGTTGACTTTTTTTAAAGATAGGTGAGAAGTTTGACAGCTCAGAGTAGAAAGAATAAGAGGTGCAGGGAACTAGTAATTACACCTATTCAGAGAAAAAGGCGTGTGTGTGTGTGTGTGTGTGTGTGTGTGTGTGTGTGTGTGTGCGCATGCGCGCGCACTAGTGTGTTTGCCATTCTCTGGCTTCAGTTCATTAGTTAAATTTTTCCTTCCTACCAACAAAGGCAACTGTCTCCTGAGACACTGGCAAAGCCAAGTTACAAAACAGAAAAGACATCAAAGTTCACTGTGGGGTGGAAATTTACCAACTACATAAAGATCTAGTTTCCAAAGTAAAAAAAATGACTTCTATTTCCCAAAAGTAGTATTTATATTATTTTAAGTACATAATTTGGGATTTTTCCTCCTTCAAACTTGTGTTCTTCCTCTGTCTGTCCATATTCTCCCATATAGTCAATTGATGTATCTATCAGTGTTTTAAACTGTAAATGTAATGCAGTATTAGACGTTCTATGGCTGGAGCTACATTCAGAACATGGTCATGAACCAGGAAAAAGACATGAAAATGTCAAAGAGAAGCATGGACAAAAGCGATTAAAGTTAACATAATTTTCTCATAGGAGACCAATTCACTCTGAGGTTTTTCTTATGCTTAATACAGATACAATTATACCATATCTGGTCATAGTAGTCATGTGGAAGTGAAACAGGTCATACTTGGAGACAATGTGAAATTTCCCCCAGCTCTTGAGTCTGTAGCATGGAGCTAGAATTTTATTTCTTTCATTTATTGGCTATATGATCTTAGGAAAGTTTTTTTTTTAAATGCTGAGGCTCAGTTTTCTCAAATAAAAATATCAGTATTTTACCACCTTTCAAGAGTTTATGAAAATTAGGGATAATATATATAAAAGCCTATGATAAATTGGAGAATACGGAGATTTTCAGTATATGAATAAATCATAGCCATTACCTTTCTAACTCAGTGGCAGTCACACTTTTTAAAAAGTTATGGAATCCTTTCTATAAAAATACCCAAGATACAAAAAATAAGCTAGAATAGATTGGTTAAAATATGGTGGGAGAGAATAAATTAAGAGCCCTTTCACTGAGCCCATGGGTCCTATTTAATGTGATCCCTGAAGAATTTGAAAACCATGCATAATCACATCCAGGGTCTTTTTTTCAGCTGAGAAACCCAGGCATGAGAAAAAGAAAGTAACTTCCCCAAGGTTATACATCCCCAGTTCATTTGTTGGCAAAGCCTTAAATAAAACCCAGTTCTCTTTGGAAAAATGTCTGTTCATGTCTTCTGCCCATTTCTTGATTGGATTCTTTGTTCTTTTGGTGTTGAGTTTGATGAGTTCTTTATAGATTTTGGATACTAGCCCTTTATCTGATATGTCATTTGCAAATATCTTCTCCCATTCTGTCAGTTGTCTTTTGGTTTTGTTGACTGTTTCCTTTGCTTTGCAAAAGCTTTTTATCTTGATGAAGTCCCAATAGTTCATTTTTGCCCTTGCTTCCCTTGCCTTTGGCGATGTTTCTAGGAAGAAGTTGCTGCGGCTGAGGTCGAAGAGGTTGCTGCCTGTGTTCTCCTTTAGGATTTTGATGGACTCCTGTCTCACATTGAGGTCTTTCAACCATTTGGAGTCGATTTTTGTGTGTGGTGTAAGGAAATGGTCCAGTTTCATTCTTCTGCATAGCCAAACTGTGGAAAGAGCCAAGATGTCCATCAACAGATGAATGGATAAAGAAGATGTGGTATATATATACAATGGAATATTATGCAGCCATCAAAAGGAATAAGATCTTGCCATTTGCAACGACGTGGATGGAACTGGAGGGTATTATGCTGAGCGAAATAAGTGAAACAGAGAAAGACATGTATCATATGACCTCACTGATATGAGGAATTCTTAATCTCAGGAAACAAACTGAGGGTTGCTGGATTGGGGTGTGGGGTGGGAGGGATGGGGTGACTGGGTGACGGACACTGGGGAGGGTATGCGTTCTGGTAAGCGCTGTGAATTGTGCAAGACTGTTGAATCTCAGATCTGTACCTCTGAAACAAATAATGCAATATATGTTAAGAAAGAAAAAAAGAAGAAGAAGAATGTAGCAGGAGGGGAAGAATGAAGGGGGGGAAATCGGAGGGGGAGAAGAACCATGAGAGACGATGGACTCTGAAAAACAAACTGAGGGTTCTAGAGGGGAGGGGGGTGGGAGGATGGGTTAGCCTGGTGATGGGTATTGAGGAGGGCACGTTCTGCATGGAGCACTGGGTGTTATGCACAAACAATGAATCATGGAACACTATATCTAAAACTAATGATGTAATGTATGGGGATTAGCATAACAATAAAAAAATTAAAAAAAAAAAAACCCAGTTCTCTAAACCCCCTGTCCAGACCCTTTCCCTTACATGGCAAATATTTCCTGATCTATTTCCCATTTATTTTTATAGCTAACAGGGGAACAAAAGTAACAGTTTAGAGGAGAAACAAGACTGTTAGAAATAGATACCCAAATTATAGAAATATCTAAGGGGACACAGTGAAGGAGGGGACAGAGAAACTTAAAAGATAAATTTATTTGTATGGCCACTGATGGAAATTAAGGACAAACAGGGCTATTAGATTGAGCAGAATACAGAAGACCTATTTCTTATAATTCTCATCTCCAGGAGGAGTTCAAAAGTTGTGTGATAAAACCTGTATAAAAAGTTAGGGAAGTCTAAATTTTATTATACAAGAATTTATATCCAAAATGGATAAAATTTTTTAAAGAACGGTTTTGACATTTAGAAGGAAAGTTTCAATAATCTGGAAAGTTTACTTTTTATCAAACACTACATGTCTCAATGATGTTAGTTCTTTAGGGAGGTTTTCCTAGTTGTGTAGTGTATTGATAAATCACATAATTTTCAACTGTTTGGGAAGACAAAAGATGTTGCAAAGCAAATGTACTAGTTACAAAAGAAAAGCTCTGTTAAAGGAGAGATGTGGAGAGAAAAGGCTTTCATTGCTTCTCATAATTGCTAGGTTTATATGTATAATATCTCCTGGTATCAATGCCCTTCACTATCCCTCCATATCTAGCCAAACAAAATAATCACCTCCTACACAGCACATTCTCTATTTCCAACCTACACTGACTCTCTTTATTTTACTCATGTAGCACCTAAATGCTTTGTAACATTCCTTGAATTATTTGCCTTGTACTCTATCCAAAGTCTAATAGCTCATGTGCATGTATCTTACATATACAGTCAAATCAAAATCATTTGAATACAGATTCAATGTTTGATATTTCATTACATCAACCAGAACACATAATACTCAGAAAATGTGTTGAATCAATAAACGAATAAATGCATGAATAAATAGATAATGAATAAATTTAGGAGTAGTGTTCAAAATATTGAATGAAAGCAATTCTAGCCTAATGAGTGATTTAAAATGTTTACATATGAATTAAATTAACTTCACACCTTTCAATCATGAGATACTGGCTTGTTCAATAAGGTCTCTGCATGGTGTAATGGAGGGAAAAAATGGAACTGAAGATAAATGTTGGGTCTCTGACCAAATAAAACACTGACTCAATTTTAAGTAGATCACATCACATCTGGGCTTAAATTTCTCCATAAGTAAGCAGACTAGGTTGGGATCTGTGAGGCCCCTTCCAATGTTGACCATATTGATTTATGACATCATGGAAACTGAGGGGAAATGACCAGACATTTTCTGGCCAGGTAGAAGGAGGACACAGTTTGTTGGTTTTCCTCAGAGGCCACTGGTTTTCAAACATAATGTCTCTTCACAATCACCCTTGGAATTTCCAAAACTATAGATGTACATGGTAGAGGTCACAATATTTGTATTCCATCATATTCCACATTCTTTAAAACTACCAGGGATCTATCAGTGAATATAGGATTCTCATCCTCTTTTGTTCTTGTACTTAACACAAAGGCCAGCCTAGAAAGGTCTGCAATAAATTTCTCTGTAATCATGTAATATGTGGATGGACACAGTACCTGCCAATAAAATATAGTGGATGAAAAAAATATAGTAGATGGAAGTATGGAATTTGGTGGCAGAAAAACTTGATCTAACAAGGGAAAATTGCCAGGAAAATACTGAAAAATAAGGTGGAATAGTCTTATAAAATGTTAAAACCCACCATAAAGACTCAATAATTAAAATTATATTGTCATGCAAAGAGAAATACCCATGAAAAGAACATAAAATCCAGAATTACCCCTTAAACATATGAAAGTTTACTATATGCTGGAGATATTTCTAATGAGTGGGCTCAACACGTACTCTTTTTTTTTTTTCAAGATTTTATTTATTTATTTGACAGAGAGAGAGAGACAGGAAGAGCAGGAACACAAGCAGGGGGAGTGGGAGAAGGAGAAGCAGGCTTCCTGCCAAGCAGTGAGCCCGACACGGGACTCAATCCCAGGACTCTTTTATTTTTTTAAAGATTTTATTTATTTATTTGAGAGAGAGAGAGAGAGACAGAGCACAAGCCAGGTGGAAGTGTAGAGGGGAATTGGGAGAGGGAGATGCAGACTCCCTGCTGAGGAGCAGGGAGCCCAATATGAGGCTCAATCCCAGGACCCCTGAGATCATGACCTGAGCCCAAGGCAAACACTTAACTGACTGAGCCACCCAGGTACTCTTAGCTTTCTACTGACATTTACTGCTTTTGTAAAAACAAAAAACAAAACAAAACCAAAAAAACATTTTTTAAAGACCCAAATTTAAGATTCAGCTCTACCAACAATGGGGTGAACCTGAAAATACTTTATTTTTTTAATTCTCATTTTTCTCAGCTGAAAGCAATACTCATGAATCTAACTACATATTACTCTTGTGAAGTTTATTTGATAAAATATATTTAAAGGATAAAGAAGATGTGGTCCATATATACAGTGGAATATTACTCAGCCATCAGAAAGGATAAATACCCAACTTTTACATCAACATGGATGGGACTGGAGGAGATTATGCTAAGTGAAATCAGTCAAGCAGAGAAAGTCAATTATCATATGGTTTCACTTATCTGTGGAACATAAGGAATAGCATGGAGGACATTAGGAGAAGGAAGGGAAAAAAGAAGTGGGGGGAATCGGAAGGGGAGATGAACCATGAGAGACTATGGACCTGAGAAACAAACTGAGGGTTTTAGAGGGGAGGGTTGTGGGGGAATGGGTTACCCTGGTGATGGGTATTAAGGAGGGCACGTATTGCATGGAGCACTGGGTGTTATACTCAAACAAAGAATCATGGAACACTCACTACATCAAAAACTAATGATGTACTGTATGGTGACTAACATAACATAATAAAATAAAATTAAATTAAAAAAATAATAAACCTCTTAGCAAAGTGCCTGCCATTGGTGCTAAATACTAGTAATCATCATCCTCATTCACATCATCATTTTCATTGTCCTGTTACCTTTGTTACTCAGCAAATGAGTGAATCAATCAATAAACAAGATCCACATAATCACAAGAGGAATTGGCCCAGCCTTCAGTTCTCCCCTGCAGGGTATCCCTGCTCAGTCCTGGGAATAGCTGCTGAGGATGTTCAGGCTGGGCTGGCTATGGTAGGATGACAAGGGACAGTGAAGGAAGACAGGCTGCTGAACAGTGAGAGCATAGTCACTTCCATAATCCCCTGCCTTTGCTCCTCTGGCCACAGCAAGACAGCCCACATCAGGGAGGCAAAGTTGTTAAGAAAACTGTGGAAACGAAAATCAAATATTTGTCAAAAGCAGAGGTTTAAAAGGTGTCCTACATGACAAAGAGTGACATGAGCAAATGGAAATGTAGCCATTGCTTATTAAAGTAATCTTATAAACTGTCTTGTTTCCTCGCAAAATGATTCAGATGAATAAATGGGAATGTGCTTAGTTTCTTGGATACACTGAAATAATAATCCATCTGCCCTGAGTTTCAATGAGAGACTAATGAGAGTGAGAGAGTAAGAAGGCATATATTTTAATGGCAGGTAGTAGAAGAGATCCCTTTTACAAATCTAATCTCAAGAGACCATTCCCCCTCATTTATGACATATACTAGGATATCTATTATTGGTAATAAAATTAATAGTTGTGTTTGTAGTTGTGGCAGCCTCATCATTCATGGCAGAAGTAGTTGTAATGACATAAACATGTAGAATAAATTTGAATACCTTCTCCATCTTCTAGTACCCTGGTTCCTCAAGCAACTTCACACTTGCTATTCTTCATACCTCACAGGGAAGAAAACTCACTGACCACACCATTGCCCAAACTCATACAACTGGCCCATAATATGCTGGGCTTAGAACTCAGGTTGGCTGACTCCCAGCTTCCCCACACTTCCCTCTTATATAACAGGGTTTTTAGATCAATGCTCCTCTGCAAACTTTCTCCAAACATCCACCTATTTGCCTGTACTTCAGTAATAATATGGAAACTTAAAGTATACATGAAACAACTTAGAAACATCTGTCTCCTGAACTTCAGCTTCATATGCAACTTCCCAATGGCTATATTCACTTGGATGTTCTAAATGCATATCAAAATCAGTTTGTCCTAAAATCTTACCATCTCCTTCCCCCTAAAGCTGCTTCTCTGCCACTGTTTCCTACATTAATCAACCACCTCATCATTTGATTCTTCCTGTTACTCAGATCTAGTAAGCTTGGGAATCTTCCACACTTCCTCTCCAGGCCTTAAACTACTCCTGCAGTATCTAGTCCATCGGTCAGCCCCATCACAATGGCTTCCTGTTCAAGTTTTTTCTTCTCATCCTCATGGCCGCTTATCTCAGGCCACCTTTCTCTCACCCCTCCAGCCCTCAGCATTGAACCCCTCAAGTCTTTTTTCCACTGCTCTTCAGCAATTCTCTGCTCTGTGTGTCAGTTTTGAACCATCAGAAGCACTGACACAGATGATTATTTCCTCCCTCTTGAAACCTTTTCTTTCTTCTCTTGGCTTTTAGGTCACCAGTCTTCATTTCCCTCCTACATTGCTGAGCAGACGGTCTCCGTTTTCCTTTTGGTGGTCCTTTTGCTTCTCCTAGATGTCTATTGATAGTCATTCCCTGGGGGAGATCTCTTTCAGTCATATTAAATATTTAAATATTAAGTATATTTACATGCTGATAACACCCACATTTATATCTCCAGCCTGGACCCATCACCTGAACTCCATAATCATATATTTATATGCTCTTATATCATCTTTCTTAGATGTTTAATAAGCATCTTAAATTTAACATGTTCAAAGTCAAACTCCTGATTTCTCCTTCCTGACACAATTGCTCTTTTCACAGTCAATGGAAAATGGAGCCATCTAGTTGTTCTGACTCTCCTCTATCCAGACTGTCATTTTTAACTATTCCCCATACAGGTTACGCATACTTGTGCCTTAAAGCCTGTGCACTTGCTCTTCCTTCTACCTGGATCAATGTTCCCCTAGACCTCACATCACTCTCTTACTTTCCTTAGTTCTCTGCTCAAACCTTCTCTTATGGACAAAGCTTTTTCTGACCATCTTATAGAAAATTACAATACTCACCACCATTCCCTATTCGCTACTTAATATTGTTTCCATATAGTACTTACAACCATCTGAAAGTCTTTCCTTGTTATTGATTCATTTTCTCTCTTCTTATACTAGACTTTGGGCCCTATTAAAGTGGGGAACCTTGTCTATTTTGATAGCTACTTTATCAAGATTCCTAAAGCAAGATCTAATACATAGTAGGCACTAAGTATTTATTGAATGGATGGATGGCTAAATATCCCATATTTTCTATAGCACAGTAATTTACACATCTGCCAGAAAACTTATGCTATGTTATTGGTTATTTTTTCTCTCTCACCAAATTACAATCTTCTCAAGATCCATGTCTTAATCATGTCCATATCCCCATGCCTAGAAAATACTTGGTATATATTAAGTGCTATATGTTCGTTTGTTTATTTGAAGAAAAGAATGTAGAAGAGACATTATTAGCATAGTAGGTCTGGTCAGTATAGAGTAACAGATTTATCATTTCCTTTTACTTGGAAAATACCACATACTCCCTTTTTTGTAGCCTAAGATGATTTTAATTTTTAAATAATCAATTTAAAAAAATGTATCTTCTCCAAGAGTCAGAAGTTTAGGAGGTTATGAATGCACATGCTGTCCAGCTCTAATGCCCAGGACTGACTACCATAAGCCTTAGGCAGGGATAGGAACTATACAGAATTCTAAATATATTGCCCTCCCATCTTTCTGCACTGAGTAATGTAAGCACATTCAGAACTCACAAAATATTAATGACAAAATGGATCCTTGAATCCAATCTTCTATATTTACAGAGAGGTAAAACTGATGCCACAGTTGTTCTCTACTTCCCACAGAACAAGTTAATGGCACGGTCAGAATTTGAAACTAATTGTCTTGAATCACAGTATAGGTTTATTTTACCTAACACTTCAGTGCCTCATCACTCTTCCTCCATATCTGATACCTAATAAATGCCTGTAGTCTTTCTCCTCATTGATATAACCCTATACCTAACATAATTGGAATGATAAAAAAAAATATCCCCAAACCCATCAAGGACTTAAAAAGTTGGAGTGGGAGGGTGCTTGTTAGCAGCTCAACCTACTAACTAGGAAATTAACACTGTCAGCATCAAATCATATAAATATAGCCAAAACCTTGCAGTTAACTGACTTCCAAGGCTTTAGTACTCACATTTGCCCTTGACCACAGTGAAAGGTAAGGGCAGCTTTGTGTTGAGCTTGTTACCATCTCCACCCAAAATGCAAGACCTGTGGCTGACAGACCAGTAGATCTTTTTTTTTTTTAGACCAGTAGATATCTTTAGATTTAGACCAATGAATTATTAGAATATTCCAGTTAGACCATCCATCCTAAAAGGAGACTATTCCCTAAGTTTCTGTGGCAACAAGTCCTTGAACTTTTTCTTCTCTGAGTTATTCTTCTAATTTTTCTTTTCATCATCTTACATGGTAGAAAACTTAAGGTCCCATTCTTAGCCTTCCTCTCACCTTCCATACTTTGCTTATATAAATGATCTAATTTATTTGTACAGTTTGAAATATCTTCTACCTGCTGGTGACTCCAAAAATCTATGACTTTAGATCACCTTCCTGAATGCTTACCATAATACTTCATTTCCCACTGAATATATCCACACATGAAGTCTTTCAGGCACTTCAAGTTCAACATCTAAAGCTATGATCTTTATTTTCCCCTCATACCTTCCTTCTTTTTCAGGATCCCTATCTTATTAAAAAGCACTATCACTCACCCAATGAGGAACCCAGAAACATGGCAGTCAATATGGATGTTTCACTCTCACTTATGCTGACCCCACTTTCACATTTAGTTATCAAATCCTGTGACTTCTATTTCAAATCCTACTAGCTCTCTAGTTTATGGCAGGAGCTTACACAGTGATGTTCTTTCCTCAAGGCTTGTGCTCTCTTATTCATTGTATCCAGACTGATAATTCTAAATTTTTCTCTTATCATAGTATCTTTCTGTTCAATAACCTTCTATGGATCCCTGCTATTCTCACAGTAAAGGTCAAACTTACAGGAATGATCTATTGGCATATTTCCTCTCCACTAAAAAATCCTAACTAATCCCTCATTGCCTAGATAACTTTCATTCACTTTTCTTTCCTCAGGTTAGTGATCACTCTATGCCGTGAGGTGCTCCCTCTGTGCTCCTTAACACCTTCAATTTCCTCCATCAGATCTGTAGTATTATAAGGTCTTCTGATTTGGTCTCTCTTCCTACATTGTAAATGCCATGAAGGGGTGACTACATGTGTATACATCCCGTATTCCCAGTACCTAGACCAGTTTTCCAGAGTCTAAGTAAATAATAAAATTGTTGGAGTTAGGGAAGGGAGGAGAGAGCTAATAATGAAATTTATGCAGGAAGACCAAATAATGAACATTCTGCCTTAAAAAAAGCTATTTCTAAAGCCCCTTTAATGACAAGTATCAACTTCTCTCAGAGTCCACCTGTATTAAGTTGGAATAACCTTTTTGCTTTCCATTTTACACCAAAGGAAGAGGCACTGATCCTCTTCAGCAAGCCCTGTCTTTATTGCTAGGTTAACATGGACTGCAGAAAGAGACAGAATCAAGAATCAGCACACATGATGTGTACCCAACAGGAAACCCCTGGTACATCTTGACCCAAAAGCAATTCAGAAGTGTTGTGGCTAAGGAGTACTCAGGATCAAGGCTGCCTCATGGGTCCCAAGGCTTAAAGAATTGAAGACAAGACAAATACACAGACACGCAGTGTGGCTGAAGTCAATGGCCATTACAACCTGAGGACAGAAATAATGGCCCTCTGGGGCTAGAGGGTAGTTACACAAAACTCGTCCAGAACAGCCCTGGAAGTCTGTTGGAGGCAACTGCTACCTGAGGGCTTCCAATACTTTGAGAAAGGTTGGCTCATCCACTTTCTGCTCTCTATTAAGAAGGTCTTATGAACCACTGCCATCCTATGTAAGTACCTGTGCTGCACAGATGGGAGAACTCATAAGGAGCACATCTGGACTGCTCAATCCTAGAAGGTATCTTAATGTTTATAATGTTCTCCAATGGTGGACAAGACTTTCCACAATATAGGCCCTGATGTTAGTCATGCCTAAAAAGGAGAACACAGCTGGAACGTTTTTTAGAAGAACTCAGAAAAAAAAGATAGTTCTCTAAAAATAATAATAGAAAAAAAGGAATAAAAAGAATACAGTATTACTGGAATGTTTACTACATGCCTGACTATGCTAAGTACTTTCATGCATTCCCCCATTTAATTTGTGCTATAACTTTATTAAAATCTGCATTTAAAAGATGAGAAAATTGGGGCCCAGAGAATATAAGTAACTCGCTCAAGGCACAAAACTTGTAAATAACAGAACTGGGCTTTGAAGCTAGTTTCTCTAATATGGGGCTCAAATGTTCTCACTTCTCCCCAACCTTGCCTTCTTCTTCATTTAGGGTTCTATGTAAAGGTCAGTCCTGCTGTAAACCCTCTCTATTCATTAAACAATCAGTTCTTAGGGTTACCAGAAAGTAAAGTATTGCATTTACAACTGCTCAGAAGTTGCCTGGACACCCCAGAGGTTTTGCTAGGAACTCCAGCATCACATCTCAAAGTACCACAACTGCTGTTACCTGTGTGTGATGTATGAAATATGCAGCCCACAAAGTCAGAAATGGTTGATGGGAGGAAAGAAAATAGCCCTGAATGGCTACCACATGTTTCTGGAAGTCTTAGAAGAAATGCAAACTTCAGAAAGAGGGTTTTGTTTTTGTTTTTTTGTTGTTTGTTTTGTTCTTTTGATGAGTGTGTTTGTCAACAATGGTCCAAAATGAGCTGATGGAAGTGGCAGTGCAAAACAGAGCTCTGGCTGCCTACCCACCAGACAAGCAGGCCTAGGTTTTGCCATTTCCCTTCCTGTGATGGCAAAAACAAGTCTGTGAGCAGGGGAGTTGCTATATTTAGAATGGCAATGCACAAGGAACTCAGGCTCCTGAGTCCATGGCGGGGGGGGGGGGGGGGGGGGGGGGGGGGGGGGGGGGGGGGGATGGAGAATAGTAATAATAAGTCATGTGAAATCACAATTGTTTATCAGCAGTCAGGACTGCTCAGCCCCCATATTGGCACACTAATCATCTTGGGCCAAGGCATAAGTAACTCAGCAGCCCTTAAGGACCAACTTGGGCTAGAAGGCAGCCCAAAGGTGCAGCTTCTTCAGAGCCAAATACTGTAGTTTGATTTTTTATTTTAAATCACAGTTACAGGAATGTGAAATAAGAACTGATCAGATCAAAAAACAGATTATCTTGTCCAAGAAGAAGAAAGAAACTGAGGTCGAAAGGAGTATGGGACTCAGGCAAGGTCACTCAGGGAGTATCTTAAGGCTCCACCATGATCTTACAGTCTCATCTCTCACCACTGTCCTAACTCACTAAATTCCAACTTAATTTCCCTGATGCAACACTTCTCAACCTTTTCCACAGCACAGAGAATATTTGTAAGACACACTGGGGGAAATATGCAAGGCTTCTTATATGCAGAGGATGAAGGCTAGGGTCCCAGTGCACCTGTCCCCTGCTCCCCCTAGCTGTCAGGGGATCTAACCAGAACTTTCTGCTCTAATGCACATGCCTGGACTGCTCTTCACCTAGTTAGACTATACTTACCCTTCAGTTACCAGCTCAGGAACCCTTTCATCCCACAAATCATCTCTGAACCACTGTACCCCTAGGACCCTTTGACATATGTTTCTAGAGAACTGAATAATGTCCTCATAGAGTGCTGGTCAGTTTGTAAATACATATGCATTTGTATGATTAAATTTGATCAATATATATCTTCTACTGGCTAGAGGTCATATCCCAAGACTACTAGATGAATACCTTGACCTGAAAGGCCTCTTTCTAACCATGGTTCTTAAACTTATTTAACCACCATGTCTTTTTCTCCATGTAAATTTCTATTAATATTTGCAGAAGTAGTACTGTCTAGAGCACTTTGGATAAGGCCAGGATTTGGAAAGGGCATGGACCTAGGTGTCAGCAGACCTAGAATTAACTCTGTTAATTACTCCCTGCAGTTCCTCAGGGAAGTCTCAAATCCTTCCTATTCCTCTACGGTCTCACCCATCAATAGGTTGGCCTCTTCCACCTCTACTACTCTATCATCTCTATGTCATAATACCTTCAATGCCCTTTCCTCCAACCTTCTCTCCCAGGCACACAATATCTATATATTTCCTTGTAAATGTGCTGATTGGACCTGCCTGTTCCCAGCATTCCCAAGATTCCTCTCCCTTGTCCTTTTTACTTGGATATTCTGATTTCTCCTATAGTTACTCCATTAAACTCATTCATTTTTAACTTAAGTGGCAGCTAGTAGCTGGGTGAGTTACTCTGCATGGGAAGCATTATTTCAATAAGTGCTCTTGGCGTCTTAATTCAAATTGGCATAGTTCAAGCACCACAAGCAGGGTCAATAGAGAAAATATTTTGGGCCAAGGAAGACCTTTCAGTGATTCAAGTGGTATATCAGGCAGACCTCTATCCGTACATACAGTTGATGCTGAGAACAGGCACTACAGTAAGTGAATTAATAAAATCCACTTGATATACATCTCTGAGAGTCTTCACAGTCAAAACTCAAACTCTGCTGTTTCTCCAAGGGTAAGGAGGCACCCATAAGGCAAGCCAGCTGAGTCAAGACGAAGATGGATTGGGCTGGTATGGGTCTGGCATAGACTGCAAGGGCACTACAGAGGGAAAAATAGATGCCAATCCAGTTCAGAACACACAGCGGGAACATCAGGAATACTGTGGCAAAGAGGAGAGGAGGGATCCAAGCCAGATACCTCACAGCTGGAAGTGAAAGCTCTGTTCATTGCTCAAATACCATAAAGCAAATGCCACACAGAAGTGGAAATTCACCAGTCCCCAGATGGTAAGAAGTGTCCTTGCACCACCACTGAGCTTGTATTGAGTAGTCTTAAATGAAAGCTCTTTTGGGGTTCAATGAACTGGAAAGCAGCCTCCTCAAACATCTGATCTGAAGCAAGGCTTTATAGGGCCCAAAGTACCCCTTGCCCCATAGTATTAAGGCTCTAGACCCACCTACACGAACTTCCTATGGGCCCTATCCCTCATGAGTACTTCTTCAGATTCCAGAACAGAATTGAATCCAAGATTCACTCTCAATGACTCACCCTCTATAGCATGGGTTGGCAAACCTTTTCTCTACAAGGCCAGAGAATAAATATGTCAAGCTATGCAGGCCCTACTTTCTGTGTTGCAACTACTCAACTCTGCCATTATGGCATAAAAGCAGCCATAGGCAATATGTAAATGAATGAGAATGGTTGTGTTCCAATAAAACTTTATTTACAAAAGCAGGCAGTGAACCAAATTTGACCCATGGACTGCAGTTTACTAACTCCTGCTGTATAGAAGTACCAAGAAAGTGTTCTCTACGGTCTCACCCGTCAACAGGTTGGCCTCTTCTACCTCTACTACTCCATCATCTCTATGTCCGAATACCTTCAATACCCTTTCCTCCAGGCTTTCTCTTCTGCTCTTCTCATTTGCTCAAACCTGATACTCTAGTGGGAAAGATATCTGAAAGCCCCCAACTCATGGAGCTGGATTGCCTCCCCTATGCCCATGAATCCTTCATTCCCCAGGGTCACACCTAACCACTTCCTCCCAGTATAACTTCACGGCACCCAAATCCTTGGGCTTTAGTCATTTAGTATTCTAATTTGAGGATGTAAAATAGCAGGCATAGTGGCAGGGGGGTGAAAGCACTACAGACGAACCAGATTATTGATGGTCTGAATCGTTCTGCAATGATTACTACTGAGGAGATTGGACACAATAGTCTTACTCCTTTGTTTTATGTCCTATTATACTAGGGGTTAATGATAAAAGACAAGATGATTGCCACCAAGGGAATTACTGGCAGTCTTTATTTATTAAAAATTTAAACAAAAAACAGGGGGAGATGCAATGTCTTGGACCAGAAGTCAGAAGGTCAGAGGCCCAGACATGGGTGCGACTAATTGTCTGAGGTCTTTACATTAGTGATTAAATCCCTCAGAACAGTTTTCCTCATGATTAGACTGGAACAACACTCTATCTGATTCACCTTGTCAGCTCCCTGAATAAAACCTTCTAAAGACTCCTCCTAAGCTTTAGACAAAATCAAAACTCACTGTTCAGCTCTCTGGCCTCAACTCTTACCACTTTTTCCCTTTATATTCTATTCTGCAGCCATGGTTGTAAGACATGTCTCCTCTACTCACAGACCTTCACATAGCTTTTCCCTCTATGCCCTACTCATCAACTACGCCTTCTCATTTCTTCTTAATCTTATTTATCCTTCTAGTGTCTATTTAGACATCTGTCTTCTGTAACACCTTTGTGACACTCCAAGACTGAGCTAGGTGTTCCTTTTTCATAATCCCATGTAAGTCTACCATTATTCTCATCATACATTACTATGTTACTTATCCACCCTGCTAGATAATGACTTATTTGAGCACTAGCTTTTTTTCTTAGTCATCACTATGTCACCAAAGTCAAGTACTCTTCCTGACATATGACAAGAGCTCAATTTGCTGAACTAATAAGATAGTATACTTTAGAAGTGCCTTGAAGAAATATAGAAGCATCTTTTCTCAGGAAGTAAAATGTGAAAAAATTTCATCAAAATCTTGCTTTGAAATAAATGATGAAAATAGTTCATCCTCCACCCCAAAAGTTAAATCTATCCCCCAAGCCCATGTCCAAACAACATCTTGAAACTAGAACTTTGCCTCAAAATAATCCAATTGGGTGGGGACAAATGAATTGAGATAATTGAAACAAGATTGGCTGTGAGTTAGTAACTGTTGAAGCTGGGTGATGGACACGTGCAAGTCTAGTATAATACAGGATATGCTTCTGTATATGCTTGAAATTTTCCATAATAGAAAGTTTTACGAAAATGGTCTAACAGGAAAGGCAAAGTAAAAATTTACAATGGTTTTATCCTTCCCAACATTCCATTTAAAACAGCATTCCATAAAGAGAATTACTTTGGATTGTAAAAGATATTGATTCAAATGTAGAATCAATTTAAAACTTACAACTCAGAACTACAATTTAAAATTACATGTCATGCCTTGCCTCACTGATTGTAATTCCTGAGATTGTGTTATTCATCATTAATCATAATTACACAAACTAGGAAAAGAAAAAATCTATTGCAATTCTGGTAATTTTCATGAAAAAATATAAAACACATCACTCTTTCAAAAATAAAAACAACTACTGCCTACAAAAAAAGAAAAAAAAAAAAACTCTGCAGGGAGTAAAATGAGAAAAGGGGCTAACAGAACACTCACTGGCCCGTGAATTTGAAATGTCTTTTCCATGATCGGTGGTCTGTTAAGCATTACAAAAAATCATAAAAAGCTTTGTATAAAAAGGAATCTCAGTATGTCATCAAAACGGCATTGATCATTTGCTATTGTTTACAGCCTGACGCTTCCTAGAGAGCTCTCCATGCTGGTTCACAGATGAGCTACACTATTAATCACCCAGTACTACCTAACAGGGCATTCAGGCAGATGGTTTATTCACCAACAAAGCAAGCACCAACTAGAAAACCAAGGAGTTTTGTTTTCCTTAATTCCTCCTCTTAGTTTTTGTTTGTTTTTTGTTTGGGCTTTTTGTTGTTGTTAACTCATTAAGTCTAGAAATGTCATTGAGGAGAGAGTCAGCTTTCAATTATGCTAGCATATGAAAGAAGCACTCACCTCTCCATTTTGTCTCTACTCCAAGATCATAACAATTATCCCCATTACTCTCTCTATATATGGAGTACACACACACACACACACACACACACACACACACAACCCCTAAGGAAATTCCCTTCAGCCATTTCTCACTTGGTCTATACATCACTCAACATCTTGGTCATGAAAGTTAGAGAAGAATAACTAGCTTATTAAGAGGACTTTGGATCTTGTCATTTGAAGAACATTTCAAAAGCTAAAACTACATCCTAGAGAACAGATGACTCAAAGCAAGTAAACTTTTTACCCTGCTTATGCAGTATCCAGTCCCCTTCAATTGGAAATAATGCTCTAATTCTCCTTTGGAAAACTACCCTTCCCTCACTGTCAGTCTGGGTAGTTTACGGGGGGACTGACCCTTCATTAGCTCTGAGAATGGAGCAGACACATGACCTGACCAATCAGGGTACTGAATCCCCTTGTTTCATTGATTGGTTTAGGAATGGATCCACACATAGTCAATTCAACAATTTTGGGGGCTCTCCTGGATCTTTTTTTTTTTTTTCTTTTTTTTTTTATTGTTAGGTTAATCCCCATACATGACATCATTAGTTTTAGATATAGTGTTCCATGATTCATTGTTTGTGCATAACACCCAGTGCTCCATGCAGAACGTGCCCTCCTCAATACCCATCACCAGGCTAACCCATCCTCCCACCCCCCTCCCCTCTAGAACCCTCAGTTTGTTTTTCAGAGTCCATCATCTCTCATGGTTCTTCTCCCCCTCCGATTTCCCCCCCTTCATTCTTCCCCTCCTGCTACATTCTTCTTCTTCTTTTTTTCTTTCTTAACATATATTGCATTATTTGTTTCAGGGCTCTCCTGGATCTTTTGGGAAAGACATGCAAAGAAATCTTGTTTGGCTGTGAAGCCAATACAGAGGAAAGACAAGCAGAGAGAAGGACAGAGATGAATTACCAATAATAGAACCCTGAGTCCACTTGTACCTAAAGCTATTCACTGAGGGACTTTTCATGTACATAGGCCAATACATCTCCAATTTTGTAGGCCAATTTGAGTTGGGATTCAGTCATTTTCAAATAGAGAGTCCTGACTAACTTTGTGAACATAAGAAGTGCTGTTATAGGCATGAAGTATTAGCATAACTTAGTTGAGTTCACTCACTGAGAAAATATTTATCTCATGCCCATGCTATGCCATGGTCTTAAGGATTTCTGAAAAACTCCGGCTGTGACAAATGACTAATTCATAAGTTGACCCTGACCTACATAATAAAGGAACATTTTATTTAGCCCAATACTTGAAAGGATATTCTTTAAGGGGATAGGATTAAGGCAAAGATAATCTCTTCTACTCATATAAATATTTACTGTCATCCATTTCTTATTTTTTCCAGTAAGGTGATGCTGTAAAAAGTTTATCTCCATATGATGGTTTAAAAAATAGTGGCTTAGAAAAGGGGAAAAGGACTTGCCCAAGAAACTCAAGAGTATAGAAAAGAAAAAAGAGACAAAAGAGTAGAAGGACAGGCACAGAAAACCGACTGATCAGATTTTAAATCCTAGCTTTGCCACTTTTTATCTGTGCATTCTTGAATAATTTACTTAACCCCTTTAATTTCAGGTTGTTCAGTTGTAAATTATCAACAATTGTCACAACTCAGAGCATTGTGAGGATTAAGTGAGATATCATACGTAAAGAATTTAGCATGTTTTCTGGCACAGATTATTACTGATGTCATCACCAATAAATTGGGTGTGAACCTAAGTATGTCTGTGCCCTCCAAAACAAGACTAGATAGACTTGATATGATTGTTTTTCTCATTATGTTCTACATTAAATTGTGTTTCTTCTATCTGAGGTATTTAAAAAAGATCTGCCTACTCACTGTCTTCTGTAGTTTAGCTTGGCAGTTACAGGGGCTTTAGCCAATAACTTTTGTAATCCTAAAAAATTCTCACAGACAATGAATCATGGAACACTACATCAAAAACTAATGATGTAATGTATGGTGATTAACATAACATTATTAAAAAAAGAAAAAAAATTCTTGTCAAATATGAGTGAATGTCAATGCCCTAACAGAAGAGAGAAAATCATCCATGTGATGTTTACTTTTCTGTGTTTACATAGCTGGACCATGAGGTACTCATTTGGCTAAACATTATTTCTGTGTGTGTTTTCATGAGGGTGTTTCTGGAAAAAATTAGCATTTGGATCAGTAGGCTTGGTAAAACTGTTTGCCCTCTTCAATATGGGTGGTCATCATTAAATCTTTGAAGGGCCAGAATAGAACAAAAAGGCAGAGAAAGGAAGAATTTTGCTCTTTCTGCCTGATTGAGCTGACACATCGATCTTCTACCCTCCACAGTCCTGGTTCTTAGGCCTTCAGACCCATATTGGAAACTGTATCATTGTCTCCTCTGGTTCTCAGGCCTTCAGGCTTGGACTGAATTATACCACCAGACTTCCTGGGTCTCCAGTTTGGAGATAGCAGATCACAGGACTTCTCAGCATTCATAATTTTGTGATCCAATCTATCTATGGGGGTGAGGGGACACTGTAACAAATACCCAACAATGTGGAAGTGGCTTTGGAACTTGGTAATAGAGACTGGGCAAATTTTGAGGTACATGCTTAAAAAAAGCCTAAACTTCCAGGAACAAACCTTTAAAAATGACTGGTGATAACTCAAAGAAAACAGGAAAGCTGCAGAGAAAGCTTCAATATTCTTAGAGAACACCTAAGTAATCTTGAAAAGAATGTTGGTAGAAATATGGACAGTAAAGTCCATTCTGAGGAGTTCTGAGTGCAATGAGGAAATGAACAAGTTGTTGGAACAGGAGGAAAGGTGATCCTTGTGATAAAGTGGCAAAGGACTTGGCTGAACTGTTTGTGTTCCAATATTTTGTGGAAGGTAGAATTTCCAAGTGATGAAATTGGCTATTTAGCTAAGGAAATTTCTAAGCAAGGTGTTGAAGGTGCAACTTGGTTCCTCCTGACTGCTTATAGCAAAAAGAGAAAAATAGCTTAAAAATGAAATTGTTAATCAAAAAGGAAGTAGTTCTTAAAGATTTGAAAAATTCTCAGTCTATCTATATTGGAAAATGGCCCAGGAACTATTTGATAAGGAGATAAGTATGTGTTAGCCATCTCAACAGGAGATGTTATTCTTCAAGACTGCTTCTCCCTCTCCCTCTGCCTGCTGCTCCCCCTGCTTGTGCTCTCTCTCTCTGTCAAATAAATAAAAATCTTAAAAAAAAATAAAGCCTATACTAAAACAAGTTAAGACTTTTGGGGCTACTGGGATGCAATAAATATTTTTTTTCATTAAAAAATGACATGAATTTTGAGGGGCAGGGGCAGAACGCTATAGACTGAATTTTTGTGTTCCCCAATATTTGTATATTGAAACCTATTTCCAAAAATGATGGTATTTGAAGGTGGGGTCTTGGGAAGGTTATTAGGTCATAAGTGTGGGGGCCCTCATGAATAGGATCGGGGCCCTTATAAAAGAGACTCTGCAGAGCTCCTTTGCCATTCTGCCATGTGAGGACAGAGCAAAAAGACAGTCACCTGTGAACAATGAAACAGACTCTTACCAGACACTGACTGTGCTAGTGCCTTGATCTTGGACTCCCCAGACTCCAGAACCATAAGAAACACATGTTTGTTGTTTAAGCCACCCAATCTATGATAGCTTGCTTTTTTTTTTTTTTAAAGATTTTATTTATTTATTTGACAGAGAGAGAGACACTGAGAGAGAGAACACAAGCAGGGGGAGTGGGAGAGGGAGAAGCAGGCTTCCTGCCAAGCATGGAGCCCGATGTGGGGCTCGATCCCAGGACTCTGGGATCATGACCTGAGCCGAAGGCAGGGGCTTAACAACTGAGCCACCCAGGCGCCCCTATGATATTTTGCTTTAGCAGCCCAAATAGACTAAGCCTATCCACATGGAAATATTTTTGTGGTGCCAACAGGTGCTAAAGAGATATTTCTGTGGAGTATTTATCCTAGGACCTCTCAAACCAACAGAATAGGTGGTCATTACTCTGGTCGCATTTGTGGGTGCATGAGAATCAATCTATATAATAGACCAATTGATCACGTCTATCAGGAAAGTGGACTTGCACAGGAAAATGACTCACCAAACAACTCTGGGAGTACTTAACCAAAGATACCACACATCAAACAACTAATGATGTATTGTATGGTGACTAACATAACATAATAAAATAAAAAATAATAAAAAAAGAACAAGGATACCACAATAAATCTCAGATTTATGAGCATCACCAAAAAATGTGTAGGATTATGGGTGTGGGGTTTCTTTTGGGGATAATAAAGGTGTTCTAAAATTGATAGTGGCAATGACTGCACATACCTGTGAATTTTATACTTTAAATGGGTAAATTGTATGATGTATGAATTATTTCTCAATAAAGCTGTTAAAAAGAAAAATAATTAGAGTGGCCAGGATTGGTTCTCTTGGCCCACATCTACACAAGTGCTGTAGGACAGGGCAGGAAAACAATGAGACACCACACCAATTTATGCTTGAATTAATTACAAACTATAAGCCAAGTAGTTTGATAAGCATTTTATGTTTTTAATTATCACAAGCTAATAGGCATTATTATTGTTATTCCCATTTGTCAGAAAAAGAGTTCACAGTGGTTAAGTAGTTTCTCCACTATTTGTCCACCAGCTTGTAACTGGTTACAGTTAGTTAACAACATAGTCCTCACATCTATGATTAGTCTGTCTGTGAAATCATAGAAAAATATATATAGTGATCTCTTCCCCCAGTTCTTGACTTCCCCCAGCTCCTAAACCCTTTGGAATTTCTTCAGTGATGGAATCATCTTTTGTTCTACTGAGGTGACCCTTGGTGGGCTCCTGGATAGCTGCTGGATAGAGGCTGGTCATCAGAGAAACCAAGCCATGATGAGAAGCTGGATTTTTCAGCCCCACCCCCATCATCCAGAGAGGGAAGAGGGGATGGAAATTGAGTTAATAATTGATCATACCTATGTGAGGAATCTTCCATAAAAATCCCAATAGCATAGCATTCAGAGAGTTTCTAGGTGGATGAACATATCCACATATCCAAGGGGACAGAAGCTCTTGCACTGGGGGTCCTTCCAAACTTTACTGTATCTTTTCATCTGACTGTTCATCTGTGTCAATTATCATATGCTTTTATAATGAACTGATAAATGTGAATGCTTCCTTGAGTTCTTTGAGCTGTCCTAGCAAATAAATCCAAGGGGGCAGTATCATAGAACCTCTGATCTGTAGCCAACTTAGAACCTCTGATCTGTAGCCAACTTGGGTAACCTGGGACCCAAAGTGGGCGACAGGATCATGGGACCAAGTCCTTGACCTATGGGGGTCTGTGCTAACTCCAGTTATTAGAATTCAACTGAATTGTAGGATATCCAGTTGGTGTCACAGAGAATTGCTTGGTACGAGAATAAAACAAAACAAAACAAAAACCACCCATCCAGTGTCAGAGATGTGAGTGTGTGAAAATAAACGAGAAACACAGGAAGAAGAGTGAATTTTTTGACTCAACCTCAAACCCCTATTCTTTACCACCAATTAGATACCATTTCCCCACACTGCACCCACACTCTTGTCAGCTTCTTACGTTTGAATAAAACTATTTACAAGAAGTGTACATCAGGACCCCAGGATGGGCAACAGCTTAGTTTGCTATTGGATTCCACTGTTGAAAAGACAACCACCACAAAAACATACATATACCTGATCTTTTGAGTTAGGAAACAGATTTTAAACACATAAAAAATAAAATTATATTTAATTTAGCTTACTTAGTTTTGATTATCTTAACCACATGAAAATAACTTAAAACTGCCACAATTGTTCTGAATTTAATCAAATTCACTTTATTCAACTAATTCATACATCCAATTTAGCTACTCTGTCATTTTAAGCAAATTCTATCAACTTATTTGGAAATTTATCCAAATCCAATGTTAATGAATTGACTTGTATGTGCATGGACATGTGTTTATAAGGAATGAAAAAATACCCCTCATCTTGAAAATATTAAACGCAAATGAACAACCTGAAATGATTTAGTCCAATGTCTTTTATTTTCAGGTGAGAAAAATTAGGGTCAGGGAGGCAAAGACATTCTTGAGCCTACTGCTTAAAAGGACATACCAAAAAGCTCAATTTAGGGCACCTGGGTGGCTCAGTCGATTAAGCATCTGCCTTCAGCTCAGGTCATGATCCCAGAGTCCTGGGATGGAGCTCCGCATTGTGCTCCCTGCTCAGTGGGGAGCCTGTTTCTCTGCCTGCTGCTTCCCCTGCTTGTGCTCTATCTCTTTCTCTCTGGCAAATAAATGAATAAAATCTTAAAAAAAAAAAAAAAAAGCTCAATTTATCTAACTCTAGGAGAATAGCAAGTTTTGGCAATGTTATGTAGAAGCAATTGCTCCTATTTTCTCACTTTTGGTGTTTTTAGTATAAATGTTTGGCATGTTCTTATTATGTTCCTCAATGTTTTCATCACCAGAGACTTAATATATTCTTTCACCACAGTCTTCATTTCTTATGGGGTGTACAATTTATTTCAAAATACCTGAAAATAGACCAGGGATTTCTACATGCATGTGTGAACTAGCTTTAGTATATAACCTGAGAATAGCTAGTTAACATTTTCAGTACCTTAATTGGGACTACTCCCTCCAGGGCAAGAAGCTCACGCAAGGTTTAGCTACTTTTATCACTTACCAAAATCAAAGGTTTGGTTAATTAGTGTAAGATATTAGAAACACCCTTATATGAAAAGATAGAAGAATCTGGCAAGCCTAGAGACACCCTTCAGAATGGTGCCTAGGATTGGCATTATAAATACATTAGTTCAGATATTGATTCAAAAGGTTTGTGTCACTTTTAAATAGGAAGGTTAGAGATTCCCATGACTCGGGTAGCCCTATCTCTATATCTTTAGTAAACTTTTCATATGGTCAGGACTTGTCTACTTGCTTATATTTGTGGGAGAAAGCAGTCTGTGAATTGCTTTTCTATAGCATGTAGCTCAGTAGCAATGTTTTGGAGGAAGAAACTTACAAGCTCTTGACTCTAAATCATGGAGGCCACTGATATTAACAAAAAGCACCCAATAATCATAAATGACCAAATTCGCTCAGGTCAGTTTGCAAGAGCACTCCTTGAAATATTTGGTGTTTGAACAGGGGCAGTTTGAGCACCATCAAGATATTTGGGGGCTAGATTCAAAATCAGACTATAGAAGAGACTCTACTCCAATAGCTCCTGAGTCTAGTTGGTTTGGAATCACCTAAAGAATTTTAAAAACACAGATGACAATCTTCCTCCAAAACTGCTGAATCAGACCTCCGGATGAGACCTACGTATGTCTATTTCTCAGAGTTCTCTAAGTGGTTCTCAAAAAGCCAGCCAACCTGACATTAATTCATGAACCAACTGGCCTTTGGAAATCACAGAGCAAAATTACCCTTAGTTTTCCTTTTCCTGTAATTCTATGTGGTTGTTGTTGTTGTTGTTGTTGTTGTTGTTATGATGCCTGGCTAAAGAAGCCTTTGTAAGATCATTTGAAATATCCATAGTAGAGAAGGCAGGGTAGAGAGACAGAAAAGAGAATTAAATGATGGATCATGGAGAGAAAAAGTGGGTATTCAGGGATGGGGAGATACTATAAGAATTCTAGGGGTGCCTGGGTGGTTCAGTGGGTTGAGTGTCTGACTCTTGGTTTCAGCTCTGGTCATGATCTCAGGGTCTTGAGATTGACCTGTGTCAGGCTCCATGCTCAGCAGGAAGTCTGCTTGAGATTTCTCTTTCTCCCTCTGCCTCTCCCCCACTCGCTTGCACTATCACTCTCTAATAAATCTTAAAAAAAAAAAAAGAATTCTAATGAACTATCTCCTTATTAAGGCCACTAAACAGACAACACTTTTTACTTGAACTCAGAAATCAATCAGAAGCTAACAGCTTACCTTTGCCAACTCTCAGTTAAATCCCTGGCTAGAGTTTGTCTCAAGCAAATGAATTCTAGTTATTCCTCCTAACTCTTGTTGGCAGAACAGAGGACATTTACCATCTGCTCAGCTTTGCATTGGCAATAGGTAAACATTGCTTATTTCCCCAAGGCAATGCGCAGAAAGAGGTAACAAATCACAGTAGAGTTGAGGGTGGGGCTCCAATGCTCTAGCTGTGTGATCCACTGAAAAGGATTTCTGCAGCTGGAGAAAGCTTACTTAACTAATGTGGGCAAGAACCTAACTCCTAGGCACCATACTAATGCAATTGAACAACTATGTGAAAATTCAGATATATTTCTTACATATTTTTTTCATCCTTTACACTTTCTCCAAGCTTTTGCATTTTAAGTCTGAGGTTTACTGAGAGTTTTCCTTTTTGTCAAGCCCTCTGTGGTGGTGACTAAGACCTAAGGTTCCCTGCTCTCATGAAGCTTATAGTCCAGCATGGAAAATAATTGATTAGGCAACTGATAGTGTTCTACATATTATGACGGGAATAGCAGGTGCTCTGTGGCCATCTAGGAAGTACTGTTTAGGGACCAGGTGGGGGTGCTATATGGGAAGGATTCTCTAGGAAATTGTTTTTGTTTTTAAGACCCAAAGGATGAATGTGACTTATAGAATATAAAATATAAAAATAATATAATATAAATCTATTATATGTAAATATAACATAAATATAATATGAAGTAGTAACACTATTTGAGAAAGCCCATATATACTCACCAATATCAGTATGCATAAAGTATATAGGCAAAGGTGAACAGTGGCAAGAGTTGAAGCTAAAAAAGATACTCAGAGTTTGGATAACAAAGTTCTCTTAGACTATGCTAAAGAGTTGGCGTTTTATGCTGATGACAATAGGAAGACCCTGAAGGATCTTAAATCTGAATATATTAAGATGAAACCCATCATTGGGCCATTTTGCCACAATGTGATAGAGACTGACAACCTGAGGCTGAGCATACAGGCTGTTTTTGACAGAAAAGACTTCTCCAAAGAAGAGATATTTGAGATAAGACAGCCAACATGAAAATCTGGGTGAAGGACAGAGGAAACGGCAAGGGCAAAGAACCTGAATTAAAAAGCAACCTGGCATGTTAAAGAAAAGAAGGAATATTGGAATAGCATCAGTGTAATAAGCAAGGATAAGAATATGAGGTTGGACTGGAGAAGGATTTTTACACACTTACTTCCTTTAATTGCTGGGAATGCATTCTTGAACATAAGAGAATCTTTTCCCTTCACATATTACTAATACTCTGCCCCCTTTTCAGGCTTTTCCTAACATACCAAATCTTGCCTTATTTCTTTGTTCATGCTGATCCTTTCTGATGTCTTCTGGAAATATGGAAACCAACTTATTCTGGATTTCCTAGGATTTCCCAATTTTAACACTGAAAGTCCTGTATTCCAGGAACACTCTCAGTTGCAAATAAGCCAGGACAATTGGTCACCCTATTGAGGAAGCCTACTTTGCTCACCCCCAGGACTAGGATATCATAGACACTCAGGACCTACTTCCTATGTAATGTTTTCAAGAGCTGGATTTGGAGAAGCAGTCAGGAGTCACATCATCAGGACATCATGGATCATGGCAAAGAGTTTGGACTTTATTGGAAGAACAGAGGTGTTCAGTCCTAAAGCATCAGCAGTGTTATATTATGTATAATTAATAACATATAATAACATATTGTCACATATCTACTGCTATGTGACAATTCCCCCCAAAACTTAGTGTTTATGATAACAAGAATCATCTATTTGCTCTCAGAGTTTTTGTGGGTCAAGAAATCAGGAATTCCTTGGTTGGAAACTATGGCTTGGGTGCCTCATGGGCTACAGTCAAATGTCTGGCAAGGCTGCAGTCACCAGAAGGCTTCACTGGTCTGGAGGATTTGCTTCCAAAGTGGCTTACTAACATGGCTGTCAGATTGGTGCTGTTCTGGAAAACCTCAGTTCCTCTCCATGTGAACCTCTCCAAAGGGCTACTTGAACATCCTCACAACATGGTGGCTGGCTTCCTCCAGATCAAGTGATCTGAGTGGTCAAGGTAAAAGTTCTATGTCTTAGGTCACTAGAGTTGGAAATCACACTCTATTGCACCATCTCCATAATATTCTTTTGGTCAAAGCCTTGAGCCAATGTGTGATAGGACATGCAAAGCCACAAATACCAGGAAGTGATGATTTGGTGAGACCATCTTGGAGGCTGGCTACCAACAATGTCCCTCCAAATTCTGGCTTATTAACTCACTAAAGAATGTTCTTGCTCATAGAGATAAATAGATGAGTCAATATTAGTTTACTACAGGTCCATTTTTACTAATGGAACTACAATTTTAGAAGACACTTGTAAACTATAAGCTACTGATCCTATCTTTACAAGTGCTTGAAGGTATCATGACACTCATGTCATGCTCTCAAATTAATTTTTCCTCCAAGAGTCATCAGACCTCTACTCATGGCATTAGCCAAGTGTATAATGCTAATCCACTTAACTCATTCTACTAATTCTGTCTACCAGATTTTTAGGGGACAGAGCCGAAAAGGAAGAGTCACACTCACTGAGACTTGGGACATTGATGCTGCTTAGCTCGGAATACCTGGTAGTGAACTTGGCATGTGTATCCCTTTACAAAAGACTAATGGAAGGGTTGGAGTCAGAATATGAATTATACCTGTGTCTCTACCTGAAATAACTCAAAGATAAGAGAGACATAACAGCATTGAAAAAGTACAAAGCCCTTGAGGTAAAAGTGTGAAAAAGCAGGAAGACAGGATAGTTACATTGGAGTGAAGGGGGTAATGGAGGAGTTCAGAGAGGTAGTCAGGGGCCAGATCTGCAGGGCCTATACCAGAGGTGAAGATTCTGGATGTATTCTAGTGCAATGGAAGACAGCAGAGAGTTCAAGCATGGGCAAACAGTGTGCTTTTAAAATGATCACTCCGTTCTTGTTCCTCTACAGTAAACCAGAGAGTTCTCTGTCTGAAATGCTAGGTATTTATATCCCCCCCTCCCCACTTCAACCAGGTCTCAAATATAATCTCATCAAATAGGACCTCCCTAACCACTCTATCTAAAATAAGACCTCTCCAACTACCTCTTAGTCTCTGCTTCCTTTTGGGGCATTATTTTTTTTAGTAGCACATATTATCTGATGTAACAATGTATTACCATGTGTTTAAAAATTATTATCTACTCCCCCTTCTCAAGAGCAGACCCTTGCTTTAGGCATGGGGGCCATATTTCTAATACAACATGGAACAGATTCTCAATAAATATTTGTCGAATGAATGAATTTCAAATGACAACTGAGATTTTTGTGTGTGTGTCCCCAATGGGAAAGGTTCTCTTCCACTTCTTAAGCTCATTGGTTGTAAATGACAAGCAGTCCTACTAGATAAAAACTGATCAGTTGGCACAGTTATCTGGGAAGCTTTGGAAAGCAATTCTTAGACCATATTTGGGACCAGTAGAAAAGAGTGTCATGATTAATTAGCAATGTCTATTGTGTACATGGGAGCAGAGCATGTGATCTATTTGTTGTGAGTCTTCCACCTACACAAAGGTATTTAATTTTACCTTAGATAGGACTCTTATCCCCCTCTGCTTTGTATTTTGTTGATGAGTGCCCATGCTTTACATCCCCTATTTGACAAGCAGTTTTTTTAAGGCCAGGAATCACGTGTCTGTGCCTTAGTTTCCTTGTGTGCAAAACAAAACTGACACTGGAGTCTTCATATTATGAGAATTATAGGAGGTCATGCATTCTCATCAGAAAATGACACCTGGTCCACAGAATGTGCTCAAACATGTTACTTTAGTTAGAGTCATGGCAATAATGATAATAATAATAGGTATTTTAACACCTAGAATGAAATACTAAGCCTTGTACAAGTAGGTAACAAAAATTGCTAACAAAAGCAGATGAACATTGTTCCTGAGGCTAAGAGCAGTGAGTGAGTTGCTATGAAATATAAACATTTGTTGTTTGTAGAACCACACTTAAACATTAGCAAACTTTTTTTGCCAGTTTCATGGGGTCTTAGCAAAAGATGGAATAGCACTTTGAGAGGTCTGTTGGAGGTCTAATTCACATTTGAATTGTATTTTTAACCTTATGCCAAGTTAAGAAAGCATGTAAAAACAAAAAAGAGGGGAATTACCACCTTGCATATCTGAGATGGATGCTTAATGACAGAAAAAGGAAAAAAAACCCTCCAATGTCTTGCACTTATTAGCACAGTCCTCTTCCTTACCCTAAATTCAACAGAGCACTGTGAGAACATGTGCAAAGTGGTCCCTGCCAGCTGAGAGCCCTCATTCTGAGAGCTCCTTGGACAGTGGGAGCAGATCCAGTGACCTTCGGGGATAAGCACCAAATGTCCTTTCTGTGTCAGAAGCGCCATAGGCACAAAAGTACATCTGCCTTCACCCCAGTAATGCAGAGTACAAGCTGTTCCACCTCTCTTCACCAGCTCGTCTCCAGCTGGTTACAGCCCCAGGTTCATTAAATGGCAGGCCTCACTCCCTTTAACCCCCTGAGGTACCACCTGTAATTATTCTGCTATTTAGAGATGTCAGGTCTTTGTATTTAGGGTATTCAAAGTGCATTCAGTCCCTGAGGATGGGAAAATGTGTTATAATGGAACTATATGCAACTCCATTTGGGGAAAGATAGAAATCCCTTGTGGCACTAAAATACCTAGGAGAGAAATCCTTCAACGCCAGTCAAGTAATGTGCACAATAATGACCTTAATCTTCCACTTTGTGCCAAACACAATGATGGGCAGTGTGTGACCAGTAAAAAAAAAAAAAAAAAGTGAACCCTCCCCCCCCTTTCAGGAATCTTAATCTCCATTAGGGTAAACAACGTTCAGAAGCCAATGAGAAAGCAGGTGTTTTTGACCAAGGAAGAACCATACATATCCCTGGAAAGATAAGAGAGTGAAGAATCTAGGCTTGAGATCTAGATAGATCAGAGTTTGAATCTGGCTATGATTTTGGGCTGTACTCCCCCTACCTGATCTTCAGTTTTCCCATCTGCTAATGGCAGGATTTATTCCAGGAAGTTGTTATAAGGACTCAATGAGAAAATATATGTAAAGTGCTTTAGTGTAGTGAGTAGGCACTCAATGTATCCATTCCCCCAGCAAATGTTCAATGTGCACACTGTGCAAGTTGTTAGCAAGACAGACACAGGGCCAGCTCTCACACAGCTTACCTTCTAGAATGATCAAATGATTCAAAAGAGGTTAACATCTTACTATGTGCCAGGTACAATAATAAGCTAAGCAGGTAAGCTCAGTATTTTCCCATTGATAATATTTATGAGGAAAATAAAAGAGCTTCACAATTAAGGACTTGATGGCCTATTTGGGGAAGGTTATATCTGAAATGAGGCCTAAATAATTTGCAGAAGCCTTCCAGCAAAGGACTGGAAAAAAAGTAAAAAACAAAAAAACAAAACAACAACAAAAAACATTCTAGCCAGGGTTACATCAGTAAATGCTGAATGCTATTATTAATAGTATAACTTGTTCTCAATTTCATGGTACAGGTTATATGAGAGGAAGGAGATCAGGAAAGTGATATGCCAGAGTGGGAGGGAGACAATAGGGAGTTCTGAGCAGAGGAGCGTTTTAGCTGGATATTGAGTAGTATTTAACAAAGACTACCAAATACAAACACTAGCACTAGACATTCACAGGGCACTTCAAACAAGGGCTCAGAGGAACTTAAAGTCACTCCCACTGATCTACCCATTGTCTAAGACTGCCTTTGCACTACAATGGCAGGGGTGAATAGTTAAGACAGAGACTGTTCCTCTAGCCCACAGCACCCAAAATATTTATCATCTGGCTCTTTACAGAAGAAGCTTCTCAATACCTGCTTTAGAGGTTATAAAGCACATTTAAGTAAATAGTACTGTGGGGGCATTCCAGCAGATTTGGTGGGGTGAGCCCTACTGAAAAGCCTACTTATGCCGTGAAGTCCATATACATGGTCTGTCTCCAAGACCAAGAGTGTAGTTGAAGGCCCCTACTTGGCACTTAGTCAATATTGGTTTAATGTGAATGAATGAATCTGATGTTTGAGAGTTTTTTATTTTTTTTGTTTTTAACATAAAATAGTTAAGAAGGTCTTCCCCCCTCACTTTACAGACAAGGAAATAAAGACCTAAAGTAGTTTAAAAAAAAGGGGCGGGGGGGAATGAGACTAGACCCAGGTGTCTCATAACTTCCAATTTGATGGTTTTTTCCCACCAAGATGCCATAGGCATAATCAAATCTGGAGTGCCCACCTGCCAGCCCATACCCAACCTAAAGCATGAAGGGTACCTTCTTTCCTTATCATTAGCAAAGTCTCAGCCAAACCTTAGGTCTCCAGTCCCCCTGACACCTGACCCTAATTAATCACCATATGGTATTACTTCTGCTGGACCACCTGCTTGCATTCATCCACAACTCTGTTCAGTCCCAGGGGAACAAATGGGAAGGTTCTGGGTGTTTGTTAATAACCATTCTCAACCAGCAATATCCAGAAGCTCCATGGACAGATACAAAGTTATGACCTCTAAAAACTCACTCAATGTATGCCTCTTCCACCTAGACCATCACATGGAGAAGGCAACAGTCCTACCATTCAGGGGTTAACTAAGGGGTTAATTGCTTCTTTGTGCTTATTAGGAAACTTTAGCAAGGAAAAAATATTCTCAAATACTGCAACATGTTAGAAGCAAAATTATAAGTTATCATCATTAACAGCACGCTAAGGGGCAGAAGTCAGAGTTAGCCCAGGGATGCAGTGGAACAGATATGTAAGAGTTTAGACTCTGAAGGTCCAGCCATCTGAGCTCAAGTCCTGCCTCTGCCAATCACCAGCTGTGTGAATTTGGACAAGTCACGCAACCTGTCTGAACTATAGTTCTTTCATCTGTAATATGGGAGCAATGCTATTACATATTTCATAGAATTCTCTGAGAACTCAATAAACTACAGCAATTTTTATAAAGCATTTATGAGGACACTTGTGAACAAAAAGCACTTGTGAATAAAAGAAGAAACCAATGATGTCAATGTGAGTGATGTCACAGTGGTTCTGGCTCTGACGACTGTCAACCAGATGACTCTGCAAGGCATTGAATCTCTCCAAACATCAGCTTCTTTGTCTATATGGCAAGAACGATAATATTCTGTAGCTTATAGAGCTTTTGTGGAGACTAAATGACATAGGAAAGATAAAGTACTTAGCAAAGATCCTGGCCTTTTTTAATGGGTTACTAAATGTCACTAAATGAAAACAAATCAAACAGAAGATGTTAATACCTGCCTGGCCAATTCACACAACTCTTTTGAAAATAAGAAAAAAAAAGATTATGAATATAAAAGTGCCTTCAATACACTCAATTGCTCTGCATATATTGTGGGTTGTCAGGATTACTACCCAGCTGAGGAAGCCTGTCTAGTGTCTGTTTATTTGGCCTGTGATTTGCAGGTCATTCATGGGAGTTGAATGCTTCAGTGGCCAGGTGCTATGTGAAGCGAGGGATTAATTAACCTGTGATCTATGACTTTTAATTATTGTTCTCAAGTCTTACCTAATATTTGCAAGTGACGCTTAAAAAGCCATATGGCCTAGCAAAAGCATTTGGGACTGAAACATATTGGCAGAGAGATTCTTCTGTGTTATTCCACTCCCCTGATTAGGTTTATGGAGAGAGAAGACACTTGCTGAGCTGATGATTGGCAAGTTTCCAGACTGAATATTTAAAGGTTAGAATTTAAATACATACAAGCACACACATGTGCATACTACACGTGTCTGCACAAGCTCATACCAGAGCAGTGTGCCTGGCAGAATGGCATACACAACAGAATATGGGCTCTGAGGTCAAATGTACTTCAGGTTCCATTACTCACTCACTTTATGAATGTAGGCAAGTCACGGGGCCCCCCATCAGCATCAAATTCTTCACTTGAATAAGAATAATAAAAGCTACCTGGAAGGGTTGTGGCAAGGCTAAGAGATGAAATATGTAGACGCCTAGCCATAATTGACAATCAATAGAAGGTTATAGCTAGGTCAATACTGAGTTTTTAAATGAGCCCTATGATTTTTTTTATGTGATCTTGTGTCATTTAGTTGAGTCTCAAATTCATCATTAATAAAATGGGGCTAATATGACCTACCCCGTGGATTCGTTCTTTTAACCAGTATTTATGGAATACCTCTGTTGTAGCAGGCATGGTGGTAATTACTGGGAACATGATAATCAACATAAAAATATTGTCCTTTCCCTAATGGAGCTAAAAGTCCAAGGAAACAGAAGTATTAAATAAGTATAAATATAGAATGACTGCTTAGAAGAGATGTTGTAAGAGATTGTCTAGAGACTATAAAGGGAGAACCTATTTTGGATTGGGAATCAGGGAATGACTTTCAAAAACAGTGACATTTAAACTTAGATCTTAAGAATGAATAGGAGTACAAAGCAAAGAATGGCATGAAGAATGTCAGACAGAGAGAACATGTATAAAAGCTCTGTTGAACAAGTAGTAATGGGGACAGACTATCTTCTAGGCCCTGAGGATACAGTGGTGAAAAAACAGATCATTTCAGAATGTATGTTGTTTATATTAGTGAAGAATAAGGAAAAAAAATGTATTTAAATTACTGAGCACAAGGCATGGCACAAAGGCAACACTCTACCTATCAAAGACAGTAATTAAGATCCCTACAGCAAAGATAATTACAAAACTAACAATCAGGGGAAAATAAGCTCTACCCACTCAAGGCAAAGTACTGTAACCATTTTTTGAACTTGGAAGAAAAAACTTTCCACAACTTTCTGTTTTATAAGAAGTACACTTCTAAAATTCACATTAGAGTATGAAGAACCTGGTTACTATTCAGTCTTTCCTTGGATTTGGCATCATGTCTGTAAAGTGGCTATCTTGGTCTCTCATCCCATCCTCAAGTGGGAACAATGGCAAAGTGGCCTACCTCCAAAAGATCCTGAGTGTTCCATTTATGGAAGGTTGCAATGACCACTTGGCATGGTTACAGCTGAAAACATGTTCAGCCTTCTGTTTAGGAACAGCTAACATAGTCTCTGAAATTTAGTGATTTTGAGTGCTGGGCCAGTGGTAAGGAGGACACTAACAGATAAAACCCAGAGGCAAGCCAAGGACTGTCCTTTCCCAGAGATGTGACATGTGGAAAAGTCTCTGGCCAAGTCTCTGTCTCCTACTGATGCCTGAAATGCCACCACAGATGACTGGTTCTTTGGTTCAAGCAGAGTTATCTTATAAACATCTGGCAATTGACACTAAGCATTCTGCGATCATAAAGGCAAAGAAACATTATTTTTATTTAAATTTAGAACTTCGAATGACCTATTCCAACCTGTGCCTTTCTTTGAAGCAATTCAGACACAGAGAGAGGAAATGACACGTCCAAAGTCACATATCTTGGCAGTGATAAATCCAAGACCAGAACCTAGATCTCCCATCTATGATTTCTTCTCTTGGATCTTCTTTCTTTGAATCCACATTCTACAAATCATTTTCTTTTCCCAAGTTATTTCTCCACCATTGGACAATAGGTAACTGCTATAATGTTAGTTCAGGAGCTGGTAGTTGGCACAGAATAAAGGAATAAGGAAAAGGTACTTGGAATAATTAACAACATTCTCTGGCATTAGCCCCTTCCCAGCAGGTTCTGCCAAACCTCTGGAAATCTCTTCTCTGGCATCAACGACCAACTGATAACAAGAAGCAAGAGCAATGTCATCTTTGAGAGGGTGTCTGGGGGTTTAGAATAATCAAGGCTTTAAATCTTTCTTGCTGGCTGCTTGTTCTTTTTTTTTTTTTTTTTTTACAGTGAAATCCATTCCAGAACTTAGCCACTGTCTCAGAAGGTAACTTTCATAAAAGGGATAAGGGAAAACTATCACAAATTTTCCCTGAACTTTTCTATGCCCTCTGACAGTGTAGAAAATGAGACTTTTCCCTTTGACAAGAAACCTCTAGGACATTCTGTTTCTTGGAAAGTTTATGCAGTAATAGTGGCATCCTTTCTTTAAAGACATAAGAAATAACTGAGCCAATATTTCCTTAAGCTTAAAATTGTGTGTATATAATGTTAGCTAACTGCTTGCTACTAACTACTCTTGAACCTATAGACTTCTTTCTAAATGGCCCTATCTGGCACCTAAACACTTCTCCACTTTTTGATAGGGCAATGGAGAAAACAGAACATAGACTATCTCTTCATGAGAGGAAATCGTGAGCTTTAGGACCCCATATTTTAGTCCTGGCTCTGCCAACCCTGGTTGACCTGGCAATTTTGGGCAAGTACCTTATCTCTAAGCCTCAATATTATTGTCTCTAAAACAGTATTTTCTCTGACCTATACAATGTTGTTTTGCTTTTATTGGTTTCCAACTTTAAAATAAGTAACTTTCACATAAATATCCTGACCTCTTTTAAAAACTGGAAGACCTAACCAACTGGATTAATAATCCCACATGATAATCTGTGGAGCTCTAGAGTGGCTGCTCAATGTACAAGGGTGTGCCCACTTCAGTTTACTCCAGTCCCCAGTTCTGTATTCCTCAGCTTGGTTAACTATGTGGACCAAATAAGTCTTTGAGTTTGTGACCCTGAACGCAGTAATAGGCAAAGCATCCCCTATTCTGGCAGAGCTGATGCATCCACAAAATATTATTGAATATATTTGATGTGTGGACTCTTTTCCTACCATCTCAAATTATAGCACTTTCATAGTAACTCACATTTTCTATACTCTGCTTTTACATTTTGATTAATGCTGCTTAAGTATTCACACATTTTTATTCCATTTTACCCTTTGTCCATATTAAGCATCATGATTCTCTATTTTGATCTCAATCTATGGGATCCTTACCTAAAATTTCTTAAAGCTTTTTTCCTAGCTTTCTTAGGGGTTCTTACACATGTTAAGTCAAATTTGCATTCTTCAAGAGATTGTATACTGAAAATGCATACAATTATTTGATCAAGTAAATAGGCCTGTAGAAACACATCCAATTCTTATGAGCAGTCTTTTTCTTCATGTCACCTATCATGCCAACAGATAAAGTAAGAGGTAAGATTTTTATCTAATCGGGGGAACTTGCCCATTGATTTCACCACAAAAAATGCCCAAACTTTGGACATCCTATAGAAGCACATATTAGTACCACCAGGGCAGATATTACTAGTGCTAATTCCATACTAGAAGAAATAACACATGGCCTCTCTTTCAAAGATCCCCTACTAAGGAGCTACTTCGCAACTAAGACAGTGCCAGATTTGTTGTCAACAAGGGTATGCAAAAGGGTACCAAAGACATTCATGAGTAAGATCCCGGAGATCTTTCCTTTCAACATTCTGATCAGATAATAAAGTCACTGGTGAAGGCATTTGATTCAGACCAAGTCATGGACATTCAATAATACTACCAAATGAATTTTCACTGCATTACTTGCTTGTCTAAGTAGACTAGACATTTCAGTCAATTTGATTATTCTTTGGATATCCATCCTTTGGATGAATCATAGGAGGCACATAGCTATCTAAACTTGTAGTTCATTCTGCTGTAGATGAAGGCTTTTCAATTGTCTGAATGCATTTTCTCTAGAGCCAAAGATAATGGCATCAAGTCCAATTCTTCAGCAGGACACTTCATAAGGTCAACATTCCTTATGAAGCATCATACCATGCCTTATTCTCTTCTCTTTAATCTCATTCTTCAAGCCCCAGTTAACATTCTACTAACTTATTTTTCCTTGACTACCCAACTTGATAGTGGCTTCTCCCCTCACTCTTTTGAATTCTTTTTAGCAGTTATCAGTCACCCATGCATTGAATAACTTTGTTATCTATAAAAAATTCACTGAGAAAAGGATATAATAAGAGGTTCAGTTTAAAAATAAGACTAAAGTGGGCACTTGTGCGGCTCAGTCAGTTAAGCGTCTGCCTTTGGCTCAGGTCATGATCCCAGGGTCCTGGGATTCAGTCCCGCATTGGGCTCCCTGCTCAGTGGGGAGTCTGCTTCTCCCTCTACCCTTTGCCTCTGTTCATGATCTCTCTCTCTCAAATAAATGAATAAAATCTTTTAAAAAAATAAGACTAAAGTTTTGTAGTAAACTATAAACAAAAATACATTTGAGAATTTATCTCAAAGTTCATACTTTATATATTAAGATTTAGATTTTTATGGCTATGCATTAATATTTAGAGCAATGAACACATGAGTCAAAGGTTGGGGATGAAAATGGTGGAATTTTTCAGGAAAAAGAATAGGATAGTATGAAAGCAACATCTTTTACTTCATGCTTACTATATTAGAATTAAACATATTTTTTGCAACAGTATTTATGAGCCTTATCAATTTACCCAAGAGCCTCTGTTTTACCTTTGATACTAAAGTGATCTTTTCTCAAAGGCCCTATTGTTCATCATTCTTGGTGATTCGACCCTCCTCAGTTGACTGGGCTCACTCTGTCAGAGCCTTTATTTGTCGATGAATTTGCAAAATATTCTAGCATCATTTTTACAGGCAATAAAATCCTGCATCTTTTGCAAGATTTGCAATTTTGCTTTGCTAATTAGTTTTTAATGCTTTTCTATGTATTATCTGACAATACAACAATCAGCAAGAGGCTGACCAGTACGATGCAAAGACATAGCAGCTCTTTTTAACACATGTGGACTGTGTTGAAACAAAATAAAAATTCATTTGCAATTTACTAGATTCAGTGATTTTCTTTTATCATTGTAGGTTTATTTAGTCAGAGATAATAAAAGTACAATAATCGTGATGACAAAGACAAGATTGGGAGTTTGAATATCTTGATGTTAAAACAAACAAAAAAGTCCCTTCATACGTGGAAAAAAATCGGGAACAAATGATTTAGTCAAGTGATGCTCAAAAAGAGGCCACTGGACCAACAGCAGCACCTGGGGACATGTTAGAACATGTCAGAATGTCAGGAATGCAAATTCTTGGGTTACTGAGTCTGAAACTCTATGGGTAGAACCCTGAAATCTGTGTTTAAACTAGCTTCCAAGTAATTCTGATGTGTGCTTAAGTGTGAGAACCATTGATTCAGTCCAATCTTGTTTTACCGATGAAGAAACAGGCCCAGGGAAGAAGATGAGATGCTATTATTGAATTCCAAGAACAGGCAAGAGTCACATTCTTCTGATTTATGCAGCATTCCTTCCATCCTTTATACAACACCCCCAAAATATTATATTTACATGAGGCACACGAAGTATGCCAGATACTTAATTATCACAGTTCTAGGAATAGTTTTTTATTTCCATCTTACAGATCAGAAAATGCTCAGAGAGAGGAGCATATAAATCTCATTTAGTAAGGGGTTGAGTCTAGAGTCAACTTTTTTTTTTTTCAAATTTCAACTCTAGTTGTTTTAACCAAACTAGAGTATCTGATATACCTAACCATATCATAAATTTTCCAAGGCAGAGATATACCTTATTTATGTATTTTTTTCACTGTCACATCGTTTGAGTCACCATCATAGGGCTAGCTGGCCCCTTGGTGGAGGAAGAAGCATGGTATTTCAGAGAATGACTATGTCTTTCTCTATACTTTGTAGCCACAGTTGATTAAATTTACAACTTTTCTAAACTTCAGCAACAAATGCAAAAACCAACCTACATCACATTGGCCAGATATTCTATTATTATTCTTCATTGTTATGTATAAGATGCTTCTCGTTGTATGTTTGGGGACTGATATTTGGATTTTTTAATATTTTAAGTGGTGTTCATATATTGTATTTGACGCTTCAGGCTATGTTAACAAGTGGTACAATTTTAGAAATCTGAAAAAAAATATGTAAATGCCATGTGGTAAGAGAATAATATGTTAAAATATAGATTCTCAATATAGAAGTACTGTTTTCTTCTAAAAAAAAAAGCTACTGGTAACAATTATCACTATCACTAACCACTAATAAAGAACTTACTGTTTTCCAAGAACTAGGCACTTTTTATGCAGTATCTCCTATAATTCTCACAATAATCCTACATTTATTGTTCCCATTTTATAGATGAAGAAATCAACTTTCAGAGATTAAATTACCCAAAGTGACAGAGTCTATAAATTACACCTCCAGGGCCCAGGGGATCCAGGATCCAGTGGCTGGATCTAAACTCCCACATCAAGCTGCTTGTCAAAGCAATGATGTCCACTGTCCTGTCCATGCCTTGATAGCTCCTCTTTGGAGTCCCAAATATGCAGGCTGATAAAGCGAGGTCTCAAAATCTGACCATAAGACTTTCCAGATTTATTTCATGCATATTCCTTTCAGGCCATTGCTATGCAAATCAACTCATCTTTCCATATATATTAGTTATATCCCAACTCCAAGCAGTCCTGCTCCTCTTCTATCTCTAGCATAACCTTTTCTTCTCCCATCTCAGCCTGCTATAGTTCAATTCAATTCTATTCAGTTCACGGAGAGTTTTGAACTGTCATAACAATAATAAAAATAATCACCCTGATCTGTGGTGCTGTGGTGAGAATGTGAACACACTCCCAACAGTCTGAATTCTATCTGTGAAAGCCAGCAGTGGTGGCATGGAGTTTGACTGTCTACACTCTGGTTCCTGATCCTGGTGCTGCTTTTATGTGCCCCAAATGGCAGGAACTTTGTGGGATGGACATGACTGAGGCAGTCACACGGTATGGTAATGGTATAGCAAAAGGGCTGCCAATCTAGGCAGACGACAGGGCATACAAACCCAGGCTACAAAGAGTGGCACAAATTATATTTTCAGATTCTTTGCTGAAGCTTCTCCTGAATGTCCATGGTTCTGGTTTCTACCACTTAACCAATATTTATTATCTTGTGTTGTTGACATCTCCCCCCTCATATGTATATATTATAGCTCATTTTTAAATTAGTTTCAGAGGTAGAATTTAGTGATTCATCAGTTGCATATAACACCCAGTGCTCAATACATCAAGTGCTTTTCTTAATGCCCATCACCCAATTATCTCTTCCCCCAACCCACCTCCCCTCCAGCAACCCTCAGTTTGTTTCCTAGAGTTCAGCATCTCTTATGGTATGCCTCCCTCTTCTCAATTTTCATCTTATTTTATTTTTCCTTCCCTTCCTCTATGTTCCTCTGTTTTGTTTCTTAACTTATTTAGCATAATACCCTCTAGTTCCATCCATGTTGTTGCAAATGGCAAGATTTCATTGTTTTGATGGCTGAGTAATATTACACACACACACACACACACACACACACACACACACATCCTCTTTATCCATTCATCTGTTGATGGACATCTGGGCTCTTTCCATATTTTGGCTATTGTGGACACTGCTGCTATAAACATTGGGGTGCATGTGCCCCTTTGAATCACTCTGTATCCTTTGGATAAATACCTAGTAGTGTGATTGATAGGTCATAGAGTAGTTCTATTTTTAACTTTTTGAGGGACCTCCATACTATTTTCCAGAGCAGCTGCACCAGCTTGCATTCCTACCAACAATGTAAGAGGGTTCCTCTTTTTCTGCATAACTCACTTCTTAAACTAAATATGAAGGGGAAAAAAAAGAAATATTTTAACCTAGAAAAAAATCTCTTAGAAATCAGACAATTGGGCAAATAGGAAAATGGGCAAAAGGAGTTCAAAGAGAGCCAAATAACATGAAAAAAAAAATGCTCAACCTCCATTGTATTTGAAGAAAATTAAAAAGATGGCTTAACGTGTTCCACATATATTATTGGTAAAATAATTTAAAATTTAGAGTACTCACAACTGGCAAAACTGTGATATATGGATATATATACTCAGGAGTAGAGTATATTAGTACCACCCATAGGTAATATTAGTACATTTTTGCATTTTACTCCATGTATTTTTATCCCAACATAAAATAGACACAACAGTACAGAGGATGATTTCCCAATATTTGTCAAAATTTTAAATGCATGTATTCTTTAATCCAGTGGTTACAGTGCTAGTAATTTTCCTATGGTTCTCTTCTCACAAAGATGCTAAACCTAAAAAGGAATGGTCAATGAAAAAATGTTTTCAATAGTTTAAACCTGGAAATAACCTATATATTCATCTATAGATAACTGAATAAATACTAACTATCTAGCTAAATCCCTCCTCCAGAAAAGGGTTTTGGAAAAGCTGTGGGAAAACTTGAGAGTAGAGGTGGCTCCTCATCAGCTCCCTATGGAATTCCAGAGACTTCAATGTTGGGTGGAGCCACAGCATGGGAGTGGCCACACAGAAATAAAAGGAATGACTCTGGAGAGGTAGGTTAGAGGGCCATTCAGCACTCCTGGTTTCTTCCACAACTACCTCAAACCTGACGGTGTTTTATTGTCATTTGTGGACCACAGACAGCTGAAAAAATTTGAACCACCTAATACATATGCTCCCAGCCAATGCTACCCAAGAGGATACTCTGCCTTGTTTCACTTCTCATACTATAAACAGGTTCCTTTTTTGCAGCCTATTTAGTGTCACGTTTCCACATTTTTGTGTGTTGGGTTGGATACCACTGTTTAAAATAGCCCCCCTAAGCACAATCCTGAAGTGCTGTCTGCAGTTCCTAAGCACAAGAAGTCTGCGATGTGCCTTATGGAGAAAATTAGTGCCTAAGATAAGCTTTGTTCTGGCATGAGTTACAGTGCTGTTGGCTGTGAATTCAATGTTAATAAATTTACAATATATGTTAAATAAGAAGTCTTTGAACAGAAACACACATAAAACAAGGTTATGTATTGATCAGTTGATGAAAATGTGAGCAGAGGCTCTCAGGAACTTAACCCTATATTTCCCCTAGGAGTAATGGTTCCATTGCTAAGTCAGTGCTCACGGCAACTTTATCGAACGTAACCACTACAAGTAATGAGAACTGACTGCAGCACAGACAAGAGCAACAAGTTTCCACATAACTTATAGGAATACAGAGTATCACTGAGCTAAGGGCCAGTTGGTTCTTTCCATGGGGTCTTGTGCTCCTCCATGGACTCTTTATGAGAGTTGAATAGACCCTGCCACAGAGTCTTGGTTGAGGGGGTTCCAGGAAACAGGCAGTCAAATTCAGGGGCTGGATGGAGAATGTAGCCAGACATGACTGACTGTACCAGCTAGAATGGAGATGGTCCAAGACAGCCAAGAATGTCTGATTGGGTCCTGGTACAGCTGGATGAACCTTCTTCAACACCAGCACATGGTGCCCAGGAACTAGACTAGACTACCTCCTCACAATGTAACCCATGAGAATCCAGATTAACAGCATAAGGACCCCTCCATCTCATTGATACACCAAAAGCTATCCTGAGGAACAATAGGGAGAAACCCTAAAAGACCAAGCATCCACCCAACAAAATAGAGTTCATCAAAGAGAGACTTTTTAAAACTAAGAAATCATCTTCAATCAGGAAGGGACAGCTCATTAGTGAATTGACAAATGTTTAAGTTTTCTCTCCTTTCTGCCAAGCCCACTACTCCATCTACCAAGCACAGTCAGAAAAGAACGTATTGGAAAATGAGATGACTTATGGAAACTAACAACAGCTCCAACATACTATACATTTGACATTAGTAGAAAAAAATCTCCATTGCTGCCATAAAGATATATCCAAAATATATATTTTAGATTTAAAAAAGCCAGTTTCAGTATATTATATGTAATGGATATGAAATTAACTGTAGAATAAATCTATATACGTTTCCTATAAATGCATACAGTATTTTTAGAAAGTTGCACAGAAAAGGTTTTAAAAATATTTTTTTTTTAAAGATTTTATTTATTTATTTGACAGAGAGAGAGACCACAAGTAGGCAGAGTGACAGGCAGATGGAGAGGGAGAAACAGGCTCTCCACTGAGCAGGGAGCCGGATGTGGGGCTCGATCCCAAGACCCCAGGATCATGACCTGAGCTGAAGGCAGCCGCTTAATGGACTGAGCCACCCAGGCGCCCCTAAAAATACTTTAGACACTAAGTTTTGACAAGGCAGGGACTCTGGTCTTATATTAATTGTTTGCTGTGCCCAGCAGGCTGCCTTACATATATACTGCACTCTTTTAATATTTCTTGAAAATGAATGAATAGGTAATTGAACAAAAATGAGAAGGGAGGAGCATCAGGCTTTATATTTTTACATTTTCTGTGTCTGTCCTTGTTGACATAAGCACGTACTACATTTAGAATAATAACAGAAAAGCAATCTGAAATGATTATACACATTTACCCTTCAAAGGCTATATAAGCCCCTTTCAACATTGCAATGATATTCTCCATTCTCTAGTAACTGTTCTACCTCCTCACAGCCCTTTTTCTCATAGACAAAGATGCACAGAATAGTCTTTAAAATCTGTTTGTACCTTGGAACTAAACTTTGACTACAGCTTCTCTGACCGGAAGTAGCTGTTTGACATGGCCTAAGCTGATCTGATTCTCTCCCTTGTAAATGTGAACTTGTATGTGCCTGAGACATTACACATGAGAGTCTCTGAATCGCTGGAATCAGAAGTTGTGTATTTGGAAGTAGCAAAGCAGCCAATCGTTGGGAAAGAATGATGAGGCAGACAGAGAGAATCCTAGGAGCCATGAGAGGCACTGAGAGGGATCCTGACATCTTCCTATTTTCATCCCTACTCTAAACTTTGGTGAGATACCCTTATATAACAAAATAACCAACTATGTAAGATAAGCCACCAGGAGCTGATTTCTGTTAATAACCACTTTAGAACTCTGGTTACTCCATTTCCTCACTGCCTCAACAATACAGGCAAGCATTACAGCCCATATACAAAACCACATAAAGACCTTTCAAGATTTGTCCCTCACTTACCTCAGCAGCCTGTTTTCCTCCCTGCTCCCTTCCTACACTGGCCTGGCATACCATTCCATCCTCTTCATGAGGCAAACACTGACTCAGTTCAGTATTCATCTCTCTGAAGAAACTCTGATGGCCATTGCAGCAGCCACTACTACCCCTACCATGTCTGCGTAAGGACCCTGATGCACTTCTGTTAGAGGAGTACTCATCACACTGTAACACGTTGCTCTTCCATGTGTTTGACACTTCTAGACTGCAGCTTCCTTGTAGATGGAGTCCTTTCCCATTGGTGGTTTTATCATTAGTTTTTAACAAGGTTAGTGCTTCTCGAAGTCAATAAATACTGACTGAATGAATTACTCTTTTTGTATCCATGCCCTACAGAATCTTATATTTTCATGCATTAGAAATTTATTTTGTTGATTAAAATATCTAAAGAAATAACCAAACAATGAAAAATTGGCCAACCTGATACTTTCATATGCCCTGTAGTCCAAACTAAAAGACTAAAAGGTGGAATTGATGTATGTAAGGACCACACACAGACATAGGTAACTCAAGATAGACCAAATTGGAGAATTCCAGGAGAAGTGAGTTAATTATTTGAAACTGTTAGTATGATAACCAGACATAAGACAATAAAAAACGATGCTCATAATTGTGAACTTTTCATAGCTATAGGAAATCCTACTAAATCAAAAAATAAAAATAAGAAATCTCTCAAAATAGTAATTTCTTCCCTGCTTCAATCAAGTTGTACTTTTATCTTTTTCATATACTATTTCACTTAAATTTTTCTAATCTACTCTACCTTCCTGGTTTTAGATATGAGGAAATGCAAATTTGGATGGAATTGATGTGACCAATGTTAGGGAGCCAATTAGCAGCTGACCTGGTACACAGTGTTTTCAGCTTCCTTCTTTGATCCAAACAGGTTTTCCTCATTTTTAATAGAGAGTTTGCAACTCCATCTCAGTGCCCTTAGCCCCTGAGCCCACCTAGAATCTAATCTTGCAGGCTTGCTGAGCTCTAGCCCCCTGGATAGCAGAGGTATGTAAAAGCCAAAAGAATTTTATTGGAAACCAATCTCGCAGGCAGAAATCAAAATGACATCAGCTACAATAAATAACTGCAGTGTAGTCCTGAAGTAAAGGTTGGCTGTGTCTCGAGCGAGGTCAACTTTTGACATCCACGTGAAATAAATATAAGGCAGCTTATCTTTTTGAAAGCAGGAGACTATAAAAACACAATTGCCAGAATGGGAGAAAATTGAAGCTGATTTCCATGGCAACAAAAGAGTTACGTGGATGAAATAGGGGCCCATAAAAATCTATGTATGCTACATTAAAGGTAGAAAAATGGAAAGTAAACAACAGGGGATTGGCATTCATCAAAAATTCCCTGAAAGAGGAAGCTACCACCAAGACTCCTGGAGTCTAGGAGCCAATAGGAAAAACACTCAGCTAGAAACCCCAGGTCTGGCTATTGGAGTCTACAAACACCTCAGTTATTAAGGTTCCCCCATACCAGTGTGGACTGGATTCTTTATTTGTCATCTAGATATTTTCTGTGGCAAACTTTTATGGACTCACTGAATCTCTAGGTGAAAGGTTTGGGTTGAGGTCACTGCATGCCTTAAAAATGTTAGAGACCTCCCAAAACTGTCATGTTTCTCTTTCCTACTACCCTTAGTTCAGTCTCTCCTGCTGCCTCCTGCTCAGGGTCTTTCCCGCTGTGTATGTTCTCTAACCACCGTGGTGGATGTGCTTTTCTAAAACCATCCGAAGTTGGGATCCACTGACAGCCCTTTCTACAGATGCCCAGTGTCAAACTTCTCAGCAAGACACATCAACTCTTCATATTTTATCCCCTGGCATGCTCTCTATCTCCTATCTTGTTCCCAGCACACTGAACCTGCATTTCTCCATCATTTCATGCTCTCTTGGAACTCTAGAACTTTGTACATGCTGTTCTCATTGTCTGTACCTTCTAGCTCTCTGTGGTTCTCCACCCCTCTCTTGCCTAGCTTTCCCTCATTTATATATATATTGGAAGTACCTCCTCCTGGAAGACTCTGCTGACTGCTCCATCCCTCACCCTGGGCCAGATGTCCCTAAGAACATTCTTTGCACACATTGATTACAAATGCTTTTTATACTGTACTGCAATTGTCTGCTCACCTGCCAGTCTCCCCCACTAGGCTACAAGCTTGTTGTGATTTATCTGTCATCATAGCCCTAGTATCTGGCACACAGTGCACATTCAATACATACTTATGGCCTGAAATGAACTAAAGATAAATATCTCCTATGAGCATTTGCCCAGGTTCTTGTTGCATGCCTTTCCTAACTTGAAGCTCATTTGCTCTAATGAAATCCCAATCCACTCAAACAGTTCAAACATTTAGAAAGTTCTTTCTAATTTTCACTTTCTAGTCTCATGTATTGCAATCTTTATGTATCATTACTTTATGTTTCATTATTTAGAACTCCTACAACCTCCAGGCAAGCTCCTGATAGCCTCTTCCTATTATTCAATTGCTCATGAAAGAAAACTTATAGAAATAGAGACTTAAATACTCTGTGTATCATTTTGGTACTTACCCACAACCTGAGGCTGCCCCTTACATTAGTCTAAATCTATAGAGAAAATGAGTGAAGGCAGAAAAATGAAGAGACCAAGAAAAAAGAAAGCCTATGGTCACACAATGACTTATACGCAAATGTTCACAGCAGCTTATTTGTAATTACCGAAAATTGAAAACTCAAATATCTATCAAAAGCAAATGCATAATCAAATTGTAGTATATCCATACCAAAGAACATCACTGAGTATAAAAAGGAAGAAGCTAATACATGTAAGAAATAATCCTCAAGATAGTGGTGAGTGAAAAAAAAAAAAAAGTAAAAAATGTACATACTGTGTGATTTCATTAATGTTATTCTATAAAATCTAAATGAATCTATAGCGACAGAAAGTTCAGCAGTTGTTGCCTGGGGTCAGGAAATGGGGAATGAAGGGAAGGAGAGATAACAAAGGGCCAGGAGGAATCTTTCAGAGGTGATGGATATGTTTTTTTTTTTTTTTTAATTTTTTTATTGTTATGTTAATCCCCATACATTACATCATTAGTTTTAGATATAGTGTTCCATGATTCATTGTTTGTGCATAACACCCAGTGCTCCATGCAGAACGTGCCCTCCTCAATACCCATCACCAGGCTAACCCATCCTCCCAACCCCCTCCCCTCTAGAACCCTCAGTTTGTTTTTCAGAGTCCATCGTCTCTCATGGTTCTTCTCCCCCTCCGATTTCCCCCCCTTCATTCTTCCCCTCCTGCTACATTCTTCTTCTTCTTTTTTTCTTTCTTAACATATATTGCATTATTTGTTTCAGAGGTACAGATCTGAGATTCAACAGTCTTGCACAATTCACAGCGCTTACCAGAACACATACCCTCCCCAGTGTCCATTGATGGATATGTTAATTATCTTGATTTGATGATGATTTTATAGGTATACATATATCAAAATGCAATTGTACCCTTTAAATATGTGCAGTTTATTATATGTCAATTACACCTCAATGAAGGAAGGATGGAAGGAAGAAAGAGAGAGAGGAGAAAATTCATTGAAATATTGCAAGCAACTATAATGTTACCTCCAGGAAAAATAACACGGTACCAGCAGAAAGAAATGTGCTTACCCAGGGATACAAATCCCTATGTGTGGATAAAAAACGGAGTCCAGTGGGATTTTCCCACCTTCTAATCACACAGGAAGATGTTGATAGAACTATAACTTGAGCCACTGACTGGTTGGAAGCAACAAACCATTACCTCCCTGTATTCCCTACATTTGTATGGGTGTGGGGGGTGGGGTGGGAGGAGGGGTCATGGCAAAACCCATTCACAATCCTGTGATGGCTCTCTATCATGAAAATCAAGCCTCCACCTAAGTGGGTATTTGAAGAAGCTCTAACACATGGGCCCAATATACTTTACAGTTTTCTTTCCCATTTCCCCTTCTTTGCTATCTAATTGAAAAATTCCACATCATGTTACCAGGCTTTTGTTTTCCCAGTAATCAGTCCCTCCTTTTCAACCTTCATACAAGCAACTACACAGATTGTCATCCACTTTGCATACAAAAATATTCGATTTATAGGATAATCGAATTACTTAGCTCTACTCAACTCAGGTGCCATCTCCTTCTAGAAAGTAATGTCCCACAGTCTTCCCACCCCCTCAGACTCCCATAAGCAGTGGGGGAATCAGTGGTAGAGATGGGATCATAGGTGGCCTTACCTCGGAACTATTTGCATACATATTTACTCCCTGTTGGGGTTGGACTTCTGTGGGGTAAAAATGCTGTCTTTCACTTCCTGACTCCTCACACAGGCTGGCACATAGTCTTTGGAAGTGTTTCTTCTTGGATAGTGAAGAGAGGATCCTTTAACCTAGATAAAGGAGGTAATCTTTGCTGTGCTGTTGTTATACTAGCCGCTAAACTTTTATACATTATGAGAACAAAGACTGTTCTGCTCACACTATACGCTCGAAGTCTAATGCAGTACTCAGTGTAGGTGTGGCCCAGTAAGTGTCCAGGGGATGAAATATGGCCATGGTGTGGATCTGAAGTAAAGCCATGTTGCTTACATAACCCATCGTGCATTCTTGGTTCTACTTTCCTGTCCTTGAACCTCACCCTGCGAGATGGGTAGAAAAGGCATTATAGTTTACAAATTAGGAAATAGAGGTTTACAGCCTTGACCAATTCACTAGGCTTATAATATCCAGGATAGCACTCACCTTAGCACCTGCCATCCCTCCTTTTCTCAAATATATACTGAAGACTCTGCTAAGAGATGGGGATCATGGTGAACCAAAGGGCACAGCCCCTTCTTTTGTGGAATTTAAAGAGAGGGAAAAACATAAAGCAAGGTGGACAGTTAGAAAGTGGTACTGTTACTAGTTCCAGGATGTCCTAAGAAGGGAAGAACAGGCCAAATAGCCCAGAAAGGGCTGGAAGAGTTGGAGAAGGTAGGGGGATGGTACACACTTTTCAGGAAGGATAAGGAGCTGAGGCCTGAAGGATGTGCAGTAGTTGGCCACTAGTTGAAGAGGCGAAGGGGGTAGTGTTCCAAGTAAAGTTCTGGCATTTTTTAATATCATGTTTATATAAATTAGTAAATTGGAGGTTTCTTCAAAATGTAGTTTCTGTTGGAAAAGTTTAACCATCTTGGGGTGCCTGGGTGGCTCTGTCGGTTAAGCGACTGCCTTCAGCTCAGGTCATGGTCCCGGGGTCCTGGGATCGAGCCCTGCATCGGGCTCCCCGCTCGGCGGGAGGCCTGCTTCTCCCTCTCCCACTCCCCCTGCTTGTGTTCCTGCTCTATCTCTCTCTGTCAAATAAATAAATAAAAATCTTTAAAAAAAAAAAAGTTTAACCATCTTGCCATAAGCCTACAGTTAGTCCTGACCATATTTCTGAGCCTCTCCCTATCTTCTTTTTTTTAAAAAGATTTTATTTATTTATGTGACAGAGAGAGAGAGAGCACGCATGCACAAAGGGGTGGAGCGACAGGCAGAGGAAGAAGCCGGCTTCTGGCTGAGGAAGGAGCCCGACGTGGGGCTCGATCTCAGGACCCTGGGATCATGACCTGAGCCGAACGCAGATGCTTAACTGACTGAGCCACCCAGGCGCCCCACCTGCATTCTCTTAAGTAACCTGTAATTGTATCTAAAACCCACTTGCCACTCCCAAGGTCAATCAGATCCAGTTACTCATCTGCTTGTGTATAAGAGAAATAAAACCTGCTTAACAGAAAATTTTTTTCTGAAGTACACTGTGATATATGTAGATCTGCAATTTTTAGATTTACAAACTAATTTCTATTATTTTGAGGCTGGTATAATATTATTTAAAAAAAACAAAAGATATTTACTGGCACTTTAACAACTATGAATCTGGATCCTAGTATGTGACACATTATGTATAAGCATCTTCCATCTATTATCTCATTTAATCCTCCCAACAATCAAATAAAAAAGTACTATTATCATTCCATTATAAATAAATATTAGTTAATTGGTGCTCAAACATAACTTGCACCAAGTACAAGGCAACTAAATGTGGGAACCAAAATTTAAACCTTACTCCATGTTAGTTTCCTATTGCTGCTGTAAAGAATTACTGAACACTTGGTGGCATAAAACAACACAAATTTATCTTACAGTTCTAGAGGTCAGAATTCTAAAATGTGTCTCTCCAGGCTAAAATCAAGTTGAAGGCAGAGCTGCATACCTTCTGTCTTTCTTCGGCTGAGCTGAGGGAAGAATCTGTTTTCTTTCTGTTTCCAGATCCTAGAAGTAGCCTGCATTCCCTGGCTCATGGCCCCTAGCCAGCAATTCTGTCACTTCAACCTCTACTTTTATTATAACATTCTTCTAGGAATCTCTTGTCTCCTTTCACTTATATAAGTGTTACTACACTGGGCCCACATAGATAATCTACAATAATCTCCCCATTTCAAGATCTTTACCTTACTCAAATCTTCAAAGTCCCTTTTACCATGGGTGGTAACATAGTCACATGTTCCAATGATTAGACTGTGGACATATTCAGGGGAGGGGGGGATTGGGTGCATTATTCAGCCTACTATATTATCTTTTTCCACTATGTTGTAGAGTATGATATTGATTGGTGAGACAGTGATATGGTTCTAATTAGTGATGCCCATGACAAAAAGTAACAATTTAGTCTTACTGCTAAAATCCTCTTTCTTTGAATGGCTTCTGGATCTCTGGGAGACAATTCAGGTACCCAGACCCATAAAGAGATGTCACTGACTCTATAATGGCTTCTCCTATTACAACAATCATATTCATCTCCACATTTGATTCTATCCCATCAGACGACATTTTTGTAATTCTCCTCCAGCCCAAACTCCCCCACTCCCATCACCATGACAACCCACATCTCCTGATGAATGGCAGAAGTATCAGCAAGACCCTAAGAGAAGCAAGCCTCCAAATGCTACAAATCTGAGGAGTTTATCTTGCCTTATGAGCATTGCTGGGACTCCTAGGATGACATAGGTTCGGTCAACTAGTTTTGGGAAAACCAGCTTCATTCAGGTAAAATTACAAATATTAATGGAAGAACACTGCATCAAGAGTCAGTGACATACATTCCAGTTCTAGAATCAAATTTTGGCATTCTGTTTCGTTAGCTGGACAACTCACACAGCTGCTCTGGGCCTCAATATCCTCAGATGTGAAATGAGGTGAATAACCTCTTCCTTTCCTCCCTCCCTTCCTCTCAGACCTGGTGAAAGACTAAATGAGATTATCAACACGAAAGTGCTTTGCAAGCTGTAAAATTCATAGCTAGATGAGCAAAAAGTGTAATAATTATTGGCAAAGACTCCACAAAGTACTGTGGGAAATATATAAGGCATAGCTTTTGCTTCTAAAGGAATCCACAATTTGATAGAGGTGAAGTTGTGGATACAAATTAGCTTGTTCATGTAATCCCTTCCTGATGCTAAGCTTATTCTAAACGCCATCTAGGCAGCCTCATCATGGAATACTGTTCACCCAAGAGAGGACTGGGGGCATCGTGTAACTTGAGACATTTTGGTCATGGATTTTTCCAGTAAACTTCTAAATCTCCTACTTTAATAATCACTAAGACTTATTGAGAAATTCTGTTAGTGGTGAATATTTCTCCACTCTTGATATTCATTCCTTATGATGGAAGCCCAATTAGTGGGCTTATTTCTACTCCTTTGATTCACTTTGTCCCTGGTAGTGGAGAGATTTTTCTGATTGACAAATTTGACTGGACTAGTAAGAACATTCCATCAAGCTCTTCCTTCCCTTTTTTTCAATTTTATTTTATTATGTTATGTTAATCACCATACATCATTAGTTTTTGATGTAGTGTTCCATGATTCATTGTTTGCATATAACACCCATTGTTCCATTCAGTATGTGCCCTCTTTAATACCCATCACCAGGCTAACCCATCCCCCCACCACCCTCCCCTCTAGAACCCTCAGTTTGTTTCTTAGAGTCCATAGTCTCTCATGGTTCGTCTCACCCTCTGATATCCCCCTGTTCATTTTTCCCTTCCTACTCTCTTCTTCTTTTTTTTTTAAACATATAATGTATTATTTGTTTCAGAGGTACAGGTCTGTGATTCATCAGTCTTACACAATTCACAGCACTCACCATAGCACATACCCTCCCCAATATCTATCATCCAGCCACGCCATCCCTCCCACCCCCACCACTCCAGCAACCCTCAGTTTGTTTCCTGAGATTAAGAATTCCTCATTATCAGTGAGATCATATGATACATGTCTTTCTCTGATTGACTTATTTCACTTAGCATAATACCCTCTAGTTCCATCCACATCGTTGCAAATGGCAAGATTTCAGTTTTTTATGATGGCTGCATAAGCATCAGGGAAATCCAAATCAAAACCTCAATGAGATACCATCTTCCTTTCCCTTCTTAAAGAACACAAATCCTCCTCTGCTCTCCCATGTCATCCTTGGTACAGGGGGCTCCCCTGTGAAGGGCCCTGCCTTGGACAAGCACTGCCATGACTGGAGACCAATTTTGAGCTTGCAAGTCCATTTGTCAATTGGATCTAAAACCACATTCTCCAACCTGGCCTGTATCAGTAAATAAGGTGATATTTTGGTCTCTAGTGTTTCTTTTATTTTTCAACCTATTCAAAGTTGTGTAGGAAGTTGTTCTGGGATCTCCATGACTAGTACGTTCTGGGGGCCATACTAAACATTTTCCATGAGTTATTACATGTAATACACATAACAAGCCCCAAAGTATGTATTATCATCTCATGGGATTGGGGATATTGAGGTAGTTGATGTAACTACCCAAGGTCTCCTAGCTAGTAAGTGGCAGAGTTACAGGAGTCAAACCCACGTCTTTCTAGATCTGACAACTGCACACCTAGCTGAGCTGGTTGTACATAAGAGGAAGTTCTCTGGTTTCTACCAGTGATAATTTAGACCTCAGCAGAACCAAAGCAATGATCGTGATTCAGGACATATATCTCCCTTCTTTTTCGCTCCTTGCTTCCTATATGAACCTCAGTTCTCATTCCTTGCATGTAAAATATCAGTAATAGTAATACTGGTGCTACCTAGGACACCTGGTTGGTGTAATGAGCACACGAGAGGGTAAATGTATGGAATTATGGTTCAGTACAAATTCCTGACTGGATTTTCAATCCATCAACCCTACTGCTATTGTGCCACTTTCGCACAGGCTCCAGCCCCATCAGGGCCCATTCTCTGTCATAAGAGAAGCAATACATCAGATGCATGGCCTAGAACCACAGTCCTCAAGCTTGAGCTTAGTTACTGACAACAGCAACATCAAGTCAGATTCAGAAACATGTCTTATGTGTAAATTATAGACTTTTCTGTAACACAGGAATTTTTTGGCATTCTCCAAAAGAATTTCTATGTAACAGACACAGGATTTTAGAAGTCTCTATATATTCATTTTATAAAGATTCATAAACCCACAGTCTTCATCTCAATCATAATAATGAAGCCTGAAATTAGGTTCTGACATTGCAGATGGGTTATATGTCATGACAGAAGCTTCTCTAAGTCACCAGAGAATTAAATACTCAATTAATTAGGGAGCAATAATATTCCACCAAAAAAATCTCAATATTAAAGCTAAACAGTCTATTGATTTATTTTATCATCTCTTCTTGAAAAACCAAGTGGAAAAAAACTACACCCGTGATGAAGACAAATTAACACTTAGAGTAAAATGACTCAAGGCACATTTCAAGTAAGACTCAAATTGGTCTTTAATTTGAACAAGGAAAAATTTGTGAGGAAAAATATAGCCAGTATATTTGGTTTTATACCTTTTAAAGAATAAACTATTAACTTTTAGTAAACTGATTACCTGCCATTTGACATTATCTTATAGATCCCATGACATTACCGACTGGCCACTCCATCCAACTAAATCTTGAACATTGGCTCTAGAGGGAATACCAGATATGTAGGAAAGGGATTTGTCACTTCCTCAAGAGTGACAAACTCCAGTGTAGGGTGAGACTGGTATGGTAAGTGCTTTCTTGGGGTGAAGCACACTTTCTCACGACTATGACTTCAGGCTTAGCCATGGGATTTACCTGAGTCATGGAAAGTAACTTTGTTCCAGTTCATGGTGGAGGCTTTAAGAGACATCCTGTGGCCTTAGCCTAGCCCCATGATCTCCTGTTCTCCGCCATGAGAACAGCATGCTCTGGCTGTGGCTATTCCTTCAGTCTGAGCCCTAAATGAGAAGATAGGTAGAACCAGCAGCAGAACAGGTTATCTAATGTATGGGACCTGTTGAAAAGTGAAAATCTAGTGCTCTTTGTTAAAAAATTAAGAATTTTAAGAGAGTGGCCATAGAACATTCAATCAAAGTTGGGACCTTTCTTAGCATGAGACCCTACATGACCATCCAGGTCGCACATCCATGAAGCCAGCCTTGCTTGGCAGAGCTCTAGCTGAACCATGGGTCTCACATGATGTGAACAAGAAATAAATGTTTGCTGCTGCACTCAAGGTTTGATGTTGTCACTAAAATTTTGGAGTTGTTTGTTGTAACAGATGCTGACTAATATAGCAGACACCTAAAATGAGTGAGAATGTTATTGTGTCAAACCGGAGGTATTGGTCCCATCCAAGACAGGCAGCAGCTACTCACTTCCTGCCAACTGTGGCCCTGTGAGCATGCACCCCCTGCCAGCATGCACCCCCAGTGCCTCCAATCTCCCTATTTTCCAATACTAGGTGCAAATCCACATTTTGTGCAAAATATCTCCATTTTTAAGCATAGGTAACAATTTTTAAAGATCTTATACTAGGAAAATAAAATATGTCTGTTGTCTAAATCTTGCTTATCATTAAACAGGGTGATTTATTTTCTGGTATTGTTTGTTGATATAAACATAAGGTGGTTCAAAACTAGAAGGTGTTGAACAGACCACTATATTATACTCTCCCAGTCTACAAGTGGGTTTCCTCAAAAGCCAGAGATTAGTCTTCAGGTAAAGTCACAGGATAAGAGAAGGGGAGCATCATCTAAAATGCCACACAGATAAGTAGTCTTGTCCCCTGAATCCTGAACATAAGAGGAAGAGGTCTTTCAAGGAATTTAAGAAAGACTGGGAAAATATAATAAAAGTTGTCCTTCAAATAGGAATAAAGTCAGAGAACTCACTACTCTAACAAGTAAGGTAAGTCTATTACACTCATGTACACACACACACACACACACACAATCATTTAAAAGGATTCAAATGAGGGGTACCTGGGTGGCGCAGTCTGTTAAGCTCCAACTCCTGATTTCAGCTCAGGTCATGATCTCAAGGTCTTGGGATCAAGTCCCGTGGCAGCTCCTTGCTCAGTGGGAGTCTGTTGAGATTCTCTCCCCTTCCTCTCCCTTTGCACCACCGCCCCCCCCCATTGCATCCTGCTTGCACTCTCTCTCTCCCTCCCTCCACACATGCACACGTACTCTAAAATAAATCTCTAAAAAAAAGGATTCAAATGAAACTTGGCTTGAATTTTACCTTTGTCAAGATTCTGAACTTTGTGTGCCAGTTTTCTTGACAGAAAAAAATGGTGATTTTAATAGATCCTATACTATAGGATTAAGAATTAAAGTGATACATGTAAAATTTTTAGCACAGTACTTTCCACATAGCTTAGTTATTATTTTTATACTTATGGCAGGGATTCCATCTGATTTTACTTACTATTGTATATCTAACCCCTTTAACCATGCCTATCATATATTAGATAATAAATATCTGTTGGGTAAAAAAATTTATTAACTATGTCCAATAAGCATTCATTGAGATCTTGCCAGCCCTTGTGAAAAATGCAGAGATAGCTAAGTCTAAGGTGTGGCAAATATTATGTCATCTACTGAATATAAATTCAATATATTCAAAAATGCTTGATTCTATTTAAAAGAGCCATTTCCTCCCTGATTATTCATCAGTCAGGCAGATGGCAGTGTGCTCAGCAAAGATGGACCCCTCCCCCAACCCCAGGGGATACATTTTGACTGATCTAAAACTGATCTAAACCAATGGTGATAATCCCATTCCCCTTGGCCAGTCTTTGATTTGGAGCAAGCATGTGAACCGGCTCTGGCTAATGAGACACAGGAATTCTAATGGAGAACTTCCGGGAAATATTTTCTTCCTGCATAAAAACAGGCTTGTGAAGGCAATAGGCCTACTTCTTCACTTCCCTCCTTAAATGTTGACCTCGGAGGAGGTGCTGTTTGCAGCTGTGGCAGCCATCCTGTGTCCATGAGGAGAAAACCAAGGGAAAAAAAAACTCCACTCTCAGAATTGTTGAGTAGTTAAATTAAGCAATTCTGGAACTCTATTAACTCAGAACTTGTGTCTAAAGAGATAAATATTTTACCATGTAAGTCAATTTTGATTGGGTATTTTTTTTTTTTTTGTAAATTCACATCATCGTAATTATACAATAATCCCTACCTTGCTAAAGCTCAGACTCTAGAGAATGAAGATAGGTACAGAAAAACTTATCGGATGAAGTATGCATGTTAATTGTCACAAGAGGGAAAAGCTAAAATGGTATGGAAGTTCAAGGGCAGGTGCCATCACTTCCAGGTGTTTTGTCTGTCTTGGTGGGGAAGGGGTGGAGGGACAGGGTAAATGAAAGAATCAGGAAAGACTCTAAGCCTGAGAGATAGCTTTTGAAGTGAAATCTGAATGATGGGTAAAATTTTAACAGGCAAAGATGATGCACTTGTTGTAGGTAGATAATACATAAGAAGATGTAAAGATAAGAAAATTTAAGTCTTGTGAAATAAAGTCATGGATGACAAAGATGTAATGGACTACTAAGGAATGCAATAGTATTTTTTTTTAATGAACAGAAACTAGCTGCCCAAAGGGATAATTTAACCTTATAAAGTAGGAGCACAAGAGATATTCACACTGAAAAAGCATGACCTTCCTTCATAGATATGAGAATTCTTGCTCATCAGATTTAGTTATAAAAACTTGGACTTCTACAACTCTGAGGGTATATTTAACATTTGGGGTTGACATCCAACAATATCTCCAACACAAGAGGCAGAATCTTGGACGATTTTAAAATCTATGTCATAAACAAGTAACCAACTCCATGATAGTTATGAATGACAGTAAAATAACTGTGCTTGGAGTTAAAATGGCCCAAATTTCTAATCGTGGCTCTCTTACAAGCCACATAACTTGGGATAAGTTACCTAACCTCCCTCAGTTAATTTATTCCACTGAAGAGTGGAGAAAATGCTGACCTTAACTTTTGTGTGGGAGGTGAATAAAGTAATTATGTGCACATGAGCATCAAGTGCAGTGTTTGACCTCTAGTAAACATACCATGGTTAGTTGTGGGAATGATGGGAGAAAAGAACAGTCTGGATTCATGAAGATATCAGAACAAAGTTTTGTTTGGAAGTGAAGGGGCAAGTGGCATCTATTGGAACCTAGAAAACAAGCTATAATCATATGTTTCCCAGATTAAAAATTACAATTATCTGGCATTGAGAAAACAGTACACAAACCCAAAAGGCTGGAAAAAAAATCTGTCATTGAAGACAATGATATGCAGCAGAAAAGAGAAAGGAGGAAAGAGAGGAGCAGGACAGCTGGTATTTCTTGAGCACATGCGGGTCAGGCACAATGATCAACAATTTATATATGAAGCATGCAACAGCTACCCTCCGGGGTAAGCACTATTGCTGCTCACATTTTACAAAGGAAGGAGAATTAGGCTGAGAAAGTAAGCCTCCCTCCCCTTACTGAATAAACTGTGATTCATAACCCACCACACAGCCGCTCACTTGTGACGTGATCACAGATAGAATGAGACCTGTGTTCTCTGTCACCAACTCCCAGACAGTGTCCCTTCCAGCTACAGCATTCTGTGATTCTATGTATTTTAGGAGATTTCTCTCTGCTACAACTGCAGCTTCAGGTGCCAGATATTTTTTCATCTCTACAGAAACAGACTGAAAGGAAAATATGTATATAAACACATTTTCCTTTTCAAATTTAGTCACTTGTGTTATGCTTACAAATTGTATCCATTTATTATTTTAAGCACAAACTAAACCAAACCTCCAAAACCAGGGAAAGAGTAACAGCACTGATGTGCACTAAGACAATGTGTAAACCGAGGTCTCTCTGTGGGTGGTTAAATTGCTATTTAAAAACCGTTTAGCAGGGGCGCCTGGGTGGCTCAGTTGTCTGTCTTCAGCTCCGGTCATGATCCCAGGGTCCTGGGATCAAGCCCCGCATCGGGCTCCCTGCTCTGTGGGAAGCCTGCTTCTCCCTCTCCCACTCCCCCTGCTTGTGTTCCCTGCTGTGTCTCTCTCTGTCAAATAAATAAATAAAATCTTTAAAAAAAAAAACAAAACATTTAGCAGTCGGCAGCCCAAGGGGAAAAAAAAAAAAAGAGAGAATGTGGAAGAGACAAGTCCTTTTCCCCTCCCTATGAAAACAATCTTTTGTGCTGCATTTACTAATATGACTCTTTAGGCAGTAGAGATGGAGACTTTCATTAAACGGGATAATAGAGTTGAGGGTTTACTTGTAGAATCATTTTACTTCATAAGTATATTAAATCTGATATTAAAATAGGCTTTAGAGTTAGACATGGGTTTGAATCCTAGCTCTGTAGCTTTGGGCACAACTGTAAAATGAGGAGAATCCTAGTACCCAGGTCTCAGGGTGGATGTAGAAATTGAATAACATAACACACATAAAGAGTTCACTAGATAATGAGGCTCAATAAATATTACCTGTTAAAAAGGGGAGATGAACGAATCAAAGTTCCTTAAACAGGCAAATAGGCACATAGAACTATAGGATAAAGAGGAAGAGAGCAGGATGAGTTCTAGCAGCAAAAGCACCAGCAATGCACATATACTGTGATTTTTTACAGAGCCAGGTCTATCCTTCTGCATGTGCATGGAGAGAAGTAGATGGAAGCTCTCATCTAGTGTTAGGATCTTCTGGGGGAAAATGATGGAAGTAGAGCAATGCCAACACTGAGGTCCACAGGGGTGAGTTAACCAACTTCTCTGGTTAGGAGTCATCCATGGAATGCTCTTGTGAGAAGGGCATTTCAGAAGGAGGGGGCAACAAATGCAAAGGCCCTGAGGCAGGATTAAACTTGGCCATTTTCTAAGAACAGGAAGAAAGTAGTGGAGCTGGAGATCAGTAGGTGAGGAGGCATGGGTCATGTTTTGAGATGAGGTCTAGAGGAGGGCAGGGATCAATATATACAGGTTATAGGAGGAGACAATAGACAACTTAAGTTTTAGTCCAAATTCATTGGAAGGTGATTATAATTTTAAGTATGGGAATGACAGGACATGGTTTGTTTCAAATGCATGCTCTGACTGATGAGTGGAGAATAGACTGGGGTGGAGAATAGACTGGGGTGGAGAGCAAGAGTATAATAAGAGAGGAAAGTTTAGGAGACCATTATCATAGTCCTTATAAAATATTATAGAGGTTGGCACCAGATGGCCACAGAGAAGAGAGGTGAACAGTTCCTGGGTATATTGTGTAGGTTATGCTGTAAGAACATGATGGTTGACTAGATGCTAGATAGAAGGGGAAGAAGAATCAAGATGGAAATCTAAGCATTTGAATTACACAATAGGGTGAGTTGTAGTGTACTTTACTGAAATAGAGAACCAGGTTTGCAAGGAGAAATCAAGAATCCTCCTTTTCATAGGTTGAATCCAAGACTCCACCAGAGTTCCAAGTGGAAATGGAGGTCAAGAAGGCAATTGGATAGACAGGTGCTGAGTTTGAAGGAGCGGGCATGCTTGTAGGTATAAGCTTGGGAGCCAGTGCATGGGTGGTTCAAGCCACAAGTTCAGATGAAATCATGCAGAGAGAGTATAGACAAAATTGGAGAGCACCTAGATAGGAGACGTGTGCAGGAACACCCATGTAATACCAATACAACTGCCAGAGCCTGAAGTCGGCTTGTTCCCTTCCATGTTCCATGCACATTTTTACTTCATTTTGCTCATCCTGGACCTATTCCGTCAAAGGCCTGCCTCCCCAAAACATTGCTTCTGGACTTCACAAATCCATGAATATTTTAGGAGCAGGAATGAAACTGGCAGGTATCAACTCACAGTGATCTTTCTTGCCTCCAACTCCCTTACTAATGAGGACAGCAAGGCATGCTGATCGACCAACTATGACATGCTATGTGTGTGGTCTGCTAGCCTTAGTTATTTTTTCTAATTCTCACATTTCAACCTGAGAGATACCATCACTATTTGATGAAGGGGTGGGGGGAAACATACACATTTTCAGTGAAGTTAAGTGATGTGCACCAATCGAGCAACAGCTCTGAGAATAGAAAACAATCTGTCCTTCTTTGTGTCCATTTTTTTCTGCCATACTATCAAAAGGGATCACATGGGCAATGTTTATTTCCCCAGTGAAATATAAGCTCTTCAAAGTCAGGGATCAAAGAACTTAGCAGGCCATTAGACTACATTGAGACCTTGAGTAAGTCACCTAACCTTTCCACACTTGTATTTCCTCAAGTGTAATATTAGCATGATACTCTCTCTTTCACCACACAGGACTGCATGAATGTAACAATTGATGTTAAAGGTGAAAAAGTGTTTCTAGGGTCCTTACAAGGTCCAGAGCAACATTTTGTTCAACCAGAAAGGATTATCATTTTCCAGGGGAAAGCTCACCAAACTGTTAAATTATCCGGTAAAACTAAGAGATTTAGTAAGTTCAAGCTCATCAAAATTTACCAGATTGTTCTAAGCTTCAGTCCAGATGTTAAAGTTTTCCTTTCCAATTTCCCCAAAGGTATTTAGAGGGCCATGCTTCTTAGGGTTTCCTTCTTTAAAATAAGAATAGTTTATATAGAAAAGAAAAGAATAGAAAATAATAAAATAGTTTCATTAATCTAAGGAATTATCAGAAGCTGGGAGAGAGGATTATAAACCATCCACACTAAACCTCATAAAAAAAAGTTAATGCTCAGGGAGGTGCTGAGACTTGCCTAAGTTAATAATCCTCCAACTTACCTCCCCACTCTACCCTCAGCCTCTCTCATTTTCTTACTTTCTCTGTAGTCTTTTTTTTCCATCCACAAAACCATACCTAAAAGTGAATTCCTCAGAATTCTAGGGTATCAAATTTGGAAGGGAACTTAGCAGTTAAACAAACAAACCAACCAACCCACAACATATACACTTAACAAGAGTCTTCCCTCCCCTCCCTGTGTTTCTCTGCTTCTGGTATGCATTTAACGATTTCTGAGTCCCCTTTATAGAGAAAGTATCTTTAGCTACACTAGTGATTTTCAAACTTTGTGGATTTAAGACCATTTTATACTCAAAAATTATTGTGGATCCCACATAGCTTTTATGTGGGTTATATCAATAGGTCAATATTAGGAATTAAAACAGTTATACATTAATTCATTTAAAATTATATTCAATCTGTTATATACCAATATTGAATTTTTTAAAAAACTTCTAAAATAAAAAATTTTACTGAATGTGTCAGTTGCATTTTTTCAAGACTCTTTAATGTTTGGCTTAAGAAAAACAGCTGTATTCTTATATTTGTTGTGATAGGTTATTTTTATTGAAACACATAAATAAAATCCTATCTCACAAATATACGTAGTTGTTAAAGGGAAGGATATTTTAATAGCCTTTTCAAGGTAATCATGGATATTCTTTAATCCTACACTAAAGCTCAACAAGATATTTAGGGGTTATTGCAATGTGAAATATGAAACCATATTAATAAAATTTGATTTTATTATATTAAAATCCATTGGCCATATCATACTTTGAATTATCTTTTACCCATGCACCATGATTTTGTAACATCATGTATTTGGAAAACCATGTTTATCTGACTGATGCAAATCTTGTAAATGTCGACAGGTTTTGTTATAAAATAGAAAAAATCATTTGTTAGTATTACCTCCAATCTCATCAGAACAATCTGAAATCAAGGAAACTATGAAGCTTACTGCAGAGGCAGGTTTGGGTTTTCTAAAATTCTACATTTTGCTTCAAGTTCAAGATTTTATCATTGGCAACAAATACTATCAAGTTCACTTTGTTCATTTTTGAGCAAAGGTCAAGCAAATACCCTAGTTTGCATAACCATGGTTTGTCATTTTTTTTTTTCCTATTTAAATGGAGTTCAAGAAAAAAAATGTTGCTAGTCTATGTCCACAATAGCCAAACTGTGGAAAGAGCCAAGATGTCCATCAACAGATGAATGGATAAAGAAGATGTGGTATATATATATACAATGGAATATTATGCAGCCATCAAAAGGAATAAGATCTTGCCATTTGCAACGACGTGGATGGAACTGGAGGGTATTATGCTGAGCGAAATAAGTCAAACAGAGAAAGACATGTATCATATGACCTCACTGATAAGAGGAATTCTTAATCTCAGGAAACAAACTGAGGGTTGCTGGAGTGGGGGGTGGGGTGGGAGGGATGGGGTGACTGGGTGATGGACACTGGGGAGGGTATGTGTTCTGGTAAGCGCTGTGAATTGTGCAAGACTGTTGAATCTCAGATCTGTACCTCTGAAACAAATAATGCAATATATGTTAAGAAAGAAAAAAAGAAGAAGAAGAATGTAGCAGGAGGGGAAGAATGAAGGGGGGGAAATCGGAGGGGGAGAGGAACCATGAGAGACAATGGACTCTGAAAAACAAACTGAGGGTTCTAGAGGGGAGGGGGTTGGGAGGATGGGTTAGCCTGGTGATGGGTATTGAGGAGGGCACGTTCTGCATGGAGCACTGGGTGTTATGCACAAACAATGAATCATGGAACACTATATCTAAAACTAATGATGTAATGTATGGGGATTAACATAACAATAAAAAAAATTAAAAAAAAAAATGTTGCTAGTCTGGCTTTGCAGTTCAAACAACAGTCTGAGTGATTTTTCCTTAGACAACCAGGCTGATGCTTTACATATATTCCCAATCTTATCACACGGAATATAAAAAAGATGTGTACTCAAAGGTCTAGATTAAATAATATTAATTTTTAATACTTCATGAAGCACATTACTAGGTCAAATTAGCAGTTTTTTTCTTTCTTTCTTTCTTTTTTTTAACATTGCAAGTATGTGCTAATGAAAAATGCAGTGATTTCTAGTATGGTTTACTGCCATTGCCTTGACTTGTGTGCTAAGGTACCACAGAATTTTCACACCATTGCTTTTCCATCATCAGTCAAAATCAACATGGTAAAAAAAGAGAAAACAAAACAAAAACCAGTGTTCTGGTGTTATTACAAACCACACTTTGAGAACTGCTGGGCTATGCAATGATGTAGGTCTTGGTAGCAAAATGCTGCCCTTAAGAATGGGGAGGGCCCCATGGAAAGGAGGCGATTTTGAGAGATTTTCAATGACTAAGATACACATGCTCATGTGACCATTCGAGGAGGCACTTTTTATTTTGGGGTCATGGAGGGACAAATAAATGCGAAAGAAGAGAAAGATATTCTTCCTTAACTCCCCTACTCAGAGAGCTGAGACACTCAAATATCCCTCTACATTGAGACCTGAAATCTAGTGTCTCCTCCCCCAAGGGATAGTTTTCAACCAATAGAGCTGAATAATCACCTCCACTAAAACCAGCTTTTTTTTTTTTTTTTAAAGATTTTATTTATTTATCTGACAGAGAGAGACACAGCGCGAGAGAGAACACAAGCACGGGGAGTGGGAGAGGGAGAAGCAGGCTTTCCACTGAGCAGGGAGCCCGATGCGGGGCTTGATCCCAGGACCCTGGGATCATGACCTGAGCCGAAGGCAGACGCTTAATGACTGAGCCACCCAGGTGCCCCTAAAACCAGCTCTTCTGTGCAGCTTCCAACACACCACTGTTTTAGACACCTAGAGCATCATCTTCCTTGTGCCTCACAACAAACCTACACTATAGGAAATGGTTTATGGTTTACAGGATGACTCAGAAAGGTTCAGGAACTTGCCTAAAGGTACACTGCTGGATAATGGCAGAGCCTGGATTCATTCCTGCACATTCTGATTCCATAGTCCACTCTACCAAAAGCTGGAGCCATCCTTCCTTCCAGACATGATTCTCTGGCTGATTTGCCACTAGAATCTGGAGGCAGTCCCATCCAATTGTTGAGAAATCAATCTCCTCTGGACCATCACAGAGGAAAAATGATATGGCCCGTTATTTTTAATAGCTTCAAAGAAAGGGAAGTTCCTGCATTGGCATAAAAATGAAGTCCTTGGTAATTACGTACTAAAAGATTTTATGCCCAAACCTTTCTATGGGCTCCTTCTCATTCTGTTATTGATGCTACTCATTTTCTACTAAAAAATAAAGGCAGACTCACATACTCTCTTGGAGTGAGGCAAAGCCAGAGCGGAAGGTGTAGCTCACCCAAAGCCTAGCACTGCGACAACTTAGTACACTCTATCCACAAATGTACACTCTAAGCCTGTCATCTTGGAAGTACCTCATTGTCTAACCATACTCATGGCCTGTCATTCTCCCTCAGCTCCAAGCCTGTGCACATGCTGTTCCCCAGACTGGAATAGCTTTCTTTCTGTCCCCATGGTGGTTAAGCCCTACTCACTGCTTAGTTCTCAGCTATTTTCTGTTTTCCTCCAGGAAACCCTCAATGACTCACCAGGTTGGTGGGAGGTGGCCCTTCTGTGTTCTCTCATGGGACTCTGTACTTAACCTCAACTAGGCAAGATTATTACTTTGTAACTACTTCTTTGGATCTTATGGTAAACCAGAAACTCGAGGAGGGCAAAATGAGTACTGTCCTCACTGTGGCACCAGAATCTTTCTCCCCCTAACCCCTACCTGCCCCCAAGGGGGGAAAAATGATGTGCCCAGGCTTTTAATTAGCTTCTGATGATATGTAATATGCCTGTTTCCAACCTTTCGGAATATTTCTGGAGGGACATGAAGGGATGTTCCTGCCCCCTTTGCATGATGAAATCTGAGTCCTTATAAAATCTTGTGAGCTTACACCAGACACGCACATTGCTCTTTAGATCTTCCATTTGGGCATATACCACATCATTTTTTGTTTGTTTACTTCTCTGTTAGCACTTCTGAGGGGAAAGTCATGTTCTTATTTACCTAAGTGCCTACCACATCAGGTAACACACCACAGAGCCTCCATAAAGATGCTCTGAGTTGAATTAGCAGATCTGGCCAGGTGGATAGGGGAGTGGTGGGAGCAAAGACTGTCTCTGAGAGAGAGCAGAGTCTGCATAATAAGAACAGGCACAGCCAGAATTCAGGAATTTCACCAACAAACCAAGTAAGTGGAGGGTCTTCTGCAAAGTGCCCGAAAAGTGAGTCAGACCATGTCATACCCCCAAGTGGTATGATGAGCCCATGTGTTTAAAGTTTCCATCTGTTAAGTGCTTTCTATATGTCAGGTATTATAAAAAGGATTTACATAAACTATATATTTATTCCCATTTAACAGAGGAGACAGCTGAGGATCAGAGCCTCTGGTAATGTCACATGGCTAGTTAGGCTGCAAAGCAGAACTTCAGACCCTCATCGGTCCATCTCCATAGTCCATGAATTAAGTCTACACAATACTGCCTCCTTCCCTCTCCTTGCCACTCTTCTGTGCCATAGTGGTCTACTCCTCAGTTGGACAGGAGACCCTGCAGCATCTGAAAGGCTATTTGAAATCACCAGCTGTGACATTTCATAGTTCTAATTCAGGACTATCTGTCTGATTTCTATTACATCTACTTGACCCTGATAGATCAGATATTTCTCTCTCTCTCTGGTTTCAGGTCCCCAGGAATACGTTCTCTGAAACTGAAGAAAATAAAAAAGGATTTACTTGGAGCAGGCATTTCCTCTGGCCCTATTTCATCTCTTCCTTCTTAGCAGATAGGAGGAGAAAATGAGACCCAGGTTACATTACATACACACTGAAATAGTTCCATTATCATTGCTGCACGCCTGTTCTGAGTCAGTTACAATGCAATAGGACCCCAATTTTGTGAGAATTCACATAAACATAACTGCACACACACACACATCCATATATAAGAAACCTGAAAGGAAGGAAATACACAAAAATATGAACAGTGGTTAACCAGATGGTGGGAATGAAAGTATTTCTAATTTTCATCTTTATACTTTACTATTTTCTCTTTATTTTCTACAATGAACATGGTACTTTCATAACTGATAAAAACAAAGCATTAAATACCACTTCGAAAAATCACAATGGACTGAGAAGACCTGGATCTAAGTCCTCACCCTTATTCCTGCTCTCAATGCATTTTGGAACAAACCACTTAATTCTTTAAGAATCATCAACTATAAAATGACAGTGTTGATTCCTAACAGCCTCAAAAGAATGGTTTAAAGGATTAGAGATATATTGTACATCAAAGAACTTGTTAAACTATATACAAACCTGTGACATTCTTGTTATGTAAGGAAGGTTATTACTTGGGAGCAAAAATAGTTCGGTAAGTCCCATCTTGCTGCTGAATCTAACAGAGGTCTGGGCAACAGACTCTCTAAAAACATACGAGTACTTGAATTCAAAATTTTATATGATATGGTTTCTGCTGGGAGATTACATAATCCTTTCATTGCCATAGATGTTTATTATCAGATGGATATCTCCAGAGACATTAATGGGTTTAACTATTACTAAGGGAAGGACAGAGGGGAAAAGGAATATAATGTACTTGGTAAAATATCCTATTTTTCCCAGGAATTAAAACCTCAAGACATAGAATTAAGTTACAGAGGTGGAATGCCCCCCAAAGGGAAAAATTAGATTCTGAAATGCTTTCTTAGGCCTATTTTTATTTTGATTCAAAATGTACATTTTCAACCTCTTAATGTGCAAGATTTTAGCAAGACTAATGAAGGCTGAAAGAAGCCAAGCACATAAAGTTGGGTAAGAAGGGTAAAGGAGATGATTAAAAAAAAATTATATATATATATATACATATATATATATACATACATGTATATATGTATACATATATATATATATGTATATGTATATATATATATAAAAGCATGAGCCATCTTTTCTGTTACCCCAAAATCTTTCCCTGGAGACTACATTAAGCATTTTCTATTTTTTCCTAAGAGCAATGGATAGACAATAGAAAGGATTTCAGCAGGGGAATGAGAAGATCAAATTTAAGTTTTAATTTAAGTGAGAAAGCAGCACAATGAGCACTGGCTTTCATAAAAGTTAAAGGTTATTGTTTGGAAAAATACAGTGCCTAGAACAAAGGAGGTTAAAATTGTCCTCCATTCCATGCTCATCCAGTTACAGTTGGAGGAGTGTGTTTGTTTCCAAGAGAAGAGGCCTAAGTGGCACCAGGATAGCAGGCAGGTTCACTAGGATGTCCAGTCTGGTTAGAGGCTTAGGTCCCATGTTCTATCAGAAACACTTGAACAAATAGAAATATTTCCTAAGGAAGACAGTACATGGGAAACATGACCATTAACTTCTAACATTTGAAGGACTGTCCAGACTTTTGGTCATCTCAGAGGACAGACGCTCTGCCCAGAAATACAATTTGTGCATTTTGCTGCTTTCATTGATCTATTCCTCTCCAGGAGTCTGACCCTCAAGGACAGGACACCAAGATTGAAGACCCAGTATGAAACACTCTAGGAAAAGACTTAATTAGGAAATTTATCTGGTGATCTAAATAATTTAAACTGAAAACATACTTCTGACTTAGAGAAAGGGTAAGTATTCAAACAAAACTTTGAATTTTAAGTTATTTGTATGGAGATGATCTCAGAGTTACAGAAATCTAAAATTACATGCCATACTTATTTATGAACCCTTTAACAAAAATATAGAAGAACTGCAGAAACATTCCTAAGGCAGAACTTCTTTTTGTGGTGGATTAAACACACATTAATGTAAGTTCATGACCGCTTTTATTGCTTCTGACGGCACTTCCTAATCCCAGTATCATCAGCACACATGACCGCTTTTATTATTTCAAGCCTTCTCTTGTTATAACAAAAAAGCTTTTAATAGTACTGGCGTCTGCACAGGAGAAAGGGTATCCTTTATATGCAAAAACTAGCAGAAGAAAGGATATATAATTGTTCCTTATATTTTATCAAGTAATAAAGCATCATTTTATCTGTACTATAAATTCACTTATAATATTAAAATACGAGGAGACAACAATTAACGTTACAACTTCAAGATTTTTTTGTGTGTGGTGGTAAAATACAAAATTTATATTTTAACAGTTCAGTAGCCTGAAGTTACATTCACATCGTTGTACAACTATTACCACCATCTATATCCAGAACTTTTTCATCATCCCAAAGTAAAACTCTGTTTCAACATTCAACAACTTCCCACTTCCCCCCAGCCCCTGGGAACCACCATTCTACTTTCTGTTTCTATGAATGTGATCATTTTAGGTATCTTATGTAAGTAGAACTACACACTATTTGTCCTTTTTATCTGGCTTATTCTACGTAGCATAATGTTTTCAAGGTTCATGCATGTTGTAGCTTATATCAGAATTTCTTTCCTTTATAAGCCTGAATATTATTCCATCTTATGTATATACCACATTCTGTTTATCCATCAATCTGCTGATGTACTCTGAGTTGTCCCCACTTTTTGGCTACTTTAAATAATGTTACTATTAACATTAGTGTGCAAATATCTGTTCAAATCCCTGCTTTCACTTCCTGGGGGTATCACACAGGAATTCTATGTTTAACTTTTGATGAACCACCGTACTGTTTTTTAAAGCACCGGCAGCATTTTACATTCCCGTCTGCAATGCACTGGAGTTATCATTTATCTACATCTCCCTCACACATGTTTTCTGGGTTTTTTTTCCCTCCATAATAACCATCCTAGTGGGTGTGAAGTTGTAAGGGTATCACTTTTTAAACTGTTGGTAGATAGGTGTTTCTAGAAGTCATAGCACGTCCTATGTGTAATTACATTAAGTTCACATATAAACTTCTCACAGGTATAATTGGTGTTATGTTGGGAATATACCTCCATAGCAACTTGGTGATTTTCTAAGTCCATTTAAGGTGTTTGTCCCCTTGGCATATTCAGAACACTAAGGACTATCGCAAATTGTTTCTGTAGGTCACCTGGGAGTCCAAGGCATGAGTTCTGGACCCAACTTGCCACACGAGCAATATGCAACCTTAGACAAATCTATTTTGTCTCGATGAGCCTTGAATTTACAACCTAAGACCATAGACTACATGGCTTTTTGTTATTTTTACAATAAAAGACAAAACTCCTTAAAACGGCTCTTAAGACCTTCCGTAATCTGCCTGACTTGTCTCTCCAGCCATCACCCCAGCCACTCTCCTCCTTGTTATCATAGCCTGCTACTCGGACCTCTTTTCTATCCTTGACCATGCCATGTTCCTCCTACCACAGGGCATTTATGCCATGTTTTCTTCTACCTGGGCTATTTTCTCTCTTTGGAATTCTTTTGCCGTTTCTGCTCCCCTATTTACTTCCTAATCATTATCCAGATTTAAGCTCATAGATTACTTTCTCAGGGAAGTCTTCACCATGGTTCTCTTCCAATCTGTTACACATTCTGATCAAACTATGTGTTATTTGTTCAAGTAGATCTGTTTTGGAAATTCCCAGTCATTAATGTGCTTCCCCAATTAATGTGTCTGTTCCTGTAAACCATCTACTCCATGGGGACATGCAACAGTGGTTGTTCTCCATATAATTCTCAGAGCTTCAGCCAGGGCCCAACACCTAGAAGGCATTTTTATCAGAAAACTTGGGTTACCAGTGACAGAAAATGCAACACTAACTTGCTCAAGAAAAAAGAGTAATTAAAAACTCCTGGGCAGGGCTGTGGTTAGGAATCTTAAGAAACAAAATCAAGAGCCTATCTTCAGATGCAAATATCCTTTTGTAAACTGTGGACTCAGGGTTCCTCTGTGTCCAACCTGTGTAACAGGTTGAAGGCCCTAGAGATAAATGCCAAAACATAGGAATGAGGTTCCAGGGAGCAGCATGTCAGTTCCAGCTTTATTAGCATTGCCGTGAGCACCATTGCACTTGAGACCAAAATATGAGTTCAGCTGTGCAAATGTACACCACTGGAAAAAACAGAGTTCCTGTGGGGAATTAATGTGCATTGGCACAGAAAAGTGAGACCAATTTGCCCTGTAGAGAATCTACTACTTCTTCCTGTAACTTTGTCAGGTGTAAGGAGGAAAATATTGCTCCCACCTTTTAAAGAAAAGGAAATCATAGGTTCTTTATTTCAGCTCTTGATTTTTGTATTTTTCCGGTAACTTAAGCTAATTTTTAAAAAGCAGAGAACTCAGACTTACAAATTCTTTGATTTTCAGACTTAGCAGAGACCTCAATTTGCAACTAGCCCCAGATCTAAGAAACTCTTCTTACTCATTCATTCATTCATTCGACACGGTCATTGTCATGCAACCAAGAATCTATTCTGCCACAAAGTCTTCTAAATTCAAACTAAATCCATATTTGTTGCCAATGAATATTAGTTCTAGGGACCTATTTGCAGTCTTTCCAAATTATTTAACTTTGATTTAAATTAATTTCTACCCACTATGCAGTTGGGAGATAGTCAAAATGTGGATTAAGAGCTGAGAAAGGAATGCTGAGATTTTATAATGGATACAGAATGATTGTCACCTGCAAATAATTAGGAGTTGGGTACAACTCTAAATTATTTCCAAATTAACTTTTCTTTTTTGAATGTTCTTTCATTTTGTCTAAAGAATTCCTACAGGATTTGTGAACTATTACATATTAACACCTCTGTTTCACAAAAGATAAGCCAAGGACTCATTAAATCTCACTGGTCATGGTAGTAGGTTCAGAGTGACAGGAAAAGAATCAATCTAGTGGATGATGGGCAAGCATGTCTTTGACCAGATGCTCTGAAAAAGCTATATTCTACTATGTTTCTGGCATTGTGCTAAGTGTTTCAAATAATCTTCACATTCATTTAGTGTTCACATCAACTCTGTAAAGTAGATATCATCCCCATTTTACAAATGGGACAAAAGAGATTCAAAGAATTTGAAGCCACAATCACAGAATTAGTCATTTTCAGAGGAGAGTTCCTGCCCCACTCTGAAGTCTGCAATTTTAACACTTGATACAAAGTTTTGCACTTGGATAAACACTTGTTTTCAGTGAAAATCTCCCTCTATTCATATATTGAGCCACTACCATAAGCCCACATCCATTTTGGAGGCCGTGGAGGAAAAAAAAAAAAAAAGTAGAATAAAAGATCTTTCATGCTATTGAAAGTTCAGCCAATGAAAATGACTTACATATGTAGATATATTTTCTGTAACATTTTATTTCTATAAACATGTATTAAGTAGGAAAGGACTTTTACAAAGAAAAACAAAGCATGGGAATCTATGGCTTTTCCTTGTTTTTAGCCACCCTTTGAGAATTTTAATCAGCAAGTATAACATGTTCTAACAACAACAACAACAACAACAAAAAACTGTGTTGCACACACTGAGTGCCATGTACAATTCCTTGAACCAGAATATCCTCATTTGTGCATAATTTTGCTATCCACTCATTCAAAGACCAGGTACTTACTACCCTCAAGGCCCCGGCCAACCATATAGCATCAAGACTGTCTCTACACCTCACCATGCTCACTTCTCTTCTTCAGCTTTGTCTACAACAACTCTGCAAGAGCCAGTCCTAAGGAAAACCATGAAATCACTCAGACCTGTTGCAACACCCAGATGTTTTCTCAGCTCCTAGATCACTGTGAGAAAAGTTAAATGGAAGGAGAAAAGCAACAGCACATGTTCTCAGATGTTTCGGGAGGACAGGCTAGTACAAGACAGGCTGTCAGATGTTTTGAGGAAATTGGATGCAATATGCAGTAAGTTAGTATATTAAATTTATAAATCTATAAATTAATATTTTTAATTCCTATTTTATGTAACCTAAGAGCTTATAATAAAGATGACTGAGATATGTCAAGGAATGGGCTAAGTGTTTATACTTGTTTTACCTCTCAAGAATCCTATGAGGTAGGTGCTATCACAACACTCATTTTACAGTCAGCAAGTGAGGACACAGAGTGGAAACTGCCCAAGGTCACTCCAGAGCCTTCAGTAGGAACCACTGTGTTTAACACCCCGCTTGCCACCAGGTTCTCGACACTGATGTTGGAATATCAACAGAAACAGAGAAAGGAATGCTATTTTAATAGGACGAACAGAAGCTCAGCACAAATGAGAGTAGGACACTAATGTGGTCCCTGGGTTACAAAGTATCAACATCCCCCTCAAGAAAAATAGAGGCTAAGAGCATCTACATGTGCATAGTGGCTATGGGACACAGGCATTGATCCTTTCAAAGCCTTGCTTATCTCATCTGGGACAGAAAAGAGTCACAATAGCTCCATGCATGTTAAGGAAAGAGCACGTAAGAAGGGCCTAGCACAGTTCCTGGCACAGGTAGGTACCTGGTATATCTCTTCAGCCTGAATCTGAAGAAGAGGATTTTATGATTCTATCTAGTACCCGAAGATAGAAGGAATGTGTGCACAGATGGAAGGATGCACTAAGTAACTCCATTGCTTTTCCTCCCCATCCTGCCACTCTATTCTTGTTTAGAATATCCAATCAATGCACCAGGTAAATTCTATAAAAACCATAGGCTCCAATGGAATAGACTTTTATCCATAACCCCTGGATTAGATCATCAACAGATTTGTTTTGAGGGTCTTGTTTTCTTTTGCTACAACACATTGCTTGGCAGATATGACACATGCCTATCAGAGTAGTTCATAATGGTCACAAACTCCATGGGATATGGAGAAAAAGGAAAGGAAGCACACACAGTAGGACCTCCAGAGAGGAAGGAGCATATGATCTGAGGAAAAGTTCACCAGGTTATTGCAACATGTTTCCTGGAGAGGGAAGTTTATTGGTTTCTAAAAGTTGGTCAGGGACAGTGCTGGTCCATCCAAAAGTTTTCAGCCCCTGGAATAAAACTAGGAAAATAATGACAGAGTTTAACATAAAATTAAATACTCCTTTTTAATCAGTATTCTTCATTTTGAGCTCATATACTTCCTACATTTGGGGTGTTAAAATAGCCTTCCTCTTATAAAAAATCATAGTTATTATAGAGGATAGGTTTTATTTTAAGTTATTTAAACTTTTATATGAGGGGGAAAATATTTGGCGATTCCATATCAGGGATTTCCTTCATCTTCATTTTTGAAATTTCACTCTTGAAATCCAAATACATGGGAATAATCTAATCCATTATCTTCACTAAAATAATAGATAACATGTGGATAAAGCACTAAGTCCCATTCAAAGGGAAGTATTATGGGCACTGGTCTCTGGAAGTGTTGGTGGCATTGCTGCAAAATTCTCAACTGCCTTTAACAAACAAATGTCTTGTCAAACAAGTTTATCTAAAATGTTTTTGACTCTGTTTCTCAATTCATGGCTTCTTCCTGGTATAATTCCTTCCTAATCACTAATCTTCATTCATTTTTAAAGACTAGAATCAGCCTTACCTAGACATAAGAAAATCTATCACTTCTCTTGGCTAGAATTTGAAGTTAATTGACTCAAAATCAATTCCCCCATTTATATACAGATACACATAAAGTTAAAAAGGAGAAAATATTTATTACACTAATATAATTTCTACTATGCTTGAGATTGACTATGTACCGCCTTGATTTAGTCACCAATGGTTGCTGCGTGATCTTGAACCAACTTCTTTTCTACTTTGAGATCTAGAGAACAGGAAGCCAAAATGTATGCCTCTTAAGGTTTCACTTGCCTCTGAAGGGCCAGGATAAAATGGGCTATCACTTAGTACTTACCACATTCTACACATCACTCAAATACTTACAGTGCAGCATCTCATTCTGTTTTCTCAACTACTCTATCAGGTGCCTACTACTATTGTAAATGATTCCATATATAATAAGAAACTGAATCTCAGAGAAGTTACATAAATTTTCAAGACTATATTTGCCAGTAAGTGGCAGAGTCTAGATTCAAACCAGAGTCTTTCTTAACAACTAAGTTTGGGAGCCTAAAATGCTGATGCAAATGATTTTCCATGTAAGATAAAGAGTTAAATAGTAGAATTAAAGAGCTAAGCTGTAGATATTTCCATAGCTTAAAAATAGGGATAATAGCTGCCATAAAACATTTAGTATTGCACCTTGTATAATAGTAATTATTCTATATGACGTTTTTACAAAACATACTCATAAGGATGGATAAAGCCCTGAACCTTGCAACCAAAGCATGTGAAACACAGAAAAGGAAAAGAAACAAAAATTCTACCTCCTTTAAAGCCCTATTTAAGTTCTGGTAATGGCATCTCTTTGACCTTTTCTTGTTCCCATTCACTCCATCCATGGGTCCATGTCTTTGAACTCTCAACCCTTTCTCCCACCTCTCTTAAAACATTAATCTTATAACTAGTACTCAACCCATCTTTGAATCCTTAGCAGAACTGTTGATGTAGTAGATCTAACCAGAAGCTTGTTGTTGTAGGTTGAATAGTGTCCCCCCAAAAGAGATGATGAAATCCTAAACTCTGGTACCTGTGAACATGACCTTATTTGGAAATAGGGTCCTTACAGAAGTAATTAAGATGTAAGATGAGGTCATACTGGAGTATGGTGGGCCCTTAATCCAGTATGACTTGTGTTCTTATTAAGAGGACAAGACAAGACACAGAGACAGACACACACAGAAGAGACCACCATGGGAAAGACATGGACAGGTAGAAGAAAGAGGCCATGTGACCATGGAGGCAGACATGGAGGTTATGAACTCTTAAATCAAGGAATGCCAAGGATTGGCAACAATGACCAGAAGCTAGGAGAATAAGCAAGATTTTGCATTTCTAGCCTCTAGAACCAACAGTATGCATTTCTGTTTTAGGCTACCCAGTGTGTGCTAGTTTGTTACAGTAGCCCTAAGAAACAGATACTCTTGCAGATGTATTAAAAGGCTCTCAGGTGCTGCTAATGCCAGTTTTAAGAGCTGTGAAAGCTGTTCCTTCCCTCTCACCATTGAGCATCCTCCCATGCCTGTCTCTCTTTGCCTGTGGCCTAGCTTCAGTATCAAGTGCACATCATCCATCCTCAACTGGAGATCATTTCCCCTGGGAAGCCTTTGCTACCATCCAAGAGTGGGTTAGAGAGTAGGATTCTATTCCCTGGCCTGTTGTGAGGGAGGAGGACTGCAGAAAGGCTGCTCAACCAGAGCGTAAGTTCTGAAAGAGATGGCACATTTAACAAGAAGAAAACATTCATCATATTACTCCCCCCCAAAATTCTATTCATAATGTTTTAACCATTATTCTTCCACTTTTAAATACATATTGGGCACTCTTGTGATCTGTCTAAACTTAGAAGCCCAAAGTTTATCAAAACATGCTCCTATGGGTCAGGATGGAGTTGGTCTCCTTCTCTGCCATCCCAATACTTAGCACACAAGAAATACTTAAAGATGAATGAAAAGACTGAACAAAAGACTAAAGAATGAAGTGGCAACTATTAGAGGAAAAGTGATTGCAGTAGAAATACCACAAAGAATTATTTTCTAGAAAAGTGAAAGTTGATAATGCCAGAAATCGCTTCACAAAACAACATGTTAGGATCAGCTTCTTAGATAGCTAAATTTATAGGGAAACCCAGAAGCTGAAGCTCTGTTCCCTGCTCCCAAATACCACCCTTCCTCCACCTCTCCTGGGCCTGACTGATCCAGAATGACCCTATTTAGCATGCAGAAGCACCCTGAGGTAAGGCTCTAAGTGGGCCATTAGCTGACACTTTATATTTGCAAAATAAAAGTGTTGAGTCCTCTGATTCTACTAACAGAGCTGAAAACTGGCCTTGAGAGAGGGAGAGAAGCAAAAGTAAAGGCCACAGGCTGTTTTCAGGGCACAGAGTTGAGTTTCCAAACAAGGTGCTAAATGAGGTAGACACACACACACACACACCGTTTTGGAATGATGCCTTGAGGCTCTCCTCTACACCTCTTTGGAGCTACTCCTTCCCAAAACCTTCAATTTTAAAAAGCCAATTCAACTGTTGAAATGTGAACACTAAACTAGGAAAGCAGTTTATAAGCCCAGTCTCATTAGGATATACATGTGGAATAGGTTTGTAAATGTTGGTAAGAGGGGGGCTATGAAACATGCCTTGATGTTGATGCAAGAGGTTATGGAAGAATCTGGCCTCCTGCTGGCCTTGTGCCTTCTAGAAAGGGATAGAGCTATGGGTGATTTTTTGCTAAAGCAGTGCCTCCTGCCTGTCCCCATTAAATGTGCTAAGACAGGTGAAGAAGATAAACATAATAATATCTCAGTTTTTGTAACCCACACAAGAGGATATTCCAGTGAGATTTGTTCTTAGGTGTGATCTGAATTAGCAGAGCAGGACAGGGAGTGCAAGCTGGGACGGTGTGCGTGTGCATACAGGGAAATCCAATGTAAGCAGGCCAGTCAAGTAATACATTTGATGTAACAAATAAGACCAGTATTTCCTTACTTTAATGTGCTAATCAGTTGAAGATCTTGTTAAAATTCAGATTCTAATTTAGTCAATCTGGGATGGTGACAGAGTCTATAATTTCTAACAGGTTCCCAGGTGCTGGTCTGTAGGTGACACTGAAACAGGGAGTTGGATGACAAGTTCTCACTTGCAGGAGGATTCATGCGTGCCCTTTCTTTCACTAAATGCATTATTTTTAAATTTTTTTTGTTGTGAGGATTTTTTTTTTTTTTTTGGCCCATATTCCCTTTTATTTATTTTTTTTAGTGTTCCATGATTCATTGTTTGCATATAAAACCCAGTGCTCCATTCAATACGTGCCCTCCTTAATGCCCATCACCAGGCTAACCCATCCCCCCACCCCCCTCCCCTCTAGAACCCTCAGTTTGAAGACTTTTTTTATTATTTTTAATTAACATATAACATATGTTAATTAAATTAATTAACATATTATTGGTTTCAGAGGTACAAGTAAGTGATTCATCAGTCTTATGTAATACCCAGTGCTCATTACATCATGTGCCCTCCTTAATGTCCATCACCCAGTTACCCCATCCCTCCACCCCCTCCCCTCCAGCAACCCTTAGTTTGTTTCCTATGATTAAGAGTCTCTTATGGTTTGTCTGCCTCTCTGGTTTCATCTTGTTTTATTTTTTCCTCTCTTCCCCTATGATCCTCTGGCCTTGTTTCTTAAATTCCACAGACCAGTGAGATCATATGATAATTATCTTTCTCTGATTGACTTACTTTGCTTAGCATAATACCCTCTACTACATGCATATATTTATTACCATGTTTCATCTTTTCACAAATGCAACTTCTATCTTTTAACATCTCTGAAATTTGCAATCCATAATGCCCTATAATCTGTCACCCAAGCCAGGCTTGAGTTTGTACCAAAGTTATCACTGCCTGGGCATGTGGAAACATCAAGAGGTCAGCATCAAAAAGGCAGAATGGGTATCAGCAACTTAGAAGACAATCCTGAAAGCAAGAGGGAGACGTTGTTTCAACGAGAAGAAGGCAAATGGGGTGGGCAGGGGTGGAGCAGAGGTCAATCAGTGGTCTCTCAATATTCCTGAAGCAGTCCTTGCAAGTAGGCTTGCTCTACATAGTGGCAAAACCATCTCAGAGCCCAGCACCTATGGTTTTTAGTCAGGTACATATTCTTTAAAAACACTCCATCCCGATTGCTCTTAATGGCAGAGAGGATGATTTAGGGTGGTAAAAATTTGATATAACACCAGCCTGGCTTGGCTGACAGAGATTATAAAGCACTAGTAATGATCGAGTTAAAGGTGAGTCATAACAGTTTAATTCTGAATGTCAAGTTTTAGGAAGAGCTTATTCGTTCATTTTTTTAAAAAAATATGCACAGAAGTAATACAGGATAAAAATATCCTAAGTAAATCTGAAATGTATATAATGACATAGATATTCTAAATAATGAGAGAAGTGTGTGGCCCATGTAATTGATAGCTTTTCTTTCATAGTATATATGAAGTGATGGTGTATTTTATAGTCCATGGCATCTTATATTTGATTATATGTAGCTTGTAAAACACAATTACTATTAATTAGGCACTTATCACGTAACAGACAAGATACCAAAGAGCCAATTATCACATAAAGCTTCAGGTAGGTAGATCTCTTATGCCCCTGCATGGTAAGAACTGAATAGAAAAAAAGGAAAATATTTAATATAAACCTATTTCATAGACTAGAGACTGAGGCATCAGAGGAGTAACTTTCTTGTTCAAGGTCAGACTGCTAAGTTCAGCCCTTACTTGCTGAATAAGCCATGGTCAAGTAGAGTGGACATTTAGGCTTTTCTCTAACTGAGCACTTCTTCACAATAGGTCTCAATTAGGCATCCACCCACCTGCTACCCTCTTCGGACCTTTGAAAACTTGTTTTATATTGCAGAGGGATGGGAGGTCATATTGGTCATCACAAGGGCTCAGGAGTGATTCTGGGAATTTAATAAGCATGGCAGGACTCAAAACAGCCTCAGTGCTTAATGCAGTCCCTACAAGGTCAAAAGGGTCATTCCAGAAGGCTAACAGCGCCCCTGTGTATAAACACTCAATTTTGACACAAGAAAGTATCTTGTTGTAGAATCTGTAGCAGTGTTGTCCCGATTTACCCCTCAAGTTTCAACCGGTTTTTACTTTTCTCTTACAAAGAAAAGCCTCCCTTTACATTTAAATCCACTTGCTCTATAAACTGATTTCAGGATTTCAGAATTGGTAAGGTAGCAAATCTTTCATTTCTTTTATGTAATAAAATAGGTTTCATTGCCATCAAATCTGCACTCTACCATGGTCAATGAGCCCTTGGGAGCCCAACTGATGTACAGGACAAATGTAACAGGAGAATAACGCAAAACAATTTCTAATATGAACCTGAAGCTCATGGATGTCATTATTTAGCTTCCTTGGGAACCCAGACAGACAAGGGTCCTCACTGTCTTTGTGCCTCCTTACAAGTTCTATTTCCTCATACCTATTTCACCACTACCAGGGTTATCTTCCCACACCACTGAAGTACTTCTCAGGAAGGTACTACATGCCAAACACTATGCTCAGAGCTTTACATGGATTTTTTACTCCTTACAGAAACCCTAGGCATTATCCCTACTTCACAAATGGGTTAAACTGCGGCTTTGAGAGGTAAGGGCTTTTTTGCATGGCTTGTGGCAAGCAAATATCAGAGCTGGAATACCAGCTCAGGCAGTGTGTGTCCAAGTTCCCACAGTTCTTCACGAGGCTGAGTTATGGCTTTCATCATCATCAAGCCTCCTCCTTCCCCCACAGTGCTAGCAGAACAAAGTTCTGTGTTCATGGTTTAATATTCAAAAGCTCCCACAATATTGCTCCTTCCTACCCTTCCCAACCTCATTTTGTTTCCTTTCCTACCCTCTTTAAATGTCCCACGTGTTTGACATTGCCTTTAATTTCGGCTTTGGTCAAGTGCACTCATTAACAGGACAACACTCTTTTCAACCCTCTACAATCTTAGTAAGTCTCATAACAATTGCACCATTCTTGTATGAAGCCTGCCCTAACCCCTCCCTTTATATGCAATATATAATTACTCCTCGTTCTGTATTCTCAAAGAATCTCCATCTCTAAAAAAGTTGTTTTATTTGGCTTTATAACCTATACAGTGGTTTTTTGTACCACTCTTCTCTACTGGTTTTATGTTCCTGATGCACAGAAATTGTCTCATTCATTTCTGTTTCTTGCCAGTATCTAATTTAATATCCTATACAAAGTTGGGAACATGTGAAGAGTGGAAGAAAGGCAAGGAGACAGAGAAATTTTCTTTTAGGTTATGGGCTCCTAGTGGACAGAGGCTGCATCTAATTTAACTTGCCACAAAGACTCAGAGTTAGGACTCGATAGTCACCAACTTCTTACTCTCCTCAAAAGGTTTTCACACCAAGAGTTAGTCACTTGATATTCCAGTAACAACCTGTCAGTATGGGCATCCAATAATGATATGGGTCACCACTAACACTGTACAGTTACTCTGCATTCTCGCCTATCCTCTGTGCTGAGTTCTGGCCACACCCTGTCCTATGTAGCAACCTTTACATGCTCATCTTCTGCTCATTTCTCATTTAAAGAGCTTCCCTGGCCCTTCTCCACTGTCCTCTCAGAAGGATGGCATGCATACTTCTCATGTTATTAAGGGTCTTTGTTATGCATGGTGCCCACACTAAAGGCACCAACCCAATAATAGACACAACAGCTCAGGGCCAAATAGGAGCACCAGTTCTCATATTGGAGGCACTATTCCATGCCAATTTAGTGCAATACTTAGCATATTTGCTTTGCACTCATTTATTCCCAATGCACTTGATAAAAACACAAGTGCTATACTCTGGTTTTAAGACCATAGGTACCATACAGTCAGACTATCTGAGTGCAAATCTCCTCTCCAACTTCACTAGCTATTATTTTGACCACTACTTTTTAATGTATCTATGAATGGTCTGGGGGACCTGTTAAAACATAGGTTATGACTCAGTAGGTCTGGATTGGGGCCTGATATTCTGCATTTCCCATAAGTGTCAGGTGATGCCAATATTGCTAGTCCACAGACCACTCTTTGAGTACCAAAGACTTCCACTAGAGCCTTCCTCACTCAGCCTTGGCTTCATATTGCCATCACTTATGAGGCTACTAAAATTTCTAATACTCTGGCTACATGCCAGATTTATTGCATGGCAATCCCTGGGTAGGACCCAGACATCAACATTCCAGTTTCCTCATCATAGAGTTCTTGTAAGGATTCCATGATCTTGTCATATAAAACATAGGTACACAGGTCCCCGAAACATGGGAAAAAATATAGGTTAGCTGTTTTACTATAACTATTTCTAAAAAAAAAAATGGATGTAGGTTTCTCAGGATGCTGTTTCAACAAGATGTCAATAATATTCTTAAATAAAATGTTCCATGTTAAATATGCTTGGGAAGTGTTGCACACTATAGCTTCCTCCATGAGACACACAAATCACCTAAGTTCTCCCTGAAGATCTGTAATGCAGAAACCTATTAGTTAACCTGCCGTTCACCAAACATTGATGATCCTTGAACGCTTTATTTGGCACTATTTGTTTCTAAACATTTTAATAAAACAATAAATTTAGATCGTTGTTAAGTTACATGCATTTTCATACAAAAAGATTCTACGTACCCTTTATCTAGCTTTCTCTATAACATCTCGCAAAATTGTAGTACATCAACTAAGAGATTGGCATTGACACAATCAAGATACAAAACACTTCATCATCACAAGATCACTCATGTTACACTTTTATAGACATACACACTCCCTCCCATCCCTACCTCTCCTTAAGCCTTGCAACCAATTTTTTGTTCTCTATTTCTGAAATTTTGTCATTCAATAATGTTATATAAATGGAACCATATAGTATGGTGACCTCTTGGATTGTTGGGTTCCCCCCCCACTCAATAAATTTCTGTAAATTCATCCAGATTGTTGCATGTATCAATAATTTGTTCCTTTTCATTGCTGAGTAGCATTCCATGGTATGTGTATGCCATAGTTTATTAACCCACTGAATCTGGGTTGCTTCCAATTTGGGATTACTATGAATAAAGCTGCAATAAACATATGTACAGGTTTTTGTATGAACATAATTTTTTATTTCTCTGAGATAATCCCCAGGAGTGTACAATTGCTGGATCATATGGTAGTTGGATGATTATTTAAAAACAAAAACAAAACTCTGCCAAACTGTTTTCCAGGGTAGCTATACTATTTTACATTCCCACCAGCAATGTATGAGGGATCCAGTGTCTCCACATCCTTATCAGCACTTGGTGCTGCTTTCTCTCTCTCTCGAAGCCATTCTGGTAAGTGTGTAAAGGTATCTCATTGTGAATTTATTTGTATTTCCCTTATGGCTGCTGACATTAATATTTTCATGGGCTTATTTGCCATTTGTGTACTCTCTCTGGTGAAAAGTCTCTTCATCTTTTTCCCCACTGTCTAATTAAATTGTTTGCTTTTATATGTTGAGTTTCAAGAGTTCTTTCAATATTATAGAGACTAGTTTCTTGCTGGTATATGGTCTGCAAATATTTTCTCCCCATATGTAGTTTATTTTCATCCTTTTAACGGCCTTTCAAAGAGCAAAAGTTTTAATGTCAATAAAGTCCAATTTATCTTTTTTTTTCCTTTAGGGATTACATTTTCAGTATTAAGTCTGAGAATTTGTTTACCTAGCCCTAGATACTGAGGATTCTCATTTTTTTCTAAAAGTCTTATTGTTTTATGTATTCCAATTTCATGATCCATTTTGAATTAATGTGTTATAATATGTGAAAGTGTTTTTGTTGTTGTTGTTGTTGTTTTGCCTATGGATGTCCAATTATTCTGGCACCATTTGTTGATTTGTTGAGCAGCCTCTCTAGCTGGTATGCTGCTTCTTTCCACTTCTCAGAGTCTTATGTTTGTTTTATATATAATGCCCAGCCATTTCTATTGTACTTAGTGGGAGGGATAGAGAAAATAACTTCTATCCTCCTGGAAGCAGGAGGCCATATTAACATTCAGTTATGCAGAATTCTACAGTTTGGAAGAATTGGATGACCACATGCTGAACACTCTTTTGCATGTAATAGACAAGAGACATCCCCATAATTGTGGAATTCTAGAATCATGTAAAGGTGGGATGTGCGAGAACACAGATTTATTAACATGCTCAGAAATAAAGAAAAAGGTTACTGAATTGCTTTAGGACATCTCTTTGAAGTTCATGTTTGAAGAACTACGTAACTTTTTAGTCCTTTGGTTATACTCACAAAATTTCTCAGTAAGCTAAGTTTATAGTATCAAAGCATGCCTTTGATCCAAATTCTGTTCTTTAATTCTATTTTTCCAAAAGCACCAACCTGAAAGGAAGTGTCACAATCACCAAAGTACTTTAGACTATCATATAAGAGCCTTAGACATCCATTTCTGGGCAAGAAATTAGAAAACTCAAGCTTGTCACATGCTGGTTATGTGCACAAATATAAAGTCATCCCAAGATTCAAATTCTAGTCATACCACTTTGGAAAAATGATTTATCCCCTAGGATTATTTCTCTCATCTATAAAATGGTACTGATAGAAGATACCTCATAAGACTCTTGAGATGAAAAAACAAAAATCTAAAATACAAGCCCTTTGTAAAATGCTGCTGAAGTGTGAGGGAATAAGAGGTTACCAAACACATTCTCTAGCAGTGGCTGGTCAAATCCAGAAATAATTCTACCTTCTATTAGCAGCTTCAAATTGAGGGTGGTAGGTGCTGAATAATCTAACAAATCCATATAATTTATTTCATTTTTATGAAAAATATAAAACCCCTTGAAGGTTAATACATTCGCCTTTCATCAGTTATTGATATCTTTATGTAAAGTTTACAGGTATTTAAGTAGGAGTTTGAACCACTGACCAAGAAGGAGGTTTTCTTCCTAGACACTGATGGGAGGTGACCCTGCAAAGTAGGAAAAGAGGTTTCAAAGAGGAAAATCTACTTCACACAACATGGCTCAGGTCAGCCCTAAGCCCACCTGGGACTGATGTGCATTCCTAGTCAAAGTTGCTGATTAAAACTATTCATATATTTTATAAATAACTTATTTAGTGTCTACTATGTGACAAGTATGATTCTGACTCTGAAGATACAGCAGTGAACTTTTAAAAAATAATTTTCTGGGGCACCTGGGTGGCTCACTCAGTTAAGCATCCGACTCTTGGTTTTGGCTCAGGTCATGCTTTCAGGGTCATGAGTTCTAGCCCTGTGCTGTGTCAGGCTCTGTGGAATCTCCTTGAGATTCTCTTTCTCCCTCTCCCTCTGCCCCTTCCCTCACTTGCTCACTCTCTCTAAAATAAATAAATCTTTAAAAATAAATTAAAAAATAATAATTTTCCCAAAGAAGGTAAAATCAGGACCTTCATATAGATACAAAATGAGCATATATTAAGGATTTTATTTAACTCATTAATGAAGACCCAAGCAGATGTTAAACCAGTGCAAAGGTAGAGTCTAAGAACAGGCATATTTAGTAATCAAATATAAATAAATCTGTAAATGGATGCAAAATTGTCTTCTCCCACGATAGGGAGGAAATCAACAAAAATGCTCATCCTCATGGGCTTACCTCTTAGTGGATGTATCAATAAACAAGGTAAATATATACTGTATATAGTATGTTTAATTGTGTGGATGGTGGGAGGTATAAATATTGATTGGCTGGCCAGAGGAGATTCCAAAGGGATAAAGGAATTGCAGGAATATGTGGACTTTCTGTAAATTCAAGAGACTAGACTCCAATTCCAGTAAACTAAGTTCCTTTCAGCTCAAATATTTTATGCCTATAATTTCATCCTGGGGTTGTGAAATCTATCTTGGAATATTTTATCATAAGATTCAAGTCTTCCATACCAACAGATTTAAGGACAGGGACTGTTGAATCTCAGGTAAAGGAGTAGTGAACGATGAATGCTATGGTGCGTGCTCACAACACATTGGTTAGCATTGGAAGAAATCTGAGAGCCATAAATTAGGCCAGGATAATTACTATTCACACAATCCATCTATCATACCAGGCTTTGTTTTGCCTGATAATTATTTTGTCTTCTCTGTTTATTCATCCATAAGGTCATTTATTCACTCATACATGTATTTCTTCGGTCAGTACAGAAGAGAACTTAAGAGTTAATGATTTAACTTATAGTAGTGGCCCTGCCCTTGGGTTGCTCACAGACTGTAGGGGATGACTACACAAATACACGTGTATGGTCACATGACTCATGAGCAAGTATCAGGGAAAGTTCATGGCAGGAGGTGGGGAGTAATTTAGGGATAGGTATACTTTGATGAAGTAGAGAATATAGGGACATTTAGTCCATGTGTGAAAAGATATACAAGCATATATTTCAAGTCTAAACTGACCATAGGTGTCTGTTCTTTTGCCTACACAGCCATTATTTTTATTCTGGTACAAAGCCATGATTTTGCTTTGGGGGAACCAACCCCCCACTCATGCTCAGGTGATACTATGCTCTGGGCTCTAGGAATGGCCCCCACCTTTGGCTTGGCTAATCCAAACTGGGGGTCCTCCCTGTGGCTTCTTAGCTCAATTTGAAAAGGATGTCGATTTCCAGATATTAGGATTGAAAAACATTCTTTTCTATAAAGATTGCTAGGCTCTTGTAGGGCATAAACTTGGAGACATGGAGAATGGTAAACCCAGTGAGAACCGGCCTGAAGATAAAACCAACACAGAGCGAATCAAAATCAGAGAGTGATTTTCTGATGATCAGAACCTGGATCCAGCCATGCCTGAAACTAAATAGACTTACTCCCTAACCATCTCAGTCACTATATTGGGCCAAGAAATTCCCTTTTTTGTTCCAGCCAATGTTACTTAGGTTTGTATTACATAAAACTGAGCAATTCTTTAATGATAAATGCCAATAAGACATGAACAAGCTGATAATGGACCCTTTATTCCAGGATTATATAGAACAGTCTGAAATAAGATTGAAAAGTAATTTGGGGTAGGAATACTTGCATACAAGACCAAGGGACAGAATTTTATCCTAGAACAGCTACTCTCAAGCAGTAGCATGTATCAAAGTCACCTGGAGAGCTTGTTAAAATACACATGGTTGAATTCCATCTGCAGTGTTTGATACCAGACCCAAAGGCAGCCAGTCTGTGTTCTGGACAGCGATCTATGGTATAAAGTAGCTCAAAAGAGGAGTAAAAAACAATGTAATTTCCTTTCTTGATCACACTGATTAAAATACATAGTGATTAAGACAGTTGGCAGTAGAAGTTGAATTTGGCAGGTCTGGATACAAGGAAAAACCAGTGATCCCAGTGAGCTGTAAGCAAGCTTAGAGTTAGATTTCAGCCCTTCCTGGAGCAAAAGAAGAAAATATTGTAAATATTCCATCTCAGCTCTACTTTTCCACTATGAATGTTTTATTCTTAAGTAGGTTCCCCACCAAATGGTGACAAAGATGGTCACCAGCATAGCCAGGCTTACATCTTCACAGCTTAGCAACCATAATAAAACGTTGGCTTTTCTAAATATTTCAAACCAAAGTCCCAGTAACACATCTCATTGCTCAGGCTTAGGCCACATACCTATCCTCCAAACCATCGCTGTGATCAGGGAATGGAACAGACCTACTGACCAAGATATCCATCCACCCACCAACCCACCCACCTACCCACCCACCCATTGATCCTTGAAATTGGGCATGAAAGGTAGCCTTACTTGAGCCACATATACTGAGATTGAGGAGAGGCATAGTTTTTAATCAAGGCAGAACTACAATGTCCACTTTAACATATGGCACAGATTGCCTGCCATAGCGTTTGCCCTCCTCCAGAAAGCCATCCGCAGGCCATGCTAAAGAGAGGTCCCTTATCCGGGGGGGGGGGGGAGAGGAGCAAGATGGCAGAGGAGTAGGAGACCTAAATTTTGTTTGGTCCCAGGAATTCAGCTAGATAGGGATCAAACCATTCTGCACACCTACAAACTCAACAGGAGATTGAAGAAAACAATATCAGCAACTCTCTGAACAGAAAAGTGACCGCTTTCTGGAAGGTCTCTTCTGATTTGTTTAGTGTATATTTTTCTGGGGTCGTTGTTACCCTGTTAGCATTTTGTTCTCTCATTCATCTATTCTCCTCTGGATAAAATGACAAGACAGAAAAAATCACCTCAAAAAAAAGAACAAGAGGCAGTACCGACTGCCAGGGACCTAATCAATACAGACATTAGTAAGATGTCGGAACTAGAGCTCAGAATGACGATTTTAAAGATACTAGCTGGGCTTGAAAAAAGCGCGGAAGATATTAGACAAACCATTTCTGGAGAAATAAAAGAACTGAAATCTAACCAAGTCAAAATCAAAAAGGCTATTAATGAGGTGCAATCAAAAATGGAGGCTCTAACTGCTAGGATAAATGAGGCAGAAGAGAGAATTAGTGATATAGAAAACCAAATGATGGAAAATAAGGAAGCCGAGAAAGAGAGAGATAAACAACTACTGGATCACGAGGGCAGAATTCGAGAGATAACTGATACCATAAGATGAAACAATATTAGAATAATTGGTATCCCAGAGGAAGAAGAAAGAGAGAGAGGGGCAGAAGGTATATTAGAGCAAATTATAGCAGGGAACTTCCCTAATTTGGGGAAGGAAGGCATCAAAATCCAGGAGGCACAGAGAACCCCCCTCAAAATCAATAAAAATAGGTCAATACCCCGACATCTAATAGTAAAACTTACAAGTCTCAGAGACAAAGAGAAAATCCTGAAAGCAGCTCGGGATAAGAGATCTGTAACCTACAATGGTAAAAACATTAGATTGGCAACAGACCTATCCACAGAGACCTGGCAGGCCAGAAAGAACTGGCAGGATATATTAAGAGCACTAAGTGAGAAAAATATGCAGCCAAGAATACTATATCCAGCTAGGCTGTCATTGAAAAAAGAAAGAGAGATAAAAAGCTTCCAGGACAAACAAAAACTAAAGGAATTTGCAAACACGAAACGAGCCCTACAAGAAATGTTGAAAGGGGTCCTCTAAGCAAAGAGAGAGCCTAAAAGTAACATAGACCAGAAATGAACACAGACAATATACAGTAACAGTCACCTCATAGACAATACAATGGCACTAAATTCCTATCTTTCGATAGTTACCCTGAATGTAAATGGGCTAAAGGCCCCAATCAAAAGACACAGGCTATCAGATTGGATAAAAAAAACAAGACCCATCGATATGCTGTCTGCAAGAGACTCATTTTAGATCCAAAGACACCCCCAGATTGAACGTGAGGGGGTGGAAAACCATTTACCATGCTGACAAAAAGAAAGCTGGGGTAGCAATCCTTATATCAGACAAATTAGATTTTAAACCAAAGACTGTAATAAGAGATGAGGAAGGACACTATCATACTTAAAGGGTCTATCCAACAAGAAGATCTAACAATTGTAAATATCTATACCCCTAACGAGGGAGCAACCAATTATATAAGCCAATTAATAACAAAATCGAAGAAACACATTGACAACAATACAATAATACTGGGGGACTTTAACACCCCCCTCACTGAAATGGACAGATCATCTAAGCAAAAGATCAATAAGGAAGTAAAGACTTTAAATGACGCACTGGACCAAATGGACTTCACAGATATATTCAGAACGTTCCATCCCAAAGCAACAGAATACACATTCTTCTCTAATGCCCATGGAACATTCTCCAAAAGAGATCACATCCTAGGTCACAAATCAGGTCTCAACCAGTACCAAAAGACTGGGATCATTCCCTGCATATTTTCGGACCACAATGCTTTAAAACTAGAACTCAATCACAAGAGGAAAGTCGGAAAGAACTCAAATACATGAAGGCTAAAGAGCATCCTACTAAAGAATGAATGGGTCAACCAGGAAATTAAAGAAGAATTAAAAAAATTCATGGAAAGCAATGAAAATGAAAACACAACTGTTCAAAATCTTTGGGATGCAGCAAAGGCAGTCCTAAGAGGAAAGTATATAGCAATACAAGCCTTTCTCAAGAAACAAGAAAGGTCTCAAATACACAACCTAACCCTACACTTAAAGGAGCTGGAGAAAGAACAGCAAATAAAGTCTAAACCCAGCAGCAGAAGAGAAATAATAAAACTCAGAGCAGAAATCAATGAAATAGAAACCAAAAGAACAGTAGAACAGACCAATAAAACTAGGAGCTGGTTCTTTGAAAGAATTAACAAGATTGATAAACCCCTGGCCAGACTTATCAAAAAGAAAAGAGAAAGGACCCAAATAAATAAAATCATGAATGAAAGAGGAGAGATCACCACCAACACCAAAGAAATACAAACAATTATAAGAACATATTATGAGCAACTATATGGCAGCAAATTAGATAATTAGATAATTTGGTACTTTATGTACCAAATGAACCTGGAAGAAATAGAAAACCTGAACAGACCTATAACCAGCAAGGAAATTGAAGCATAATAAAAAATCTCCCAACAAACAAGAGCCCAGGGCCAGATGGCTTCCCAGGGGAATTCTACCAAACATTTAAAGAAGAATTAATACCGATTCTTCTGAAACTGTTCCAAAAAATAGAAATGGAAAGAAAATTTCTAAACACATTTTATGAGGCCACCATTACCTTGATCCCCAAACCAGACAAAGACCCCATCAAAAAGGAGAATTACAGACCAATATCTTTGATGGACATGGATGCAAAAATTCTCACCATAATACTAGCCAATAGGATCCAACAGTACATTAAAAGAATTATTCACCATGACCAAGTGGGATTTATCCCTGGGCTGAAAGGTTTCTTCAACATCTGCAAATCCATCAATGTGAAACAATACATTAATAAAAGAAAGAACAAGAATCATGATCCTCTCAATAGATGCAGAAAAAGCATCTGACAAAGTACAGCATCCTTTCTTGATCAAAACTCTTCAGAGTATAGGGAGAGAGGGTACATACCTCAATATCATAAAAGCCATCTATGAAAAACCCACAGTGAATATCATTCTCAATGGGGAGAAACTGAGAACTTTCCCCCTAAGGTCAGGAACACGACAGGGATGTCCACTATCACCACTGCTATTCAACATAGTACTAGAAGTCCTAGCCACAGCAATCAGACAACAAAAAGGAATCAAAGGCATCCAAATCGGCAAAGAAGAAGTCAAACTCTCATTCTTTGCAGATGATATGATACTTTATGTGGAAAACCCAAAAGACTCCACCCCAAAACTTCTACAACTCATACAGGAATTCAGTAAAGTGGCAGGATATAAAATCAATGCACAGAAGTCAGTGGCACTCCTATACACCAACAACAAGACAGAAGAAAGAGAAATTAAGGAGTCGATCCCATTTACAATTGCACCCAAAACCATAAGATACCTAGGAATAAATCTAACCAAAGAGGCAAAGAATCTGTACTCAGAAAACTATAAAATACTCATGAAAGAAATGGAGGAAGACACAAAGAAATAGAAAAACGTTCCATGCTCATGGATTGGAAGAACAAATATTGTGAAGACGTCAATGCTATGTAGAGCAATCTACACATTTAAAGCAGTCCTTATCAAAATACCATCTACTTTTTTCAAAGAAATGGAATAATCCTAAAATTTGTATGGAATCAGAAAAGAGCCCGAATAGCCAGGGGAATGTTGAAAAAGAAAAGCAAAGCTGGTAGCGTCACAATTCCGGACTTCTAGCTCTATTACAAAGCTGTCATCATCAAGACAGTATGGTACTGGCACAAAAACAGACACATAGATCAATGGAACGGAAGAGAGAGCCCAGAAATGGACCCTCAACTCTATGGTCAACTAATCTTCGACAAAGCAGGAAAGAATGTCCAATGGCAAAAAGACAGTCTCTTCAACAAATGTTGTTGGGAAAATTGGACAGCCACATGCAGAAGAATGAAACTGGACCATTTCCTTACACCACACACAAAAACAGACTCCAAATGGTTGAAAGGCCTAAATGTGAGACAGGAGTCCATCAAAATCCTAAAGGAGAACACAGGCAGCAACCTCTTCGACCTCAGCCACAGCAACTTCTTCCTAGAAACATCGCCAAAGGCAAGGGAAGCAAGGGCAAAAATGAACTACTGGGACTTCATCAAGATAAAAAGCTTTTGCACAGCAAAAGAAACAGTCAACAAAACCAAAAGACAACTGACAGAATGGGAGAAGATATTCGCAAATGACATATCAGATAAAGGGCTAGTATCCAAAATCTATAAAGAACTTATCAAACTCAACACCCAAAGAACAAATGATCCAATCAAGAAATGGGCAGAAGACATGAACAGACATTTTTCCAAAGAAGACATCCAAACAGCCAACAGACACATGAGAAAGTGCTCAACATCACTCGGCATCAGGGAAATCCAAATCAAAACATCAATGAGATACCACCTCACACCAGTCAGAATGGCTAAAATTAACAAGTCAGGAAATGACAGATGTTGGTGGGGATGCGGAGAAAGGGGAACCCTCCTACACTGTTGGTGGGAATGCAAGCTGGTGCAACCACTCTGGAAAACAGTATGGAGGTTCTTCAAAAAGTTGAAAATAGAGCTACCCTACAACCCAGCAATTGCACTACTGGGTATTTACCCCAAAGATACAAATGTAGGGATCCGAAGGGGTACATGCACCTCGGTGTTTATAGCAGCAATGTCCACAATAGCAAACTATGGAAAGAGCCAAGATGTCCATTGACAGATGAATGGGTAAAGAAAATGTGGTGTATATATATATACAATGGAATATTATGCAGCCATCAAAAGGAATGAAATATTGCCATTTGCAACAACGTGGATGGAACTGGAGGGTATTATGTTGAGTGAAATAAGTCAATCAGAGAAAGACATGTATCATATGATCTCACTGATATGAGGCATTCTTAATCTCAGGAAACAAACTGAGGGTTTCTGAGTGGTGGGGGGCGAGGGATGGGGTGGCTGGGTGATAGACACTGGGGAGGGTATGTGCTATGGTGAGCGCTGTGAACTGTGTAAGACTGTTGAATCACAGACCTGTACTTCTGAAACAAATAATACATTATATGTTTAAAGAAAAAAGGAAGAAGATAGCAGGAAGGGAAAAAGGGAGGGGGGGAAATCGGATGGGGAGACGAACCATGAAAGACTATGGACTCTGAGAAACAAACTGAGGGTTCTCGAGGGGGGGGGGGGATGGGTTAGCCTGGTGATGAGTATTAAAGAGGGCAGGTACTGAATGGAGCACTGGGTGTTACATGCAAACAATGAATCATGGAACACTACATCAAAAACTAATGATGTAATGTATGGTGATCAACATAATAAAATCAAATTAAAAAAAAAAAGAGAGTTCCCTTATGCAGTCATGTTTTATACCGCCTGAGCAAAATAACTTTTAGAGGGTATTTCTGGAAAATCTACCCTAGGCCCATGTTTAAACTATTAGCCAATATATATGACAGAGAGACCACTGAAAATATAAATTCTGAGATCCTGGTGAGAAGGGAGAGAAAGGAAGCAGGACAGAGGAGGAAGGAGAGGGAAACAAGAAAGGGTTGGGGGAAAGTCCTGCTTTGGGTCACACTGGGTTAGCAGGGGTTTTCTAATGTTGTCACCTCATAGTGCTTATGACACAAGTGAGAATATACATTTTTTGAGAACTCTTCCTTGAATTACTTTGATCTCACAGGATACCTCATTTCCTGAAACCTCCGAGATTGTGACAAACCTAGTGTTCCTGTGATATCTGACTTCTTCCTTTCAAGGCAGAGAAACTGAGGCAAGCAGAAATCCTGGTATTATCTTGCCTAGACTAGGAGTTGGAGCAAGGATATGGCCAGCATTCTGACATCAATGCTATTTTCTCTCTTTTAATCCAAGGGGCTATGACAATTGCTCTCTAGTCAGGGTACATAGAGTTCACTGAATGACAATGTCAATAAAGGCACATTCAATTCTGTCTCATCTCTAATAATTCCCTTTTCCTTCTAACTTCCAAGAAATGGTTCGTATTGAAAAAGAACAAAACAAAAAAAACACAAAAAACAAAAAAACAGCAACAAAAAAATCAAGCTAAACTTTGTATTTCCATCCTACAAAGTTTACCTCTCCTTCACTTATATTTTGAAAATAACTATCCTAATCTCTTTAAAAAAAATAAATGAAAAAGGAAAAATTGATTTGTGTTGCTGCCTTGGATTCCAGAGATAGCACAAGCCAGACATAGCCGAAGTCCACTGCTATTTTGATGCCAGTCCGTAGGCGGCAAATTACTCAAGGGCACAAGAGTGACTAAGACTGTTTTCCGTTTGATGTTGATAGAGCAAGTCAATCTAGTGTTTAAAAAAAAAAGAAAAGTCACTGAGACTGATGAAAAAACTAAGTGAGGACACAGCTCTTCCACGTACTAACTCCTACTTCAGTTAATGAGGTCTGTGCTGCCAGGAGCAAAAAGCTATTTTGTAAGCATTAGCACAATATTGGATTTTTCCTTTCATGAAAATTTTATCTACATAGACAACTCCTACTGATCCCTCAAAATCCTGCTCAAGCACCTCCCCTTCTTCTGGTACTTTCCTTTGGGTCCTACCAGGCCTTGGGCCAGACTCCTTTCTAATGTGGGTCAAACTTAGTTAGAAAGGATTTATTTAGGGGTGCCTGGGTGGCTCCGTTGGTTAAGTGACTGCCTTCGGCTCAGGTCATGTCCTGGAGTCCCTGGATCGAGTCCCGCATCGGGCTCCCTGCTCGGCAGGGAGTCTGCTTCTCCCTCTGACCCTCCCCCCTCTCATGTGCTCTCTCTCTCTCTCTCATTCTCTCTCTCAAATAAAATCTTTAAAAAAAAAAATTAAAAAAAAAAGAAAGGATTTATTTACATGGCTATCACCCTCATTGAGCATTTAGTGAACCCATGAGCTGTTCATTTTTGTTTTGTTTTGTTTTCCAAGCACAGTGCCTAGCATGGAGTAGGCCATTTTCAAGGGTTGTGGGAAAGGTGAATAGATATCCTGAGAAATCATTGTGAAAACATGATTTTAGGAGACAAGTGTTCCTGAGATCAAAGTGACAAAATTGCATTTTTCTAGGAGACATAAAACACATTCATCCCAAAATCTTTATCCACAAATTAGCAGTAATTCCTTTATCAGGATTCATGTAAAGACTATTAGAGATAATCCACTATATAAATGCTTCATTAATAGCTAAGCGTCATAAGAGACAATCATTATTTGAAGTCATATGGTCTAAATAGCCAGTTGAGAAAACACCAAACTACAAAAGAATCCAGGGTAGGGCTGGGACTTGCTGTTTTCTGGGTTTTTACCTAGAAGACATTTTGGTCAGTGTGAAGACCATGGACTCTGAAGTCCCACCATCATAAAGGAATCTAGGTTTTGCCACTCAGGAGAAGTGTAACTTCGGGCAAGTTATGTAGCCCCTCTGCCTTGGTTTTCTCATCTGAAAACTGGGGATAACAACAGTGCTTTGCTCAGAATTACTGTGGAAGTCAATGCATTTAAGTAGGAAGAGTGAGCTGTCATTTTGCTAAACTCTACCGGTTATGTCCTGTCCTACAATAACATATGTAACAAGAACACCTGTGCATGCCATGTGTCAGATACTCATTCATTCAATTGCTATGTATTTATTGTGTATCCACTATATGCCAGGTACCAGATATACAGGGATGGATAAAGGGAACGTGGTCTCTAGTATTTTACATATTTAGCATTCCAGATGTTATCTCATTTAGTTCTTACAATAATCCTGTAAGCTACCTTGCTTCTAGATCACCACATTATGCTTGAATTTCATGCCACAGATCTGAAACCCATCACTGGAATTTAAGGTTCTTCAGGGGATAACCATATCTCGTACTTCATTCCTTCTTGACTCCTGAATATAGTGCCTGGAATATGGATTCAAAATAAACATTTACTAAGTAGATATTACCCAGTCACTGCCATGACCATACACTTCTGAACTACCCCTGTTGCTTTGGCACTGTTGGAAAATTCCATTTCCCCATTGTTGGGTAGAGACAGGAATCAGATTTTTCAAATGAACTTTATGTAACACACACAGCCACACACCCACGACTTTAAAGAGAAAACAAAGGAGAAAACATGTATTGAATGGTTATATGTTCCAAATTGTGTGTTAAGCAGGTTACTTCTGTTATCACACATATTGTCATAATATCCATGAGGTAGGTATTAATAGGATTCACATTTCAGTAATGAGGAGATGGAGGCTCGGAGAGTTCAAGAAATTTCTTCTAGATAAACAGCTAATAACTGAAGGGGCAAAGTTGAGAAGCAAACCTGGGTCTAGCGTATCGAATGCCTGAATTATTAATCATTGTATTACCTTTCTAGGAAAACAAGCAAAAACACCAAACAAAATAATCCTAGGAATGGATGTGTTCCTACAACACAAATTTCTTTATACAATAGTTCCCCATGCAAGGAAAATGTTCTCATGTGCTCCTCTGAAGGTCAAAATTGCATTTCAAGATATATATTGCAGCAGCCAAAGATAGAAATAATCCAATAGTAACCAGTCTCACAAACACCATTGAGGAATTCTACGATGTCACCCACAGAAAGCTTCTGAAAAGTGTCAGATTCCACTCCATCTGTAATACTCACAGTCAGAAGCAGATCCCCAAAGCAGCTCAATATTCTTGCCAGCTGGGGTTCCTCTCTTTTAGCCTGTATTTACCTTCTCTCTGGAGTCAGTCTCAACCTTGTCCGGTATACACCTACTAGTCCAGTGTCTGTAATCCTTCCTTCTCCAAAGTAGCTCTAAGTCTCCCTTAAGGTTTGGGGAGGGGGCCCACAGAAGTACCCCAGCAGGACATTAATAACTTAGGTCCTTAGTACACATAAAAATAGACAATGCAAGCATTGAGGTACAGTGCCAAAATTTTGCCAGGTTCAATTTAAATAAGTTTTTTAAGACAAGACTTTAACCATTTTTCAAATTGAGAATCCAAGACCCGCAGAGGCAAAGGCAAATCACGCCATGAAATAGCTCCAATCCTGAGAAGAGAGCCTCTAACTCCCTCCTTGCAGTCCATGGAACCTCCCAGAAGACCACACTGCAATAAATAAAGCCAACAAGAGACGTGGTGTGCTGAATCCAAACCTGGGGAAGTGCAGTCCCCAACAGCAGGGTTTCCCCAGAGACCACCTACCACTGAGCGGCTCGACTGGAGCTGCAGACACCGGCCTTCCCCACCAGAACGACAGCAAAGAGAAACCCCTCAGTTTCTCAGCAATCCCCCTGCCCTCTGCAGCTCTGTGCTTCACACTGCACAAACGGCCCAACTTTCTCCACTTAATCAATTGCATGGTGCATTTATTGCCTCATTTTTCATCCTGTTGTAGAGATTATTACTCGAATAAGTCTTAGTGAATTGGAAATGAGCAGAAAAGAATCACTTAACAGCTTATTAGGAAGACATGTTTTCCTTACACAGATCTAAAATCTTCATATAGCATGAATATACTAAATTCTCTCTCGTTTACACCAAAGAAAAGAAAGGCTGCGTGTATATACACATAAAACCAAAAGCTGTCCTCTTAGGGATTCTTACCTTGCACACTTCTTTGGGGAGAAGACACCTATCCCAAAAGAACAGGAGATGCTCATGTGAGTCACCCTCAGTCAGTAGGTGCCTCAACCTCCAGCCATTAGCTGGTGTCAACCTGACCATGGAGCTGTAACAGTGGCACCTGACATTTTTCTCTTTCTCTGTTTATCCTCCATTGTCCCAGAAACACAATGTCACATCCTCATAATGCCTGGTGAGGGAGCTGGGTATTATTCTACTTAATCAACTCATTCGATTCAACCAAGGTCTTATGATTAATTTAAGGCTGAAAAGGAACTTGAATAGATGTTTTTCTCATACTTAGGCCAACACTTTTGTGACATTTAGAAATTCTTCAATTGGAAGGGACAGAAACCTGACAGGTTTTAACTGATAAGGATTTCATGAGTCCACATAACTGGAAATTGACATGGGGCAGGCTACTGGAGCCCGAGCCAGGTCTCTAGAGGAAGGGTAAAGGGAAAGAAGATGAGAAAGCAGGAGAGGGGGAGAGGGATGGGAAAGGAGAAAGGGGGGAGAGGGAAGGGAAAGGAGAATGGGGGGAGAGGGAAGAGGTAGAGAGGGAGGGAGGAGAAGGAGAAATAGGATGAGAACAGAAAAGAAAGCAAAGGGGAGGAGGAACAGGAGGGAGAGGGACAGGAAGGGGTGGGGAGAGAGAGTTTGCTGCTAACAACGGAGCAAAATCACACCTGAAATAGGCATTAGACATATTTTAGAAACACAAGAGATACGGTGTTTGGAATAGAGTGCCCCGTTAGTGGCACAGTAAACACAGGCAGGAAGAGCACAGCACCTGGCAGGTTTGCCAAGAGAAAGGTCAGGAAGAACTTCAGGGGGTCAGAGGACAGAAAGATCCCTGCCTCCCTGAATCAGCTTGGGAAAGGCACCCTTCTTGCAAGAGCTGGGGTTTGCCCAGATGCTCCAGACAGGAGTAAACAGAAAAACAACATTTAGTCCCACCTCAAAAGAAATGAACTCATGACTGACTTTTCTACCCTACAGGAGTAGTAAGAACTCCTGCCTTTTTAAGTTAGATGAGAAAACATTAGCAGGTCTGCTTGTGGAGAATCACCCTGACTGGCACCGAGGCAAAAAACACAGCTGGAGGGATCATCCGGAATGCCTAGAAGCTTCTGTGACCCATCCCTCACATTTGCCATCTGCTCAGTGCTTGGAACCACACTGAAAAGTGCCCACACACACTGGGGCCCTGGGCAGGTTGCAAACAAAAACAACCTCTGAAACACCCCAAAGATGTTCTTCCTCACCTCTCACTTATTTGAAAAAAAAAGAAAGAAAAAAAAAAAAGAAGTTACAAACTAAATTAATACATAGGAAAGACAATCAGAGACTAATGAGGGATAACATATTCCAATCTCCTAGAATTCAACAACCAGTTTGCCATGTTTTTGGAATTTTTACTTGGGAAAAAAAGTGTTATAAATTCACTGCCCTCCCAGGATGCCTGAGTGACTCAGTCAACTGAGAGTCTGATTCTTGGTTTCGGCTCAGGTCATGATCTCATGGGTCACGGGACTGAGCCCCGAATCCAACTCTGCGTTCAGTGCAGAGTCTGCTTGAAGATTCTCTCCCTCTGCCTCTCCCCCAACTCACATGTGTACTTGCATTCTTTCTCTAAAATAAATTCACTGCCCTCCCTCCACTATTTCCTGTCCCATTCTCTCCCTCCTGATGGGAAACCACTATCCTGAAGTAGGTGCATAGTTCTCCCACCCATATTTTATGTTTACCATATATGTGCATAGCCTTAAAGAACAGATATTCAATATAATATTTTGTATTTTTAAAATTTTCATACGGTCACTTCATTTTACCATTTGCTTTTTCAATGCAATGGACTTGAGTTTTATCCATGTTGACACATGTGGACCTAGTTCATTTATTATAAATGTCACATAGAACTTCCTTGCATGAAGTTAGCACAATATGCTAAATGTTCATTGACTGGTGAATGGATTAAGCTGGGTTGCCAGTTTTTACCATGGCAACAATGATACAATGGACATTCTCTGACCGGTCTCCTTATGCACAGTGTGCTAGTTTTTCTAGGATATACACTGAAGAGTCCAAGAGTTAAGCTGTAGGGTATGCGCATTTTCATCTTCACTAGATATTTCCAAATTGTTCAAAGTGCACCATACCTCAATTTCCCTGAGTTGCACCAAAATGCTCACTCCTCTTGATGGAGGAGATAATGCTGCAACTAGTGTTGTCTCCTTACTAGAATGATTTTTCTACAGGAGGTCCAAGGAAGTTATCAGTCGGTTTCAAAATGGTGTAGGTATGGTGCGGTAAAACTACAGAGCCCTATATTCTGCTACTGTTCCCTCCCTGGTGTGACATCAGGCAAAGTCATTTCTCTAAGTCTCTTTCTGCCGTATGTATCATGGGGTAAGACTGCTACCACCTGTTCTGGTTATAGGTTAGGACTGAAGGAAAGGATGCAGACATTGCACTAGGGCATGGTGTTGGACACCCACGGAGCACTTAGTGTTCTCTTTTTCAAAGTGTTGACCTCCATGTTATAGATCCCCAAGTGCTTTTGGGATGACTCAGGCAATTCAAGAATGAACCAGTCGTGAGAAGCTGATGATAAAGAGTCATGGCCAGCTTTTTCTCCCCAGCACTGAGGTTCCACAAAAGGGCAAAGGAAAATACCATGGGTGTGAGAGCCTGTTTGACATTGAAGGTAAGTAACTCCTAAGTCCTGCTTATTCCATCCTCCAGGCCTCAGCAGAGGCGCTTTCTTCTTTCTGCTCTTTGTTTAAAAAAAAAAAGAAACCCCACATCACAGGTACTTTAAAAAAAAAAAAAATTCCCCAAGGAACCCCTGTGGCAAAGAAACCTGAAAGGCACCACCTACTCCTTTTCATTAAGCCTCCAGGGGGGCCATGGGTTGTTCTTCACAGACCTGGCAAAAGGTCCTGAACACCCCCAATGGCAGCACAGTTCTCTAGAGGCCCCAGGAATTAAAAAAAAAAAAAAAATTAAAAGCCTCTCCCTCTAGGATGTTAACAGAGGATGCCGCCAGCACTTAAAGCCTGAGTGGGAGGGAGCCTGAGAAGGAGAGAGAGGTGCTGAGGGAATGAAAGCAAACAAGCCAGTAACAACTGGGAGCAGGAGAAGGCTGAACACCTCTGCTGACTCCTCAACAGGGCAGCCTGCAGGAGACTGCTTTTCCCCTGAAAAAGTGAGTAATGGATCACCGGCACTGATAATGCATCCTCCCCTTTATTTCACCAGAAAGAAAAGCATGTTAAGTAGATGCCCAGAAGTGCAGCTGCCTAGGAGTCCTGAACAGAAGACAAAAATAGAGGCCGGTTTGTTTGGTCATTAATAACTGTATTGGAGGAATTGAATCCAGGCATGTTCGGATTTGGAACAAGAGAACGATCCTGTGAGTCACGGAGTCTAATAGGGTTGACGTTCTTTCCTGTCTAATACAGACGAATTTAACTATGAGTAAAGATCCTGATGAGAAAGGTCAAAGTAAGCATTTCAGATACGTGCCCTTATGGCCATCCCTCATCCTTCTGAGCAGAGCAGGATGAAAGCCTCGGAGCCTAAAATTATAAGACCAATTAGCAGGATGGATGGAAAGACATTAAGAGAGAAACGTTCCCTAGTTCAGTAAAATCTCATTAATTCAAATCCCATTTGATAAGTTGAGCACATTCTAGAATGGAATTTACAATATAGTGCAGCTGTGAAGAACATGGACTCCACTAAGGACCTGTCTATTAACTCCCCTAAACCTCAGTCTTCTCACATATACAATGGGGCTTATAACCCTACCTTGTTAATTACTAGGTTGGTGTGGTAATTAAAAGGCCCAGGGACTGCTAGGGGCTTAGCACAATTACTGAAACATCGCTAGTGTTCAATAAATTGAAGCTATTGTTTTTAATCAGTAATAATCATTGGTGTAACTCAAGTCATAGAACTATAGAAATTCTGAGCTCTAAGTTTCCTTAGCAATCATCTGCATAGCACTTTTCCAGAAAATGAAAGGAGCCCAGAAAGCCTCGAGGACCAGTCTGAGGTCACACAGCCAAGCCACTTGCTGTCTCATATCTTCCAGTGAAACTTGTCTAGGCGCCTGTGCCACCAACAAGTCACAAGGTATTAGCACCTTAGGGTCCAAAGGGAGCTGCCCTTAGAAGGGACTTTAGGTCTTCAGTATATCAAAGTCACCTAGAGTTTGATGTAGAAGTGCTTGTTAAGTAGCCAGTCCAAGGTATTTCAGTACTTAAAAGAAAGAAATCTGTTTTAAAATATCAGGAAAGACCCCCCCCCACACACATACTCCCGGGAAACAAAACAAAACGCACAACTAATTCAGACTTGCTGTTACATGGAAGCATGTTTTTTTTCTTTCCCAAATCCTGTAAAGTAGCATATGGCTTTTACTCAATAAAAGCAACTATATTTTAAAAATAAATAAAAGGAAGCCACTTTTGCAGAAAGTAAAAGGTAGGAGAGAAGAGAAAGGCAAGCAGAGAATAGAAGGAAAAGGGGTTGGATATCCACAGAAGAGGGTTTTGTAAAGACTTTAGCATTATAACAGCCACCAGGAGCTGCAGGTCTGGAGTGATCAAGTTAAGCACAAAACTGATGAAACTATTTTGGCCTGTGGAGCAGGACTTCTTCTTATACTTCACATCCACATAAGGTAGTTATATTTCAAAATGTAAAGTTAAGTATTAGATTGACTTTGCTTTTCAACTAAAAGGCTTTTTGCTTGACAGACTTCAAATATCTATTTGCTTTGAGTTTTTGACTCATTGTATCTGATGACACTGGACAAATCAATGACTGTGTTTTTTCCCCCAATAATGTAGTTCTTGATGAGTGTGTTCAGGGCATATTCACACTGCGTGCAAACGGTGTAGAGATTTTAACTTAATTCGAAAGAAGGTTAGTTAATTCATGGTCATTTCTACTTTAACCAAAAACACTACTCTTTATTTTCTTCCTTCCTTACAGGGGATCTAAAACTAATTGTTCATACTTAATATGACTCATGAAAAGTCGTGTGTGTTGTCCTGAAGATGGATTTAAAAAAAAAAAAATAATGTATTAGTCTGAATCCATCTTTTAGGGACACCCGGGTGGCTCAGTCTGTTGAGAATCCGTCTCTTGATTTCGGCTCAGATCATGATCTCAGGGTCGTGAGATCAAGCCCCATGATGGGTTCTGTGCTCAGTGTGGAGTCTGCTTAAGATTCTCTCTCCCTCTGCCCCTCCCCCCACTCACACACACTCCCATGCACACTCTAAAATAATCTTTTTTTTTTTTTTTTAAGATTTTATTTATTTGACAGAGAGAGAGACAGTGAGAGAGGGAACACAAGCAGGGGGAGTGGGAGAGGGAGAAGCAGGCTTCCCGCTGAGCAGGGAGCCTGATGCGGGGCTCGATCCCAGGACCCTGGGATCATGACCTGAGCCGAAGGCAGACACTCAACCGACTGAGCCACCCAGGCGCCCTCTAAAATAATCTTAAAAAAAAAAAATCCATCTTTTAGTATATTCTCTAACTGTTCCCATCCCCTCCAAAAAACACAAACCAAAATCCAGCCTCACACTCATGCCATGTTCCTAGTCCTGACAGCCACATATTGCATGTTCGGGCTCGTTTTACTGGGGCTTTAGTCTGCATGTTGGCTGCCAGCCTCTGACAAACCGTGCCAGCAATCCTCTCTTCTATCAGGGCTGCTTGTGGCTCAGAAAAAAAGGGAAAACAAATGCAGCTAATGATCTGGAAAAATAACACACTTGTAAGGATCAGCATAGAGATTAGCTATTTCCTATTTTCAGGAAAAAGGGGGGGGAGAAGTTCCCTTACCCACACCCAAGCATTCATACCATGGACAGTCACCACAGCTAGCAGCTAATTGGGCCCCCTATCCATGCCCCTCATCATCATAGGACCAGGAGATGCTAGGTTACAGAGTCACAGCATCTCTTTAAAGACCTAGCAGAACCTGCCATGTGGGTCGTTCAGACTTGAAGTTGCTCTGTCTTAGGAGCCACAAGTGGGTGGGGGATAAACGTCCTGATGTGCAGAGTGTAGGGTGGCCTTGTCCTGTCAGCCACTGGCTGTGTGCCTCCTGTCACACAGACCTCCCAGGCCTATGGGCCTTCCTGTTATCCTTTTTCCACGGATTAAATGGGTAGTTTGAATTCAATATTGTCTGTTAAAGGAGGTATATCCAAAGAGGTGGCCAGCACAGCTGGATTAATGGGCTGACCATGAGAGTGAGGTAAGTGCAGGCTGAAGTAAGTAAAAATCCCAGCCTGGTGTCTTGACAGTTTCTGACTTACAGGGTAACACTCCAGACCAGAACAACCAATATATGGTGACCAGAGTAAGCCTCAGTTGTTCTTACTTACCCAACATCTAAGTTTCCTAGGGCTGCTATAACACAGGTCACAAACTGGTGGCTTAAAATAATAGAATTTTATTCTTTCACGGTTCTAGCGGCTAGAAGTCTTTAAAAAATATAAAAAGATCAAGATGTAAGCAGGTTTGGTTCCTTTTGGAGGCGCTGAGGGGGAATTTGTTCCACATCTCTCCCACCTTATAGCGAACCCTGGCCATCCTTGGCTTGTGGAGGCATCACTCTAGTCTATGCCTCTGTCTTCATACTGTCTTTTTTTTTTTTTTTTCTTCGATCTCCTGTTGAGTTTGTAGGTGTTCAGAATGGTTTGATCCCTATCCAGCTGAATTCCTGAGACCAGACGAAATCCAGGTCTCCTACTCCTCCGCCATCTTGCTCCTGTCTTCATACTGTCTTCTGTGTAGGTCTTCTCTACCCTCCTAAGGGCACCAGTTATTGGGTTTAGGGCCCACCCTAATCCAGGATGAACTGATTTTGAGATTAATTAGGTCTGCAGAGATCCTTTTTCTAAATATAGCCACATTCACAAGTTCTAGGTAGACAAATCTTTTGACAAATCATTCAACACACTAGATCTAGCATCTATTCTGTCTGATAATAAGAACTCAGTTTTGCTTTATGAAGCATCCATTTCTCCATTCCCAACCCATGCAACTTGGTTGAGCTTACATGGACTCCAGGGGTGAAACTGTGGTACAAACCAAACCAATCAATAACCCAGCCCTACAGCTTCCCTGTCTGGATCAGACTGCAATCCTGCTGTCCAGTTAGATTTAGTCCTGGGTCCTTTTTTTTTTTTTTTTTAAGACGTTATGGGGATAAAACCTTCTATTGGAGTTATTGGGAAGGTTAGAAGAAAAGCATATCTGACTCAGGATAAGGAGAGCAGAGAGTTCCTGGACTCACCTGTGCCCCAAGGCACCATCAGATTTCATTCACAGTTACTTGATCTACTTAAGACTCCTTTTGGCTTCATTCACCTCATTGGCAGGGAGGTGGGAAAGGGGGGAGTGGGGGAGGGTGTTCTTTAATTTTCATATAATTAAAAAAAATACCTAGTGCATTACCATTCCTTCTACAGATATTTGAATGCCAGTTATGAGCTGTGCATGATACTAGTCACTGGGGATAAAGTGATAATAATGAAAGATCTTGTCCCTGCCTTCAGGAGTTTATGGTCTCATGAGGATTGTTGAGCAGCTGTGCTGGGATTTCTGAAATGGGTAGGAGGAAAGCTTCAGGAGGATCTAGAGCTCAATCCCATCTCTTCACAGAGACACAGAATATAAGAGTAAGAAGCGTACGCCAGATTTGTCTGAGAGCCTTTTCATTAGATCGCTAACTTGCAAAGCAATGTCATCACTCCCAAAGTTGAGGGACACAGACATGGAAATGAGGATAGACAGCAAAGATGGATTACAGACTGGTTGGCCACGTACAGCCAAGAAGGAGCCTGCCCTCTCCCCAGAGTATTTTTAGTTTCCTATTCTTAGAGATGATCACAGCACCCTGATCTGCTCAGTACTTCCCCAGGAGGAAAGACCAGAGGTAACAGGAAAACACAAGCTTCTGAAGTCAGTAATGCCACAAAGGAACTGGGTGTCCAAAGAGAAAATCTAGTAACAGCTCTACCACATGGTGATCTTTCTAGGCAAATAGAACAGTGAGCTGGTTAAAGGTCTGTTGGCAAAATGGTTATGGTTTACAATTGTGTAGCATATTTAAAACACTAGCTATTCCAGTTGGATTACAAATCCCTAGAGGATTGGAAATCTAGGGGACTTTTTTCTTTCATTTGGGCTCTCAGTATTTAAACTTTTTTCCTATTAGGGAATCTCATATTTCACAAAACCCAACCTGAGGCCCTTATAGGAGCTAGAAGACCAGATTGCCTCTTTCTTAGCTTCTTTTGTGGTTAGGGTGTGTGTACAAGGCCCAGGCTGTGCCAACCAAACCTATCAGCATGATGTTGAGCTATATACATCAGTGATGAGAGGAGCAGGGACTTTTCTGGTGTGGCGGGAATGTGATGGTTGGTCACTGTGTTTGTGGGGGCACCATGCAAGGTTGCAGCTTTCAACAGTAGTACAAATTGAGGCATCTCATGCCCAGTGACAATGTCATCTTAGCCAATCAGGCTACATGATTTTAGATGATATTCCTGGCTGCACAGCTTCTGAGCCTGCTTCTTTCATCCTCCTGCAGATTCAGATCTTCCAAACTCCTTTTCTGTATAATGAGGAGTTGGTTTCTGCCTTTTGCAACTAAGAGCTCTGACTTTTTTTTTTTTAATTTTATTATGTTATGTTAGTCACCATACATCATTAGTTTTTGATGTAGTGATCCACGATTCATTGGTTTCGTATAACACCCAGTGCTCCATGCAGTACATGCCCTCCTTAATACCCATCACAGGCCTCACCCATCCCCCTACCCCCCTCCCCTCTAAAACCCTCAGTTTGTTTCTCAGGGTCCATAGTCTCTCATGGTTCATCTCTCCCTCCGATTTCCCCCCTTCATTTTTCCCATCCTTCTCCTAATGTCCTCCATGCTATCCCTTATGTTCCACAAATAAATGGAACCATATAATGGACTTTCTCTGCTTGATTTATTTCACTTAGCATAATCTCCTCCAGTCCCATCCATGTTGATGCAAAAGTTGGGTATTCATCCTTTCTGATGGCTGAGTAATATTCCATTGTATATATGGACCCCATCTTCTTTATCCGTTCATCTGTTGAAGGCCATCTCAGCTCTTTCCACAGTTTGGCTATTGTGGACATTGCTGCTATGAACACTGGGGTGCACATGGCCCTTCTTTTCACTACATCTGTGTCTTTGGGGTAAATACCCAGGAGTGCAATTGCTGGGTATAGGGTAGCTCTATTTTTAATTTTCTGAGGCACCTCCACACTGTTTTCCAAAGTGACTATACCAACTTGCATTCCCACCAACAGTGTAAGAGGGTTCCCCTTTCTCCACAACCTCTCCAACATTTGTTGTTTCTTGCCTTGTCAATTTTTGCCATTCTAACTGGTGTAAGGTGGTATCTCAGTGTGGTTTTGATTTGAATTTCCCTGATGGCTAATGATGATGAACATTTTTTCATATGTCTGTTAGCCATTCGTATGTCTTCTTTGGAGAATTGTCTGTTCATGTCTTCTGCCCATTTTTTGACTTGATTATTTGTTTTTTGGGTGTTGAGTTTGAGAAGTTCTTCATAGATCTTAGAAATCAGCATTTTGTTTGTAGTGTCATTTGCAAATATCTTCTCCCATTCTCTGGGTTGCCTCTTTGTTTTGTTGACTGTTTCCTTTGCTGTGCAAAAGCTTTTTATCTTGATGAAGTCCCAAAAGTTCATTTTTACTTTTGTTTCACTAGCCTTCGGAGATGTATCTTGAAAGAAGTTGCTGTGGGCGATGTCCAAGAGGTTACTGCCTATGTTCTCCTCTAGGATTTTGATGGATTCCTGTCTCACATTGAGGTCTTTCATCCATTTTCAGTTTATCTTTGTGTATAGTGTTAGAGAATGGTCGAGTTTCATTCTTCTGTATGTGGCTGTCCAATTTTCCCAGCACCATTTATTGAAGAGACTGTCTTTTTTTCATTGCATATTTTTTCCTGCTTTGTTGAAGATTATTTGACCATAGAGTTGAGGGTCCAGATCTGAGCTCTCTATTCTGTTCCATTGGTCTATGTGTCTGTTTTTGTGCCAGTACCATGCTGTCTTGGTGATCACCGCTTTGTAATATAGCTTGAAATCGGGCAACGTGATGCGCCCAGCTTTGTTTTTCTTTTTCAACATTTCCTTGGCGATTCGGGGTCTTTTCTGATTCCCTACAAATTTTAAGATTGTTTGTTCCAGCACTTTGAAAAATGTCATTGGAATTTTGATCGGGATAGCATTAAAGGTATAGACTGCTCTGGGTAGCACAGACATTTTAACAATGTTTATTCTTCCGATCCATGAGCATGGAATGTTTTTCCATCTTTTTGTGTCTTCTTCAATTTCTTTTATGAGTGTTCTGTAGTTCCTAGAGTATAGATCCTTTACCTCTTTGGTTAGGTTTATTCCGAGGTATCTTATGTTTTTTGGTGCTATGGTAAATGGAATTTTTGGTAAATGGAATTGTTTCTCTAATTTCTCTTTCTACAGTTGCATTGTTAGTGTATAAGAAAGCAACTGATTTCTGTGCTCTTTCTTGATCTTAGTAATTTAACCCCAAGAAAGGAGGTATTCAGTAAATAGTTTTTTAAACATCTTATCCTCCTTAACACTCCCCCATGTTAATTTCACCAGGCATGTTAATTTCTCCTCTTCCCCTCAACTGGTGGGAAAGGGGTCCTAGAGAAGTTAAAGGACTTACAAAGTCACATGGCCAGGGGCCCCTGGGTGGCATAATTGGTTAAGTGTCCAACAATTGGTTTCTGTTTGGGTCGTGAACTCGGGGTCCTGGGATAAAGCCACATGTCAGGCTCTGTGCTCAGCATGGAGTCTGCTTAGGACTCCTTCACTCTCCCTCTGCTCCTCCCCCTACTCGTGTGCTCTCTCTCTCTCTCTCTCATAAATAAAATCTTAAAAAAACAAAAACAAAGTCACATGGCCAGCAGTAAGCAGTCGCTTTCCACACCATACCTGAGGCCATATATACTGCTGGTTGTGCACACAACCTACCATAATCACTGTCATTTCTAAACTGGATGATCAATTCACTTTCAAAGTCACATGAGATTAGACTAACCCTGCACTCCAGCTGGTAATGACAGACTACAGACAGGCTGACCACAGTCTAGAAACAGAGCCCACACCGCCCAGCTCACAACAGTGCCTGTCACCCTCCTTATCATACATTCTACCCTCTTCACTAGAATTATCTGCCTGGCTGAACTGTACTGTTCCATCTCCAGGGAATACAGAAAGCAAAGAAAAGAAGAATCCACATCTTACTGTTTCAGCACTGGAGAAGCCTTCTGGATCTAGAGAGTAAAACCTCAAAAAAAAACAACAAAAAAAAAACCAACTAATGAAGCCAGGATTCTGGCCAATGGGTCAGGTTCTGACAAGAGGTACATGTCAGGGGGAGGAGGGTA